>NC_044043.1:2074600-4474600 GCF_901765095.1 Microcaecilia unicolor
GCGCTTTCCCACTCATGGCAGGCTCAATGCGGCTTACATGGGGCAATGGAGGGTTAAGTGACTTGCCCAGAGTCACAAGGAGCTGCCTGTGCCTGAAGTGGGAATCGAACTCAATTCCTCAGTTCCCCAGGACCAAAGTCCACCACCCTAACCACTAGGCCACTCCTCCACTGTTGCTACTATTTGAGATTCTACATGGACTGTTGCTATTCCACTAGCAACATTCCATGTAGAAGTCGGCCCTTGTAGATCACCAATGTGGCCGCGCAGGCTTCTACATGGAATGTTGCTAGTGGAATAGCAACATTCCATGCAGAATCTCCAATAGTATCTGTTTTATTTTTGTTACATTTGTACCCTGCGCTTTCCCACTCATGGCAGGCTCAATGCGGCTTACATGGGGCAATGGAGGGTTAAGTGACTTGCCCAGAGTCACAAGGAGCTGCCTGTGCCTGAAGTGGGAATCGAACTCAATTCCTCAGTTCCCCAGGACCAAAGTCCACCACCCTAACCACTAGGCCACTCCTCCACTGTTGCTACTATTTGAGATTCTACATGGAATGTTGCTATTCCACTAGCAACATTCCATGTAGAAGTCGGCCCTTGTAGATCACCAATGTGGCCGCGCAGGCTTCTACATGGAATGTTGCTAGTGGAATAGCAACATTCCATGCAGAATCTCCAATAGTATCTGTTTTATTTTTGTTACATTTGTACCCTGCGCTTTCCCACTCATGGCAGGCTCAATGCGGCTTACATGGGGCAATGGAGGGTTAAGTGACTTGCCCAGAGTCACAAGGAGCTGCCTGTGCCTGAAGTGGGAATCGAACTCAATTCCTCAGTTCCCCAGGACCAAAGTCCACCACCCTAACCACTAGGCCACTCCTCCACTGTTGCTACTATTTGAGATTCTACATGGAATGTTGCTATTCCACTAGCAACATTCCATGTAGAAGTCGGCCCTTGTAGATCACCAATGTGGCCGCGCAGGCTTCTACATGGAATGTTGCTAGTGGAATAGCAACATTCCATGCAGAATCTCCAATAGTATCTGTTTTATTTTTGTTACATTTGTACCCTGCGCTTTCCCACTCATGGCAGGCTCAATGCGGCTTACATGGGGCAATGGAGGGTTAAGTGACTTGCCCAGAGTCACAAGGAGCTGCCTGTGCCTGAAGTGGGAATCGAACTCAATTCCTCAGTTCCCCAGGACCAAAGTCCACCACCCTAACCACTAGGCCACTCCTCCACTGTTGCTACTATTTGAGATTCTACATGGAATGTTGCTATTCCACTAGCAACATTCCATGTAGAAGTCGGCCCTTGTAGATCACCAATGTGGCCGCGCAGGCTTCTACATGGAATGTTGCTAGTGGAATAGCAACATTCCATGCAGAATCTCCAATAGTATCTGTTTTATTTTTGTTACATTTGTACCCTGCGCTTTCCCACTCATGGCAGGCTCAATGCGGCTTACATGGGGCAATGGAGGGTTAAGTGACTTGCCCAGAGTCACAAGGAGCTGCCTGTGCCTGAAGTGGGAATCGAACTCAATTCCTCAGTTCCCCAGGACCAAAGTCCACCACCCTAACCACTAGGCCACTCCTCCACTGTTGCTACTATTTGAGATTCTACATGGAATGTTGCTATTCCACTAGCAACATTCCATGTAGAAGTCGGCCCTTGTAGATCACCAATGTGGCCGCGCAGGCTTCTACATGGAATGTTGCTAGTGGAATAGCAACATTCCATGCAGAATCTCCAATAGTATCTGTTTTATTTTTGTTACATTTGTACCCTGCGCTTTCCCACTCATGGCAGGCTCAATGCGGCTTACATGGGGCAATGGAGGGTTAAGTGACTTGCCCAGAGTCACAAGGAGCTGCCTGTGCCTGAAGTGGGAATCGAACTCAATTCCTCAGTTCCCCAGGACCAAAGTCCACCACCCTAACCACTAGGCCACTCCTCCACTGTTGCTACTATTTGAGATTCTACATGGAATGTTGCTATTCCACTAGCAACATTCCATGTAGAAGTCGGCCCTTGTAGATCACCAATGTGGCCGCGCAGGCTTCTACATGGAATGTTGCTAGTGGAATAGCAACATTCCATGCAGAATCTCCAATAGTATCTGTTTTATTTTTGTTACATTTGTACCCTGCGCTTTCCCACTCATGGCAGGCTCAATGCGGCTTACATGGGGCAATGGAGGGTTAAGTGACTTGCCCAGAGTCACAAGGAGCTGCCTGTGCCTGAAGTGGGAATCGAACTCAATTCCTCAGTTCCCCAGGACCAAAGTCCACCACCCTAACCACTAGGCCACTCCTCCACTGTTGCTACTATTTGAGATTCTACATGGAATGTTGCTATTCCAACATTCCATGTAGAAGTCGGCCCTTGTAGATCACCAATGTGGCCGCGCAGGCTTCTACATGGAATGTTGCTAGTGGAATAGCAACATTCCATGCAGAATCTCCAATAGTATCTGTTTTATTTTTGTTACATTTGTACCCTGCGCTTTCCCACTCATGGCAGGCTCAATGCGGCTTTCATGGGGCAATGGAGGGTTAAGTGACTTGCCCAGAGTCACAAGGAGCTGCCTGTGCCTGAAGTGGGAATCAAACTCAATTCCTCAGTTCCCCAGGACCAAAGTCCACCACCCTAACCACTAGGCCACTCCTCCACTGTTGCTACTATTTGAGATTCTACATGGAATGTTGCTATTCCACTAGCAACATTCCATGTAGAAGTCGGCCCTTGTAGATCACCAATGTGGCCGCGCAGGCTTCTACATGGAATGTTGCTAGTGGAATAGCAACATTCCATGCAGAATCTCCAATAGTATCTGTTTTATTTTTGTTACATTTGTACCCTGCGCTTTCCCACTCATGGCAGGCTCAATGCGGCTTTCATGGGGCAATGGAGGGTTAAGTGACTTGCCCAGAGTCACAAGGAGCTGCCTGTGCCTGAAGTGGGAATCGAACTCAATTCCTCAGTTCCCCAGGACCAAAGTCCACCACCCTAACCACTAGGCCACTCCTCCACTGTTGCTACTATTTGAGATTCTACATGGAATGTTGCTATTCCACTAGCAACATTCCATGTAGAATTCGGCCCTTGTAGATCACCAATGTGGCCGCGCAGGCTTCTACATGGAATGTTGCTAGTGGAATAGCAACATTCCATGCAGAATCTCCAATAGTATCTGTTTTATTTTTGTTACATTTGTACCCTGCGCTTTCCCACTCATGGCAGGCTCAATGCGGCTTACATGGGGCAATGGAGGGTTAAGTGACTTGCCCAGAGTCACAAGGAGCTGCCTGTGCCTGAAGTGGGAATCGAACTCAATTCCTCAGTTCCCCAGGACCAAAGTCCACCACCCTAACCACTAGGCCACTCCTCCACTGTTGCTACTATTTGAGATTCTACATGGAATGTTGCTATTCCAACATTCCATGTAGAAGTCGGCCCTTGTAGATCACCAATGTGGCCGCGCAGGCTTCTACATGGAATGTTGCTAGTGGAATAGCAACATTCCATGCAGAATCTCCAATAGTATCTGTTTTATTTTTGTTACATTTGTACCCTGCGCTTTCCCACTCATGGCAGGCTCAATGCGGCTTACATGGGGCAATGGAGGGTTAAGTGACTTGCCCAGAGTCACAAGGAGCTGCCTGTGCCTGAAGTGGGAATCGAACTCAATTCCTCAGTTCCCCAGGACCAAAGTCCACCACCCTAACCACTAGGCCACTCCTCCACTGTTGCTACTATTTGAGATTCTACATGGAATGTTGCTATTCCACTAGCAACATTCCATGTAGAAGTCGGCCCTTGTAGATCACCAATGTGGCCGCGCAGGCTTCTACATGGAATGTTGCTAGTGGAATAGCAACATTCCATGCAAAATCTCCAATAGTATCTGTTTTATTTTTGTTACATTTGTACCCTGCGCTTTCCCACTCATGGCAGGCTCAATGCGGCTTTCATGGGGCAATGGAGGGTTAAGTGACTTGCCCAGAGTCACAAGGAGCTGCCTGTGCCTGAAGTGGGAATCGAACTCAATTCCTCAGTTCCCCAGGACCAAAGTCCACCACCCTAACCACTAGGCCACTCCTCCACTGTTGCTACTATTTGAGATTCTACATGGAATGTTGCTATTCCAACATTCCATGTAGAAGTCGGCCCTTGTAGATCACCAATGTGGCCGCGCAGGCTTCTACATGGAATGTTGCTAGTGGAATAGCAACATTCCATGCAGAATCTCCAATAGTATCTGTTTTATTTTTGTTACATTTGTACCCTGCGCTTTCCCACTCATGGCAGGCTCAATGCGGCTTACATGGGGCAATGGAGGGTTAAGTGACTTGCCCAGAGTCACAAGGAGCTGCCTGTGCCTGAAGTGGGAATCGAACTCAATTCCTCAGTTCCCCAGGACCAAAGTCCAGCACCCTAACCACTAGGCCACTCCTCCACTGTTGCTACTATTTGAGATTCTACATGGAATGTTGCTATTCCACTAGCAACATTCCATGTAGAATTCGGCCCTTGTAGATCACCAATGTGGCCGCGCAGGCTTCTACATGGAATGTTGCTAGTGGAATAGCAACATTCCATGCAGAATCTCCAATAGTATCTGTTTTATTTTTGTTACATTTGTACCCTGCGCTTTCCCACTCATGGCAGGCTCAATGCGGCTTTCATGGGGCAATGGAGGGTTAAGTGACTTGCCCAGAGTCACAAGGAGCTGCCTGTGCCTGAAGTGGGAATCGAACTCAATTCCTCAGTTCCCCAGGACCAAAGTCCACCACCCTAACCACTAGGCCACTCCTCCACTGTTGCTACTATTTGAGATTCTACATGGAATGTTGCTATTCCACTAGCAACATTCCATGTAGAAGTCGGCCCTTGTAGATCACCAATGTGGCCGCGCAGGCTTCTACATGGAATGTTGCTAGTGGAATAGCAACATTCCATGCAGAATCTCCAATAGTATCTGTTTTATTTTTGTTACATTTGTACCCTGCGCTTTCCCACTCATGGCAGGCTCAATGCGGCTTACATGGGGCAATGGAGGGTTAAGTGACTTGCCCAGAGTCACAAGGAGCTGCCTGTGCCTGAAGTGGGAATCGAACTCAATTCCTCAGTTCCCCAGGACCAAAGTCCACCACCCTAACCACTAGGCCACTCCTCCACTGTTGCTACTATTTGAGATTCTACATGGAATGTTGCTATTCCACTAGCAACATTCCATGTAGAAGTCGGCCCTTGTAGATCACCAATGTGGCCGCGCAGGCTTCTACATGGAATGTTGCTAGTGGAATAGCAACATTCCATGCAGAATCTCCAATAGTATCTGTTTTATTTTTGTTACATTTGCACCCTGCGCTTTCCCACTCATGGCAGGCTCAATGCGGCTTACATGGGGCAATGGAGGGTTAAGTGACTTGCCCAGAGTCACAAGGAGCTGCCTGTGCCTGAAGTGGGAATCGAACTCAATTCCTCAGTTCCCCAGGACCAAAGTCCACCACCCTAACCACTAGGCCACTCCTCCACTGTTGCTACTATTTGAGATTCTACATGGAATGTTGCTATTCCACTAGCAACATTCCATGTAGAAGTCGGCCCTTGTAGATCACCAATGTGGCCGCGCAGGCTTCTACATGGAATGTTGCTAGTGGAATAGCAACATTCCATGCAGAATCTCCAATAGTATCTGTTTTATTTTTGTTACATTTGTACCCTGCGCTTTCCCACTCATGGCAGGCTCAATGCGGCTTACATGGGGCAATGGAGGGTTAAGTGACTTGCCCAGAGTCACAAGGAGCTGCCTGTGCCTGAAGTGGGAATCGAACTCAATTCCTCAGTTCCCCAGGACCAAAGTCCACCACCCTAACCACTAGGCCACTCCTCCACTGTTGCTACTATTTGAGATTCTACATGGAATGTTGCTATTCCACTAGCAACATTCCATGTAGAATTCGGCCCTTGTAGATCACCAATGTGGCCGCGCAGGCTTCTACATGGAATGTTGCTAGTGGAATAGCAACATTCCATGCAGAATCTCCAATAGTATCTGTTTTATTTTTGTTACATTTGTACCCTGCGCTTTCCCACTCATGGCAGGCTCAATGCGGCTTACATGGGGCAATGGAGGGTTAAGTGACTTGCCCAGAGTCACAAGGAGCTGCCTGTGCCTGAAGTGGGAATCGAACTCAATTCCTCAGTTCCCCAGGACCAAAGTCCACCACCCTAACCACTAGGCCACTCCTCCACTGTTGCTACTATTTGAGATTCTACATGGAATGTTGCTATTCCACTAGCAACATTCCATGTAGAAGTCGGCCCTTGTAGATCACCAATGTGGCCGCGCAGGCTTCTACATGGAATGTTGCTAGTGGAATAGCAACATTCCATGCAGAATCTCCAATAGTATCTGTTTTATTTTTGTTACATTTGTACCCTGCGCTTTCCCACTCATGGCAGGCTCAATGCGGCTTACATGGGGCAATGGAGGGTTAAGTGACTTGCCCAGAGTCACAAGGAGCTGCCTGTGCCTGAAGTGGGAATCGAACTCAATTCCTCAGTTCCCCAGGACCAAAGTCCACCACCCTAACCACTAGGCCACTCCTCCACTGTTGCTACTATTTGAGATTCTACATGGAATGTTGCTATTCCACTAGCAACATTCCATGTAGAAGTCGGCCCTTGTAGATCACCAATGTGGCCGCGCAGGCTTCTACATGGAATGTTGCTAGTGGAATAGCAACATTCCATGCAGAATCTCCAATAGTATCTGTTTTATTTTTGTTACATTTGTACCCTGCGCTTTCCCACTCATGGCAGGCTCAATGCGGCTTACATGGGGCAATGGAGGGTTAAGTGACTTGCCCAGAGTCACAAGGAGCTGCCTGTGCCTGAAGTGGGAATTGAACTCAGTTCCTCAGGACCAAAGTCCACCACCCTAACCACTAGGCCACTCCTCCACTTTATTTATTTTAGTACATTTATATCCCGCATTTTCCCGCAAAAGCGGGCACAATGCGACTTACAAAATTACAAAAGTTACATATCAAAAAGGGTAATAACTGCTGGAAACATTTTGCTTTCTTTGGCGTTATTTTTCACAGTTTTTGGATTCTGATTCATTTTACACAACTGTTTTAATGGAACATAATGCTCATGTTCATGCATGTTAATTTGTAAGTTAACACACATTAAATATAGAGCACACTAAAGGGTGTTTTTACTATACAGCACTAATCAGTTAAGGCTTGAATTACTGTGCACTGTTAGCCCATGAAGTATTTGCCACCACACTAGTGGGGGGAATTTTATACATTGCGGTAAAATCGTGGAGAAAATTAAAAGGATATCATTTTTTTACAAGGAGACGTAGAAAAATGTTAATCAACAAGGGAGGCAAGATGAAACCTTGCAAAACTCCACACGAAAGATAACAATAAAAGGATGAAGACATGATCATGCATGAAAGAGATGGACCTGTCAAGCACTGTTCCTGCCAACCCAGATCAAAAGGAGAGAGTGGTTAACTAGATCAAATGTTATGGATAGATCGCGTGAGATAAGTAGGGCTATTTGGTCAGCATCAATTATAGAATGAAGCTTCCTTAGAAGGGCAGTGACAGTGGTTTCAGTACTATGATCCTCTTTAAAAACAGCTTGGCGAGGGTAAGTTGGAGATGGGGGCTATAACTAGCTGGTAGCACTGGATCCAGAGAAGGCTTCTTCAGAGCAGGTCAAACTATGGCTTTCTGCCTGAGAAAAGGAATAGTACAAGAGGACAGACTGTGTGGGCAGATAGCATAAGCCATAAGGATAGCAACAGATCAAGTGAACAAGTGGTAAGTTTCATGAAAGTCAGGATGGATGATAGTCCCTCCCTGACTGTATTAAGTAAAGGCAGTCCAAGAAGAAAAGGCAGATAATGAGGGTTCAACAGCAGATGATCAGTAGGATGCCTAGGTACAGAGCAGCAAGGGAAAACAGTGGCAAAAAGAGGAGGAGACAAAATGAGCCAAGATATCAGCTGAAGGCAGGGCAGTAGAGGTATCAGTTGATCGCCAATGACTAAGACTAGAAACAATACTGAAAATCTTCCTAGTAGGGCTGGAGGAAGTGTTGACTGAGTTAGAGAAGAAATCTTTTTAGCTACTCTACAGTGAAAATTTAGGAGTGAGACCATGGTTTGAACAGTGATAGAAGAGCTTGACTGCTTCAAGCCCATTGGCTCACAAAATAAGAAAATGTACACCAATTAAGATTGATAAAACAAGCAAACATAACAACATTACACAACAACCTAGTAAGTATGAGTGTCATTAACTGTGGAGAAACAAATTCAAATAGGAATTAGGAAAGTCTCTGCTTGATCAACAATATACACCAGTAGATCTCGACTCCTAATTAATAGCAAACAGCTTGGGAATCAGAGTTGATAAGATATGGACGCAATTTAAAGTGCCAATAAAAGAGGCAGTTGAATCATCCTTATGAAAGTACACCCAAACTCATTCCCCCTGATATTCAGCTGGTGGCAGACTACGCAGTTAGCTGACGTCACCGGTACTAATCCCAGAAATTCACTGCAAGGTCATATCCAGCGACCAGCATTGAATATCCGGTTTCAGTTTTGGCTGTGGCATCTTAATTGGCTAAGCAAATATTCAGCACTAGCCAGTTAATAGAAGTTAAACATAAGCCTGCTGTTTAAGTGGCCTATCTTAACCGCTCAATTTAGCTGGTATAGCGCTGAATATTTGTACTTAGCTGGCCAAGTCGCATAACATATCTGGTTAGCAGCTAGCCGCTAAGAGATAATATTCAGCCGAGATAACCGGCTATCTCAAGCACTTAGCTGGCTAAGCACTATTTAGCCGGCCAGGAGTTGTTCCTGGCTGGTTAAATAGCGCTGATATCGGACCCTATAAGTCTAGTTTATCAAGACTTCTTTCAGATCAATCAGCAAAATGGTGGAATTCTTTACCTAATCATATAAGACAATCTACTAATTACAAAGTATTTCGTAAATTGCTAAGGACATTTCTGTTTTTAAAAATGTGTTTCTTATTAAGCAACATTTCTGGAGAGATGAAGTTACAATGTCCTGGGTATAGCCTGGCTTCTTTCTATGTAAAACACACTGAACTTTGTAGGCTAGCATGGGATATAAGCATGTAATGTAATGTAAAATGTTACAGTTCTGAAAATATGCATCTTTACACTAAAGTTTCATCAAACATTTATAAGGAAGCCCGATAGAGATATGCATGCATTAGTACGCGTTCATTTCATTAACAGAGATGCCAAATCTAACTTGTTAGAAATGTGTCACACTCTCTTACTCTTACACTCTTTGAACCTTCTCCCTCAATGGAGCATCTGTGCCAGTACACTGATCTCGATTACTGCCTTCATGAGTAACAAGACTAAGAGATGAAAAGGCAAGAGGCCTAGCCAGTACAAGAAATCTTTCTGTGTACTTTGCCGCCCCCTGCCCCTTTTCCCTACAAGTACATGTGCAATGAAACCTATACCCCCAATATTCAAAACTATTCAACTAGCTAGGAACTGCTCCTGGCTGGTTAAATAGTGTTTAAGTGCCTAACCGTGGATATTCAGCAGGAGATAATCAAGTTCTCTCTTGCTGAATATCCTGGTTAGCGGCTAGATGCTAACTGACTATATCATGTGGCATAGCCGGTTACGCATGGATGTTCAGCACCAAACCGGCTCTGTTGAGCAGTACAAATAAGCCCCTTAAATATCAGGCCTATCTTTGACTGCTAAAAAGTTACATAAGTAAGACCGTACTGGGACAGATGAAAGGTCCATCGAGCCCAGCATCCTGTTTCCAACAGTGGCCAATCCAGGTCAAAAATACCTGGCAAGACCCCCAAAAAGTACAAAACATTTTATACTGCTTATCCCAGAAATAGTGGATTTTCCCCTAGTCCACTGCTGAATATCGACATAACTAGTTAACTTTTTAGTGGCCAAAATAATCCTGGATATTCAATGGCCCAGCTTTGAATATCCGGCTTTAATGCCGGCAGCGGACAACAAATGTGCTGCCCACTGCCGGCTAAATATTGGGTCCTATGTATCTAGTTATAGCCATTGAGTGCAACGTACTTTTCAGTTTGAAAAATTTACAAAGGTAACTGCTTAGTTACCTGGGCAGTCATAGTAAATGACGGCAGATAAAGACCTGAACGGTCCATCCAGTCTGCCCAAAAAGATAAACTCATTATACATGCATGGTATGTGATACTTTATATGTATACATGAGTTTGATTTGTCCTTGTCATTTTCAGGGCACAGACCGTAGAAGTCTACCCAACACTGTTCTTGTACTAAAATTTCTGAAGTTAACGTCAAAGCCCCTTAAAATTTACAATCCAGCCCATCAATTCAGTCACGATCAGGGCACAGACCATAGAAGTCTGCCCAGCACAGGTTTTGCTTCCCAATTACCGGTGTTGTCCCTTTGAATACTGTCTCATTGCCTCCTTTCTATCCTTTCAGAAGCATTAAAAACTGCAAGTAGCATTTTAGGCTGCTGTTTTCATTTGCAGAGCAATGTGACACTTAAATGATTCTAGATTTATACCCCAGCCACACTGTCTGAATAAAAGCTCACTCTAAGCTGTGCAGCAGTTCTCCAACCACACTGCTGCCAATGGGGGGGGGGGGGGGGGGGGGCGTTTCAATATTGTGTTTTCAGGAGCTAGGGAAAGGCAGGTCCTCCTGAGTCCTGCAGAACTTGCGTGTCCTTCACTATTTAAAATGTCATATTGAAACAGCGCCCCCACTGGCAGGAATATAGGTGGAAAACTCCCACACAGCTTAGAGGGAACATTGTTTAGGACTTTAATCTCACTCTTTGGGGTGGTAAATCTTACTCTTTGGGTTAATCCACTTTTGGCACCTCTGCATTAGCACACCTTACAAAATATAGGGATCTGTCTTTACTGTGCTTTAAGCCTCTAATTCTATAAATGGCACTTTCAGGTACGCACGTGATTATGCGCATAGCTATACAATAGTACCAGTACACACTGTGGCATCTTTGCCGTGTTGGTGTTGCCAGGCAGCGAGGACCCATACAGTGACCCGGGACGTACCTGGATATTTGTCATTCCCTAGGAATTATAACAAAAGCCACTGAGGGAATCTCCAGTTAAGCACTGGAGTTATTTAGGGGTTTATAAGTGGCAGTCATCTGAGCCCTTTTACAGTCAGAGCTATTTGGCTAAATGCCAGGAAATCCTATGTGCAGCTTTGCTCATTTGGTACCTTTGCAGGGTTGCTCATGGGAAATTTAGAAGGTGTAATTCTGACAGCTGGGGGGAGGGGCAAAAGTGCTCTCAAACCCATAGTAAGCTGGTGCCCTGGTTCTCAACCAAGTCACCTCCACCTCTTCTTCCCTCAGTCCATTCTCTCAACCCGCCTTCAATCCCTGTATTCTTTTCTTCCTTTTCTGAAATCAATGAAGAGGAAACTGCACATTTTCTTTCCTCCTCCAAACTAACTATCCGTTCCACTGATCCTATTCCCACCCATTTACTTAGCGCTATCTCTCCTACTGTCATCCCTTCTGTCATATCCTTAATCTTTCACTTTCCACTGCAACTGCTCCTGATGCTTCCAAACATGCCGTAGTTACACCACTCCTCAAAAAACCTTCATTGGATCCTATCTGTCCTTCCAACTATCTCCCCACCTTCCTCCTCCCTTTCCTATCCAAGGTACAGGAATGTGCTGTTTACCGCCATTGTCTTGACTTTCTTTCATCTCAAGCTATTCTTGATCCACCTCAGTCTGGCTTTCACCCTCGTCATTCAACTGAAACAACCTTTGCTAAAGTTTCCAATGACCTGTTCCTGGTCAGATCCAAAGGTCTCTATTCTTATCCTTCTCGATCTATCTGTTGCTTTTGACACTATTGATCACCGCCTACTCCTGGATACGCTGTCCTCACTTGGATTTCAGGGCTCTGTTTCTGTTCTTATTATTTCTCCCATCGCACTTTTAGTGTATACTCTGGCAGATCCTCTTCCACGTCTATCCCTCTATCAGTTGGTGTACCTCAGGGATTTGTCTTGGGAGCTCTTCTTTTTTCCATCTACACTTCTTCCCTTGGTGCTCTGATCTCATTCCGTGGTTTTCAGTATTACCTTTATGCTGATAACTCTCAGATCTACCTCTCCACACCAGAAATTTCAGCAAGAATCCAGGCCAAAGTATCAGCCTGCTTGTCTGACATTGCTGCCTGGATGTCTTACCGCCATCTGAAACTAAACATGAATGGCCAAGACTGAGCGTCTTGTCTTCCGCCCTAAACCCACCTCTCCTCTTCCCCCATTCTCTGTCTTCCGCCCTAAACCCACCTCTCCTCTTCCCCCATTCTCTGTCTCTGTGGATAATGCTCTAATCCTCCCTGTCTCATCAGCTCGTAACCTTTGGGTTATCTTTGACTCTCTTCCTCTGCACATATTCAACAGACTGCTAAAACCTGTCATTTCTTTCTCTATAATATCAGCAAAACTTGTCCTTTCCTTTCTGAGCACATTACCAAAACCCTAATCCACACTCTTATTACCTCTTGCTTAGACTATTGCAACTTGCTTCTCACATGTCTCCCACTAAGTCATCTCTCTCCTCTTCAATCTGTTCAAAATTCTGCTGAACGACTTCTATCCTGCCAGTGTCTCTATGCTCATATTAGCCCTCTCTTCAAGTTACTTCATTGGCTCACTATCCATTTCCACGTACAGTTCAAACTCCTCTTATTGACTTACAAGTGCATTCACTCTGCAGCTCCTCAGTACCTCTCTCCACTCTTATCTCTCCCTACACTCCTCCCCGGGAATTCCGTTCACTGGGTAAATCTCTCTTACCTGTACTTTTCTCCTTCACTACTAACTCCAGATTCCGTTCCTTTTATCTTGCTGCACCATACGCCTGGAATTGACTTCCTGAGCCAGTATGTGAAGCCCCATCTCTGGCCATCTTTAAATCTAGGCTAAAAGCCCTCCTTTTTGATGTTGCTTTTAACTCCTAACCCCTATGCACTTGTAAAGTACCCATGTATGTTTTATCATTTCCACCTTAGTAGCGCTATAGAAATGATAAGAAGTAGTAGTAGTAGGAGGAGGAGGAGGAGTAAGGTCTCCTGAGAGATGTAGTTAGGAGGAGCCCCAATCAGAAAAAGATGCCCTTTGACCTAGTTCTGTGGAGTCAGCTGGGAGAAGGTAGGGCAGGACCTATGTGAGAACTGCAATAGAGGAAATGCTCCAGAGGAGAAAGAAAGGTGACACAGCTGCATATAGCTTGGGACAGACACCAGAAGCTAACCTGGACCTTAGCAGCCCATTGACTGCCACCTAAGGTAGTTTTGATGGTGAACAAATGAAAAGACTCCAGCCCCATGGTTTAATTTTTGGACACTGTTTTCTGTTGAAGGGAGAAATTGTTCACCTGTTTGGGTTTGTTTGGTTGCTTGCTCACAGAAGTTGTTGGAGAGCCTTCTCAAGTGAAAGGGGTGGGACCTTCCTCTCTGCTCCAGGAAAATCCCACCACAGCAGAAGTGTGCAAGGGGCAGAAGCCAGTTATAAGGAGTCTGGAAAGAAATGCCAATTTGATTTGACATTTGAACGTAATGCCAACTAGGAACTGGAGTTGGAAATTGAAAAAGTGTTGCTAATGAAGTGCTGCTAAAGAACTGATGTCAGCCATGCGGCAGAGGTGCTTTCAAACTGTGGCGCTGGCTGCATCGCAGAGGCAGTGCAGTGCTTTAAAGGTAAACACCTTGCCTGTAATGAGAATTTTATGAGTAACTTTAGAGAACAGTTGCTAGGAGAAGGGAATAAGTTGCCTGAGAAACGTCGCTAGAGAAAATCCTGGTGCCCTTTGATTTTCTCATAATTCTCTTGTTCAGCCAAATGGAAGGGCTGGAATAAAAACCTGAACTGTTTCACCTGTTTTGAAAAGTGCTCTAAGCATAGTTCTCCTTGAAGGGAATTTTCTTTTGAGAGGCCTGGAAAAGAGAAAGGAAATATTTGTCCTCTATACTACACCCTGAGCTATGATCCCAGCCTGTGTGCACCTTAGGCAGTGGCCTAATCGTCATAACACATATTTAATGGGCTCTTAATTGGCACTTAATTTCTGATATCAATAATTGGTCCTAACTACTACTAATAGGCATTAATTTGCAGTTACAAGCTTGAGTTATGACCCTATTCTATAACGTAAACACATCTATTGTCTAGTGTGTAACTGCACAAGGAGCGTTCACATGGGAGGGACACAGGTGGGTCATGGGTGTTCCAGCTCTTCTAGCACTCATCTTATAGATGTCACATCCCTCATCTGTTTTCCGTTGTGCAGCAGCATTCTGTGCCAGAAAAGCCTGATTTACTTCCTGAAACTCTGCACATCCTTTATAGACCTGTAAGAGGAAGCTGACTGATGGTACATCAGGAAGTTCCTGCCTCTCAACCAGTGCCTTTGCAACTGGTTGCCTAGCCTGGTTAGAGTGAGTTGCAGCCTTGTTCCGGTCTGTGTCCTCAGCCTTGTTCCAGTCCTGTTCCAGCCTTGTTCCAGTACATGTCTTCAGCCTTGTTTCAGTCCATGTCATCAGTCTTGTCCCAGTGTGTGTCTTCCATCATGTTCCAGCAATGTTAAAGTCTGTGGCTTTTTTTTTATTAATTATTAAGATTTTTCAAACAAAGTACAATAAGCACTCAACAAGAAACCAAAATAGCCCATGTCAAGGGAGAAGAGAGAAGCAAAGGAAAAAATACCACAAAATATGTCATAATCATACATTACACTTGCAAATTCTTTACTGTGATCTAATAAACATCTAACCACCTAAGATGACATCATTTAACTTCCTTCTATCAATAGCCTTTCTAGCTGATCTAGTTCAAAAAAGATAAAACTAGTGTCTTGGAAAGTAATTAGACACTTTGAAGGGAATTTCAGAAAAAAGATAGTACCCAGGGTCAAAACTGTACATTTCAGTTGCAAAAACTGCCTATGTCTAAGCTGAGTTGCCCTAGGTACATCAGGAAATATTTGTAACTTCCCTCCACAAAATAGTTCAGCGGCAAAAGATACAAGTCGAGTAGAGCTATCAGAGAAGCTATCCTGAGTTGTTTCTAAAAAAAGTTGTTAAATCTAATATCTCAGTACCCTTAACAGACAACACCTCTGGTGCTCCCTCAATCTGATTTGCATTAAGAACCTTCTTAGGTAAATAATAATAATATCTGCATTAGCCAATACCAGAACTTTCCCTGAAATATTTTCTCAATAGAATCTCAGCAGATAGTAAAGAATATATAGGAAAATTTAGGAATCTCAGATTAGGAGACGTGACTATGTATTTTCAAAGCACTTAGACTTACAAAGTTACGTGCTAACCTATGAGACTTTGTAAGTCTAAGTGTTTTGAAAATGAGTCCACTAATCTGATTTTCCAAGACCTCCGACTGTTCCAGATTGCTAAAAGGACACAACCTGAGATTCAAGTTTTTTTAATAGAGTTGTTCGTTTGCTGAGTTTTCTGATTTGACAGTTCCAACTTGGAAACAACTTGCTGAGAGAAATGACAGAGGTGCTGTACTGCGCCTTGAAGCAATACCTCAGTCCGTTTCTCCACTCTCCATACATCTAACAAGGTCATCTGAGAAGTCTCTACTTCACTGGTGGGAACAAAACTGGCAGCAACTGTTTAGAAGATGTTAAGAGGGGTGTAGACAACCGCTGCTTTGCTGATACTCCCACACACACACCCACATCCTTGACAAGAGGTGGAACAATGGCCCCAGCCAGGCGACAGCACAGTGGCATACTACCTCTCAGCCAGTACCTGGTCACCCAGGGCCCATATTGCATTGCTGTAGGGAGACAACCCTCTCAGGGGACAAACATCAGATCCTTGGTTCTGGGGTTCCCTGCTATGTCATCTCATACGTCCCCGGGGTAACAACCAAAAGTATAAAATGGGTTTCTCAGCACTTAGTACACGCCAACGCAGTGGTGTAGCAAGGGCGGTCCGCCCCGGGTGTCAACGGGTGGGGGGGTGCATCCATCCACCCCCCCCCCCCCCGACACGGTCCCCACCTGCCTACGAGCTCCATCCATCTGCAGCGCTGCTGTAAAGAAGAAATCACTTCGTCGGCCCTTCCCTCACTCACTGTGTCCCGCCCTTGAGGAAATAGGAAGTTACGTCAGAGGGCGGGACACAGTGAGGGAGGGAAGGGCCGACGAAGCGATTTCTTCTTTACCGCAGCGCTGCAGATGGATGGAGCTCGTAGGCAGGTGGGGACCGTGTCGGGGTGGCGCTATGCCACTGTGCCAACGGAATTCATGTTTCAAGTAAAATACTTTGCATCAGGGAGAAAACAACAATCTTCAAAAGGCTAACGTTGATCATGTCTCCATATAACTGCTGAGCAAACCTGTTCTCATAATTCATTCAGTATTCCTCCTTGCAGCTGTTAGTTTTTACCTCTCTTTTTGCTTTTGATTTGGGTTTATGAGCGTTTGCACTCATTTATAATTGGGAATATTTTGATTTACCACCTCTGCTGAACCCTTAGCTCCACAACACCCACGAAGCAGAAGTCTGACCTGAGAATCAAGCCCAGGTCTACCACATGGCAGAGCTTGCACTGACCCGTGACGATTTCCCAGCAGCTCCTCTTTTATAGCACTGTCTTCTGGGAAATGTATTGAAGCTTTTTAAAAAACCATCTGTTAATTAATTTGAACAAAAGGACATCCAGTATGTAATCAATAAAAATACAGCAAACAATATGCAATTATTTTTATTTTGTTCCTCCTTCTCCCTCCCCAAATTTTCCCCCTTCATCCTTCATTTTTGGACAACATTCAATATACATTCTCCAACCACAGTTCCAGCTGTCCCCCACTCCCTGTCCACTGAGCTACAGAATTCTAAGTTTACCCTTAATCTTCCAGCCCTTCCCCCTCAAACCAATCCCCTCTCCAAGACCCACAGTGGTCCATAGAGATTCTTACACTGACCTTCTGAGTCATCATAACCACCTACAAAGCTAATCAACCCTGCTTCCTACACCTTTCTCTCCCTCACTAAGGGGTCCTTTTAGAAAGGTGTGCTAGTGATTGTAGTGCACTCTAACAATAAGCGTGCACTAAACGTTAGAGATGCCCGTATATTCCTATGGGCGTCCCTAGTATTTAGCGTGTGCTAAAAATGCTTAAAAAGACCCCCCCCCCCCCCAATAGTCCTTTATATTCCAAACACCCTTAATGATTCAACAACGGGCTCTGCGCTCTGTAATGTGAACTATTCTAATATAATTACCAAACTTTTTGGAATGCTTGCCAGTGTTCCATGTTAACCTTATTCACGCTATGTCTTTCCATAAGCATTACTTCAAAGAGCAGATTTCTCCAATGCATCACACTTGGTGATTCAACATTACGCCATATTATCAAAACGCATTTATATGCCAATAGTAAGGCCTTACTAAAGAATGATGATTAAAAAAAAAAAAACAAACAAAAGACTATGCAAGGATCCTTCCAAATTAAATCTATCCATCCAATGTTTGCAAACGGGTGACATTATTATATTTGGTTTTGGGGTGAAACTATGGCTAAAACCTTCATTTTCAAAAATGTGGTAAATGTGAGAAATTTCTTGCAGTAAAACCAATGAAACAATGTGGAATGATTCCATTCATTGCAAGGGCTAAAGGAGACAAAAAAAAAAAAAAAAAAGTCCACACAGGACAGAGTGTAACAGAAATTGAAACTGTCAGCCCCGATGTGGGAATAACGAAGAAGTTGTCCACCGAGCGACTTGATTAGTTGGAAAAGATCAATGAAATGTCAGACTAATTTTGCTCTCTGATTAAAATCCTAAAGTACAGAATATTCTGGAGAAGTACATTTAGTAACTCATCACTTTAAGGCCAGCTCTGTTACCCTATTCATATTTCTTGACATTAGAGTTGCTCGTGGAAGCAATGAAAATGACTTGTAATCAGAGGAAGGCTGTTTAGAATGACAAAAAAGTAATCAATGACGTATTTTATCCCATCAGAAGGCTGCATAATGGATGGTGTGGATAATAGTGAAGCACAGGGGTTAAAGAACGAGCCTGAATGAGGTGTGGGAGTGAGGGTCAGAGAAGAGGAGATGGTTCAAAAACTGCCAAGTCTATGTTCAAAGTAGAAAACTATATAAATATTAATATTCAGTACAGAAGACAGAATAATATTACACACATAGACAGGTGCAAGGTGAAAATAAATAAGCTATTTACAGCAAGGACAGATAGGTTACTGACGTTGGCTGAGTGAATATAGTCACTGATAAAGCAATTTTCATGGCACGGATAATTTATCCATTGAGCTTTATGTGGATGATCAGCGATCCTATCCATTCGAGTAGCATTGCCGAACATACATGTGTAATTTTAAATGGCTAACCTCTTTGTCCATGTGGTTCGGATGACTAAGCTATCCGGTGAACGGTTGAATATCTCTGTTTGCAGATAACTTTTAGCCCTGTCCGGAACTGCTCCACATCAAAACAGACAACTTTGGCTGCTTAGTAACATATAACATAGTAGATGACGGCAGAAAAAGACCGGCATGGTCCATCCAGTCTGCCCAACAAGATAACTCATATGTGCTACTTTTTGTGTATACCCTACTTTGATTTGTACCTGTGCTCTTCAGGGCACAGACCGTATAAGTCTGCCCAGCACTATCCCCGCCTCCCAACCACTGGCTCTGGCACAGACCGTATAAGTCTGCCCAGCTCTATCCTCGCCTCCCAACCACCGGCTCTGGCACAGACCGTACAAGTCTGCCCAGCACTATCCCCGCCTCCCAACCACCAGTCCCGCTTCCCACCACCGGCTCTGGCACAGACCGAATAAGTCTTCCCAGCACTATCCCCGCCTCCCTACCACCAGCCCCGCCTCCCGATCTTGACTAAGCTCCTGAGGATCCATTCCCTCGGCACAGGATTATTACTTTACCTCACCCATTTCTATTCTTCTATCACCTTCTCCCACTACTCCAACCAGAGTTACACCTAATCACACTGACCACCCTTCAACATCTTCAGTCCTTCTGTGACTGTTCTCTTGTGCTTGACTGCTTAAATATTTTAAATTTAAATGCTTTACTTTTTGTCTGTTAGATTGTAAGCTCTTTGAGCAGGGACTGTCTTTCTTCTGTGTTTGTACAGCGCTGCGTACACTTTGTAGCGCTCTAGAAATGTTAAATAGTAGTAGTAGGATTCCTTTATGCTTATCCCACGCTTAGGAAATTAAATGGCCAATGTTTTCCATATATGTGCCTGAAACTTTTCAAATAAAATACTTTTACAGTTGGCACCATTGACCACACAAGTGTCTTCCATACTGAGCTTGGTTTTTCAAAGGTTAATTTACTAAGATGGGTTATTACTACCATGTATTTTAAAGCACAGGGGTGCAAACTCCATGAAGCAGCAGTTAAAACCTGAAATAAAAGCATGGGCAGAGGTTACCTGTATGGAGTGGCAGTTACAAATCAAATCACCACAGGGTCGACTGGATGGGCACTTCAGTCTTTTTTTTCCATCATCTACTGTGTTTTGTGAGTTATTGTGGACCTGATATTCAACCAGTAGCACTCAGTATTTTGCTGATCGATGTTGGCATTATGTCCGGAAATTCAATGCCGAAGCCTGGACATGGCTTAGCAACAGTGACAGTCCTCATTTGCTTAGAATAAAGGGCTTAGCTCTGCCCAGCCAGAAAAGGATTTGTGGGAAGAGTGTGTAAGTGAGAATCAGAAACTTTCTGTTGAATCCTATCAAAGCTGCAACCAAAGAGTTCCCCCGTTTGCACTACTTTGCTTTGAAGGAAATTTTCTGAGTATGATTGCCATGTTCAAATGTCTTCTTGAACCATGGGCTCTGAAAGAGAGACTCTGTTCCCCACTGGATAGTCCATGTCAGGGTTTGCAGGATATCCATGGGGCTGACCCCTGTCATCGAGCAAACCCTATGTTTAAAAGTTGTACCTAAAGCTGCCATGTTGCCCAGTTCCAGGACGGAAGTGTTTTAGCCAGCCCTGATTTTGAACTTACATCCTAAAGCAGTGTGATATTTGAAATTAGTACTGCAGACCCATACATAAGAACGGGCTTGCCTAAAATCTTTGTCCTGGAACTGGGTAGCTTAGCAGGGCTGATGTACCCAGGAAGGGAAATATATCCAATTGGATTAAGGTGAAACTACGCAGCTCTACCGGGGAAGACATGGCAATCCCATTTTTAACAAGTTTCAAGCATCCTTAAATAACTACAATTTCAGCAAGTTTGAAAATTAATAAGATTAGTTCAGAAAGCGTCTCACATTAGTTAGATGTAAAATTACTTTCAACGTACTGCATACTTCACTGCTTAGCCTGTCTTCCATATATCCTGTATAATTAACATTTATTCTTGTGAAACTTTGCAGCACTCTGACAGCACTTGCCTCATTTTCATCTATTGCATAAATGAAGTGGTTAGCATTCTTCTCACTTGTAGCAACCAGCGTTTGAGTTGTGTGCTTTAGTTTGTCACATTACCTTTGTCCAGCGTTTCCCAAACTGTGCACCGCGGCACCCTGGTGTGCCACAATGATTACTGTGGTGTCATGGAAGGATTCTTTTCATGTCCTCCATGTGCCTCCAAGGATCATTCTCCAGCTGCTTCTTCACGTTGCCCGCAAGACAGGGGCGTAGCTACGGGGGGCCACGGGGGCCTGAGCCCCCGCAAATTTCATCCGGGCCCCTGGTTTGGCTGGCGGGAGTCCCCAACCCCGCCAGCAAAAATATTTGTTTGTGAGGGGGCGAGGCGTGGCGGTGGCAGGGTGGCACTCAAAATGTGCCCCCAACCTCGGGCTCTGGCCCCCTCCCACCATGAGGTCTGGCTAAGCCCCTGCTGCAAGAAGCCAGAAGGCATGTACTGGCTGCAACCTGTAGAGGTAATCTTTAGCAGCGGAGGGGGGGAGAGGGTGGTAGAATGCGAAATGAGGCACTTCCACCTAACCTGTCAGACTTCAAAGTGATACTAATAAGTCAATCCCTGAATTTACTGGTGGAACACAAGGGGATACAACAGGATGTTAGAACATTCTATAAAATGTCATTTACTTAGAATTTGATGTAAAGAGGAGAACAGGAGGATTCAGTATGGAGGATCAATATAGAAATACACTGGCGTCCCTGAGGAAGAGCTTGTTTCGAAACAGAAATTTCTCTTGGACACGGACGAACCTCTCAGAGAACACAATTATACCAAATAAGTCGGCTCCTGTGGGGTCCTTTATATCCAGTGTTGGTTGTTTTTGAGTTAAAAGAGTTTTGCTAATCTTTAAAGCTTTGCTCATGGTTTTTAGCAATTTTTTGCTTTCAGTTTCTTCTCCTCCAGGTGTACTCAGGGGACACGGGTTGTTCAGGGAGAACTTAAAATCTGATGTAGCATTATATAGTCTAGGCATTCACTTTATGACAAAAATTTAAAAATCACAAAACGTGTGTGAACTGTTGGAGGATAAGCTGTGATGTGTAGAGCTGTTCAGGTGAGCCGTTTTTTAGTGGTGTGACTCGCTAAAATTAAGCTTGGCTGCACTGAATCCTCCTGTTCTCCTCTTTACATCAAATTCTAAGTAAATGGCATTTTGCAGAATGTTCTCTGCGTACATCCTGTTGTTTTCCCTTGTGTTTCATCAGTGAATTCAGGGATTGACATTAGTATTAGGTTGAATATCTTGTCTCTCTCTTAAGGGATTCTTTTGATAGACTTCAAAGTGAAGCAGAACTGTTCCCCTCTGCCCTGGTTATTTTTCTAATTTTTGGCTTTGCTCTCGGTCCACAGCATGAAAGGGCCTTCCGATCTCCTGCTGAGTCCTTCCTAGAGCTGCAGTGAGCGAAAAGAGCTCTTCAATGCAATTATTCTACACATTTATGCATGTAATGAGTACATAAATGTTACTGCATACTCATAAGACATAACCACATAAAGCCACAAATTCAAACTGCTGCAACATTACACTTGAACACAGAGAACCACATAATTTACTCCATAAAAATGAAGTCACAGCTCCACATGGACCACTTCTCAGTAGGTAAGGCCTGAACAAAACAAAACAAAAAAAAAATCGCTCTGTACAGCAGCATCAGAACTTTGTAGAAGATCCTATATGTCACTGGCAGCTAGTGAAGTGCTTGAATTTTCCACAACCCAAGATCAACGGCACTGTAAAGTTCTGTATAACTTGAAATTACTTTACATCACATTTTAGAGATTCCTAGGTACAATGCATTACAATAATCCAATTTTGTCAACATCAACATTTGCACCACTATTCGAAAATCGTAAGTATTGCCACAGTGGGACAGACCAAAGGTCCATCAAGCCCAGCATCCTGTTTCCAACATTGGCCAATCCAGGTCACAAATACCTGGCAAGATGCCAAAAAAGTACAAAACATTTTATGCTGCTTACCCCAGAAATAAGCAGTGGATTTTCCCCAAGTCCATTTTAATAATGGTCTACGGACTTTTCCTTTAAGAAGCCGTCCCAACATTTTTTAAATCCTGCTAAGCTAACCGCCTTTACCACAATCTCTGGCAATGAATTCCAGAGCTTAATCACACATTGAGTGAAGAAAGATTTTCTCCGATTCATTTTAAATTTACTACTTTGTAGCTTCATTGAATGCCCCCTAGTCCTAGTATTTTTGGAAAGAGTAAACAGACGTTTCATGTCTACCTTTTCCACTCCATTCGTTATTTTATAGACCTCTATCATATCTCCCCTCAGCAGTCTTTTCTCCAAGCTGAGGAGTCCTAGCCACTTTAGCCTTTCCTCATAGGAAACTCATCCCATCCCCTTTATCATTTTCATCGCCCTTCTCTGTAACTTTTCTAATTCCACTATATCTTTTTTCTGATGCGGTGACCAGAATTGAACACAAGGTGCGGTTGCACCATACGCCGTCAACATAGATTTCAATCTGCTAAGAAGCCTCATTTGTAAAAAAGATCTTACTACCTGTCCAGTGTGTTTCTGCATTGAAAAACACACATCCAAGATCACACCTAAACATTTCACTTGTTGTTCAATACTCAACAGGTCTCAAGTTTCAAATTTAATACAATTTACTAGTCTGCCAGCTGGGAGTAACATCCAGGCAGCTTACAATGTATTCAAAAATATAAGAAAGAGAAATAGTGTGTAAGCTCAAATAGACAAACAGAAAGTGAGGTAAAAAGGGAGGAATTCCATATATTGAGAGAAAGAAAGGGAGGAAACAAACATTAAGGATACACCTATCTCTTCCAGAATGATAATTGGGTGCTCTATGAAAGAGAGGAGTTTAATGACATGCATCCTAGAATAAAAACGACTTAAGTTCCGACTTGAAAGCTAGTAAAGAGGTTTGATGTCGTAAGGTGGTGGGTAGGAGGTTCCAAAGCTGGGGACCTTGAACAGAGGAAGTGGAAGCACGTGTGCTCATGATACAAACTAGTTGGGGGTAACATATTAGGAAACGTTTGCAAAATAAGACCAAGAATATTATAATGCCTTTGTATTGCTCCGTGGTGCTTTCTCACCTTGAGTACTGCATTCAGTTCTGGTCGCTGCATCTAAAAAAAAAAAAAAAAAAAAAAAAAAAAGATATAGCGGAATTAGAAAAGGCGATAGAGCAGCTTTTAAACTAGAAATGGGGGGGAAGGCAGACAGTCGCTCAAAAGCGCATGGTTCGGGATAAGGTATCTTGTAAAGATACCTCACAAACAGGGAAGATAGGGTTTCTGGATAGTGAGGTTGCACAACAGACCGTGGTAGGCCAGGTGCCCTTAAATACAACTAAAGATCAGGCAAAAGATGGCAAATCAGTAGTGTCCAGTACTAAGCATCAGGCAAATAGGAACAACAAACATACTCTGAAATGTCTATATGCAAATGCTAGGAGTCTAAGAAATAAGATGGGAGAGTTGGAATATATTGCACTAAATGAAAAATTGGATATAATAGGCATTACTGAGACCTGGTGGAAGGAGGATAACCAGTGGGACACTGTCATACCGGGGTACAAAGTATATCGTAATGATAGGGTGGACCGGACTGGTGGAGGGGTAGCATTGTATATTAACGAGAGCCTTGACTCAGATAGATTACAAATTCAGCAGGACACAAATCACACCTTTGAATCACTGTGGGTTGAAATTCCATGTATAAAAGGGAAAAAAATGGTGATAGGAGTTTACTACCGTCCGCCTCGCCAGGATGAGCAGGTAGACACAGAAATGATAAAAGAAATCAGAGACGCGAACAAAATGGGCAATGTGATAATAATGGGTGACTTCAATTATCCAAATATAGACTGGGTAAATGTAACATCGGGACACGCTAGAGAGGTACAATTCCTTGATGAAATCAAGGACAGCTTTATGGAGCAGCTGGTGCAGGAGCCGACGAGAGAAGGAAAAATTCTAGACTTGGTCCTTAGTGGAGCGCATGATCTGGTGAAGGACGTTATGGTACTGGGGCCGCTTGATAACAGTGACCATAATATGATCAGTTTTGACATCGACTTTGAAGTAACTGTACACAGAAAGTCAAGTACGGTAAAATTATGTATAATCATACCTGATAATTTTCTTTCCATTAATCATAGCTGATCAATCCATAGACTGGTGGGTTGTGTCCATCTACCAGCAGGTGGAGATAGAGAGCAAACTTTTGCCTCCCTATATGTGGTCATGTGCTGCCGGAAACTCCTCAGTATGTCGATATCAAAGCTCCATCCGCAGGACTCAGCACTTAGAGAATTACACCCACGAAGGGACACTCTGCCCAGCTCACCACCGTCGAAACGGGGGAGGGGAATTAACCCAGCTCATCCCCACACAAGTGGGGGAGGGGAATCCGTCCAGCTCATCCCCGCGGAGCGGGGGAGGGACACCACACCCGCCGATGCGGGGGGATCTGGCTTATCCTGCAACCGCAACCGCGGGAGGAGCTGACTGACCCTAACACCGCTGAAGCGGGAAGGGTACAAAGCTGCCCTACAGCCGCACGAAGCGGGAGGGAGTGCCGGCAGAATTTATGTCTCAATCCAGCCCCGTAAAACGGAGGGGAGAGGAATGCAGCAGCTCACTGTAACACAAACTCGTCTCAACTCTTGAAGAATCCAAGTGAAAAAACTTGAACACGAAGTCTTTCTGAAGAAACTGAAGACTAAACTTGAACCTGAAATGCAACCAGAATAAAAACAGTACAGATATCTGGGAGGGGCTATGGATTGATCAGCTATGATTAATGGAAAGAAAATTATCAGGTATGATTATACATAATTTTACCTTCCATATCATCAAGCTGATCAATCCATAGACTGGTGGGATGTACCGAAGCAGTACTCATCCAGGGCGGGACATTGAAATCCCTGACCTCAACACTGAAGCTCCAAACCGGGCCTCCGCCCGTGCAGCCACAGTCAAACGGTAATGCTTGGAGAATGTATGAGCCGAAGCCCAAGTTGCCGCCTTGCATATCTCTTCCAAGGAGACGGACCCGGCCTCTGCCATCGAGGTCGCCTGAGCTCTCGTGGAGTGAGCCTTCAGCTGGATAGGCGGCACCTTCCCTGCGGCCACATAAGCCGCTGCAATGGCTTCCTTGACCCATCTTGCCACTGTAGGCTTAGCAGCCTGCAGACCCTTACGAGGACCTGTAAACAGGACAAACAGATGATCCGATTTCCGGAAATCATTGGTCACTTCCAAGTATCTGATGATGACTCGTCTCACATCCAGATATTTAAGAGCAGAGTACTCCTCTGGGTAGTCCTCCCTCCGAAAGGAAGGGAGACAGAGCTGCTGATTCACATGGAAGCGAGAAACAATCTTGGGCAGGAAGGAAGGCACTGTGCGAATAGTCACTCCTGCTCAGTGAACTGCAGAAAAGGCTCTCGACATGAGAGCGCCTGGAGCTCGGAAACTCTTCTGGCTGAAGTGATAGCCACCAAAAAGACTGCTTTCAACGTCAGGTCTTTCAGAGATGCCCTCGACAAGGGTTCAAAAGGCGGCTTCTGCAAGGCTCTTAACACCAGGTTGAGATTCCACGCAGGCACCACTGAGTGCAGAGGAGGGCGCAGGTGATTAACTCCCTTGAGAAAGCGCACCACATCTGGCTGCGAAGCCAGGGAAGCACCCTTCAGGCGGCCCCTGAAGCAAGCCAGAGCCGCTACCTGGACTTTAAGGGAACTGAGCGACAGGCCTTTCTCCAGACCTTCTTGCAGGAACGCCAACACTGAAGAAATTGGAGCAGTGAAGGGAGAAAGTGAGCCTGCTTCACACCACGCTGCAAAGATACGCCAAACCCTGGCGTAAGCAGTAGAAGTAGAGCGCTTCCTCGCTCTTAGCATAGTGGCAATGACCTTGTCTGAGAAGCCCTTCTTCCTCAGACGCTGCCGCTCAATAGCCAGGCCGTAAGACCAAAGGGGGAGGGATCCTCCATCACCACGGGACCCTGATGTAACAGGCCCTGCTCCACTGAGAGCCGCAGAGGATCGTCGACTGAGAGCCTGATCAAGTCCGCATACCAAGGACGTCTGGGCCAATCCGGACCCACCAGGATTACCCTGCCGGGATGCTTTGCCACCCGGTCTAGCACCCTGCCCAACATGGGCCAGGGCGGGAACACATAGAGAAGCTCTTGTGTCGGCCACTGTTGGAGAAGAGCATCTACTCCCAGGGATCGAGGGTCCCGTCCTCTGCTGAAAAAGCGCGGCACTTGGCAATTGGCCGATGACGCCAACAGATCTAGGCTCGGCTGGCCCCAGCGCTTCGTGATGTCCAAGAACGCCTGAGCAGATAGTTGCCACTCTCCGGGCTCCAAGGTATGGCGACTGAGAAAGTCCGCCTTGACATTCATGACTCCGGCAATGTGGGCCGCTGAAAGCTGCTCCAGGTTCGCTTCCGCCCACTGGCATAGACTTATAGCCTCCTTGGCTAGAGGGGCGCTCTTGGTACCTCCCTGGCGGTTGATATAAGCCACAGCCGTGGCATTGTCCGACAGGACCCGTACAGGCTTCAACACCAGTACCGGGATGAACTCCAAAAACACCAACCGAATGGCTCTGAGTTCCAGGAGGTTGATAGACCACTTGCCTCTGCAGGAGACCAGAGCCCCTGCGCTGTCCTTCCCAAGCATTGGGCTCCCCAGCCCATCAAAGAGGCGTCTGTCGTGACGACAATCCACTCCGGGGTCACCAGAGGCATTCCTGCAGACAACTTGACTGTCTGCGTCCACCAGCTCAGCGCCTTGCGCACTGCTGGGTCCAAGGGAAGGCGCACAGCATAATCCTCCGACATCGGAGTCCAGCGCAACAGCAGAGATAGCTGTAGTGGTCTCATATGAGCCCTGGCTCAGGGCACTACTTCCATCGTGGCCATCATAGAGCCCAACAGCTGCACGTAGTCCGAAGCCCGAATAGGAGAGGCTACTAGGAACTAGTCCACCTGAGCCTGAAGCTTGACAATCCGATTGTCTGGCAGGAACACTCTGCCCACTTGGGTGTCGAATCGAACTCCCAGATACTCCAGGGACTGAGTCGGGCGCAGCTGGCTCTTCTTCCAGTTGATGATCCATCCTAGGGAGCTCAAAAGAGCAACTACCCGGTCCATAGCTTGCCGCACTCTGCATAAGAGGGGGCTCGGATCAACCAGTCGTCCAGATAAGGATGGACTTGTACTTCTTCCTTTAGCAGGAAGGCCGCTATGACCCCCATTACTTTGGAAAAGGTCCGCGGAGCAGTAGCCAACCCGAAAGGGAGGGCTCTGAACTGGAAGTGTCGTCTCAGGACTGTAAAACGCAGAAAGCGTTGGAGAGGAGGCCAGATGGGAATATGCAGGTACGCTTCCTAGATGCCCAAGGAAGCCAAGAACTCTCCTGCCTTCACTGCCGCTATAACAGAGCGGAGAGTCTCCACTTTCAAGGCCCGATTGACCCCTTTGAGGTCGAGGATAGGCCGGACAGAATCTCCTTTCTTTGGTACCACAAAGTAAATGGAGTAACGTCCCTTGCCAATCTGATTTTTTGGCACCGGAACGACCGCACCCAGGCGGATCAGGTTGTCCAAGGTCTGCTGCACTGCCACAGCTCTGACCGGAGACTTGCAGGGAGAGAGTACAAACCCGTCTCTTAAGGGTCGGCAGAACTCTAGCTTGTAGCTGTCTCTGATGACTTCCAGCACCCAAGCTTGTGAAGTTTCTGTGGTCCGCTCACCCAGAAACGAGGACAGCCGTCCTCCAATCTGCACTGGGGCGTGAACCAAGGCCCCGTCACTGGGTACGAGACCCTGGGGGAGGACCGGAGGGAGCACCTCCGGGACGGCGGTCTCTGCGAAATGAATGCTGCTTGGGGGAGAAAAACCTCTTGAAGGAAGAGGGGGCAGAGGAGCCCGACCTGCCCGGGCGGTACCGACGGGCTTCCTGAAACCGTCCTCTGGAGGTACCGGGACGAGTACTAGCCCGAGCCCTGACCTCTGGTAACTTCTGCCCTTAGACGTGCCGAGATCGGTCACGATTTTGTCCAGCTCGACCCCAAAGAGCAGCTTGCCTTTAAAAGGCAATCTAGCCAGGCGGGATTTAGAGGCGTGGTCAGCAGACCAATGTTTCAGCCAAAGCCACCGCCGCGCAGAGACTGTCTGAGCCATGCCTTTAGCTGAGGCTCTCAAGACATCATACAGCAAGTCTGCCAAATAGGCTAGGCCCGATTCCAGGGCCGGCCAATCAACCCTCAAGGAATGATCCGAGGGGGAAGCCCGCTGCACCATAGTCAGGCACGCCCTGGCCACATAGGAACCGCAAACCGAGGCCTGCAAACTTAAAGCAGTTGCCTCAAAGGACGACCTTAAGGCCGCCTCCAATCTTCTGTCTTGGGCGTCCTTTAGGGCCGTGCCACCTTCCACCGGCAAAGCCGTTTTCTTAGTCACCGCAGTGATTAAAGAATCCACAGTAGGCCACAGATAGGCCTCACGTTCACTTTCAGGTAAAGGATAGAGGCGGGACATAGCCCTAGCCACCTTGAGGCTCGCTTTCGGGACATCCCATTGAGCCGAAATTAAGGTGTGCATGGCATCATGCACGTGGAAGGTTCTAGGCGGGCGCTTTGTCCCCAGCATAATGGCAGAGCCAACAGGGGCTGAGGGAGAGACGTCCTCCGGAGAGGAAATCTTCAAAATGCCCATGGCCTGCACTAACAGGTTGGGCAAATCCTCTGGGCTAAACGCGCTGCAGAGGGGTCATCCGCTCCATCCGAGCGGGGATCCGTCTCCTCCAAGGAATCCGCAAAGGACCGTTGGGAGACCTCAGACACGCTGCCCTCATCTACATCGGAGGAGACACAGTCCTCCAAGGCCTGGAAATCAACCCGAGGGCGTTTACCTCTGGGAACCTCAACCTCTTTATCAGAAGAGGGAGCAGGGGCAGCGTTGTGCATGAGGAAAGCCTGATGCAGCAGCAAAACAAACTCGGGGGAGAAACCCCCCAGACTGTGCACTTCCGCAGCCTGGGCAACAGCCCTAGACGCACCCTCAACCGGCGCTCGCAAGAGCGGGGGAGAAACATGCTGCGCATCCAAAATGGCGTCCGGCGCGACACTCCGCGAAGGAGCCGCGCGGGAAGAGCGGCGCTTACTTTAGCCGCTTTGTGCCCTCGCCCAAATTAAGGGCGTTCATGGCATTAATGTCTCCAACCTCAAGGGCGGCCCCGAAGAAGCCGTCCGAGCCGTGTGGCCGGCCAAGATGGCGGAGGCGAGGAGCGGGGGATGGGCGTTTATGGCGGGAAAAACCGCCACGCCGGAGGAAGGACCGGGACATTCATCGGTCACGAAACTGTCACCCAACAAGGGCGAATCAGGCTGTAAGACCCCCGCATCCCCTCTAGAAGCGCTCAAGCGATCCGGGGAGCGACCCTTTGCGCCCTCGCCCTCCGACGCCATATGCCACGAGGAGAAGAATCGGGGAACCCCCTGTCCGCTATAAAAAGGTAAAAATTACCTGCTTGCCGCTCCGAGCTGTAACGAACTGGTGTCCCAGTGAGTAGCTGCAATGAACGTTTAAATAAACGTCGAAATAAACGCCTTTAAGGACGTTTAAAATTTTTTTTTTTTTTTTTAAACGGAGCCAGCGGGAGGGGGGAGAAAAGGAGGGACCTGGCACCACCAGGTTTGCACTTGCTCAAAAGAGCCCTCAACCCCAGGCCTCAACAAAACCTAAGGATTAGGCTTGGAGGCCTAGCCAGAGCTGCTGCTGTGTGTGACCACCACCTGCTGAGATAGAGAACATACTGGGGAGTTTCCGGCAGCACATGACCACATATAGGGAGGCAAAAGTTTGCTCTCTATCTCCACCTGCTGGTAGATGGACACAACCCACCAGTCTATGGATTGATCAGCTTGATGATATGGAAGTTAGCGTTTAACTTTAAAAAAGGAGACTATGATAAAATGAGAAGAACGGTAAAAAAAAAACTTAGGGGGGCAACTGAGAGAGTAAAAACTGTACAACAGGCGTGGACGCTGTTCAAAAATACCATCCTGGAGGCCCAGGCCATACATATTCCGCAAATTAGAAAAGAAAGACGGAAGTCCAAAAGACACCCGGCCTGGTTGAAAAGTGAGGTGAAGGAAGCTATTAGGGCTAAAAGAAACACCTTCAGAAAATGGAAGAAGGAACCGTCTGAAAACAACAAGAAACAGCATAAGGAGTGTCAAAGCAAATGCAAGGTGCAGATTAAGAAAGCCAAGAGGGAGTATGAAAAAAAGATAGCATTAGAGGCAAAACAACAAAGTAAAAAATTTTTTCGGTATATTAAAAGCAGGAAGCCGGCAAAAGAATCGGTTGGGCCGCTGGATGACCGAGGGGTAAAAGGGGCGATCAAGGAAGACAAAGATGTAGCGGAGAGACTGAATGAATTCTTTGCTTCGGTCTTCACCGAGGAAGATTTGGGTGGGATACCGGTGTCGGAAATGGTATTTCAAGCGGACGAGTCGGAGAAACTTACTGACTTCACGGTAAACCTGGAGGACGTAATGGGGCAGTTCGGCAAACTGAAGAGTAGCAAATCTCCTGGACTGGATGGTATTCATCCTAGAGTACTGATAGAACTGAAAAACGAGCTTGCGGAGCTACTGCTAGTGATATGCAACTTATCCTTAAAATCGAGCGTGGTACCGGAAGATTGGAGGGTGGCCAATGTAACGCCCATTTTTAAAAAAGGCTCCAGGGGAGATCCGGGAAATTATAGACCGGTGAGTCTGACGTCGGTGCCTGGGAAAATGGTAGAGGCTATTATTAAAAACAAAATTACAGAGCACATCCAAGGACATGGATTACTGAGACCAAGTCAGCATGGCTTTTGTGTGGGGAAATCTTGCCTGACCAATTTACTTCAATTCTTTGAAGGAGTGAACAAACATGTGGACAAAGGGGAGTCGGTTGATATTGTGTATCTGGATTTTCAAAAGGCGTTTGACAAGGTACCTCATGAAAGGCTACAGAGGAAATTGGAGGGTCATGGGATAGGAGGAAATGTCCTATTGTGGATTAAAAACTGGTTGAAGGATAGGAAACAGAGAGTGGGGTTAAATGGGCAGTATTCACAATGGAGAAGGGTAGTTAGTGGGGTTCCTCAAGGGTCCGTGCTAGGACCGCTGCTTTTTAATATATTTATAAATGATTTAGAGATGGGAGTAACTAGCGAGGTAATTAAATTTGCTGATGACACAAAGTTATTCAAAGTCGTTAAATCACGACAGGATTGTGAAAAATTACAAGAGGACCTTACAAGACTGGGAGACTGGCAGATGATGTTTAATGTGAGCAAGTGCAAGGTGATGCATGTGGGAAAAAAGAACCCGAATTATAGCTACGTCATGCAAGGTTCCACGTTAGGAGTTACGGACCAAGAAAGGGATCTGGGTGTCGTCGTCGATAACACACTGAAACCTTCTGCTCAGTGTGCTGCTGCGGCTAAGAAAGCGAATAGAATGTTGGGTATTATTAGGAAAGGTATGGAAAACAGGTGTGAGGATGTTATAATGCCGTTGTATCGCTCCATGGTGCGACCGCACCTTGAGTAGTGTGTTCAATTCTGGTCGCTGCATCTCAAGAAGGATATAGTAGAATTGGAAAAGGTGCAGCGAAGGGCGACTAAAATGATAGCGGGGATGGGACGACTTTCCTATCAAGAAAGACTAAGGAGGCTAGGGCTATACAGCTTGGAGAAGAGACGGCTGAGGGGAGACATGATAGAGGTATATAAAATAATGAGTGGAGTGGAACAGGTGGATGTGAAGCTTCTGTTCACGCTTTCCAAAAATACTAGGACTAGGGGGCATGCGATAAAACTACAGTGTAGTAAATTTAAAACAAATCGGAGAAAATTTTTCTTCACCCAACGTGTAATTAAACTCTGGAATTCGTTGCCGGAGAAAGTGGTGAAGGCGGTTAGCTTAGCAGAGTTTAAAAAGGGGTTGGACGGTTTCCTAAAGGACAAGTCCATAAACCGCTACTAAACGGACTTGGAAAAATCCAAAATTCCAGGAATAACATGTATAGAATGTTTGTACGTTTGGGAAGCTTACCAGGTGCCCTTGGCCTGGATTGGCCGCTGTCGTGGACAGGATGTTGGGCTCGATGGACCCTTGGTCTTTTCCCAGTATGGCATTACTTATGTACTTATGTACTTATGTAGAAATGGTTCAAAGAAGAGCGACCAAAATGATAAAGGCTAAAGAGGTTAGGACTCTTCAGCTTGGAAAAGAGACAGCTGAGGGGAAATATGATTGAGGTCTACAAAATCCTGAGTGGTGCAGAATGAGTAGAAGTGAATCGATTTTTCACTCTTTCAAAAAGTACAAAGACCAGGGGACACAATGAAATTACATGGAAATACTTTTAAAACAAATAGGAAGAAATATTTTTTTCACTCAATGAATAGTTAAAGCTCTGGAACTCAATGCCGGAGGATGTGGTAACAGCCGTTAGCGTATCTGGGTTTTAAAAAGGTTTGGACACGTTCCTGGAGGAAAAGTCCATAGTCTGCTATTGAGACAGACATGGGGAAGCAACTGCTTGCCCTGGAATTGGTAGCATGGAATGTTGCTACTAATTGGGTTTCTGCCAGGTATTTGTGACCTGGATTAGCCACAGTTGGAAGTAGGATACTGGCCTTGATGGACCATTGGTCTGACCCAGTATGGCTTATATGCTATAGAAATGCCCCCTAAGCGACTATTTTTCGCAGATGGCCTCGCTTGTCAGTTCTGCCCTTTGCTTCCTAATGACTTATATAAATGAGGCCCTGTAATGAGTCTCTGTAGATGACCCCACATCCCTTTGCCTCCCCCCACAGGCTGCCTCTGAACTAAGGAATCCAGTCAACTGAGAAAATGGTCACTGCAGGATGTTCTCTAGTGGCCTTTCCTGTCATGTTTTGTCGACATGCAATAGGATTCACGTAGCAGCAAGCACAACAACTCCTTCACAGAAGAATCTCATTCACTTTGATGTTAAAGAGAAAGCATCACGTACAATGCCATGATAGAAGAAGACAGACACATAACCAGACCACAAATTAAATAAGCCCTGGACTTGCATTTCTGTAGCACTTAACATGTCAGTGTGCTTTTACTTGCACATGCTGCCAGGGATCAAAACTAGGTTTCCTCAACCTGTCATCTTCCATCTCGCCCTTTGTGCAAAGAGAGACACTTTATATCTAAGGTTTAAGTCACTAGAGAATTCCCAGGATAGAACACAGATTGGCTGCACCTATATTATACTCGAGAATGCATTCAGAAATATTCAGTTTTAAAGTAATTGTGAAAGGAGTGTGTAGAAGAGAAAACCCCATACAATAACCCCCATCTACCTTAAAAAGAACTTAGGTGGGTTCCAAGCAGGGCTCAAAGAGAACAAGGCAGAAGACCTTGGGGAATAAGCCAGGATCGCTTAAGTATAATCCAGAACCTTTTTCCTTTTGAAGCCTGCAAATGTATGAACTTGGACTTCAACACAGATTCCAGAACTCAATCACTGTATAGCTGCTATGTGTTACAATTTATTGAGTCATTATAAGAGGTTCATGAGACATGAAACTCCAGTGCTTGTGATGATACACTAATCCAAAGTGCTACATGATCTGAACGGGCTAATAATTAAAAATCCAATGGAAAATCACAATCACTTACAAACGAATCAGTAGATAAAAATTGAGTTATAGTTAAATGCATGTTGAGTAATGCATGATCTGTCCAGACATAATAGCCCTGTGAAACAAATATTAAATCCAAAAGATGTCCTTTAAATGAGTAGACTTCATTGTATGTTGAACAAATTCAAAACCATCCATAAACACCACAACATCTTTGTCTCTTACAGTAGACGATGCTTCAAAATGTACATTAAATTCACCCACAATACAAAGACAGGAATAATGTGCTGCAAAATCTACTTTATAGAAACCAATTCTTCTGACGATCTAGATGGTGGGCAAAAGAACAATATAAGGGTCTAACAAAATTTAAAAAATTCCTCCGACGATGCTCAATATGAATCATCTTACATGGCAAAGATGTATAAAAAAAGCTAGAACCCACCCTTGTAACTCCTATGTATATATAAAATGGATGCAGCGGAGGCAGTGCACGCAAATCTCTCTCATGAATATTCATTGTGGATATCCTGGAAGCCTGACAGGCTGGGATGCCTCCAGGACTAGGTTTGAGAATCACCGATCTAATGTGCCGGGTTTTTTTAAAGTCTTTTTCCTCCGGTTGAAAAAAATGACATTGCAATATTTCAAGAATTGAATTGCCAGACACTGCAATGTTTATAAGATTTAGACTATAAAGAAATGATTTTTCTATAAGCAGATTTCGTGTGGATTGGGGTTAGAGGGTTCCCCACAGGCATTTTTGCAGTTTTCTCATGGAAGTAAAATGGAGTATGGCACTTGTAGCACTATAGTCCAAACAAAAAAACAGCACCACGGGCCTTTAAAATGGAACAAAGTTCTTTAATGAATGAGCCTTGACCCGACACGGGCCGTGTTTCGGTGACTAGCACCTGCGTCAGGGGTCACAGTGATGACGTGGAATACTTGGGGAATAACTCGAATATTTTCATCTACAATATTCCTTACCCCACGTCTCACGTAGCAAAAGTTATAAAGCACCAAGGCACCTTCACTTTCTGTATCCAAATGTTTGGACTTTAGTTTGTACTTTGTTCCCTCTCTTTTGTTATATACTTGTAGCACTATAGAAATGATAAGTAGTAGTAGTCGTGCTTTCTGTACCAAAGTCCCCTCGGAAAGCACATTGCTTTGATAGTCAAAGCCAGCATTGCTGCTGAAGTAACAGCAATCATTCATTTGTCATGCCGTGATTTGATAATGTTGGAAAAACCATTAAGAACTGCAATGCAGTTTGTAGTGTATGCTCATGGAGAATGATTTATTCTAATTAGACATGAAGGCAGCACAAGGAAGAATCAGTGCGCAGTGCTCCAGAGTGGGCGTTGTTATCAAATAACTGGCCTGGATTGCTTCAGTTTACATATCAATGGGGTATATTGTTCAAAACATGTGACTCAATGATATCTAACGGACAGAATTAGAAAAGGAAATAGTTGTGTACAGAGACATATCGTCAGAGATATTGTGAATTGTTTGTTCGATCTCTTTCTTCACTACAAGGCATTAAAATTGATCATGCAATATTACAGGCAGCAGCACCGAACAGAGGGGTGTAAAAATGACTCCCAACCTATTCTCTCCTCATATCAGTGGTGGTGAAGCTGGTGGGGCAGGGGGGCACTAGTGGGAGAGTTGCACAGGGTACAACTACAGCTCAGTTCAGTCTTGCTAGGCAGGCTATTCTTTTGGGCTTGGGTTTCTTTATGAGTAACTGAGTTTGTCATCTGTAGCACACAACTAAGGGGGGAAAAATATCAGTGTTGGCTACCATTAAGAGGCAGAGCTTCAAAGAAGGTCAGCTTTTTCAGCGGGTGTTTAGGGCACGCCCCCGTAAGAACATAAGAGTAGCCACACTGGGTCAGACCAATGGTCCAACTAGCCCAGTATCCTGTTTTCCAAACAGTGGCCAAGCCAGGTCACAAGTACCTGGCAGAAACCCAAATCGTGGCAACACTCCATACTACAAGTCCCAGGGGCAAGCAGTTGCTTCCCAGGTCTGTCTCAATAACAGACTATGGAGTTTTTCTCCAGGAATTTATCCAAACCCTTTTTAAACCTAGATATGGTAACCGCTATTACCACATCCTATGGCAAAGAGTGCCAGAGCTGAACTATTCTTTGAGTGAAAAAATATTTCCTCCTATTTGTTTTAGAAGTATTTCCATGTAACTTCCTCAACTGTCCCCTAGTCTTTGTACTTTTGGAATGAGTAAAAGATGGATTTACTTCTACTCGTTCTACACCACTCAGGATTTTGTAGACCTCAATCATATCTCCCCTTATCCGTCTCTTTTCCAAGCTGAAGAGCCCACCCATAGCTCTGACCAGTCCAACCTATAGCTCCAGCACAGTCCCACCCACAGCTCAGGTCTTAGCACACCCCAATTGTGGCCCGCAGCACCAGTAGCCACGAGCTCTTCCAGTGGCAGCAGGAGAGACCTTAATAAAACGTCATCTCCTGCTGCCACAGGACCAGTCCTACAGTTATTATTGCGAGACTGGTCCCGTGGCTGCAGGAGATGACGTTTTATTAAGGTCTCTCCTGCTGCCACTGGAAGAGGAAGCTGCTCAAAGGGAGAGCCCGGTTCTCCAGACGGAGTGTGGGAGATGACCTGCAAAAGCAATGGGACCTGTGCTAAAATAGCATGAGTTAATGAGAAAATAGCACATCATAACGGTAGCCTGTGTTGATACCTACGGACCTGAATGTTTACTCTGAAAAGCTTTGCCAGTTCTTAACTCTCACACTCCTTATCAGTTTGAACTGCTGAAGAGACAGAGAGAGAGAGATTAAAATACTCAGCTGGGAAATATGCCAATTGTTAGTCATAGAATTTTGATAGATACTTAAGTGGAACTGGTTACTGATTTAATTACATTTTCAGATAACCTCAGCTTCCAAACAAAGAAGAGAGAATGTGTTCTATAGTACGCTGCCATCATTAGGAAATTACCACCTTATTGCTGGACAGTGTCAGAAAATTTGATTTCCATTTCCTATGAATAAGCACAGTCCATGGAATCTGGTTGCAAGTTACCAAAACGTTCCATTAAATAATGACTACTACCGAACTTTCCAAACTTCTCCCTGTGGTGCCACAGCCCCCTGGAGCAGCCAGGGATATTTTTTTTTACAGGGAGTGTGTCTCCCATACTGCCCCCATCTCCCGTACACCCCTCTGCTCCTCCCCAGTTCCTGCTGCAGTCTTCACCCGGGCAGCATCAGCGGCACACATAGGCTGCCTGCGGCCTGCATCAGGACTTCCTCTCTGAACATTTTTACCATCAGATGCATGGGATAATGATGGGGGGCTTCTTCGGCTCCAGCCTTAGTGACTTTATATATGGCAGATATGGGGGACAATTTGATTTGTGGACTGGTTTAACACCTTGGATCCTAGTATTGTATTTACTATGAGTTGGGGCAGACAGAGTGGTCGGGGCCCCCGGGCAGTAAGGGTCGTCGGGACCCCCAGCCACTGCCCGCCGCTACACTGCCACCCCCTCAACCACATCACAGCTCCCCCACCGCTGCAATTGCTGCCCCCCTCCCACACACTACAGACCCCTGGGTCCTACCTTGAAGGGGTTAACTTTACGTTAATTGTTGATTTTATTATGTAACTTGTCTGACCTGCTGTAGTTCCCAGATTCTGTCTGGTCTGTTATTACTACACTCCGCTTACAACTAATCAGATGAGAAGATTATAAATCCTAATAGAATGTAATGTAATTTCCAGATCATTAATATGTTAAATAGCAAAAAACATATGGGTACACCCACAAAATACACAATACACATTTACACCATTTTTTTAGCAGGTGTATATTTCTGCAAGAGTATTTTTAAACTGCTAGGGCTGGTTCGGGGTGCTTATTTTATAAAGGAACGTAAACATCTATGTTGCTTTTGAAAAATAGGGATAAAATAGGTCTCGTCTTAGAAATTCAACACAGATGTCTTGTTATAAAATGATCCCCAAGATGGACATTTCTCATTTGGTAGAAAGATGGATCACAGTCTCAGAATCCATAACATTTGATAGGACTGGAAAAGAAGTCTGTGCTTGATATGATGAATTTCTCCCTCAGCCCTACTAAAATAAGTTAACACTGCTTCTCCACTTTAGCTGGTCTTATGGAGTAAATAATTATGTCTCTTCTCCATCTTTGCAAACAATCAGCAGTTTTGAACACTGCAATACTTTGGCGGGATTTCACATGGCTTTATTAGCATTGAATAGCATACACCATCCACACAGACTTCATGAAAGTCTTGTGACCCTTGAGGCAGGTGGCCTTCCGCTGAAACACAGGTCCATGTTGGGTCTTTCATAGTGGTGCCTAATAAAGAGTTTGAACTTGAATCCTCCCGGCTTGAGGGTCACATGTCACCCTCTACTTTCTTTTTGATTTCTGGGGAATCTGCAGGAAGACTGAGTCATTGTGCAGTGGCAGCACCCAATGGCTGGATTTTAGGACTCTTGATTGTGTGGTTCTTGTAGAAATAATCCTGAGTAGTGAGGATGGGCAGTCAGAATATTTTTGTTTTGTGTCATTTATCATGTAATTTCCAGAAATGTTCATTTTTTTGCCTACAAGCACAAAGTGACGTGCGTAACTGAGAGTATTCATAAGTACATAAGTAATGCCATACTGGGAAAAGACCAAGGGTCCATCGAGCCCAGCATCCTGTCCACGACAGCGGCCAATCCAGGCCAAGGGCACCTGGCAAGCTTCCCAAACGTACAAACATTCTATACATGTTATTCCTGGAATTTTGGATTTTTCCAAGTCCGTTTAGTAGCGGTTTGTCCTTTAGGAAACCGTCCAACCCCTTTTTAAACTCTGCTAAGCTAACCGCCTTCACCACTTTCTCCGGCAACGAATTCCAGAGTTTAATTACACGTTGGGTGAAGAAAAATTTTCTCCGATTTGTTTTAAATTTACTACACTGTAGTTTCATCGCATGCCCTCTAGTCCTAGTATTTTTGGAAAGTTATTTATTTGTAACATTTGTATCCCACATTTTCCCACCCATTAGCAGGCTCAATGTGGCTTACATAATACCGTAAAGGCGATCGCCAGGTCTGGTAGATGTTAAACAAATACAGTATAAAATAAGGGTCAGGTAAGGTTAGGGTATACAAGTACAATAAGGGTCAAGGAAATAAGGAATATATAATGTCCAATACGATGTAAGGTTTTGATGCATTACTATTACTACTACTATTTAACATTTCTAAAGCGCTACTAGGGTTACGCAGCACTGTACAATTTAACATAGAAGGACAGTCCCTGCTCAAAGAGCTTACAATCTAAAGGACCAATGTACAGTCAGACAAGTAGGGGTCGTCAAACTGGGGCAGTCTAGATGTCTTGAAAGGTACAAAGGTTAGGTGCCGAAAGCAACATTGAAGAGGTGGGTTTTGAGTAAGGATTTGAAGATGGGTAGGGAGGGGGCATTGCAGAATTGAGGCATTTAAGGTGGGTCAGTAGGGTAGACCTTGCAAAACAGATAGGTGTTTAATGATCGCCTGAAGTTTTGATGGTCATGGATCGTTTTCACACTCTTTGGTAGTGAATTCCACATTTGTGTACCTAAGTAGGAGAAATTGGATGCATAGGTTGATAAATATCTGAGTCCAATGCAGCTTGGATAGTGGAGGTTCAAATAGGTACGTGACGCTCTGGTTCTGTTTCTGGTTGGAAGATCTATCAAGTCAACCATGTATCCTGGGGTTTCACCGTAGATAATCTTGTGGACTAAAGAGCAAATTTTAAAGGTAATGCGTTCCTTGATTGGGAGCCAGTGCAGTTTTAATCGGAGAGGTTTAGCGCTATCGAATCGTGTTTTGCCAAATATCAGCCTGGCATATGTGTATCATTTGGAGACAGACCCATGACCTTCCCATGCTCTGCCATGTATACACCCCCCCCCCCCCTGCAGCAGCTATGTACTATTTAATACATAACTACCAGGTATGGTGCCTATGATGCATATGTCTAGAAACCAATTTATAGTATTACCTCTAGAGAGTACACACACAGACATACAAAGTTACATGCATCTGGCATGCGACACACACATCGGGCCTCATTGTCCAGCTCACACTCCCAAGTCCCCAGACCTATCCGAATGGTTGGGTAGGTCTGGGGACTTGGGTCTTTCCCTAATTTGCGAGGAGGGGGTTTTGGCAGACTGGATGGACCGTGCAGGTCTTTTTCTGCCGTCATCTACTATGTTACTATGTATATTACTATGATTGGTTAGCAGGAATTGCTGCTTCCCTTGCCAACTCCACAGTTCTAAATGGTGGCAGCAAACTCTCGAGAGATTATCACGCGAGGTCGCAGCAGGCACTCCTACTCTAGCTGAGATAATATTTAACCATCTCTCTGACCTCATGTGCAACTTTCTTTAAATTAGTCACCTTACTCTCTAACTCTTCTTACTCTCTTACTGTTCCATCTTTGCTTTACCTTTCACTGTCAATTCAAATGTTCTATTATGTATTGTGTTGACACTGTAAGTAGTAACTGTGCCATACTTTGTATTGTTATTTGAATATTTTTACTGCTGTAATTGCCTATTGCTCATGTTTGAGTGAATTCCTTCAAAAAGGCAGTAAATAAATCCATACATTTTTGAGCCTCTGAGCTGGCATGAGCAGCAGCGACTAGGGATCACTACTGTCCTACCTAGTACTCTAGACCACCAAGGCTTCGGTGGTGGGGGGGGGGGGGGGGGAGGTAGCAAGGAGGAAGAGCGGTGCTGAATTGGGGGAGGGCAAGGAGGGAGAGGTGCTGTATTGGGCAGGCAAGGAGGGAGAGAGGTACTGTATCAGGGAGGTGAGAAAGGTATTGCATGGGGGTGCAAGGCGGGAGAGAGGTGCTGGACGGGTAGAAAAGAGAGATACAATGAAGTGGGTGATGAAGAAAGAGGGAGTGGAGAGGGAAAGAGGTGCTGGACTTTGGAGGGGGAGAGGACAAGGAAAGAGAGAGGTGTCAAGACCTGTGAAGATAAAAGTAAGAGGGAGAGGTGCAGATCCAGCAAAGGGTAGACAGAACAAGAGCGAGAAAAGAGAGAGGACCACTTGCTGGACCATTTGGGGGGGGGGGCATAGGGATAGATACTGGCCAGGAGAGAGAGAGAGACTGGAGGCTGGCACGTGGGGGGGAGGGGAATAGAAACACAGAGATGGGAGATGGTGGGAAGACGAGGGGGGGGATTTTTGGGTCAGATAGGTATGGATGCAGAGAGAAGTTGGATGGTGGACATGGAGAGAAAAGAAGTGCCAAATGGACAAGGAGACTCTGGCAAGACAGTTAAGAGAAGAGGTACTGAACCAAACTGACAAGTTAACGAGTGATAAATCACCTAGACCAGATGGTATATAACCCAGGGTACTGAAAGAACTCAAACATGAAATTTCTGATCTGCTGCTAGTGATCTCTAACCTGTCATTAAAATTGTCCATAGTACCTGAAGACTAGAAGGTGGCCAATGTGACGTTGATTTTTTAAAAGGGTTCAAGGGGTGACTTCAGTGCCAGGCAAAATAGTGAAACTCTTTTAAGAATAAAATTACAGAACACTTAGACAAACATGGTTTAATGGGACAGAGTCAGTATGGATTCCACCAAAGGAGGTCTTGCCTCACCAATTTGCTTCATTTCTTTAAAGTCGTGAATTAACATGTTGATAAAGGTGAATCGGTTGGTGTAGTGTATCTAGATTTTCAGGAAGCTTTTAATAAAGTACATCATGAGAGACTCCAGAGAAAATTAAGGAGTCATGGGATAGGAGGCAATGTCCTTCTGTGGATTTAGAATTGGTTACTAGACAGAAAAGAGAGGGTAGAGTTAAATGGCCATATTTCTGAATGATGAAGGGTGAATAGTAGAGTGCACAGGGATCTATAATGGGACCAGTGCTATCTAATATAATAATTTACTCCTGCAACGTTCCAATGTCTCTCACTCCATTCGTAACCATCTCCTGACGTCACTCTCCCGCAGTAGAAGCCTGCTCGCCTGACGTCAGGAGATGTTACTACTCTCTGTCTCTGTAGCCTCCAAGTGCAAGGAGGATGTGTGCCCCAGCCCTTCATACGTGGCAGCTGCTGTTTAAAAAGTTTTACCTCCTGCTCGGCCGGCAACACTCAAGTCCACCAAGTACAGACGCCACTTCAGACAGGCTGTGGTTCGCTGTTCCTGTGGTCCCGCCCTTCCACAAACAGGAAATGAGGGCGGGACTAGAGGAACAGCAAACCACAGCCTGTCTAAAGTGGCGTCTGTACTTGGTGGACTTGAGTGTTGCCGGCCGAGCAGGAGGTAAAACTTTTTAAACAGCAGCTGCCACGTACGAAGGGCTGGGGCACACGTCCTCCTTGCACTCGGAGGCCACAGAGATAGAGGGAGGGAGGCGCTGGGCGACGGAAATCAGAGAGGGGGTCCTGAGACGAGAGAGGGGGGAGGGGGTGGGGGCCCTGGAACCTTGCTAGCGCCCGTTTCCTTTCTGCTGGAAACAGGCCTTTTTTACTAGTTTAACATATTTATAAATGATCAAGAAATGGGAACCATGAGTGAGGTGATTAAATTTACAGATGACACAAATCTATTCACAGCTGTCAAAATGAATGCAGATTGTTAAAAATTGCAGGAAGACCTTAGGAAACTGGAAGACTGGGCATCCAAATGGCAGATGAAATTTAATGTGGACAAATGCAAAGTGATATACATTGGGAAGAATAATCCAAATCATAGTTAGCTGATGCTAGGGTCCATTTTAGGAGTCAGTACTCAAGAAATAGACCTAGGTGTCATTGTAGATAATACGCTGAAATTTGGTCATCATATCTAAAAAAAACGATTTAGTGGAACTAGAAAAGGTTCAAAGAAGAGTGACCAAAATGATAGAGGGGATGGAACTGCTCCTATATGAGGAAAGGCTAAAGAGGTTACGCTCTTCAGCTTGGAAAAGACGGCTGAGTTTAGATATAATTGAGGTCTATAAAATCCTGAGTGGCGTATGCAGAGCGGGTGGAGGTGAATTGATTTTTCACTCTTTCAAAAAGTTCAAAGACCAGGGGACACTCAATGAAATTGCATGGCAATACTTTTAAAACAAATAGGAGGAAATATTTTTTCACTCAAAGAATAGTTACGCTCTGGAACTTGTTGCCAGAGGATGTGGTAATGGCGGTTAGCATCTCTGGGTTTAAAAATGGTTTGGTCAAGTTCCTGCAGGAAAGGTCCATAGTCTGTTATTGAGATGGACATGGAGAAAGCCACTGCTTGCTCTGGGATTGGTCGCATGGACCAGCATTGAATATAAAAAATGCTGACCACTACCAGTTCAATATCTTCCCTATTGTAGATAACATAGATGCACTTAACACCTCCTTATAGAGTATTAAATGATCTGTATTATCTGCAGAGGTGTCCGTTACCATGCAGTCTATGCCTATTTTTTGCCCATTCATTGCCCCATTAAACATCAAGCACTTACCACTGGAATTAGCCACTGCATTAATTGGGTTGAGTTGAGTCAAGCTGGACAGCACCTTATGTTAACAGTTGAATATATCTTATGTCTGCCTGCATGCATAATGTTGTAGCTCCTTTTGTTTGTTTTAGTCTGTCCCCCTGGCCAGTTAAAGCGGTATTAGTAAATTTTACATAAACAAATAAATAGCCTAGAAGGGCCATTATATAACCGGAAGCCTGCATTTGTACGTCCCTTGTGCATGTAAAATTATATAAATTATGTGCACAAGTGTACACTTACTCGTGAAAGTGCTCTTAGGGCACATAAGTGCTATTCTGTAAGGGTGCACATAAGTGACACGGAGGGGCATAATCGAAAGGGGCGCCCAAGTTTTCCTGAGGATGTCCTCACAGGACGTCCTGGGGAAGGGGCGGGGAAACCCGTATTATCGAAACAAGATGGGCGCCCATCTTTCGTTTCGATAATACGGCGGGGACGCCCAAATCTTGAAATTTAGGTCATCCCTAGAGATGGGCGTCCTTAAACTTGGTTGTTTCTGATTTTCGGCGATAATGGAAACTAAGGATGCCCATCTCAGAAACGACCAAATGCAAGCCCTTTGGTTGTAAGAAGAGCCAGCATTCGTAGTGCAGTGGTCTCCCTGACATGCCAGGACACTAACCGGGCAACCTAAGGGGCACTGGAGTGGACTTCAGAAAAAGCTCCCAGGTACACAGCTCCCTTACCTTGTGTGCTGAGCCCCCCAAAACCCACTCCCCACAACTGTACACATTTACCACCACAAGTGTAACAGGCGGGGGGGGGGGGGGGCCTGGGTCCGCCTGCCTGAAGTGCACTGTACCCACTAAAACTGCTCCAGGGACCTGCATACTGCTGTCATGGAGCTGGGTATGATTTTTGAGGCTGGCAAAAAATATTTAAAAAACATTTTTTTGAGGGTGGGAGGGGGTTAGTGACCACTGGGGGAGTAAGGGGAGGTCATCCCCGATTCCCTCTGGTGGTCATCTGGTCAGTTTGGGCACCTTTTTGTGGCTTGGTCGTAAGAAAAAAAAGGACCAAGTAAAGTTGTCCAAGTGTTCGTCAGGGACGCCCTTTTTTTCCATTATGGGTCGAGGACGCCCATGTGTTAGGCACGCCCAAGTCCCACCTTCGCTACGCCTCTGACACGCCACCGGGAACTTTGGTCATCCTCGTGACGGAAAGCAGTTGGGGACGCCCAAAATCGGCTTTCGATTATGCCGATTTGGGCGACCCTGTGAGAAGGACGCCCATCTTCCGATTTGTGTCGAAAGATGGGTGTCCTTCTCTTTCAAAAATAAGCCTGATAGGGGCCCTTTTACCAAGTCAAGTTAAAAAGTGGCCGGCTTCAACGTGTGGGGCACTTAAAGGTAGAAGCTCAGTTATAGGTTAGTTCCCTAAAATCATAGAATGCTCATTAAAAGGAGAAATAAGTTGAATGAAATGTAAAAATAAAAACTCAAGGAAAAAGTGAAACAAATTGAGAAATTAAAATAAAAAATCCTTTGCACCCCTATATCAAACCTAACCTTAACCCTACTGATTCCTGGCATTAATCCTAGATGAAAACTTCTATGTCTGATTTCTGTAATAAAGGGGGAGACACCCAGATTCATAGAAATGTACAATATATAATACAGGGTTCTCTTTTACAACTTGCGCAAGCACAGAGGTTATAGGAGGAAAAGCCTCGAGAAGCGATCAACGGTGGCCAGCGTTTCGATTAACTGCTTCAGGATCACAGGCCAGAAGAATTTTCCGTTCATTTGCTACAGTATTTCATGGACATGCTGGATGGTTTTATCTAGCTCAAAACGAGCTCATCTGTGAGTTACTTGTTTCCTGCATTTCTTTTTATATTTAATCAGTCTCACCAAGTAAGAGGCTACTTTAATTTATGGCAGCTGAGACATCACATGGAGTATACCACACAGACATATCAATAGGTTTATCTGAATCCAAAATTTATTCTTAAACCTGTGGTTTTTTTACCAGCAGGGATCCAAAATCTGCTGATTAATCCAAGTGCAAATAAAATGAAAGATGTTTTAATTAAAAGCATTTGGATCATGTCACAACATGAGAAATACCTTAATGACTATTTTTTTTAAATTCCCATTAGCTAGCTTTTTGAAATAGAGCACACAAGGTTCAGAAGCTGAAACAGTTCCACATACCTCTCTTTCCCACAGCAACGTTTCCAGAAATACTCTGTTCAGGATCTTTTGAAAGAAAATCGTCTGAAAAATAATAGTTGGTGTTACTGAGCGATGGATGTCCATTCAAATTTGTGAATTTTAGTTTGTCTAGTTTATCTGTGATTCTGAAGAACAGAGGAGAGGTGGCAAAAAAACAAGCAGATCTTTATTAGTAATACATAAACCAGAAATGCCTGACACAGGCAGTGTTTTGCCCATGCAAAGGAAAGGGAAATGGGACGACATACTGCCTTTTCTGTGGTTTTTGCAGTTTACATGGTATGTACTAGTACTTATTTGTACCTAGGGCAATGGAGAGTTAAGGGCCCCTTTTACCAAACTGTGGAAAAAGGGGCCTGTGCTGGGGTCAGCGCGTATTTTTCACGCACGCCGAGGCCCTCTTTTACCACAACAGGTACAAGGGAAATTTCTCTTTCCTGCAGGAAATGGCCGTACGGCAAGTAAAGCATTTGCTGCACAGCCATTTCAGGGGAAGCCTTACCGCCACCCATTGAGGTGGCGGTAAGAGCTCCTGTGCTAATTTGGCGGTAACAGGGCAGCGCATGGCACTGCCCAATTACTGCTGGGTACACTCTGGCGCTACAAAAATAAATATGTTTTTGTAGCTCTGGATATCACAGCACGCTAGGGGTGGGAGGTACCACTGGGCTGCTGCAGTAGCCTGGCAGTACTTCCAGTTTGGTGAGCGTTAAGCCCACGTTGGTCTTAGCGGTGCTTATTAAAAGGGGTCCTTAGTGACTTGCTCAGAGTCACAAGGAGTTGCAGTGTAGGGTTACCATATTTTGTCCCCCAAAAAGGAGGGCACACGCCCCCACCACACACCCCGCCCTCGCTCCGTCCCGTCACATTTTCCCCTCCCCCCTGTCACACACCCCGTCACCCCCCTCCCCTTACTACTGCCCTGGTGATCTAGTGACCTCTTTGGGGCAAGAGCCCCTTCTTTCCTGCCCGAAGCGCTGCCCTGCATGCATCCTTCCTGTTGGTGATCTCGGCGCCGATTCAAAATGGCCACCGAGAGTTGAAGAGGTCACTAGACCACCAGGGCAGTAGTAACTAAGGAGAGGGGAGGCTAGCCGTCGGACGGCCCCGCCCACCAGCCTGCCCATTTGTCCAGAAATCCAGACAAACGGGCAGATTGGCAAAACCCGCCTGGTTGCCCGGACATGTCCGGGTAAATCCGGACATATGATAACCCTATTGCAGTGTGAACTGAATCCCTTTCTTCAGGATCAAAGTCTGCTGCACTAACCACTAGGCTACTCCTCCAAGGCCACACATCAAGGCCTAAAAAAAGTGCTACAACACAAACAGCAGCAAAAAATGACTAAATGTCAATCAAGTAGATCAATAAAATAAAGGCTTGTTCTAGACGAGAGGAAAAGCCTTTGATTCTTAAGAGCTGGAGGGAGGGGCTATTTTGGAGGCCAGGAAGGGGATCAGGGGGGCTTTCATATAAAAAAAAAAAAAAAAAAAAAAAAAGTTATGCAGGCACCAGATGAATATTGGCTAGGACCCACATACCGTAGACTTACACAGTGCCACACCCATTTCCAGGAATTATTTCTCCCCTCCTTCTTTCACCCTTAAACTGCACAATTCCTGGGAGTAACCAGCACCTGCATTCACCAACCCTCTCTTCAGTAATAGTTGTAACCCTAGTCCCACTCACACTGTTCACAGGCACTGGCTAAGGTCTTTGAGTCAGGCAACCCGGGACCAGGATGTACAAAAACAAAGAGTTCAGGAAGTGAGCTGGGTGTACGCTGGGGCTGGGCTAAATCCCAGTAGGCCGAAGGGTATTTTTTTCTAGGCACAATTTATTTCATTCACACACAATATAGGCAGCAGTCTCGGTATTTTAACTTCAACTTGTTTTAGTAACAGTAACTTGAAAACAGTTTATAAACTCGTCAGCTTGGTCTGTACATATCAGAATCCCTTCAGATGGTCAGCACAGCGTCAAACAATCTCCAAATGATATCAAGGGATTCAAAAATCACAGTTCAGGTCTATCACAAATCTCTTCTATTTGCAACCAGAACAAAGTGTTTGATATTCTCCCCGTAGACTTCTTACCCTTCATATTCACAGCATTTAAATGGCCACAATTGGCACCTGGCCGGTTAAATGCCCTATAACCAACTATCTGGCGACATTCAGCTGGGAATAGCCAACTATCTCCCACTGAATATCACTGGTTAGCAGATAACCAGTTACATCGGCAGACATAACTGGCTATATTTGGTCGCGTGAATATGTGGGAAATCTTAGAAGATAACCGGCTATGTCTAAATATCAACATAGGCGGCTATCTTCTAACCGGCCAAAAATAAACTGGATATTCAATGCCGGGTTTAGCGTTGACCGCGGGAATTAGCAAACCTGATTTCTTCATATACTCCCAGGCTTATACCTCTGGGAGTTTCTGATGTTTTATAAATTAGTATGATTTGCAGAGATGTGAAAAATCCTAGGGGGGGGGCAATTTAAAATATATAAAAATCTTCCTGTGTTTTGGGGGAATGTGTGAGGACAATAGTACTTTGAATAGAAAACATACTTTAGTATGAATTGATCTCTTTTTAATTTGGTTTGTCTTCTTTTCAAATGCTCTGGATGATTCCACTAAAAATGTGCAGAAATAAAAGTATAAATCTGAGATTTTCAGTGCTGGGCTGTACCAAGATACTGAGTATATGGATATATATTGAACGAATAATAAGGTGAAGGCGGTTAGCTTAGCAGAGTTTAAAAAGGGGTTGGACGGTTTCCTAAAGGACAAGTCCATAAACCGCTACTAAACGGACTTGGAAAACTCCAAAATTCCAGGAATAACATGTATAGAATGTTTGTACGTTTGGGAAGCTTGCCAGGTGCCCTTGGCCTGGATTGGCCGCTGTCGTGGACAGGATGCTGGGCTCGATGGACCCTTGGTCTTTTCCCAGTGTGGCATTACTTATGTACTTATGTAATATTGGCCCCTTACAGTTTCTCAGTCATCTCCACATGATTAACTCAGTTCTCTCTCTCTCTCTCCCATCCAGGAACGGGGGCCATTCACATGTGCAATGAAAGTCCTGCCAGAAGTGAGGCACTCCCACCCCCATTTGTTCCCACGACAGAACACTCTGCAGCACTGGCATAGCCACTGGGTCCTTGGGGGCTTTGCACATGCTCAATTTCACTAAAAATGAGCATGAGTGCCAGGGTGGGAAAGCAGGGCAGGCAGCAGCAGCATGGTGGAGAATATCACCCAGGAAAGCTTCTGCTGATGGGTCATGGGGACCCCTGCCAGCCCAAGAATGTGGGTTATGGTGGGACAAAATGTGCCCCTCACTTTGGTCTCATACCCCCTCCAAAATTGAGGTCTGGCTACGCATCTGCTCAGCAGGCACCCTCTGCTCAGTAGAAGGGGCTTCAGTCACCACACACTGCAAACTCCTCCTGCTGCTTTAGTTCCCAGGACTTCCTCCTCGGTGGGCCAAAGACCAGAATTTTCTCCATGCAATGCATTTAATTACCTCTTGTTCCTACCTCCATGGGCTAGACCTTCACAAAACCTCCCATCCCCTGATTTAGTGACCTGGCTGAAAATCCTTCCACCTTCTGACTGCAGCAGAGGCATTTTTCAGAGAGATCACAGTGAATCAACAGAACTCACACACTCATTAGCTTAATTAACTGCAGCATTCCAAAGAAGGCACAAGTGTGCACTGACCAAACTTTGGTTTAATATCCCCCCCCCCCTCCTCCTCTAATTTCTTTTCTGAGTTCATTTCAGTCAACAAGTAAATCATTTACAGAAATCTAATAGAATTTCTTCTTTCTTTACCGTTCATAAGGCCAATTACTCCAGACTTACCAAGTCCCATGTATTTAGCGTGCAATGCACACAATTGGGCTCCTTCTCCAGCTCACACGCTTAAGGGGTCCGCCCCGATCTCGCACATTGCCACGATCTGTGCAGTGTAGGTACTCTTAGCAATAGCAGGATGCTTCAGCCAATCCCCCAGGACCTTCCTGCAGCTGCATCCCGCCCTTTGCTTAAAGAAGGCCCTGGGATTGGCTGAAGTTGTCTGCTGCTCAGCTGTAGCTGCTTCAGCCAATCCCGAGGGCTTCCTTCAGCTGTATCCCACCCTTGCAGAAGGAAGGCCCTGGGATTGGCTAAAGCAGGCTGCTCTGCTGAGAGACTGAGTAGCAGCACTTCAGGGAATGGAAGACAGAGGTACTGGGCGTGGACAGAGCAAAAAGGGGAGGAGACACACAGGGGCAATTGTACACTACACAGTGGGATGATGATGCTGATCACAGAGGAAGGGATGTAGACTGCAGGACAGGTCAAGAAACACAGAGGAACCCTCAATTTATGCAAACATGTATATAAACAGATTCTACAATCTAATTTCTTAAGGAAGAGAGCTTGAGGATCCCTAGGGTTCTGAAGAAAATGGGAATCGCTGGAATAAGCTATGGTACTCTGCTAGCATGTAGTGCCTGTGTACTACTACTACTACTACTTAACATTTCTAGAGCGCTACTAGGGTTACGCAGCGCTGTACAATTTAACATAAAAGGACAGTCCCTGCTCAAAGAGCTTACAATCTAAAGGACAAGTGAATAGTCAGTTCGATAAGGGCAGTCAAATTGGGGCAGTCTGGAAATCCTGAAGGTAAGAGTTAGGTGCCGAAGGCAGCATTGAAGAGGTGGGCTTTAAGCAGAGTCTTGAAGATGGGCAGGGAGGGGGCTTGACGTAGGGGCTCAGGAAGGTTGTTCCAGGCATAGGGTGAGGCGAGGCAGAATGGGCGCAGCCTGGAGTTGGCAGTGGCGGAGAAGGGTACTGAGAGGAGGGATTTATCCTGTGAACGGAGGTTACGGGCGGGAACGTAAGGGGAGATGAGGGTAGAATACCAGCAACATTCCATGTAGAATCTCAAATAGTAGCAACAGAATCTCAATAGTAGCAACATTCCATGTAGAATCTACAAATAGTAGCAACATTCTACTACTACTACTACTACTTAACATTTCTAGAGCGCTACTAGGGTTACGCAGCGCTGTACAATTTAACAAAGAGAGACAGTCCCTGCTCAAAGAGCTTACAATCTAATAGACAAGTGAACGGTCGGTCCGATCGGGGCAGTCAAATTGGGGCAGTCTGGATTCACTGAACGGTAAGGGTTAGGTGCCGAACGCAGCATGTGTAGAGATCTTGTTGCAGGTGTGTTTGTTTTGTGTTTTTTTTTCAATAGGTAAGGTATTGTTGTTTTAGAGTATGGTAATAAATATTTACAGAGCTGCCTTTTCTTGCCTAACATACACAAGTTTCTGCATAGTGTTTTGTAGTGGAGGGATTATGTGTTGTGACTACAATCTTACAAAAAAGGGGGGGGGGGGGGAGTCGGAGTATATAAACAACATTAATAGCTGCTTACTGAGGTGACACCAAAACTTCAATCTATAACATCAGACCGGGTTTCAGAAAACATTGCAGAATCTGTTGTGTGTTGAAGTAATTGTCTTTATAACAAACGTGTGTGATCAAGTTTAAATCATGAGATACTACTGCCAGATGAGGGATCTTTAAAAACAGTTGAATTGTTTCCATAGGCTTGTATGTGCTTTCGTGTTAAGTGTTTGAAATAACTGTGTTTAAAATATGTAACGTCATCCATGAAGACATTACTTTTCAAAAAGTATAGCCAGCAGCCCTTCCTTGGACTTCAGTCCTTTCACTCAAATTTGTAGACTGAATTAACTGTGAGAAAAACCTCACTCATTGACCTTGAATTTCACTTATTGGGGTGGTACATGTCACTCTTCTGGATGGACCACCCTTGGCATCTGTTCACAACAAATGTAGAAAAGAATAATTGTATTTTCTATTTATTGACTGGAATATGTCAGTTTTTGGAATGTGGATCTGCCAGAACTAGTTTTAGACATGGCTGGGGCTCGCGAGAAAAATCTCACTCATTTGGCTTTCAATCTCCAGCATTGCGGTGGTAAATCTCCAGCACTGGGACGGGCCACCCTACTGCTATTACTACTGCTACTACTTATTTCTAAAGCACTACTAGACGTACGCAGCGCTGTACACTTGAACATGAAGAGACAGTCCCTGCTCGACAGAGCTTGCAATCTAATTAGGACAGACAAATAAGACCTTGGCATCTCTGCAAGTGTGTGCAGATTTCAGGTAAGAATGCTTTTCTTCGGGGTTCCTTATATTTTTCCTTTCAATAAAGAAACTTGCTGCTTTTCCTTCAGAGTTTTTCTTGTTGACGCTCAAACACACTAGGCTCAGCTGAAAATTCACCTACCGATAACCAGCTACAATTAGGGGGCAAGTTTTCAGTGTGGACTACAGGATCCCATTTTATGCAACGACACCCTGTATCAAAATAGCATGACTTGTGGTAAAATAACAAATCTTAATGGTAGCCCACATTGATAACATCCCTCTTTAGATTGTTATCTTACTCGCGCACCTGGTCTTTGAATATTAACCCTATGATTTAGAAAAATAATTGAAACGTGTCCAAAGCTTTCATGTACTTGTTGCTCAGATCCATATTCATGTGATGGGCAAGGTTTTCTATTGTATTGTTTTATTATAGATATATGAAATATGTTTCTACTAGGAAAAAATGCCCGTTTCTGAGCGGAATGAAACGGGCGCTAGCAAGGGGCCCCCTCCCTCCGTCCCTCGAAGCTACTTGCCTTGTTCGCTGTGGGCCGTTTCGGCCCTGGAGTGTCAATAGCTCCGCCCTCGACGTCATGACGTTTTGACGCGAGGGCGGTGCAGACACTCCAGGGCACACCGGATATCTCAGGCGCCTCAACTTCCATGGAGGCTTCAGAACGTTGGGGTTGCCTTTTATATATATAGATTTTCTGTTGTATACTGCTTTGAGATATTTTTAAAAAAGCAGTTACATACAATGAAATAATATGAAATGTGAGGATGACTAAGATAGCCAAATACTATAGTGGATTTCAGATCTGATTCACCTCCGTGTTGTGTCTCAATAAATCAGTATTCTTTGTTTTCTGAATAAATTCAGCTAACTCTTCCAGCAATAAGTTTCCGTTTTTATGTTGTTTATGCCGCCATGTACTATAGCTATAAAATACAATTGTGCAATTTCTTGAAACTTATTTAAAGTATATAAGCAAGTCCCGTACTAATCCGCTAACAGCAGTGTGGAAGCATATCTTTGATATACTATTGACTGCACTGGGGATAATGTCTTCCCCTGGCAATTACAGTGCCTAATGCAATTGCCTTTGCTTATGCCATGCATCTCAGGCCTCTGAGATCCCTTTCACAGATGTACTGTAAGAAGGTCTTGCATGAAACATGATGAAAGTATCAGTCTGTCTGATTCCACGGTAATGAATTCCAGGATATGTGATAAGAAAATGAACCTTCAAAGCAGTAGACATTTTGGAATTCATCCTATTTTGTTTTCAAGTGTAATCCCCAGTTAGATTGGGGATTATTAGGAGAGTAAGTCCCTGTAGAGAGTCATTGGGGGGGAGTGACTGGGAGATCCCTGGGTGGGAGGAAGCCCAGTCCAAGGGGAGTACTGGTACTGAAGAGTGACAGGGGGAAGGAGTTTGGAAGGATATAAAGCTAAGGTTATGCCCTTGAGGGGGGGGTATTTGGTTGCCTGGTGGTCCCCTGCCACTGACCTGGAGGAGTAAAGGAGAATTCGAAATAGGAGAAGTGTATCACTGGTTGTAAAGAGGAGTTGTGACTCTTCAAAACGGCAACTGTGGAGGAGGAGAGACCCAGCCTAGGAGCATGTGATTGACTGACGATATGGCATAAGCATAGCCTGGAATTGTTCTTATGTTACAGAATCTGGTTAGAAGAAAGCAATTAAGATGTCAAATCTAAGAAAGGAGTGATCTGTCCAGGGAAGGGGAAGAGGACAAGGGATGTAGACTGGAAAAGTGGATGACAAGGGAGAGAGACTATAACATCCTGTTGAAGGGATAGATCTTGGAGAAGATTGTGGAAGTCTAAAGTAAATGGCACCTGTAGATGAATATTGAGGTCCCCTAAATTAAGCGGCTGTGAAGTTCTCAGGCAGAATTGAGTAATAACTGATTGTAGAGACCGATGCAGTTTCTAGGAAAGGATGTACTGGGCACACACAGGACTAGGAGCTAGTTAGGCAGTGATGTCAGTCTGTATTGTAACATCACTACTTCACTACTCAATGTTCTATCCCAGGCCCTCAAAGCCAGTTTCTTTTCAAATCTTCTTTTAAACTCTTTTGTGCTGCTTTTGCCACATAGTCTGGCGATGAATTCCATAGTCATGTTGAATGACGATATATTTTTGCCTGCTTGTTTGTACTACTTAGTAGCTTCATTGTGTGCTCCTCAGTACTTGTATTTTTGAAAGAGTAAGCGAGCGATTCATATCTACCCTTTCCATTCTACTCAGGCTTTTATAGACCTCTGCCATATTACCCCTCAGCCATCTTTTCTCCAAGCTGAAGAGCCCTAGCCCCTTTGGCCTTTCACCATAGGGAAGTCATCCCATCCCCTTTATCATTTTCATCACCCTTCTCTGCACCTTTTCTAAGTCCACTATATCTTTTTTGAGATGCGGTAACCAGAATTGCACACAACATTTGAGCTGCGATCACACTATGGAGCGATACAAAAGCATTATAACATCCTCATTTTTATAGGATTTTTCTGTGATAATTAAGATTGTCGAGTTTAATTATCAAAATCATGGAGAAGGGTTTAGGAGCCTGAAAATTAATTGGGGGTTGGAGGTAGGGGTGGTGAGGCTGACTGCCTAGGTCTCCCACTACACCGGCACTGTTTCTGTAAAGAGAAGGTTACAGATATCAGAAAGGCAATGCTGGCTTGAGGGGTTATAGCACCCTGAGCCAGTTGTTGCTCTAGTGCTCTCCAAATCTGCATCAGTGCCCTTCCCCCCACAACCCCTCCAAGCGATGGCTCTTGACTCTCCTCTCTGCTTGGCCACTGGTATTGCCCCAGATTTAAACACAAAAAAAGGAAGTGCCTGTTCTCATGTTGAAACCTGCAGCAGTGCCAGTGGCCATGCAGAGAAGAAAGCACAGCAGTGAAAGCAAAACACGCTGTCACCACGCTAAAAGCTGAGCCGGTGAGGCAGGTTTTTGGTACTACCCTGAATGAGTGTCTTGAGCCAGCCCTGTAAAAAGGGGATAGGTAGAACAATAAAGGCCTTTTTAATGGCAGATACAAATCAAAAATCAGGTATACACATAAAGTAGCACATATGAGTTTATCTTGTTGGGCAGACTGGATGGACCATGCAGGTCTTTTTCTGCCGTCATCTACTCTGTAAAGAATAGGACATATTCTGAATTTTTCTGCCGAATCCAAAGAAGTGGATCAGTGGAGTAGCCAGACCTGATATTTTGGCTGAGCCCAGAGCTAATATGGGTGGGCACTATCTATATATATATATAGTGCCCACCCATATTACCCAAGGCAATGAGGAGCCCATCCCCACCCAGAAAATCCCCAGCAATAAATTTTAATAGTGACCACCAGCCCCAGGCAGGCAGCAGGCCCCAGCTAGCTCAATTTTTTTAAAAAATTTTTTATTTATACATTTTAATTATTACATCAAGCATAAATCTTGAATACAGAAAAGATGATTATATTAGTTTCTACAATTACAAGAAAAAGAAAAACAAATAGGCAAATTCTTTAAAACTACATTTTCATCTTCAGTCCACAATGCATGGGGAGCCCATACTAAACTTAAGGAAAACTTAATAAATCAGAAATCCAATTCCTAATTAGAAATTAAACGGTTGATGATAGCAGTCGGGTATTTTAAATCTTCATGGAGTTGAAGTTGTTACAATTATTGGAGCTGGAGGCAAGGAATCTCTATGAAGGCATTCAGTTGTTTTGCCTCAAAGAATACATATTTTACTGATTTAAATTTTATTACACACTTGCATGGGAAATTCAGCCAAAAGAGTGCTCCAAGTTGTAATACCTTCGGCCTTAATTTAAGAAATTCTTGCCTTTTTCTTTGGGTCGCCCTTGAGATATCAGGATACATTCTAATTCGAGTACCTAAAAAGTCTTGATTTTTATTTAGGAAATATTGTCTGAGTATCCAATCTCTATCTGGCTGTAATATGAAAAATACTTTAAGAGTTGCAGTTGTTACACCAACATCCTCGCCTTCAATTATTTGTGTTAAATCCAAATTCAGATCTAAAGACTCTGGTAAAGGAACCTCCTTATCCTCCTGTGTTAATACTTTGTTTCGATAAGGTTCTATATAATAGATCTTAGATATCGGTGGATGAGATTTTTCCGGGATCTTTAAGTTCTCAGTTAAATATTGTTTGAAGGTTAACAATGGTGAGATAGCAAACTGCTTGGGGAAAATTTGTTAGTCTCAAGATGTTTGATCGTTGGTAATTTTCTAGTATCTCAATCCTGTTTTGCAGGTAAATATTTTCTTTAATCAGATTCATCTGAATTTGTTGAGAGTTTTGTGTACCCAAAGAAATTAATTTAGTCTCTATTTCAGATATCTTTCCAATATCTGATTTCCACTTCTGGGTAAATTGTATTAGTTTCTGCGTGAAAGAGGCTTCCAGACCCACAAGTGCCTCCCAAATATTTTCCAAAGTAATCGTTTGAGGCTTAGGGGGTAAAAAAGACTTACTTGGAGTTCCCAAGTCAGGAAAAGAGGAAAGTTCCGAGTATCCTCCTTAGGCTTAGGGGGTAAAAAAGACTTACTTGGAGTTCCCAAGTCAGGAAAAGAGGAAAGTTCCGAGTATCCTCCTATTTCTCCGCGTTCTTCCCCAATCTCTTCAACTCCTCCGCTCGCTCCCGCTTCCATCGATGCGGGGCTTGTCGGCGTCTCTAACATCACTCCGGCGCCCGTGTCAGGAGACCCCGTTGAGACTTGCTCAGACGGCTTACTCTGAGCCGTAGTTGACGTTGGCGCCGGCATCGGAGGAGGAATTCTCACTTTGGGACTAAGAGTTGTCTCCGCCTCAAGCAGGGGGAGCGGGAGACCTCCCTCCGCTCCATCTGGCAGTGAGGATAGTCCCAAACTCATACCCGGTAGAAGAAAGCGATCAATTGTTGCAGTCCTCGGCAGAACAGGAGTTATGGGTCCAGTTCTCTGTTTGCCTCTTCGTTTAGGCATAGTTTGAACAGGAAAAATGTAAGTAGCTGAACTGCAACAACCGGGACTGCTTTCTATGCATCTCATTCAGCCGCCATCTTGCTCCCCAGCTAGCTCAATTTAAAAAAAATTACACAGCACATGTCACACAATGTTAAAAATTATGATTAAAAAAAAGTACTTAAATTTTTATTACCGGCTCCTGTTGCTGCTGGGCTCGCCTCAAAATAATGTCGAATTATGAAGAAGAACCTTCCAGGGCCAGGCTCGTGCTCCTCACCTCCGCTCCGCAACCCTCCTGTAAAACGTGCACTGCATGGCGTGCACATGATGGTGGTGGGCTGGACTGGAGTCCTGGACTGGCAGCTGAGCGGGTGCCCTTCCCTCTTTCTCTCCTACCCTTCCATCCAGTGTCATCCCTGTTTCTCTCTCCATCCTTCCACCCATTACCCTCTCCCAATCCTTCCATCCATTGTCTCCCTCTATCTCCCCTTCCTTCTAGACAGTTATCTCTCTACCCTTTTCCATTCAGCATGCCCTCTCTCTCCCCCCCCATCCTATCAGTGGCTTTCATCTTTCTCTTCCTACCCTTCCATCCAGCGTCTTCCCTCTTTGTGCTCCCTCCTTCCAGCATTTTCCCTCTTTCTTTCTCCCTCCTTTCATCCAGCATTTCTCCATTTGACCAGCTAAGGTCTCCCCCAGTTTCTCTCCAGCAGCTTCTCTCTCTTTCTCCTGCCATTTTCCATGTCCCCTCCTTCTCTCCCCCCCATCTTGCTACTCATCTGTCTCTCTCTCTGTACCCCTCTTCCTTCTAGCATTTTTCCTCTTTCACCCTCCCTTTATTCAGCATTTGTCTCTCCATCTGACCAGTCAGGGTATCCCCTTTGTTCCCCTTCCTTCTCCCCAGTAGCCTGTCTCTCCCCTGCTCTTTTCCATGTCCCCTCTTTCTCTCCCCTGCTCTTTTCCATGTTCCCTCTTTCTCTGGCTCTCCCATATTGTTTCCATGTCCCTTCTCTCCCCATCTCTCTCTGGCTCTCCCCTGCTTTTTTCCATGTCCCCTCTCTCCCCATCTTTCTCTGTACTCTCCAGCGTCATCTTCTTTTTTTTCTCTCCCCTCTGCTCTCTCGGACACCCTTTCCCTACCAACCACGTTTCCTCTCTCACTCTCTGGCCCTCTGAAACAGGAGCAGCAGCAGCGTCATCAACACAAGAAGAAAAACAAGTGCGGGGCCGCCCACAGCAGCCTTCAGTCATGCGCTGTCGGCTCTCCCATCCTCTGCCCCCGCTGATGTCAATTTCCCATTCCGGGGGCAGAGGACAGGCAGAGCCGACAGCGCATGCCTGCAGCGGCGCAGCGCCGCGCTTGTTTTTCTTCTTATGCCGGCTGAAGCTGAACTGAAGTGGCGGCTCGGTGAAGCGCCTGTTTTTGTTCTTGCCGTGGCTCAGGAGCGGTGCGACTATGACCGGCGTTGTCGAGCGAGGCAAACTGAGCGCAGCGCTGCTTCAAATTTCAGCGCTCCGGAACGAAGGTGGAGATGTGGGATCACGGGTGGGTGGTCCTGGAGGAAAAGTGGCTGGGCCCGGGCCCGCCCAGGCCCACGCCCCTGAAGTGGATCGTACTCTGGGTAGTGCATTTTAAAAAGTAAGTGATACAACATGACCCTGCTTTTATTGTAAGCTCTTTGGGACTGTCTCTCTATGTCAAACGTTCAGCACTGCGTGCATCTGGTAGCGCTATATAAATGCTATTAGTAGTAGTAGTACCCAGCACCAAATAACAGTTTCATGCCACTTTCTTTTCTGTGGAAACAAACTCAAATGATCCAGATTGCAAATGAATGCACATACCTCTGAAGGGCATGTCTCTGAGCAAGCTTCCTCATTAAAGAAACAAGATTCTGTGTTATAAGCCTTTGCTGAGAATACAGCAGGGATTGTGGAATCCTCTTAGCAGGTTTAGGCTTCTCATTTTTTCTCCTTTTAGCAGGTACAACATTAGGATTAGTCTAGACAATATTAATGCTCACTGCTGTAAAGGCCCCAGAAAAATCTATGAGCTGCACCAGCTCATATATCCCGCAGATAAATGAGTTTTCAAGCATGACTCTTAGTTTCTCTTTGTATGCTTCAACATCACAGTTCCCATATCGCATTCCACTCCTTTTCTTGCCATATTCTGGGCAAATATTTGTTAGCAGAAACTAAGTAAAATAAAGTAAAACGTGGCACACCAATGCATCGATCTGTTAGTTGAAAAATAAATGTTTTATTGTGTATTGTGTTGACATTGTAAGTAGCATATTGTGCCTTATGATAATACTGTTATTTGAATATTTGTATTGCTGTAATTGTCTATTGTCTGTGTTTGGCAGTAAAATAAATCTTAATAAATAAACAAATTCCATAGACATGTAGAGGTAGTGGTGTAGGCAGAATTAGTTTTTTTACAGGGGTTGTATCTCCCCTGCGACCTTAAAATCCTTCCTGTTGCAGTCTTCACCCAGGCAGAAGCAGTTATAGGTTGCCTGCACCCTGAACCATCCCACCCTTCACAAACAGGAAGTTGTGTCAGAAAGGGCAGGATGGTTCAGGAAGGAAGTCCTGGTGCAGGCCGCAGGCAGCCTATGGCTGCCGCTGCCTGGGTGAAGACTGCAGGAGAATGGATTTTAAGGTTCCGGGGGAGGGGCCAGGTCTGGCAGGGGGTGCGTATGCAACACAGGCATCTAGTATAAATATGGCACTGCGTGGAGGGTAATTTTATGGGGGGGGGGGGGGTGCCTAGTTTAAGAGGACAAAGAGGCACTGGTTTATAAAAACACATAGGCACCTATGTATCTTTATAAAATACCAGAGTAAGCAGCAGAAATTGCCTACGCTGTAACAACATTTACACCTGCCCAAGAGCACATAATTGTGAGCATAAATTACCATACTATGGGGCCCTTTTACTAAGCTGCACTAAAAGGTGGCCTGTGCTATGACTAGCACACGGGTTTCCCTGTGCATTGAGGCCACTTTTAGCACAGCTGTAAAATGGCCGCACTTCTATTTTTCCTGTTAATGGCCAAACGCTGATAGCGAGTAAGCCCTTACTGACACCTATTTAGTAAGCAGAAAGAGCTCACGTGCTAACCATGCACCAGTCATTTGACGTTCAGTGCTAACCAGTTAGTGCTGGGCACGCCTACTCTTTGCCCCCAAACATGCTGGGAAAGCGTGAGTAGATGTTAGAACTACTACAGGATGCATGAGTGTGCCCCTCAGTAATGCACTGTGGCATGCGGGAAGCACGAGTTAGTGCTTACCACCACTTAGTGTAACAAACCCCTGTTGGTGGAATGTGGAATTACACTTACAAATAATACAGCAGAAAAGGTTACGATCTATGGGGTTTCCAAGGAAAACTCCACATACAACGGGGAGAGAGGGGGGGCAGACGCTGGATGGAAGGGGAGAGAAAAAGGAGGGCAGACACTGGATGGAAAGTGGGAGAGACAGAGAGGGGGCAGATGCTGGATGGATGGGGAGTAACATACATACATAGTAGATGACGGCAGAAAAAGACCTGCACGGTCCATCCAGTCTGCCCAAGAAATGTGCCACTTATTTGTGTATACCTTACCTTGATTTGTACCTGTCTTTTTCAGGGCACAGACCATATAAGTGTGACCAGCACTATCCCCGCCTCCCAACCACCAGCCCTGCCTCCCAGTACCGGCTCTGTTATCCAATCTCAGCTAAGCTCCTGAGGATCCATTCCTTCTGAACAGGATTCCTTTATGTTTATCCCACGCATGTTTGATTTCTGTTACTGTTTTCCTCTCCACCACCTCCCGCGGGAGGGCATTCCAAGCATCCACCACTCTCTCCGTGAAAAAATACTTCCTGACGTTTTTCTTGAGTCTGCCCCCCTTCAATCTCATTTCATGTCCTCTCGTTCTACTGCCTTCGCATCTCCGGAAAAGGTTCGTTTGTGGATTAATACCTTTCAAATATTTGAAAAAGGGCAGAGAAAGAGAGCTGGTGCTGTATGGAGAGGGTAGCAGAGAAAAGGAGCAGATGTTGGACGGAAGAAGAGAGAGAATGGGCAGAAGGTGGATGGGGGAGAACGGAGGGCACACACTGGATGGAAAGGGAGAGAGAAAGAGGGCGCACAGCCTGGAAGAAAGTGGGGAAAGAAATGGCAAGCTGTAGGTAGACAGTAAAAAAAAAAAAAAAGGGAAATTGAAGACTGTTTAATAGGAAATAATCTGGATAGAGGCAGAAAAGTTAAAGAAAGCTGAAAGGAAAAGAAGAAAGAGAAAAATGACAAATGGACAGGAAATCTTGGTAAGAGAGTTGCACAGTACAGGGGGACATGCATCACTTTTTATCTTTCTCTGGAGTTGCACTGTAGCTTCTTGGGGGTTCAATTTAATATGTCTACATATTTTTTAATTTTGAATTTGTGGTTAGTTATTTTATACTACATGGGGGACTGTATTCTGTGTATATAAAACAGACATGGTTTTCTGTTGGCATTAACTGTGCAGGATGGATCTGTACTAATCTGGCTTCTTTAGTACCCATTGCAGTGTTTGTGATGCTGTGTTTTCTTAAGTAGATGCTTGTTATATGACTTGTGGAAATTACACTGCTATTATGGTATGGTAGACTTGCTGTTTAGGTCTTGAGTGACATTTGTAGTGTTTTGTATTACTTTACAGTATGGCTGGTATTGAATTTGAATTTAGATCGCAGCTTTCTCAGTAACAGCTCAAGGCAAGTTACATTCAGGTACAGTAGTTATTTTCCTGTCCCTGGAGGACTTACAATTTAACTTTTGTACCTGATTCAATGGAGGATTAAGCGACTTCTGTTCATTCCCCCGAAGCAGGTCACGTGGACCTAAAACACCATTATTGCATTGTTGGCATCAGGTTTTTGAATGGCAGTAGAACGCTGTGGATTATTATCTAATAAGATGTATGTTGTCGCTTTCCTTATTACTTACATTTAGTGAAGCTATATAGTGGTTTTGATTTTTTAGAAAGCGAAAACATATTGTTTAAATAAATAATGAGGCAAATGATTGATGATATATGCAAATATTTGGAATAGCATGTGTCCGTTAGCTCATATTTATAACCATCTGATGCCTCTGGGTTGATTATATGTGTGTTTGTTGTGTTTGCCATGTATTTACTCCTATTGTTTCATTTTTGGTATTTCTTTTTGAGGAGGATTTTTTTTTTGTCTATTTGATTGAGAACCCTACATAGTAGCAAGATTCCATGCTACTAATCCCAGGGCAAGCAATGGCTTCCCCCATGTCTATCTCAATAGCAGACTATGGACATTTACTCTATTACTACATAGGCACATAAGACCATATGATATGGCCCATCTACTATCCCTTTTTCTCAGGGATCCTATGTATTGTCCCAAGCTTTCTTGAATTCAGTTACAGTCTTTTCCTCTATCACCTCCACTGGCAGGCCATTCCATGAATTCACCACTCTTTCCAGAAAGAAGTATTTCCTTAGGTTTATTTTATTTGTTACATTTGTATCCCACATTTTCCCACCTATTTGCAGGCTCAATGTGGCTTACATAGTACCGTAGAGGCGATTGCCAATACTGGTATGGACAAATACAGAGTGAGGTTGTGCTAAAGTAAAGGTCATGTGTGACAGACACATTGGGGAATCATAAGGAGGAAGAGTTAAGCTATGTCCAATATGAGTTTTGGTTTTGTTGTGTTACAGGGTTAAGGCATTTAAGTTGGATCATTAGGGTATGCCTTTTTGAACAGGTTGGTTACTCCTGTGTCTGTCTCTTTTCACCATATTTATTTATGTATTTATTTATTAAATTTCTACTACTACTACTGTTTAGCATTTCTATAGCGCTACAAAGCGTACGCAGCACTGCACAAACATAGAAGAAAGACAGTCTCTTATTAAATTTCTACTACTACTACTGTTTAGCATTTCTATAGCGCTACAAAGCGTACGCAGCACTGCACAAACATAGAAGAAAGACAGTCTCTGCTCAAAGAGCTTACAATCTAGTACACAAAAAAATAAAGCAAACAAATCAATCAGTGTAGAGGAAAGAGGAGAGGAGAGTAGGTGGGGGCGAGTGGTTACGAGTCAAAAGCAATGTTAAAGAGGTGGGTTTTCAGTCTAGATTTAAAGGTGGCCAAGGATGGGGCAAGACGTAGGGGCTCAGGAAGTTTATTCCAGGCGTAGGGTGCAGCGAGACAGAAGGCGCGAAGTCTGGAGTTGGCAGTAGTGGAGAAGGGAACAGATAAGAAGGATTTATCCATGGAGCGGAGTGCACGGGAAGGGGTGTAGGGAAGGACGAGTGTGGAAAGATACTGGGGAGCAGCAGAGTGAGTACATTTATAGGTTAGTAGAAGAAGTTTGAATAGGATGCGAAAACGTGGCTTACAATTTACAGTTTGGTTGAGTTACAATAGTGTTGTTCAATGTTGAGAGGGCATCTATAGTTTTTGAAGAGATAGATTTGATATGCCCCCCTTATTCCAGAGCTTCTTTCAAGTGAAAGACACTTGTTTCCTGTGCATATATGTCATGGATGTATTTAAATGTCTCTGTTACATCTTTCCTCTCTTGCCTTTCTTCTAAAGTGAGAGAGAGACTGTGATGCCTTCAATAGAAAAGAAACAGGTGAGTACATGAAATGGGTATTAAATTAGATGTACAGATTTTGCTACATTAAATAAAAAGCTCTCGACATGTATGACAAAACTGTACAAGTGCTCATAAACTTCAAAAGAAAAACTTAAGGAACAGAAACTCCAGGCCAGTAAAAAAAAATGTCGTGTTATTTAAGAACTTGTGGCTAGAAAACAGAGTGATAAGGGCAAATGCCCTGTTGATCTACAAAGGTCATCAGCTTAGCCTCCGAACATCAATTTCTGTGACAGGCCATTAAAACGTGAGGCATAACTGTGGACCTGGAGCCTAGTGATTTGCAAGGCAGGAGCCCCCTGAGCCTGAAGCTACCAACTCTATGCAGATGAAAGGCTCGTAGAATATGTTAGTGATATGGACTATTAAGCACGTGCAGGAGGCATCACCATTCCAGAACACAGTGCTCAAAGAAATGAATGGTAAATCAGCAGAGGTTTTTTTTCCCAATTTATAGTTTCAGATTTAGGGATCCTTTTACTAAGGTGCGCTGAAAAATGACTTATGGTAGTGTAGGCGCAGGTTTTGGGTGCGCGTTAATCCATTTTTCAGCGCGCCTGTGAAAAGGCCTTTATAATTTTTTTTTTTTGCCGAAAATGGACGTGCGGCAAAATCAAAATTGCCGCGCGTCCATTTTGGGTCCGAGACCTTACCGCCAGCCATTGACCTAGCGGTAAAGAATCCGGGCAGTAATGACCTACGTGTATCAAATGCCACTTGGCGTGCATCCGAAAATAAAAATACTTTTCAGGCACGCGTATCGGACACGCGCCAAAAATGAAATTACCGCAAGAGCCACGCGGCAGTCGGGCGGTAAGTCCATTTTGGCGCGAGTTGGGCGTGCGCAGACACTTACGCGGCTTAGTAAAAGGGCCCCTTAACAATTCTTACCATAGTATTACATCCAACCAAATCTATTAAAAATGAAAAAATAAGAAACAATAAGGAAAACAAAATTATAATTAACCCCCCCCCCCCCCCCTTTTTTTACAGAGCCGCTTGGTAGTGCTGACACAGCCCATTCACAGTGAATGGGCTGCGTCATCATTACCGTGCGGCAGCCGCTAGTGTGGCTTTGTAAAAGTGGGGGTAAGTGCTTTTACAGTTCACAATCAGGTGATGCAATCCTCAATTTAAAGAATACTATTACTAATAATAAAGTCCAAATTAGAAAAGAAGTTATCAGAGTTCGGAACAGACAACACAGAATTTACAAGGAAGGATTATTTTGTGAGCAGAGGAGGCCTCCCAAAGCATCTATTAGTGCCCCCAGGCAGAACAACAGGCAACCATGCATCAGTATTCCAGTCCTTTATCACTGCTGACTCACAGAACCCAATGCTCAGCTAATTGTCCTCCCTGTCAGATAAGGAAAGGGAAAGGATGGAATGGGAGACTAGCAGCAATTTCAGATCCAAGGCATGAGGCTCACGCCAGCAGCAAGAAAAAGCATGCTAGCAGCTGGTCTGTGAGCTAGCTAAATTTTGGAAGAAGAGCACCAATGAGCTTGTTTACTTTCAGCTTGACACTGAGAATTCAAGCATAATGATTGTTGGGTAAATAGATGCAAAAGTGTGGATAAACTCCCAATCAGCTTTGTTTTCCTGGCACCTGAGCCTGCTAGGGTATTATACGAGAAACAGGATGCTGCATTTTTATCCAAGACTGGTAGCACTGGGTGGCTGTTATTAACAAAATCAAAAAACTGTGTGCTAGTAGGAAAGGAATACCACAACATCGAGAGTGTTAACACGTACAGATGTCTTGCCCCAGCAATGTTGGACTAGGAGAGCCTGAACTCATTAGATCTCTGAAGTTAAGAATGGTCACATCTAGCTAGAATTTGGACAGAGAACCACCAGGGAAGACCACGGGCTGTAGGGCTGCACAAAGCAAATGACAAACCCGTGCGATATTTTACAAAGAAGAGATTAGCGAGGCCAAGGTCCCCTACCCCTTGACACCATGAAACAGGTAGACAAAAATAGGAAAACAGACAGCTTAATAAGGTACTGATAGGATGGGTTTTAGTTTAGTTTCCTTTATGAGAATAGGGTGGGTATGCATTACCAATTGTAATTCTGTTACCCGGAAATGGCAACTGCCATTACGGCAAATGTAAGTCACATTGAGCCTGCAAATTGGTGGGAAAATGTGGGATACAATTGTTGACATCTAAGAGATCACAGGAGTGGCCACAAGGTGAGGGGAGTTTGGGGTCAGCGCGGCCATAGCCTTAGTATAAGGATCACTGCCTGGCTTCACATAATAGGACAAAGCTGTATATCTGTGATCAATGGGGGAGGGGCGAATAGGCTTCCTGACCGCCCCAGTAGCTTAGAGCCTAGGGAGTTGGGCTAGGTCTTCTGGGAACTGTAGTGTAGCCCTAAGCCCCTTGGAAGGTAAGAGTGCTGATGATGTCATCTCCCTGTGACGGGAGAAGGGCTTCTAGATGCACCTGGCTGTCTTTAGCCCTAGAAAAGGTTTGGACACAAACAAGAGTAAGCAAGGAGGGGAGGAGAGAACTCCCTCAGAGCTGGCCAGCAAGAGTTAGTGGACTACCTAACCGGGGGGCAGTGAGGACTCCAAAGTACATGCTGGGCCTGGGCCAAGATGCGGGTTATGTATTCTCAGTACAAAGACAGGAAGATGTTCCTTAATAAAAGAGTTTATTTGGAGTATGAAGACTCGACACAACGTCGTGTTTTGGCCGTTAGACCTGCATCAGGAGTCTCTTGCGCAAAATGTTGTTGGTCAATGTTGAAGACAATCTTCAAAGTGGTACATCAGTCTCTTGCATGAGCTGTGACTTGGAAGGATGATGAAGAAAAATCATCAAAAGTAACGCAATAGTCTTTAAAAAGACTGTTGAAGGCGTAGGCACATGGATCGCAATGACCTTCTGCAAGCGCTGCAAAATATCCAGTGGATATCCTTGGTCGCTCTCCCACTGTCTTTGTACTGTTATATTTATCGTGGGGCATTTTGAGTTCTCCGCCTGCCAGCGGATTTTTATGTATTCTCAGGGCATGGAGGTCCCTAAAAGCGGTATGTGGAGAATCCAGGAAAGTGACCAAACCTAGCCTGATTGCAAAACGAGGAGAGAGTCCCCGCCGGGAACAGAGTGGCCATTATATGACCTCATGAAAGGTTTTGGACATTTTGATTACTGGAAACGATGAACTCTGAGCAAGAGCTTTGCTCAAGGTTCATTTGAACTGTGTGTTTAAAGGACAAGGGAAAATGTAATCTTGTGTTTGTTCACTGTCTAAGGAAGGTGGGAGGGTTCCCGGCATCTATCCCCCCTTCAATCCGTTCAGAACTCTGCTGCGCGTCTTATCTTCCGCCTAGACCAATATGCTCATATCACCCCTCTCCTCAAGTCACTTCACTGGCTTCTGTTCAGGTACCGCATTCAGTTCAAGCTTCTCCTACTAACCTTCAAATGCACTCAATCTGCAGCCCCTCAGTACCTCTCTACCCTCATCTCCCCTTACGCTCCTACCTGTAACCTCCGCTCACAGGACAAATCCCTTCTCTCAGTACCCTTCTCCACCACTGCCAATTCCAGGCTCTGCCCTTTCTGCCTCGCCGCACCCTATGCTTGGAATAAACTCCCTGAGCCCATATGCCAAGCCCCCTCCATGCCCATCTTCAAATCCTTGCTCAAAGCCCACCTCTTCAATGTCGCCTTCGGCACCTAACCATTGTACCTCTAGCCAGGAAATCTAGACTGCCCCAATTTGATTGACTGCACTTTTGTCCTTTAGATTGTAAGCTCCTTGAGCAGGGACTGTCCTTCTTTGTTAATTTGTACAGTGCTGCGTAACCCTGGTAGCACTTTAGAAATGTTAAATAGTAGTAGTAGTAGTAAAGGGAAAAGGGTGGAACCTTCCTTCTGCTCCTTTAAAGGCTCCGCAGGAGCAAAAGTTTGCAAGCAGTGTGGCAGCCATTGGGAGAAAGGGATACCTGAACAGGAAAAGCCATTCCATATGATGTTGAATGTAATGTCCACAAAGAAAGGGCGATGAAAATGATAGTGGGGATGGGACGACTTTCCTATGAAGAGAGGCTGAGAAGGCTAGGGCTTTTCAGCTTGGAGAAGAGACGGCTGAGGGGAGATATGATAGAAGTGTATAAATAATGAGTGGAATGGATCGGGTGGATGTGAAGCGACTGTTCACGCTATCCAAAAATACTAGGACTAGAGGGCATGAGTTGAAGCTACAGTGTGGTAAATTTAAAACGAATCGGAGAAAATTTTTCTTCACCCAACGTGTAATTAGACTCTGGAATTCGTTGCCGGAGAACGTGGTACGGGCGGTTAGCTTGACGGAGTTTAAAAAGGGGTTAGATAGATTCCTAAAGGACAAGTCCATAGACCGCTATTAAATGGACTTGGAAAAATTCCGCATTTTTAGGTATAACTTGTCTGGAATGTTTTTACGTTTGGGGAGCGTGCCAGGTGCCCTTGACCTGGATTGGCCACTGTCGGTGACAGGATGCTGGGCTAGATGGACCTTTGGTCTTTCCCAGTATGGCACTACTTATGTACTTATGTAAAGGGAACTGCGTGTTGTTTGGGGAGAACAGCATGTCTAGTTGAATCTGCCCTGAGCAGAGGTGTCTGAGCAGCCAGCCACTAAATTCACTTTAAAAATTGACGGATAGCTGGTTACATTGTGCGATATAAGCATCTAGCCGCTCACCGGGGATATTCAGCAGTGGATAAGCGTTATTTAACTGGTCAGCAGCCGTTCTGGCTAGTTCTATAGCGCTGAATATTGAGGGGATTGTTCTTATTATTTTCATTTGTTCATGTGATGTGTCAAAGTACCTTTATTATGCGAAATTTTCAAAGAATACGTATCACAATACAAGGTTGATTTTCAGAGCTCATTTTGAAAATGAGCACCTACAGGTTTGTTGCACATTTGTAAGCTAGGTTTTATTATTGTACACTCTGGTAGATTCTTAAAAGGTTGCTGAAATTTAGGTGCTGGGATGATGCATGCTAAGCATGAATTCTGTAATGGCAATTGTGGATGCAGCTGCCAATATAGAATACAAGATGGGAAGGCGGTAGAACTAGAGGACATGAAATGAAATTGAAGGGGGGCAGACTCAAGAAAAATGTCAGGAAGTATTTTTTCACGGAGAGTGGTGGCTGCTTGGAATGCCCTCCCGTGGGACGTGGTGGAGATGAAAACGGTAACGGAATTCAAAAATGTGTGGGATAAACATAAAGGAATCCTATTCAGAAGAAATGGATCCTCAGAAGCTTAGCGAAGATTGGGTGGCAGAGCCGGTGGTGGGAGGCAGGGCTAGTACTGGGCAGACTTCTACAGTCTGTGACCTGAAAATGGCAGATACAAATCAAGGTCAGGTATACACATAAAGTAGCACATATGAGTTTATCTTGTTGGGCAGACTGGATGGACCGTGCAGGTCTTTATCTGCCATCCATTTTGGGTCTGAGACCTTACTTCCAACCATTGACCTAGCAGTAAAAACTCATGCGCTAACCAGGTGGTAATGACCTACGCGCACCAAATGGCATTTGGCGTGCATCCATAAATAAAAAATATTTTTCAGATGTGCGTATCGGACGCACGCCAAAAATGAGATTACTGCAACAGCCACGCGATAGTCGGGAGGTAATTCCATTTTGGTGCGTGTTGGGTGCACATAGATGCTTACGCAGCTTAGTAAAAGAGCCCCTTGTAAGTAAATTATTCTGGCTCTAAATATATGAAATAAAACCAACAAACACCAAGAACAGCTGTATATCAATGCTGAAATACTATATAATGCTTGCTTTTGTAAACAAACAATTGCTAAAAGATCTTCTTATATAATAAAATGCACCTCCAACATTCTGAAGCTGAGAAAGTGAGGCCTTGAAGCCTTGAAGCCTTCCTGCAACGTTCCGGAACTACGTGTCGTCAATTGAGGAGATAGAGCCTTACAGAGCGAACAAATGCTTCAAGGCTTGAAGGCTTCACTTTCTCACACACACACACTCTCTCTCTCTCTGACACAAACACACACTGTCTCTCTCTCTCTCTCACTCATTCTATGTCTCTCTCTCTTTCTCACTCATTCTCTCTCACATACACACTCCATCTCTCACCCACACACTCTCTCTGAAACATACACACTCCAAGGAAAGGGGGGCATGGAGCACGCTGGGAAGGAGAGGGAGGGGAGCATGGAACTCTGAGGGAAGGGGGGGGGCCAAGAACTCGGAGGGGAGGAGACAGAGGGAGGGAGGAAAGGGGGAGGGGAAGAGGGAGAGAGAGGGAGGGAAGCCTGGAACTCGGAGGGGAGGAGAGGAGGGTCATGGAACTCAGAGCCCCCCACACACACACTCACTGTCTCTCACACTCTCTCTCTATGACACAAACTCTGTCTGTATCTCTCTCACTCACACACACACTCCATCTCTCACACACACTTTCTCTCTCACACACTCCGAGGAAAACCTTGCTAGCGCCCGTTTCATTTGTGTCAGAAATGGGCCTGTTTTACTAGTGTATAATAAATAGATCCTCAGAGGTAACCTTCCACTTAAGCCTTCAGCTTTGAAAATAATGGAAGCAGGTGTTTCACCTTATCTCTTCATCAATCCAAAATATTAAAAACAAATTTCATCTTTCTTTTTTTCTCAATCAAAATATGTGAAATAATCAATATTTGTAAACTTTTGAATAAGCATAGTTCAGGCTTATAAGCTGACTAGTAAAAAAAAGCCCGTTTCTCATTGAAATGAAACGGGCGCTAGCAAAGTAATCACCTTCTGCCATTAATGTTTTTAAAGAAAGTTCCAGGGCCCCCCCTCCCTCCTAGTTCCAGGGTCCCCCCTCCCTTCTTCCCAGTTCCAGGGTCGTCGTCCCTCTCTCCCTTCCAGTTCCAGGCCCCCTCCCTCCGAATTTTAAAAGTCATCCTGACTTACCTCGTCGGGGTTACGGCGGCCGGCAGCAGCAGTAAAATGCATTCAGACTCGGCACTTCAGTTTTCCCTTCTCTGTCTCTCAGCTCTGGTCCCGCCGTCATTTCCTGTTTCCGCAAGGGTGGGACCAGAGCTGAGAGACAGAGAAGGGAAAACTGAAGTAAGTGCCGAGCTTGCATGCTTTTTACCGCGCAAGGTAAGTCAGGATGACTTTTCAAATTCAGAGGGAGGGGGCCTGGAACTAGAACTGGAAAGGGGGGAGGGACGACGACCCTGGAACTGGGAGGGAGGGGGGACCCTGTATTTGGGAGGGAGGGAGGGGGGACGCTGGAACTGGGAGGGAGGGGGGATGGATGACGAGCCTGGAACTCAGAGAGGGAACAAACTTCCGGTGGGTGAATATTATATGTAGCCTTCCCTTCCCTCTGAGGACGGGGCACTGAGAGCGAGTGCGAGGCCTGTGGCTGGTCCCATCACCTTCTGACGTCGCGTTTCTTTCCCTAGCAACTATACAGAGTTCCCTCGAGGGTGGGGCGATTCCGAACTCTACAAACACTACACGGCTTCACTGCCACGCTGCCACTGAGTCAGCTTCAGAACATTGGAGGTGCGAATTATTATATTAGATAAGCATTACTTATCTGAGCTGTAAAAAAGGGGTAAATGTGTCGACACCGACCAAGAAAGGGATCTCAGTGGCGTTGTTGATACGTTGAAACCCTTTGCTCAGTGTGCTGCGGCAGCTAAGAAAGCAAATAGAATGTTAGATATTATTAGGAAAGGAATGGAAAACAAAAGTGAGGACGTTATAATGCCTTTGTATCTGTACATGGTGCGACCGTAGCTCGAATATTGTGTTCAATTCTGGTCACTGCATCTCAAAAAAGATATAGTGGAATTAGAAAAGGTACAGAGAAGGGCGCCGAAAATGATAAAGAGGATGGGACGACTTCCCTATGAGGAAAGGATGAAGCGGCTAGGGCTCTTCAACTTAGAGAAAAGACAGCTGAGGGGAGATATGATAGAGGTCTATAAAATAATGAGTGGAGTGGAATGAGTAGACGTGAATCGTTTGTTTACTCTTTCCATAAATACTAGGACTACGGGGCATGCAATGAAGCTACAAAGTAATACATTTAATACAAATCAGAGAACATTTTTCTTTACTTCACGTGTAATTAAACTCTGGAATTCGTTGCCAGAGAATATGGTAAAAGGTGGTTAGCATAGTGGGGTTTATAAAGGTCTGGACGGCTTCCTAAAGGAAAAGTCCATAGACCATTATTAAAATGGACTTGGGGAAAATCCTCTGCATATTTCTGGGATAAGCTGCATAAAATGTATTGAACTTTTTTGGGATCTAGTCTTGTGACCTGGATTGGCAACTGTTAGAAACAGGATGCTGGGCTTGATGGACCTTTGGTCTGTCCCAGTGTGGCAATACTTATGTACTTATGTGTTTCGCCCAAAGCTGTTTCAAGGCATCCCCCCTTAATTTTCATGCGTCGTGTATCACAACCTGCTTCTCAGGTTATCAGCTTTAATTGGCATTAATTAAGATTTACGTGCACAACTCGTTAAATGTATTCTGTAATGTGATGTGCATAAATTCCAAGTCGCGTAGTTGAAAAGGGGGCGTGGTGATGGGTGTTGAATGGGCAGGTCGTGGGCTTTACTAAAATCTATACGTATTACAGAATACACTCACTCTGCACCTAATTTAGGTGTCGGGATTTAGGCCAAAAAAAACATGGCCTAAACGGACATGACCAAATTTGGTCGTGTGGCAATGCACTCGTTGTATTCTGTATACCATGTGTAAATTTAAGTTGATTCTATAAGATTTAGGCATACTTTTGAGAATACGCCTAGGCGTATTTTTTTTACTGCGCAGATTTTTGAGCCTCCATACATAGAATCTAATCCATAGTTTTTATGTGAACATGCAGTTGTACAATTTTCCCAAAAAACTTTTTTGCATATATAAGACTTTAAATGCAGTAGAGGATTTATAAAGTTACTAGGAAAAAATGCCCGTTTCTGAGCGCAATGAAACGGGCGCTAGCATGGGGACCCCTCCCTCCGTCCCTCCGAGCTACTTGCCTTGTTCGCCACAGTTTCCGTTTCGGCCCTCGAGTGTCATAGCTCCGCCCTCGACGTCATGACGTTTTGACGCGAGGGCAGTGCAGACACTCCAGGGCACACCGGATATCTCGGGCGCCTCAACTTCCGTGGAGGCTTCAGAACGTTGGGGTTGCCTTTTATATAGAGAGAGATCCCCCACATGCATATACTACATGCCTTACAGAAGTAGGTGAAGGCTTTTAGGACAGGCAATTTTTAAAGAGCCCATTTCCATGAACAATGCGTTTGAAAACTGCCCGCAAAAAGCATGGCTGTTACGTTGGTCTTTTTTCTCTGCCCTATCTGGAATTTCCTGTTGTGAGTCTGATTAATTAAATCAGTCATTGCATTTGAGAAAGATGAATGAAAGGATTTTATTCTATTCACTTAACAAGCAGATGTGTGTATTCTTGCTCGGAGAATCAGGTTGATAAGATCATCACTTAACACATTTCAACTGCTGTGCTAACAATGAAGCATAAGACAGAGAAATGGATGAAGAAACCAAGCGTAGCCTTTAAAGTCTTATTCCGTTTTGTTTATAATGAGAAAACAACAGGCTGTTTTTAATTTTACTTTTATTTGCATTTTAGGATACAGAAAATTTGTTTCAGGAGCCTTTGGCATTCCCCTGACGGGAAGCACATCCTTGAAAATAATGTCACCCAAGTCATTAAGGGAGCAATTTTATAAATCAGATGTCTCCTTTTAGACACTCCAATACCACGAAGTGAGAGCCTGTTTTAGAAAAGTATCTGGGCATCCAAATTCTGTTACAGAATACTGTTTTAACCCAGCATCGATGCATCTACATATAGGTGCCCAGTTTCAACAGCTACAGACAGGGGTGTAGCTATGGGTGGACCCAGGCCCACCCAACTCGGCTAACGCCCACCCAGTTTCTGTGACCGCCAATCACAGCTGCAATCAGTCACATCACATGCAGACGTGCAAGGCAGCCTCCCGGAGTCGGTCCAGCAAACAAGCAGCACAGCAGCAGGCCCTCCCGCAGCACGTATCTTTACTGGGAGAATGTCGGCGTTGGGAGTCAGGCATTGGGGCAGGCCAGCGGGGACCTGCTTCGGCGGATGACGTGGCTGCGATGCCACGTACCTCAGGATCTGCCATCCCCATCTCACGGTCAATTCTTTAGTGCTGCTCATGCGATGATGGTGATGCCTGCCCGCGTCAACCGGTCTCCCTCCATGCCATCATAGCTAAGCACAGCATTGAGCTCCAGGACTCAACTCGGGCTGGTGAAAACCTGCTGCAAAGGGCAAAATCGGAGAGTTGAGCTGTTGAGCAGTGCTGGAGAAATCCGGCGCACTGTAATCAGCTTGGTGATCTTGGGCCTCATCGGGGGATGGGGCTCTGCAGGGAAGCTCAAACCCAGGTAAAAGTTGTTTTGTGTAATGCTGATGGGCTTCTGAGTGGCAGTGGGCTCTGTCTGCATTGCCCAGGTTAAAAAATAAAGTTTTGTATTTCATTCACGGTGGGTTTTTGGGTGGAGATGGGCTCTGCAGTACCTAGGATGTTTAAAAAAAAGTGTTTAATGCTAGTGTGCTTCTGGGTGGGTGAGGGGGTAGGGAAGGGCAGGGCTGATGCCAGACTAGGGGGTAGGGGATAAGTCAGGGCTGATGCCAGAGTAGGGGATAGGGTATGGCTGGCAGTAGTTACAGGGAGGGGTGGGGATAGGAAAGGTTAGGGCTGATGCTGGCTTATATGGATGGGGGAGTAAGGAAGGGAAGGGAAGGGTAGTACTGATGCTGAGCTATAGGGAGGGATGGGGGAGTAGGGAAGGGTAAGGCTGATTTTGGGCTACAGGAATAGATTGGAGGGATGGGTAGGGTAGAGCTGATGCCGGGCTATGGGGATGGATGGGGGGGTAGGGAAGGATAAGGCTGATGTTAGGCTACAGGGATGAATGGGGGGGGGGGGTAGGGACAATTTCAGATTTTTGGTCCTTTATTCGGTAATTGATCAGGGTTGATCTGTGTTCTGCATGTGACTGAGGTGAGAGATTCTGCTGGCATGTGGTTAGTGTCGGGATCTATATCAGTCTGACTTGTCTGGCGCTGTTGTGTATATTCACTGCTTCCTTTTTAAAGATACTGTCATTGGTATTTGTGAGTTCAGAATCGTTGTTTAGGTTTGCAGGATTTAGTGTTACTTCACTAAGTATCTGGCAGTGAAGGAATTTTGTGTTGCTATTATTGAGGTGCTCCCAGAATTTGAATATATTTTTCCTTTAGAAAGCTGTAAGAGGAAATGTTTTGTATGCTACAGATTCCACAATAGGTGGGGAAAACAAATCTTGATGTTGACAGTGTGATTTTGCTTGTTTCATCAGTGAGAAATCTGGGCTTTGCTTCATGCAGTTTTTGATGTGTTGGTGTAGACAAAGGTTAACATTTGTGAAAAATGTAAATTTATTAACTTGTGTAAATGAATTGATATTGAGATGAAAGTAAATTCTGTCAAGAACAGTTTATATTTCCCTTGCTTCCATTAAAAAAAATTGAAAATAAATTATATTTCGGCTTTTTTTTAGTTCTGCCACAGACTGCAAATTTCAGTGTGCCATCAACATGAACATCTTCTATATATATAAAAGGCAACCCCAACGTTCTATGAAGCCTCCAGCCGGAAGTGTGAAGGGCCAGAGATATCCGGTTTCCCCATGAGTGAAGGAAAACAGCACAGCAGGAAATCCCTCTCTCTGTAACAGTGAAGGACTCAGAGGGGGGAGGGGACAGAGATGCCCTCCCTCTCTCTGTAACACAAACACAGTACAGCAGGAAACGTAACACTGAAGGACTGGACTCAGAGGGGGGAGGGGGAGGGAGAGAGGGCAGAGGGTAGGGACACACACACTCCCACATGCACACTCTGAAGAAAACCTTGCTAGCCCCCGTTTCATTTGCATCAGAAACGGGGCTTTTTTACTAGTTTGCTATAAAGCAAAGTTTGAAGGATATGTGCCATTGCTATAATTATTCACTTCCAGCCATTTCCGGCGTCTGGCATAGAATATCCGTTTCATTTTTGACTGTGGCAACTTAACTGGTTAAGTCAATATTCAGTGCTAACCCATTAAGTGCTTAGCGATTAAAGATAGGCCTGCTATTTATGCAGCCTAATTTAACCGATAAATATACTTGGTTTGGCACCGAATACCCGTGCCTAGCCAGCTATGTTGCATGATATAGCCGCTAAACGTGGATATTCAGCAGGAGACGGCAGGTTATGTGCTAAAATTCTATTTAACTGGCCAGGAGCCGTTCCTGGCTGGTTAAATAATTTTGAATATCAGGCTCATAGTGCCCACCCAAAATGTCAGGTCTGGCTACAGACCTGGTTTAACGTCCGTTGCAAAAAAGCACCAAGAGCTTTCAAAATCGGGACACAATTCCTTTAATTGTATAGCTGAAACATCAGTCTTCCATAAATGACCTGACATGGGCCACGTTTCATCACACAGCATCTGCGTCAGGGGACAGCTGTGTTGTGATACTTTCTCCCTTGCACAAATATTCTGAGTACAGATGTTCCCCTTATAATGAAATCAATGAAACAAACCAAATGTGGCAGGAATGCGTGTGACTGACAGTATTCTGTAAGTTATATGCGTAAGTGGCAGCTCCACCCATGCCCCACCCGTGCATTTATGCACTATCCCCTGGATTTTATAAATTTGTATGCCCAAATTTCTGACTAACCTGTAAATTTGGGCACAAAAGTAATAGAATAGCACCAGTTGCATGCCTAATAGCTCTGTTGTGGCATTAAGGAGTGGCCTAGTGGTTAGAGCACCGGTCTTGCAATCCAGAGGTGGCCGGTTCAAAACCCACTGATGCTCCTTGCAATCTTGGGCAGTCACTTAACCCTCCATTGCCTCAGGTACAAACTTAGATTGTGAGCCCTCCTGGGACAGAGAAATATCCAGAGTACCTGAATGCAACTCACCTTGAGCTACTACTGGAAAAGGTGTGAGCAAAATCTAAATAAGTTAATTGGTGCTAATTGACACTAATTTGTAGTTATGTGCATAACTACTCTTAGGTGCTACTCTATAAAGTTAACCCCCCCCCCCCCCCCAATATTCAGCACCATTTAATCGGTGAGGAAAGGCTCCTGGCTGGTTAAATAGCACTTAACTGCTTATCCGTGAATATCCAGCGGGAGATAGCTGGTTATCTCCGGCTGAATATTCAAGGTAAGCACTTAGCGGCTAACTGGCCATATCACGCGATATAGCTGGCTATCAGTGAATATTGATCACTGTTTAAGTTTGGTGGCCACCCAAACTTAAACTTAACTGGTGTACTGCTATGGATTTACAGCCTGTCTCAACGACACAGACTACTCAGTAATTACTGTGGATTCTTTTGGATTCGTATTAGGTAAATGAGACCTTTATTAGAGGTGCTAAAATCTACAATGATTAAGATATATACAATGATTAAATCATTTATTTATTTATTTTTAACATTTGTATCCCACATTTTCCCACCTATTTGCAGGCTCAATGTGGCTTACATAGATCCGTAAATGGTGAATACCAGTTCCGGAGAAGAGAAATACATAGTTACGGTAGAGGATACAGAGTGAATTTGGTTACAGGAAGGAAAGTTTAACTTATAATAAGAATTGAAAGGTATTAGGTTAATTTCGTTCGTAAAAGATTAACTTGAATAATTAGGAACATTAAAACTACAAATCAAGATACTTTAACAATTAAGGCTTAATGAATACATTTGCATGGGTACAATTGTTAATTGGCATTTAGGATGGATTATTATTGTATGCTTTCTTAAATAAAGCGAAGTTACTTACCTGTAGCAGGTATTCTCCGAGGACAGCAGGCTGATTGTTCTCACATATGGGTGATGTCCACGGCAGCCCCAGGTCAGGAAAAGCTTCCTAGCAGCAAAGGTTGCTAAAGACTTCGAGCGCGCGGGTGCGCGATGTTATGACTGGGGATGTGAGCCCTTGTGCCCCGACTGAGCACGGCGAAGATGGAGTGCACCGCACTCGATCAGGCAGCCAGACAACACCTAGCTTCACCTGCGCTTAGCCACTATTCCCCAGGAGTTGAGCTCCTGGGTTCAAGCATCTAACTAAAAGAAAGCTATAAGACAGATATATACATATTATACATACAACATCACTGGTCAGGAATTTCAGGCCCTTCTCAGCCGGGAGGCCCATTGCAGTGAAAGCCTGAAGTCTCCTTATGACCAGGAACAAGTCTTTTCTGCACGGTGCGTCCACCCACAGATAAGCCTAAAAACTCTGCTGCAACAAGCCCCCCTTTTTATAAGGCTTGGAACTCATGTTCAGAGCAAAGGAAAATTACAAGAATGTACATGAGGATGCAGTCACATGCTTCCGGCCCAAGTAAACAAACCACTGGCCAGGTGGCGCATATCCTGTTTCCCTCCTGCACAAACTGAATTGATCAGAGACATGCCTTATCTTCCACATTCCAACTTGTTTTTGTATTTACAAGGAAAGTTACTTTCAGCCAAAGACAGAAGATTTCACAGTGTATTATCGGACAAAGCAGGGTTGAAAAGTAATCCTTTACATCTTCCATTACAACTGGCTAGCACTGAATATTGAATTGGCCGGTTAAGTTTTAACCAACCAAAATTAAACCAGATATTCAATGCCAGTCACCAGAAATGGCCCAGTATTGAATGTCCAGGCTCAACGCCGACTGCAGGAGGCAGCCTGGCTAACTCCTGTGGTCTGAATATCAGCCCCATAGTGCCTAACGCTATGGTGGGTAACTACAAAGGGGCAGTGCCTATGAATCTAGTGTTGCTCACTCTGCTTCAGGGATTTCCTTCTGTCACCACCACATATTGATGGTAACGTCTGTTCAATCGCCTGCACTGAAATTCATCTAAATTGTGTTTGAAATATACATACCAGCATATTTTCAAAGCACTTAGCCTTTCAAAGTTCCATAGGTTTCTATGGAACTTTGGAAGGCTAAGTGCTTTGAAAATATGCCCGATAGTGTGCTGCCATTGGAGCTGTCATACGCTGATTCAAAATACAGGAGCGATGTTCACTTGGGGCCCTGTTTACTAAACAGCGTTATAGGCACGTTAACGTTTTTAATGCGCATTAACCATGTACGTACGTTAACCATGTACATGCCTACAATATTCCTATAGGCGTCTACATGGTTAGCGTGTGCACTAAGTGTAGGCATGCTAAAAACACTAACACACCTTAGTAAACAGGGACCTTAGTCTTCTAATAGTTTTCCCTATATATAATTTCCTACAAGGGCATTGAAAGGCATATATTACAAAATCAGCACACAAGTCATAGAATGTTGTGTTGCCTTATGTGTATAAGAGAGCAGCAAATCTCTCTGTGCATATCTTGCTCGAATAGACGCTTAATTCATTAGGGTAGTGCACATTAGTAACAAACCAAGGGATCCTTTTACTAAGGTGCACTGAATAATGGCCTGCAGTAGTGTAGACACGTGTTTTGGGCCCGCGCAGAATTATTTTTTAGCGAACCTATTAAAAAATGCCTCTTTTTATTTTTGTGCCAAAAATGGACGCACAGCAAAATCAAAATTGCCGCACGTCCATTTTGGATCGGAGACCTTACCGCCAGCCATAGACCTAGCGGTAAAGAATTTGGGCGGTAACGACCTACGCGCGTCAGATGCCACTTGGCGCGCTTCTGCTACGCTCGCCAGAAAATAAAAAAATATTTTTCAGATGCGTGTATCGGCCATGCGCCAAAAATGAAATTACCACAAGAGCCACGCGGTAGTCGGGCGGTAACTCCAATTTGACGCGCGTTGGGCGCACTTAGGCGCCTACTCGGCTTAGTAAAAGGACCCCCAAATGCATGCCAGTGAATACACATCCCTAGTCCCTGCTTAGATAGTCCTGGGAACTTAAGTTAAAATGGATGTAAAGTTTACTTCTGAAGTGAACTTTACATTCATTTTAATTCATTTTTTTCTGTTTCAGTGCAGAGTTTTCAGTGCTCTTTGCATTTCATTAGTTTATTATGTTGTAAATAAAGTAAAAAAATGAATGCAGAAGTTTAAAAAAATGCATTAAATATCTAACACTAATTTTTAGTGCAGTCTTATTATATTGGCCTAATTATGCTTAGAGCATTTAGCTATCACAAAGGTGTTACAAAAGGAATTTACAGCCTAATAATTTATTACTGAGTTTGCTGCATTCAGTGAGAAATAATAAACACTGCAAGCACAATAAACAACTAAATTAAGGATTTTTTGCAGAGCTCTAATAATGGAGAAAATCCTTGCTTGTTAAGGTCCACATTAATTAATGGGCATAAAGAGAACCTGCTAGTTGTACCAGAGAATTATGCATTATGATAGAACTACTGAACACTTTTTTTTCCTGAGCTTTGCTTGTAATTCATAATGCATGCACTCTCTTTAACATTAAATAAATTCTACTTAAAATTTGAACACCTCATTGACAGGTATTCTGAAGAACAAGGAGGAGGTGATCCACCGAAGTGGATGAACACTAACTCCCATGAGAAAACAACAGTTAAAAGGAAGTGGGAAGTGGACCAATGACTCTAGGGAGACGGGATACTGATGTATAAAGTACCACTTTATTCACAGACTCGACACAGTACCGTGTTTCGGCCACAGGCCTGCCTCAGGAGTCTAAACAATAGGTCAGAAAATAATGATTAAAAAATAATAATAATAATAAAATAAAATATACACATATACAATAATATAAAACAGGCAAAGAGATATCTCAGAAAAACAAACAGAAAACCTCTAAAGAAAAATATATATATACATAAACTCAAAATGTCAAGATACAAATAGATTATATTAAACTAAATAAAACAGATCATAAGCAATGTACAGAATATATATATATAAATGTACAAACACCGGGACCTGATGGTATTCATCCCAGAGTATTAATAGAACTAAAAAATGAACTTGCGGAGCTACTGTTAGAAATATGCAATCTGTCCCTAAAATCGAGTGTAATACCGGAAGACTGGAGGGTAGCCAATGTTACTCCGATTTTTAAGAAAGGTTCCAGAGGAGATCCGGGAAATTATAGACCGGTGAGTCTGACGTCGGTGCCGGGCAAGATGGTGGAGGCTATTATTAAGAATAAAATTGCAGAGCATATACAAAAACATGGACTGATGAGACAAAGTCAGCACGGATTTAGTGAAGGGAAGTCTTGCCTCACCAATCTAATGCATTTTTTTGAGGGGGTAAGCAAACATGTGGACAATGGGGAGCCGGTTGATATTGTATATCTGGATTTTCAGAAGGCGTTTGACAAAGTGCCGCACGAAAGACTCCTGAAGAAATTGCAGAGTCATGGAATCGGAGGTAGGGTATTATTATGGATTAAGAACTGGTTGAAAGATAGGAAGCAGAGAGTAGGATTGCGTGGCCAGTATTCTCAGTGGAGGAGGGTAGTTAGTGGGGTCCCGCAGGGGTCTGTGCTGGGTCCGTTGCTTTTTAATGTATTTATAAATGACCTAGAGATGGGAATAACTAGTGAGGTAATTAAATTCGCCGATGACACAAAATTATTCAGGGTCGTCAAGTCGCAGGAGGAATGTGAACGATTACAGGAGGACCTTGCGAGACTGGGAGAATGGGCGTGCAAGTGGCAGATGAAGTTCAATGTTGACAAGTGCAAAGTGATGCATGTGGGTAAGAGGAACCCGAATTATAGCTACGTCTTGCAAGGTTCCGCGTTAGGAGTTACGGATCAAGAAAGGGATCTGGGTGTCGTCGTCGATGATACGCTGAAACCTTCTGCTCAGTGTGCTGCTGCGGCTAGGAAAGCGAATAGAATGTTGGGTGTTATTAAGAAGGGTATGGAGTCCAGGTGTGCGGATGTTATAATGCCGTTGTATCGCTCCATGGTGCGACCGCACCTGGAGTATTGTGTTCAGTACTGGTCTCCGTATCTCAAAAAAGATATAGTAGAATTGGAAAAGGTACAGCGAAGGGCGACGAAAATGATAGTGGGGATGGGACGACTTTCCTATGAAGAGAGGCTGAGAAGGCTAGGGCTTTTCAGCTTGGAGAAGAGACGGCTGAGGGGAGATATGATAGAAGTGTATAAAATAATGAGTGGAATGGATCGGGTGGATGTGAAGCGACTGTTCACGCTATCCAAAAATAATAGGACTAGAGGGCATGAGTTGAAGCTACAGTGTGGTAAATTTAAAACGAATCGGAGAAAATTTTTCTTCACCCAACGTGTAATTAGACTCTGGAATTCATTGCCGGAGAACGTGGTACGGGCGGTTAGCTTGACGGAGTTTAAAAAGGGGTTAGATAGATTCCTAAAGGACAAGTCCATAGACCGCTATTAAATGGACTGGAAAAATTCCTCATTTTTAGGTATAACTTGTCTGGAATGTTTTTACGTTTGGGGAGCGTGCCAGGTGCCCTTGACCTGGATTGGCCACTGTCGGTGACAGGATGCTGGGCTAGATGGACCTTTGGTCTTTCCCAGTATGGCACTACTTATGTACTTATGTACTAACATATGTGTGGACAAATCATGACAAATCAAGACATACAGAACATATATATATATATATATATATATATATATATATATATATATATATATATATATATATTGAACACCTCTTCAATGCTGCGTTCAGCACCTAACTCTTTCAGGAAATCCAGACTGCCCCAATTTGACTGCCCCTATCAGACTGACTGTTCACATGTCCTTTAGATTGTAAGCTCTTTGAGCAGGGACTGTCCTTCTATGTTAAATTGTACAGCGCTGCGTAACCCTAGTAGCGCTTTAGAAATGTTAAGTCGTAGTAGTATGTATGTATATATATATATACACATATGCATGAACTGTTGATTTAAAAATGTATATATCATAGTAAAACATTAACAGAATAAATACATTGATAAAAAAGGTTGAATGATGACATATATATATATAATATTAAAAGATGCTTGAACAATATACATAATGAAATTCTAAATGAATTGAATTAATCTGAGATTTCCATAGTGAAATGATGACATATATGTATAACTAGCCGTTGAGCCCGTAAAAACGGGCTAGTAAAGGAAGGGGGGGGTTGAAAGGCCCCCCCGGATAGGTCGCCACCACCGCCGTCCCCCCCGGAGTTCCCTACGCCAACCCTCCACCCGGGCCGGGTACCTGGCTTCACTATTCAAACCGCCGGAACGCAGCACACAGCTCATCTGAGCTGCCGTCGGCCTTCCTTCTTCTCTGCGTGTGTTCCGCCCTCGTGTGACGTAACGTCGGCGAGGGCGGGACACAGGCAGGTAAGGAAGGCCAACGGCAGCTCAGATGAGCTGTGTGCTGCGTTCCGGCGGTTTGAATAGTGAAGCCAGGTACCCGGGCTAGGTGGAGGGTGGGTGGCGGCGGCGGCGACGACTCCGGGTGGGTGGGGGGAGCGGTAGCGGCAACCCTGGGGGGGGAGCGGTGGCGACGGCGGTTCCCTCACTCGCAGGTGCGCAGGTTCCCTCTCTGTCATGCTCCTGTCATCACGTATTGACGCGGGGGCGGGACAGAGAGGGTCTCTACTGCGCATTTGCGAGTGAGTTCGCCTCTTGCCATTTATATGTTTGATATTAAAAAATATAAATAAACAAAGTGCATAATGCTTAAACAGTATACATGAATATAAATATAAAGTACATGGTATTAATGCAGTGATGGCAATGTGTTTACCCAGGGGAATGCATAATGCTAAACAGAGAAGGTACAATCATGGCTGGAAAGAGCGGGTACTAGAAAATGGTTTAAAAATAGTGTACTTGAAAAAACAAAGGAAGATTGGATATTATCGCTCAATGAAAAGAGATTCTGGTACTAGGAATCGTGTGAAAGTTAGGTGGTGTGAAAAAGAAAGACAAATACTGAAGAAGCTAGCTTGATTATTGTAATTCTTTGTATCAGAGACTTACCAAGACTAGTCAGAAGAGACTTCGGTTGGTTCAAAACACTGCGGCTCGTTTAATAGCTAACGGCAAAAGAACAGATCATGTAACGCCAATTTTAAAAAAACTTACACTGGCTGCCCATTTCAGGCAGAATTAACTTTTAAAGTACTATGTCTGGTCTTTGCGGCTTTCTTTTTTGGATATACCAAAGTACCTTTCTGATACATTAGTTAAACAAGAGTATGAGAATCTTCTGCATTCTTCTTAATGCTTTCTATTACAGCTTTACTCAGTACAGATGGTTAAACTGACTTCCACAAGGAAAAGAGCCTTCAGTTATATGGATCCATCCTTGTGGAATTCATTACTTGTTAATTTTAGTAGCATATCTAGTTATCTCGGTTTCCACGAGGCTTTGAAAACGTGGATCTTTGAAAATGTTTTTCAGTAGGTCTTGCCTCTGTTCTGCATGGATTGCTGCTGTATTATTAGTAATTAAACCCCTGATTCTATAAGTCACTGAAAATTGTGCGTGCAAGTTTAGGCACAGTAACGATTTGCGTGTGCAATTTAATAGGATGAGTGAATTAGTGCTAATAATTGGCTTTTTAATAAGCCATTATTATCATTAATTGGGTGTTATGCATGTAAGGCGCAGGATCCGTACCTAAATTTTATGAGTGGCCTAAAAAAAAAAAGGTGGTTTGGAAAGGGGGCAGTCATGGGTGTTTCGGGGCAGAATGGGGGTGTAGCTTTCAGTTACGTGTGTAACTACAGAATAACGGTGCTCTGCATGGAAATATAGGTGTGGCCATTTTATACCACATTTTCATTGGGGCAAATGGTCATGCCTAAATTTATGTGCAACCATAACGCTTAAGCATCCTACTCTATAAATGAAGAGTGACCGACGTGCCACACATGTGCAGAACTGCGCAGCTGTTTGCGCATGCGCGGTACGTCACAGATCTCTTCCGAGCCGACGTTGTTAGAGGAAGCAGGAACAGAGCTGCGAGTGACCGGCGAGCACCGGGCGGGGATCATCTAACAGCAGCTCCGAGGCGCACTCCAACATGTCCGATGAGCTGCTGCTGCTATGACCCGGGCGCTTTCCTCTGCCACCATCCCCCGGGGCGGCTTTCCTGGGCGGTGCCTCGGCAGAGCTCCGACCACTTTCTCAATGGCTTGTTATTCAATAAACCATGCCAAACTTTAGGCATGGCTTATAGAATAACACTTAAGTGTTTTTTTGTTTGTTTATTTGGTGCCATTTACGGAATCTCTCTCTAATTGTGTAATGCTATGTTTAAAAAAAAATTCTTTGCTGTTTATTTTGATTAAAAATGTTATTTTATTTAAAACTGGTATTAAGCGATATATCAGGTTAATAAATCTGACCCACTCTTAACAAGGTCAATTATTATACTTGACGGTGAATTCAGGTATATATTAATGGACTGTTATTAGTTCCTTATAGAGGTAGCAATCAAATCCGTCAAAGGTATTATAAGAATAATTGCAAGATACTCTATATATGGCAGCAGAAAATTGTCTGGGCTTTGCTGAATGACCTAATGGCTCATACTGGTGTGTGTATTTGCTAATTAGCACAGTCATGCAAATGGCACAGTCACAGGAAATCATACACAAGGGCATTTGAATGTTCTTAACAGAGGACATTTAAGAGATGGTGGGAGGGGAAGAAGGGTAGAAAAGTTCAAGCTAATATAATGAGCTAATTTTCCTGAAACTCCAATGGGGATAAGAAAATTCTGGCTCTCTGAAAAGGTCAAGCTTAAGAAAGCATTTAAAAAATAGAAATGGTTTGACGTGTTCACCTGGCAATAAGCATCACTACAGCAAAAATGTAATTCCAAGCTGTCTGTGACTTTCAGTCCATAGTGCATGTTGAAATTTTCTTGCCATTTTCCTCATGTCGTTCAGGGCTTCTCAGTCCAATCTGTTTTTCAGACTATCATGTTTATTTTAGAAGTGCTATTTGGATTTTAGATGTGCATAAACTGGCATGTAATGATTCATTAACCATAAACATCTAAATCCTGATTTTACAAAGCCAGGATATACACATCTAAAACTGGAAAACATGCATCTGGCAAGGAGGCGTGATCTAGGCATGTACTGAGTGGGATTTGGGCAGGCTGAACAAATAAACATGTATTTCCCACTTCAGAAGAAGAATGGACATCTATGTGTAAAAAAAAAAAAAAAAAAAGGTTGACACTGGTGGACAAGACATTCTTTTTAGTTATGTAAGTAATAAGAGCAAATGCCAAAATGGCATAGTGAGGCTCAGGGATAAAGGGGAGGAATATGTAGAAGCTGATAAGGATAAAGCTGAACTTCTTAACAATTATTTCAGTTCTGTGTTGACGGGTGAAAGGCCAGGGGCAGGGCCGCGGAAAATAAATGCTCATGGAAATGGCTATTTGGCAGTCCAGGACAGATTTTCAGTAGACTCTGTTCGAGAGGAGCTAGCTAAACTAAAAATAGACAAGGTGATGGAGCTTGATGGGATACATCCGAGGGTGCTCAAAGAACTCGGAGAAGTTTTGGTGGCTCTCTTATCTGACCTCTTCGATGCTTCTTTAGAGTCTGGAGTGGTCCCAGAGGCCTGGAGAAGGACGGATGTGCTCCCTTTGTACAAGAGCGGAAGGAGAAGGTCGGGAATTACAGACCTGTTAGTCTGACCTTGCTGGTGAGTAAACTGATGGAAATTCTTCTAAAGCAGAGGATTGTAAGGTTTCTAGAATCGAACGGACTTCAGGACCCAAGACAGCATGGTTTCACTAGAGACAGGTCTTGTCAGACAAATCCGATTAATTTCTTTGACTGGGTGACCAAACATGGCTATGGGAGGAGCGCTAGCTGTGGTGTACTTGGATTTTAACAAAGCCTTTGACATGGTTCCGCACAGGCGACTGATAAATAAATTGAGTGCCCTCGGTATGGCACTAAAGTGACTGGGTTAAAAACTGGTTAATTGGAAGGAGCCAGATGGTAGTGGTAAATGGTGTTTGTTCCAAGGAAAAGGATGTTATCAGTGGTGTACCACAGGGATCGGTCCTTGAGCCAGCTCTTTTTAACATCTCTGTGAATGATATTGTGTAAGGACTGTCTGGTAAGGTTTGCCTCTTTGCGGACGATACCAAACTTTGTAATAGGGTAGACACCCTGAAGGGCGTGGAAAGCATGTGGGGGGATCTAAGAAAGCTTGAAGAATGGTCTAGCAGTTGGCAACTCAAATTTAATGCTAAAAAATGTAGCGTCATACACTTAGGTTGGAAAAATAGTATAGGTGGTGAAGTACTTCTATGTATGAAAGAAGAGAAGGGAAGGAGAAAGGGAATGGAACTTGATATACTGCCTTTCTGTGGTTTTTGCAACTACATTCAAAGCGGTTTACATATTATATACAGGTACTTATTTTGTACCTGGGGCAACCTAGGGTTAAGTGACTTGCACAGAGTCACAAGAAGAGTGAGACTTGGGGGTGATTGTGTCTGATGATCTCAAGGTGGCCAAACAGGTAGAAAAGGCGATGGTCACAGCCAGAAGGATGCTTGGGTGCATAGGGAGAGGGATTGGTAGCAGAAAAAAAGAGGTGGTAGTACCCTTATATAAGTCTCTGGTGAGGCTCCGCACCTACGAAAGATATAAACAGGATGGAGTCTGTCCCGAGGGCAGCTACACAGTTGGTCAGTCGTCTCTTTCATAAAGCGTATGGAGACAGACTTAATACTTTGGAAGAAAGGCAGGAGAGAGGGGATATGATAGAAATGTTTAAATATGTCTGTGGCATTATTGTACAGGAGGTGAGCCTCTGTCAAATGAAGGAAAACTCTGGAATGAGAGGGCATAGGATGAAGTTAAGAGGTTATAGGCTCAGGAGTAATCTAAGGAAATACTTTTTTTATGGAAAGGGTGGTGGATGCATGGAATCACCTCCCGGTGGTGGAGACAAGGACTATGTCTGAATTTAAGAAAACATGGGATCTCCTAGGAAAGGAGGAGATAGTAGTTTTGTGGACAGGCACTAGATGGGCCAGTTGGCTCTCATCTGCCGTCTTGTTTCTATGTTTTCAAGTTTGCATTGCCACTGCCTTTGCTGTACCTATTCTGTGTGTAGATGAAGGACCCTAGTGTTGAGTGCTGGAAAGCACCTTTCAGGAGCCCTAAGTTCACATTGTAAATTTAAACCTGTAAGGATACCTGCCCGTGTATACGCCAGTCCCAAAGGCACCCCGTATAAGAGGCTGGGGGAGGCTAAGCCTCCACAGCCCAGCTGTTACCTTCCCCGCCTGCCTCTTGCTCCAAATGTCCCGAACCCATCCCTCTCTCAGCCCCCCCCCCCCCATGCTGGTGGTCAAAGAGGTGCCTGATCATAGGCACCTGTACAAGATGAACCTCCAACTTTAAAGCCTTCAGCAGCAACTAAAACCCAGCCTACCAGCTCTTACTACAGCGATCGGTCTCCCCCCCCTCACGATCTCCAGGCTCTGTAGGCTATTAGTTTGCTTCAGGTGCGGCTCGGGCATCTGTCTTCGGTCCGATCGATGGTGCTGCTAATTTGCCTTGATCGCTGTCAGTAGCGACACTGCAGCGATTAAGGCAGGCTGCCTCGGTCTTCCCAGTGATGCCTCCCGCCCTCTTCTGATGCAACTTCCTGTTCCGCGTGGGTGGGAGGCATCAATGGGAAGACCGAGGCAGCCTGCCTTAATCGCTGCAGTGTCGCTACTGACAGCGATCAAGGTAAATTAGCAGCACCATCGGACCACAGAGGAGAGTGAGAATCAGAGCCGCTGGGAGTTGGGGCTGTGAGGTTGGGGTGAAAGGAAAGGGGAGAAACGCTGGATTTATGGAGGGAGGGAGAGGTGCTAGATCTGAGAATAAGAGGATAGATACGGGCAGGGCCGGTCTTAGCAAGTGCGGGGCCCTATGCAGACCAATTTGGTGGGGCCCCATCCTAGCCCCACCCCACCATAGCCCCGCCCCACCGTAGCCCCGCCCCCACCCTAGCTCCACCCCATTGATAAAATTATTCCATTTTTAGAACATTTTTTTATTTATGAAATTTCAAAGACAAATGACGCTAAACTTGTACAAAAAACTGATTGAAATAATAAGCACAATGCTATCATGAAACCTCCCCTCCCCAGAAATTATTCAGTTCAAGTCCACTACAATTAGTAGTTCCAATTCTCATAACAAAGGAGAATAAAGGAAAAATATTAAGAAAAGATTCAGTACTTTCAAATTCCCCTATTACTCTGTAACCCATATATGCAATAAAATAAAAATGAAATGAAAAGATATACAATAAAATAAAGTGATATGTAAAATATAATGTACAATATAAAAACATACAGACCACCAAGGTATTAAAATTGTTCTAAAATATATACCACAACTCTCTGACTCAAGAAGACTCCGACTCTGTCATCCATAATTGTCTGACAACACACAGAAAAAAATAAGTAAAAAAAAAAAAATCACAATTAATACCTTATACACCAATATACCAGCCATACGGAAAATGCAGATTATCAACAATATGAAGCTAGCAAGGGATCATAATATCACAATTCTCATGTAGAGCCACAAAACACCCTTTTAGAGATAGTGTGTCATGATTTAGGCTTTACACCCTTTCCGATGTTTGGTGCCACCTTAGTAAGGCCAACACACAATCTCTCCACTGCAAAACACCATACACAAACGTGTGCAAAAACACACTCATAATCTTCACAAACCATAAACAGCACTAATTCCAAGGACAGGACGAGCTACAACCTTATGCATGGCGTGGAAAGGCAACTGTAATTACACCGGGCTCTAAAACACCAGTGCACAACCTAGTGAAAAAAAACAAAACAAAAAGGGCTGCAAACTATACGCTAGCAGAATACTGCACCTTCCTTGATCACACCTGAAAAACACATGAATGCAAAATAGTGAACTGGAAAGTTACCTCAAGAAGTCAGACTCAGCATGTAGCAATACTACAAAAATTAAAACTTACATGAAAATATCACAGATGCACATTTCCAAAAACTAACATATTCCAATTAATAAATCCTGAATAAAATAGTTTTTTCTACCTTGTTGTCTGGTGACTTTGTTTTTCTGATCATGCTGGCTCAGTATCCGATTGTGCTATCTGTCCTCTTAACTCCGTTTCCAGGGCTTCCTTTCCATTTATTTCTTACTTTCTGCCTTTCTTCTTCATTTCTTGCCCTACATCCGTAAGTAAAAGCTGGGTCCTCCGCAGACTTGACTGTCCAGTGGATCCAGCTTCTGCCTATTTTCTATATCTATGTGCACTTTATCTCCTCTCTTCCTTTTCCCTCACCTCATCTCCTTCCTCACTCTTCCCTCGCCTCCATCCATGTCCAGCATTTCTTCTCTCTCCTCCATCCACCCATGTCCAGCGACCCTCCTGTCCCCCCTGCCATCCATCTATGTCCAGCAACCCCCCTGCCCCCTCTGTCCTCCCCTGCCATCCACCTATGTCCAGAGACCCCCTCCCCTCCATCCACCCATGTCCAGCGACCCTCCTGTCCTCCCTGCCCGCCCCTGCCATTCACCTATGTCCAGAAACCCCCTCCCCTGCCATCCACCCATGTCCAGCGACCCTCCTGTCCCTCCTGCCATCCATGTCCAGCAACCCCCCCCGTCCCCTATGCCCTCCCCTGCCATCCACCCATGTCCAGCGACCCTCCTGTGCCCCCTGCCCTCCCCTGCCATCCACCTATGTCCAGAAACCCCCTCCCCTGCCACCCACCCATGTCCAGCGCCCCTCCTGTCCTCCCTGCCCGCCCCTGCTATCCACCTATGTCCAGAGACCCCCTCCCCTCCATCCACCCATGTCCAGCGACCCTCCTGTCCTCCCTGCCCGCCCCTGCCATTCACCTATGTCCAGAAACCCCCTCCCCTGCCATCCACCCATGTCCAGCGACCCTCCTGTCCCTCCTGCCATCCATGTCCAGCAACCCCCCCGTCCCCTATGCCCTCCCCTGCCATCCACCCATGTCCAGCGACCCTCCTGTGCCCCCTGCCCTCCCCTGCCATCCACCTATGTCCAGAAACCCCCTCCCCTGCCACCCACCCATGTCCAGCGCCCCTCCTGTCCTCCCTGCCCGCCCCTGCTATCCACCTATGTCCAGAAACCCCCTCCCCTGCCATCCACCCATGTCCAGCGACCCTCCTGTACCTCCTGCCATCCATGTCCAGCAACCCCCCTGTCCCCTATGCCCTCCCCTGCCATCCACCCATGTCCAGGATGAAATGCAGGAAAGAGCAAGACAGAGGGAAGATGCTGAATGTAATGGGAGGACAGAGACACTGAGAGGGCAGATGGAACATAGGGACAGGGACACACAGAATGGAGATGCTGGACGGGACCAGTAGGGACACAGAGGGAAGATCAATGGTGGACAAGGCAGAACAAATGTCAAATGGACAGGGGATACTGCAAAAACAGGAAAAACAGAAAATAGACACTGGACCAGCCTGACTACAAAAATAAAATACTCCGACAACAAGGTAGAAAGAAGAATTTTATTCTGAATTTATTAATTGAAATATCAGCTTTTGGAAATGTGCATCTGTGATATGTTGCATGTAAGTTTCAATTTTTCTAGTACTGCTGCATGCCGAGTCTGACTTCTTGAGGTAACTTTCCAGTTTTGCCTTCATATCTGTTGTGTCATGTGTTTTTCATGTGTGATCAAGATGCAATATTCTGCTAGCGTGTAGTATTTGCCGGTATTTTGTTTTGTTTCACTAGGTTGTGTACTGGTGTTTTAGAGCCCGGTGTAATTATACTGTTGCCTTTCCACGCATAAGGTTGTAGCTTGTCCTGTCCTTGGAATTAGTGCTGTTATGGTTTGGTAAGCTTATGAGTGTGTTTTTGCATAAGTTTGTGTGTAGTGTTTTGCACTGGAGAGATTGTGTGTTGGCCTTACTGAGGTGGCACCAAAACATCAGAAAGGGTGTAGAGCCTAAATCATGACACACTACCTCTTGACAGATCTACATATGGTCGTTAATAAAAGGAGCTCATTGTGAACACTATCCACCCTAAAAGGGTGTTCTGTGGTTCTACATGAGAATTGTGATATTATGATCCCTTGTTTCATATTGTTGACGGTCTGCATTTTCCGTATGGGTGGTATATTGGTGTATTAGGGTCTGCCTAGTGTTATGCTACAGTAAGGTTCTGAGTGTGTTTTTGCACAAATTTGTGCACAGTGTTTTACAGTTGAGCGATTGTGGTTGGTATATGCTTTGAGCAACCACTTTATTCTTTGACATATGATATATATCTAATATCTAAATTTAATAAGAGGTATTAATTGTGACTTATTTTTTTTCTGTGTGTTGTCAATTGTGGATATAAGCTCCACCCCTGGCTCCACCCCTAACCCAGCCCGCTTTAGCCTCCCCAAACAGTTGGGCCACCGACCGCCTATGGCCAGTCCCTTTATCTTTGTTAAGTAAGCGCCTTTTCTAGGTTTTCAAAGCTCATAAAAAATGAAGATTTATTCTTCACAATTAGGCTCATCTTTTCCTGACATCCCTCCTGTAAGGCTGAGCAACAGAGGCTTGCCAATTTAATTGATCATCAGAATGTCCCTTAGGAAAAATCAATGGCTGTAGCTTAACAAAAAATGTCAGCGCTGGAATAAGAACTGAGTGAGCCATTAATCTTGATCAGTGAAGTGATATAGCCTAGGGAAAGTTAAGGGGTCAGCTAATAACTTTACTTAAAGTCCCTCGCATCTAATGTTGAAGTCAGCTGCAGGACAGCATGGATTCTGACTTTGTTATAAATTAACGGGCTGATATTCAGCTTTGAGAATAAAACAAAATTATGTTTAAATGCCGAATGCCAAGGCTGAAATAAATCTAAATATTCAACACTGGTATCTGGCTAGTGGCAGGTACAAAAAATAAATATCTGGGAGTCGTTTTCAAAATGATTTAACTGGTCAGAAATGACTCCTGGCCAGTTAAATCACCTGCTTGGGGTAAACTGGTCATTTTCAGCGGTCCTTAATCAGTTAGCATGGCTGAAAATAACTGCTTAGTGCCGAACTTAAAACCGGCAATTTTGGGAGTGTTCCAGGGGTGGAGTCAGCACATGGCTGGTTAATTGCTGATATTCAGAACTTAACTGGCCAATTTAACTGCCTAAAAGTGGAGGAGTGGCCTAATGGAGTAGAGGAGTGGCCTAATTGTTAGTGCAGCAGTCTTTGATTCTGGCAGCCTGGGTTCAGTTCCCACTGTAGCTCCTTGTGACCTTGGGTAAGTCACTTAACTCTCCATTGCCCCAGGTACAAAAACATAGATTGTGAGCCATCTAGGGACAGAGAAAGTACATAAGTAATGCCATACTGGGAAAAGACCAAAGGCCCATCAAGCCCAGCATCCTGTCCCTGACAGCGGCCAATCCAGGTCAAGGGCACCTGGCAGCTTCCCAAACGTACAAACATTCTATACATGTTATTCCCGAAATTGTGGATTTTTCCAAGTCCATTTAGTAGTGGTCTATGGACTTGTCCTTTAAGAAACCATCCAACCCCTTTTTAAACTCTGCCAAGCTAACCGCCTTCACCACGTTCTCTGGCAATGAATTCCAGAGTTTAATTACGCGTTGGGTGAAGAAACATTTTCTTCGATTTGTTTTAAATTTACTACACTATAGTTTCATCGCATGCCCCCTAGTCCTAGTATTTTTGGAAAGCGTGAACAGAAGCTTCACATCCACCTGTTCCACTCCACTCATTATTTTATATACCTCTATCATGTCTCCCCCTCAGCCATCTCTTCTCCAAGCTGAATAGCCCTAGCCTCCTTAGTCTTTCTTCATAGGGAAGTCGTCCCATCCCCGCTATCATTTTCGTCGCCCTTCGCTGCACCTTTTCCAATTCCACTATATCTTTCTTGAGATGCGGCGACCAGAATTGGGCACAATACTCAAGGTGTGGTCGCACCACGGAGCGATACAACGGCATTATAACATCCTCACACCTGTTTTCCATACCTTTCCTAATAATACCCAACATTCTATTCGCTTTCCGAGCCACAGCAGCACACTGAGCAGAAGGTTTCAGCGTATTATCGACGACACCCAGATCTCTTTCTTGGTCCATAACTCCTAACGTGAAACCTTGCATGCCGTAGCTATAATTTGGGTTCTTTTTTCCCCACATGCATCACCTTGCACTTGCTCACATTAAACGTCATCTGCCATTTAGTCTCCCAGTCTCGTAAGGTCCTTCTGTAATTTTTCACAATCCTGTCGCGAGTTAACGACTTTGAATAACTTGGTGTCATCAGCAAATTTAATTACCTCGCTAGTTACTCCCATCTCTAAATCATTTATAAATATATTAAAAAGCAGCGGTCCTAGCACAGACCCCTGAGGAGCCCCACTAACTACCCTTCTCCATTGTGAATACTGCCCATTTAACCCCACTCTCTGTTTCCTATCCTTCAACCAGTTTTTAATCCACAATAGGACATTACCTCCTAGTAGTGCTATAGAAATGATTAGTAGTAGTAGCAGTAATAGTAGTATAAAAGTCAGTCCTATGTTTATGCAGTAACTCATGTTGCATTTAACCGACTATGTGTTAGCTGGCTTTGCAAACTTGTAAATTCAATGCCGATGCCCAGACATGGCCTAACATTGAATTTCTGGGTTTAACATCGGCAGCTGTCAGCAAAATGTTGATCACTACTAGCTGAATATCAGGACCCTGGTTTCAGTAATAGCTAACTAGATATACTTAGGATGGCAATAAAGTTAGGTCAGTCCATACAGTACCATTGAATATCAGCGAGTAGCCACAGCTAACAGCAGTGTTCATATAACTACTGGAGTTATCTAGACATTTCCCTTTGAATATTGGGGTCTATCTCTTTTAGAGTAGAGCACAACTATCAGTTTCCACCAAGGTTATGCATGTATTAGCTCTAGGGCTGCACATCAATTAAAAATTTAAATCACATGATTAATCACAGTGTCCCCCTCACATTTCTTCCTGGAAAGCTCACCTTTATCCTCATGTTTATTCACCCCTTTAAAGGAATGTAGTAGATTGGTGAGGCAAGATTTCCCTTGACTAAATTGATGTTGGCGTTCTCTCATTAATCCATGCTTATGTATAGGTTCTGTAATTTTATTCTACCGCTGTGCCCGGCATCAATTTCAGGCTCACAGGTCTATAATTTCCCGGATCACCTCTGAAACACTTTTTAAAAAATTGTCATTACATGGACACCCTCCAATCTTCCAGTACCGTGCTTGATTATAAAGATAAATTACATATTACTAATAATAGTTCTGCAGGTTCATTTTCCAGTTCTACCAGTACTCTGGGATGTATACCATCAGGACCAGGTGACTTTAATTTATGAAATTGCCCCTTTACATCTTCCAGGTTTGCAGAGATTTCTTTCAGTTTCTCTGCCTCATCATCATTGAATACCATTTCTGACACTGGTATCTCCCCACACAGCAAACACAGCAAAGGTGACACAAAAAGGAAAACCAGAGAATGTTTCGAAGAGTCATAGTTTATTCATATACATCCAAGACTTGACACGAGTCGTGTTTTAGCCTATCCGGCCTGCTAGCATTCCTTATAAGACAATGATTGCTAATGAGCCTGTGAACCCGATATGTCCTTGATAAATGGCATATGAACGCCACTGTCAAACTTACAAACCAAAGGTGAAATGTGCAGCAAAGCACTGACGCGTAAACACTGTAGAATGCAAACAGTGTTTATGCGTCAGCGCTTTGCCACGTTTTACCTTTGGTTTGTAAATTTGCCGGTGGTGTTCACCCGAGGCTTGGATGTATATGAATAAACTGTGACTGTCAGGCATATCGTCTAGCTTCCACCTTCACTGTATTTGGTGTGTCTTCGTGACTGTGAGGGATTTTGTTCTTCCATTTGTGTTGTCAACTGGTATCTCCCTCACATCTTCCTCGGTGAAGAATGAAGCATATAGTTCATTTAGTCTCTCCATTATGGACTTGTCTTCCTTGAGTGCCTCTTTTACCTCTCAGTCATCTAGTGGTCCAATTGGTTCTTTTGCCAGCTTCTTGCTTCTAATCTTCTTTTCAAAGTTTCTTTTTGCCTTCCTTATCAGTGCTTTGCATTTGACTTGCCATTCTTAATGCTATTTCCTATTATTTTCAGTTGATTCCTTCTTCCATTTTCTGAAAGATTTTCTTTTAGCTCTTAACAGTTACTTTTTAACCATGTCGGCTGTTGTTTGGCCTTCTTTCCACCTTTTAAATAAGTGGAATATATGTGTTCTGAGTTTCTAGAATTGTATTTTTGAATGACATCCATGCCTGATGTAATTTTTTTTACTTTTGCAGCTGCTCGTCTAAGTGGTTATTTTTTACCATTCTTCTCAATTTATCAGTCAGCTTTTTGAAAGTTACATGCTGACACTGGACTTCCAGTGTGTACTTACTTTGCTCTACTCACTTAGAATCCACACATCAGCCTGCTTTCTTTTTCCTCCCTCCAACTCCTTGAAATGCTTTGCCTTTAGATTTGCACAACAAAGTCTCATACTTTACACTTTAGGTAGCTCTGAAAACCTACCTATTTGAACAGACTTTTTCTGTCAATTGATTTACTCCCCAAACCCAGACACCACTACTCCTTCCTCTATCTCCCCCTATCCCCTCCCCCTATCCCTCTCCATTCACTGTCCCCAAGTTCATATTTCATTCCCTTACCTGTTTGTAGTCTCTGTTTGTCTCTTTGTCCTGTGTACTGCTGCAGTGTGTTTGTGAAGACTGCTTGGAGAGTGAGTGGCTAGAGGGTGTGGCGGGAGAGTTTGTAGTGGGTCAGAGAGTGCTTGCAGTGTGGCTCTGCTGTGTGTGACCACATTGTTTGTCGGTGGTGGGAGAGTGAGTGTCAACTTCTGTTTGTTGCTGCTGTGTTTCACCAAGTTGGTAGGGAGAGGTGAGCACTGGTGTCACTGCATTGCACCTGTAGTGTGGGGAAATGGAGGCACTAAATGCACAGGTAGTTTACATGTTGGAGGAAGAGGGGAGGCACCGCAGGAGGTACTCACGCCCCAGAGTTTTCAGGCCCTGTAGCAGTTTCCTAGACCTCACTGACCTGCAGTGTCTTACTAGGTACCGGTTTAATAGGGCTGCCATTCAGCACCTTTGTGACCAGCTCAAACCCCTCCTGCAGCAAAGGACTTATAGGAACAACCCCATCCCTGTGCACCTAAAGATCACTGCTTTTCTGGCCACTGGGAGTTTCTAGTCTGTCCTATCTGTGAACATGGGTCTCACCCAGGCTTCCATTTCTAACTGCCTCACCCAGTTTCTTGATGCCTTCCTTACCCACATCTCTGAGTACATCACCTTCTCCACCACCCCCCAGGCCCTGCAGAACAACATGGCTGACTTCTACGCCGTAGCTCACTTCCCCTCGGTCATAGGCGCCATTGACTGCACACATGTCGCTCTCAGACCCCCCCCCCCCCCCCCCCCGGGCACGAGAGGCCACTTATAGGAACAAGAAAGCATTCCACTCAATATGCAAGTTGTGTGTGATGCCCAGGGGGAGATTCTAGACGTGTGTGCCTGATACCGAAGTTCCACCCATGGCGCCTGTATATTGCAGCACTCAGGAATCTTCTGCAGGTTTGACTGAGGGGAGATCACCGGCGGATGGCTCCTAGGTGGGCAACATGGATCTGCCCAAACTATACTTCCTCCACTGGGCAACCCTCAGCACTGTCTCCCTCCAGCTCACTCCACAACCCACTATTCCCCCCCCCCCCTCCACCTCCACAAGTTACCCACTCCAAACAATACACACTCAACTTTCTCATCGTGCTTCTCCCCAAAGGTGGCAGAGGCTACCCACAGCGGAGTTGGCTTATGACCCCCATAGTGCACCCACAAACAGGGTCAGAAGAGAACTACAACAGTAGACATCGGACCACCCGTGGCATCATCGAGCACATCTTTGGAGAACTTAAGACCAGGTTCCGATGTCTGGACCGTTCTGGAGGGGAGCTCCTGTACAGCCCCAAAAGGTGGCAAAGATATTCCTGGCATGTGGCATGCTACATAATTTGGCAATGCACAGAGGACAGGCCCTCCCAGAAGAGTCACAACCACAGCAGCAGGCCCAGATGTACAGGATGAGGAGCCCCCTCCACCTCCCGCCCATGCGTAATGGACGTCCTTACATGCACAGTTCCATATATGGACAACCATCCCATATATGGATGGGTCAGCACATGGACGTCCTGCCCCATATATGATGGGTCGGCACGTGGACGACCATGACCTGAACTGCCGAAGGACGTCCCTCTTACAGGCCCGCCGTCCTTCGGAGGGCCTAGTGAGATGGATGTCCTTCCGCAGTTCTGTGAGAAATACGTCCTTGTTACTGTACTTTACACTTACGAATGTTCCTTATATTTCCCGTACCTGGATGTCCGCAACTACATGCACTGTACTGGCGGAACAACCAGGTACATCAGAGAAGTCCAAAGTATAGTAATAAGGACGTCTTTCTCTTAGAACTGGCGAAGGACATTGATATGACAAATTGGTGAATGTTTTAGGGACGTCCCTTCGCGGTTCTGGAAGATAGGCGTCCTTTTTGCTATACTTTGGGCATCCCTGATTTGGGCATTTCGCACTGCAATAATGGAATGTCTAAGGACGTCTATACTATTTTTTCGATTATACCTACCTGATTTTGGCCGACTTCGCGAGAGCGTCCTAATTCATACTTGAACGACCTTTCAAAATGCCCCTCCACGTGTTATAATGGCTCACTTTTCTTAAAAAGTGGGCACTATATGAAAGAGGGCATGCGCTTCTTAAAAAGTGCACATTGCTTTCCTGATAGTTTGCACATGTGCATGCATGTCGGGAAAGAGTGTATTCTCTTTAAGATGAGTGTGCCCTCAAAAAGTCACCTAAAGCTGGGTTCCAGGGTGCTGCGCACTAAGGGGTGAATTTTATATGTAGCTCTGAAAATATCGGTGCCGAAAAAAGCACTATTCTATGAGCCACTCGTGAAGTTAGGCATGGTTTATAGAATAGTGCTTACACCCGAGAATCGCGCCTAACTTTAGACTCGGCTGTTTGCACCAACTGAAACGTGGTACACATGTATGGACCTTAATTTGGTTTTTATCCCCCTTATTCTGTAACAACATGTGAAAATGCTAGGAACATCCCTGTTCTGCCCATCACCCTCCCATTTCTGCACTCCCTTTTTCAGATCCTGCTTAAAATTTAGATGTGGATCCCACACCTAAATTTATGCATGGAAATGCAAATTAAATCTAATTTGTGCCAATAATTGCTTGTTATAAAGCCAATTACTGCCACTAATTGGCTCGTTCAGTTAAATTGTGCATGCAAATTGGGCTGACCACTGACTGCAGAAGTTAGCGAGGCTGCCTCCCGCAGTCTGAATATCAGCCCCATTATGCTTTTACATAAAAGTAAATATTTAGACTGATGATGATAACAGCAAGTCATAGGGCTGTATCCTTACGTGAAAAAAAGTCACTGCCGAGGTCTATGGTGAATGCACGGCCCCAGAGAGGATGGAGCAGGGAGGGCAAAATTCTCTGGGCCTGGCCTCCAAAGGGGGGCTCGGCATCGGCAAGCTTCTTCCTGCCTGCCTGCTTCCAGGTCTGTCTCCTGCTCCTGTGTGCCAGGACCCAGATGATTGTATTAATGCAATAACCCAGGTGATCCAGGTTATTGCGTTAATGCAGTCATCCTGGTCCCGGCACACAGGAGCATGAAACAACAGACCAAGGGAGGAGCACTCAGACACAGTGAGCTGAGGGGGCGGGTGGGGCGGCCTGAGTGGGGAGGGGCAGCGGTCCTGCCCCGGGTCCGGCTGTGTCTCTCGGCGGCCCTGAGTGAATATATTTAATTACTTGTGTCCAGTTGGCGCCTCCATTGAAACTGATATTGGTGGCTGGCATTGGGTTTATAAAAACATTGTTATAATATACATAACCCCATAAATATTATAGACTTGTAAATTCTGTTCTGTTATCAGAGAATATACAACAAAAAAAGAACTCTCTCATGTAGTGGCAAAAATTAGTAATTTCAACAGTAGACTATGCATTCTGTAGAGTGCATCTAATTTAAGGGGGAATTAAGGGAAAGCCTCCGACCCAAGTAGTCATTTAGTAATAACAAGGGTTGAGAAGACTTTTGTTGGGAATTATATCATCATAGGCAAAAAACAAAAAAAACCTTTAATTCCAAAATAAGTAAAAAGAGATGCTAAAGCTTGACAGAATCAGCTCGGGAGCCATACAGCATGTGAAAGTCAAGAGTAACTTAGCTTTCAAGTGCAGATACAAAGCAACAAGTGGGTCATCGGTTCAACACACCGACTTTGGCCAAGGTTTCGCAAATAACGCTGTGTCAAGGCGTGAGTAACCATAAAAGTTCACGATATAAGCATGCTTCCTAATTGCTTCCTGCTTGCTAATCCCTCATCCCTGTTATCAGAGAATCACATTTCATTGCAAACGATGGTCCATCCCTAATATGTATAAACTTAGGGCCTCTTTTATGAAACCATTCTAGCGATTCCTGTGTGGCAATGTCAACGAAGCCCATTCAAAGTGAATGGGCTTTGTCGGCATCACTGCGGCGGGAATCAGTAGCACGACTTAGTAAAACAGGCCCTTAGTTATAAGGGAAGACAAAAACAATATGGTGGGGGGGGGAGTTAAGTCAATGGAAAAGAAATTAGGTGGGCCTTGTGGTCTTTAGCTATTGCAAATCTTTTCCACAAGTCTCCGCAGGAGCAAGTCCATTTCTGATGGAGCTGTGACAGAAAAATAAGCATTTTGCTGTTGGCACAGATGACTAAGTTTGAAAATGGTTCCAATTTTCCTAAATCTGTTTACTGCCTCTTCAGAAGAGTCTTTGATTATCTTTTAACTAGGTTTGGTGCTATTGCCATGGCGACCTCTGTAATCCTGTGGCGGGAGGAGAGTGGACACAGTTTGAGTGGGCAATTACAGCACACAATCTTTCTCTTCCGCCTGAGAAAGTGACAGGGGAGCAGTAGTTGAAGAGGAACACATTAAAAACAGCTAGGGAGCGACAGAAAGAAAGAGAGAGAAAGAAGTGAGGGAAGGGAGAATGAAAGGCCTGATTTTCACATTCTCTGTCTATGGGAGAACAGCTTAGTAAAATCAGACTCACAGAGGTAAACACATGGTTTGCATAATAACATAGTACTTCTCAACCCTGTTCTGGGGGCACACCTAACTGGTCTTGTTTATCTATTTATGTTTTTAGTATTTATAGTCCACCTTTATGCAAGGCAGGTTACAAATGAACATACATAGCTTTAAAAAATACAGGGCGTCTTTTACTTAGGCGCGCTGGTGTTTTTAACGCGCGTTAAAAATAGGCATGCGCTAAACGCTCAAGATGCCCATAGAAATACATTGGCGTCTTTGGCGTTTAGAACGCGCCTATTTTTAACGCACACTAAAAACGCCAGCGTGCCTAAGTAAAAGACCCCTACAGTTAACAAATGACTGTCATACAAAAAGCAATAACGTTAATAAGTCATAAGCAGGTTATGGTAGGCCTTAGACTTGACTGAGCAGATCACATTTCAGCATAGACTTAAAAGGTGCAACAGGACTTAAAAGGGGCAACAGTCTGCTGTGATTTCAGCACGAAAGGCAGTCTATTCCACTCAAGAGGACCGCTTTACAGAAAATGTGCCAGTCTCTGTAATACACAAGTGCAAGTGTCTTAAATTCAGTATCGCTAGTGCACAAACATTTCTTGAACACAGTTGCCTAGATGGTACCTATTGGTGCAGTGCATCACATAGGTAAAAGGGAGGAATTTTGATGACGGCCCAAATAAACTAACATCAGCAATTTATATTTAACTCTTTGTACCACTGAAAGCCAGCGCAATTGCCACAACAGAGAGGACACATGTTCAAATTTTGGAAGTCTATACAACAGTTGCACAACTGAATTCTGCACTCCTGAAATGCTTATAAATTTGAAACAGACAAATCCAAGTACACAATGTTACAATAATCCAGTGTGCTAAGCATCATTGCTTGGATTATCTTTTGAAAATTGCCCCGAGGCAGCATAGGCTGTATTTTACTCAAAAGTCGCAACTTAAAATAAGAAGATTTAATCACTGCCTGAATCTGGGATTTAAATGATATTGAATAATTCAATAATACTCCCAAGGTTTGTTTGTTTTTTTTAAACCTCCTGTGATATCCTAATAGGGATTCCAACCAGTGAAATAGTTGAGGGGAGACTTGAGACTGTATCTTGTTTCCAGGATATCCAATATATCATGCTTTCGAGACATAGCAGTCAATATTCAGCGGTTACAGTGTTAATTTAATCCCCAGCACCAGTGCTTAAATTAATATGTATATTCTGCAGTGGTCTAAGAGGTTAGAAGGTACCCATTTTCAGCCTATTTGATAAAGACACGTAGGTACCTTGATGCCCTTATAAAATGCTTGAGCCAAAGCAGCTAAAAGTGTGGTTATAGTGAAGCTGTGGACATTTATACCTGTATACACACATACAATCTACACGACCACACCTCATTTATAAAGAATGCATGCATTTTGCAGTTCTCATCTGTGATCTGTGCAAATTTACCCAAGTATACTTTTTCATTGTGTGTACTTTTTCACGTATAACCCCTGGGGTAATTTTATAAAGCTCTTTTACATGCAAAAAACGTTTATGAAATGACTCATAGTGTGATGACCACACTTGCATTATCCATTAATTTTAGGCCTGCAATTCAGCACATACAAGCCCACAAACATAAACACCCCAGGTTATACCCTTCCTATTGCTGACAGCCTGAAAATTCTCAGAGTAATAATCGACCGGAACCTCTCACTAGAGAACCAAGCGAAATCTACCATAAAGAAAATGTTTCACTCAACGTAGACATGTGAAACCATTCTTTCCGAGGGAAATATTCCGCAACTTGATACATGGTACTGATCCATGTAGACTACTGCAATGGAATCTATGTGGGCTGCAAAGAACAAATTATAAAGAAACTTCAGACTGCTAAAAACACAGCAGCCAGGCTTATATTTGGAAAATCACGTTTTGAAAGCGCCAAACCTATCCGAGAAAAACTGCACTGGCTCCCAATCAAAGAACGTATTGCTTTTAAAATCTGCACCCTGGTTCACAAAATTATCTACGGCGCAGCCCCGGGATACATGACAGACCTCATAGACCTGCCAACCAGAAACGCAACAAGATTAGCACAAACATACCTAAATCTTCACTACCCAAGCAGCAAAGGACTCAAATACAAATTAACGTATGCATCCAGCTTTTCCTATTTAAGTGCACAACTATGGAACACACTACCAACAATAGTAAAAACAACGTACAACCACCTAAATTTCCAGAAAGAACTAAAAACAATCCTGTTCAGAAAGGCATATCCCACCGACCCAACATAAAAGCCTGAGCACCTGCAACAAAACAAAACCAAAAATCGTAATGGACACTCCCAACTTCCCTCTTCCTTCCTAAATTTCCCTAATATACCTACCTTACATCAACCTATTCTACTACAATAATACCTGTATTTGTTCATTCCAGAACTGGCAAATGCCACTACGGTACTATGTAAGCCACGTTGACCCAGCAAGTAGGTGGGAAAATGTGGGATACAAATGTAAATAAAATAAATAAATAAATAAAAATGTAGAAATTATTTGAACAGCACTCCAAGACATCAACCCCCCCCAGTTTTTAAAATAGTGCTTAAAACTGCATGTACAGTTTAATTGAACAACAAACCAATTAGTGCCGATAATTGCCAATGTTCAATTATTGGCGCTATGGCATTAATAAAAATGTATATGTGCATTTTAGTCATGGGGATCTGCATTTAAATTTTAAGCGTGGCTCCAAAACGGGGGCAAGGTCATGGGCGATCAGGGGCGTTTCTACAATTTATACATGCTTTTATAGAATAAGGGGAATCTGCATCTAATTTAGGCATGAAGATTTACACCAGGGTTTTCTTAGTGCAAATCCTCACATCTAAAGTTAGGCGCTGATCCCAGCGCTAAGCTCTATTCTATAAATGGTGCCTAATTTTCAGTGTCTCTTAGTGCATTTGTTTTCTCATTTAACACCAACTCAACCACTGGAATTCATAGGGGCACACCTTTTGACTCCACTTGAGTTGGCAAAACTTCCTCATCACAGATTTCAAAACTTGTTCAACCTCATCTCTCATATTCCAGGCATTCCTTATACTACAAACAGAACAGTTCTCAGACTTTTGGAACACATGGTTTCAACAGTACATGTGAATCCACTAGCACATGCGTCCTCTGCAGTGGCATTTGAAACAGACGTGGATACAATCTGTCCAACTGCTTACTACTGTCATTGCCTTACCACACACAGTTGAATGGTGGACCATTCCATCAAACTTGTTAGTGGGAGCTTCGTTTCATCCACCAGAATCAACAATAGTACTGACAACAGATGCATCAAAACAAGGTTGGGGAGCTCAAATTGATGACACAGGGTCTTTGGTCTCTGAAAGAACAACAGCGAAGCATAAATTTTCTCAGATTGCGTGCAATCCATTTGGCAATGTCATAAGTACATAAGCACTGCCACGCTGGGAAAAGACCAAAGGTCCAGCAAGCCCAGCACTCTGTCTCTGACAGCGGCCAATCCAAGCCCCAAGAACCTGGCAAAAACCTTAAATTTAATAATGATCAATGGACTTTTCCTTCAGGAATCTGTCCAGACCCCCTTTAAACTCAGCAAGGTCAGCTGCCGTCACTACCTTCTCTGGCAATGAGTTCCAGAGTCTAACTATGCGCTGAGTAAAGAAAAACTTCCTCTGATTTGTTTTAAACCTACCACATTCTAATTTCATCTTGTGTCCCCTGGTTCTATTATTGTTAGAAAGTGTAAACAAATGCTTCACATCTGTCCGCTCTACCCCACTCATTATTTTGTAGACCTCTATCATATCGCCCCTCAGCCGCCTTTTCTCCAGGCTAAAGAGTCCTAGCCATCTTAACCTCTCCTCATAGGGTAGTTGTCCCATCCCTTTTATCATTTTTGTCGCCCTTCTCTGCACCTTCTCCAAGGTATGCCTTGTAGCGCTATAGAAATGCTAAATAGTAGTAGTAGTAGTAGATGAGGCAACCAGAACTGAACACAATACTCCAGGTGCGGTCGCACCATGGAGCGATATAACGTCATTATAACATCCTCATGTTTGTTTTCCATCCCTTTTCTAATAATACTCAACATCCTGTTCGCCTTCTTAGCCGCCGCAGCACATTGAGCTGAAGATTTCAACGTCCTATCCGCGATGACTCCCAGATCCCTTTCTTGGTCCGTAACTCCTAAAGTGGAACCTTGCATGACATAGCTGTAATTAGGGTTCCTCCTTCCCACATGCATCACTTTGCACTTGTCAACGTTGAACTTCATCTGCCATTTAGACGCCCAATCCCCCAGTCTCATGAGGTCTTCTTGCAATCTTTCACACTCCTCCTGCGACGAGACGACCCTGGATAACTTTGTGTCATCTGCGAATTTAATTACCTCACTAGTTACTCCCATCTCAAGGTCATTTATAAATATGTTAAAAAGCAGCGGTCCCAGCACACACCCCTGAGGGACCCCACTAACTACCCTTCTCCATCGAGAATAATGACCATTCAACCCTACTTTCTGCTTCCTGTCTTTTAACCATCTTTTAATCCGTAATAATACACCACCTCCGATCCCATGACTCTCCAGTTTCTTTTCGAGTCTTTTATGAGGTACTTACACAGTATCCACCGGCTCCCCTTTGTCCACATGTTTGAAATACTGACACAAATCTACTGCATTTTTTCGAGGGGGTGAACAAAGTTACCGTCACAATCACATTCAGGTATGAACGGACAATCAGGTAGACATGTACTATGTCAACAAATAAGGAGGCATGGGCTGTTTTCTCCTCTGCAAGGAAGCTTTTCTACTTTGGAAGACAGTTCTTGCCCTCAACTCTCGTATCACAGCAATATATCTCCCAGGCAGGCTAAATGCATTGGCGGACTCTCTCAGCAGACAGCGCCTACAACCACATGGATGGTCTATCAAGACTATAATTACGTGTCAGATGTTTGCAAAATGGGGTTGTTCACAAGTAAACCTATTCGCATCCCCACAGAATAACAAGAGCTGGCAGTATTGTTCAAGGTGGCCAAGTTGGAGCGGGCTCACAGAAGACACGTTTCACATTCCTTGGACAACAGGTCTCCTGTATGCATTTCCTCCAATACCATTGATTGCTAAAACTATTCAAAAGGCAATTCAGGACCAGGCTCGCATAATCTTCATAGCCCCATACTGGTCCAGACAACCATGGTTTCCTCTACTGTCCACTCTAGCAACTGCTCCTCCAATTTTTCTTCCACATGTTCCAGATCTTCTAACGCAGAATCAAGGAACATTATTACATCAAGATTTAGCCTCTCTTAAGTTAAAAACATGATTTCTTCAACCCACTCTGTGAAATCAGATGTTTTTCTCTTCAGATGCTAGAAGTCCCTCTTGCAGCTAGGAAAGAATTTTCCAGGCGACTGTGCACCTCAAAATGGCACCGTTTTTCTCAGTGGTATTCTGAACGTCATCTAAATCCAACTTCATCTTCACTTTCTTTGGTTCTGGAATATCTATTACATCTGTCTAATTCAGGCTTGTGATACACCTCTATTTAGGTTCATTCTGCTGTTTTGTCAGTTTTTCATGATATATTTGATAACATATCAATGATAAGACACCCTATTGTAAAACGATTCTTTAAAGGATTAATACATCTCAAACCTCCCATCCAAACTCCTATGGACGCTTGGGATCTCAATTTAGTGGATGCTTGGGATCTCAATTTAGTCCTGAACATGTTACCTTAAGACCCCTTTGAAATAATGTACTCCGCTTCTCTCAAATTTGTCACATGGAAAACAACCTTCTTAGTTACTTTAACTTCAGCCAGAAGGATTAGAGAGATTCAGGCTTTAGTTCATTACCCTCCATATACTCAAATCCTAAATGACAAACAGGCTTATTTTTGAAAGAGAAGGGCGCCCATCTTTCGACACAAATCGGGAGATGGGCGTCCTCCTCCCAGGGTTGCTCAAATTGGCATAATCGAAAGCCAATTTTGGGCGTCCTCAACTGCTTTCCGTTGTGGGGAAGACCAAAGTTCATGGGGGCGTGTCGGAAGCGTAGCGAAGGCGAGACTGGGGCGTGCCTAACACATGGGCGTCCTCAACCCATAATGGAAAAAAGAAGGGCGTCCCTGATGAGCACTTGGGTGACTTTACTTGGTCCATTTTGTGTTACGACCAAGTCTCAAAAAGGTGCTTGAACTGACCAGATGACCACCGGAAGGAATCGGGGATGACCTCCCCTTACTCCCCCAGTGGTCACCAACCCCCTCCCACTTAAAAAAAAACCTTTTTAAATATTTTTTGCCAGCCTCTATGCCAGCCTCAAATGTCATACCCAGCTCCATGACAGCAATATGCAGGTCCCTGGAGCAGTTTTAGTGGGTGCAGTGCACGTCAGGCAGGCGGACCCAGGCCCATCCCCCTCCCTACCTGTTATACTTGTGGTGGTAAATGTGAGCCCTTCAAAACCCACCACAAACCCACTGTACCTACATGTAGGTGCCCCCCTTCACCCCTTAGGGCTATGGTAGTGGTATACAGTTGTGGGGAGTGGGGTTTGGGGGGGTTTGGGGGCTCAGCACACAAGGTAAGCGAGCTATGCACCTGGGAGTAATTTCTGAAGTCCACTGCAGTGCCCCCTAGGGTGCCCGGTTGGTGTCATGGCATGTCAGGGGGACCAGTGCACTACGAATGCTGGCTCCTCCCATGACCAAATGGCTTGGATTTGGTCGTTTCTGAGATGGGCGTCCTCAGTTTCCATTATTGCCGAAAATCGGGGATGACCATCTCTAAGGTCGAACTAAATTTTGCAATTTGGGCGCCCCCAACCGTATTATCGAAATGAAAGATGGATGCCCATCTTGTTTCGATAGTACGGGTTACCCGCCCCTTCGCCAGGACATCCTGTGAGGACGTCCTCAGGAAAACTTGGGCGCCCCTTTCGATTATGCCCCTCAAAATCATTTTTAGAACTCATCCTAAATTTCTCCCAAAGGTAGTTTCACCTTTTCACATTAATCAATCCGTTAACTTTCCAATCTTTTACGCACCACCTCATGCTTCAACCTGTCATCAGTGACTACACACTTTAGACTGTAAATTTGCGCTTACCATATACTTAGAGAGAACAGCATCTAAGCAAAGGCCTTCACAGTTGTTTAGTTCTCACCGACATGGAAAACCAGTGGCGAAAAAGACTTAATCAATTTGGATAACTTCTTGCATATGGCACTGTTGTCACTTTTCTGACACTTAGCATTTATCTACTGTGCCTCAAGGCACGCACGGCTCATCGTTTATGAGCTATGTTGACCACACTGACTCACGTCTATCATGCTCTATCGTTAGACATTTGTCGAGCAGCAATGTGGTCTTCTCTACATACCTTCACAAAGCACTATTGTCTTGATGCTTCTCTGAAGGATTCTTCATTTGGACAGACTGTCCTTTCTACTGTACTCTGAATTGACAACTTCCACCTCCTCCGCTGCAGGTACCAGTTTTTCCATATTATATAAGATTTTAAGATCTTTTTATGTCAAGACTGCTAACACATTTCAGATTTTTTTTACAGGACTTACATTTTGCTACTGCTGCTGCTGGAACAGTAGCTGAAAGTGGATCAAGAGCACACTTTACACTTTCTACTACCTGTGGGGTGCTCTTGGCTCGGACAAAATCACTCGCTACCTCTTCACCATTTAGCAAGCTAATAACTAGATTTTCAAGACCCTTCTCAGTTACACAACAATATCTGATAATTCTGAAAATCCCACATATGAGGATTCATTAGATTCTGTATCTGTCAAAACCTACTCCATATGCTTCCCAAGAGAGAATGGAATACAGGGGCAGACTGACCATTGGGCAGTGTTGTTTAAAGTACTAGGTCAAAGTACTTAAAAATATTAAAATATACATTTATTCTTACTTGTACTTAAGTACAAGTACAGTGAAAAACACACAAAAAATTTACTTACGTACAACGTGCAGGACGTCAGACTCAGAAACAGAACGAAGGAAGAGGACCTCGGCTGGCGGGGGTTGGGGTCCCCCGCCAGCAAAGGTAGGCAATGGCGGGGGAGGGTTGGCGGCGGGAGGGGGGTTGAGAGGGTCATCGGCAGAGGGGGGTCAAAGTTGGTGGTGGTGGCGGCACCAGGGGGGGGGATAAAATGTGCCCCCTCACCTCGGGCTCTGGATCCCCCCTCCCGCCAAAGTCTGGCTACGCCCCTGTTACAGAATATGCCCAATCCATGCCTAAATTAGACCTGGGCATTTACACCAGGTTTTAATTGGCATAAGTGGCTGCGCCTAATGCGTATTCTTTAAATTGTGCCTAAATTTTAGTTACAGGATGGCTGCTACGCATGTTCTATAAACTGCGCCTAACGTTAGATGAGGTTTATAGAATAGCGTTACTCGCTGAATTTTTTAGGCATCATTTATAGAATCTAGCCCTGAATGTGAACATTTATGCCTGGTCTTTTTCTGGTTTTGTGTATGCCACCTATGGATCTACACGCTCACAGAAATCAGTATCTCAGACCTCAGAATATATCTTTGCAATGAATCTTATTACAAGTCATTAGAGCTAATAGAGTGTACAGTTTTGCCACAGTTCATTTACTTGTTCAGGACCCCCTGAAAGTGCACCCTCTGGCCACTGAATAAATACCAGAGAGAGCGTTACCTGTCATAGCTACATAAAGCCAGCACAGGAAATGCTAAAGTGTATGCTGCACTGAGAGAGAGGTTTACTTTTTTGGCAGAACCATAGCCAGAGGGAAAAAGAAGTACCATTAAAAAGAAAATGAAATGTGGCAAAAAAAAAAAAAACCCAAATATACAAAAAGTGAAAACTCCTGCATGCACCGTCACAATGTCAGTATGCATTTCACATTTACATTGTGCTTAATCTCAGCTCATGTGGTATGCTGTTATATATGCTAATTGCATATACCACTTTAAAAAGCTTATTTAGAAAGTTATTATTTTGCTTAAATTCAAATTCTAAACTAGAGGCGTGCATAACAGGATTGCAACTACTGACTAGAACATTATACACTTTTTTATGGCAGGAACTGGTTTCTGCAATGGGAATATTATCATTACATAATGTCTATCTTGTGCCATTAAGTAGGTTTAGATGGTCACTTTGGGAGGACAATTAAAATTATTCCTACCTTGCTGAGCATTGTAAGTCAAAGTTTCCTTTGCAAGTTTCCATTTTGTGTTCACAGCTGGAACAGCCCTGCAGAATTAAAATATGTAATGTATATTTTAAAAAAATAAATATTGCATTGAACACGAAAGACACTGCAAATATTAAATAAGGTATCTTTGGTACAGCCAGTAGTTTCCAATTTAAATAAAAATGGACCTGGTATCTCAGGAGCAGATGATCAAAAGCAAACACGGGTGCTAGAGGCTACTAGCGCCGTACTAGTGCCCGCCCCATGATCAGAGCCAGCGCATGCGTAAAACAATGAGCTTGCTGGCTTTGACTGCAAGTAGCATGCAAATGTATGATAAACAGGGCATTAACTATTTCTCCCCAATGCTCAGCAGGCAAAGCATCAAACCCTAATGGTAGGGTTTGCAGAGCATTGGAGAAGAATGGAGCCCTGTCCAACATGCATCTGCATGCTTGCAGGCCCCCCATACCACTACAGACAGAAGGGGCTGCAGTTCTGGTGGACCTCCAACCCCCGGACAGAAGCCCCCCCCCCAACCCCTCCGGACAGAGAGAGATAGACCTCCAGCTGGACCTCCAGCCCTCATACTGGTGGTCTAGTGCCCCCCCCCCCCGAACCTCCCTGTACCTTGAAGACGGAGAAGGGAGTAGCAGTTCCTCCTTCCAGCACTGCCTCCAAAATAGTGGCTCTATGCGCTGGGCAAGGCTTTCCTTCACGGGGGGGGGGGGGGGGGGGTGGACCCCCTGCCTGGTCTGTTCGACAGGTCTGGACCTTTTTTGTTTTGACAGCCTGGTTAGAATAATGGTATATGTGGGCTATTCTGTAAATACACACATCTTATATTTTTACATGTACAGGCCTGTTTGCAAAATCATGTGCACGTTTTGGCCAGTCCTTGTAGTAACTTGTGTATAGTCTGTCACATGTGTAAGTTTCTTTAGATTTATTAATAATAAGCTGATGTGATTCTTATTAAACCAGTAGGCACAACAGTTTTCTGTTTATTAATAAAAAAAGATAACTAAGTTTAGTTAATTTTGTTGCAATACTGTCCATATATATGCATAAGCTTTTTGTTAGGCTTATTTGCATATTTTGGGTTTATCTTATAGATTTTCAGTAGTAGCTCAAGGTGAGTTACATTCAGATGTCTAAGATATTTCCCTATCCCCAGAGGGCTTACTAAGTTTGTACCTAAGGCAGTGCAGGTCTAAATGACTTGCCCAAGATCATAAAAAGCAGCAGTAGGATTTGAACTGGGCTTCCCTAGTTGTCAGCATTGTGCTCCAACCATTAGGCTACTCCTCCATATGAATCCCAGTAGCAAATCATGTGCATGGGGCTGAACCAAGGGTATCTGACACCCTTCCCCCTATAGTCCAACAGCACCCATACTCTTGCACCCGTGTCCAGCAGCTCCCCTTTTCTTACCTGCTCTCTTTGTGTTAGCATCTTCTCTTCCCTGCCCTCTCATAGTGCAGCCTCTACCCTTCCCTACCTTCCCCTGTAGTCCAGTAACTCCCCTTCCTTTACTTACTCCTACCCACCTCAATGTTGCCCCTTCCCTATCCCCTTATAGTCCATCATCTCTCCTTCCCTAGTCCCCCCCTGTAGACCAGCATAAGGTTAGCAATTATCTTTTGGTTGACTAAGCAACCTGATTTTAATACGTCATCATTGTTTATTTTATACTTTTCCAACTTGAGAACTCAGTGGGACAGTCACATGAGATGTCTTAGGAAAAGGAGGAGTTTAGTGGTTACTGAGGATGGGCAGACTGGATGGGCCATAAGGCCCTTATCTGCTGTCATGTTTCTATGTTTCTAACAGGCCAATGTTTACATTCTTCAGGTAGCAATCTTACTCTGCCATTTGCCCGGTATAGACTTCCCGAGCTGGTGTGTCACGCTCTCTGTTTTGCAATTTTTGAGTTCAGACTAAAAACTTACCATGTGGAGATTCACCACTTCTTTATAATACATTCCCCTAGAATCTCTTGTTTGTCCATTGCTCCCACTGCCCATTAGTTCTCTTGGTCTACCCTTATCCTAGTGGCATACCAGCTGCTACTGCACTGAATAGCTAAATGCCCCATCTGATTCAACCCATGTAGATCCCTCAGCTGATAGGCTGAGAGCTTTGTTGCTTAAGAGATATTCTTGTTTGACCGGAGAAAGTGGTGAAGGCGGTTAGCTTAGCAGAGTTTAAAAAGGGGTTGGACGGTTTCCTAAAGGACAAGTCCATAAATCGCTACTAAACGGACTTGGAAAAATCCAAAATTCCAGGAATAACATGTATAGAATGTTTGTACGTTTGGGAAGCTTGCCAGGTGCCCTTGGCCTGGATTGGCCGCTGTCGTGGACAGGATGCTGGGCTCGATGGACCCTTGGTCTTTTCCCAGTATGGCATTACTTATGTACTTCTGTACTTATGACCCCTGTCTCCCACAGTGTTGCTACATGTTTTGGGGAATGTTTATATATGGGCATGAATGTTTATTCTGTTCCAGCTGACATCATATATGGACATTTGGGTAGGCTACCATTTCTTTTTCATATAGAAGAAAAGGGATAGTCAATTCAGCTGTTTTCTAGAACAAATATGGAAAACCTATGAAAGTGAAAGTACATGCGGAGATGAGACATTTTGAAGTAGTGAGTGCATATCTGTCTGCCTTTTTTCCCTTTTATTTTTGATGCACTTTTCCTCCATTCCTTATATAATGGTGTTATGTTATCTACTGATGTCTGTGCTGCACAAATCATCTTGAAATTTGCTTTAGTGTCACAGAAGTTGCATTTGAAAAGCGACCAATGCAGTACAAGGCACTAACTGACAGTAACCCATGTAACTGGAGGCTGCAGTTACTCTCAGAAGCTTATACATTTCAATAAATAGGGATGGGCTAGAGGTGCAGCTATCCAGGGCCAAAGCTTCACAAAGGACAGAAAAAAGACCGACATGCTAGTGTGAGCTGGCAGTGGATGAAAAGCCAGTAAGAGTGTCACTGTCATCCTACCTGGTTGTCTCCTGCTGCCTGGGTGATCCCTGGATTTTCAGTGTCAAATAACCAGATAGCGCTGTTGAAAATCTGGGCAGACCACTGGAGCACTATCTGTGAGTGGCAGGGTGGTCTTGGGGTAGAGTTTGACTAGAGCTGGGAATTACCTGAACACTGCTGATATTCAGTGGTTGTGCCCAGATAACTACCTGGTTAACGTAGGCTAACAAAAAGCCTGTCTCAAATTAATTGGGTAGTTATTCTCGGTTAACATAGGACAACAAAAAGGCTGTCCTAAATTAACATAAGTACATATAAGCACATGAAAGAGTTGCCATGCTGGGACAGACTGAAGGTCCATCAAGCCCAGTATCCTGTTTCCAACAGTGGCCAATCGAGGTCACAAGTACCTGGCAAGATCCCAAAACAGTGCAATACATTTTATGCTACTTATCCTAGAAATAAACTGTGGATTTTCTCCAAGTCCATTTTAATAATGGCTTATGGACTTTTCTTTTAGGAAACTATCCAAACCTTTTTTTAAACCCCGCTAAGCTAACTACTTTTGCCACATTCTCTGGCAACAAATTCCACAGTTTAATTACATGTTGAGAGAAGAAATATTTTCTCCGATTCATTTTAAGTATACTACTTTGTAGCTTCATTGCGTGCCCCCTAGTCCTAGTATTTTTGGAAAGAGTAAACAAGCGATTCATGTCTACCTGTTCTACTCCACTCAGTATTTTATATACCTCTATCATATCTCCCCTCTCCAAGCTGAAGAGCCCAAGCCATTTTAGCCTTTACTCATAGGGAAGTCGTCCCATCCCCTTCATTTACGTCGCCCTTCTCTGTACAGGTATTCCCGGTTAACGCACGAAACAAAAAGTCTGCCCTAAATTAACCGGGTAGCTATTCGGGCATTGTCATCGAATATCAGTGAGACCTGGTAAGTTATGGCAGGCTGTGAACTGCTTGGATATTCAGTGCTGGTACCTAGATAGGAGCCAGCATTGAATGTCTGGGTGTAATTTAGTTGGTAGTGGCCAGCGTTTTTAAAATGCTGAGCACTGCCAGCTGACCCCTTAGGGTTCAGGAAAATGTGAAGATCTGGTTCTTTGAGAAGACATATTGATGACTTTCCTGTTGAGCCAGCTGTCCAGATGGTGAAATTTAGCAGAAGATTTGATGAGAATTGATAATTCTGGAGGAGTGGGAGGGTTTGTTTTTAATTTGTGTTATTATTAAGATGGTATGTAAAGTATTTTTATTTGCATGAATTGTAATCTGCCTTGAGTCATTTCAGTGATAAAACGGAAAGTGAATTAAAACAGAAAGTAAAGTCTGACCCATTAAAGTTATTTACCTAAAAGGGGCTTAGCTGTGACCTTCTGTTCTATGCCCGTTCTAAAATAAATCTTCTAATTATTCAAGAACTGCTGTTTATGATGTTGTTCAGTCAACATGAAATTGCCTGTGACAGACAGATATGTGCTGTAGGTCTGTTGGAAGAATCATTCGTTTCTCTCCTCCCCCCTACCCCACTCATGCCTGCTGCTGTTTAAAAAAAAAAAAAACATCAACCATGCCAAACTTGTGACTCCAGCCAGAAAATTATCACACAGATGCTAAATGGTACATTTGCTGACTAATTAATTGGTATTTCCAAAGAAGCCAAATAACGGGCTTGATTTACAAACAGTCGATGCACCTGCTGTTTGTTTGGTTTTTTTAAAGCTCAACACAGTACACAATGCCCTGGATCTGTAAGCACCTTTCCCAGTGAGCGGGTCCATTAGATACCCAATAGATTCAGCAACCATGCTTCAAACTCTTACATGTCTTACATAACTCTGTAAGCCACATTGAGCCTGCAAATAGGTGGGATAATGTGGGATACAAATGCAATAAATAATAATAAACTTAATATAATGTTGATGGACATTTAAGGGTACTGTTGAAGGAAGGAAGGAAGGGTGAGTAAATTGTCACCCCTTTCTTTTTAGCTACTGTGATGGAATCTATACCCTATACAGGGAACTACCATGGTAAGGTAAGGGATAAAATATACATAACCATAAGATCAACAGAGAATAGCCACCAGGAATGAAGCTGGGAGAGTAAAGAACACAAGATGACAATACAGCATTTTGCAAGGTCTTTGGTAGTAGACGTTTTGGGGGAGAGAGGCCCAATACTCCAACCATACCCTATTTCACCAACTAAAAGGTAGCTGGGACCAAGGAAGTGGAATATGAAGAGCCATAATGCTCTTGAAGAAAGAAGTATCCCTAAGTGCATTTGAAAGACAGGATCCAGAAGGAATGACCAACAGTGGGAGGTAAAAGGTAAGAAATACGCTTCCCATTCTGTCTGCAAACATGTAGGAGACAATTCTATAAAGAGGTGCCTGGAATAGCTTGCTACACGCACTGTAACTTAGTCCAGTTCCTTTTATCTTGATTAACTGTACAAAGAACTTGCCTTTAGTTTAGCCACCCATTTATTTATCCCAACTGACTGAACTATGCATCTTGTCCCCATTTTTACATCTGCATTTGGCCCCTCAACTATATGGTAAGGTGTAAAAATCATAGTATCATAGCAATGTTATTTGAATGTTCTAATTGTGTGATTATTATATATCCCATCACTATTATGCTTCCGTCGTATTATATTTTGGTTTTTTGATTTCAGTGAAATGTGTATATTTTTGATTCTGTTTCATGGTAGTCTTATCCGCTGTTTCAATCCGCTGTTTTCAAGTTTCTTCTTTCATTGTATTGTACTTGTATATTTTATTATTGCTGTTAACATAATTGTAAGTTTGATGTTAAACTGTACATACTGTACGTCGCCTTGGGTGGACCTCTTCATAAAGGCGGTTAATAAATCGCAATAAATATGTAGCTGTAACCCCCCCTGATGCAGCATGGGGAATGTCTGTCTCATAAAGTATCTGGGCACCCAGATTCCATTATAGAATACCAGTGTTAACCCATCTCAGTCCACCTAAATGTAGGCATGCCCATGTATTAAATAGGTCCTCCACAAAATGTGTGTCGCTTTATATGCAAGTACTTCCTGTGACTGCTAGAGACTTTCAGAGGAAAAGGCCTCGAGAAACCCCATGACACAAAATAAAGGTCACTTGGGGTTGGACTTCCTCATCATCGGCCAGAAAAACCTCAAAATTCTGTTATTAGAAAGCTAAATAGTTTTCTGGCCGATGATGAGGAAGTCCAACCCCGAGTGACCTTTATTTTGTGTCGTGGGGTTTCTTGAATCTACTTAGAAGATTGAAAAAAACTGCTCGAAGTGGCGGAGGGCTTCCCCTTCGTTGTGAAGGAAAGCCCAAAAGTAGAAGATCAGAAGATATGGGTACTTAGTTCAGATAGATCTTGCTTTTCAGAGTTTGAAAGAGAAACTCTATGGAGCTGCAATCTACCATGAACTGGTAAAGATACCCATGGATCTGAACACTGCCCAACCTAATGAAAATCTCCCTCAGGGAAACTGAAGGAGACCTAGAGGAAAGAAGGGAAAGTTAGGTATGATACAAGTGTAACCCCCCCGGGGAAGCTAGAAAGATGGAAGTATCTGGGAGAGTTTCACCCAGGGGATTACTAGCAGAGAAATCTGTCACTGAGGACAGAGAGGAAGGGGTTGAGTGAGAGACAGTCTGCTGGGAAGGGACCTAGCCAATTCCTGTATGTTTAATGATCACTACTGTGGGGGGGGGGGGGGGGGGGGTGAAGATGTAATGTTGGGCTGTTATGGAAAATATGATATAAATGACTGACGGTTGTGACTGGGGATGGGGGGGATGGTAAGGGATAAAACCATCTACTGATCTGAGCACAAGGTCTTTGGTTGCCCAAAACCCCACCAGGACCCATGAAGCTACGGGGGTATCCCTCCTGGCACAAGAAACAAAGGCTGCAACAAAAAACACAGAATAATTGTCTCTGCTCAGGAGCACAAGCCAATGTGTGAAGACTCTGGGGAGCGAGAAAGGAACAATTAATTTTGAAACAATATTTGAACAAGAAACCAGAAGATGGCGCACATATGATTGACTTGACCCTGACACAGCTACTGTGAAACATGCCGCATGTCGGTCATTATGAATAATGGAGTTATTGATAACATTAAATTGATCAGCTATCAGCAATCAAGAAAAGCTAAGTTTCAAAATTTAATTGTTTTGGGATATTAAAGGATTATAAAATAAAGTGTAAATGTTGTGGAAGGAAGGTGAGTGGACCGATGAGGAGCCAATGCGCATTAGAGTTGGGAGCATTCGTGACTTCTGACAAATGAAGCGCTGCTATAATATTACAAATTGTGCTGCTGAGGTCCTTTAGTTAAAACATGATTACAAAACGAATAAAGTGAAAATTGACGGCGCTAGGCAAATATTGTGATTATTAACTCATGGGAGTATGACAGGCTGATTCTGCATTCAGGATTACTGAATCAGGCTGGACAGGAGAGATCTCCCTTTTGGTATGGGTCAAAGGCAGGATATATAACCCAAGACAAATCTGGCAGGCAAAGCAGAGCTTATAAAGCATGGGGGGGGGGGGGGTGTCATTGCTGCCACCAGACCCTTCCTCAAATTATTTTATTTATTTATTACATTTGTATCCCACATTATCCCACCTATTTGCAGGCTCAGTGTGGCTTACAGAGTTTGGTTATGACATAGTTATTCCATGGGATTAGATACAATTAGTAATGTACAAAGATTGGTGAGGGAGGAGAGAAGGAAGGTGTTAGGCATGATATAAGGTGTACTGTACTAGGGTGAGTTGGTGAGGTAGTTTTGTAAGGCTATGGTCCTCTGTCATAAACCCTCTTATCCTTCCTTCAGTTTCCAGATGATTCTACCCTCTCTGGAAACTTCTAGTGTGAGCATGTGACTTCTTGACAGGTGCTAAAACAGAAAAAAAAAAACCAGATTGACAGGCTACAACTAAAGCTGAATCCAAGCTGTCTGCTGAGTGGATAGAAGCTCAGAGATGAGAACTGAAATAAAATGCAGGCAGCCTCTTCATATTGGTTGTCAGGGCTGCCATAGGCCAGTAATGGAAGCACTAACTCAATCCAGTCCTGATAGGTTCTCGGAACTCCCAACTTCATCCGTTTGAGATCCTCTTTTCTGCATACGGTGGTTTCTGCCTTTCATCCCTTTCCACCTTTTTCTCTTCCCGCTTCTTGGATGTTCACCATATACTACTATACTATTTGGAAGTGACCAGTGAGTTCCGTTGGTCAACTCTTTGCTTCTTGCTTTGCTCAGGACCATAGGAAGGTACCATAAGAAGGCTCGCCATTTTTAGATTGGCAGATGTGGGCATAGCAGTTTTGATGTCAGGAGGAGCAGATCTTTTGTGGAATAGGCGTCAGTGTGAAGCTGTAGAGCTGTTCCGCATAAGTGCCATTTTATTCAAAATCCTTTTAGGGGCGCAGCTGCTCCCCTTGCACCCCACCTAGCTATGTCTCTGCATAGTGGGGCAGTTCCTGGGATGACCCACTTAGCAGAAATGACTTCCTACATAGCCTTATGCACTGCTAAAGACTGTAGCGGTCTTCTAGTGCTCACCATTTTAAGATTAGCAGATGTAGCAGTGGCAGGATCAGAAGCATACATATTCAGAACCTGGAGAGACTTAGGTATATAGGAAGGTGGCGACTCCTTATGAAACACCCACACTGCAGGAGGATCATCAGATTCCTGACCTGCTGAGCAGAAATTCCTCTCGGCATACCCTCATGTTGTCGTATGGCTGGTCACAAGAAAGGGGATCTAGCTTCAAGTGCCGCAGTGGCTGTTGGCTGAGAGAGGCAATTTCTTCAGCTGGCCTCTGTATGGGACAGTCTCTCCCATTGCGGGTGGCAGCACTTTCTTACAGAGCGCAGTTGACTTCCTTTTCCGTGCCCCATCTGGCTTCCGTGGCTGCCCTTTGCAGTTCGACCACTTGGTCCTCTGTCCTGCCGTGGATGGCTTTTGCAGATCGCTCACTTCATCTGCTGTCCTTCCCTTGCCAGGCTTTGCAGGCTTGGTGTGGCAGCGCGAGGCATTCCAGATTTGACGTGGCAGTGCACGTAACCGCGGCCTGTGGATCATTGCTCCAGTCTGCTGAGGTTGTAGCACCCCGCCCCACTTGAGGACTGCTTTGGTACATCCCACAAGTCTCTGGATTGATCTGTGGGATGGTATGGAAGGTAAAATTAGTTCTTACCTGATAATTTTCTTTCCATTAGTCCCAACAGATCAATCCAGAGGCCCGCCCTTGGTTGTTCTGGGTTGAGTGTTCTCTTCTAGTTGCCTCAGTTTCATCAGATTCCTTCATTTGATTTTTGGCTACAAAAAAAAAAGACAGATCAAAACATAAAGGAAACCTTCTGTTACCCTCCCGCAGGAGCGGTTGAGGAGCTTACATGGGCTTTATGCAGACAGGAGAGGACTTCCTCTTTCTTCTTCCAGTGCTTTGATATAAACAACACTGAAGTTAAGGTGACTGCACATGACCACTTATAGTAAACCTCTGAAGTGCTCTCTGCTGGTAGAGGGACATAACCCACAAGTCTCTGGATTGATCTGTTGGGACTAATGGAAAGAAAATTATCAGGTAAGAACTAATTTTACCTTAGTTGTCAAATCGAAAATGCCCCTCCACATGACATACATGGTCCTACATACATGGCACTAACCAGCATTAAGAACCTGATTATAATGTACAAATTCAGACATTTCCTCTATAAAAACTCTGACGTATTGTGGAGACATCCAGTCTAACAGAAGAATAACAGCTTTTATTTATTAGGTTTCCTGTGCAGGAAAATAATTGTGCTAAATTGATATGGGAATTGCTATCCAAGCTAACTGCCTGTGAGATCATAGCTGAAATTATTGTCTTGGGATATTCAGAATTTAAACAACACCTGCCATTGCTGACTGAGAGGGTCACTAAACCTGCCCTCGCTGACTGTCCCTGTCTTACTTGTATAATGCTGAAGTCTATTGCCGATGTAGATATTGGTTTTTACAAGGGGATAGTGCAAGGGTTAGTCTCTCACATTGAGGAGGATGACACTGTGTCTGGTCTCACAAGAAACACAGAATTAGGGTGTTGTGAACCTGAGCAAAGTTCCAGTATGATAACAGAACTGCTCAAAACCTCTGCTTGCAATTTACCTCCCTTGCAGACCAACAGCATCCCTGAACAGGAAGGCTCTAATGTAATGTTAAAACAGACTCCGTTGTTATCTGACACTGTCAGAGATGAACATGGTTCTGACAGTGAGAGCCTGATGTATGACCCCCCCCCCCCCTTCTTTTAGCCTTAGAAGTCAGCAAAAAGATGCTGTGTCAGTCCCTTTATCAGAATGGAACGTAGTTGTGCCAGTCCCTCCATCAGCCAAGAACAGTGAGGGAATGCCAGCTCCTGCTTTTTCCCTTGAAGGGAGAGCTATTGCTAATTTAACGAAACCTAGAAAAGCAGAGGCTGTAACAGCGCCTTTGCCCCGTGTGTTAGATTCCAGTTATGGCGCAGACACTGAAATAGATTCTGAGGCAGAGTATTTTGTTGATAGACCGTGTGTTTTGATAAACACTAATTGCTCTCCCTCTTTGTTAAAAGCCGATTCTGTGTCAAAGAGAAATTCTTGTGCTGTCCCTTCGGGTAGTGAGAAGACCCTGTCCGTTATATATAACCACGGTTCTCTAAAATGGAAAGCATTGCGTAATCCTGTATCTCTTTCTTCTAAGATAAAAGTGCAAGACATTCAGAGTAAAACCCCTAGTTATACAGGTCAGCTTAAATATTCCTCAGATGATCAGGTCAGAAAATGCAGCCAAAGAAAGAGTAAGAAAAGGAAAACATACCAAAGATACTGGTGAAAGGGTACAAATATGCAAAAGTCCTGAACCCAGTCACAGCTCAGACCAGAAGAAGGATAGGCTATGTGCTATATAGACAGAAGAGTTGGGATGATTAAACCTGTACCCCAGAGACGAACAGGTTTGGGAAAGCTGAAAGCTTTATTTTATTACTAGTAAAAAAGCCCCGTTTCTGATGCAAATGAAACGGGGGCTAGCAAGGTTTTCTTCTGTGTGCATGTGGGAGTGTGTGTGTCCCTGCCCTCTGCCCTCTCTCCCTTCCCCTGTGCTGTTTGTCCCTTTCCCCCTCAGAGCCGAGTCCTTCAGTGTTAAGTTTCTTGCTGTGCTGTGCTTGTGTTACAGAGATAGTGAGGGCTTCTGCCCTCTCTCCCCTCCCCCCTCTGAGTCCTTCACTGTTACAGAGAGAGCGATTTGATTTCGTGCTTTGCTGTGTTTTCCTTCACTGTTTGTGTTACAGAGAGAGCGAGGGCGGGGCAGACACTCATGGGGAAACCGGATATCTCTCCCCCTTCACACTTCCGGCTGGAGGCTTCATAGAATGTTGGTGGTGCCTTTTATATAGAGAGATTTTATTAATGTTTATCACGTGTGTGCCTGAAGTAGTAAAGCCTGAGCTATTGAGATCAGGTTCTAAATCAGGTGTGGTATTGCAGTCCCAAATGGTTATGCAAGGTATGTACAAGGCCTTAGATCCACAGCATATGATCAGAAAACATTGTCCTGTCATTGACAGACTGTTCTCAAACATGCATGTTCAGAATACTCTCAGCCAGCTGAAGCAGGTCCTAATGCAGCTTGTCTTTCATTTGAAAATGGCAAGCCCCTCACACATTAATGTAGAACAGCTGGAACTTACGTTTGTTTGCCTGCTATTCTGACATCAATGTAGGATATGTGGAGCTACTTGTTTATATTCTTCAAGGATAGAACACACGTCAGTAATAGAGATAAGGCTCTCGATTTCGCCATAAAAGGCAGCTCTTGCCAGGGTTAGCTGCTGTGCGTCCACACCACTTCTGAGGGGCAAGATCTGTGTTGTACCAGACTAACATCTGAAGAATATGCTGACAGCTGAAGGACTGCATAGTGCCCTGGGGTTAGAGTGACTCCTTATACTTTATATTTTACACACCTTTACTCCAAACTATTTCTGTAATAGGATTGTCTTTGTCATTATTCCTGTTTATGTCATTTGCTGCTACTTTAAATTAAATAAGACCCTATTTTTATAATATTTGGGTGTGGATTTAGTTTCTTTTATTATTTTGGTGCAGTGGGCTTGGATCTAAGGATAAGGGGTGATACATTTACTTCTGATACTTCCTTAACCAATGCTAGTCTGGTTGTGACCCATTTTTGTTATAACTTACACTAGGTGTCAGGTACCCCAATAACACCCCAAAACAGAGTGTATCTGTTTTATGCCCACAACCTCAAATCTCCCCCTTGGCTAGAACCTCTTTACTGCTTCTGATGGGGTCAGGAATTTGGGAGTTCTTTTGGACTCATCTTTGTCCTTTAGACCCCAGATTCAGCCTGTGTTTAAGAATCTGTACTTCAAGCTGCAGCTATTAAGTAAGCTGAAACCTATGCTCTCAAGGGGGGTTTTCTAGAAGGTGCTACAAGCTATGATTTTTAGCTTGTTGGATTACTGCAATATTGTATATTTGGGTTTGCTTACTTCGTGTATACAGCAGGGGCGTAGCCAGACTTCGGCAGGAGGGGGTCCAGAGCCCGAGGTGAGGGGGCACATTTTAGCACAGAAACAGAAGCCTGCCCTTGCAGATCAGCAACGCGGCCACACCAGAGAAGAGAACTTCAGCTGGCGGGGATTGGGGACCCCCGCCAGCAAAGGTACCTGATGGCGATGGGGGAGGGTTGGCGGCGGGAGGGGGGGTCGAAGGAATTGGCGGCAGGGGGGGGGGGGGGCCAAGGCCAAATCTACGGGGGCCCATGCCCTCGTGGCCCCACATAGCTACACCCCTGGTATACAGGCATTGTAGATGGTGCAGGATTCTGCTGTGCATCTGTTGTATGGTCTTTCGAAATTCGATCATGTTCCTCCTTTGTTGCACAAGTTGCTCTGGCTCTCTGTAGCACAACAAATCAAATTTAAATTGTTGCTGCTGGTGCACTTAGGGTTGTATCAAGATTCTTCTTTTTATTCGCTTGCTGCTTTGCAACAATATGTGCTGCCAAGGGCACTGCACTCAGCAAGTGCTTGTGCACTTTCAGTGCCGGACTTAAGACACCTGTGATTAAACATTACAAGAACTGGTACCTTCTCTGTGGCTGGTCCCTGAGTGGAATAAATTGCTCTTAACATTGAAGTCACAACAGAATGTTGGATCTAGTGGACTACTATAAACTGCCCATACTTTATTGACATTATGGCCTTGCTACATTTGTGAATGTCTGTTCTATGTTGTTTGTATTTTAGATTGTTTATGTTGTTTTGTTACCTGCCTTGGATAAAGGTGGGCTATAAATAATAAAACAAACATAACCATAAAGACAGACAGATATTAAGCACAGACAGAACATATGGTGGGGGGTGGTAGTCTTGGAGGTAGAATAGCAAGGTAAGCTAAAAGGAGTGAGGCTTTTTGACAGCATTATAACAATAATAGTGAGTGAAAATCCAAATAAAGACAGAAAGTGCTCTACCCAATGAAACAGATAGGGAAAAAGGAGTGACATGAAAAATGACCCCCAAAATAACAAAATGTTGATCCCTAATTTTGAGCCTTGGCCAAATAGAACACGTTTATAAATTTTGCATTCACTTTGGAGGAAATTCAAAAGTCTTTGGGAAAATTCATTTCTAGCAGGGCTAAGGAAAAGTAAGGACATTTCCTACCACAGCCAAGAAAACTACCTAATAAATCCCACCATGGCTTTCTAACTAATCTTGCATGAAAAAGTCATAAAGGCCTTCCCTTTCAATCCATCCCAAACCTGCCCTGGGGTAACTTGCCCCTGTGATGGGCTCCCTCTTCTGTTTGGCCTATGATGTCATTCTTAGGAGGAGTAGAGCCAGGGCTTGTCCTGGAAGTAGCAGGAATCTCTCAGGCAGGAAGGGGGCAAGCTGTATCTTCTTTATGAATATTTGTTAAACATTGTCTCTAACAGACTACATTGTTTGTACCAATAATTAAGGTTGTGCCCTTGAACTACAAATCTCTGTAATCTTGTAGTTCTCTGTAATAGGCTCTTCCAGAGCACATGTCCCAGATCTCTAAGTCTTATGGGACTCTTTCTTTTGGCTTGCCTTGTTCTCTGTTCATGTTGGGCTAGTTGCTCCCCACTTCTTTTCCCAACAGGTCTGTAACACGTAATCTGCACTATTCTCCCCTGTGAACTGAAACTGCCTATGCTGTATTTTGCTGTACGACCTTCATGAAGCTACTGTGTTGTACCTCTCTACTTTTGTAATTCATGTAAGCCACATTGTGCCTGCATTTGTGGAAAAATGTGGGGTATAAATGAACCATAAATACTGTGACACTATCAAGATTTCATCAGTGTAAAAGTATAAACAGCACCTCTACTCAGCATGTTGTTGAATTACTCCCAGCTTCTCTCTTGCATGGAGAGAGAGCTGGTGGAGCACATAGAACATACTCCCAGTTTTCAAGGCAAAAACTCTTGTACGGCACTTCTGAATTGAAAGTTATTTTTCCTTGTTTGATTACTGCATTAAAGAAGATTTTGGTTCAAGAGTTCTGAGTCTTCTCATAGTGATGTTCTGTACTCTAGTTTAAGCTGCATGACAATTACATCCACTGAAAGGGCAGAACACATCCTGTCACCTGAGGGGAGTCAGCATCTACAGATCAGTTCTTTAAATGCAACTAAATGGACACCATGCTGTACAAATACATACATGTAGCGATCACAATCTAGTCATGATGAGCTTACAGAATAATAAGAATTTGAGAATCACGCTTATTATGTAAACGATTAAAACCAAGAAGACTGATCAGAAGGAACAGAGGTTAAGATTTAAAAGGATTGTTAAAAAAATGGAATTTTAGATTGGTTTCGAATAAGGCCAGAGAGGGGGCTTGATGCACACACGGCCATGTACACACATCTTTATATATGTACAAATAAAAATCATTTATAATTACAGATTAGAGAACTAGGGACAGGTTTCCTTGATTTCTCACTCAAGATGACAATAAAGTAGTTTTGGTGCAGTGGGGACATATTAGTTACTAAGAGTATTTTTCATGCCATTCAAGGCTGACAAACCTCACCTTTGCACTGCCTATGACTGGTCTCGGCACTTACAACTCATTTCTCTTTTATTTCAAACAAAGCAGCTTTTCAGCTACCATCTGTTTGAAGTACTTGGCCCTCAAGGCTGCTGAAACCTTTTTTGCCATTTGAAAAGGTTTCCTGGAACGAATGGTGACTTCTTACCCTTCTGTGCCCATCATATATCAGTACTAATACTGGAGAAGGGAGCAGTGCGTTCTCAAACAATAGACTCTGTACTACTTCAGTTAAAACGTGTATTTTAAGAAGGCATAGGATTCAAAAAACAAGAAAAATCCTCACAAGTGGCAATTAGTGGTCTTGCATAATTAACCCTTCCACATTTCAAACCAATAGTGTAAGTTAGCCACGTTAGTAGCATGCTTACAACCAAAGCTGGATTTATATGTAGTGTGGTCCCATATTTAAAAGGTCCCCCTTGATTAAGTAGGAAGTGTGAGTTTTAGGTTTAATAGATTTTCATGCTTGTAGAAGAGTATGCATAAAATGCTACATTATAATAATGAGGCCCCTTATAATATAGCATAGTAATATAGGGTATGAACCAGCCAGCCATCCATGGACGCAGATGAACAAATTATTATATTGAGAGATATATAATCCGCTTTGGTTGTACCATATCAAATCTTGACCCCCCCACCCCTGATAGTATTCCTGAAGAGAGTAACTGAGTGTCACTAGCAGGCTTATTTTTGAAAGAGAAGGACGCCCATCTTGGTATAATGGTAAGCTGATTTTGGGCATCCCCAACTGCTTTCCTTCGCAGGGACGACCAAAATTCCCGGGGGGGGGCGTGTCAGAGGCCTAGCGAAGGCGGGACTTAGGCGTGCCTAACACATGGGCATCCTCAACCAATAATGGAAAAAAAAGGGCGTCCCTGACGTACACTTGGACAACTTTATCTGGTCCTTTTTTTCTTACTACCAAGCCACAAAAAGGTGCCCGAACTGACCAGATGACCACCAGAGGGAATCGGGGATGACCTCCCCTTATTCCCCCAGTGGTCACTAACCCTCCCACCCTCAAAGAAATTCTTAAAACATATTTTTTGCCAACCTCAAATGTCATACCCAGCTCCATCGCAGCAGTATGCAGCTCCCTGGAGCAGTTTTAGTGGGTGCAGTGCACTTCAGACAGGCGGACCCAGGCCCATCCCCCCCACCTGTTACACTTGTGGTGGTAAATGTGAGCCCTCCAAAACCCACCAGAAACCCACTGTACCCACATCTAGGTGCTATGGTAGTGGTGTACAGTTGTGGGTAATGGGTTTTGGGGGGCTCAGCACACATGGTAAGGGAGCTATGCACCTGGGATCAATTTCTGACGTCCACTGCAGTGTCCCCTAGGGTGCCCTGGTTGGTGTCCTGACATATCAGGAGGACCAGTGCACTACGAATGCTGGCTCCTCCCATGACCAAATGGCTTGCATTTGATCGTTTCTGAGATGGGCGTCCTCAGTTTCCATTATCACCGAAAATCAGAAACGACCAAGTCTAAGGACGACCATCTCTAAGGTTGATCTAAATTTCCAGATTTGGGTGTCCCCGACCGTATTATTGAAACGAAAGATGGTCGTCCATCTTGTTTTGATAATATGGGTTTCCCTGCCCCTTCACGGGGACGTCCTGCAAGGACGTCCTCAGAAAAACCTGGGCGTCCCTTTCAATTATGCCCCTCTACGAGTCTTACATGTATGAAGATAAATGATGTTTCCCTCTTGTTTGGTATTTGTAGGTGATAATGAACATCTATCTCTCTTTTCATTTGTCTGTTCTTTCTATTGCTGCATCAAGTTACTGACTCTGAAAAAGAATTACACTTGTTCCCATTTGTATAGAAAGGTAATTATTAGCCACATGTTCAGATTTCTGAGAATCCTGTTTTACTATGTTGGCTTCACTGGAGACTATCTACCCTGACTCCTGCCAAATTGTGAAAAACATATATGGTTTGTTAGATTCTTTATAACGTGTTCTGGCACTACCTGCCCTGTGAAGATGAGGTATGGAACCTATGGGAGGAATTTTCTTGAGATAAGCAGATTAGTTTGGATCTAATGGTCTTTGTCTGCCATCATGGAATTGTGTGTTAATGCTTCAGCAAAGTCCTAATTGGTAGCTCAGTTCTAAAGAGTAGAACTGTTATCCTTAGTTATTCTGAGCGTAAGGCAGTGTATATTTTTGGGTTAAGTTAAAGAACTAAGCTGATTCTCTTTCGTTTTTTTCTGAACTTCAGGTTGGGTAGGAAGGAAGCTTAACATCCTATATAATAATTCTCACCTCCAACGTTCTGAGGCTGCCTGTAACCGTGGCTTCCTCGGAGGTGGTCTGCTTCATGGAGTAGATAAAACTGACGTCACCAGTCCGACGCATAGCAACCAACCGCGACCCAGCCAACAGCAAACAGCGACCCAGGTACTCCTCCCCCTCATGCCTAGGAATCGCTCGACACTGGCTGCCAACCTCCCGAACCACCCGCGAACACTAACCGGCCTCAATAAACCGCCGCTGCTCTCCCTCTCCTCTCCAAGTTCGGATTCGGACTGTCGGAGAGGACGAAGAGGGAGGGCGGCAAGATGGCGAGTGTCCAATGTGGAGGAGGCGGCTCAGGGCAGGGGTCGGGGTCCACTGGCGACTGGGAAGAGGGGGGAGGGAAAGAGCAGCGGGTCCAAATCCAGCGCAGCTGTCATCCCCGTTAAATAAAAACAAAGCAAGCACACCTATGAGATGCTGCAGGACATTTCATAGACAAGAGTGGAAGTGAGCAAAGCAACTCTACGGTACACAAGGAAGCCCATTGGTTAATCTCTGTTTCCACTCCCCTACGCAGCCGTCATTGGTATACACTCAAAAACAAGCACACTTAGGAGCTGCTGCTTCACATTGCTGTTTTTAAATTGTTGTTCCATCTGAAACAAGTTTAAAGCTGTTTCAACTGGATAGCAACTGGGAGGGGGGACCCTGCAACTGGGAAAAAGGGAGGGAGGGAGGGGACCCTGCAACTGGGAGGGAGGGGGAACCCTGGCACATACTCTCATTCTCACACACACACACACTCGCACATTCACTCTCACACACACACTCTCTCAAACATACACACTCCGAGGAAAACCTTGCTAGCGCCTGTTTCCTTTAAAACAGAAACGGGCCTTTCTTACTAGTTAACAATAAATTTATATTGCACCATATACCTTTTGGCTCAATGCAGATCACACATCAAAGAAGACTGGACATTTTCAGGAACAACAAAACATAACCAAAAAAAATAGAACATCCCTGAGCTACATACTCTACAGTATTTAGCACGCATTTTCTAAATAGATACATTTTAATCTGTTTGCAGAATTGGTTATAAGAGATTTCAGACATTAGGATATCCTTACTAACCTTATCCAAACAAACTGCCTGATCTGAAAAAAGAATATTAATTAGTCTAGTTCTCATATTTTTTAGACAAGGAAAAGTGAAAAGTTCTGAAATCCTGGTGACTTGTTTTGTTAACAAAAACAAGATGATGCAATGAGTGGGGATAGGCCATATATAATTTTATACACAAAACAAGAACATTTAAACAAAATCCTGGCTTGCACAGGGAGCTTCACATAATAACTGGATACACTATGAAAGTTTTTTTTAAAGAAAAAAATTAAACGTAAAGCTACATTCTGTATAGTGAGAAGTTTCTTCAATAACCGTTTGGATGTTTCCAAATAAAGATGACGACTTGTGGGAGACAGGAGCATAGATTTTCTCATCTATCTCTCCTTGCATTACTAGATTGCTTTATATCATCTGCTCAGAGATATAAAGGTATTCTATGCTAGGATATGTGATGTAGTGAAAAGCAGTCATGTACTTACGAAAACAATATCCCTTCCTCTAGTGCACTGCTACTAATATTTTATTAGGTGTCATGAGGATGTACTATATGGGATTTCTCAAGAATCTGGGTCAAGCAGATGGGATCCAAAGCTTACATAGAAACTTGTTCCTACTTTCAGTCAGGTACCATCTGGACTCAAAATGTGGGTCTCATTATAGGTACAATTGCAGTGACTCAAATCACAATTGCTTACATTTTCTTCTGAGTCCCAGAGGGAAAAAGAACAACTTTTCATCATTGAGCCCTATTTCTTGAGAGATTGTATCTTATGCAGCATCGATAGTTTTTTGACTTGTACAAAAAGTTCCAGTCCAGAACTTCTTGGTCAATATTACGCTGCAGCAGTGAGTTAATATACATTAAACTCTTTTCAGGTAAATCTGTATAGTGTTGCTGGTAAACAAGACTGACAGCTAATCATTACCTTAATTAATAACAAAGGCTTTAGGTTTGTAGATGTGATTCTGCTTGTCCGCTTGCAATTTCCTATCACCAAACCAATCAACAGCATTGATTGTAATGCTGAATTCAGTTGGTTAGAGACATTCATTAACATGCTAATTTATTAATTTTAAGACTTTTTCATGAAGCAGCTTCTTAAAGCTTCAGTGGAGAGAGTGGTTTGTAGCCTAAAATGTGACATTTTCAAGGTGGATGCTATTTGCAATTTGTTTGGGAGAAAAGGATGGAATGGGTTAGTTGCAAATAATGAACCCCATTCCTTCCCTTTCCCCCAGATGAAAAATTTTAGTTAGGCATGCCAATGCCATGCACTGAGCGCCAACCATCTGTGTACCAAGATACCATTATAGAATACTAGTGTAAACGCAAATTGGTGCACCTAAATTTAGACACAACTATTTATACTAGGTCAATGTTAGGTGTAAATAGTCATCTCTAAGTGAACTATCAGGCTCATTTTCAAAAGAGAAAAATGTCCAAAAAGTGGCATGTCTGCATTTGGATGTTTTTCTCACAAAAACGTTCAAATCAGTATTTTCAAAACCTATTTTTAGACATTTTTCTCTAAGTCCGCCAGACGTGCGTCCAAATCTCAAGGGAGAGTGCCAAGGGCGTGTTCAGGGCGGAACTTGGGCGTTCCTAAGACTTAGGTGCTTTTCAGCCATAATGGAACAAAACAAAACCGTCCAGGATTAAAATTAGACGTTTTGAGCTAGTCCTGTTTTTATTACGAATAAGGCACAAAAAGGTGCCCCAAATAACCAGATGACCACTGGAGGGAATCAGAAATGACCTCCCCTTATTTCCCCAGTGGTCACTAACCCCCTCCCACCCCCATTACTTACCAACCTCTATGCCATTCTCAGATGTTATACTCAGGTCCATTAGAACAGTATGTAGGTCCCTGGAGTAGTCTAGTGTTGGGTGCAGTCCACTGCAGACAGGTGGACCCAGGCTCCTACCTCCCCCTACCTGTTACACTTATGGAGGAAACTGTGAGCCTTCCAAAACTCACCAGAACCCCACTGTACCCACATATATGTGCCCCCTTCACCTGTAATGGTTATGGTAGTGGTGCACAGTTGGGGGTAGTGGGTTTTGGGGGGTTCAGCACACAAGGTGAGGGAGCAATGGTGAGATGTGTACCTGGGAGCAGTTTATGAAGTCCACTGCAGTGCCCCCTAGGGTGCCGTATTGCTGTCCTAGGATGTCAGGGGGACCAGTCTACTAAAAATGTTGGCTCCTTCTACATCCCAATGGCTTGATTTTGTGCGTTTTGCACTTGGACATTTTTTTTTTTAATGGCTACAAAAAAAAACCATCCAAATCACAAAACATACAAAAAACAAAACGTCCACAGTATTTTTGAAAAAAAAAAAAATAAGATAGACATTTTTCTTTTTCGAAAATGACCTTCTTCCCTATTTAGATTTTGGACGTTTTTTGCAAAACGTCCAAAGTCAGACTTAGACGTTATATCGAAAATGCCCCTCTGTGTAATGTCCATAAATTATAGTATTCTATAAATTGCATTGTGTATGTTGAAGACATGCTGTATCTTGCTAAGACATAAACCCCCAGATCCTATATAAGGTGTGGTGAGTAGTGCATGTTAAATTGTGCATGCGGCCAGTTTTTGCATGCTACTCAATTAAGTAACAAGTCAATCGGTGATGATAATTAGCCAATAACAACCAATTATCACTAATTGGCAACAATTGGAATTTACGCACACTTCTTTTTAAGCATATTCTAAACAGAGGCACAAGTAAATTCTAACGTATGTAGCTGAAAAGAGGGGTCATGGGAGGAGTGTGGGCATGTTAGGGGGCGTTACTCAAATTTACATGCCTTGGGGGAGTGCATCTTCATTAGGTGCGGGTATTTATACCAGGTTTTGAGTGGTGTAAATGGCTGTAACTACATAGTAACATAGTAGATGACAGCAGAAAAAGACCTGCACGGTCCATCCAGTCTGCCCAAGAAGATAAATTCATATGTGCTACTTTTTTATTTGTACTGTCCTCTTCAGGGCACAGACCGTATAAGTCTGGCCAGCCCTATCCCCGCTTCCCAACCACCAACCCTGCCTCTCACCACCAGCTCTGGCACAGACTGTATAAGTCAGCCCAGCACTATCCTCGCCTCCCAACTACCAGTCCCACCTCCCACCACCAGCTCTGGCACAGACCGTATAAGTCTGCCCAGCACTATCCCTGCCTCCCACCACCGGCTCTGGCACAGACCGTATAAGTCTGCCCAGCACTATCCCCGCCGCCCAACCACCAGCCCTGGCACAGACCGTATAAGTCTGCCCAGCACTAGTCCCGCCTCCCAACCACCAGCCCCGGCACAGACCGTATAAGTCAGCCCAGCCCTATCCCCGCCTCCCAACCACCAACCCTGCCTCTCACCACCAGCTCTGGCACAGACTGTATAAGTCAGCCCAGCACTAGCCCCGCCTCCCAACCACCAGCTCTGCCACCCATTCTAGGCTAAGCTCCTGAGGATCCCTTCCTTCTGGCACGTTCCCTGGTCCTATGTGCTATTCTATACACTGCACCAAAATACGAAAGCGCGAAACCCTTACGAGAAAAACTACACTGGCTCCCACTAAAAGAACGCATCACGTTTAAACTTTGCACTTTAGTCCATAAAATCATCCATGGTAACGCCCCAGCCTACATGTCAGATCTAATAGAACTACCACCCAGGAACGCAAAAAAAATCTTCCCGTACACCCCTCATTCTTCATCCTCCAAAATGCAAGGGTTTGAAATACAAATCAATGCATGCATCTACCTTTTCCTTTACGAGCACGCAGCTCTGGAATGCGCTACCACGCAACTTGAAAACAATCTATGAACTAACCAATTTCCGAAAACTATTAAAAACCTATCTCTTCGACAAGGTATATCACAAAGATCAACATGCAAATGTATAATCTTCTGAACTTCTAGCACCGTCTTATAATGTCTTTTGCTTTCTAGCACTGTCTTATAATGTCTTTCGCTTTAACACCATTATATAATTCACCACCATGTAACACAAATCTTCTGTGAACCTAATGTATATGCACTCCTATTTCCAGTACCCATGATGTATTGTAAGCCACATTGAGCCTGCAAAGAGGTGGGATACAAATACCATAAATAAATAAATAAATAAATTTAGGTGTGTGAATTGGATGCATCTAGATTTTAGACGCCATTTACAGAATCTGACCCAAAATAATTTGAAGCTGTTCAGAGGAAGGTGACAAAAATGGTATGGTGTTTGCACCAAAAGGCATATCAACAGAATCTTGAACATCTGGTTAAGTATACTCTAGAGGAAAGGAGGGACAGGGGAGATATGATATAGACATCAAAATACTTGAAAAATATTAATATACAAACAAATCGTTTTCAGAGAACTAGAGGACATGCATTGAGGTTGCAGTGATGTAGACAGGAACAACATCAGAAAATACTTTTTTTCATGGAGAGGGTAGTGGATGCCAGGAATACACTCCTGGTGGAAGAGGAGGGGCCAAAAATTATGACAAAATTCAAAAATGTATGGGGTAAACACAAAGGATCCATATATAGCCAAAGGATGGAGTCAAAGCAAAACTTAAATGACTCACACTTTAAACAGGGGCATAGAGAGGATGTATCCTGTATGGAGCAGCAGGTAAAAATCTAGCCACTAGATTAGGAAGACTAGATGGGCCATAAAGGTCTTTACCTGTAGTCATTTATTATGTTACTAAGAGATTCCCTAGAGAAATTAAACATCAAAATGTTGAAAGTTACTTGAGTGTTTTTGACTTTGTAGGTAGGTCATGTGCAATCTTTCATTTTCACCAAGCCTATATTTTTCGATCTTTACCTCATGGCATATGTACAGAACTATTTGACATTTTTTTTGTTTTTGGGTATCATAAACCAAGTTTAAAAAATTCTAATCATTACTTCTACTTTAAAAGCATTAGTTTTCCAATTTCTCACCTCACTTTTGTCTTGGAAAGCAAGAAGGCAGGTGATCTGCAAGATCCAATATGGCACAAAGAGCAGATCAACGCAGAAAGGTCCTCATTATTTAATAACGGTACAAGGCCCGACACGACCTTGTTTCACAAACACAAGGGCAACATTAGGGGGCCAATAAAACTGTTAATAGCCAGCCAGACAAAATCCAAGTTAGTATAGAACAAATAAAATCAATATCCCACATATCTAAAAACATACTTATAAATGTCAATTCACAAAAATATTAATCCACCATATCCCAAATCATAAATTAGTTAACAAAACAGTATTAATCCAAGAATAAAACCAATGACCTTCAAATCATAGGATAGGCTAGACATGGGTGCCTTGTTGCCCTCTCAACCTAGATGACCAGTTAAAAAATTATCCCCACAGGGTAAATTATATGGTGCCGAAAAAAATCAGCACTGAAAAAGCACTGTTCTGTAAGCCGTGCTTAAAGTTAGGCGTGGTTTATAGAATAGTGATTATGCCTTTGAATCGTGCCTAACTTTAGGCGCACTCTATTTTTAAATCACCTAAACAGAAACATGTGGGGACTGTGTATCAATTTCCAAAATCATGTCCCAAACATTAACGTATTCAGCAGGAGATTTCTTCCAAACAATATCCAAATCTATATAACAAAATATTCCTCATGATCTTATATGCACATTTATAGGGATTATCAGATCTATATGCATCTCGCAACCATCTGAACAATTTTGTTCTATCGTTATAAACGAAATGGTGCAGTGCAAATCCTCATAGAATCCCACTTTTACTCTAATATTTGTTTGCTTTTGTCCCTCGGGGGCGGGACAATGAGAATGAACGAATCAGGAAGCGCTTCTGTTCTGCTACAGACGTCGGGGGGGACTCGGGAGGGGAGGAGCGTTTTCACTGACGCTGCTGTGCTGGATTACGGCGACGGAGGGTAAATTTAAAAGAAAAATTATCCTTCCTTGGTTGGGGGGAAAAGAAGAGGGCGGGCAGGGTGGCGGTAAGCATGGCGCGGCGGCACCGTGCCATGCTTACCTGGCTTGTTGTTTACGTCGGTGCCCTGGGAAGAGGCTGACTGAGGCGTGCCGCGTGGGGCCCTATGCGGCCGCCTCGGTCGCCTCGGCCTAAGACTGGCCCTGCAGCCAGGCACAGGAACTCTGACTCTGTGAGGCAGGAACAGGAGGGAATAAGGGATTACTCTCCCTTAATCCCCAGTGGTCACCCCTCCCACCCCCCATAAAGAAAAATAGTATTCACCAGCCTGTATGACAGCTTCAGATGTTGTTATTATTATTATTATTTGTATCCCACATTTTCCCACCTATTTGCAGGCTCAATGTGGCTTACATAATACCGTAGAGGCAATCGCCAATATCGGTTTGAACAAATACAAAGTGAGGTTGTGGTAAAGTATAGCACTGGAACGCTGGAGTCTGACACAGGTAGGCACAGGAACAGGAGGGAATCAGGGATGCCCCCAATTATTCCCAGTGATCAATGACCCCCCTCTCCCACCACTCAAAAATGTGAAGAAAAATAGTACTCACCAGGCTATGACAACCTTAGCGGTTACAGCACAGGAACACTGTGAGGCAGCCAGGCACAAGAATTCTCTGACTCTGAGGCAGGAACAGGAGGGAATCAGGAATGACTCTCCCTTAATCCCTCAGGTCACTGCTCCCCTCCCAATCCCACCCACAAAAAATGAAGGACAGCATTAGATGTTGTAGCACAGGAACTCTGACACAATTTGCAAACATTAACGCTGAGTCAGTTTGCAAACAGTAACAAATAATTATGCTGTCACTTTTCAGAACATGATAGAATTCCAGCTTCTGTTTCAGGAAGGTGCAAAATACTCCTCAGGTATTGAGTTGTCCTCATTGCTTGTGCTTGCATAAATATCTGAGTTGAATTTACTAAGCATCACAGCTGTTGGAATAAACTGATTGTAGCATATGCCTTTGGGCCTCATGTAGCTGCGAATACGCAACAAGGCTTCCAGAGTGCCTTGTCGCATCCTTTTTCTCGGTTTTGTCTTGATAAGGTTCATCTGAAAAAAGGTTCTTTCCACAGCTGCACTGCTGAAATGTAAAGCGGACATACTTGGTGCAAAATGCCCCAGCTGAAGGAAGTCATGATCTCCGGAAGCATCTGTGTGATTTGCTACAGCAACCAAAACTGCTCGACATCATTGTCACTGAAGCTGGCCACAACAATGTGCTGATCCACATCCACTGTTGTTCCAGATCTCCAAGATTAAACTTATACAGAGATCAAAATAATAACTTTGACAGTAGAGGTTTCTGGGCTCCAAGGACAACAAAAGGAGAAAGATCTGCCAGAGACTCTAGCTACTGTACATTTGCTGGTAGCCTCTGATGCATTTCCTTCAGAAGTTCAAATAGGTAATCCTGACTGCGCTCTTTTATTCTGCAGACGTGCATTCAATTTGAGCCTCGTGCAACTCTAATTCAATCCCAAAGTTAATAGCCGTCAATGGTGTATGGTTAGACCTATCTTCCAAATTGTATGCCAGAGTTGCTCCCCATGATGTGAATGCTGTTGGCCTCACAATTCGCTGCAGCACGTTGCAATACAATGTTATCAGTTCAGTGAGCAGATGGACAAGGTTCCCTTTATCTTACTCAAATAGCTTATTCACTCAGTTGAGTTCCTGTAGTATGGGCCTCAAAAATACCAAGTACAGCTTGTTTTCTGGTGTGCTGAATATCTGACGAAGCAGGTCAGCAGTGTAGCTGCGCGTCTCATCCTTGAGTATCTGGAAGTGAAGGTTTGTCATATTGTTGAAGCACACACTGAACACAAGCAGCTATGGACAGCCAGCGAGTGTCTGACAACTTCAGGATCTTTAGTGCTTCTTCGCCAACATTAATGCATTCATTTAATTGTTTGCGTTTCTGCTGGCAAACAGTACTATGGCAGAACCAGTTATAGGTCTCAACAACCATGAATTCAATGTTCCATGGCATCACCGTCAGTGCATGCGAAGAACTCAACTGAACTGAATGATGTTAGGGCACACTTCACGAAACCTTGGTATTACTGAATTAGTTTTGCCACACATGGTTGCTAAGCCTATGCATTTGTTTGTCGCAAGATGATTTGCTGCAAGAAAATTGGTAATAGCACTGAATATTCCTTCTGCTGTATCAGACTCAAGCGATAATATGGTGGTAATGCACTTCAAGGAACAACTGTAGTAGAGCTGCTTCTCTAGGCCAATATCTGTGCTTTCCTCGATAATTAACGAGTATGATGTCTCCTTTTTGTCCAGGTCCGAGGTTAATTTTTCATGGACTGCAGAGCCAAGGATGTGCTTGATCAGTGGAGAACACTGGTGTAGAGCTATATCTTTGCCTGAAATATCCTTGACGACCTCGCCTAGGTGATCAATTGTTGCAATACTGGAATGGCATGCAATGTGTGCCACCAACTTCAGCTCTGCTGTCTTGACAGAGTGGTCAGTGGTCTTTCAGTGACAGCCAACATCAAATAAAGTCTGAGCACTAGAAAAAGGCGCTGCATTCTGCTTATGATTGGCTGTAGAGGAATGGATAACTGAATCCGTATGAATTGCATGGATGTCACACTTGCAAAACTGGCAAAATGCTTTGGTATCATCACCTCATCCAGTCCTTTAAGGCATCATCTTTTTCCCAGGTCTTGCTGTACCTTTTTTCCTACAGTGCCCACTTTCCCATGATGACTAGTAGCACAACAATCAGTAAACAAGCAAGGACAAAAAGATCACTAGCTAACCGTGATCCACAAATACATACTAAAAATTGCCATACATAACCCCTTCCCCCTCCTCCACATTTACATTAGCAATCTTCTGATGTCTGTTTTCAAGATATCTACAATGAAGAAACATGAGGCATTGTATGAGAATCTGTCTTATGCAACTTCATTGTGGATATCCTAAAAACCCAGCTGGCTCTACCAGAAGTGGTGACCTCGCTAGTCCTAAGTGTGTCTATTTTTCAAACAGCCCAGACACTTTGAAAAATAATACAAACCCCTGTAAAAAGGCTCTCAAAAGCCATATAGAAAACTTAACTTACCAACTTTTAATTGCTGTAACCTACCTATGAAGACAGGCCCTAGAGCACCAAAATAACCTGCTACTGGGAAATTTCATGTGCACCACGTCTCCCCTCTTCCCTTCCTATGCAGTCTTTCATCCTCTCCCTTCCATCCATGTGCATTTCCTCCTCTCCCTGGCCATCATGTAGCTCCTCGGCTCTCCCTCTTTGCCCCTGATGCAGCATTTCTCTCCCTTGGGGAGCAGCGATCCTCAGTTGCTGCTGCCTGTGCACACGATGCCAGCTCTAAGAATCAAAATTATGGCTGTGACCCCTCACAGTAGTCTTGCGAGAGTTTGCTCCAAGGAGGATTGATAACAGAAGACAGCATGAGCCTATGTGGGCCAATGTGCAGGCTGAAGCCAGTGGGCAGAGCTTGTTGTCACCACATCAATTCAGTTGTCTTGCGTCTACCAAGATGGCAGCGGCTGCATTGGGGAGAATTAAAACTTCCTTGGTTCTAGTGGGTGGAGACTGGCTTCAGGTACAGCCCCCTCCCTCCCTCCATAGCAAGCAGGATTTTTTTTAATCAGGCCATTAGTTTTTTTGTGGACTAATAGGGAATCTTTTACTAAAGCTTAGCTCGAGTGATCTGCAGCAGGGCTCATAAGAATAAAATGTGCCCTGCTGCAGATAACTCGAGCTAAACTTTAGTAAAAGACCCCCATACTGTCTTGTGTCTAATTTATGATTTGGGATATTGTGGATTAATATTTTTGTTAATTCACATTTATAAGTATGTTTTTAGATATGTAGGATATTGATTTTATTTGTTGTATACTAACTTCAGAGAATACACCTAGGCATATATTTTTTACCACGCAGATTTTTCAGGCGCCGTATATAGATTCTAGCCTTAAGTGATTTTGGAACATACTTTATGTAATAATGCTTAGCATTACAACGTTCATTTTTGAAGCAGATGGACATCTCAAAATGGCCAAAAAAAGTCCATCTGTCAAAAACATCCAAATCGCGATTTTCAAGAGGCAGAATTTGGACATTTTACACTGCAATTCATCCAAATAGCAAAAAGGTTGTGTTGGAGGCGTGTTATGGGTGGGACTAGAGTGGGCTCAACATTAGGATGTCTTTTAGCAATAATGGAATGGGAAGAAATGTCCAAGGTAAAAAAAAAGGACATTTTTATCTAGAACTGTTTCAATCACATCCAGGGTAAAAAAAAAAAAAGAGCTGCCCTGATTGAGCAGCTGACCACTGGAGAGAAGAAGGCATGACCCCTCATCTCCCAGTGATTTGTGACCCCATCCCACCCTCCTAAGAAATTAAAGTGACAGTGGATACCAAACTGTATTACAGCTTGAATTATTATGACCATTCCTAATAGAGCAACAAACAAGTGTAAAGAATAGCCTAGTGGTCAGTGCACTGGACTTTGTACACTGGGCCCCATAAGAACATAAGAATAGCCATACTGGGTCAGACCAATGGTCCATCCAGCCCAGTATCCTGCTTCCAACAGTGGCCAATCCAGGTCACACGTACCTGACAAAACCCCAATTAGTAGCAACATTCCATGCTACCAATCCCAGAGCAAGTAGTGGTTTCTCTCTGTCAGACTTATGAGTTCTTGTACCAAGTAGAGCGCTGCTGAGCCCGGTACTCCGACCAGGTTCTTGCTTGGTGGCCGAACAACCTCAGGTTTCATCTGCACTGACCGCCCTTCCCCAGAGGTTGAGCACCTAGGTGCAGGCGGCCTGCAGGACTCATGAGACGGAGCTGGAAGCAGGGTGGTGAGCGTAACGGCCAGATTGGCAGCAGGCAAGAGAGTGATCCAGGTACAGGCAAGGGAGTAATCCAGGAACAGGCAATGTCAACAGGCAAACAACAGGCAAGAGAGTAATCCAGGCACAGGTAAAGTCAATAGGCAGGCAACAGGTCAAGAGAGTAATCCAGGTACGGGCAAAGTCAGTAGGCAGGCAGCAGGTCAAGAGAGTAATCCAGGTTCATGCAAAGTCAGTAGGCAGGCAGCAGGTCAAGAGAGTAATCCAGGTACAGGCAGTCAGTAGGCAGGCAGCAGGTCAAGAGAGTAATCCAGGCACAGGTAAAGTCAGTAGGTAGGCAGCAGACAAGCGAGTATTCCAGCCACAGGTAAAGTCAGCAACAAGGGACAAGTAGATAAGAAGCAAACTACAGAGCAAGTACACCTACCAAAGTAGAAGCCGAAGCATGGAGTCTAGGAAGAGCTCAGCTGATAAAGTGCTGGCTTCTGACATCAGCAGGGACCAGCAGGGAGAAGGAGCACAGCCATAGGTCAAGAGCTGAGGAAGGAGGAACCAGAAGACCAATAGGAGAGAAGCAAGGGAAGCCAGGCAGAGAGAGAGCAGACTCAGGTGCGTAGAAGCAAAGCAATCAAGGAGCCTGCAGCCAGAGAAGAACTACAGACACATGGCTCAGGGCTGTCCAAGTGTGCGTGTCGACGGGATCCCGCGCAGCCCGAGAACGCCACTTGCAATGAGGTAGGGGACATGACACTCTCATGCCCATCTCAATAACAGACTATGGACTTTTCCTCCAGGGACTTATCCAAACATTTTTTTTAAAAACTATATCTTCTGGCAACAAGTTCCACAGTTTAACTATTTTTTTAAGTAAAAAATACTTTCTCCTATTTGTTTTAAAAATATTTCCATGTAATTTAATTGAGTGTCCTTTAGTCTTTGTACTTTCTGAAAGAGTGAAAAATTGATTCACTTTTACCCTTTCTACACCACTCAGGATTTTGTAATCCTCAATCATATCCCCCCTCAGCCATCTCTTTTCCAAGCTGAAGAGCCCTAACCTTATAAGCTTTTCTTCACATGAGAGGAGTTCCACCCCCACTATATCTTTTTTGAGATATGGCGATTAGAACTAAACACAATACTCAAGGTGAGGTCATACCATGGAGCGATACAGAGGCAATATAATAATCTTGGTCTTATTTACTATCTTTTTCCAAATAATTCGTAGCTGTTTTGGTTGCTACTTTAACTCTTTCATTTCTGTACAAATTACTACTACTACTACTGTTTAGCATTTCTACAGCGCTACAAGGCGTACATAGCGCTGCACAAACATAGAAGAAAGACAGTCTTTGCTCAAAGAGCTTACAATCTAATAGACAAAAAATAAAGTAAGCAAATCAAATCAATTAATGTGTACAGGAAGGAGGAGAGGAGGGTAGTTGGAGGTGAGTGGATACAAGTGGTTACGAGTCAAAAGCAATGTTAAAGAGGTGGGCTTTCAGTCTAGATTTAAAGGTGGCCAAGGATGGAGCAAGACGTAGGGGCTCAGGAAGTTTATTCCAGGCATAGGGTGCAGCGAGACAGAAGGCGCGAAGTCTGGAGTTGGCAGTAGTGGAGAAGGGAACAGATAAGAAGGATTTATCCATGGAGCGGAGTGCACGGGAAGGGGTGTAGGGAAGGACGAGTGTGGAGAGATACTGGGGAGCAGCAGAGTGAGTACATTTATAGGTTAGTAGAAGAAGTTTGAACAGGATGCGAAAACGGATAGGGAGCCAGTGAAGCGACTTGAGGAGAGGGGTAGTATGAGTAAAGCGACCCTGGCGGAAGATGAGACAGGCAGCAGAGTTTTGAACCGATTGGAGAGGGGAGAGGTGACTAAGTGGGAGGCCAGCAAGAAGCAGATTGCAGTAGTCTAAACGAGAGGTGACAAGGGTGTGGATGAGGGTTTTGGTAGAGTTCTCGGAAAGAAAGGGGCGGATTTTACAGATGTTGTAAAGAAAGAAACGACAGGTCTTGGCAATCTGCTGGATATGAGCAGAGAAGGAGAGAGAAGAGTCAAAGATGACCCCAAGGTTTCGAGCTGAGGAGACAGGGAGAAAGAGAGCCATCAACAGAAATAGAAAACGGGGGGAGTGGGGAGATGGGTTTGGGGGGAAAAATGAGAAGCTCGGTTTTGGTCATGTTTAATTTCAGGTGGCGTTGAGACATCCAGACAGCAATGTCAGACAAGCACGCTGAAACTTTGGTTTGGATGCAAGGTGAGATATCAGGGGTAGAAAGGTAGATTTGGGAGTCATCAGCATAGACATGGTAGGAAAAGCCATGGGATGAGATTAATGAACCAAGGGAAGAAGTGTAGATAGAAAAGAGGAGGGGACCAAGAACAGAACCCTGAGGTACGCCAACAGGCAGAGGGATAGAAGTAGAAGAGGATCCACCAGAGTGAACACTGAAGGTGCGGAGGGAGAGGTAGGAAGAGAACCAGGAAAGGACAGAGCCCTGGAATCCAAGTGAGGACAGGGTATCGAGGAGTATGCTGTGATCGACAGTGTCAAAAGCAGCGGAAAGATCAAGAAGAATGAGGATGGAATAGAGATCTCTGGATTTAGCCAGTAATAGGTCATTGGAGACTTTAGTAAGCGCAGTTTCGGTTGAGTGGAGAGGGCAAAAACCAGATTGTAGTGGGTCAAGAATAGCATGTGAGGAGAGAAAATCAAGGCAGCGGTAGTGAACAGCACGCTCAAGTAATTTGGAGAGAAAAGGGAGGAGGGAGATGGGTCGGTAATTAGAGGGACAAGTAGGGTCGAGTGAAGGCTTCTTAAGGAGAGGTGTGACCACAGCATGTTTAAAGGCAGTAGGGACAGTTGCAGTGGAAAGTGAGAGGTTGAGAATGTGACAGATAAAAGGAATAAGAGCAGGTGAGATGGCATTAAGAAGGTGGGTGGGAATGGGATCAGAGGAACAGGTGGTACATTTTGAGGAAGAAAGGAGAAGTGTAGTTTCCTCTATAGTAACTTCAGGAAAGGAGGAAAAGAAATGAGGGGAAGGAGAGAGCGGGGAACGGACTAGTGGAGGGAGAGGTAGAGAATTCAAGGTTTATCTTTTGAACCTTGTCGTGAAAGAATTCAGCAAGGGTCTGAGGAGATAATGAAGGGGGAGTTGGGGGAGGGGGCACCTTGAGGACAGAGTTCAATGTGGTGAAGAGAAGTCGAGGGTTAGAGCTAAGAGAGTTAGTCAGTTGGATATAATAATCCTGTTTGGCACATAAAAGAGCAGATTGGAAGGAGGTCAGCATGAACTTAAAGTGTAAGAAATGAGCAAGGGCCCGAGATTTCTGCCAGAGGCCTTCGGCGGAGCGGGTACAGGAACGTAGGTAGCGGATATTAGAAGTCAACCAAGGTTGGGCTGACTTCTAAGTGAGCTCTCCTGGAATACCTACTGTACCTGAATTTATAAGATGCCTGCAAGCATGATGGATATTGTAGTGGTTTAACTTTACTACTACTTAACATTTCTAGAGCGCTACTAGGGTTACGCAGCACTGTACAATTTAACAAAGAGAGACAGTCCCTGCTCAAAGAGCTTACAATCTAATAGACAAGTGAACGGTCGGTCCGATAGGGGCAGTCAAATTGGGGCAGTCTGGATTCACTGAACGGTAAGGGTTAGGTGCCGAACGCAGCATTGAAGAGGTGGGCTTTAAGCAAAGACTTGAAGACGGGCAGGGAGGGGGCTTGGCGTAAGGGTTCAGGAAGGTTGTTCCAAGCATAGGGTGAGGCGAGGCAGAATGAGCGGAGCCTGGAGTTGGCGGTGGTGGAGAAGGGTACTGAGAGGAGGGATTTATCCTGTGAACGGAGGTTACGGGCGGGAACGTAAGGGTACAGTAGGTTTTTATCTGTTCCTGGAGAGCTCACAATAACATATCAAGGAGTTAAGGTAGTGTTTATACTTGGGTCTCATTCTTTAAAGTCCACTGCACTGACCACTAGACTGCCCCTCTGCTCTGCACGGTTGACTGTGTGGCCATTTTTGGACAAATGATGCCAGACATGATTTTTTGACATTCATATTTTGGATGTTTCATTCTGGAAAATAGCTGTTCATTTTTGACATTTTCAGTGCAAAAGCCTCACTCTCATGTATTTTCGAACAGGAAATCCCAACGTTTTTCCTGTTGGAAAATGGGTGTGAGGTAGGCTTTTTTTTTGGATGTTATGGGCAGGACGACCCAATTCTGACTTGGATGTTCATTGGAAGGGTTTGTCTTTGATTGCATTAGTACATATTTTTTGTTTTGCTTCATTTTGCTTTAGTGCACATTACTTGCCAACAGGGTACACTAATGCTACACTTTGCACCATTATGTTTTTTAAAAGAATGTCATTTTTTTTAGAAAGAACGCACCCCTCCACTTATTTACCTGGTCCTGGTCAGGATAGCCACAATGAATAATTCATGAGAGAAATTTGCATGCACTGCTTCCACTGCATGCCAATCTCTCTCATGAATATTTATTGTGGATATCCTGAAAACCTGACTGGCTGGGGTTCCTCCAGGACCAGGTTTGGAAACCACTGCTCTACTTTCAATTTTTAGAAATCATTTTGGGCTTGCTTTCATCACTAATCACCCCTTAGCTGACCCATGCCAATAAATGTTAATTAAAGCCTCAATCAGGCTCTCTCTCACTTCCAGCACTCCCAAGCACAACCAGGGTACCTTTTAAATTTGAGGTCAGAAGAGGTCACGAGCACCTGGGGTGCTCCTATAGCACTGGGCTGTATGCCCAAAAGGATATCTATTCTGGCCCCTTTGGGGGGTAACTGTGGTTTTTGGGCTGGGGGAGGAAGCAAGCTTGAGGTCTTTTATTGCATAGTACAGGGGTTCTCAAAGCTGGTCCTGGAGGTACCCCAGCCAGTCTGGTTTTCAGGATATACACAATGAATATTCATGACAAATTTGCATGCAGTGGAGGCAGTGCATGCAAATCGCTCTCATGAATATTCACTGTGGTTATCCTAAAAACCCGACTGGCTAGAGTGCCTCCAGGACCAGGTTTGGGGACCAGTGGTATAGCATGTTTTCATTTCAAATGAACACACATCTTTAGCTCTTTCTCCTTTATTACATTATTAAAGTTCAAAAATGAAAATGTCTTTGACAGGTTGTCTCACAGAATCAGAAAGAAAATGGGTCATAAAGATATACTTCCAACATCAAACTGAATTTGATTCTGAATGTTCAAATGAGTTTTCTCAGACACTTCTTGACTGACACAAAAAGTTTTTGAAAGATAATGAGGAAAAAAAGACAATTCAAACTTTAATTGTAGCAAACCGCTTACTATGAAACCCAGAGTTGCATAACGAGGGGCACATTTTCTTGTAAAATTTCCTGTAAGTGCCTCACGGTCCTTCAGCTATATTTTCTTTATTTCAGATCAGAAAAAGAACTCTCTTTTTTTGAGGGCTAAGCTAGTAGACTACGGTATACCAGTCCTCCTATATTCTCTTGGCTTAGTCAAATTAATGTGATATAAATTTAAACCTGGCTACTTAATCATCTGTTTACTTTCTCTTCCTTTGAGTGCAATGTTAATTTTCTTATCATCCCAACTGTGGATCGTATAGTATAGCAGTTAAATATGGTGACAGAGGGATGTGTTTTTGATTAGTTATTTTTTCTTATTTTGTCTTACCTAACTACACATCTGTTGTTTCCAATTAAATCACACACCTTGAAATGCTAAATTAAAAATATAACTGAAAAAAACCCATGTTGAAACACCTGAACACTACACCAATATGTTCCTCAAAATGTCAGTAAAATATGAGATTGATCATTGTGCTTAAAACTCCTCCCTTGCAAGCAAAGCATTTTCCGATGGACAATTTAACATGAGGATGAACTTTCATTTTGCAGCTATTTGCCTCTAATGTTTTTTAAAAAAGTGTTTTGGTCATATTATTCCATCAAGTATCACTTCAAAATGCTTAGAAATGGCTCCTTGCACAATTCTGAACGTCAATGCAATTTTCTCCACAGCCGTTCACCAAACATGGGGATTACAGACTACAGGGTCAACAAGCTGGATAGCTATAGAAGCAGTGAGTTTTTTCTAGCAAAAAAGGTACCGGTACTGAAATGCTAGGCCACCTTTCAGGGGTGGTGTGATCACTGAGGGACCCACCTCACAATAGCCAGGCCTCCTGCAACCAGTCACAGAATCTATGGCAAGGCAGAATTGGTGCGTAGAGCCTGAGCTCTTTTATTAAAACTTGGGGTCCATGGGTCAATATTAGCAGATAATGGAAAAGGTGCCGGTACTCAGTACCCTCAAGTACCCCCTCAAAAAAGCCCTGTATAGAAGATTTAACTGAAGCAATGCCTGCTTCTGAATGTTTGCATCATTATATATATGAAGCACAAGATGACCCAAAAAGTAGATTTATTTCCTCCACTAACTGTGATATCTAATTGTTATTCAAATACTTCCTTACAGCACATAGATAAAACTGATGAGAAAAGAAAAGCCAGAATGTCTCAAATATAAGCTTTCAGGCTTGCTGGTACACTTTTGGGCTCATTTTCAAAAGAGAAGGGCGCCCATCTTTCGACACAAATCGGGAGATAGGCGTCCCTGACAAGCAAATGGCCAACTTTACTTGGTCCATTTTTTCTTGCGACCAAGCGTCAAAAAGGTGCCCGAACTGACCGGATGACCACCGGAGAGAATCGGGAATGACCTCCCCTTAGTCCCCCAGTGGTCACTAACCCCCTCCCACCCTCAAAAAAATTTTTTTAAATATTTTTTGCCAGCTTCTATGCTAGCCTCAAATGCCATACCCAGCTCCCTGACAGCAGTATGCAGGTCCCTGGAGCAGTTTTTAATGGGTGCAATGCACTTCAGGCAGGCAGACTGTTACACTTGTGTTGGTAAATGTGAGCCCTTCAAAACCCACCCGAAACCCACTGTACCCACATCTAGGTGCCCCCCTTTACCCATAAGGGCTATGGTAGTGTTGTACAGTTGTGGGTAATGGGTTTGGGGGGGGCTCAGCACCCAAGGTAAGGGAACTATGCACCTGGGAGCAATTTCTGAAATCCACTGCAGTGCCCCCTAGGGTGCCCGATTGGTGTCCTGGCATGTGAGGGGGGCCGGTGCACTACAAATGCTGGCTCCTCCCATGACCAAAGGGCTTGGATTTGGTCGTTTCTGAAATGGGCGTCCTCGATTTCCATTATCGCCGAAAACCGGGGACGACCATCTCTAAGGACGACCATCTCTAAGGTTGGCCTAAATGTTGAGATTTGGGCGTCCCCAACCGTATTATCGAAACGAAAGATGGACACCTATCTTGTTTCGATAATACGGATTTCCCCGCCCCTTCGCCGGGATGTCCTGCGAGGACGTCCTCAGGAAAACTTGGGCGCCCCGTTCGATTATGCCCCTCCACGTCTCAGGAAGTAGTACTACTAGGCATCATTTCTATAGCGCTACTAGACAGAGTTTACAATCTAATCCGGACAGACAAACAGGACAAATAAAGGATAAGGTAATTATTAAGGGGCCCTTTTACTTAGCCGCATAGGCGTGAATGCGTGTCAGTTTTGAACTACTGTCCGGCTACCGCGAGGCCTGGGTGGTAATTTCATTTTTTATGTGCGTCCAGTAGGCGCACCGGAAAATTTCCAGCACGCTACGCTAACTGGGTGGTAATCAGCATTGTATGCGCGTAGACCATTACCACCCAGTTAACGCATGAGACCTTACCACTAGGTCAATGGGTAGCGGTAAGATCTCAGGCCCAAAATGGACGCGCACCAATTTTTATTTTGCCGCACGTCCATTTTCACCCAAAAAAGGCCTTTTTTGCAGGTGCACTGAAAAATGGACCTGCGCACATTCAATACACGTATCTACACCAGCACAGACCATTTTTTGGCGCACTTTAGTAAAAGGACCCCTAAGGTGGGAATGATAAAACAATTACAGAAATGACCACCTGAAGGAATCACTCCTCTGTAATAATACAACTCACAAACTGATTCCAACCTATAATGCCTGTTACAGCCCAAAATCTTTTTTTTAAATGTATGGAATATAATATATTATTAAAATTGAAGGAAAAAAGACCTCATGGAAACCATGGAAGAACCTTACATTCAAACCACCATCATCTGTCAAAAACACCTTCATTATTTTGTGCAATATATATCGTGCTCTTTTGTTTCTATTTTTCAAATATCTTAACTATATGGACTTTCAATAATTTATTGTCTTATCAAACTATTTCACTTATCCTAAAACCCAAGAAATCAACAATAAATCTACAGAAGGGAGGAAGCTTATTCCATGAGAAAACTATTGAATAAGAATATGCAAGTCTTTTGTAAAATAGGCCAGAGACTGTGAACAACCTGACTTGAATTTTCTATTTCTGATCTAGATGCTCTATGTAACATGGGTCTTCACAGCTGCAGGCTATATTTATTTCACATAATATTTCCTTGAATCATTTGTGTAGTTAGCAGGAAAGGAGAAGAGGATAGATCCTAATTACCTATGATATTACTGTATTTTTCACCATGAAATGTAGGACTTTTGCCAGGCCCTGGGAAATGACAGGAACAGAGGTGCTGGATTCGTGATCAGTGTAGCTTTTCTCTGCTCTTATCTGTTCATTCCAGCTTCAGTCCCTCTTCTCCTGCTTTTGGCAAGGGTAGAAGCAAGGGAAAATATTTTCACTGCAGTGCCATTTAATATATTTTTGTTTATTTTCACTTTATTTCAGATTTGTTTCTCTGACCAAAGGACCAGCTAGCTCAGTATCTTGTTTCCAAAGTGGTGAATCTAGGCCACTAGGCAGGATCCCAAAATATATCTAGATTCCATGCTATGTACCCTCAGGGATAAACAGTAGATGTCTCCAAATCTCCTATAATAATGGTTTATATGCGTTTCCTTCAGGAACTTGTGTAAACCTTTTTCAAACCCAGCTGCACTAACTGCTTTTACCCAGGGCTTTTTTTGAGGGGGTACTGAGTACCGGCACCTTTTCCATTGTCTACTAAAATTGACCCATGGCCCCCCATGTTTTAATGAAAGAGCTCAGGCTCTACATACCAATTCTGCCTTGTCATAGATTCTGTGACTGGTTGCAGGGGGCCTGGCTATTATGGGGTGGGTCCCTCAGTAATCACCGCACCCCTGAAGGGTGGTCTGGCATTTGAGTACTGGCACCTTTTTTTGCTAGGAAAAAAAACACTGCTTTTACCACATTCTCCGTCAACATGCATGTCAAGATGGCGGCTGCAAGCTGACTATGAGCAGCTCAAGTCTTTACCTTTACTTTTTCTGAAAAGGACGAACGAAAGGGAAGCCAGACGACCCATTCTTCTCAACTGGAGCCCTATTCTTTGACTAGTCCTATTGATCAGCATGTTGCTAGAGCTGAGGAACATATACTGAGTCCAGGTGGTGTCCTGCTTAAACCACTTTGAGCATTGGAGAGTTGAGTGATTTCTTGAGACATAATTTCTGTAAATTATTGTAGAGAGGTGTGGTAGCCGTGTTAGTCCACTCTTAAAGGTTATCAATAGAAATCAAACAAAATAAAACATGGAAAAGAAAATAAGATACCACCTTTTTTATTGGACATAACTTAATACATTTCTTGATTAGCTTTCGAAGGTTGCCCTTCTTCATCAGATCGGAAATAAGCAAATGTGTTAGCAAATAGTATATATAAGAGAAACATCAAAGCATTACTTTGACAGTCTGACAGAGTGGGAGGGTGGGGGTATGCACGGGGACATCAAAGCATTTCATTGATATTCTAACAGGATGGGTGTTGGTAGGTGAGAGGAGGGTAATAAACAGAGAAATAAAGAGAAATACAGCTTTATGGTTTATAATGAGTTAGAAAACCCAGATCCTTATTAAGTCCTGTTTGTTGGGTGTCAAAATATTCAATCATTCTTATTTCAAAGGTCTTACGTTCCTGTATTGTTTTAAAATTACCTTTCAGTATTCTTACTGTGAAATCACTGGTGCAGTGTTCTGGTCTTGTGAAGTGTTGGCCCACAGGGGTGGGGGCCTGACTGGCACCGGCTATTTTCATGTGATGTCTGTGCAGATTGAATCTTGTCTTAAGCATCTGGCCTGTTTCTCCAATATAGCATCCTTCGTTACATTTTTTACACTGAATGATATATACCACATTGGAAGATGAGCATGTAAAATAGTCCTTTATGTTGAATATTTTCCCCTTGTGAATGACTGTGGGGTCTTGTGAAATGTTTTGGCATAGTTTGCAGCTGGCTGTGTTACAGGGAAACGTGCCCTTTTCTTTTTCCGTCTGTGTTGGAAGTTTACTTCTGATCAGCTTGTGTTTTAAGTTTGGTGGCTGTCGGAAGGCCAGCACTGGTGGGGGTGGGAATATCTCTTTCAGTAATTCATCTTCCTGGAGTAGCGGCTGTAGGTCTCTTATGATTTTCCTCAGTTTCTCCAGCTCTGGGTTGTATGTCACTACAAGGGGAATTCTGTCTGTGGACACCCGGGAGGGAGTGGAAAGCATGAAAAAGGATCTGAGGAAGCTAGAAGAATGGTCTAAGGTTTGGCAATTAAAATTCAATGCGAAGAAATGCAAAGTGATGCATTTAGGGAGTAGAAACCCACGAGAGACTTATGTGTTAGGCGGGGAGAGTCTGATAGGTACTGAGGGGGAGAGGGATCTTGGGGTGATAGTATCCGAGGATCTGAAGGCGATGAAACAGTGTAACAAGGCGGTGGCCATAGCGAGAAGGTTGCTAAGCTGTATAGAGAGAGGTGTGATCAGCAGAAGAAAGGAAGTGTTGATGCCCCTGTACAAGTCGTTGGTGAGGCCCCACCTGGAGTATTGTGTTCAGTTCTGGAGGCCATACCTTGTGAAGGATGTTAAAAAAATGGAAGCGGTGCAAAGAAAAGCTACGAGAATGATATGGGATTTGCGTTCCAAAGACGTATGAGCAGAGACTTGCTGACCTGAACATGTATACCCTGGAGGAAAGGAGGAACAGGGGTGATATGATACAGACATTCAAATACTTGAAAGGTATTAATCCGCAAACAAATCTTTTCTGGAGATGGGAAGGCAGAAGAACGAGAGGACATGAAATGAGATTGAAGGGGGGCAGACTCAGGAAAGATGTCAGGAAGTATTTTTTCACAGAGAGGGTGGTGGATGATTGGAATGCCCTCCCGCGAGAGGTGGTGGAGATGAAAACGGTAACGGAATTCAAACATGCGTGGGATATGCATAAAGGAATCCTGTGCAGTAGGAATTGATCCTCAGAAGCTTAGCCGAAATTGGGTGGCTGGAAGGCGAGGATAGTGGAGGGCAGACTTATAAGGTCTGTGCCAGAGCCGGTGATGGGAGGTGGGACTGGTGGTTGAGAGGCGGGAAATACTGCTGGGCAGACTTGTACGGTCTGTGCCCTGAAAAAGGCAGGTACAAATCAAGGTAAGGTATACACATGAGTATATCTTGTTGAGCAGACTGGATGGACCATGCAGGTCTTTTTCTGCCGTCATCTACTATGTTACTATGCGCGTAGGTAATTACTGCCCAGTTAACGTGTGAGACCTTACCGCTAAGTCAATGGCTGGCGGTAAGGTCTCAGACCCAAAATGGACGCGTGCCAATTATGTTTCAATGATTTGTATTGAAGATTACTACAATGAAAATTAGTTTTAACAATTTCAATAAACACTATATGGTTTGTTTACATACACAATATTCTGCTTCTGCAAATCTTCATATTTTACAATTTAACCCCTCCCCCCCCCAACTCTCACTCCTCAGAACATCCATCCAAATCATTTCAATCAAAACCAATAATTCACATATTTAACAAGTAGCTTCGTGCTGCAGGGGTTAAGGTGTCCTACAATGGTGTCCATCTCTGTGCGAATTTCTGTTTTTTTACCTGAGACTGGCTATTTGACTCTAGGCATTCATAGCGCATTATTTCTAGCATTTCTTCCCGCCAATACTGGGTCATGCAAACAGAATGGCCTTCTTGGCCATAATGATGGTCCTCAATGCAAATTCCCTCATACGTGTGCCAATTATTATTTTGCTGCATGTCCATTTTCAGCAAAAATTTTAAAAAGGCATTTTTTACAGGCGTGCTGAAAAATGGATCTGCATGAACCCAAACACTGCGCCTACACTACTGCAGGCCATTTTTCAGCGCACCTTAGTGAAAGGACCCCTGAAAGAATTAAGTTTAAAGCTGCTTGTTTGTTTTTTTCAAATTTTATATGGTTCTACATCTGAATTGCTGATCAATATTGTATCATTACTTATTGTCCAATCTGATCGATTGCAAGAACAATTGGTTTTATCTCTGCCTTTTTATAAGAAAGTTTGGTTTCAGAAGATATTTATTCCATATTTTCTGTTTTAGGAGTTTCCTTATGAGATTCACTACCTCTTGTGTCATCAATGCTGCGTGGCAGGCACTAGTGCAGCTTAGTAAACAGGGGGGTAATATCTTAAATGTCCTTAGTAATTCAATGGTACCGGAGTCTGCTGTTGGGGATAACGATATCAGAGGAATCTTAAGTGTACTACCAGGCCATAGGGAGAAACGCCTTAGTGAAAAGATAGGTCTTAAAAGTGGTCTTATACTTTAGAAATGATTTCTAATCACAGTGCGAAATGGAATGAGTTCAGAGAAAGGGGATGACCACAGTAAAACATGACATGTGAGCTAAATGTGTGCGAATTTGGAGATGACGGGGCACAAGTAGTACATTTTGCTGGGAAGAGTGCAGGAATCGAGCCAGTGAATAAAGGATTAAAGACCTATTTAGAACTTGTGGCACTCCTAAATGAAGGATTCTTCCCTATGTGTATCACTTTTCACTTTGAGGGGGTAAGCAAACATGTGGACAATGGGGAGCCGGTTGATATTGTATATCTGGATTTTCAGAAGGCGTTTGACAAAGTGCCGCACGAAAGACTCCTGAAGAAATTGCAGAGCCATGGAATCGGAGGTAGGGTATTATTATGGATTAAGAACTGGTTGAAAGATAGGAAGCAGAGAGTAGGATTGCGTGGCCAGTATTCTCAGTGGAGGAGGGTAGTTAGTGGGGTCCCGCAGGGGTCTGTGCTGGGTCCGTTGCTTTTTAATGTATTTATAAATGACCTAGAGATGGGAATAACTAGTGAGGTAATTAAATTCGCCGATGACACAAAATTATTCAGGGTCGTCAAGTCGCAGGAGGAATGTGAATGATTACAGGAGGACCTTGCGAGACTGGGAGAATGGGCGTGCAAGTGGCAGATGAAGTTCAATGTTCACAAGTGCAAAGTGATGCATGTGGGTAAGAGGAACCTGAATTATAGCTACGTCTTGCAAGGTTCCGCGTTAGGAGTTACGGATCAAGAAAGGGATCTGGGTGTCGTCGTCGATGATACGCTGAAACCTTCTGCTCAGTGTGCTGCTGCGGCTAGGAAAGCGAATAGAATGTTGGGTGTTATTAGGAAGGGTATGGAGTCCAGGTGTGCGGATGTTATAATGCCGTTGTATCGCTCCATGGTGCGACCGCACCTGGAGTATTGTGTTCAGTACTGGTCTCCGTATCTCAAAAAAGATATAGTAGAATTGGAAAAGGTACAGCGAAGGGCGACGAAAATGATAGTGGGGATGGGACGACTTTCCTATGAAGAGAGGCTGAGAAGGCTAGGGCTTTTCAGCTTGGAGAAGAGACGGCTGAGGGGAGATATGATAGAAGTGTATAAAATAATGAGTGGAATGGATCGGGTGGATGTGAAGCGACTGTTCACGCTATCCAAAAATACTAGGACTAGAGGGCATGAGTTGAAGCTACAGTGTGGTAAATTTAAAACGAATCGGAGAAAATTTTTCTTCACCCAACGTGTAATTAGACTCTGGAATTCGTTGCCGGAGAACGTGGTACGGGCGGTTAGCTTGACGGAGTTTAAAAAGGGGTTAGATAGATTCCTAAAGGACAAGTCCATAGACCGCTATTAAATGGACTTGGAAAAATTCCGCATTTTTAGGTATAACTTGTCTGGAATGTTTTTACGTTTGGGGAGCGTGCCAGGTGCCCTTGACCTGGATTGGCCACTGTCGGTGACAGGATGCTGGGCTAGATGGACCTTTGGTCTTTCCCAGTATGGCACTACTTATGTACTTATGTATATTACATTTTATCTGTCTTCTGGACATAGTGTTTTGCTTTGGCCTTCATAAAGGGACTGGTGCTTTTCATTGATTTAAAGAGATATTACAGATTAATCACTCCCACAGTAAACAAAATTGCAGTAAAATACCAAGTTTAACTGCACCTTAGTAATTCTCTGGAAAACACTCCTAATCTACAGAAAGTTACAAGGGACAATAGACTTGTTATATTTTAGGACTACAGTTGAATTTACAATGTGGGCTTTTCTTTTTTAGATTCAAGGGTACACTAGTCACAACATGTTACTTTAGCAGTAGTTGGCTTATCAGCAATTCATGAACTGAAAAGCCTTTAAGAAAATATTCAAAATAACATTTGTTGTCAGCTCAGCATGTGCACAGTCAGGAAGAATAATAAATTGTCTTCAACAGTTGACTTCACACGGTGACTCATTTTTCTTCTCCATGCTCTCCAGAGAGTGACACACAAATGACAAGATCCACTTTTCAGAAACAATCCTTAAAAGCAAAAGAACTTATTCAGACCTTTTTTAATAGTATGGGAGAAAATGCTTTTCAGCCTTGGTCTTCTTAAATTTGCTGTACAAAAACCAAGGGGCCCTTTAACTAAGCCACGTAGGCGCCTATGTGCGCCCAACGGGCGTCAATTTTGAGTTACCAACCAGCTACCGCGTGGCCCTTGATGTGATTTCATTTTTGACGAGTGTCTGCTACGCGCCCTGGAAAATATTTTTATTTTCTGGTGCGCGGGTGGTAATTGCCATTTTACGCGTATAGACCATTACCGCCCGGTTACCGCATGAGACCTTACCACTAGGTCAATGACTGGCGGCAGTAAGGTCACAGACCCAAAATGGACGCGCGGCAATTTTCATTTTGCATTTTTTTACAGGTGTGCTGAAAAATAATTGTGCGCGCACCCAAAACACACGTCTATACTGTTGCAGGCCATTTTTCAGCGGGCCTTTGTAAAAGGGCCCCGAAATCCATACCAGGAGAGGATGAAAAAGTAGCCCTGACACAGAAGAAGAATTGGGCTACTGAGTCAGACCAATTATACAACATTGGGACCAATATTCAGCTGGCAGGAGGCAGCCCGCATAAGTGCTGCGATTGGCACTGACCCCGGATATACAATGTCGGGCTGTTTCCGGTGACCGACATTGAATATCCGGTTTCATTTTTGGCTGCTTTGACCCTAATATCACCTTCTGTCCTTCAAGTAATTATCTAAAGGACGAAAAGAGTTCAGATGTTTTAAATCAGTTTTCTCTGCTATCACGTATGTTGTTCTTAACATCTATTGCAGGGCTCTTTCATGCAACATCATTAGTCAAAAAACAAAATTTTAAATCAATGTTCTTTGGATCTTATGTGGCTAATAATAGAACACACAAAGAAAGAGTTAATAAATCAATGGCAACAAATGGATGAAGAAATCAAATGAATTAAATATGATATTCAAAGATTAAGAATGAAAGGAAGGAAGGAGGTTTTTTTTGTTCTGCACCCCTATCCTATAAACAGCATGCCCAGTTTCTATAACATGCAACTCCAAATGGGGTGTGGCCAAGGGAGGGACATATGCCAGTCAGCGCATTGCCTTTAAACTCTGCTCCTTGACCCATAAAATTATCTATGGGTTTGCCCCGGAGTATATGCACCCCTTGATCGACCTCCCGCCCAGGAATGCCAACCCTGCTGCTTGTTCCTTCCTCCACCTTCACTTCCCAAACTGTAAGGGTGTCAAGTACAAGAGGATCTTCGCCTCTTCTTTCCGCTATTGGAGTCCTAAGCACTGGAATTCTCTCCCGCAACACCTTAAAACTCAAGCGGACCACGCCCTCTTCAAGAAGTTGTTGAAGACCTACTTCTTTGCCAAGACCTACTCCTCACTGTATACCGCTGCTTGATGCACCCTCCCTGGCTCCTACCCTGCTAGTTCACCCTGTTAGATGCTTCTCCCCCTGCATACTCCTTGTATACTCTTCTAAGTTTTCCTATTCTGTATTTTATTTAATGTTTGTAAGCCACATTGTGCCTGCATGAGTGGGAAAATGTGGGATATAAGTGAATAAATAAATAATGATGTTGCATGAAACAGACCTGCAATAGATGTTAAGAACGGCGTCAGTGAAAGCAGAACATTCTGATTTAAAGCATCTGAAGATAATTACTTGAAGGACAGAAGGTGATATTAGTATCAAAGCATTTAGAAGGACTGCCATTAGTACGTATGATGGACATTTTTAAAAATTACCACAGCAGCAGTGACCACCACTTGTTTTATAGGTGATGCCCCCTCCGCGAAAAACTACACTGGCTCCCAATCAAAGAACGCATTGCTTTCAAAATCTGCACTCTGGTTCACAAAATTATCTACAGTGAAGCCCCAGGATACATGACAGACTTGATCGACCTACCAGCTAGAAACACATCCGAATCAACACGAACGTAACTAAATCTGCACTACCCAAGCTGCAAAGGACTCAAATACAAATCAACCTATGCATCCAGTTTTTCCTACATAAGCACACAACTGTGGAACCTATTACCAAAAGCCTTGAAAACTACGTACGATCACCTAAACTTCTGGAAAACACTAAAAACTAACCTGTTTAAGAAGGCATACCCTACCAATCCAACATAAATGCCTGATGTCTGCAACACAACGAAACTAAAGTACGTAATGGACATAACACAACTCTTCCGTTGTACGATTCCCTAGTGTGGCTGTGCCACATGAACTTTATCTTACCACAACATCACTTTGTATTTGTTTACACCGGAGTCTCCAAACGCCTATCCGGTACTATGTAAGCCACATTGAGCCTAAAAATAGATGGGAAAATATGGGATACAAATGTATCAAATAAATAAATATTATCTGTGTGCTAACCAGTTAGTGTGAAATAATTTAGATGTGCTAACTGGTTAGTGCACAAACATCCAATCTCTGCCCCTAACATGTCCCCTAAAAAGTAATACAAAAAATTATTTAACATGCAAATTCAAAAACTACCACATGACATTGTAGCCAAAGGCTGGTGTAAATGTTTGCACCTAACTACTGACACTTATTTCCATAAAACCACACCTAAATGCTGGGCATGCCCCTGACTGGCATATGTCCCTCCCTTGGCCACACCCCATTTGGAGTTGCATGATATAGAAACTGGGCATGCTGTTTATAGGATAGGGGTGCAGAACAGTTATATGCATTAACTACTAATTAGTACACTTAGCGCTTGTTAAAGTCAATTACTGGTAGTTGTTGCCAGTAATTGACCTTAACAGAGTCCATAGTAAATAAAAAAAATTAAACAAGAACAACAAAAAAATAAATTAAAAATCCCATTAAACAAACAAAAAGAGGACTTAAAATCCCATAAACAAAAGGGGAAACTAAACAAAATGAAAAGTTTTGCTCTGCATACCACTAATGAAAAACCAGCAGTGTAAATATTACACCAGGCCCTACAGCACCAGTACACTTACTGTTGGGAAAATAGAACAAGCATGTCGGCTACAGACCCCTCCATAGTAGCTGTACACTAGCAGAGTCTCTCACCTCTGTCCCACATGCACAATATGGGCAAACCCTCACCTAATACAAAATAAGGAGCCACAAATTAGAAAAAAAAAAACCCTGAAATGAGAAGTCCCCAAAAAAGCTAGGCCCTAGGAGTACAATAGAAGAGAAACAGAAATGCATTTCTTCCAGCACTATGAGCAGATAATTCTTAATGACATATTAGTCACTTGAATCTGTGGAAATAATGATGAACTACCAAGTTGTAGGTGATATCTCTTTATTGGACTAACTTAAAATATATTTGACAAGCTGTTGATAATTATCCTCTCTTCATCGGTGAAGTCACAATGGAGTTCTACTGGGTTTAAATAGTACAAACTCATCTAGGTTTCAGGTGTGTGCTTATGTTTTTACAGCTCAGTGGAAGGTGGTGACAAGGCAGTAACACTTTACAGTTCAAAGGCCTCATATTTGATAATGGGTGAGAAAGCCAGTATCTCCATTGAGTCCATTTACGTTAGTCTCAAAGTGTTTGATGATTGAAATGTTGAAATTTTTCATTTTCTCTGTGCTCCCGAAGTTTCCTTTAAGCATCCTTACTGTAAGGTCATTGAGAGAGTAATCTTCCTTTCAGAAATGTTCATCTACTGAGCTGGGTTTTTTTTTCCCTCTGTAATAGTTTTACATTATGCCTGTGAAGTTTGAAGTGCCTCCACAGATTAGCAGAATAAATGAGGGAGGGACACGAGTCACAGGAGTTCAACAGTAAACATTTTATTCAATTCCAAATGAGACGGTATCCAAGATCTAGTAAAACAAATGCCTCTACCTGTTCCACTCACACTCAGGATTTTGTAGACCTCAATCATCTCTTTTCCAAGCTGAAGAGCCCTAACCTCTTTAGCCTTTCCTCATACGAGAGGAGTTCCATCCCCTTTATCATTTTGGTCGCTCTTCTTTGAACCTTTTCTAATTCCGCTATATCTTTTTTGAGATACGGCGCCCAGATTTGAACACAATACTCAAGGTGAGGTCACACCATGAAGCGATACAGAAGCATTGTAATAGTTTTGGGTTTATTTTGCCTCCCTCTCCTAATAATTCCTAGCATCCGGTTTGCTTTTTTGGCCGCCACTGCACACTGGGCAGAAGATTTCAGCATATTGTCTACAATGACACCTAGGCCTTTTTCTTGAGTGCTGACTCCTAAAGTGGACCCAAGCATGAGATGACTATGATTTGGACTATTCTTCACAATGTGCATCACTTTGATTTCTCTACATTAAATTTCATCTGCCATTTGGATGCCCAGTCTTCCGTTAGAGAGTACTGCTTCCAGAAGGGTGGGAGTGGTAGACCTCAAGCAGTACCAGTACTGGGCCCTAGGGAAAGGGAAGGTGTGCTGCTGGTGCCTGTTGGTTGGCTATGGGCAGACTCTGTGCATCACCTCTCCCAGCAGTGCCAGTACACCTCAAATCCATTGTCGCTCCCACCCTCCTGGATCCTCTAAACTTGCCTCATCCCTGGTGCTGGCAGCAATTATGGCACACTGCTGTGGCCAGCGTTGGGGTCTTCCTTCTGCCAGTTTTCCAGTTCAGATTTTTGCCTTTGTATCTCTATTACTGGTCTGTGATTCCTTGTTTCATATTTGTTGATACTCTCTGTGTTTCACATGTGTGAGTAAGGTGTGTTATTCTGCTAGGCTAGCTTGTAGTTTTCTTTGTAGAGATCTGTAGCAGTCTCATTTGTTGTGTTTTCTCACAAGATAGTGTATTGGGGATTTAGTGTCTGGTGTAATATTTACAGAGCTGCCTTTTCACAGATGAGTTTGTTTCTCTTTGAGTCCTGGGACTTAGTGCTGTTATGGTACAGTAAGGTTTTGAGTGTGTTTTTGCACAAGTTTGAGCTTAGTCTTGTGCAATGGAGGAACTGTGTGTTGGCCTTACTGATGTGATTTCAAAACTTTAATTTAATCTCTCTCTCTCTCTAGTTTGATAGATAGATATAGATGTATATGTATAGATAGAAATGCACACACACATACTCATTTCTATATATTTGTTTAATAAGGTTGGCCAGTAAGGTCAGAGTTTGCAGGGATGGGACAGACATGGGGACAAAGCTTGTGGGTATGGGGTGGGGACAGGGACAAACTTTGTTTCCATGTCATTCTGTAGTCTAAAAATCTGATGGCATACAGCTAATAAGTATAGGATATCTCAGCATACCATACTAAATACAGAGTACATTATAAGTATTGCCATACAAGCTTCCCAGATGCAGTTTCAGAGAATAAAGCATTTGCTCACCTCAAAGTGCCTTCCTCTCACACACTGGCTATCTGCTCCACTTCCACAGTCTGGCATCTCTGTGTCTCTCTTGCTTTCCCTTCCAGCACTCTCTCACCCATGGTCAAGCATCTCTCATTCCTCCCCCACCACTCTCTAAACATGCTGTAAATCCTTAGCAGAAGAAGTGCTGAAGACACTTTGTTTTCTGGCCTGTCCAGGGCCTTCCCTCTGCTGCATCCTGCATCCTCTTACACAACTTTCTATTTCAGGCAGTGGCATAGCCACAGGTGGCCTGGGTGGGCCACTTAGGGCTAAGGCCCACCCAACAGTAGCACATGTTTAGCGGTAGCTGGTGGGGATTCCAAGCTCCACCAGCTGAAAACTTCTCCCTGATGGTAACAAAAATACTGCTGCAAGACTATGTCAGTTTGGTGCCATTGGCCTTTGCATCTGCCACTTCAAGCTGGCACTTGTGTGTGCCTCAAAGCAGGTGTAAAGGCTGATGTGCAAAATTTTTATCTACCACATGTATTCTTGTAGGAAAATGGGGATCATACATTTTATTTTTGGCCTCATCAATGTCCTATCCATGGCCAAACCAGTCCCCTTTGAAATCTGTGCATTGTGTTTATTAGTTTGCCTTAAAACTTTAGCGTATGCTAAATTTATTACACATGTTACATTGATTAGTGTGTGTTAAAAACTTCTACCACATTTTATTAAAATGAATACTCTGGGCAAGTCACTTAACCCTCCATTGCCCCAGGTACAAATAAGTACCTGTATACAATATGTAAGCTGCATTGAGCCTGCCATGAGTGGGAAAGCGCGGGGTACAAATGTAACAAAAAAAAGAAAAGAATGTGCCAAGCAAAGTTCAAAAATTGGGAGAAAAGGCCAAATTTAACCAAAAATGAACTGATATTATTTTCTGTCCATCTCCTTAACAGGCTGTCAAATAATCAAAAAACTGTGCAGTGTGACAAAATCAGCCTGCACATTTGAAAGCTGTTGGGTTGTTTTTGTGTCAGGATCTCTGCTATCACAAACCTGGAGTGTTAAGTGCGGAGCCAGACGCACATGCCCACGACGATGTTGATCCCTTTCCTCCTTGGCACATCTACACTCCGAGCGCGTCTACTTCTGGAAGTGCCTACAGTGACGTCTACAGTGACGTCAGACGCTTTCAGCTTACAACCAGGAACCTTGCACTGCTTCTTTACTTTGGCTACTACCTTGTTGGTTGCACTGGTGCATTCTCTTCTGTGCTTGCTGTCTAGCCAGACCTCTGCTTGAACCTGACCTTGCTTCCTGACCACCGCCTGCCTAGACCTCTGCTTGGACCTGACCTTGCTTCCTGACGCCGCCTGCCTAGACCTCTGCTTGGACCTGACCTTGCTTCCTGACCACCGCCTGCCTAGACCTCTGCTTGGACCTGACCTTGCTTCCTGACGCCGCCTGCCTAGACCTCTGCTTGGACCTGACCTTGCTTCCTGACCACCGCCTGCCTAGACCTCTGCTTGGACTTGACCTTGTTTCCCAATTGCCGCCTGCCTAGACCTCTGCTTGAACTTGACCTTGCTTCCCAATTGCCGCCTGCCTAGACCTCTGCTTGGACTTGACCTTGTTTCCTAATTGCTGCCTGCCTAGACCTCTGCTTGAGCTTGACCTTGCTTCCTGATCATCGCCTGCCTGGACCTCTGCTTGAACTTGACCTTGTTTCCTAATTGCCGCCTGCCTAGACCTCTGCTTGGACTTGACCTTGCTTCCTAAATTGCCGCCTGCCTAAACCTCTGCTTGGACTTGACCTTGCTTCCTAAATTGCCGCCTGCCTAAACCTCTACTTGAACTTGACCTTGACTCCTGATTGCCGCCTGCCTAGACCTCTGCTTGGACAAGCAGACTGTGCTTCATGCTTGCTGACCGCCTGGATCTCTGCTGAGATCTGACCCTATCTGCAATGGCTGTATGCCTCGTTCCCTTGCTGCCTAGTCTGGTTGCCTTCCTTGTAGTCATTCCTGCCCAGATCCTCCAGAAGTCCTGCTGGCCGCCTGCACCCAGGGGGCTCAACCTCTAGGGAACAGTGGCTATCGTAGGTGAAGCACTGGGCTTTCCAACTGCTTATTCTAGAACTGATCCCATGCCTTCGGGCCTGGAACTTATGCTTTAGGATCAGCACAAAGGCTCACAACCAGCATCTTGCCCAAGTTGCTCGCAACAGCCCGGGACAGACCGTGACATCTGCCACTGGTATTTTATTCATCTAGACAACTCTAGGAACATCTTGTACTTGCTGAGAATATTGTTTGAAAATCAACAATACAGCAATTTTAAAAAAAGAGAAAATACAGCACAAGCAAATTCCAGTATGAAAGAGAAAATATGTCTTGGAGAACTTTGAATGAACCTTCTGAAACTCGGTATAATGGTTTGAAAGTCCAAAGACACAAAACTCCTCTCATAAGATAAGCACAGTTTTGATAGAAATAAAAATGGGATCAGACTTTTTATATAATACACTCAGGCCCGAAAGGTTTTTCCACCTTAGGTTACTTACGTCAGAAGGGGTGGGCCCAGGTCAGGGAAGGAGAGATGTCCTCCTGAAGACTCGCAGCCATCAGATGATCTTGCCCGTGCAGCGCCTTCACACAGAGGTGAGAGGTGCTGCGCCGGTGTGGTAAGGCGGAGGGGGGGGACCGGTGGAGGGGGGGAGCGGCGGCGACGACCTCAGGGGGGTGGGGCACAGGGCGGAGGATGGCGGGAGGCGGAGCTGTGGGAGAAGGAGAAAGAGAGACAGGAAGGGAGGTGGGCCAGGGCTGCTAAACTTTTGATTTTTGTTAATACAGGGGGAAGCGGGGAGCAGCGGTGAGCTCGGGGGGGGGGGGGGGCAAGGCCGTCCATATAGGATGCTCCTGACTAGCGCCTTTGCCCCCTCCCGATCCTTTTTTTATTTTTGGTTTGATTTTATATTTTAAGCAGGGGGAAGCGGGAAAGCCACGTGTTTGTGAGGCTTATTTATATTTTCAAACGTGCTAGCTTGGATTTTTATGCTGTAGGGAGAAGCGGGGAGCAGTGTCTGTATGACAGCTCAGGCCTTAACGACAGGTCTGACTTCATGTTAAATATATTGCGGTAACTGATTCGGTGCAATCGTCGGTATGGTTAGTGCATTCCGAATTGTCCACATTACAATTTGAAGTGACTTGTTTGCATTTCGTTTTCGTTAGCTGCTAGCGTCGTCGGAAAATGGCCTTTAATGCATGCTACGGTTGAAAATTTCTTCGTTAAAGGGTCGTTAAAGTTTAGTGCATCTGGGCCTCAGTCTGCAATGTAGTAAAATATCAACCATTACAATGAGAAGACTATTGAAAGGATAAACCTCCCAAGGCATAACTCATCATCCCTTTGTACAGATTTGATTAAGATTTTATTTTTTTTTAAAACATAAAAAAGTGAGAGACAATTGCAAAATAACTTTCTGTTTACTTACAGTATGTTTCTTAGACTACTGTTTTTCTGTCATTAGTTTCATATGAGTAAATTGAGCATTGAGGCGGGAAAGCCATCATTAATTTCAGGTGAACCAATTACTGACACAATTGCTGGCCTGCAGAAACTACTTGGGTGCAAAGAGATAATGAAACTTAGCATTTCAAACCTGCTGACCTCATTAATCTGGGTTACCTCAAGCCATAATGGAAAAATTCAAGAAAACAGATGTAAGAATACTTCTTCCATTTTAAAAAGGTGTAAGTTTTTACATATAATACAGTCATTCAAAAATACTTGTACAGATGTTGATAGAAGAAAGGGGAAAAAAGAAAATATATAATATTTTCAGTATGTCAAGCAAAGTATCTGATATTGTCTACACAATTTTGAGAGATCCAATACTATAAAGGGGATCAATAAAAAGTAATCAACTTCTTAGAAAAAGCCATGTGGGAAGTTGTTAAGAGATACCCTTGTCAATCAAGTTCAGGTACTACTCCCCAAGGACCTATTACAGACTGTCAAATACGATGGTTCCCAAAATATTAACTTGTTAGATTGATAGTGTATAATACATTTACAGTAAAATTGCAGGAAAAAAGAAGCCCCCAAATGGGTAATACCCAGAGTTATTATTTATGTTTTCTCTGGGTTTCTCTTGACATCTAGAAAAATTGAAATCCTAGAACCTATAAATATCTTTTCTTTAGACCTGGAATAATATTTAAGTAAAAACTCTCTATCAAATCTTGCAGAAAGCATCACTGCTAATATCATCAGAGAGTTTCTACTAATGTCTCCCAGTAAGACATCTGACTCTCTAGGTTTCAAAGAGTCTATTGTCATATCTCTCCACCATGCTTCTGGACAGGAAGAGAATATACTTTTAGTGAAAAGTGCTTAGGAAAGAACAGATAATCATAGAACCTAGTAAAGTACAGTCTCATTTATCCGACCTTAGCTAATCAGACTATTTGGCATATTCGACATCATCGCATGGCAGTTAAAAAGCGTGTGGCTTCTCTTTCTGTTTTCCAGCAGTAGCACAGAAGGAAGTTTTGCACCTAAGATAATCAGTTTCCAACCCGGGACCCTGGACCGTTGTGACCCAGGACCCTCTTTTTCTGCAACCTTTTTAATAGGTACATAATATACTACAGTACTGTATTTTTATTCTTCCCCTTCAGATCTATAGAAGATCACTTCCAAAATGGCCAGTCAAAAGAGGAAAAGTTGTTTTGTCTATAGAGCAGAGAGGTGTGGTAGCCGTGTTAGTCCACTCTTAAAGGTTATCAATAGAAATCAAACAAAATAAAACATGGAAAAGAAAATAAGATGATACCTTTTTTATTGGACATAACTTAATACATTTCTTGATTAGCTTTCGAAGGTTGCCCTTCTTCGTCAGATCTGAAATAAGCAAATGTGGTAGCTGATAGTATATATAAGTGAAACATCCAAGCACTTCATTGACAGTCTAGCAGGGTGGGGGTGGGTACGAGGTATGCATGAGTACATCAAAGCATTTCATTGATAGTCTAACAGGATGGATATGGGTAGGTGAGAGGAGGGTGATAAACAGAGAAATACAACTTTATGGTTTATAATGGGCTAGAAAACCCAGATCCTTGTTAAGTCCTGTCTGTTGGGTGTCAAAATATTCAATCATTCTGACTTCAAAGGTCTTACGTTCCTGTATTGTTTTAAAGTTACCTTTCAGGATTCTTACTGTGAAATCACTGGTGCAGTGTTCTGGTCTTGTAAAGTGCTGGCCCACAGGGGTGAGAACCTGACTGGCACCAGCTTTCTTCATGTTATGTCTATGTAAATTAAATCTTGTCTTAAGCATCTGGCCTGTTTCTCCAACACATTGAGCTTGCAAATTGGTGGGAAAATGTGGGATACAAATGCTACAAATAAATAAAATAAATAAATAAATATAGCATCCTTCGTTACATTTTTTACACTGAATGATATATACCACATTGGAAGATGAGCATGTGAAAGATTCCTTTATGTTGAATATTTTTCCTTTGTGAATGACAGTGGGGTCCTGTGAAATGTTTTGGCATAGCTTGCAGCTGGATATATTACAGGAAAATGTGCCCTTCTCTTCCTTTTCAGTCTGTGTTGGGAGTTTACTTCTGATTAGCTTGTGTTTTAAGTTGGGTGGCTGTCGGAAGGCCAGCACTGGTGGGGATGGGAATCTCTTTCAGTAATTCATCCTCCTGCAGTAGAGGCTGTAGATCTCTTATGATTTTCCTCAGTTTCTCCAGCTCTGTGTTGTATGTCACTACAAGGGGGATTCTGTCTGTGGCTTTTTTTCTTTGTAGTGTATAAACCATAAAGTTGTATTTGTCTGTTTATCACCCTCCTCTCACCTACCCACACCCATCCTGTTAGACTATCAATGAAATGCTTTGATGTCCCCATGCATACCTCCTACCCACCCCGCTAGACTATCAATGAAGTGCTTGGATGTTTCACTTATATATACTATCAGCTACCACATTTGCTTATTTCCGATCTGACGAAGAAGGGCAACCTTCGAAAGCTAATCAAGAAATGTATTAAGTTATGTCCAATAAAAAAGGTATCATCTTATTTTCTTTTCCATGTCTATAGAGCAGAAACTTGATGCTTTAAAAAGAATTGACAAGGGTGAATCCATCCAAAAAACTGCAACAGAACTAGGAGTAGGGAGTGTAACAGTTCATGATTGGAAAAGACAACGCAGTCAGCTGGAGAAATGGGGCTTAAATGATTCCTCTACATTTTCATTTGACACTAGAAAAGCTATGAAAAAATGCGAATATGAGTAGGCGAGCAAAGCCTTATTCCTGTGGTTCACACAGCAAAGAGACAAGGGCCTATGTTGCAAGAGAAAGCCCTGGTTTTTCAAAAAGAATTCAATGAAGTGACCCTGATTTCACTGCTAGTATCAGGTGGCTTGATTGTTGGAAGAAAAGATATGGAATAAGGCTGCTCTACATTGCTAGGGAAAAGCTGTCAGCAAACTCTGAGGAATTTGTCACATTCAAAGCAAAATTTCAGCATCTCCTTAAAATAGAAGGCATATCAAGGGACCAGATATACAACTGTGATGAAACCAGGTTAAATTTTAAAATGTTACCATCAAGAACTTTTGCATCATGGGCTCGAAGCCTCAGCTCCAGGTTATAAATGGAGTTTGTCCTGTTTGTCTGTCCTAATTAAATTGTAAGGTTTGTCGAGTAGGGACTGTCTCTTCATGTTCAAGTGTACAGCGCTGCGTACGTCTAGTAGCGCTTTAGAAATGATAAGTAGTAGTAGAGTAAAGAAAGAGTGACTATTCTGGCCTGTAGCAATGCAACTGGTAAACATAAATTACCATCGATTTTCATTGGAAAGTCTAAAAATCCTAGGGCCTTTATAAACATGGCTCCTGCTGCACTTCTTGTGTCCTATAGGAACCAGAGAAATGTCTGATTGGACAAAGACATTTTCCGTAACTAGATTTTCAAGGAATTTATTCCATCAGTAGAAAACTTCTTGAAAATGATAAATCTGCCTCGGAAAGCAATCCTTCTCTTGGACAATGCACCATCTCATCGTGATGAGGACAAATTGAGAAGTGCTGACATTGGAGTGTTTTTTTGCTGCCTCCCAATGTCACATCATTGAGTCAGCCAATGGACCAGGGCATACTGCAAGCCTTAAAGAAAAAATATCACCGTACGTTTCTTACTACACTTGTTTCTGCAATGGATGAAGGGAAAGGAATGATTGAACTTTTAAAGAAAGTGCACATCAAAGATGTTATCTACTGGATCGCTCAGTCATAGGATGAAATCAAACCTCAAGGCTTAGAAAAATCATGGAGAAAGTTAATTCCTGAGTATGAAAATGAACAAGGACATGACACTGAACACAGAGCAGCCGAAGAAGATTGTCTTCCTTTGTTACAGGAAATATCGGCTGCAAGAATGCTTGCGAGGATGACATAAAAGAATGGATGCAGGCAGACGAGCAAGAAGAGCTAACTGACAATGATGTGATTTCTCCGGTGGAAGAGAATGGAGATGATGGTGATGAAGACACCTTGAGTGAGGCTGAACATACAATTGCAAAAGTCAGTCATAGTGAAGGCGTCAAGGCAATTGAGGTTGCACTGGCATATGTAGAACAAGAGAAAGGGACAGCTACTGATGTAATGTTATTGAGATGCTGGTGTGACCTTGCAGCGAGGAAGAGAAGTAAAATGGGGAAACAAACAATATTAACTGAAAGTACAACCACCCACTTATGAAGAATACTTCTTAAACACACCTGTGGTTGTCAATCTGTTGTGGTTTGTCTAGGTGTGATCATGACTCATCTTTCGTAATTGTGGAGGAAAAAGCCTCTGCCTGTCTGTAGTCAAAATTCAAACTTTCATATGACTCACAGACTCATTCTTCATCGGCTAAAAAACTTCCATTACTATTTTTGTGCTTTCTTCTGTGTTTCAATTAACTCATCACACTCATTTTGACTGATAGCAATAAGCATATAGCACTTATCTTGAATATACATCCGACGGGGTCCCATTTCGTCTGATTTGACTCCAGGCTTTAATCAAGGAAATCTGTGCACATATGCCTTTATCTAGAGACAAAAACAAAAATCTATGGGCCCCTTTTACTAAGCTGAGTAAGCATCTATGCATGCCCAACACACGCCAAAATGAACTTACCACCCGACTACCACATGACTCTTGCGGTAATTTCATTATTGGTGCACGTCCACTACGCACTTCTGAAAAACATTTTTTATTTTCTGGCGTGCGTAGCAGGTGCGCACCAAGTGGCATCTGACACACGTATGTCATTACCACACAAATTTTTTACCGCTAGGTCTATGGCAGACAGTAAGGTCAGAGACCCAAAATGGATGTGCGGCAATTTTGATTTTGACGCTTGTCCATTTTCAGGAAAAAAAGAGGGCTTTTTTACAGTGCGCTGAAAAATAATTCTGTGCGTGCCCAAAACCCGTGCCTATATTACCGAAGGCCATTTTTACCACGGCTTAGTAAAAGGACCCCTATTAGCAAAAGGCAAACTTCCTAAAGAATTCTCTTCTACAGCTTGTTTTCAAGTTTGTTTACTTAAATTACCTTAATGTTCGTTCCATTGTATATATTGTCTTTTTCATTTTATTTTTTATATTTATTAAGTGGCTCATTCAGAATAACTGGAGTATAAAATATTGAAAATCTCACTGCCTGGTAGATTTTAAAAGGCTCATTACCTTACTTGCACTGGCTCTGCTTTCTTAGTCCTTTGCTGGTCTAATTCAGACGACATTTAGAAATGGCGCCCTTGTTTTAAAGTGGATGCCCATTAATTCCTGATGTCAGCACTCTCAAGGCTACATCGGAATATAAAGGAATGCTATGCTCTGTGCCCTGAGAATGGCAAGGACAAATCAGGTATACATATAAAGTATCACATACCATGTAAAATGAGTTTATCTTGTTGGGCAGACTGGATGGACCGTTCAGGTCTTTATCTGCCATCATCTACTATGTTACTATCCACCACCCTTTCGTAAAGAAGTATTTCCTCTGATTAGTCCTGAGTCTATCCCCTGTCACCTTCATCCTAGGCCCCCTCATTCCAGAGCTTCATTTCAATTGAAAGAGGCTTGCCTCTTGTGCATTTGTGTCATGGAGTTATTTAAATGCTTCTATCATATCTCCTGTCTTCTGTCTTCCAAAATAAATATCAATAAAGAATGAGGATAATAGATAACTTGGCTTGATTTATATTTATAGCTGCTTCGTTCTAGATTTTAATTAAATTGTTTCATTCTTTAATTAAGCAAATAATTTCTCATAATAGGAGGCATCAAAAGACTAAGGGGCCCTTTTTACAAAGCAACAGTAAGCCGAACTCGGGCTTACCACTCGCTCTGTTGGGACTACCGCTGGCCCAACGTGGTTGCCGCTGATAGTCCCACTCCTCAATGGGTGGCGGTAAGGGCTCCCCGTCGCATGGCCATGCGGTAAGAATTCTCTTACCGCATGACCATGTGTGCCTGAGGTCTTTTTATACACTGTGGTAAAAATGGCCCTAGGGTGCGGGAAAAACACCCCCCTCCTCGCTAGCGCAGGGCCCTTTTCCCCACAGCTTGGTAAAAGGAGCCCTAAAACATCATACTGCTTTTTTATTGCAAATTCAGCCAACTTAGCGGTAAATGTTCATCACCTCAATGACTTTCCTTATTTTGTGTGCAAATATCCCCCAAAGAAAACAACTCAAAGGCCCAAGAAATTATGGGGCCCTTTTACTAAAGTGTTTTAGACAGTTATCCTGCAAACCGGTGGGTGTTAACTGCTACTTCACAAACACAGTAACTGCTTTTGTGTTATTTTTACAATTGTACATTAACCTCTGGAATCTATATATTGTTCCAGGGCTGGCATTAGGGGAGGGGAGGCAAACAGGTCAGCTGCCCTGGGCCCCATAGCTCCAGGGGGCCCCACGCTCCAGGTATCTCTTCACCTTCTCCCCACCACAGTCCATCTCCTCCTCCCTTCCCCTCACCTTACCGATCTTTAAAAATGTATTTCCTTTCTCAAGGGCCTCGGCACAGCAGCCATCCTCACAAGCTGCCTCCGGATGCCCCAAAGCTTTCCCTCCCTGCCACGATCTGCCCCCTATGGTGCAATTTTCTGTTTCCACCTAGGCAGATCGCGACAGAGAGGGACAGCTTCATGGCAGCCAAAGGCATCTTATGAGGATGGCTGCCACACCGGGGCCCCTCTGTGAAGGGAAATAAGTTTTTAAAGAAGAGTGGGAAGGTAAGGGAGGGAGATGGACCGTGGTGGGAAGAAGGGTTAGAAATGCCTGAACTGCGTAGTAGCAATGAAGGTGGAGAGATCGGGGGAGGAGAAAGGAGAGAGGATCAGGGGTCCTCTCCTTAATTTCTACCCTGGACTCCACCATGTCTAAAACCAGCCCTGTATCGGGCCCAACTGTGTGTGCACATTGGAGATGAATGTGCAAATAAATTGACTAATGAACTCGGTAACATCAACAATTGGGTGCTAACAACCAACTATTGATGTTAACAGACTTAAAAATTTGCTCATTAATCTGGATGCACACTATGCTATAAAGTACAGCACCTAACTTCAAGCGCATGTATCTGAAAAGAGGGCGTAGCCAGGGTTGTTCCAAAACGTTGCGTGCAGATTTACAGAATTCTCCCAAAGTGCACCTAAGTTGGGCGCTGACGTTTATACCTGTTTTTAGCAGATGCAAGTATGGTGCCCAAAGTTATGCGCAGGATTCACACCAAACACTATTCTATAAAGTGCAAGCTCCCTTTATAGAATGGTGCTTACTCCCGGATTCTGTATAGCGCACCTAGATTTCCACGTGGTTCCGCATGTAAATCTAGGCGCATTCTATAACTATGCACATAGATTCATTGTTTTAACAAGCTGTTCAGCATTGTTAACAGCTCTTAATAAGCACTAATTGGCAAAAATTCGAATTTACGCACGTACATTGCTAAGCATATTCTGTAATGTACTGTGCCTAAATCCTAACACACGCAAACAAAAAGGGGTGTGCTTAGGGGCGTGGAAATGGGCATTTCATGGGCATTCCAAAATCTATGCACGTTGTTATAAAATATGGGCCAGTGCGCATGTTAGATTGATCGTGAGCCCTTGTGCCTAGGCCGAAGCTTAGGAAGAACCTTGGCCGAGGCCTAGGGTAGACCAAACGGATGCTATGTGGTAAGAATGTCCGCAAAGTCTAACACACTTAGGGAAATCAGCAAGCACCACCAGAAAAGGGAAATAGACCACTCATTCGGGCTGCAAGGCCGATCGGGAACCCACTTGTACAGAGTCCAGACGTACGGACCACAAGGCCGAACTGGAACCCAATCATACACTAGGGAAGGGACAAGAACCACGAGAGGTCCCAGAAGGGACTGGAACACAGGTGGCGCACACAGCGCCGGGCACTGACACAAAGGGGAAGACGTCAGACCAAACTGGCAGATACAGACAACAACCAGAGGGAGAGGGTACAGACAAGGACTACATGGAACCCAGGTAGCGGTAGGCAGTACCCACAATGGAAAAGGGAAAGGCAGGGTCAGAGCAGGACACTACTAGACTCACGGAACCTAAAGGAGCAAAGCTTCACAGAAATGGCCACCAAGAAAAAGACAGAAGAGAAGGCAGCTTCTAACTAAATAAACCAGGAGAGGGAATCAGGCTCCCCAGAGCCAAATAACAAACACAGAACACCAAGAGTAAAAGCACACCACAGGAAGGACTGCCTTCAAATACAAAGACAGGGAAAAAGCAGGGCACACAATAGAACAGAAAGAGTTAAGCAGACTACAGAGAAAAGCTGCTGAGAGAGGTAGGCCTCACAAGAGCCAAATACCAAACACTGCACACAAATGAGTTAAAGTAGATACAGAGAAAGGCAGCTTGAAGAGGCAGGGCTCACAAGAGTACAGAAAGGGTTAAGGCAGACTACAAAGAAAGGCTGCTTAAAGAGGCAGGGCTCACAAGAGCCAAATACCAAGCACTGCACACAAACGGGTTAAAACAGATATAAAGAAAGGCTGCTTAAAGAAGCAGGGCGAATACCAAACACTGCACACAAATTATTTTTTTAAAGCAGGCTAGAGGGAAGACTAAACAAACAGAGCAGGAACAAGTCAACACCACAGCCAAGGGAGAGACAACAGACCCAGCTGTACTGCAGTGAAGTAATCAGAGAAAAGCTAGCTACAAGCAGCACACACAGAAACTACAGACAGGAAGGGCAAGAAAACTACAGAAATAACACTCTGTGTCACAAGCACAGACTAAGCAGAACAACAAGAGCTCGCAGCTGCAAGAGATAACGCTAGAGTGTCCACAGTAAGGAGAGGTAAGTTTAAATAAGGTCTGACTGCTGCCTCAGAAGTCAGCTTTTTGTTGGCGTAAATGAACGTGCGTAGATTTAGTTGCTTGAACTATGCCTAAGCATATTCTAGATATTACGCACAGGTAAATCTATGTGCATAGGTGTGATTGCTTTGCGCGTGTTAATTTTAGACGCCATATGTAGAATCAGGTGCTTAGCGCTCAAGTTTTTTGGAACTGAATTTTTGGCACTGTTTATTGAATTCCCTCCTTAGGGCATTTTATGTTAGGGGACATAACTAGGCGGGGCAAGGGTGGAAAACAGACATGGTCAGAATATTGCAGTTAGCACACAGCAACTGACAATTTGGCAGTTAGTGCAGATGGACGATATCATCCTAAACAGGAGGCGCTAAAAGCATCTGCACTCATCGCAACAAGAATATCGTGTGCTAATGAACATTTTAATGTGCAAACAAGTGCTGGGTACTCTCCCTAATAGGGGCCGTGTTAAATATGCATCTACCGCACATTCATTTCTTGTGTTATTTATTTATTTATTGCATTTGTATCCCACATTCCCCCACCAATTTGCAGGCTCAATGTGGCTTACATTATGCCGTAAAGGCAATCGCCATTTCCAGATAGAGAATTACAAGTGGTATTGCATTAAGGCGCATAAATCAAACATATAAACGGCAAGTGACCAACTGACCTGCAAATGCGCAGTAGAGTCACTCAGAACGCTAACAGTGTTGAAGTCCAAGCCCCGCCTCCACCAGCAGTACAGCCCAATAGGGAGGAGGGCTTGGACATGGGTGTGGAAATTGGAGGAGGAGGGAGCAGGGAGGGAAGGAGGGGGCGGAACTGAGGGAAACATGCTGGGGAGAGGGCAGGGGAGAGAGCAGGGTTGGTGGACCCGGGAGGGGGGGGCCATAGGAAAACAAAAAACTAGCCCGTTGTTACGGGCTTAACGGCTAGTGGTAAAGTAGAATATTGGTGGTATTGCATTGAAGTTCCTGAATGATAGAGTGAATTATAAAATAAGTTAGATAATCAACTATAGAAAGTGTTAAGGAATGGAAACTGGAAAATTTAATGCATTAAAGTAAAAGGACTCTAATTTTTCAAAAGGTGAGCCTGTTCACCCTCGGTGACTCATATTGTCTTTAAAAACTAAATAGAGGAGTTACACTACTGCAGAAGAGGGGTTGATCCCAGCAGTATGTAATTTGGCAATAGCGGCCTCTCTCAAGTGCAATATATAGTCAATATAATTGAAGTATTTGGTACATACACATCAGGCAAGATGCTTCAAGTGAAGGATGTGTTGGCATGATTTTGAAAAAGGTTTGAGTCAGATAAGTGTATTTTCAGCAGGGCACCAAATTAAGGGAGCAGGACAGGCAGTGACAAACAGCTAGAGTGGAACTACTCAGCAATACAGCAGGGCACCAAATCAAGGGAACAGAGCGGACAATAGCAGGTCATGCAGTGACACTGTGGTAGATATTAAAAATGCACTAGTCACAAAACAACAGGCAACTGAATCAAGAGCAAGGTAGAGAGGGATAAGGAAAAAGGAGGGTTTTTTCTCTCTCTCTGTTTTTGTAAGTGAAGCTAATAGAAGTCTAGACAAAGGAGACCAGGCAGCTGCAACTAGAGCGGCAACTGGCAAGAACACAATAAGATCCAGACTGCCCCTATCAGACTGACTGTTCACATGTCCTTTAAATTGTAAGCTCTTTGAGCAGGGACTGTCCTTCTATGTTAAATTGTACAGCGCTGCGTAACCCTAGTAGCGCTTTAGAAATGTTAAGTAGTAGTAGTAAGTAGTAGATACCAAGGGCAAAAAGTGTGAGCATTCACTGCATTAGTGGAGCTGTGTACTGAGTCCTCCTCTGTGGAAACTGAAGGTAACCAAGCAAAGAGAGAGGGTTGTCTTTAGAAGCGCCAGTTTTTCTGACCATGGATTCACAATTTCCCCTGCCTTAGTGAATATATTTCCATTAGGCATGCCGATTGGAGGATAGGACAGGTAATTTTGGGGAACTTCAGCCAGGTCTGGCTAGTCTGTGCCTTATATGCCCATTATACCAACAAGTATGTGGCTGCAGTCTCAATGAGCTCTGAAAGGTACCATGTCACATAAATTCATACAGGGATCTCAAACTGAAGCTGGTCTCTGCTGCTTTTCACTGTGGCTAGAGATTCTGATACCAAAAATTGTTCTGTGGTGGGGCTCATGGAGAAATTTTTGTGTGTGTCATTTCTCATATCACCTAGGGGAAATTTCCATGTTGTTGGGTCCTCACCCTTTTATTGTCTTGGGAGGGGCAACAAAAACTTTCTGGCCTTTTTTCCATGGCTCCCCCATCTCCAGCTCTAACACAATGCATTGTGGTCCAGCAGGGGTCTGTTGGGGGAAAAGCGAATGGGCATTGCTTCTGCCTCAGTGGCCAACCCTAGACTACCAGGCAGGGGCGTAGCCAGACAACAGATTTTGGGTGGGCCTAGGCAAGAAGTGGGTGGGCACCAAGTGTTCTCCACACCACCACCACCAAAAAAATATCTAAGCTGGCAGGAAAACGCTTCTTTCCACCTTGGCAGTCTGCAGAAGGCATCCGCTGAAAACTGAGCATGCGCAGGTTCCGGTATCGTTGAGAGTAGCGTTTTTGTTACCATTAGGCGGAAGTCTTCAGCTGACGGGGCTTTGGATCCCCACCAGCTACCGCTAAATGTGTGCTACTGTTGGGTGAGCCTGAGCCCTAGGTGGGTGGGCCATGGCCCACCCAGGCCCACCTGTGGCTACGCCACTGCTACCAGGGATATTCTGGTAGGCCCAGGGGCCTAAGGGGGGAGGGTTGCTGCAAGTCTAAAGCGTCCCTGGTTATTTGTGGAAAAAATTGCTTTGACTTAAGTAGCACTTTATCTTGGGTCGTGCAATTTAAACATCTTGTGCAGTTTATTAAGACCTATTTTCACACACAACTGTATTTTTAAACTTTGTTTTTTAAGTAGTGGTAATTGACAATTTAAAATAATATTTATTGCCATCTATTTTAACATCTAAAATTTATGTGCAATAATAAACATCACAATAATAATTCAAAACATTGTGTCTGTAATAATTTCTGGAAGACACTTGAAAACGATTGAAAAGCTTTTACACTGAAATTTAAACCATCTAAGGAGTCAGATTGATGAAATTTGATTCTCTATCATATAAATACCCACAATCTGCTGTTTCCTCATCAAATATTTTGCTTGCAGCCCAAATGACATAGAAGCTGAGAGAGGTTGCTACATTGCTCCCTATGAGAACACCTAAGACTCTAAGGGGTCCTTTTACTAAGGTGCGCTGAAAAATGGCCTGCAGTAGTGTAGACACGTGGTTTTTTTTTTTGCACACAGAATCATTTTTCAATGCACCTACAAAAAATGCCTTTTTAAAATTGTTGCTGAAAATGGACGTGTGACAAAATGAAAATTGCCGCACGTCCATTATGGATTCGAGACCTTACCGCCAGCCATTGACCTACTGGTAAAGTCTCACGTGGTAACCAGGTGGTAATGACCTACGCGCGTCAAATGTCACTTGGCGCGCGCCCAGTACTCACGTCTGAAATTAAAAATTATTTTTCGGACGCGTGAATTGGTCACGCACCAAAAATGAAATTACCACAAGAGCCACACAGGAGCTGGGCAGTAATTCCATTTTGGCGCACATTGGGCACGCGTAGACGCTTACGCGGCTTAGTAAAAGGGCCCCTAAACTACAGTCTAACCCCGAGAGCAAGGTTAGTGGTGTTCAAAGACTTTCAGATACCCTCTGAAAGTCTTTTAAATAAAATCTCTGCAAAAGAAAAGCTGCCAGGCTACGGAGACAACCCTGTTAATCTTCTCCCCTGATAAAACTGTGAGGGTAGGGAAAGGATACAATAACTGCCAGAGGCTCAGGGTATTTGGCAAAAATTCTCTTTCCACATGTGGCCAAAGACTACAAGTAGAAAGCTGGAGGCCTTATTCAAGTCTAAAATAAACTTCGTCTTATTGTGATAAGCTGGTGATGCTATTTTTGGTTCTTGTTCTTACGATATTTGTCACACTTTGACTGCTGAAAAGCTGCCTAAATAATATTTGTATTATTCACCACCCGTGGCTGAGCTGTCCTCCACATTCACCCACTGCAGTCTCCTACATACTATGAACAACACCTGTTACATTTTTCCTTTCTCATTAAGACCAAATATTTTAATTAACGACTCACTAGATTATTGTCAAAAAAAGGCAGCTCAGTTCTTCATAACAGCTGTTCTAGGGCACAGAGTCATACCACAAATAGCAATTAAACAGATGTCAGGAAAAATGTAATAATCCTGGCAAGGGTTCCCAGTGACAACCAATCATGTTGGCTGGAGTGTAGGGCTAAATTATTTGTGTGGGGGGAGGGAGGGTGGAGGGAGTGGAGACAGGGAAGAGGACACACAGAAAATAATCTAATATCCAACAACTATTGATGTTTTGGTACTATCTACTAGTATTCTAAACATTTCTTAGCTTGTAATTCATACCCAAATATCTTAAATCAAAGTGCATATGAATTTGTAAAATGAACCCTGGATGTAATATTAATACTACAGTATTGCAACTTCCAGCAACTCAAGAGCTAGTATTGGTCAGTGGATGTGTAAAAACTCAGAATGGTTAAGAGCAGAAACTGGTGTTTTTTTATAAGGTAAGGGCAGACTTAATTCCCTTACTATTTCCCTAATGGGTTGCTGAATGAAGGGATAGGGCCTGTGCTTCCCTACAAGGCAGCACAGTGTATGTTCTGGACTGAGCAAGTGAATGGATGCTCCCCTTCAGAAGTGTGTCGAAGGAATAGATAGAGTCCATATGAAGTTTAACTCAGTCCTTGGTTGTGGACTAGAGAGTAAGAGGAGGAGCATGGTGAATTCCTTTCTCTCTAGTGAAGTATCCTTGAGGGAAAGTGCCCAAGAAGACACATCTCATCACTGAAGGAAGCAATGCTGGTAGCAAGACAGCTTGTTTGTTCCCAGAAGAGCCAGTTGTGGGCTAAAAGCCAAGAAGGGAAGATCTGTGATGGGCTTCAAGTTCAGAGAGAGGACTGGAGATGCAGAAGACTCTGAGGTACCTGCTGGCTGACCTATATTAATGTTGCAATCCATGCATAGGGCCGATGCTAGGGTTTCTTGTGCCCCCTGCAACCTATGTTTATATTTATTGAGATTTAATAAAACCACCATTATTACAAAGTAATACGAGTGATCAACAATCACAAAATAATAATAAAAGCAAAAAAAGGAACGCTATAAAATACAGGATAGTATTTCAGGCAAACAGTCCATAAACATACCAAGGGGTCAACGAAATAAATTGAATATACACTGTTTTGGGTTTGAAGAAGCCAACCGGACGATCCATGTGGAATAATGATTCAGATAAATAATAGCTGGGGATAATCAGGTTAATACCACATTTTATTCTGTTTACTATTGTTTAATTGATCTCCTTGTCTTGTTTCACTCTCCCTATTTTGTGGTCTAAGGAAGAGTATAGAATTATCTGATTGAAATAATTCGTGTGTATTACTTTCTCTGTATTTCTGTATTTATTGCTTGTAAATTTAAATTCTTATAAATAAAAAAAAAAAACATCCCAAGGGAAAGAGGGGAAGCAAGGAACCTACTGGCAAAACTGCCTTAAAATAACAAAACATATCAGCCAATTGTGACTGAATGCTAAAGAGAAAAGATAGCTATATAAACAAGATTTTAATTAATCAAGGAGGATTCAGACCTAAGTGAGGGAAGAAGTCCATTCCATAACAAATAGGCTAGAGAGCAGAAAGCATGTTTTCGTGTAGATGGTAATTGCATTTGAGAGAGACCTAGGGAGGGGGGAATAGGAAATTGTTTATCTAGCTAGATAATCTGGTAAGCCAGTGTTCAGAGCTTTAAAAGTCAGGGTTAGAATTTTGAACTGAACCCTTAACTCTATAGGAAGCCTGTGAAGCTTTCTAAGGAGAGGGGAGATATGATGTCTACATTTCAAGTGGCATAATACCTGAGCCACGGTGTTTTGAAGCGCCAGCATAGACTACACTGCAGCAGTCTAATTAGAAACTAATGAACGCATGAAACAACGAATGAAGAGGTAAATTTGAATGGATCATATCTTACAAAGTGCTAAGAAACCAGTACGTAGAACTGAGGAGATGTGTGAAGAGAAAAACTCAACCTCAAATCAATGGTAACACCAAGGTACTTAAATTGTTCCACCGGCTGAACTGGAAGACCAAACACTGTAGGAATGATAGAAGGGGGAGTCATATGACCTGAAATCCAGCAGTCTGTGGTCTTCTCTGTGGATTATGGACAAGGTGGTGTTTTTTCAGCCATGCTGCCACATTATCCAGGCAGGACTGGAGAGGGGAAATATCAGGATTGATAGTGGTATTATAATGGATCAAAATATATTATCAGCATATAAATAAGTACTTCTTCCCAAGGATTGGACTTGTGTAGTCAAAGGACTCAAAAACAGATGACAAAGAATAGGCAAGAGAATCAACCCTTGAGGGACCCCCACTAGTTATAGAGAAGACACCTGATTATCAGCCATTGAAACCTGGAATGTACGGTCGGATAGAAATGAAGAAAACCATATGAGTACTGTACCTGTCAATCTGATGTCTCTGAGTCACTGTAATAATGACATTGAAGGCTTCTGAGAGATCAAATGATATGGCAAGGGCAACTAAACCAGCATCTAATTTACTATGGATTTCACTAAGGAGAGCAGCTAGTACTGTCTCAGTGCTATAACCTGGCCTAAAGCCTGACTGAGGAGAATGTAATGCAGCACTGCTTCTGAATGGGACTGAAGTTGTGAGCAAAATATATCTATTGTGGCTTTTTTAAAAACAGGCCAGACTATTGCTGCCTTGAGAGGTCCAGGCAACACCCCTTCAAAACCAACTGATGAATAAGTGGTACTAGACCCAGCAAAGGAAGTTTCAGCAAGAGGAGGGGACAGGTGGTGGGACAAACTGACATACATACTTTCGAGAAAGTGTCCAGAGATGGCACCCCCCTCTCCTCCAGTGCAACATCTCCCATTTTTCTCTTTTCATCCCTCCCTCTCATTCTCATCTCCTTTTTCTTCACTTCCCTCCCCTACCAGTCCAGCATTGCTCATTTTCTGTTCTCTCCCCTCCCTCCCACCTACCCAATATTTCCCTTACTCTCTTCACTCCCTCCTACCCACCCATTCAGCATTTCCCCTCAACCCTCCTTACCTCTCTCCCTTCTGCTGTTGCTGTTGTGGTTGCTGCCGCCTCCCACTGCCATGCCTCTAGGCCAGTCAGCTCACAGCAGCAACCAAAACACCAATATGTGCAGGAGATCCTTCTAGCTCATGTGCTTGCAGCTTACAAAGGCCCTGTTGATCAGTTTCCCTCTGACCTGCATTTCCCATTGTCAGGGGGTGGGACCAGCATGGTCTTCACAAGCTGAGAACACATATGCTGGAAGGCTGTCCTGCCCATATTGCTGTTTTTACTGGATGTGGAGACCACTGGTCTGGAACATTTCTACTTTGGGTGCCAAGGACCTGCTTTCATTTTTGGGTTGAAGCACTTACTGTCACCCATTGAGGTGGTGCTAAAGGCTCTCGTGCTAACCCAGCGGTAACTGGGCAGCTCATAGCACTGTCCAACTACCGCCGGGTACACACCAGCGTTACAAAAATAAATATATTTCTGTAGCATCGGATGTGGCGTGCGCTGGGGGTGGGAACTACCGCTGGGCTGCTTCAGTACTTCCCTTTCAGTGAGCGGTAAGCCCATGTTTGGCTTACTGCCGCTGTATAAAATGACCCCTACATGAATAATTATGCAATGCAGTACATAATATATAAATAAACATTTTTTAAAAATCCACAAACACATACCTAGTAGGACAGGTATGTTCATGAATCAGTGGTCATATAGTTGCTCCATGCATTGTATCAATTATTTTTTTTTTTACTACAAGGCTACACAGAGGGGCATAATCGAACTGGGCGCCCATCTTTAAGGGCACCCATCTTTACGGGTGCCCCGGCGAAGGGGTGGGGCATCCCGTATTATCGAAACAAGATGGGCGTCCATCTTTCGTTTCGATAATACGGTCAGGGACGACCAACTCTCAACATTTAGCTCGACCGAAATCTTGAGATCACTGACCTTAGAGATGGCCGACCTCGGTTTTCGCCTATAATGGAAACCGAGGACGCCCATCTCAAAAACGACCAAATCCAAGCCATTTGGTTGTGGGAGGAGCCAGCATTTCTAGTGCACTGGTCCCCTCTCACATGCCAGGACACCAACTGGGCACCCTAGGGGGCACTGCAGTGGACTTCACAAATTGCTCCCAGGTGCATAGCTCTCTTACCTTGGGTGCTGAGCCCCCAAAACCCACTACCCACAACTGTACAACACTACCATAGCCCTTAAAGGGTAACAGGGGGCACCTAGATGTGAGTATAGTTGGTTTTGGGTGGGTTTTGGAGGGCTTCCACTTACCACCACAAATGTAACAGGTGGGGGGGGGATGGGCCTGGGTCTGCCTGCCTGAAGTGCACTGCAGTACCCACTAAAAACTGCTCCAGAGACCTGCATACTGCTGTGATGGAACTGGGTATGACATTTGAGGCTGGCATAGAGGCTGGAAAAAATTGTTTTTTAATTTGTTTTTTTGGGTGGGAGGGGGTTGGTGATCACTGGGGGAGTAAGGGGAGGTCATCTCCGATTCCCTCCGGTGGTCATCTGGTCAGTTTGGGCACCTTTTCAAGGCTTGGTCGTGAACAATAAGGGACCAAGTAAAGTCAGCCAAATGCTCGTCCGGGACGCCCTTCTTTTTTCCATTATCGTCCGAGGACGGCCATCTCTTAACCACGCCCCCGTCCTGCCTTCGGTACACTACCAACACGCCCCCTTGAACTTTGGTCGTCTCTGCGACGGAAAGCAGTTGGGGCCGCCCAAAATTGGCTTTCGATTATGCCGATTTGGGCGGCCCTGAGAGAAGGATGCCCATCTCCCGAAAATGAACTGGACAGTGACATAGTGTGCAGTTGTGTCTCACTACATAGTGCTTAATAGGAGAGAATACTTTCTCATAAATAATCTCAACGCAGATACCTACCTAAGAGGGGTATAAACACAATATACCCCGTTTTAGTACTTATAATGAATCTACCTAAAAGTCCCCAAAAGATCACAACAATAAGAGCTTAATCATGACTTTGCAGCACAGTAATCCAGGTCTCAAATGACAAAGATATGAAACAGAGTTACTCACATACTGCACTTCTCTTCACAGTGTCAGCATTCCTCCTTTCCAAATAGTGTAATCCTAGTACCCAAAGCTTCCCTGATTATATTCAGCATTTCTTCCTGAGGAATATTTGTGCATAGGGACTCCACATCTAATGTTATCAGGGAAGCTTTGGGTGGTAGGACCACACACCAGAGAATACTTATCGAATTCATTGGGTGGAGGAGTGGTCTAGTGGTTAGAGCACCAGTCTTGCAATCCAGAGGTGGCCAGTTCAAATCCCACTGCTGCTCCTTGTGATCTTGGGCAAGTCACTTAACCCTCCATTGCCTCAAGTACAAACTTAGATTGTGAGCCCTCCTGGGACAGAAAAATATCCAGAGTCCCTGAATGTAACTCACCTTGAGCAAGGTGTGAGCAAAATATAAATAAATTGTTGAGTTGGCTGCCATAGCACTAAAGGAGAATTATTTTATTTTTGAGGGACAGTTTTTTAAGCTGATAAGAAGCACTGCAGTGGGTACAGCTATGGAACCCTCTGTAGCAAGTTTAAAAATGGCCAATTTTAAGAAAAACGTTTAAGGATAACCCATTTAACAAGAACATTTCATTGTGGCATAGATTCATTTTTGATGTTTTAATGATATGGACAGGTAAGGAGGGGGTGCTTTTGAAATTTTATACATGATTAAATATAAATGATACAAATCTCAAGTTCCAGATTGATTATGATAAAGAAGAGCTAACATTTTTGAATATCATCATTCAGAATAAAGATAGTACATTTACAACCACACTATATCGTAAACCTACTGATACCAACAAACTGCTACGTCAGGGTCTCAAACATAACCTGCCATTTAGGCAGTTCTTATGGGTAAAAAGGATTTGTTCTGATAAGGATGATATGGAGAATCAAACAAAGATCATGGCTAAAAGGTTTCTAGATAGGGTATATCCCATTATACATGTGAAAGATGGAGTAGTTATATCTGGAAAATTACAGAAAGAATCACTTTTAAAGACACAATTGAAAAGAGATATTAGCAAGGTTGAATGTACACTTTTATTTTAATAATGTCATAAGATAAATGATCACAAAAAAAGTATTGGCCAATAATTCAGAATCTTCAGTACCAGGCAGACAAAGAATTGTTAGTTGCTTTTAAAAGGAATAGGAATTGCAAGGACATTCTTTCTCCATCAGTACTTTGAATATTACGAAAAAGAGAAAGTGTTTGTGGTCATTATCCATGTTAGTACATACAGTGGGGGAAATAAGTATTTGATCCCTTGCTGATTTTGTAAGTTTGCCCACTGACAAAGACATGAGCAGCCCATAATTGAAGGGTAGGTTATTGGTAACAGTGAGAGATAGCACATCACAAATTAAATCCGGAAAATCACATTGTGGAAAGTATATGAATTTATTTGCATTCTGCAGAGGGAAATAAGTATTTGATCCCCCACCAACCAGTAAGAGATCTGGCCCCTACAGACCAGGTAGATGCTCCAAATCAACTCGTTACCTGCATGACAGACAGCTGTCAGCAATGGTCACCTGTATGAAAGACACCTGTCCACAGACTCAGTGAATCAGTCAGACTCTAACCTCTACAAAATGGCCAAGAGCAAGGAGCTGTCTAAGGATGTCAGGGACAAGATCATACACCTGCACAAGGCTGGAATGGGCTACAAAACCATCAGTAAGACGCTGGGCAAGAAGGAGACAACTGTTGGTACCATAGTAAGAAAATGGAAGAAGTACAAAATGACTGTCAATCGACAAAGATCTGGGGCTCCACGCAAAATCTCACCTCGTGGGGTATCCTTGATCATGAAGAAGGTTAGAAATCAGCCTACAACTACAAGGGGGGAACTTGTCAATGATCTCAAGGCAGCTGGGACCACTGTCACCACGAAAACCATTGGTAACACATTACGACATAACGGATTACAATCCTGCAGTGCCCGCAAGGTCCCCCTGCTCCGGAAGGCACATGTGACGGCCCGTCTGAAGTTTGCCAGTGAACACCTGGATGATGCCGAGAGTGATTGGGAGAAGGTGCTGTGGTCAGATGAGACAAAAATTGAGCTCTTTGGCATGAACTCAACTCGCCGTGTTTGGAGGAAGAGAAATGCTGCCTATGACCCAAAGAACACCGTCCCCACTGTCAAGCATGGAGGCGGAAATGTTATGTTTTGGGGGTGTTTCTCTGCTAAGGGCACAGGACTACTTCACCGCATCAATGGGAGAATGGATGGGGCCATGTACCATACAATTCTGAGTGACAACCTCCTTCCCTCCGCCAGGGCCTTAAAAATGGGTCGTGGCTGGGTCTTCCAGCACGACAATGACCCAAAACATACAGCCAAGGCAACAAAGGAGTGGCTCAGGAAGAAGCACATTAGGGTCATGGAGTGGCCTAGCCAGTCACCAGACCTTAATCCCATTGAAAACTTATGGAGGGAGCTGAAGCTGCGAGTTGCCAAGCGACAGCCCAGAACTCTTAATGATTTAGAGATGATCTGCAAAGAGGAGTGGACCAAAATTCCTCCTGACATGTGTGCAAACCTCATCATCAACTACAGAAGACGTCTGACCGCTGTGCTTGCCAACAAGGGTTTTGCCACCAAGTATTAGGTCTTGTTTGCCAGAGGGATCAAATACTTATTTCCCTCTGCAGAATGCAAATAAATTCATATACTTTCCACAATGTGATTTTCCGGATTTAATTTGTGATGTGCTATCTCTCACTGTTACCAATAACCTACCCTTCAATTATGGGCTGCTCATGTCTTTGTCAGTGGGCAAACTTACAAAATCAGCAAGGGATCAAATACTTATTTCCCCCACTGTAAGTAATGCCACACTGGGAAAAGACCAAGGGTCCATCGAGCCCAGCATCCTATCCACGACAGCGGCCAATCCAGGCCAAGAGCACCTGGCAAGCTCCCCAAACGTACAAACATTCTATACATGTTATTCCTGGAATTGTGGATTTTTCCCAAGTCCATTTAGTAGCGGTTTATGGACTTGTCCTTTAGGAAACAGTCTAACCCCTTTTTAAACTCTGCCAAGCTAACCGCCTTCACCACATTCTCCGGCAATGAATTCCAGAGTTTAATTACGCGTTGGGTGAAGAAAAGTTTTCTCCGATTTGTTTTAAATTTACTACACTGTAGTTTCATCGCATGCCCCCTAGTCCTAGTATTTTTGGAAAGCGTGAACAGACGCTTCAACATCCACCTGTTCCATTCCACTGTTCTTTTTGCCATGCAAATTTGAAAACCAACCACCTTGATTACTAATCCGCGCAGCAATGCCAACATATGAATGGGCTCTGTCGGCATTAGTGCACGGCAGCCGGTAGCACTGCTTAGTAAACAGGGGGGTAAGTTTTTTTGTAGATCCAAATCTGCTGTTTTCAAGTTTCCTCTTTCATTGTATTATACTTGTATATTTCATTATTGTTATGCTGTTAACATAATTGTAAGTTTGATGTTAAACTGCACCTACTGTACACCGCCTTGGGTGGATCTCTTCATAAAGACAGTTAATAAATCACAATAAGTAAGTAAATAAAAATACTCAGGAGACAGATATGAGTTAGGACAATACTCGATCTGCAGTTATTTGTCCATACAGATTGATTTGCATAGGAAAAACCAAGATGGCATTTAATAAATGTCTTCTACAACACAGTAGTGTCATAAAGAGGGGTGCACACAAAAAAACCACTGGTTGATCATATGAGTGAACACCAATATGTATTTTTAGGTACAGCACTGTGAATCAGGAAAGAGACCTTTCTCTATTTTTATGATTTGTGACTTTATTTAGAATAAACATTAAGCAGCTCTTATTTTAAATATATTTATTATATTGGTTTTCTAGGTTGAAATATCGAAGGGATTAGATAATTACATTATATAGAGAGTTTTTAATATTTTTAAATTATAAGGAGAGCTTAAAGATTCTTTGTTGTACATAGACTTCTGCTCACAAGTTAGAGCATTCTCAGAAAATGTCAATGATGTCACTGAAATGCAAAACAAAATGACTGCTGGAACACATAGATTTTAAAAGATCTGTAGCATTTTTTAAATTACATTTTAGAGTTTTCACCAGCGTTTTGACATTTTTTAGTGATTTCAGGTGGTTGGACACTCCTTTATCAAATGCTATATGTAATTTTAAAATCTATGAGCTTTAATGTTTACAATTTTGTAGTGATTTTTTTGAGCAATTAAAAACATTTTAATTAAACAGATTATGACTTCTAGATAAGATTTACTTTCATTTTTATTCATTTGGCACAGTTTTATGGTGATATTTGAAACTATTATAAAGAATAAAATAACAGAACATGTAGACAAACATGGTTTAATGGGACAGAGTCAGCAAAGGAAAGTCTTGCCTCACCAATTTGCTTCATTTCTTTGAAGGCATAAACAAACATGTGGATAAAGGTGAGTTGGTTGATGTAGTGTATCTGGATTTTCAAAACACTTTTGACAAAGTTCCTCATGAGAAACTCTTGAGAAAATGAATAAGTCATGGGATAGGAGGCAATGCTCTTCTTTGGATTAGGAATTGGTTATTGCAATGGCCATTTTTCTCAATGGAGGAGGGTGAATAGTGGAGTGCCGCAGAGGTCTGTACTGGGACTGGTGATATTTAACATATTTATAAAATGATCTGGAACATGGAATGACGAATGAGGTGACTTAATTTGCAATAGACACAAAACTATTTAAAACATGTGGATTGTGAAAAATTGCAGGATCAGATTTAATGTGGACAAATGCAAAGTGATGCACATTGGGAAGAATAATCCAAATCATAGTTACCTGATGGAAGGGTCCACCTTAGGAGTCAGCACTCAAGAAAATGATCTAGGTGTCATTTTGATAACACACTGAAATCTACTGTGTGCGGAGGCAACCAGAAAAACAAATAGGATGCTAGGAATTATTAGGAAATGGATGCAAAATAAGACCAAATATATTATAATGCTTCTGTATCGCTCCGTGTTACGACCTCACTTTGAATATTGCATTCAGTTCTCGCTGCCGTATTTCAAGAAAGACATAGCAGAATTAGAAAAGGTTCAAAGAAGAGTGACCAAAATGATAAAGGGGATGGAACTCCTCACGTATGAAGCTAAAGAAAGGGAAAATGGGACTTGATATATTGCCTTTCTGAGGTTTTTGCAACTACATTCAAAGTGGTTTACATATATTCAGGTACTTATTTTGTACCAGGGGCAATGGAGGGTTAAGCGACTTGCCCAGAGTCACATGGAGCTGCAGTGGGAATTGAACTCAGTTCCCCAAGATCAAAGTCCACTGCACTAACCACTAGGCCACTCCGTTAGAGCTGTTCAGTTTGGAAAAGAGATGGGTGAGGGGGAATATGATCGAGGTCTGTAAAATCCTGAGTGGTGTAGAATGGGTAAAAGTGAATCGATTTTTCGCTCTTTCAAAAAGTACAAAGACCAGGAAACACTCCATGAAATTACATGGCAATACTTTTAAAGCAAATAGGAAGAAATATGTTTTCACTCAAAGAATAGTTAAGCTTGGAATTCGCTGCCAGAGGATGTGGTAACAGCGATTAGCGTATCTGGGTTTAAAAAAGGTTTGGACAAGTTCCTGGAGGACAAGTCCATAGTCTGTTATTCAGGTGGACATGGGGGAAGCCACTGCTTGCCCCGGGATTGGTAGCATGGGTTTCTGCCAGGTACTTGTGACCTGGAGTTGCCACTGTGGGAAGCTGGATACTGGGTTAGATGGACCACTGGTCTGACCCAATATGGCTATTCATGTGTTCATTTATAAGCAGCCAATAGCAGTGAGTGTAATAGGATTATATTTTTTGGAGAGGAGGAGTGCTGACACTGTGAAAAGAAGTGCAGTATGTGAGTAATTCTGTTTTATATCTTTACCTTTTATGTTCTGGATTGCTGTGCTGCAAAGTCCTGACTAAGATTTTATTGTTCTGATCTTTTGGAGACTTTTAAGTGATTTCATTTATAAGTACTGAAAGGAATATATTGTGTGTAGACCCATTTTAGGTAGTTGTCTGCGTTGAGATTATTTATGAGAAAGTATTCTCCCACTATGCTCTTGTATGATATGACACAACTGTAGCCTTGTGGTAGAAAAGTGTTTTTAATGTAATGCATGGAACAACTAGATGTGCACAAAGACACATTTGTATGCTGTGTGTCACTATTTAGCTTTGTGGTTAAAATATTATGCTGAAATGCATGGAGCAACTATGTGACCACTGATGCATGTAATAGATATAAAATACTTAATTTTTCATTCTCGTAATGCACATGGACTCACATTGAACATACCTGTCCTATCTATGTAAGTATTTATTGATTTTTTTTTTAGCTGTGCTTATTTATGTTATATATTCTGTATTGCATAATTATTCATGTAATGAGAGAGCTTTTCGGTCTATATTCTTTGTTTTAGTTGATGTAGCCTGTGGGTGAAATGTGACCACATCAGGTAATTATTCAATAAACCACTTCCCTTTTTGTTATGTTTGATTTGCTTTATTTGTTTGTTTATTGCTGCAATTTGTACATGTGGGATTGTTCTTATTTTACGTTTTTATGTTTTGTTAAATTATTCCTTTATATGTTTATGGTAGGACACTTGTCCAGATCTGTATGGGACACACGATTTGTAACAATCTTGGATTTTATATCTCTAAATCTAGTCTATTTTTGGATTCTTTTTGGTTTTAAGGTCATTATTTGATGTATTGTATACACATTTTATTTATTTGATGTTTATGGCTATTGTTTTTTATGTTTATTGTTATTTATTATTGACATTTATATTTTTGGCATTTTCTTTTTAGATATTTTGCACTCCTTAGGCCGAAACATTTCCTATGTTGGATCCTTTTTAATAAAGAGCTGCCATGAATGATTCTTATGTACTTCTTCACCTTTTCGGCTTTTTTTTTTTATTTAAATAAACGTGATACATAAACAGAATTCCAAATCATGGTTCATCTCATATCAGGATATAAAAATGTATTTAAACCTTTGCAAAAAGAGAGAAGGTTTGAACTCTGTCTCAACTCTATATGGCATTTATTCTACATGGAAAGACCACTCACTCTGATATTACTGATCTAAAAATAAGGTCTTGTAAAAGATTACCCTGGGAAGAACTCAAGTTTCTCCTGGAGGTATAACTTTGAATTCAATTTTAGCAATACGTGCCCTCCGTCCTTGAATCACTTTGAAGATTATAATCAATAATTTAAGGGGCCCTTTTATTAAAGCTTAGTGCACATAGATTTGGAAGTTACCGCAGGTCACCTGAGCACTTTCTGCGGTACTCCATTTTTAGCTGTGTTACAGGCTTATTTTCGAAAGGGATCACCGGCGATCTTCAGACACAAATTGGGAGATCGCCGGCGATCTCTCAATCCCAGCCCAATCGGTATTATCGAAAGCCGATTTTGGCCGGCCCCAATTGCTTTTTTGTTGCGGCGCCAGCCAACCTTCAAGGGGGCGTGTTGATAGGGTAGCGAAGGCGGAAAGGGGGACGGGGCGGGGTTACGAGATGGCTGGCTTTACCTTATTATGAAAAAAAAACGCCGGCTCGAACGAGTATTTCGCCGGGCGGACTTGGTCCATGTATTTTTAGGACCAAGTCCCAAAAAAGAGCCCCAACTGACCAGATGACCACCGGAGGGATCACCTCCCCTTACTCCCCAAGTGGTCACCAACCCCCTCACACACACAAAATTAAAACATTTTTTGCCAGCCTGTATGCCAGCCTCAAATGTCATACCCAGCTCCATGACAGCAGTATGCAGGTCCCTGGAGCAGTTTTTAGTGGGTGCACTGCACTTTAGGTAGGTGGACCCAGGCCCATCCCCCCCCACCTGTTACACTTGTGATGGTTAATGATGAGCCCTCCAAAACCCCACAAAACCCACTGTACCCACATGTAGGTGCCCCCCTTCACCCCTTAGGGCTATGGTAATGGTGTAGACTTGTGGGCAGTGGGTTTTGGGGGGGGGGATTTGGGGGGCTCACCACACAAGGGAAGGGTGCTATGCACCTGGAAGCTAATTTTGTTTTTTTAAAAGATTTTTTTAAGCACCCCCTAGGGTGCCCGGTTGGTGTCCTTGCATGTCAGGGGGGCCAGTGCACTACAAATACTGGCTCCTCCCACGGCCAAATGCCTTGCATTTCGCCGGGTTTGAGATGGCCGGGTCCGGTTTCCATTATGGCTGAAAATCGGAGCCGGCCATCTCATCTACACCCGGCGATCCTATTCTAAACCCGGCGAGCGATTTGGCTGGCGCCAAGCGTATTTCAAAAATACGCTTGATTCTGCCCGCTTACAGCGCCGGGCCCGAAGATGGCCGGCCATCAATTTCACTGGCGCTGTTCGATTATTCCCCTCTTTGTCGTGCATTAGCGCCTAATGCAGCTTAGTAAAAGGCCCCTTCGCTGGGCCCCTATTTTCAACCCAAAAGTTTGGAGCCTATAATAATCTCAAAATAGGCATTCAACTTTGGCACTTAATTCAGCAGCCCAAATTCAGGTGCTCATCAATCATTACATTTCAGTCTGTTTACCACCAATACATTTTCTGCCTTTGGTAGCTGTATGTTTTCCATCTTTATATTTTTCTCCTCACCCCCCCCCCCCCCCCACCCCCAAGATAAGAATTAAAAAGGAGTTTGGAAAATTGTTATTGCTTCTTTATAACCATCTTAAGAGCATTTTAATGAGGGCTTGGCAAAGCTATGCATACTTTGCTTTAAAAAAGCTATAATTTTCTCTTAAAACAAATTCTCTGTACATTTTCTTACTTGTTATCAAACTGAAAGTGTGGACCAGCCAATTATGAAACTTGTCCTAAAAGCATTGCGATTTCTCATAGTTTTGTATATCCAGATCCAATTTCAGCAGTGCAAACTAAATAATACATTTATGACTGCAGGGAACCATCGGCAGAAATAACCATTACCTCACAAAAGCTTTAGAAAAAAGTAATTATAAGAGCCAGATTGAATGTTATTTAAGAGTCTAAAGCTAAGGGACTCTCATTTACTCTATTTTAGCAGCTGCATCAAAAAGAGGGCTTTTAAAGTTCAAGGAGAAAAATGTTCAGCATGCTGAAAGCAATAACAATGCAAACTGCAAATGTCTTTGTTATCTATAAAATCTCAATATGTAGATTTTATAAATATTCAAGCCAGTAGTCAAGAGCACTTCTCTGGATTACAGCACCTGCTATCCCAATGTAAGGTAGATCATACGCTTATGCCTAGAGACTGTATGGAAGGACAGCTCACATAACTAATTTATTTGGTCGGGACCAGCAAAACCTAAGAGGGTATAGATAATTATCTAAGTACCACCATTCTACCACAAGTTGCACAACATATCCCATTATGGCCAATATTAGATCATAGTTTATCTAGTGCGTGATAATACTATGGGTAACGGGGTTACAAGCCGCCTCAATCAACGAATGGAACTTATTATAGCAAAATGATGCCCCCCCTAACCAACTGAAAAGATCAAATTATAAAAACCAAAACAAACCAGAGATCAACCCCTAACCAGTACCAGAAAGATAAGCACAAATAACAATCACAATGGCCACAACATCAAAAAGATAGATTGCACAGACATTTACAGACTGTTAAATACACCAACATCAACATTGATACATATGTACCCATTCCTATAGGATACATAAATGCGAGATCAGCGGTTAACAAGTCAACCATAATTAGAGACTGATTGAAACCGAGCAATTAGGTATACTATTTATAAGAGAAACGTGGCTACAAATGTGAGATGACCCAGTACTGCTTGACTTATGCCCGCTGGGATATAAAATAACATACATTAACAGAACTAAAAAGAAAGGAAGTGGGGTCACCTTAATATGCAAATCCTTCTTTACAGTAGAAACCATAGCTGAACATATATCCTCTGCAATTGAAATCATGGCATGCAAAATCACAGACTCAACATTAACTGATCAATTATGCGGTATCGTTTTCTACTGCCCGCCAGAAAGATGGTCCAACACCAAAGATGACTTCATGGACTTCAGATCAAACATATGCACAAACTTTTCAAATGTCCTTCTACTAGGTGATATCAGTCTACACCTAGACAAGAAACAAGACGCCAACACCAGACGTCTAACAAACTTCCTGAACTAATGGAACTTCAACACGGCACTAGTCACCAATTAGACACACTAGTTTACAGACTCTTAGTCAATAACAGCCATATAATAGAGAATCATAACTGGGCAGAGGTGCCATGGTCAGACCATAACAAACTCACCTTTACACGTCAATGGAAAGAGAATGGCAAAAACAGAGAACACCACACACTGCCGTAACCAGAGGAAAAGTGGACAATCATAGCTTTTTTTTTTGTTACATTTGTACCCCACACTTTCCCACTCATGGCAGGCTCAATGTGGCTTACATGGGGCAATAGAGGGTTAAGTGACTTGCCCAGAGTCACAAGGAGCTGCCTGTGCCTGAAGTGGGAATCAAACTCAGTTTCTCAGGACCAAAGTCCACGACCCTAACCACTAGGCCACTCAGCTTCTGGTCAACAACAGCGATGAATGACCCAAGAAACATAATACCCACCAACATTCATTTCATGAGAAACTGGGACAAACTAAATGGAAATACACTAAACGAAATAGCACCACTCAAAATGAAAAATAAGAGGAAACACCAACCGCATTCCTGGTTCAACGAGGGACTATAAGATGAAAAAACTGTGCAGAAAACTGGAAAGAAAATGGTCCAAAAACAAATCAGACATAAACAAAACCACAGGGAGGAAAACCCTAAGCAAGTACAAACACACCATAAAAAGAACCAGAGCAGAATACTGTAGCATATACGTGTGCCCAGAAGAGGTAAACATGAAAAAAATATATGAACTAATGAAAACTGAATGAAAAACATTCTGAACACACAAACTCTGCTAATGTCGAATGAAAAACCACCAACAGCAGATGAGCTTGCACAATATTTTGAAGAAAAAACAATAAATCCAAACAACACTCGTAGATTTCCTAAATGAATGTGAAATCAACGAGAACCACATCAAGGCAGACAGAATCTAGTCCTCATTTAAGATACCAAGAACCAGCTCAGTGAAAGCACTACTGACAAAATATGCACTTGCCAATCGCCTACTAGACAGCTACCCAAACTACATGATGGAAAACCCACCAGATTGGTTCACCAAACGCTTAACTGAACACATGGGATATATGTTCTCGAAAGGCCATTTCCCTTCTGACAAGGGCAACATCCCTAAAGATGCCATTAGAAAGATCAGTGAACTCACTAATTACAGACCAGTGGCATCAGTACAAAAACAATGGAGGGATTAGTAGCACAAAAATGAATGGAATACCTAACATACTACCCAGTCCTTCACAGCTCTCAATCAGGCTTCAGTTGAACCCCTTGGTCTGATTACAAAAGAAAAGTAATTTAAAATTAAGAAAATCGGCTGAACCGATGAAGAAGTGGACACTAGTTACGTTGCCAGGTTCACATTTTTGGCAATGAGCGCCGCTGAGGTTGCCTTGAAAAATATGAAAATTGTTAACATATATTTTTGAAAAAACATTCTTATATGTCTGAGAGCTAGAAAACTCTAAAAACAGTCTGAAGATTTTGCTTTAATTGAATTAATTACTGGACCCAATTTGACTGAGATAGTTGTTAGCATTTATATGGGACTGGTGCACAGTTTTCTAAAATTAGCCACGATTTGGTTTTTATAGAACTGAAACAGTCATAATCACCCTGATCACAAAATTCAGAAGAATAATAAACCAAGGCTAGACAATACTACTACTACAATTCGATATGTCAAGCGCCTTCAACCTAGTAGATCACACAATACTAATGACCCTTCTCAACAACACAGGAATAACTGGAGCAGCAGCAGCCTGGTTCAGCGGTTTTCTAAGAACTAGATCCTATCTTGTCAAGACATCCAATGAATTTTCAGCCTCCTGGATCCTTGAATGCAGGGTCCCTCAGGGTTCCCTGATATCAGCAATATTATTCAATGCCATGATGGCTCCACTTGGCAAGAAACTGGAAAAATTCATATATGCAGACAATGTCACCATCTACATACCTTTTAACAACAGCATCACAGAGATACTAGATAAGGCCAAAAAGGATTCAACCTCATGGAAAATTGGGCCACAACTATCAGACTTAAACTGAACTGAGACAAAACCAAACTCCTGGTTTTATCCAGCCAGCACAATCCCACTTCTTACCAAAACCTTATAATAGATCAACAATCTTACACAAACAAAACACAAATAAAAATACTAGGAATCTTTCTCAACAAACATCTGACCCTTGCAATCACATCAAAAAGCTTCAAAACACTATGGAAAATGAGAAGAATCAGAGACTATTTCCCCAGACAGTCTTATAGTACAAATGATGATATTGTCTCAACTAGACTACTGTAATGCAGCATATGTAGGCTGCAAAGAAAACCTACTATGATCGTTGCAAACCATCCAAAACACAACAGTGAGATTGATTTTCAAAAAATTGAAATATGATAGAGCAACTCCACTAATAATGCTACATTGGCTCCCAATCAAGGCCAAACTATTTTTCAAAACCAGCGCAGTCATCTTCAAAATACTGTTTGGCATGTCACCAGACTACATGCTAGATCAAACTATCACCAAGGAATGCAAACCCAGGAACCAGAGGTTACCTACTACTTCACCTGCCCAGCTGCAAACCCCGCCCCTACTATATAAGTCCACCTAGATGGCTAGAGTTAGCTATCTGGGCTCAAAATGGTGGAACTCGATCATGAACTACCTCCAGTTCAGAAAAGACCTAAAGACCTACCTATTCAGGAAATTCTATGAGTAAACTATGCACTAATCATTTTGGAACAACCTCTAACTATAATGCATCTTTTCATTTAAGAAATGAACTAAGACATATGTTCTCAAGAACCCCAATGACTGTTCCAAATGTACTAATAGTTATCTTGCCAACCACTGTAAAACACAGCATCATACAACCTTGTAAATGTAATTGAATCAATGTAATCTCTAACAACTGTTAAATGTAAGCTACATTAAACCAAAACTCATTTTTGGATAATTGTGGGATGCCAGCATGCATGAATAAGTAAATAAGTAAATAAATAAAATAAGTAACCCACACATGCTGCACTCTCCCACAATGTGATAGATCCTTCCACTGTTGAGGTTCTGAACCAATTTGTTTATGTAATTAGGACAACATCTATAGTAGAGGTGGTATATAAACAGTATTTATAAAGTCCTCATCTTCCTTGTGGAGGAGTAGCCTAGTGGTTAGTGCAGTGGACTTTGATCCTGGGGAACTGTATTGGCCAATCAAGCCATTGTGACATCACTGATGAGGTTGGCTCTTATTGGTGGAATGAGTGGAGGAGTAGCCTAGTGGTTAGTGCAGTGGACTTTGATCCTGGGGAACTGTATTGGGCAATCAAGCCATTGTGACATCACTGATGAGGTTGGCTCTTATTGGTGGAATGAGTGGAGGAGTAGCCTAGTGGTTAGTGCAGTGGACTTTGATCCTGGGGAACTGAGTTCAATTCCCACTGCAGTTCCTTGTGACTCTGGGCAAGTCACTTAACCCTCCATTGCTCCTGGTGCAAAATAAGTACCTGACTATATGTGAACCTCAAAATGGTGGTATATCATTTCCCTTTCCCTACCTTTTACTCATGGTGAGAATATATAACTCTCCTGCACAACTATGTAGCATGAATGTTTCAAAGAAGACTTAGGGGTTCTGAGACTCCAACACTGTGCATTAGGTAGCTTGATCCTGATGGGATGAGTGATGGTCCCCAGTAGATTTGTAGCTGTAAGTGGTTCTGGGTACCTGTATAGACAATAAGTGCTCCTGGTCGCCCTGATGGAAATACACAACTATACCCAACTTCTCCTTTACTCCTACTCTAAGAGTGGATTCTGCAGGTTCCCTGATCCCACAGGTCCCCGTCACAGCACAGAACTTAAGCAGCTACTGTCATTGAAATGTCTCCTAGACTTCTCCTTACAGACTGTCCTGACTAGGGTAGGCAAATGTTTCTATTTCCTATAACTTCTTGGGCATAGATTGATAATGTCCAGACATTTTTGAGGTCAGTACATATTTCTTTTGGCACCATTAAAAAAAAAAACATCCTAGAGAAAAATGCACAAAAAGCAGCAATAGGGATGGCTGTGTGGCGTCATTCCTGGTAAACTGGCCACACAGAGACATCTCAACAGAGCAGAGGGGCAGCCTAGTAGTCAGTGCAACAGACTTCACATAAAGGGACCCAGGTACAAATCCTACAGTAACACCCTTATTTTGTACTGTGAGTCCCCAATGAACACCTAAAAATCTTTTGTATCTAACTGTACATAATTACAAAAGCCCTCAGGTTTCCAGGTGTCTCCTATCAATAGGTACAGTTGGTATTTTGTGGGTTTTGGAAGGCTCACAATTTCCACCACAAGTGTACTAGTCAGAGAAGGGAAGGCTGAAGCCACGAGCCTGCTCGCCTTCCACTGCTGCTGCTGGGACCCCGAGGTAAGATGACTTTTAAAATTCTGGGCGGCATGCAGGAAGGCGAGGGCGGACCGGCGGAGGACTGATGAGGGAGAAGAGGGCGGGCACCGGGCAAGTCAGGCTGGTGAACAGAACTTACGGTTCCGACTTCCGGCAGGTGAAATATTGGGGGTTCTCGAGCACCCACAGAACCCACAGAGTCGGCGCCTATAGCCCAAAACACATCCCCCTTGCGATTTAAACAAACTGTGGAGAAATCCGTCTCAAATCTGAGTTTTGAAAATCGCAACTTGGCCATTTTCCTGGGAAAAACATCTATCCGGTGCTTGTGCCACTTTTGAGACATTTTTCTCTTATAAGTCTAAGTGCTTTGAAAATGTGCCTCCACGTGTACTTAACTAGTCCCAGAGAAAATAAACAGATAAGCAGTGCCTCTTAGCTAGAACTCCCAAGCCCCTTCTAGAGTGGCAAGGCTCAATTTTTCATCTAAGTCAACACCTTTCAGTTTACCTCTGCCAGCAACATTCCACTCCAGCCCTAAAGAAGGCGTTTTCTTGGATCCTTTACCAAGCACCTATAGGCAGGGCCAGGATTTTATTCTATCCATTTCATTGGCAGTCCTTTTTATCAGCCCTTGCCAGTGGTGACAACCTTCACCTGGCGCAGCCTTTGAAATTAACAACCCCAGTATCTAAAAAACAGACCTCTGCAATTCTCCTTTAAGGAGCTATGCTTGACAGCTTCAATCAACCAGGCAGGCTTCCTGTAACATCACAGCACTGCCTTTACTATCAGGGTTCTTCTGGCTTCTACTCCCAGAAAATTGCCCCATATTACCAACAATTGTGATTAAATCTATTCAGCAACAGTGAGATTTAACTTTGGCCAGCTTGGACCAGGACTGAGCTCCCTTCCTTAGGACTTAAATTCAAAAGTACAGGCTTTCCCAGTCAAAGCTTCAAATTAGCTCCTGAGATTGTTTAAAACCTCAGTCTTGAGCAGTACAAACAGCACAAGCTAACCCTTTTCTAAGGCTGTACCATTCAGCCAGGCACTCTCACAGGTTTTCCCTGACTCAGCCCATTTCTTTAAAAATTTCTAAAATACCCCAAAACACTACTTAACCATACGTCCAGCCAGGGCCGGCTTAACCATTGGACCAGTTGAGGCTCTGGCCCAGGGCGCCAGCGACTAAGGGCACCAAAATACCCAGCCTCTGACCTCACCTGGTGTACATTTTAAGTCTTCCCCTCCCTTTGGTCTGGTCTCTATCCTTCTGTCTTCCCCATCCCCACAGGTCTGGCACTGTTCCCTCATTTCTCTCACTCCCCCACCATCTTGTAAAGTTTATGTTGGTTGCCGGCGGAAGCAGCAGCATGACAGACTGCCTTCGGCCAGCCCATGAGAGGGTGAGGTGCCAAACACCACGAGGGGAGGGGGGTGCCGGAAGCAATGCTATGGAGAGAGGGGACACTGCCAAAGCAAAAGCGAGAGCAGAGAGAGAGGAGACATGATAGAGACATTGAAATACCTCAAGGGCACTTATGTACAGGAAGAGAGCTCTGGAATGAGGGGGTATAGGACGGTTAAGAGGGAATAGGCTTAGGAGTAATCTAAGGAAGTACTATTTCACAGAAAGGGTGGTGGAGGCGTGGAATGGCCTCCCGGTAGAGGTTGTGGAGTCAAGGACTGTTCCAGAATTTTAAAAGGCATGGGATAAGCATGTGGGATCGCTTAGGAAAAGTTAGAGTTAGGGGTTACAGAGGATGGGCACTGGATGGGTCATATGGCCTTTATGTGCTGTCATGTTTCTAAGTTGGCTCAGAGCGCCTCTATCCCATGAGTCAGCCCTGCTTCCAGCCTTTTCAGATCTAGCCCAATCTCACTCTGTGCAAACCCAGCTATTGCTAGAGAGTTTGGGCCCCAAAGAACTCTTTTCAGAGCTTACCCACATAGCAGCATCCTTTCTCACCAGTGCTGTCCTTCAACTGATTCTAGTATCTCTCACAGATGTGGTAAATATCATGCCCATTTCAAAGACAAACATGCCCCCTTTTACATTTAAATTGTGCCCCAGTATGCCACAATCTCACACATAACATGCATACACACACATTAAATTTGCGTTTAAACCTGCTGTCAGACCCATGGTGCAAGTGGCTGTCCAACGCGTGCAGCCCATGCTTTTGCAGCATTCCATGACTGTCAGTTTCCCTGTCGTGCCAAGATTTTGCATGCACAACTCCACTATTATTATTATCTCATTCAGCCCCACAAAATGTTGCCAGCTTGTGTCTCACACATACACTGCACTCCTGTGTTGCCAAAGTCCTGCTGAAAATTGCAGCTTACACAAAGCCTCAGTTCCTTAGGTTTCCTTCTGCTATACCCTATGGCCCTCTGCTCTGTCCCATCATATGGCCTCCTCCCAGAACCTCCCTCCGCCACCCCCGGCAGCTTCTTTCAACTCCCTTGCTACCAGTGGAATAGGCATGTTCCACATGCCTTTGCTGCTGGTGCCAGACCTGCCTTTGTTGCTCAATGCACATGCATCAGATACTGGATCTCTCTCCTTCTCAGCTGGCACATGGCAACCTGCAGCCTGCTCCCTCCACTTCTGTGGAGAGCCAGGTCCTGCTGATCTCAGAGTTCTCCAGCCGCAAGCACTTCCAGTTTGTGGCAGGACCCGCAGCTCCACCCCCTGCTGCCTTCTTCTCCCCAGGTTGACTCCCAGACCCAACACAGTTCCCAAGTCCCACAGCACACGCAAGCAGGACTCCAGCAGCTAACTTCTCATCTTTCCAGTCCTCAGGATGACCTCGGTTTAGTTTTTCAAACTGCTGACCCGCTATATTGTGTTAGGCGTGGATATTCAGCACCAACCCGGCTATGTTTAGTGGTTAAAGTTGGCCACTTAAATAGCAGGCCTATCTTTAACCGCCAGATTCTATATACGGCGCCTAATAAATCCGAGTGGAAAACATTTCCACCTAAGCGTATTCTATAAGTGGCACCTAGATTTAGGCCTGGTATGTAGAATATACTTAGATACCTAAGTGCCTAAAACTACACGCCTGCATTTACAGCAGCGAAAACTTGGCATCAATCCCAGCATGTAGATTTAGGCGCAGAGGGCAATATTCTGTAACAACATGTGTAAATTTCAGAAAGCCCACAAAACACCAATTTCCTCACCTATAACCATGCCCGTTTTTGCCTACGCACATTAGAAGTTAGGTGCACTGTGTTCCAGAATACGCTTAGCGAGTTGTGTGCATAAATTCTAATTATTGCCTGTTAAGTGCTGTTATCAACGCTGATTAGCTTAAGCCAATCATGTTACACACATTATTATAGAATATGCCTGGATTCTGGCTTGCATCTCTCAGCATGCTACCAAGGGTTAACCTAATCCTATTAGCGCTGAATATTGGCTTAACCAGTTAAGTTGCCAGGGTCGAAAATGAAAACGGATATTCAATGCCGGTCGCTGGAAATGGCCTGGCATTGAATATCTGGGTTTAAAGCCAACAGCAGAAACACTGAAGGGGGGGGGGGGACATAAATTTACAGTAATTGTAATGAGCTTGAAGTTTAATGGAACGGTGATGGATTTCACCTGGTAATTTCTTCATCCTCATTCAAGTGTGCACTTCAATTGGAACCAGGCCTGAGGACTTTACACCTATTTTATATTCACTCCCAGTCTTTGCAGTGGCAGTCTGGTCAGGGGCCATGCACCAGGGCTCTGTCTCGAATTTTACATTCATAGTATCTAAATAAGATCTCTTGGAATCACTATTGCATGATAAATGACTCCTCCCCTGCAGGAGCTGCGAATGTTTCCTCTTCTGCATCTCCAGCCCTGCTTCTCCTAAGTCACAGAAGACCTTAGCTAGGAATTGAATCAACTCAAGGCCCCTCCATGTAGATATCATGTTGGCCCTACTTGAAATCTTATGTCAACCTTCTCATTTACTGAATCTGGCCCATAGGGCCAGACTGTATAAATGACACTCAGTTTTCAACTTAAAAAAAAAAAGGAGCGTCAAGTGCTATTTTATAAATGGCACTCAGTTGGGCACCATTTATAGAGTAGAACTTCAAGAATCCTAAGAAACATGTAATACTTACTCGTGTCAGTTTTGGTAGTCCTATACTAGATAAAAATCTCAAGGTTATGAGGTGTCTTCCCTTAAGTATAAGAACAATGATAAATGGAGTTAAGATCACAAAGTAACTGGAGATAGTAGATTTTTTTTTTACACAATACATCAATTTCCATGGCTCTGTATTCTAACCATTGCGTAATGCTGTCACCACTTACATGTTGCTTTTCAGAGTAGATAAGTACATAAAATGTTGCCATACTGGGACATACTAAAGATCCATGAAGCCCAGCATCCTGTTTCCAACAGTGGCCAATCCAGGTTACAAGTACCGGGCAAGATCCCAAAGCAGTCCAATACATTTTATGATGCTTATCCTAGAAATAAGCAGTGGATTTTCCCAAGTCCATTTTAATAATGGCGTATGGACTTTTCTTTTAGGAAACTATCCAAACCTTTTTTTAAACCCCGCTAAGCTAACTGCTTTTACCACATTCTCTGGCTTTATTACATGCCCCCTAGTCCTAGTATTTTTGGAAAGAGTAAAAAAAAAAGATTCACGTCTATCTGTTCCATTCATGTCTACCCATTATGCTTTCTATTTGTGTATGAATGAATGTCATCAATCTCTGATTAGGTGCAATGTCAGAGGATGATCTGAAAGACTGCATGTTACCTTGTGGCACATGGAGCCAATCTGAGGAATAAAAGATTGAGATAATTCTGCACTGAAAGGTATATAGAGGGAATGAACAAAACATTGAATAAAGACACCAAATGTGGGTACATCCATCTTGTCTATAAGTTATATACATATACTCAACAATTTGTATTCCATTAAATTAGACTAAAGCCATTCAAGTTGTATCCCTAGCAACCCTGCATGACTGAACAGCAAAAGACAAGGAAATATGAGGTTCTGGGGCTCTTACATTAGTCCCTTTGGGCCAGTTCACCATTCCTTGTTTCCTGCATGACTTCAAATATAAAACATGAAATAATGCCTTTACATGAAAAGTCAGCTGTGAAGGGAGAGAAGATACAAATCCTACCTCTAAAAAGGTTCACCTTCATGGACAAAATGGCCTGGAAATGCTAATTCAACCTGTATAGATTACTTCTTTCATTCTTGTTCACAAACTGGAACTGAATGCACGGCACATTGTGTTAGAGGAGTATGGAGATAAAAAGCCCTGGAGTCTCAAGCGACATTGCGCAGTACCTCTGTGCCTTTAATGTGTTAATAACAAATTCTTTCTTGTAAGAAAGACTGCATTGATTAATTGTGTTTATATGCATTTCCTTATAAGGAAGGCAATTGTCAAACACTTTAAAAACATTAAAGTCAATATTCAAAAGCACTTATATGCACAGGTCATATAAGCAGGGTTTAAAAAAAAAAGATTCTATGGGCTGAATATATAACCCTGGACATAACCAACGTTAAGGGGTCCTTTTACTAAGGTGTGCTGAAAAATGGCTTGCGGTAGTGTAGGTGCGGGTTTTGGGTGCCAATCCATTTTTTCAGCGCACCTGGAAAAAAGGCCTTTAAAAGTTTTTTGCTGAAAATGGACGTGCGGCAAAATCAAAATTGCTGCGTGTCCATTTTGGGTCTGAGACCTTACCGCCAGCCGTTGACCTAGCGGTAATGACCTTCGTGCGTCAAGTGCCACTTGGCGCGCATCCGATAAGCGCATATTTTTCAGATGCGTGTATTGGAAGTGCACCAAAAATGAAATTACTGCAAGAACCACACAGTAGCCGTGTGGTAAGTCCATTTTGGCATGCGTTGGGCACGTGTAGGCAAGTGGCTTAGTAAAAGGGCCCCTAACTGTAAAATTGCATGATGCATACATGCATAACATATAAACACACAGATACCCCCAATTCTGTAAGTCACTAAAAATTGCGTTTGCAATTTAATTGAATGAGCTAATTAGCACCAATAATTGACTTTTCAACAAACAATTATTGGCATTAATTAGATTTAATTTGCATTTATGCGTGATCTGAAAAAGGGGGCGTGGAAATGGGGGGTCATGGGTGTAACAGCGACGTTCCTAAAAGTAATGTGTGTTGTTATAGAATAATGGGAATACGTGCCTAATGTAGGTGAGTACATTTGCACAATGTTTCAACTGGTGCAATTGGCTGCGCCTAAAGTTATCAAAGTAACCAGAGAGGGTAAAACAGTATACACAAATAGCAAACAAAGAAAAAAGCACAGCTGGGCCTTCAAGACTGAGACAACAGGAGTCCTTTATTTAAATCAGACCCGACATGGGCCATGTTTCAGCTTGAACAACGCCTGCCTCAGGGGTCCAAATTCAATATTGAGATTCACAAGTAGGGAGCTCAATAAAAACAAAAGGAATTGCAAAAGCTCCTGTAAAACGCCATCGGTCACACGGTTTATCGGCTCCGATTTTTAAGGCACCATTTATAGAATTTGGTCCGTAGGCATTCTAGGCAATCTATATACGTAAATGCTTCTATTTCCACATATAGGGATATCAATAGAAATCAAACAAAATAAAACATGGAAAAGAAAATAAGATGATACCTTTTTTATTGGATATAACTTAATACATTTCTAATCTAATCAAGAAATGTATTAAGTTATGTCCAATAAAAAAAGATATCATATTTTCTTTTCCATGTTTTATTTTGTTTGATTTCTATTGATAACCTTAAGAGTGGACTAACACGGCTACCACACTCCTCTACTTATAGGGATGAATTCTATAAATGGCACCTAAAAAATCGGTGACTAAAAAATGCTTAAGCAGTATTCTATAAGCCATGCCTAAAGTTCAGTGCATTTTATAGAATAACACTTAAGTGGAGAGCTCACTTGTAAATTTAGGCACCACCATTTTTGCACCAACAAAAATGTGGTGAAAATGCTTGCTCCTTTAATTTACATGCAGAGCACCTGTGGTCTATATTTACACATGTAACTCAAAGCCATGCCCCTCCCATTCCCACACCCCCTTTTTGGGGCCGTGTGTAAATTTTAGGCATGGATCCTGCACCTAAATTTACATGCGTAAGTCCCAATTAAATCTAATTACTGCCAAGAATTGCTTGTTAAAAAATCAATTATTAACACTAACTGGCTCATTATTCTATTAAATTGCAAGCGCAGCATGCAGTTTTGGTGACTTCTATAGATTCAGGGGGATACTTGCTTCCATAATAGCCTTCATTATGTAATAGAGATGTGCATTTCAATAATATGCAATCAGATTATTAATAAGGCTTAAAATGTTTTGAGTGGCATTTTAGAAAGGGCATTCAGATTGGAAATTAGATATCCAAGTAAGGATGTCTGAAGTTCAACAAGTACTTTAGCTCTGCCAACATAGGCTTGACATGGTTATGTGTGGCATGGACATCCGTTTTAGAAAAATAGATGTCTAAGGACTCCTTTTACCAAACTGCAGCAAAGGGGGACCGGCACTGGTAAAAGGGAAGTCTCGCCTTCCTACAGGAAATGGCCACGTGGCAAGTAAAGCACTTGCCACATGGCCATTTCAGTGGGGGGGGGGGAGCCCTTACCCATTGAAGTGAGGGTAAGGGCTCCCGTATTAATCCGGCACACCGCCCGATTACCACCGGATACACTCCGACGCTACAAAAATAAATTTTTGTAGTGCCAGAAATGACAGCGCGCTAGGGGTGGGAAGTACCCCCAGGCTACCGCAGTAGCACAGTGGTATTTCCTGTATAGCAAGCAGTTAGCCCGCGTTGGGCTTACCACTGCATAGTAAAAGGAGCCCTAAAATATTAACCAGGACAAAATAGGTCCATAGTGGTACATAGTGGCAAGCACATGAACATCCGTGTTATGAAATGGTAACACAGATGTTCATGTGAGTCATTTTAGAAACATGAGCATCCACTTTTCCTGAAGCTGTCACGGATTCTGGTATCCCTTGCCTGACCTCCCTTAATCCCCCTTGTGGAGCGATGTTCATTTAGAACACTTTTCTGACATCTAGACATCCAGGGTAGCTGGTCTAATAATGCACATTGGAAAGAATAATCCGAATCATAGTTACCTGATTCTAGGGTCCACCTTGGGGGTCAGCACTCAAGGAAAAGATCTAGTTGTTGTTGTAGATAATATTCTGAAATCTTCTGCTCAGTGTGCAGCTGCAGCCAAAAAAAGCAAACAGGATGTTAAGAATTATTAGGAAAGGGACGGTGAATAGGACCGAAAATATTATAATGACTCTTTATCGCTTCATGGTGTGACCACACCTTGAGTATTGTGTTCAGTTCTGGTCACCGTATCTCAAAAAAGATATAGCAGAAGTAGCAAAGGTTCAAAGAAGAGTGACCAAAATGATAAAGGGGATGGAACTCCTCTCGTATGAGGAAAGGCTAAAGAGGTTGGAAAAGAGACAGATGAGGGGAGATATGATTGAGGTCTACAAAATTCTGAGTGGTGTAGAACGAGTAGAAGTAAATCGATTTTTTACTTGTTCCAAAAGCACAAAGACTAGAGGACACTCAAGAAGTTATGTGGAAATAATTTTAAAACAAATAGGAGGAAATATTTTTTCACTCAACGAATAGTTAAGCTCAAACTTTTTGCCAGAGGATGTGGTAACAGTGGTTAGAGTATCTGGGTTTAAAAAAGGTTTGGAAAGGTTCCTGGAAGAAAAGTCCATAGTCTGCTATTGAGACAGACATGGGGAAGCAACTGCTTGCCCTGGGATTTGTAGCATGGAATGTTGCTACGATTTGGGTTTCTGCCAGGTACTTGTGACGTGGATTAACCACTGTTGGAAACAGGCTACTGGGCTAGATGGACCATTGGTCTGACTTAGTATGGCTACTCTTATGTTCTTAGATGTCCATATTTTTGAACATAGACATCCATTCCTATCATCTATTTACTACTACTACTATTTAGCATTTCTATAGCGCTACAAGGCATACGCAGCGCTGTACAAACATAGAAGAAAGACAGTCCCTGCTCAAAGAGCTTACAATCTATTTACCGGTTATATCTATTTTAATTATTTATTTATTGGGATGTATTAACCACCTTTATGAAAAAATTCATCCAATGCAGTGTACAGCAGGTACAGTACATAAGTACATAAGTAGTGCCATACTGGGAAAGACCAAAGGTCCATCTAGCCCAGCATCCTGTCACCGACAGTGGCCAATCCAGGTCAAGGGCACCTGGCACACTCCCCAAACGTAAAAACATTCCAGACAAGTTATACCTAAAAATGCGGAATTTTTCCAAGTCCATTTAATAGCGGTCTATGGACTTGTCCTTTAGGAATCTATCTAACCCCTTTTTAAACTCCGTCAAGCTAACCGCCCGTACCACGTTCTCCGGCAACGAATTCCAGAGTCTAATTACACGTTGGGTGAAGAAAAATTTGCTCCGATTCGTTTTAAATTTACCACAATGTAGCTTCAACTCATGCCCTCTAGTCCTAGTATTTTTGGATAGCGTGAACAGTCGCTTCACATCCACCCGATCCATTCCACTCATTATTTTATACACTTCTATCATATCTCCCCTCAGCCGTCTCTTCTCCAAGCTGAAAAGCCCTAGCCTTCTCAGCCTCTCTTCATAGGAAAGTCGTCCCATCCCCACTATCATTTTCGTCGCCCTTCGCTGTACCTTTTCCAATTCTACTATATCTTTTTTGAGATACGGAGACCAGTACTGAACACAATACTCCAGGTGCGGTCGCACCATGGAGCGATACAACGGCATTATAACATCCGCACACCTGGACTCCATACCCTTCCTAATAACACCCAACATTCTATTCGCTTTCCTAGCCGCAGCAGCAAACTGAGCAGAAGGTTTCAGCGTATCATCGACGAAGTTTTTTTATTTATTTAGATTTTGCTCACACCTTTTTCAGTAGTAGCTCAAGGTGAATTACATTCAGGTACTCTGGATATTTCTCTGTCCCAGGAGGGCTCACAATCTAAGTTTGTACCTGAGGCAATGGAGGGTTAAGTGACTTGCCCAAGATCACAAGGAGCAGCGGTGGGATGTGAACTGGCCACCTCTGGATTGCAAGACCAGTGTTCTAACCACTAGGCAACTCCTCCAGCATAGAACTTACAATTTTGATAACCGCATAACAATAGTAAAAATGACCAAATATAAACATGAATACAATATTTTAGACCAGAGACCTTAACGCCACCCATTGACTTAGCAGTAAGGTCTCACGCTCTAACCGGACGGTAAGCGTTGAGCTCGTGCCAACTGCCAATTATCGCTGGGTAAGGGCCCCACGGTAGAAAATATTTTCTACTGCATGTTTTGAGCACGTGCCAAAAATGGAATTACCACCTGGGACACATGGTAGCCAGGCGGTAGTGCCAATTTGATGCATGTTGGATGCACGTATGCGCCTTTGTAAAAGGGCCACTTGATGATCAACAGTTCTGATTCATCTTTCTTACAATTGTTGGTAGTCTAAAATGACCATGATATCATGAAGTTAAAAACCATCAGCCGGCTGCACTATTGCAACAGATAAGTATTATTTTGGATTCCTCTTTATGTTTTAAGTTTCAAGTTGATTATTTGTTTTAAAAATTTAGGCGCAGATCCCACATCTAAATTTACATGCATAAGTTCTAATTAAATCTAATTAGTGCCAATAATTGCTTGCTAAAAAGCCAAGTATTGGCAGCAATTGGCTCGCTATATAATTAAATTGCATGTAAAAATTTGGCTCACACCCAAATTTGCGTGTGTAATTTTTATAGAATTCGGGGGTATATGTTTTAGGGAGGGAAGTTATCAATATGGACTACCATTAAGATAGGTTAGCACAAGTTGGGTTATTTTAGCATAAAATGGGACCCTATGCTAAATTAACCAGGCATGATAAAATAACCCGATTTGTGGAAAACTACTTAGCAGCCCACATTGATAACTTCCCCCCTTAATGTTGTGATAGCCCTGGGCTTGGAGCCACTTACAGCCCTCCAGATGGCCATTTCAGGCTTGATAAGCAGTAGTAGTAGTAATAGTAGTCTTCCACTACAGTTCAGGTTAGGGTAGTAAAATGAATCGGTCCAGGTTTTTACTCTTTATTTCCACCACAAGATTCCAAACTTTCAATCCATAATGAAAGCAGCCAAAATAATAAGAGGTCCAAATATATAAGAAAACAACCTCAGAATCTTTGCAGTCATAAAAAGCAGACCTCTCAAGGTATATTCAGTTTGGGAAAGTTCAAAACACTCTGTAGAGAGCCCTTTCCCTCAGGAAGGGCTGGCAGCTCACCTCCCTCTACACAGCCCACTTACAGCTGTTCTTACTTGCTAGGCATCACTCCTTTCAGTTGCTTCCCATTCCATTTCACCATTTCCTCTGTCTGATTCTAGAGGCATTTCCTTGCCCTCCTCTGTGTATTCCACAAGTTCTTCAGCCCTCAGGAAGTCACTGCTCTCTTCGGGTTTGGTCTGGGCTGAACAGAACTCCTCCTTCCCCTCTCCCTGGAGAGGAGGTCTTTTTATCCATGGGAACTGGGCTTCAACCCTGCTTCCTCATCTATTGACCACCCATGGTAATTGCAATCCTATCCCCAAAGGATTTTCCGTGGGCCTCCCCCCCCCCGAGTCTGCCCCGGGTCTTTCGTCTTTCCCTTATATTTAGGATCTCAATGGTTTTCTGGGGGATTGGGTTTCTTAGTGCCTTTCCTCCTAGCAGGGATCACTATGCCCACTTCATCACAACGTTTAATGTGTATATTACTTATGTCTGGTGGTGATGGGGGCGGGGTACATTTTGATTCAAAGTAACCTGGATAATGACTTCAAAGGCCCAATCCCAGGAACAGGCTAGGACTAGCAGCCAGATGCACAAAGGTCCCGTTAAGAATCCCTCTGCGTTTCCAAATCGGTAAAAATTTACCGATTTAGAAACACAGAGGGATTCACAAAGAGAATCACATGCAAATGAGCTGCCCATTGCTTTTGCGACCTGACTCATTTGCATGAGATATCAGGGAAGCCAGTTAGCGAGCTAAGCATGCGCAGAAAAGTCAATCGCTATGTGTGACCGCTCTGCGCATACTACAGATGGCTCTCATACACGCAGACAAGCTACGTGTATCATAGAAGTAGATGTAGCCCTTTTTTTGGCAAGCACAAAAGCGCATTTTGGAGGGGGGGGGATGGACAGACCTGTGTTGCAGGATGTCAGACTCACAGAAACAGAAGCCTGCGCAGCCGCATTGCTGATCTGCAAGGGCAGACTTCTACATGGAATGTTGCTAGTGCAGGAGTAGCCTAGTGGTTAGCGCACCAGTCTTGCAATCCAGAGGTGGCTGGTTCAAATCCCACTGCTGCTCCTTGTGATCTTGGGCAAATCATTTAACCCTCCACTGCCTCAGGTACAAACTTAGATTGTGAGCCCTCCTGGGACAGAGAAATATCCAGAGTACCTGAATGTAACTCACCTTCAGCTACTAATGAAAAAGGTGTGAGCTTAATATAAATACATTAATATTTTATTATTATTATTATTAGGGTTCTTAGGCAGCATTACACCAAGATTAGAAAAATGTCTTCAAAACCTTGATATTTCAATGATTTGACAACAGTGGACTTACAGAAAACAGTTTTGCTTGGTTCAAGTTACATTTTACGAAGATACCTGGATAATTCCTAAGCTTCTGGATGAAGCACAAATTCTCCAGTGATACCAGTCAAATGTTTCTTTGTGTTTTGTGCCATGTGTTATAATATAAGAATAATTCCTAAGCTTCTGAATGAAGCATCATGTATAATAATAAGTATTTGGGACTCAGTTTGTGTGCATACTAATTAGCATGCGTACACAGTAGGCTAAACCATGGCATTGCCCAGATATGCGGAAGGTAGTACCTTAGCTTTCAGAACATCTTGTAAAATCATCTGTATTTATCACGGCAGCCAAATAAACTGGACATATTCCTCCCTGTGAAATTTGCCATTTAGAATGTAATGAAATCATTCAGCTCGCTAATATTACTTGGCATTTGCTAACCACTGCCAGTGATAATCTCCCTGATATATAAATAACATTTAGACCTACTGAATTGCAGACATGTGCATTGACTGGGATATCTTTGATCATTTATATAATGCTGGTTGTTTTTTGAAAGGTCTTTACCTCAATTATAGCCTTTTTCAATTAAAAACTTCTCAGTGTGTCAGGGGTGCTCATTTTCTTACTTTTCCCCCCATGGTTTCCATGCTTGTCTGGCACTGTGAGAGACAAGACACTCAAAGATGAAGGAAGGACTAACCGAATGAAAAAAGACAGAACACAAGAATAGCAGTATCAAGTCAAGTCCTTGTGTTCTAGCACTAGTAGGGTGATCCCTTAGTTGGTAGGTCAGTTCCACAGGTGCTCTGGTGGCCATGGAAGGGCATTCATAGCAGTGGCGTAGCCAAGGGTGGGCCCAGGCCCACCCAGCAGCAGCACACCTATGAAGTGTCTGGCAGGGATTCCCAAGCCCCACCAGCCGAAAATTCCTGTCCTTCCTGCATACCAACCATCCCTCTGATGCCTATGCGGAAACAGGAAGTTGCATCAGAGGGAAGGCTGTGGAGCCAACATGAGCAGTGTGTATTTGCTGCTTGCTGCCAGTGAAAATCTGCTATTTAAAAGGAATGGGGGGAGGGGGGATGCTTGAGAGACCATATGGCACGCAGGCGAGAGAGAGAGAGAGAGACCAAATCACTTGTGGGACAGGGCAGAGTTCTGCCCACCCATCTTGGGCCCAGGCCCCCCTGATTCATAGTGATTTTATTTCAAAGCAGTCTATCCTGAGCAACTGCAGTCAAATCATCCTTATAGATGTGGAGCTAGTTTGCTTCAGCTTTAATTTGTCTGTGCCGAGTTTTTCTTGGAACACTTTGTACAAGTTCCAGCCAGTCAATGCCGATGGAGTAACTGTCTTTGTAGTTATGATGCCTCTATTATGCAGACATGGCCAAACCAATGGAGGTGTGATTTTCTTATCTTTTCTTCCACTGTAGATTTTTGCAAATTTCTTAAATGGTTTCATTGTACCAGTGGTCAAGCGGCAAGATGCTGAGAACTATGAGCAACTGAAACACTTCCAACTCTAGCAATGTGGACTTGCACAAGCTAAAAGTATTCCATGGCAGTAGCAATGGATGCGAGATTGGAGAAACCTGCAATGCATGTAAGTCTGGAAGGCAACACACCCCCTACCCTCAGCTACATCATGAACTTGCTGTAGCACTTAAGGCTGCATTTACCAACAGTGAGTTTCCTATAGCCAAAAGCTACCATTATTTGTAGATTGTCAGACAACATAGAACAAAATTCTCAGTGCCATACATGGTGGAATGGGAAGGTATAACAGACTATGGGGTGAATAAATTATGGGTTAGAACTTGAGTATGGTGAGATTGGGTGTTAGCAAAAATGATAGGCATTAATAGATCAACTAGCTGAGGAAAAATTAACAATAGAAAAACTGTTTTGTTTACCAAGATAACTGCAGTAGAATACTTTCAGGCTTATTTTCGAAAGAGAAGGGCATCCATCTTTCGACACAAATCGGGAGATGGGTGTCCTTCTCCCAGGGTCGCTCAAATCGGCATAATCGATAGCCGATTTTGGGTGTCCTCAACTGCTTTCCGTCGCAGGGACGACCAAAGTTCACGGGGGCGTGTCCGAAGCATAGCGAAGGCGGGACTGGGCCATGCCTCGACCAATAATGGAAAAAAGAAGGGCGTCCCTGACGAGCACTTGGGCGAAGGTCCATTTTTTGTTACGACCAAGCCTCAAAAAGGTGCCCGAACTGACCAGATAACCACCGGAGGAAATCGGGGATGACCTCCCCTTACTCCCCCAGTGGTCACCAACCCCCCTCCCATCCTAAAAAAAACTTTTTAAATATTTTTTCCAGCCTCTATGCCAGCCTCAAATGTCATACCCAGCTCCCTGACAGCAGTATGCAGGCCCCTGGAGCAGTTTTAGTAGGTGTAGTGCACTTCAGGCAGGCAGACCCAGGCCCATCCCCCCCTACCTGTTACACTTGTGGTGGTAAATGTGAGCCCTTCAAAACCCACCAGAAACCCACTGTACCCCCCTTCACCCCTTAGGGCTATGGTAGTGTTGTACAGTTGTGGGTAGTGGGTTTTGGGGGCTTGGGGGGCTCAGCACCCAAGGTAAGGGAGCTATGCACCTGGGTTCATTTTGTGAAGTCCACTGCAGTGCCTCCTAGGGTGCCCGGTTGGTGTCCTGGCACTATGAATGCTGCCTCCTCCCATGACCAATGGCTTGGATTTGGTCGTTTCTGAGATGGGCATCCTCGGTTTCCATTATCGCCGAAAATCGTGGATGACCATCTCTAAGGACGACCATCTCTAAGGTCGACCTAAATTTTGCGATTTGGGCGTCCCTGACCGTATTATTGAAACGAAAGATGGATGCCCATCTTGTTTCGATAATATGGATTTCCCCACCCCTTCGCCAGGACGTCCTGCGAGGACGTCCTCAGGAAAACTTGGGCACCCCTTTCGATTATGACCCTCTTTATGTTTACTACTACTACTACTATTTAGCATTTCTATAGCGCTACAAAGCGTACGCAGCGCTGCACAAACATAGAAGAAAGACAGTCCCTGTTCAAAGAGCTTACAATCTAGTAGACAAAAAATAAAGCAAACAAGTCAATTAATGTGTAGAAGAAAGAGGAGAGGAGGGTAGGTGGAGGCGAGTGGATACAAGTGGTTACGAGTCAAAAGCAATGTTAAAGAGGTGGGCTTTCAATCTAGATTTAAAGATGGTCAAGGATGGGGCAAGACGTAGGGGCTCAGGAAGTCTATTCCAGGCGTAGGGCGCAGCAAGACAGAAGAAGCGAAGTCTGGAGTTGGCAGTAGCGGAGAAGGGAACAGATAAGAAGGATTTATCCAAGGAACGGAGTGCACGGGAAGGGATGTAGGGAAGGACGAGTGTGGAGAGATACTGGGGAGCAGCAGAGTGAATACATTTATAGGTTAGTAGAAGAAGTTTAAACAGGATGCGAAAACGAATAGGGAGCCAGTGAAGCGACTTGAGGAGAGGGGTAGTATGAGTAAAGCGACCCTGGCGGAAGACGAGACAGGCAGCAGAGTTTTGAACCGACTGGAGGGGGGAGAGGTGACTAAGTGGGAAGCCAGCAAGAAGCAGATTGCAGTAGTCCAAACGAGAGGTGACAAGGGTGTGGATGAGGGTTTTGGTAGAGTACTCAGAAAGAAAGGGGCAGATTTTACAGATGTTGTAAAGAAAGAAACAAACAACAGGTCTTGACGATCTGCTGGATATGAGCAGAGAAGGAGAGAGAAGAGTCAAAGATAACCCCAAGGAAATTATGCTGGGCTATATTATCACATTGCTAGAAATGGAATACTGACATGAATAATGATTTTTTTTCTCCTGAAAGATTCAAGTGATGAGGAATTATTGGATTAGTGAGACAAGTTCAGTTTAGCGCTTCTTTGTATTTTATTTTGGTACAATTTTTTTTTCTGTTATGGTTTTGCTCTTCTCCAAGCATCTTTTAATCCCTCTGTTTAGCAGTCATTCATTTCCAAACTTTCTGAATCTTTAACCTTAGCCATTCTTGCAAAACTCAGGTGATCGTCTTCCATTCTCAAAGTCATTTTTTCTGATTCGTTGCTAAATGTAAATTTACTGCAACAAAGTTTCTAAATAAGGATTGTTCTTATTTGAGCCACGTGCTTAGCTGAATGTGAAGATACTCTTCTTCTAGAAAGGCGTTTTCATAAGCGTGGTGATTTTCAATCAGTTTTATGTCTTTGATTTCAATTCCACCAGATTAGGTTTATAAAACAGGAGCATAAGATTGTATTTATAGCCATTTTATTCTGTTCATCTTTGTTCTGTCTGCGTTATAGCACTTACTGGAGGTAAATGAATGAATACTATGTCGCACTTCTGCTGTGAGACACCTAAGAGAGGAGAATATGAAATCTTTTCTGCTGGTGCCCACAAACGTTTTAGGAAGTGGGGGGGGGGGGGGGGGGGGGACTAGTAGGGAACTATCACCCTTGGCCTATCTACATAGGGAAGCTTGCCAGGTGCCCTTGGCCTGGATTGGCCGCTGTCGTGGACAGGATGCTGGGCTCGATGGACCCTTGGTCTTTTCCCAGTATGGCATTACTTATGTACTTATGTTTAAGAAAACAGATAGGCAGTCGATCTACAAGATCCAGCACAGAGCAAAAAAGAAAAAAGCTAAAAAATGTATACAAAAATAGTTCAATTTATTCACCCTAAAATAATAAATAGTTAAAAGCTTTTATTTATTTATTTATTGTTTTAGTGGTGAATAGGTTGGACTATTTTTATATGTTGTTTTTGATGATTCTGCTTCTCTGTTGCTCTAAAGCACCTAGGGGTCCTTTTACTAAGATGCGCTGAAAAGTGGCCTACACTGGTATAGACGCATGTATTGGAAGCGCGCAGGTCCATTTTTCAGCGCATCTGCAAAAAAGGCCTTTTTTTTTTTAGTCGACAATGGACATGCAGCAAAATAAAAATTGGTGCTCTTCCATTTTGGGCCTGAGAACTTACCACCACCCATTGACCTAGCGGTAAAGTCTCACAAGTTAACCAGGTGGTAATTGTCAGCGTGCGTACAATGCTGATTACCACCTGGTTAGCGCTACACAGAGAAATTTTTCGGGGTGCGTAGTGGGCATGCATAGAAAATGAAATTACCGCCCAGGCCACACGGTAGCCGGGTGGTAGTTCAGAATTGACGCACGTAGGACGCGTGTATGCGCCTATGTGGCTTAGTAAAAAGGCCCCCTAAAGAGCAATTCTGTAACTAGGCACAGAATTATGAACCACTTGAAATACTTTAGCGAGTAAGTGTACACTTACTTGTGTAAATAGCAGCATAGCAGCTAAGAGCTTGGCAAGGCAGGAGCCAGGAGACAAGATGAAGCTTGGCAAGGCAGGAACCAATAGCAAAGGCACTCAAGGTAGAATTGAGCTCTCTTAAAAGTGCCCAGACCTGTGACGACACCCAGACATGCCCCTCTGATGTCATGCCGCTGACCCTATACCCAGCGGACTATGGCATGCACGTGCACCCTAGGAGGGTGCACTAAAGCATGGTATGCCGGGAGGACACCATCTCTTTGGCCACTTCAGTGAATCCATTGGTTTGGAGCCAGAGTCATAGTGGAGCAGTGACAGTACCTCCTCCTCAATGCCCCCTCTCCTGTTCCCAGGCCTGGGTTTGTGAGGAAACAGGTGGTGAAAATCATCAGATGAGAACTGGAGCATGAACTTGAGCCATGAGTTCTCAGAAATTGTTCTCAGAGCCAAAGCCCTTCCAAGCAATGAGATATTGCAATCTGCCTCATAGTCTTTGTGAGTCCAGTATACCCTGCACCTCGTACTCCTTGTCAGGGTCCACATCAACCGGTAGCAGGGTAGGAAAATGTTAGTCATTCTCCTCAATAACAGTGGATTCAGCAAGGACATGTGAAAGGTGTTGTGGATCCGGAGGTTAGCTGGTAGTTTTAGCTGGTACGTGAAAGGGCCAATCTGATGTCACTGGGTATGGCCCAAAGAATTGAGGGGCAAACTGGACTGAAGGTGTTTTCATGCGTAAATTCCATGTGGAGAGACACATACCAGGTACAGGGCATGGCTTTTTGTTGGCCTGTGACTTGAATTTCTGGGTCGTTTGAAGTAGGAGGTCCCGGGTGGTCTTCCAGATCTGGGAAAATGAAGTGATAGTTTTGGTAACCGCAGGGATTTCTGGGGCTAGGGGTACAGGCATAGGTACCCAGGGGTGTTGGCCAAAGATAATCCAAAAAGGAGAGGCAGAACTCTGCCCAAGGTAACAACTGAGCATCTGACGGTGGAGCACCATCTTGATATGCTGCCTACATTATTCCAACAAACAGGAAAATATCAGGATGTCATTGAGATAGACAAAAATGCATTTGTACAATAAATCTCGGAATATCATTGATGAAGTTCTGGAAAACAGCGGAAGCATTGACAAGACCAAAATGCATAACGAGATATTCATATTGCCCACCTGTGGTGTTGAAGGCTGTTTTTTACTCATCCCCCTCCCGGATATGTATGAGGTTATAGGCTTTTCATAGATCTAATTTGGTGAAGACACAGGTGCCATGGAATCGGTCAAAGAGTTCCGAAATGAGGGGTAGGGGATATTTGTTCTTCATGGTAATCATGTTCAAGGCCCTGTAGTCAATGCATGGCTGCAGCCCCCCATCCTTCTCGCCTACAAAAAGAATCCTTCCCTGGCTGGGGACATAGAGGGATGAATGAACCCCACTGCAGATTGTCCTTGATATAGGTGGACATGGCTTCAATCTCCGGGCATGAAAGTGGGTAAACTCTGCCCTGGGGGGTCCTCCTAGGCAACAGCTCATGGGACAGTCATAAGCCTGGTGAGGTGGCATGGTCTCTGCCTGTTGTTTAGAGAAAACATCTGCAATCTCCTAGTAGATCCGAGGCAGAGTATTCCCAACTTCCAGCTTATTGACGGCCATCGACAAGGAGAGCATAATGGAGCTAAAACACAGTCCTTGACAGGGCTGACCCCAAGCTGCTATCTGACCTTGATCCCAGTCAATCTGGGAGTTGTGTCGTTATAACCAAGAGAGGCCCAGTATGAAAGGGTTCACAGCCATCTGTAGAACATACAGCATTATAGCTTCCCAATGCCACACCCCAATTCAGAGACTGAGCGGTAGCATTTTAGTCTTGATGACTCCCTGAATGTGCCCATAAACAGAGAACATAGGTATTGGTTGAGGGAAGTTTTGTGTGGCAATATGATACTGCTTTGTGTGGGAATGTGATACTGACAGACCAGGGCCTCATCAATGAATTTGCCTCCTGCCCTAGAATCTTATTGCCAACTCGACCCATGTCCCAACTACCTTTTGAAAAGCGCCCCAATGTGTTTCATTGCTGATCTCACCATTCACTTAAACTTCCTACTCCAACGAGGCTCCTTCCCCACCAGTCATGGTAATATATTACTAACACCGTTACCCTAGCGATTCAACTAACTAAAGCATGCCCACATGATTCTTACCAACGATTATTATATATTGACCATGTTTACCATTATCCTTATTGCTATCCACAATCTTTTCCTCTCCATCTTCCTATGCTCGCCTCCTAACGCCCATTTTCTTCTGCACCTCATGCCTCCTGTGTTCAATTTACTTATACACCTAATTCCTCCTTTGTTAAATGTACTTATCCGTTAACCCCACTAATATTACATTTACTACAAATTGTATATTCTTTTTACGACTTGTAATTCTTCTTATTGTTACTATGTAAGCCGCATTGAGCCTGCCATGTGTGGGAAAGCGTGGGGTACAAATGTAATAAATAAATAAATCTGCGAATGCTTCAGTAAAGAACTTGGGTTCCAAATCTCTGCTGCTTTTCTTGGTCTGATAGCCCCAGCCAGTCCACCGCCATAGGTTCTCCATTGCTGGCAGGTAAAGCAGACTGCAAAGGGGGAGATGCAGGCTTTACATTGGAATGCGAGAGCCAACTGAAAGGCCCGTGACTGGCCTAGCACTCTAGGACACGCTCATGGAAGCAGATATCTACTCATGTGCATAGTAGATTTAGATCATCAAGATTCATAGGGAGCTAACTCCCAGCCAGTTTGTCTTTAATCTGGGAGGATATGCCTTGCTAGAATACGGCGACTAGGCTGTCATTGTTCCATTCCAGCTCAGCCGCTGTGACCCAGAACCAAATGGCATAGTCATCTATGGTCTGTGACCCCGGTCGTAAGTTCAGTAGCTCCATGGCTGCTGAGGTAGCTTTGCCAGGTTCCTCGAAAATCTTACAAAAATGGACAAGAAACTCTGCCAGGTTGTTCAGTAAAGACAAAGCACAGCTGGGCCTTGAAGACAGACAACAGGAGTCCTTTATTTAAATCAGACTCGACACGGGCCGTGTTTCAGCGAGAACAACGCCTGCCTCAGGGATCCAAATTCAATATCGAGATACACAAGTAGGGAGCTCAATAAAAACAAATTCTTAGGTTAGTATACAACTGCCCACAAAAGAAGTTGCAAAAGCTCCTGTAAAACGCCGGTCACACCTAAAAGTAGGTGTAGTCTACAGAATATGCTCACATGCTGTTCTTGCGACTAAAATTTAGGTGCACTCATTTAGGCCACCTAAAACCAGGCCTAAATACCTGCGCCTAACTTAAGCACAGATCGGGTGTATTCCATAATAGTGCACATAGTTTTTTGAAACACCTATGACCTGCCCATGGCCACGCCCCCTTTTTGGCTGCGCACATTAGAATTTACGTGCACCATGTTGTAGAATACGCCTAGAAAGTTGTGCACATAAAGTCTAATTAAAGCCGATTAGTGCTGCTAATTGGTAAAGTACCAATTATCAGCGCTTGTTAATCAATTAATTTGTGCACAGCCTTGCAGCCAAATTGGCACGCACAACTTAAGGCACCCTTTATAGAATTTGGGGGTACATGTGTAAATGGTGATTTCAGTAAGCTTTTATTTACACGTGTAGATCATTAGGATGCAGAGATTTAAAGGTGACATGGTTTTTGTGGTCCAAAAAATATATGAATGTATTATATATAGATGTGTGTGTGTATAGGTCCCATTTTAGAATGGGAATATATGTATATTTAAATAAATTCCCCCAATGACCTTTGCATGAGCTCCAAAATACGCATACATTTCTTCAAAGTGCTCCTTTTAGCTGGGATCTGATAGAGGTTTAGATGCAAGCTCTGTGGGTGTTGTAAGTACTTGAGCACCCCAATATTGGAGCTAATTCCTTCACTTTGTTTACGAAAGACAGTTTGTGTTGAATTGAGCACCCTAATAATTTTGAAAAGTTGGCTCCTATTGGAGGGGGTTACTGTGCTTAACTCCTAGGGTTTTAGTTTAGCATAGAACATGATAAAAATCACTCTATGGAGCTTTGCTCCTTAATTGGCCCTACTTCTGTCTAGAAAGGGGTTTTGCCAGTGCTTATACATGGCACTTTCATGTATCGCCAGAATATATTGGGGCCCTTTTACTAAGGTGCGTAGGTGCCTACACGTGTCCAAAGCGCATCAGTTTGGAACTACTGCCTGGCTACCACAAGCCCCTGGCAGTAATTCCACTTTTTACGTGTGTCCGATACGCACGTCCGAAAATATTTTTTTATTTTCTACTGTGTGGCACTAACCGGGCGGTGATTGGCAGTGTACGTGTGCTGACGATTACTGCCCAGTTAATGCCAACTACTACTTATCATTTCTATAGTGCTACTAGACGTACGCAGCACTGTACACTTGCTCGACAGAGCTTAAAATCTAACGCCTGAGACCTTACCGCTAAGTCAGTGGGTGGCAGTAAGGTCTCAGGCCCAAAATGGATGTGCACCAATTTTTACTTTGCTGCACGTCCATTTTCGACCAAAGAAAAAGATCTTCTTTTGCAGGTGCGCTGAAAAATGGACCTGCGGGCGTCCTATATACGTGCCTACAACAGTGCAGGCCATTTTTCAGCCTACCTTAGTAAAAGGACCCCAATTGTGTGGAAGATGGTGAGTGATGCCACTCTTTTTATACATATGAAGGTTTGTGAAATCCCTTCTCCACCATAAGTGCTGCCAAATATACAAACATTTACTGGTGCCCTTAAACATACTTTGCGTTCTGTGCTGAGGGCAACTGTAAACATCCTAAGCTGGATGATTCAATATCTACCTCGGCACAGAACGCAAAATGGAGTTTAATGTGTCAAAAATATGGCAGACCCCTTTGTCAAGTTTGTGACAGTAGCAGATGTTAAAGCTTTTCATTTTAGTTTAACAAGCACTTCTGGAAGTACTGTAAAGTGCAAAGCTCTTCAAACAAACAGCTATTCACTACAGATGGAATGAAAAGATTTACTCTAGGCATTACTTGCGCTATATCATGATAATACAAAGGTGTGGTAAAAAGTGACCTTGGCATGTGGATCTTATCTGGCTAAGGTCATTTTTATCTGGCTATAAAATGTCTTCTTTTTTTTGGCATTAACGGCTAATGTCACTAATCTGTGTTTTTACTTAACGTATATTGTGGTTTAAGCACCCTGTGTTAGAATAAAATTAGTGGAAACAATGAGGAAAACAAAGGAGAATAATAGAAATTGAGGAGGAAAAAGCCTCTAAGTCTGCGGTATTTACTTCTTCAATCATCACAGTAACCAGCAGAACCTCAATTCACCAGTGGCTTGAAAAAAAACTCCATTCATCTTTCTTTTATATCTGTTCGTCCCTCTTTATTCTTCAAACGTAATAAACGTCTTTATAATTTGTGTAGTTTATATAAAACACCCACTGCTTCTATGACTGTAACATCACAGCACACTTATTTTAAAATCTGACGGGGTCCAGTTTCACCCGTTTCTCTTCAAGGCTTTTTCATGGGAAGAAGAATGCTGCACTGTGATCAATATACAACAACCAAGCATAGGCGAAACGAGACCCCGTCGGATTTTAAGATAAGCGTGCTGTAACGATACAGTCATAGAAGCAGTGGGTGTTTTATATAAACTATACAAATTATAAAGACATTTATGCTTCATAACAACCCATTGGCTTTTGGTCTCATGCATTACACCAATGGACTCTCATTGTTCTCGTACCTCACATTAACATTATCGGGTTTTGTCTCACCTAGAATGTAAACCGCACTGAACCCTGGAAAGGGGATATTAGCGGTATACAAGAATTGATTTGATTTATGTTTGAAGAATAAAGAGGACTGATGAATTGAGGTTCTGCTGGTTACTGTGTTGATTGAAGAAGTAAGTACCACAGACTTTCAGAGGATTTTTCCTCCATTCTATTGTTCTCCTTTGTTTTCCTCATTTTTTTCATTTTTATCACAGGGGTGATATGATACAGACGTTCAAATATTTGAAAGGTATTAATCCGCAAACGAATCTTTTCCAGAGATGGGAAGGTGGTAGAACAAGAGGACATGAAATGAGATTGAAGGGGGGCAGACTCAGGAAAGATATCAGGAAGTATTTTTTCACGGAGGTGGTGGTGGATGCTTGGAATGCCCTCCCGCGGGAGGTGGTGGAGATGAAAACGGTAACGGAGTTTAAACATGCGTGGGATAAGCATAAAGGAATCCTGTGCCGAAGGAATGGATCCTCAGGAGCTTAGTCAAGATCAGGAGGTGGGGCTGGTGGTTGGGAGGCAGGGATAGTGCTGGGAAGACTTATACGGCCTGTGCAGTGGTTGGGAGGCGGGGATAGTGCTGGGCAGACTTATACGGTCTGTGCCAGAGCCGGTGGTGGGAAGCGGGACTGGTGGTTGGGAGGTGGGGATAGTGCTGGACAGACTTGTACGGTCTGTGCCAGAGCCGGTGGTTGGGAGGCAGGGCTGGTGGTTGGGAAGTGAGGATAGTGCTGGGCAGACTTATATGGTTTGTGCCAGAGCCGGTGGTTGGGAGGAGGGGCTGGTGGTTGGGAGGCGGGGATAGTGCTGGACAGACTTATACGGTCTGTGCCCTGAAGAGCACAGGTACAAATCAAAGTAGGGTATACACAAAAAGTAGCACATATGAGTTATCTTGTTGGGCAGACTGGATGGACCGTGCAGGTCTTTTTCTGCCGTCATCTACTATGTTACTATATTTTAATTTAACACAGGGTGTTTAAACCACAATATGCGGTCCTCTTCAGGACTCTCCTTAATAGTGATCATCATAGCCAATAATATTTTTTTTTAAATGCCTGTTCTGCTGAAGGTATCATCCTTGTCCTTCCTTCAGAAGGTTTAACTTCTGACTCCAGAGTTTTCGTCCTCTTTTACCTGTACACTAGACTCAGTTCAAAGTGGGTCACAAGAAGAAAGAGTGAACAAATTGTTCAGAATAACATCATAATTCAAAAAGGTACTATCATATTATAAACATCTATTTCAAATCAATAAAATTACACTTTTAAATATTTCTTAAGAGCAAAGTTTTAAGTATCTTTCTAAAAAGCAAATAGCTATTGATTCTATGAAGTTCTAGTGGAAGTGAATTCCAAAATTAAATTGCCTGGTAAGAAATAGAAGTAGACAAAAACTTCTTAAATCGAACTTTTTTTACTGAAGGGAATTGTAGTAATAATTGTCCACATAAATGATCTGATTTAAAACTGGTCAAAATATTTACCAATTTGCTAAGTATTGTCTCGCTCTATATGTCAGATAAAAATACATGTACATAATTTTGGTCAGTGTTTGTGTACTTTGGGGAGACAGAGAGAATCCTATTCTATAAACTGTGTGGTTCCCATTTTCTGGGGCAGATCTCGGACTACACAATCTATTTTTTTAGGTGGCTATTCAGCAGCTCTATCAGTCCAAGTGGTGCAGCTAAAAATCCATATAACTGTAAACATTTAACATTATACTTGCCATTTGTGTATTTGTACAGTTGAACCCCATTATAACCCGGTGCTTGGAGTCCCAGGAATCACATTGCGGTATAAGCGGATCACATTAGAAATTTCAACCCATTTTTCTGCATTCAATTTATACAGTATCTGCTGTTTTGCATGCATGTGACAACTGAAACACTTCATTTTCCGTGAGACCCTCGGAGGTGTATTTTTCCAAGAACTGTTTGACGGTGGCAGCAACATCTTTCTCTGTAAAGCCTTCAAAATCACTCTTTATCGCTGCCACTGGCTACCTGCAAACAATCAAGGAATATGCTAGCACCGGTTAGGTTTCTCCAACATTTGGAAATGCTAATTTTTGTGATTGAAATCCCAGGCTTCACTACTAATGTAAAAAATTTGTTTTAGGCTTAGCTTCTTTAAAAATGCAGTGACTGAATCCTCACTTGTGATTACTCATTGTATTAGCGTCTTTCGGAAATTCATCTTGAATGTTGATATGATACATTGATCAAGTGGCTGTATTTTAGATGTGGTGTTTTGGGGCAAGTAGCTGACTCGGATTTTGCCATCTCTGTTTATTAGATTTTTGGCAGATGGGTGGGCAGGGCAGTTATCTAGTAACAACAGACCCTTGTTGCCGCAAGTATTTACTTATCTTGGGTACGAACTGCTGGTGAAACCAGTTCTTGAAAATGCTGGAAGTCATCCATGCATTTTTGCTAAACTCATAGGGAAATAAGTCATAGAGGTTATGTTCACATGATGGAAGCACCGTGGTGATTTAAACTTGCCTACATAAAGTGGGCTCAGATTGTGCATTCCTGTTTGATCGACACATAAGAGAATGTCCTTCATTTGCTTGAAGCCTTGCTTTCGCTGATGCCATTCTTATAAGCCAGAGTGGTATTCAGTAATATTTCATAACACAGTCCGGTCTCATCACAGTTATAGACCTGCTCTGTGGCATAGCCGCTTTCTCTAATAATCTTCTGAAGGTGGGTGGGGTGTGAGCATGCGGACAGGTGAACATATCTCTCCAGAAATAGTGATTTTGTTTATTCCATGTTGCCTTTTAAAGCGATTTAGCCATTCACTATTTGTCGTAAATGACATTGACCCATGTCAGTGAAGTTCTTTGTGAAATGTTTGGCTTGTGTTTGCAGATTGGGCCCAAAGTGCCTTCAGATCTTTCTTGGCCAAACAACTGAAACACAGCTTTATCCAACTGGCTGTCTTGAGGTAGCTGCAGACGTTTTCGTTTCAGTCCATCGTCTGTTTCTATGGACTTAGCTGCATCATGAAGTTTCTCCTCCTCCTTTTTCCATCCATGAACTGTTGACTTGTTAACTGCTAGGTCTCTAACCCACTTAGGTCTGCTGGACTCGAGATTTGATTCTATTGAGTTCAGCAATTTTTTCTTCTAAACTATACTTTTTATGTTTGTTTGAGATTTCAGATATTTTTTTGACCCACGGTGGTATGATCGAGGTATGAGATGGCATGCTTTACTCAGAGTGAGTGGAGATAGCTTCGGTGTTGCAACATCATGCCATTTTCTGTTAATCAAATCGGGAGCCACGCTTGCATCGTGTTATAAGTGGATTTGCGGTATAATGGATCACATTATAATAGGGTCGAGCTGTACTTAAATACATTAGCTATCCAGTTACCACTGAATAGATAACATGAAGCCCTACCCTTGGCCTGGCCCAAACAATCCAGACTTGATTCTAAAGTTTAAATTGCTAAATGGCCAAAATTATCAGTTTAAGTACAGTGCTTTTTAAATACTGACATTTTTGGCATTTAGCACAATCCACGTTCCATTTACTTCGAATGCATAATTTAGAGGCCTTCTTACTACGTCATGCTATAAAGTGGCTGGCACTGTTGTTAGCACGTGGGTTTCCCGCGTGCTGCTGCAACTTTTAGCGTGGCTGTAAAATGGCCACACATCCATTTTGTTCTGTAATAGCCATGAGCTAATTTCTCAATTAGCACATGGCCATTACCGCCACCTATTTTTTAGGCACTAAGGGCTCCCACGCTAACCCCGCACTAATCGGGCAGCAAGTGGCAATATGCCTGCACTGTCTAATCAGTGAAGCGTCTGTTCACGCTTTCCAAAAATATTAGGACTAGGGAGCATGTGATGAAACTACAGTGTAGTAAATTTAAAACAAATCGAAGAAAATGTTTCTTCACCCAACGCATAATTAAACTCTGGAATTTGTTGCCGGAAAATGTGGTGAAGGCGGTTAGCTTAGCAGAGTTAAAAAAGGGGTTGGACGGTTTCCTAAAGGACAAGTCCATAAACCACTACTAAATGGACTTGGGAAAAATCCACAATTTCAGGAATAACATGTATAGAATGTTTGTACGTTTGGGAAGCTTGCCAGGTGCCCTTGGCCTGGATTGGCCACTGTTGTGGACAGGATGCCGGGCTCGATGGACTCTTGGTCTTTTCCCAGTGTGGGGCATTACTTATGTACTTATATATAGGGCACACCTACTCTCTGGGGAACTTTTACTAAGGTGCGCTCACGTTTTTGGCGCAACCTAAAAGTGTAGGTGCGCTAAACGTTAGAGATGCCAATGCATTCCTAAGGTCGTCTCTCACGTTATTTTAGCGCACGTTAAAAACGTGAGTGCACCTTAATAAAAGACGCCCTGCGTTCATTGACACTCCTCCTGTACTAAAAAATAAAAACTATTTTTTAGCGTGGGATTAGCATGCGCAGATCACCACACTACCGCAGGACGCCTCAGCGCATCCCACAGCAGTGCTTTTTGCTCTGCAGAAGGCACATGCCAGTTCCTGCTGCGGCTTAGTAAAAGGGTCCCTTAATAATGTTTCACCAAGAATTTTGCATTTAAACTCAGCCCGTGTAAACGTTGAGTGCTCTCTGCTATTATTTTTTCTGGTGCTTTCATGTCTTTTTTTTCTTTCTTTACTGAAGACAAGAATTTATGGAAACAGCCCTTTTTGTTTCTGCCCTTTAGAAAGCATCCATTTCTGTCATGCAACCTCTGCTGAAGTCAGAAAAATTTTAACCTTTGAAACCTTTCTTTGTAACATCACCATTTTCTTGAGGACAAAAGTGTCATGTCTCTTATTTACCGTCCCATTTTCGTGGCTTTTTCCACCATACATATATTTAATTACACTGTACAAAATCAGTATTTGGCTTACACTCAATTCTCCTTTTCTGAATACAATTATGGATTGCTTTTAAGTATCTTGGAACTGATCACAGATGCTTATGAACTCTTTAATCACTTATGTCTGCTTACCTGGCTGCTTCATCACCATTTAAGCAGCACTCTCACACACTTTTCTCTTCATTGAAATGATCCCTGCATTTCTCTTTACAAATATGGAGAAACCAATCAAGGTTTCATTATCATAACACAAAAAAGTCCCTAGGCTATGTATGAGCCATTTCACTTCTAACCATTTCATCAGCTGAAATAAAATTAGTGTTACCATACATAGATGAGAAAAAAAGGTATCATGCGGAGTTTTTTTTGAAAGCCATGAAAAATGGACTGTTTAGCATTATTCATAAATGATCTGGAGATAGGAATGATGAGTGAGGTGATCAAATTTGTGGATGACACAGAATTATTCAAACTCATTAAAAGGGCAGAGGATTGCGAGAATTTGAAGAAGGATCTTGTGAGACTAGGACAGTAGGCATCTAAATGGCAGATGAAATTTAATGTGAAAACTACAAGAGCAGAATGCTGGGTTCTGAGTTAACAGTTACCACACAATAAAAAAAAAAAGACCTTGGGAGTCATTATGATCAATATGCTGAAATTTTCAGTCTGATGTGTTGCGGCTGTTGAAAAACTCAGGATTATTTGAAAAGGGATGGAAAACAAAACTGTGAATATCCATGGTTTGACCACACCTCGAGTACAGGTAGTTCTGGTCACCCATCTGAAAGAGGATATAGTGGAATTAGAAAAGGTTCAGAGAAGGATGCTAAAATGATGAAGGGGATAGAACATCTCCCTTATGAAGAAAGGCTAAATGGTTAGATCTCTTCAGCTTGCAGATATGATGACTCAGAGGGGGGGGGGGGGGGGGGAGATTATCCAGGTGTGGTAGAAGGTCTCCTTGTACTACACCTTGACTTACCTTGGTAAATGAATAACACTGCTTGTAAGCCAGCCTGCAAGCAATTCTATTCTAGCAGCCTGGAGCATGGGGCTGCCAATCCGCAACTCAATGAGTGATGTCAAGCTGTCCCATCTACATTCCCACCCACCAATGTAGTCACCACAGTCCCTGATGAAGCCCCTTCATCCGCCACCCACCCTCTATCCCCGAAAGGTCAAAGCCCCCTCCCCAGTGATGACAGTCCCTGATGAAGCCCCCCAGCCATCCTCTATCCCCCCCCAAAAGGTCAAAGCCCCCCTCTCCCACCTCAAAGGGCTACTTTTCTACCATTGGTGATTCTTACCCAGCCAATCAGGAGGGAGAAACTTGATTGGTGATCAGAAGGACTAACACCATACAGTCATAGCATTCCTCAACTACTTATCACTAGAAGGGGCCTATATAAGTGGGTTTTGCACAGTGGCTTTTCATTAGACACCATTTTGAATGTGCTTCTTGACTGCAGACAATTGTGAGTTTATCCATCTGGTCATTCCCACTGTGATTGCTCCCTCAACATGGTCCATCATATTTCCTTTTCTCCTCCTCCCCACTTGGTTCAGCATCTCCATTCTCTCTGTCCCTTCCCATGCAACTTCTCCCCCTCTTGCCTCCCCTAGCACCTTCTACCCCCATGGTCAACGCTTCCCCCTCAAACCTCTTTATTCCTGTGATAATGCAAAAAAGCACCCACATAAATGATGAGGAAGAGACCACGGGGAAAGCTCTTCCAATCCCGCCCACTCTGACATGCAATTCCTGCTACTGAGTGGGTGGGACCAGAAGAGTTTTGCAGTGTGCTTTGGCACAAGGCTCTGCAGTAACTTCCTCTTCATTTACTGTGGGTGGTTGTGTCATGATCACAGGAATAAAGAGGTTTGAGGGAAAGGAGTGGACTGGGGGGTGGAGGGGGAAATGCTAGATGGGAAGGGGCAAAGGAGAAAAACGGGAGATGCTTAATCATGTGAGGGGAAGACATTTTGTTGTTGGACCCATAGTTTACTGCACAGCATTTAAAAAAATATGTGTTGCCACATAGTTACACAGCTTAGAGGGAACAACGCTGAAGGGAGTAGGGACCCTGAGCCCAGAAAGATAAAAAGGGTAAAGTTTTGTGAGCCTACACCAGCACAGGCCACTTGTAGGCACCTATGAGCCTTTAATAAAAAGGCCTCATAAATTTTTATGTTTGCATCTTTATAGAATGCCAACTACAAAGATGTGTGTGTACATTCAATATATTGCCAATTAACTCCAATAATTTATCAATAGTGCCCAATTATCGTGCAATTTTGAGCACCATATATAGAATTAGGGGGCTGATTTCCATTTGTTTTGGTTCATAGACATAAGACATAAGCATTGCCACACTGGGCCAGACCAAAGGTCCATCTAGCCCAGCACCCTGTCTCCAATAGTGGCCAATCCAGGTCACAATCACCCAACAAGATCCACGGAGCAAAGCATTTTGTACTGCTTGTCCCAGGAATAGTGGATTTTTCCCTACGTCCATTTAATAACATTCTATGGCCTTTTCCTTCAGGAAGCCGTCCAAACCTTTCTTAAACTCTGCTAAGCTAACCATCTTAACCACATTCTCCGGCAACGAATTCCAGAGTCGAATTATGCGCTGAGTAAAGAAACTTTTTCTCTTATTTGTTTTAAACTTACTGCACTCCAGCTTCATCGCATGCCCCCTTGTCCTAGTATTTTTGGAAAGCATAAACACACGCTCCATATCTATCTTTTCCACTCCACTCATTATTTTATATAACTATCATATCACCCCTCAGCCGCCTTTTCTCCAAGCTGAAGAGCCTATAGACAAAATGGAAGCTAAATAGGTGTTACAAGGGTTCACTGGAGAGTTACAGAGACAACAGGAAGAAACACAGAGAGTGCTGCGGCAAGTTATGGAGACACCCAAATGTGATGCACACTGATACTGGGTTATGCCCAGTTATAGAATGACTACCTTTGTGCACCATCCTACAGAAGTAGAGGACAAATAGGTCAACTAAAAAAACTGACATGTCAAAATGGCAACAACACTAGTAGATCCAAGACTTGGGATTATGGTGAGGGGCAGAAAATGCGACATCTTTTCATCTGCAATTTTTTGAGGTTGGTTCTTTAATAATGTAGGATGTTGCTAAGACCAGTTTATAAGTGCTGAAATGTGCTCATCAGTGGAAAGGAATATAGTTTGGGTGGATGAACATGAGAAAAGGATATATATATATATTTCTCAACAAAAGAGGTAATTAGAACCTTTAGCTTAAAATGAGAGATGCATGCAAAACTGTAGTAGCTCAAATTTTTATAGATATTTAAAGAAAAGAAATGTGCAGTAAAGAGCTAAAGATTGTGTTCTCAGTATGCTACAGGGTTTATTTTTTATTTTTACTATTATAAAAGTACATGACCTGCTTTCCATAATTACACTGTCTGTTGCATGCTTGCCCAAGGGAATTCCATTAAATATTTTTGAAGAGAATACACAGATTGCCTTTCCCTGTAGACTTAAAAATTTGCATATGTTTTATTAAAATACTCAGCCGGCTTTAAGGAAGCTTTTAAGAGTTGGCAAGTATATATTTTTAATGATGTACTATGAAAACAGTATACATAAGGCCCGATATTCAGCTGGTGGTGCTCAGCATTTTGCTGACTGCTGTTGCCGTTAAACCTAAAAATTCAATCCCGGGCCATGTCCAGGCTCCAGCACTGAATTTCTGAGTTTGCGGAGCTGGGTAACACATAGCTGGTTAAGCACGGTATTCAGTATTTATCCAGCTATTCAAAATGTTTATCTTTGATGTATCATTTAAAAGATTAATAAAGAAAGATGTGAGAAATAATTTCAGCCCTCGCTTTTATATTTATATGGATTGCAATAAGAAACGTACATAAGATTAAAAAGAACTAGGCTACTTTGAAAGTGTAAATCACATTAACCTTGCCACAAAATGTTTTAAAAATTTTTGTAATTAACTTTTGCTGATATTGTAAACCACACAAGTTTGCTTGGTGCATTTTAAAAATTGCTTTATAATGTGTCTGCACTTCATCAGGCTAATAACAAGCCCCTGGCTTGACTCTTTGCATGTAAATAGCAAACAAATCAAGTCAGTAATTAGGAGCATATGTGAGCTGCAAATTTAAATGATTGATACATTTTTGTCTTCTTGCAACTGCTCATTCAGGGACCCTTTTATTGAACCACGATAGTGCAAAGACCTGGATAGCATGTGCTAAATCGACACTACCATCAGGGTAGCACAGGCGCCCTGCGATAGTTTTGAAGTTAGTGCACACTGTTTCCCACGCTAGAAAATAATTTTCCATGGGGAGCATTCCCTGTGGTAATCGACAGTATGCACTGTCTGATTACCACAGGAGTAGTGCGTGAGCCCTTACTGCCAAATTAAATAGGTGGCATTAACGGCTCAGGCAGTAAATTGCCGCACGCTACTTTTAATATTAGCAAACATTTACCACCCCATATAAAAAGGCCTTGGTAAAAACTGGCTGAGCGTGCGTTAATTTCATGCTTCCAAACTAGCGCAGGCCAATTTTCACTGCAGCTTAGTAAAAGGGCCCCTTAGCTCTTTGTGAATGTTCTGCATAGGAGCCAATTTTAAATTTCATACAAAAATGGGTCAAAATAAGAGATACTACTACTACTACTTATCACTTCTATAGCGCTACAAGGCATACGCAGCGCTGTACACCATACATGAAAAGACAGTCCCTGCTCAAAGAGCTCACAATCTAAATAGGACAGGCAAACAGACAGAACAACTAAGAGGTAAGGGAATTAAAGAGGTGGGGATAAAAGGGTACAGGGCAAGTGAGTAGTGGTTAGGAGTCAAAAGTAGCGTTAAAGAGGTGGGCTTTTAGCCTGGATTTGAAAACAGCCAAAGACAGGGCTAGACGTACAGGCTTGGGAAGTCTATTCCAGGCGTGAGGTGCAGCGAGATAAAAGGAACAGAGTCTGGAATTAGCAGTAGAGGAGAAGGGGACAGACAAGAGAGATTTCTCTACAGAATGGAGTACAAAAAGCCTGCGAGTTTGCTTGTACAGTTTTGAAATGGTTCATATTCCCCCCCCTCCCCCCCCACCTTTAAGAATTTAATATACCGAAAGTTTTAGAGGGAGAAAAATAGCACAGGAAACATCACACAGGGAAGACCTTGGGCGAAAGTCGCCATGAATGATTTGCTCAATTGCTAACTTTAACACTTTCAAGAAAATGCTGCACGATGGGGGGTTTTTTTTTTTGGCTGAAGTTTTTAAGGGGTCCTTTTACTAAGCTGTAGTAAAAAGGGACCTGGCTAGCATCAGCATGTGTTTTTGACATGCGCTGAGACCCCTTTTACTTCAGCGGGTAAAAGGCTATCTTTTTCTGAGGACAAGAAATGGTCGTGCGGTATGTGAACCTCTTGCTGCGCGGCCATTTGGGGGGGGGGGAGGCACTTACCACCTCCCATTGAGGTGACGGAAAAGGCTCTCACGCCAACCCGGCGGTAACCAGGCAGCGTGCAGTGCTGCTCAATTACCACCAGGTAAGCACCAGCGCTACAAAAATAGGAACTATTTCTGTAGCACCATAAATTGCGTGAGCTGGGGGTGGGAACTACCACCGGGCTTCTGCGGTAGCCTGGTGGTAGTTCTGGATTGGTGCGCGGCAAGCCTGTCACCACACGCCAATCCTTTAGCAAAAGGGCCCCTTAATGAACAATCTGGTTTCTCCTTCATGTGGGTTTGTACAAGGTCGGTATCCACTTTCACTTTTCTGGTCACCAACTGAATGTCGTTCTTAAGTACACAAGGAATAATTTTATAATTACACAGTATTATCTTCTTATTTACTACTGATTAATTGTTAATTATATCTTACCTCAGTACCTATCGCTGTTAACTGTTAATTCTGCTCTCAATTTGCAAAAATTGTACTTCTTACATTGTAACTTAACCACAGTATTATTGTAAGCCACCTTGAGCCCGCAATCAGTGGGAAAAGGTGGGATACAAATGTGATAAATAAATAAATAAAGGCATTTGCTCACATATATGATAATATATGCATATAAAGGGAATAATTCTATAACTGGACTCCTAGTAGAAGCATATTCTATAAGAGAATGTAGGTGTCTACTTTCCTTTGTAGAATACTCGATTAATAGTGAAAATACGGGCCTATAAATTAGGCACAAGTCTCCAGAGCTACAAATTAACACATTGAGTGGGCCTTTTACAAAGGCACGCTAACTTTTTTAGTTCGCGCTAAAAACAAGTGTGCACTAAACGCGAGAGATGCCCATATAGTCCTATGGACATCTTTAGCGTTTAGCGCGCACGCTAAAAATGCTACCACACCTTTGTAAAATACCCTCTGATAAAGAAATCCTTTTTAATTCTGAAAACAGTTAAGGAGAATTAGAGGTATATTAGATCCTTTAGCCTTCAGGTTGTTGGTGCAAAGCCTGATATTAGAACAATTAGACTATTGTAACATAACTTATTTGGGATGTACAAAGTTTCTTTTGAAAAAGTTACAGAGAATCCAGAATATTGTAGCTAGGCTGGTATTCTCAGCATACATTAGAGATCAGGTTTCCCCGTTACTGGTGAAATTACAGTCTACCAGTGGAAGCTCAAATTCAGTTTAAGTTATGTACAATGATTTTAAAGATTTGATATGAAAATGCTCCTTTTAATATGTTCAGGACTGGACCTTTACTGTTTCTACTTCAACAGCCACAGGGCTCCATTCTATCCTCTCTTTTGTTCAATCTGTTTATGAGTCCCTTGGCAACTTTAATTCAAGAATCTGCAATTTCATTCCACATTTATGCAGATGGCATTCTCCTTCTGTTTCACACCAAACCAGTTAACCCTGACATAGCACTGCTGCAGACTTGTCTTGATAGAATCGCTCATTGGTTGTTGGACAACCATCTCGTCAAATCCCGAAAAGACCATTGCCTGATTTCTCTCTCATCCTTCATCAGTTTTATATATTTTGGATACTGGAATTACACCAGTTGACTCTTTCCGCTACCTTGGTATCATTTTTGACTCTCAGTTATCTTTTGCACCTCAGGTTTCAGCATTATGTACAAGTCTGGATTTTTTTTGTCCTTCGTCAATTGCGGACAGTGCGAAATTAGTTTGATCACATGTCTTTCTTCTCTCTTCTCCTTGCCCTGTTCACGTCAAGTTTGGATTATTTCAGATTGTATACGCTGGTATTTCTTGTTCTCTCTTGAAGCGACTGCAGATGCTTCAAAATTGTGCTATCAGACTTCTCTGTCTTGCTAATCGATTCTGTCACGTGGCCCCATTGATTAAAAAACATCATTGGTTGTCAGTTGAGTTCAGGATTAAGTTCAAGATTTTGCTCCTCCCATTTAAAACTTACGTATTAAGTGCCTGTTTATCTCTATTGTTTGAGTATACCCTATACACTGTTGTGAACATTACGTTCTCTTAATGACTATAGACTGGTTTTAACTAGTCCATGTGTGGCCCAATATAAAACCACTCGTCATTGCGCCTTTTTTGTTACTCCTGTGCTTTGGAATTTGCTCCCTTCGATAGTACGGTTGAATTCTCTATCAAAAATTTAAAAACTTCCATCAAAACCTGGCTTTTTAACCAGGCCTATTTGACCTTGGTTTTTTTTTTTTTTTGGGGGGGGGGGGGGGGGGTCCTAAGGGTTGCAGCCTACTAGGCACTGTGTAGACTGTTTATTCTCTAATTACTATTCGCTGTTATGAATGAACCCTTTCCTTTCATGAATTGTAGTTCTTTTCTCATAGTTCTTTGCTTTAGATTGTAAACCACTTTGTCCTGCTCTGTCAGTTAAAGGCGGTATAGCAAATCGTAAATAAACAAATACATTTTATTTATTTATTTATTACATTTGTATCCCACATTTTCCCACCTATTTGCAGGCTCAATGTGGCTTACATAGTACCGTAGAGGCGATCGCCAGTACCGGTTTGAACAAATACAGAGTGAGGTTGTGATAGAGTAAAGTTCATGTGTGACAAACACATTGGAAATCATAAGGAGGAAGAGTTAAGTTCTGTCCAGTTCTAGCTTTGGTTTTGTTATGTCGCAGGGTTAAGGCATTTAAGTTGGATTGTTAGGGTATGCCTTTTTGAACAAGTTAGTTTTTAGTAGTTTCCGGAAGTTTAGATGGTCATATATTGTTTTCAAGGCGCTTGATAATGCGTTCCATAGTTGTGTGCTTATATAGGAGAAGCTGGACGCATAGGTTGATTTGTATTTGAGGCCTTTGCAGCTTGGGTGATGGAGATTTAAGTATGTTCTTGTTGATAAAATAAATAAAAATAGGTTTCCTTAATCTAGGTAAAACAGGAGCACTTTAGAAATTCTTTGATGCTACAATATCCAAGTTCCAATGGTATTTGTTTTAAGACAACATTTTCATCTAATTTTCTATTTTTAGCAGCTCATATTTGGAATGCTTTACCAGCTCAGGTAACAGCCATCTCTAGTTATTATTTATATAGGAAATACTTGAAGGTTTTTCTATTTAGGAAATTTCTGTCATGTTAATTATTTTACTAATATAGGAAAAATATATTTTTTTCTGTTTTTTTGTATACATTGTAGTCTGTATAGAACTTGGTGGTTATTGCAGAATAAGAATATTTTGTATACTTTGTATTTAACACCAGCCATGGAGTTGGCATGAGTTTGTGCATCTAAGTTCTGGCAATATGCATATAACTTATTGTACTCTATAAGTTACAAGCATGAGACCTGCCTATGCTCCATCCAGACTCTGCTGATGTGTATGTCTTCCTGTAACATACATGCTATGTAAGATATTCACATATGCCATTTAAGGAAGGGAGGAGTTGGGGGCTGCTAGACCATCAGGTTGGGTGGTGGGTTGGAGTAGGGTCAGCCACTAGGGATTTCCTTTTGCTGTCGGGGGGGGGGGGGGGGGGGGTTAGGAGGTTGGATATTCACTGGACCTCCAGCCCCCCATGCCCTCGTGTCAGGGTGGGGGGGGGGGAGGATGGAAAAGACCACTGGGCCACCATGGAAAACTATCTGGGCTGGTTTAGGGGGCCTGCAACCATGCAAATGCATGCTGAACAGGCTTCCTCAATGCTCCACAAACCCTAATGCCAGCTCCGAGCTGACGTAGGGTTTGCCACAGGAGCAGCGCCAATGTTTGGTGTGCTGCCCACTGAGCTTTGGGGAGGAATAATAAATTGCCCGTTTAGCATGCATTTTCATGCTACTTGCGGTCAGAGCCTGCGAGCGCATTGCTTCATGCGCTCGGGAGCTCAGATCATGGGACAGGACCAAACGCGGGCACTAGTATATCACGAACAGCCTCTAGTGCCCCTGTTTGCTTCTGATCATCCACCCATTAACCCCCCAAAAAATCAAAACTGTTCTCTAAAATTTAACAATTTCTCCATATCATCAGAAACATTTATATCCGCTACCATGTAGGCTGTAATTTAGGCACAATTTCTGCAGGATTTATAATTAAAAAAACAAAAAAGGCACCTAGGGCCAGATTCTATATATATGGTGCCTAGAAAATCCACGTGGGAAAACATTTCTGCCTAAGCGTATTCTATAAGCGGAGCCTAGATTTAGAATATGCTTAGTTAACCCAGCACCTAAAACTATGAGCATCCATTTACACCAGCAAAAACGTGGCATAAATTCTGGCGTGTAGATTTAAGCACAGAAGTCTATATTCTATAACAATGTGTGTAAATTTTGAAATGCCCATTTCCCTGCCCATAACCATGCCCCTTTTTTGCCTGAGCGCATTACAATTTAGGCGCAGTGTGTTACAGAATATGCTTAGGCCTATTAGTGCTGATTAAAGTTCCGATAACGCTGATTTGCTTGTTAAGCCAATTAAGTTAAATGCATTGTTACAGAATACGCTTGGATTTCGGCGTGGATCTCTAGGCATGCTATATAGAATCCGGGGGATAGGGCTGAATTCAGTGAATGGCACTCAGAATTCGGCACTGAAAAGAATCGCCACTGAAAGACATTCTGTAACAGGCGTTTCGGGATGGGCACCCTTTATGGAACAGCGCGTGACACTGGAATTTGGGTGCGAGGAGTTACACCAATTGAAACCAGGTGTAAATTTTGGTGTGCAAGTTAGGCGCAGATTTGCACTTTTCTATAACACTGCGTGCATCATAGGGTAATGCCCCTGACCCACCTATGTCCCTTCTATCTTTACACCCCCTTTGCAGATCCACGAAGAAACACTTAGGTGCTATCCTGTAAATGGGTGCATAAGTGTGTTTTTATGTGGATTTGCCGCTTCTTCCCTGTTTTGGCAGATCTTATGCATTAGAACACTTTTCCCTGCCGAAAACTCTGCACGGTAGTAGTACCTAACATTTAGGAACCATATATAGAATTCCTCCGATAGTTATCTTCTAAAATAAGGACCATAGACCACACGTGTAAGACCTGGCATTTATACATGTATATAGCATACATATGTAAAACCCAATTTCAGAAAGCCAGGTATTTATACATGTATCAGGGGGGCGTTTACTGTATGGACTCTGGGCTGTGTAATGATGGGTCTGAAATTGACATGTTGCAGAAGGGGAAAACACCTGTATATCCTAATACCCTCCTGTCAAGATTTATACCTGCACCAATGTTGTAGCAAGGTACTTTTTGGAGCAAGAGAAAAGGCTACACATAACTCCTGCCCAAATGGGCATCTTTGCATGCCATATAAGTGAGCTGAACTGTTTCTGGCATCAGATCTCCCACCTCGGAACTCCATAGGCATCAGATCCCCCTTGTCATCAGTTCTCCCTCTCCCTGGCACCAGATCCTTCCCCTGGCATCAGATTCCTCCTTACTCAGTTGGGACCACCACACATCAGACTCCCTTCCTAAAACAGACCCACACAGAGTCAATCCCCCCAGAACAGATCTCCCTGATACTCTCTCGGATCCCACCCCCATGGCGAACCCATCCCAACAGTCCTGAATCCTTTCCCCCTGGACAACCACAACCCCCCCCCCTACTCCTGGGGCCTAATTAGAGAGGGTCCTTGTGATCTAGGGATGGGGATTGACAGGAGTACCCCTCAACTCCTGCTCTGTCTGGCCCTGGGAAAAGATTGGCACCAATGATGCTTAGCGATAGTCTCCTGGTACTATTGCTAAAGGTCATAAGTGCTACTTTGTTCCTGGGGCTATATGAGGAAAGACCTGAGAGGGACAACTACCGACTCATACCTCTAGACCACTACGAGCCCTTCTAGGCAAGCTCTGGGGCTGTGTGGGAGGTCTGGGGCTACCCGGCAGGTGGTGGATGGTTTGGGACATCTGGGAGGGGTTTGACATGGGGGCATGTGATTTCAAGAGAGGATTGGGTCTGCTTTGGGGGGAAGGGTTAGTGAAGGAGGGGGATCTCAAGCAAGAGTGATCTGATGCTGGGGAGATTGGATCAGATGAGGGGGGTTGAACAGCTCTGTTATCACAAGTGGCACTGACATGTGTAGGTTTGTAAGGTGGCTGCTTGACATGTGTATATGCTACCTTGTGCAGGTATATGTTTCTATTTTGCAATCTATATGTGAATGTAGCAGCATACACATGTGTTAGACCTGTGCTTTCCCTTTGTATTCCCCCCTCTTTTAAGTTTGAAAAATTGATGTGCCTCCCACTCATACCCGGTGCTTGATAGCAAATTTTGAATGGGCCTAGAAGCTGTCTCCTCTTCTCCCCTGGTGCCCCCCCCCCCCAGCTCATAATATAAATACTTGATCTGGTGGGGATCCCCAAGTCCCACCATCTGAAGACCTCCAGCAGCCCAGAATGCCATGCAGACAGGCTCTGCAGTCAGTACAGTGGCAGGATTCCAAAGTCTGAGCCAGCACCTAGCAGGCTCAGGAGGTCTTCAGCTAGTGGGACTTGGGGTTCCCCCCCAGCTATAATAAGGGTTCACCACTGCTGGGTGGGTCAGAGCCCAAAGTGGGTGGGTGCTGGTTCACTCGGGCCCACACTGGCTATGGCCCTGGATTAGTTGTCTCTTTTTTTTCTTTTTGCACAAATAGTCTTCACTGAATTCTGACTTAATGAGCTGTTTTGAATCACAATCCAGCAGCTCATTAACTCATAAGTTTAGTAAATGTTGGCATGCAGTCTGCTATACATCAAAGTTTACTAATTGCCAGGGACCCATTTTGAAGATTATTTTTCCATGTGGGAAAAAATGTGAAAAGCCTTAAACACCTGAGTTTTTTTTTGTGTGTTTTTGGTTATTATACATATTTTCAGGGCTTTTTATGAGGGGGTACTTGGGGGTACTGAGTACCAGCATCTTTTCCATTGACTGCTAAAATTGACCCATGGACCCCAAGTTTTAATGACAGAGCTCAGGCTCTACACACCAATTCTGTCTTGACATAGATTCTGTGACTAGTTGTAGGGAGCCTGGCTATTCTGGGGTGGGTCTCTCAGTGATCACTCTACTCCTGAAGGGTGGCCTAGCATTTGAGTTCCGGCACCTTTTTGGCTAGAAAAAACACACTGCATATTTTAATATTTTAATAACCAAAGTAACAGAAGGAATGGTAACCAAACAACTCACAAACTACCTAAACAAACACTCAATACTACATGACGCCCAATCAGGATTCCGATCGAATCATAGCACAGAAACAGTATTAGTCACCATTATGACCAAATTCAAACAGACAGTCGCAACTGGCAACAACATACCCCTCCTTCAATTCGACATGTCAAGTGCCTTTGACATGGTTGACCACGGAATCCTGTTACATATACTCGAATACTTTGGCATTGGAGGTAATGTCCTGAATTGGTTCGAAGGGTTCCTAACCCAACATTCATATCAAGTCACATCAAATTCGATCACATCTAAGACATGGATGCCTGAATGTGGAGTACCACAAGGATCACCTCTCTCACCAACCATTTTCAACTTAATGATGATCCCTTTGGCAAAACTCCTATCAAACCAGAACCTTAACCCATACATTTACGCTGATGATGTGACAATATACATCCCCTTCAAACAGGACATTAACGAAATCGTCAACGAAATTGATCAAAGCCTACACATCATGAACACATGGGCGGATGCATTTTGACTGAAATTAAATGCAGAAAAAACTCAATGCCTGATTCTCACCTCTCAATACAACATAAAAGAATTCACAACCATTAACACTCCAAGCCTGAACCTTCAAGTCTCAGAAACGCTAAAGATCCTTGGAATCACCATCGACCGCCACCTAACGCTTGAAACTCATGCTAACAACACAACAAAAAAGATGTTTTACAGCATGTGGAAACTAAAAAGGATAAGACCATACTTCCCAAGATCCGTCTTTCGTAGCCTAGTGCAATCCCTTGTGCTCAGCCATTTGGATTATTGCAACTCACTATATGCAGGTTGCAAAGAACAAACACTGAGGAAACTGCAAACAGCCCAGAATACGGCAGCCAGACTTATCTTTGGAAAGCCAAAATATGAAAGCGCAAAACCATTAAGAAAAAAACTGCACTGGCTTCCACTCAAGGAACGCATAACTTTTAAAGTATGCACATTAGTCCACAAAATCGTTCACGGTGAAGCCCCAGCCTACATGTCAGAGTTGATAGACTTACCACCCAGAAATGCCAAAAGATCATCTCGAACCTTCCTTAACCTCCACTTCCCTAATAGCAAAGGCGTGAAATACAAAACGTTACACGCGTCAACCTTTTCTCACAAGAGCACGCAGTTTTGGAATACACTGCCGCGCAACCTAAGAACAACCAACGAGCAAGCTTCCTTCCGCAGATTATTGAAGACCCATCTTTTCGAACAAGTCTACGGAAAAAAACAACACACATAAAGTCCATACTTACTGTTCACTAATGCATTGTACATTCATCTCAGAACTCCCACTCCCAAATTACCACATCACTCATACCTTTACTCACAGAAAGTTATATACCATATGACTTCATGTCTTTTATCGCCCCTAAGCTACCATTGTTTCCTTCCAAAATTGCAATGCCTATGTCCCATTATTACATCCCTAACGATACCTCAACTGCTTCGCTTAACCCTGCATAATATAATCCCTAACTATCTGTACCAAATTGTATTTCCAACATTCAAATCATATTGTAAGCCACACTGAACCCGCAAAAAGGTGGGAAAATGTGGGATACAAATGCAATAAATAAATAAATAAATAAATAAATAATATGCAAAGGACCCCACATGTAAAAAAAATTGCAGTTTAATGTATTGGCCTCTTGATTTTCTAGTTTGGATCATATTTTCTCTAAAGTATATTTCCATTTAATGAGGGTAAATTTAGAATAAGGTACCTACATTGAAAGTCCAAAAATACAACATCAGGTGCATATCTGCTCTTATACATTAAGCACCCAGAACCAGTCCAAAAACACACAAAATATAGGGCTGCTCCTAAGATGGTGTAAAAGAGTATATGTACTCTACTGGATAAATTCAAGAAAGGCTACCTACGTTAGGAGCCAAAATATTGCATGCAAAGGGCTAGATTCAGAAATATCAGCACTAAATGGTATTCAATAATGGGTATTTTACAGAATAGTGTGTAGCACTGGGATCCAGCTGAAACCAGTGCACAAATTAATTGCAGATCTGTACTATTCTATGATCATGAGTTCACCATGTCTCTCCCATCATTACGTCCCCTTTGCAGATCTGCGCAGAAACACTTAGGCGCCATCCTATAAATGGGTGCGTAAGTGTGTTTGTGCACAGATCTGCCATTTCTGCTCCGTTTCAGTACCTTGCTTCCATTAGAACGCTTTTCTGCACTGAAAGCTTGGCATGGACGTAGTGCCTGATGTTACCACCCTATATAGAATTTCCCCATAAGTGCAAATTCTAGTCCTTAACTGCTTTCCGTCGCGGGGACGACCAAAGTTCACGGGGGCGTGTCGGAAGCATAGCGAAGGCGGGACTGGGCCATGCCTAAAACATGGGCTTCCTTGACCGATAATGGGAAAAAGAAGGGTGTCCCTGACGAGCCCTTGGGCGACTTTACTTGGTCCATTTTTTGTTACGACCAAGCCTCAAAAAGGTGCCCAAACAGACCAGATGACCACCGGAGGGAATCGGGGATGACCTTCCCTGACTCCCCCAGTGGTCACTAACCACCTCCCACCCCGAAAAAAAAACAACTTTAAAAACTTTTTTTGCCAGCCTGAAATGTCATGCTCAGGTCCATCACAGCAGTATGCAGGTCTCTGGGGGGGAGGGGGGGGGGGAGATAGAATATGCTTAGTTGATATCCCAGTGCCTACAACTACGTGCCTCCATTTATACGAAGATTTACGCACACTAGGCCATATTCTATAATTATGGAACACTCACAAAATTCCCATTTCCTCACCTATAGTCACGCCCCTTTTGAACTGTGCGGATTAGAATTTAGGCTCAGCTCATTACAGAATACGCTCAGTGAGTTGTGTGCGTAAATTCTAATTAATACCAAATAGTGCCTATTATTGCTTGTTAAGTGCTGTTATCAATTCTGATTAGCGTGTTTAGCCAATTAAGTTGCACGCGCTGTTATAGAATACACCTGGATTTCAGCGCAGATCTCCAGGCACGCTATATAGAATCCTGGGACATGTGTGTAACCTCTCTCTATTTTTTTGGAACGTTTCAATGCATTTTTTACTATAGAAACAGCTATTCTTTTGCAAACAGTCTAGAAAGCAGTAGATATTCAAATATATGCCCTGGAGAGAGAGACAAATGCAGCTTTTATTGATCAAGCCCTAATGGGCCAGTTTTGGGCTAGCTAGATAAGCATTCAAACCTTTTATGCATTAATCAGAACACCTTTTATTGATTTCGTTTAAAATGGGGTCAGTGGTTTGATATTGATCTTTGACACCTCAGCAAATGAATAAATAATGACCTCTAAACTTAGAGCTTGTTAGCTTTTAAAACATGAAACATTTTTGAGACCCTTTGTTAGGTGGTTCTGTCGTTTACATTTGTTACACCTGCAGTATTTTCCATTTATTTTTTTTCAGCTCCCAGTGTGCAGTGCAGGGGCGTAGCCAGACCTCGGTGGGAGGGGGATCCAGAGCCCAAGGTGGGGGGGCACATTTTAACCCACCTCCCCCAGCCGCCGACCCTCCCCCACCACTTTTGACCCCCTCCCCACTGCCGCCGCTGCAAGGTACGTTTGCTGGCGGGGGTCCCCAACCCCTGCGAGCCGAAGTCATCTTCAGCGCCAGTCTCAGGTGCGTTCGCTGAACTGTGCTGCCTTCTTGAGTCCTGACGTCCTGCATGTTCCTTTAAGTGAAACTCAGTTTCACTTAAAGGAACGTGCAGGACGTCAGGACTCAAGAAGACAGCAGCACAGATCAGCGAACGCGCCGGAGATTGGCGCTGAAGAAGGCTTCAGCTGGCAAGGGGTTGGGGACCCCCACCAGCAAAACCAGGGGGGCCAGGACTAAATCTGTGGGGGCCCATGCCCCCACCTAGCTACGCCCCTGGTGCAGTGATTGCAATACTATCCATTGGAGGAAAAGATCACCTGATTACATTTAGCACTTCAGAAGAACACATGCAAGATATGTTTTGCTTGGAGTCACTCTGTGGACAGTAGTCATTTTTCTGGTACTGTCACAAGGTAACACACTCTGGGACCCTTTTACTAAGCCGCGTAAGGCTCTATGCGCACCCAACACGTGCCAAACTGGAGTTAGCGCCTGGCTACTGTGTGGCTCTTGCGGTAATTTCATTTTTGGCGTGTGTCCGATATGTGTGGCCAAAAAATAATTGTTATTTTCTGACGCGCGCCAAGTGGCATTTGCCGCGTATAGGTCATTACCGCTCGGTTACCGCGTGAGACTTTACCACTAGGTCAATGGCTGGCGGTAGGGTCGCAGACCCAAAATGGACGCACGGCAATTTTAATTTTGCTGCATGTTCATTTTTGGCAAAAATTTAAAAAGGCCTTTTTTTACAGGTGCGCTGAAAAATGGATCGGCGCGTGCCCAAAACCCGCACCTATGCTACCGCAAGTCATTTTTCAGCGTGCCTTTGTAAAAGGACCCCTCCAAGCCTGGTATATATAGGATCAGAAATGGAAACCAGAGATTTAACAATTAACGAGAACCCTAAGACTTGAGGATTTATTAGCATCTGATAGCTTTAGAGCTGCGATTCAATGTATTTTATTCCACATTTTGATTATTGTAACACCTTATACCTGGGGCTTTCTTCCTGCCTTTTATGGTCTTTACAGTTACTGTCAGTAATGTCTAGATCTGATCACATTTCCCCTGGTTTGAAAGAATTAAACTGCTTTCAATTTTGTGACATATACAGTTTAAAGTTTTATTGCTGATTCACAAGGCTGTCCATTATAATTTGCCCTCTGCTGCTATTACATCTCTTAAAATTTACAGTCCCGTTCACTCCCTTACATCGACTTTCATTTCATCTTATCAGATTGGAGGAATATCGTACATTGATATTCCTTGTTGCTGGCCGTGCATTGTGGAACTTGCTTCCTAAAAATATCCAGAGGAGTACAAATAATTTTGTATAATTCAGGAATAATCTTAAAGGCTTTCACCCTTGCTTCGTCAGGAGCGTGATAGTTCATGCTGCAGTCTCGGTACCCCATGTCCTGGAATCTGTTCAATCCCGAGAGCGTGCTGTAGAGCGAAGTAGCACTGCCTCAGATAAGTACCTTGAAGTCTTTGAAATGAGCGGAATTGACAAAAAAAAATAATGGTTTATATTAAAAAAACGTTTAACAAATTGAATATTGAACATTGAAAATTTTGTGTTATTAAATACTGGAGGTTTTTCGGGACTAATGACGAAGCAGGGCGGGCCATTAGTCCAAGTTTAACTTTAGATGTGACCTATGCCACGGAAGTCCATATCCTCCTGTTAATTTTTATAGCAAATTGATAGTAACTTGCAGTGGATTTTCCCCAAGTCATTTTAATAATGGTCTATGGACTTTTCCTTTAGGAAGACGGCCAGACCTTTTTAAACTCCTCTAAGCTAACCGCCTATACTACATTCTCTGGCAACGAATTTACTACTTCATAGCTTCATCGCATGCCCCCTAGTCCTAGTATTTTTGGAAAGAATAAACAAACGATTCATGTCAACCAGTTCCACTCCACTCATTGTTTTATAGACCTCTATCATATCTCTCCTCAGCCGTCTTTTCTCCATGCTGAAGAGCCCTAGCTGCTTCAGCCTTTCCTCATAGGGAAGTCGTTCCACCCCCTTTATCATTTTCGTCGCCCTTCTCTGTACCTTTTCTAATTCCACTATATCTTTTTTGAGATGCGGCGACCAGAATTGAACACAATATTCGAGATGTGGTCGCACCATGGAGTGATACAAAGGCATTATAACATCCTCATTTTTTGTTTCCATTCCATTCCTAATAATACCTAACATCCTATTCGTAAATTGCCTAAAAGTTCTCGTTAGTGTGGGTTAAATATTTTATAGAGATAATAAAGTAAATGTTATATTCAAAATCATTCTTGTTAAGCAAATGATATGCAATATTTAATAAGAGCCCATTATTAGGTATCATGCTTTTGATTACATAGTGGCTAGAGAAGAGGCAGTTAATATTAAGCAAAACCTGGTATTGAAACTGTCAGCTGTCAAAACTGGCATGCCTATGAAAAATTCACAGCATGTAATGATACATTAAATGAGAGGAATGAAGAGAAATAAAGACGTCAAGCAATTCAAGAGAGATTTTTTTAAGGGATTAGTATGGCTATCCAGAATTATCAGTCTATACTAGGATGGCTTGCCATATATTTAAGAAGCTTAAGAAATGAGTGAGTTTCAACTCAAAATGCAGATGAAACAAGAGGATGATGAGGGAAAAGTACCACCAAAATGATATATCAAACTGGGAAGCTGTTTTAAGGAGTGTGTCTGCACTAGTAAGGTCCCGGATGTGGTGATAGGGAAGAAGCTGGAAACTACAGGCCAGTAAGCCTCACTTCGGTTATTGGAAGCGATGCTGAAGGAAAGGATAGAAAATTTCCTGTAAGCCAATAAGTTGCAAGATCTGAGACAACATGGTTTTACCAAACATAAATCGTGCCAAACGAATCTCATTGAATTCTTTGACTGCGTGACCGGAGAATTGAATCATAGATGTGCTATAGACGTAATCTACTTAAATTTCAGCAAAGCTTTTGACATGATTCCCCACAGGAGGCTCTTGAATAAACTTGACAGGCTGAAGATAGGACCCGATGTGGTGAACTGGATTAGGAACTGGTTGATGGACAGACGCCAGAGGGTGGTGGGTAATGGAATTCGCTCGGATGAGGGAAAGGTGAGTAGTGGAGTGCCTCTGGGATCGGTCCTGGGGCCGATTCTGTTCAATATATTTGTGAGTGACATTGCCGAAGGGTTAGAAGGTAAAGTTTGCCTTTTTGCGGATGATACTAAGATTTGTAACAGAGTGGACACCCAGGAGGGAGTGGAAAACATGAAAAAGGATCTGCAGAAGCTAGAAGAAAGGTCTAAGGTTTGGCAACTAAACTTCAATGTGAAGAAATGCAAAGTGATGCACTTAGGAAGTAGAAAACCACGGGAGACGTATGTGTTAGGCGGTGAGAGTCTGATATGTACGGACGGGGAAAGGGATCTTAGGGTGATAGTATCTGAGGATCTGAAGTCGACGAAACAGTGTGACAAGGCGGTGGTCGTAGATAGAAGGTTGGTAGGCTGCATAGAGAGAGGTGTGACCAGCAGAAGAAAAGAGGTTTTAATGCCCCTGTATAAGTTGTTGGTGAGGCCCCACCTGGAGTATTGTGTTCAGTTTTGGAGGCCATATCTTGCTAAGGATGTAAAAAGAATTGAAGCGGTGCAAAGAAAAGCTACGAGAATGGTATGGGATTTGTGTTACAAGACATATGAGGAGAGACTTGCTGACCTGAACATGTATACATCCTGGAGGAAAGGAGAAACAGGGGTGATATGATACAGTCGCTCAAATATTTGAAAGGTATTAGTCCGCAAATGAACCTTTTCCGTAGATGGGAAGGTGGAAGAACTAGAGGACATGAAATGAGATTAAAAGGGGGCAGACTCAAGAGGAGTGGCCTAGTGGCCTAGTGGTTAGGGTGGTGGACTTTGGTCCTGAGGAACTGAGTTCGATTCCCACTTCAGGCTCCTTGTGACTCTGGGCAAGTCACTTAACCCTCCATTGCCCCATGTAACCCGCATTGAGCCTGCCATGAGTGGGAAAGCGCGGGATACAAATTTAACAAAAAAAAAAGTCAGGAAGTATTTTTTCACGGAGAGAGTGGTGGATACTTGAAATGCCCTCCAGCGGGAGGTGGTGAAGATGAAAACAGTAACGGAATTCAAAAATTAGTGGGATAAACAAAGGAACCCTGTTCACAAGGAATGGATCCTCAGAAGCTTAGCGGAGATTGGGTGGTAGATCTGGTGGTGGGAGGCGGGGCTAGTGCTGGGCAGACTTCTATGGTCTGTGCCCTGAAAATGGCAGATATAAATCAAGGTCAGGTATACACATAAAGTAGCACATATGAGTTTATCTTGTTGGGAGGACTGGATAGACCATGCAGGTCTTTTTCTGCCATTATCTACTATGTTACTATCCAGCTCATTTTCAAAAGTGATCGCCGGCCATCTTCCGACACAAATCAGGAGATGGCCGGCGATCTCCTGAACCCAGCCAAATCAGTATAATCGAAAGTCGATTTTGGCCGGGTTCAACTGCTTTCCGTCGCGGAGCCAGTGAAACATCAAGGGGGCATGTCGGGATGGCAGGCTTTGTCCGATAATGGAAAAAAAGCCAGGCTTGACGAGCATTTCGCCGGCTGTACTTGGTCTCTTTTTTTCACAACCAAGCTTCAAAAAGTAGCCCCAACTGACCAAATGACCACTGGAGGGAATCGGGGATGACCTCCCCTTACTCCCCCAGTGGTCACCAACCCCCTCCCACCCAAAAAAACAAAACAAAACAAAAAACCTTTTTTTGCCAGTCTCAAATGACATACCCAGCTCCCTGGTAGCAGTATGCAAGTCCCTGGAGCAGTTTTTAGTGGGTGCAGTGCAGTTCAAAAACAACAAAGAGAGTCCTATTCTCCCGTAAAAAACAACAGAGAAAAAACAAAAGAACGGAAGAATCCAGAAAGACCAAACTCGAAGATATAACAACCAAGGGAAGGGAGCTATGCACCTGGGAGCTATTTTTATTTTTAATTTTTAGACGTGCCCCCTAGGGTGCCCAGTTGGTGTCCTGGCATGTGAGGGGGGCCAGTGCACTACAAATGCTGGCTCCTCCCATGACCAAATGCCTTGGATTTGGTCGGGTTTGAGATCGCCGGCATTATTTTCCATTATGGCCGAAAACCGATGCCGGCCATCTCAAATGAAATGAGATTGAAGGGGGGGCAGACTCAAAAAAGATGTCAGGAAGTATTTTTTCACGGAGAGGGTGGTGGATGCTTGGAATGCCCTCCCGCGGGAGGTGGTGGAGATGAAAACGGTAACGGAATTCAAACATGCGTGAGATATGCATAAAGGAATCCTGTGCAGCAGGAATGGATCCTCAGAAGCTTAGCTGAAATTGGGTGGTGGAGCAGGTGGGGGGAAGTGGGGTTGGTGGTTGGGAGGCGAGGATAGGGGAGGGCAGACTTATACGGTCTGTACCAGAGCCAGTGATGGGAGACGGGACTGGTGGTTGGGAGGCGGGAAATACTGCTGGGCAGACTTATACGGTCTGTGCCCTGAAAAGGACAGGTACAAATTCAAGATACGAGTTTATCTTGGGCAGACTAGATGGACCATGCAGGTCTTTTTCTGCCATCATCTACTATGTTACTATGTAGATACAATTGGTATTACACAAAGAACATGGATAACATAATAAAATTAAGCAATCAGGTATATAAAGAAAACATTCAGACTATCAGGTAAGTAAAATACGTTACAGTTCCTATTATGGATCATTGTGGTAGTTTATGTTAACTAACTTTATGTTAGTTGCTCAAGGAGACTGCAGCTAGATTGATCTGCCAGGCAAACAAATGGGAAAGAGCAATTCTGTTGTTGAGACAACTGCATGGTCTTCCTATAGATGCAGGAATGCTGTTTAAATTATGTATGTTAATATTCAGTATTATTCATGGTTCTGTGCCTTTGCCATTCACACTGATTCTGCCATTTTCTTCCTCAGGGAAAAGTCTTCGTTCCAATGGTCAGTTAAATCTAAATTACCCATCTGCTTATGGTATTAGATACAAACATGTCCATTCTCTAACAATCCCTTACCAACATGCAAAGATTTGGAATGTTTTGCCAACAGAAATTAGACTGGAAAAAAAACTGTGAAATATTTAAGAAATGTTTAAAAAACTTTTCTATTTAAGCAATATTTAAATTTGAGGGGTCCCTTTATAAAAGCGCGGGAGGGCTAACATGCGGGCGCGCACACCCAAACAGCACTACAGCTGGGGGTAGTGCACGCATCCAGTGGTAATTGCGAATTTGGCGTGCGCCAAATCCCACAGTAGAAAATAATTTTCTGGTTTCTACCTTGGGGGCATTCCTGACGGTAACCGGTAGTGCGCCCATGTTGGCGTGTACTGCATGGTTACTGCGTGGGTAGTGCATGAGCCCTTACCGCTAGGTCAATGCTTGGCGGTAAGGGCTCAAGTCATAAATTGGTGCATGTTAATTTTAATATTAATGCAGGCCCATTAAAAAATAGCCTTTTCCCCAACTGCGGTGAAATGGCCCAGGGGCCACTTTTTACCACGGCTTTGTAAAAGGATCCTTAATTTTTTAACTGTAAGTGGTTATGTATACTTCTGGCTATGCCTGCATGCACCATTTCCAATTCTACTATATCTTTCTGGTCAAGAAAGATATAGTAGAATTGGAAAAGGTGCAGCGAAGGACGACTAAAATGATAGCGGGGATGGGACGACTTCCCTATGAAGAAAGACTAAGGAGGCTAGGGCTATTCAGCTTGGAGAAGAGACAGCTGAGGAGAGACATGATAGAGGTATATAAAATAATGAGTGGAGTGGAACAGGTGGATGTGAAGCGTCTGTTCACGCTTTCCAAAAATACTAGGACTAGGGGGCATACGATGAAACTACAGTGTAGTACAGTGATGGGCAACCTTTTGAGCTTGGTGTGTCAAAATTCGCCAAAAAACCGAGCATAACTCGGGTGGTGTGTCACTTCGAGAAAAAAACCATAATTTCGCGATATTTATAGTTTAAATAACAAAAATGTATAATTGTAATATATAACTGTATTTAATAAACCAAAACCTAATTATTTAACTTACCTGCTTAGTGACTTCTTTGTTCATCTGTCAGTCGGTTTCTTTTGTTGGTCTTGATATTATTTAACTTGTGTGGGGTGCCGTGAACTAAGATAAGTGAGGGGGAGGGGGAATTCTTTAACTAATCTGCCTATTAGTGACATTTTTGTTGCTGAATTTCATTGGCTAAATCTTCAATTGAAGGTTGGTATTTTGTACACTTCAAGCCCAAGCAAGCGCTACTAACTTCATCTTTCAATCTGTTTCTTTTGTTGGTTTTGATATTATTTAACGTTGAGAATAAGGTTTCACAAAAGTATGTAGAGGGAAAAATTGTGAGTAAAGCCATTGCTATATTTTTCAGGGTGCTAAAAGTGTCTGGTAATCGGATCCAGGCACTCCAAATTTCCTGGTAACTCAGATATTCTCTTAATAATTGCATCTTTATTCTGCATATCGTGAAATAGAACTGGTGCACATCTTAGGAGAGTTTCTTTAATAAATTCTCCCTCACTGAGTGCTTTTCCATGCTGAGCTATGGAGTGAGCAATGCTCAAACTTGCAGATGTTAAATTTGTAGAACCTTTTACAAATTTAAGGATGGAATTAGATTGGCTCTTATAAAAGTGTAGCTGCCTGGAAATGTATTCCTTCCTTTCATCCTCACTTTTTTTCAAGAGCTGGGAATGATTAGTTTCAAAATGTCTATTTATATTCCACGTTCTGCTTACTACCGTTTCAGTACATAGAACGCAAAATGATCTGCCATTTTTTTCTATAATGCCATACATCTCGGTCCATGTCTCTTGAAAGGGTCGGCTACTGCTACTACCACTTCCTTTACTTAACCTTGGTTTTTTATTTTTTGGGTTCTCCATCAGGGGGGCAGAGACAGAAGATAGAATTATAGATAGCCTGTTAGCCCTGCAGGCAATTAGGGGTTAACTAGCCTAACTGACCACCTTATGTAAATTAAGATGGCTGCCGCTATTTCTAATGGCGGGAAACGGCACCCATAGCACATGCCCTCGCCTCTCCCAGCCTCCCCCTCACCTATCTCTGCTCCACCGGCCGGAAGTGAGGTCAAAGATCCCCTAACGGCCATGCAGGAGCTGGGGCAGAGGGAGCAGCAGGGAGGGAACAAGCGGATGACTCGGAGGGAGCCAATAGGAGCGCACACGGCACCCCCCTCCAGCGGGTAAACATGCACCGGGGGGGGGGGGGTGATTTCACCGGGGGAGGGAGGTCGCGCTCAAGGAACTCCGCTGCTTCTCCGCGTGTCACCGAAAATGGCTACGCGTGTCAGTACTGACACGCGTGTCATAGGTTCGCCATCACTGGTGTAGTAAATTTAAAACAAATCGGAGAAAATCTTTCTTCACCCAACGCGTAATTAAACTCTGGAATTCGTTGCCGGAGAACGTGGTGAAGGCGGTTAGCTTGGCAGAGTTTAAAAAGGGATTAGACGGTTTCCTAAAGAACAAGTCCATAAACCACTACTAAATGGACTTGGGAAAATCCACAATTCCAGGAATAACTTGTATAGAATGTTTGTACGTTTGGGAAGCTTGCCAGGTGCCCTTGGCCTGGATTGGCCGCTGTTGTGGACAGGATGCTGGGCTCGATGGACCCTTGGTCTTTTCCCAGTGTGGCATTACTTATGTACTTATATGTACTTATGTTCCCAGTATCTAACTTGAGCTGGATTATCTTATTGTGATCTGCATTGAACCTTATAGGTAAATGCAGAATATAAATGGAGCTGTAATCTAATGTAAAGTATAGGTGTTGGAATTTTATGTATGCATTTATTGTGAGCTGCTTAGATATAAGCAGGTTATATATTATATTATATAAATAAATAAAATTTCATAGCCTTCAAGGGCTTATGTGCCTGCCAGAGCGCATTGGGGGAGGGGGTGGGTGGGGGTGTCTACCAGGGGACATTGGAGGTAGGGAAGAAAATGAATGCCTGTCTCCTTTAAGAAGTGGCCTGGGAGCCATGGTTTTGAGGTCTGATGTTCCTGGGTAGGAAAATGGCGCTATTTTTCTAGGAATAACATGGTTTGCAGTGTTTACTGCAACAATAAAAAAAATTGAGAGAAGAAAATGTATAATCACTGAACCTGTTAGTAATGAACAAAACACTATGGTTCAAATAACTATTATCAAAAGAAAATTTTTTTAATAAATATTGAAAAAGTTTTGTGATTGTGCTCAGAAAATCAACAATGAGGTCTATAGTGTAAAGCACAAGGTAACCTCCACTTTTTCTTTCATTGCACAAAATTCTGGGATGTAACAAATAGCACAAACAAATCATTGCTGTCAAAATAATAGAACACAAAAAAAGTCTCTTGCTAATGATCTCAAGGCTCCCAACAGGAAATATGCTGTCCCTTGACGTCACTTCTCCAAAGACCAGACCGTTTTTCAATGTGCAAAGTAACTCACGGTAACTAATATTAATGTGCATTAGAATACTATTACACAAGTTATTGATGTTTAACGCACATTGAGGCAATAATAGAACGTACCTTAAGAACAACCCCCTTAGTTGTTACCAGGTCTTAGCCACCACAAAACTCACTGCATAAAATGCAAAAGATTCATCGGAGCCCTGCTCGATACTCAGATAGTTCGAGCCTACCTCCCGGACATGAGAGCGGACAATCTAGTTGCACTCAAGTTCAAGATTTGAGCCTCTCAGAAGGTCACAGCTCAGTAGATGTTGAGATTGTTGGGCCACATGGAGGGGCATAATTGAACGAAAACGCCTATCTCCATGGGCGTTTATCTCCGAGAACGGGTCCGTGAAGGGGTGGACCGAACCGTATTTTGGGAAAAAATAGACGCCCATGTTTTATTCAACAATGTGTGAGCTGGGCGTTTTTGTTTTTCAGCGATAATGGAAAATGAAAGCGCCCAGCTCAAAAACGAATAAATCCAAGACATTTATTCGTGGGAGGGGCCAGGATTCGTAGTGCACTGGTCCCCCTCACATGCCAGGACATCAACCGGGCACCCTAGGGGGCACTTTTACAAAACCAAAAAAACAGGTAAAAGAGCTCCCAGGTGCATAGCACCCTTCCCTTGTGTGTTGAGCCCCCCAAATCCCCCTCAAAACCCACTGCCCACAAGTCTACACCATTACTATAGCCCTAAGGGGTGAAGGGGGGCACCTACAAGTGGGTACAGTGGGTTTGGGGGGGGTTGGACGACTAATAAGCATTAAGCAGCACAATTGTAACAGGTAGGGGGGATGGGCCTGGGTCCACCTGCCTGAAGTCCACTGTACCCCCTAACAACTCCTCCAGTGACCTGCATACTGCTGCCAGGGAGCTGGGTATGACATTTGAGGGTGAAAATAAAAAGTTGTGAAACATCATTTTTTTGTGGTGGGAGGGGGTTAGTGACCACTGGGGGAGTCAGGGGAGGTCGTCCCCGATTCCCTCCAGTGGTCATCTGGTCATTTAGGGCACTTTTTGGGGCCTTATTCGTGAAAAAACAGGGTCCAGGAAAAGTGTCCTAAATTCTAGCTAAAAATGCATACTTTTTTCCCCATTATCGGTGAAATGCGCCCATCTTTGTTCGGCAGATAACCACGCCCCAGTTCCGCCTTCGCCACACCTCTGACACGCCCCCATCAACTTTGTCCGCATCCGCGACGGAGTGCAGTTGAAAACGTCCAAAAATCGGCTTTCGATTATACCGCTTTATTCGTTTTTGCGAGATAAACGTCCATCTCCCGATTTAGGTCGGAACTTGGGCGTTTTTCTCGTTCGATTATAAGCAGGATAGCTTTCACAGTGTATGTTACACCCATGACATGACTTCAAATGAGATCAGTTCAATGGATCCTAGCTTCTCAGTAGTATAAAGTTGGATGCCTTGGATTTGGCTGGGTTTGAGATGGCTGGCCTCGGTTTCCATTATCGGCGAAAACCGAGGCCGGCCATCTCTAACATTTGGCCGGCCCCAACCGTATTATCGAAATGAAAGATGGCCGGTCATCTCGTTTCAAAAATACGGTCGGCTCCGCCCCTTCACGGCACCGTCCTTGGAGATGGGCGCCCTTAGAGATTGAACCCAGGTGAAAATGCCCCTCCACATGTCAAGATCCCAAATGGGGACACACCCTGGATCGACTCTCTCCATAGGTGAATCATTATTCTGTGTCTCTAAGGGGGGGGGGGGGGGTCACACAATTTTATTTGGCCGCGATCATGGGGCCATGACCACAAAAAGATTGAAAAGCACTGCCCTAGTGTAAAGACAAAAAAAAATGGCAGGGATTATGAGGACAGTTTTATCTTGGAGACTAGTAAAAAAAAACTCTTAAAAAAAGAAAACAAAAGGAAGAAATTGGTAGAAATGTTTCTTTTTCTTTGAAATTCTGTCATTAAGTATAGTGTAATCAAAGATCCATTGCCGAAGGGGTTAAAAGCGAGTTCTCTTTTGCATATGTTTGTTCAGATCCCTCTTAAGTTTGTGTATAACATTAGGACTAAGACCAATTCAATTATTTGAGAAAGCTGTCAGACCAAATTTACCAATTAATTATTTTCTGGAATAAAGCTCAAAGTTAGTTGCTGAAACATCCCCCTTGAGTTCCGCCACTGAAGTGAGCATTTGTCAAGCGGCTTTCAGAAACTGACAATTGCCGAAATTGGAGTCAACTTATCAATGTTCATCAGCCAATAGTCAATTTAAGTCAAGATTATGCTGTCAGGATCCATCAGAGGTCCCTTTCAAATGCAAGAGCCACACTTCAGCAATGCATACTTAATAATAATCATTGATCTGCAAAAGGAGTACTTGTCAAGGAAGACTTAGTTATTCATTGTTTGTGAGATACTGAAATGAGAGCTGGAAAAGGCCTTCCATGAAGAAAATGCATCACACATTCAGATACTGCATTACCTGGGGAAAGGGGGGGGGGGGGGTGCAGAAAACAGAACAAGAAACATTTTCTTCTAATTAAAGAACGTTACACATCGTATTCTGCTGACATATCATAAATAATGTATGTCACAAAAGTTTAAAAAATATTACGTCTGACTCTTTTTCATAGTAAGAATATGGTTTATTCCTAGGGATTCTGAATTTAGCTTCTAAACAATAAACACCGTTAGGGTTGTATATGCTCCTTTGTACAAAGTTCAGCCTGATTGTTAAGGAACTGTCTTTGATACTAGTTTTCCTTGCTGATGTAGTGGTTATAAGTACATAAGTAATGCCATACTGGGAAAAGACCAAGGGTCCATCGAGCCCAGCATCCTGTCCACGACAGCGGCCAATCCAGGCCAAGGGCACCTGGCAAGCTTCCCAAACGTACAAACATTCTATACATGTTATTCCTGGAATTTTGGATTTTTCCAAGTCCGTTTAGTAGCGGTTTATGGACTTGTCCTTAAGGAAACCGTCCAACCCCTTTTTAAACTCTGCTAAGCTAACCGCCTTCACCACATTCTCTGGCAATGAATTCCAGAGTTTAATTACACGTTGGGTGAAGAAAAATTTTCTCCGATTTGTTTTAAATTTACTACACTGTAGTTTCATCGCATGCCCCCTAGTTTATCACTAATTTATTTTAAAAATTGCTATTCCACATGATCCTACAACGCTCAGAGGATCACAGCATAACATACATGATATTATTTAAAAGAGGACATCAAAGTGATGTAGATACTACTAATCATTTCTATAGTGCTAATAGACATATGCAGTGCTGTACACATTCTAAACAGGGACTTCCTCTGTCCCTAGAGGGCTCACAATCTAAATTTTTGTACCTGGGGCAATGGAGATTTAAGGGGCCCTTTTACTAAGCCGCGTAAACCTCTACGTGTGCAGGACGTCAGACTAGAATGAAGCCTCGCGCGGGATTGGGAAGAAGAGGACCTCGGCTGGTGGGGGTTGGGGTCCCCGCCAGCAAAAGTAGGTGACGGCCGGTTGGGAGGGGGGGTTGAGAGGGTCGGCGGCGGGGGGGGGGGGGTCAAAGTTGGTGGCGGGGGGGGGAGCGGGTCAAAGTTGGTGGCGGGTGGTTCAGCAATGGCCGGGGGGGGGGGGGGTCAAAGTTGGTGGCGGGGGGGGGGGGGGTCGGCGGCACCGAGGGGGCTAAAATGTGCCCCCTCACCTCGGGCTCTGGACCCCCCTCCCGCCAAAGGGATAGTCCTGCATAGCTTGCCTGTCCCTTCCTATTGAAAATGTGATAGTGAAACAGCAAGGAAGACAATTATAAGTGCAACTGATATAATACTAGCATTTATATGCTTTTTCTCTACCAATTTAGGTGTGAGCAATTACACCAGCTCTATGACTGGTATAAGTGGTTGTGCCTAAATTATATGCATGTATTTGCTCTGCTATGCATTCCAAGTATTCTATAATGAAAGCAAATACCTAGTTTTCTATATAGAATAGGCAACTAAAAATAAGCACCTCTTTATAGAATGATCCTCTATCCCCTAATTCTATAAAATGCTTCCCTTATCTCCACACCAATACCAGAGAAAGTACACCCCAAAGAGCAAAAGGAATTATACAGACAAATAAACAAGGTTTTATTTTAATTAGATTGTAAGCTCTGTTGAGCAGGGACTGTCTCTTCATGTTCAAGTGTACAGCGCTGTGTACATCTAGTAGCGCTATAGAAATGATAAGTAGTAGTAGTAGTAGTTATTTTATTTTATTGCATTTGTATACCACATTTTCCCACCTATTTGCGGGCTCAATGTGGCTTACAATACATTGTAATGATGGAATTACAATTTGTTACATCACAATTACTACTACTACTACTACTATTTAGCATTTCTATCGCGCTACAAGGCATACGCAGCGCTGCACAAACATAGAAGAAAGACAGTCCCTGCTCAAAGAGCTTACAATCTAATAGACAAAAAATAAAGTAATCAAATCAATTAATGTTTACAGGAAGGAGGAGAGGAGGGTAGGTGGAGGCGAGTGGTTACAAGTGGTTACGAGTCAAAAGCAATGTTAAAGAGGTGGGCTTTCAGTCTAGATTTAAAGGTGGCCAAGGATGGGGCAAGACTTAGGGGCTCAGGAAGTAGGGTGCAGCGAGACAGAAGGCGCGAAGTCTGGAGTTGGCAGTAGTGGAGAAGGGAACAGATAAGAAGGATTTATCCATGGAGCGGAGTGCATGGGAAGGGGTGTAGGGAAGGACGAGTGTGGAGAGATACTGGGGAGCAGCAGAGTGAATACATTTATAGGTTAGTAGAAGAAGTTTGAACAGGATGCGAAAACGGATAGGGAGCCAGTGAAGGGTCTTGAGGAGAGGGGTAGTATGAGTAAAGCGACCCTGGCGGAAGATGAGACGGGCAGCAGAGTTTTGAACCGACTGGAGAGGGGAGAGGTGACTAAGTGGGAGGCCAGCAAGAAGCAGATTGCAGTAGTCTAAACGAGAGGTGACAAGGGTGTGGATGAGGGTTTATGGTTACATTGTGAGGAGTTAAGTTAAAACAAGGTCCAGGTATCGTTAAGGGGAATGAAACAGTGGGGAAGAACGACTAACAATAGAAGAACAACTGATACTGATAGGGCAACAGAACATTAGCAGTAGAACGTTCTGGCTTAATATATTTTTACCTGTAACGTTGAGATTTAAATGTGTTAAAGTTACGGGGGATAATAGTACAGAGGAGATTGTATAGGTTGGGCACCTACTTGAGTTTTATTATGCAAAATACATTTACATGAATTAATATAGAAAGCAATATAAAGCTATGCAAATGCACTACACAAATTTTGAATTCTTTCTGCAGAATCTACCCCCAAGCTCTCAGAGGCCACTGGAACCTGTGGTTATGGTTCAGGCTTCCTAACAGCCTGTTCCAGAGCAGTCTGTGTAAGTAGCGTGCAATCCTTTAAACAGAATAAATAATGGGAAACTGGCTGTGTAATAGCCATGGAAAATGTTGCCATAAAGGGTATTAGAACCATGCAGGTCTGAGAGTGCTAAGTTGTAAAGATGATGTTAAACGAAGCAAATAGCTTTAACAGAGCATTGGTGCAATTTTCAGAAGACTCATTCTGTTTGTACGATGCCTTTCTGTGTCTGGAGAGCAGCCAACTAATCAGGCTCTTTATCTGCAGTATTTCCAGAGCTTCTAAAGATCCTGTCTATCATGCAAGTAATCAGGACAGGAAATCTGAAGTGAGGAATTCAGTCCCACCAACGTTTTCTTCAAGGTGTGCTTTCAATCTTGTCTACAACAGAAATATTACCAAGTACAATTAAACAATGTATTATATACTGCTGCTGTTTAAGCATTTGTAGTGGGATGCTATATGGATATTGCTTAGCATCTATTCTGTGCCAGAATGTAAGAAAGCCTGGTTCCAAGATGGAGGATCCCTAGTTGTGAAGAACTGAAGGGAAATTCAGATATCACTTCATTGTCTCCCTATCCGTTTCCACATACAGTTGACCTACAAGTGCATTCACTCTGCAGCTCCTCAGTACTAGAGAATGACACAGGGATAAAGTTTGTCTCTGTCCCTGCCCCATCCCTGTGGGTTCTGTCTCTATCCCCACCCTATCCCCGCAGGTTCTGTCTCTGTCCCCGCAGGCTCTGTCCCCATCCCCGCGGGCTCTGTCCTCATCTGCAGAAGCCTCAAACACTTATGATTTTATATTTAAATCTTTTTATTAAAATATAAAAAGGAACAATATGCTGTGCAACTGTTGTGTATAAATTACAAATAGAGAACAATAATAACAATGAGCAGCTATAATAACCCTCCTTCCCACCACCACCCTCTACCCTTCCAACCCCAACAATAGGTAATTTCTAGTACACCAAGGAATCCTAATTCACACTGTTAAAATGTCCAGGGGTATAAAATACAACCCGTTCTATATGCCATATAGGGGAAAATATGCCCTATAAAGCACTGTTATGTTTTTTTAAATCTGTGGATAAATAAGAAATCATGAACAATCTCAGGATTCAATCTAGCTCTCCTGTCTTCCACAGTCCTTCCTGGAATAGAAGTTGTCATAAGTACATAAGTAGTGCCATACTGGGAAAGACCAAAGGTCCATCTAGCCCAGCATCCTGTCACCGACAGTGGCCAATCCAGGTCAAGGGCACCTGGCACGCTCCCCAAACGTAAAAACATTCCAGACAAGTTATACCTAAAAATGCGGAATTTTTCCAAGTCCATTTAATAGCGGTCTATGGACTTGTCCTTTAGGAATCTATCTAACCCCTTTTTAAACTCCGTCAAGCTAACCGCCCGTACCACGTTCTCCGGCAACGAATTCCAGAGTCTAATTACACGTTGGGTGAAGAAAAATTTTCTCCGATTCGTTTTAAATTTACCACACTGTAGCTTCAACTCATGCTCTCTAGTCCTAGTATTTTTGGATAGCGTGAACAGTCGCTTCACATCCACCCGATCCATTCCACTCATTATTTTATACACTTCTATCATATCTCCCCTCAGCCGTCTCTTCTCCAAGCTGAAAAGCCCTAGCCTTCTCAGCCTCTCTTCGTAGGAAAGTCGTCCCATCCCCACTATCATTTTCGTCGCCCTTCGCTGTACCTTTTCCAATTCTACTATATCTTCTTAGAAGATGTGCTGGTAGCAGGATGTACAGGATCTCCTATGCAAATTTTGCTAGTTGTGGCCAGTATGTTTGCTTGTTTTCCCACAAAAATCAAAATATCTTTGTAGGCATCACTTAAACATAAATAACAGTCCAGTTCATTAACAGGCTTCAAAGTAGAAAATGACACGGGGACAAAGTTTGTCCCCTGTCCCTGTCCCCATCCCCGCGGTTACTGCGGTTCCCCGTCCCCGTGTTATTCTCTACTCAGCACCTCTCCACTCTTATCTCTCCCAACCCTCCTCCCGGGGAGCTCCATTCACTGGGTAAATCTCTCGTTTGCACCCTTCTCCTCCACTGCTAAGCCCAGACCTTGTTCCTTTTATCTTGCTGCACCATATATCTGGAATAGACTTCCTGAGCCAGTATGTCTTCGTCTTCAAATATAGGCTAAAAACCCGCCTTTTTGATGCTGCTTTTAACTCCTAACCCTTACTCACTTGTTCAGCACCCTTTTTTTTATCATTCCCACCTTAGTAATTCCATTATCCCTTATTTGTCTTGTTTGTCCCAGTTAGATTGTAAGATCTTTTGAGCAGGGACTGTCTCTTCATGTCCAGTGTACTGTTCTGCATACGTCTAGTAGCGCTATAGAAATGATAAGTAGTAGTAGTAGATATCAACTGGGGTCTTTGGAGTGGAAGAGTAGTCTAATGGTTAGTACAGCGGGCTGTGACCTTATGACCCTGAGAGAGTCACTTAACCCTCCATTGCCCCAGGAACAAAAATCTTAGATTGTGAGCCATCTAGAGACAGAGAGAGTACTGTATCTAATGTGTACAGTGCTGTGAATGTCTAGTAGTGCTATAGAAATGATTAGTAGTAGTTGCCAAACCTTAGTCAAGTTTTCAGGATATCCACAGTAAATAAACATTGGATATATCTGCATACAATGGAGATACAATATATGCAAATTTATCTCAACCATATTCTTCCAGAAATTCCACCTAGCTATTAGGTCATTAGGGTAGGATTGGGAATTAATCTATGGCATTGCTTCAGGAAGTACATTGGGCATCCTGAATAGATCATGAGGTCTTTCTCTGTCAAATATGTTCTATGGGCCTGATATTTAATTGATTGAATCGTGGTCAGCTGGCCATCAGCCAGTGTTCAGCGATGGTTAACTGGGCAGTGCTGCTGGATATTGACTCTGACCAGCACTATCCACGCAGTGTCAGAGCAGTCTGGGGGTTTAGTTGGGGTATACCCAGAAGTTATATGGGCACCACTGATAGTCAGTGCTGGTGCCCACAGAGATAACTGGGTAGATAGGGTTGCTTAAATCAGGGCCACCGAGAGACTGGGTCAGGTCTGGGCCAAGGCCGCCCCCGGGGCCCCCCCGTCATCCGCCACCAGGCCCCCCACCCGAGGTCACCGGGCCCCCCCCCCCCGTTACCCGCCACCGGGCCGGGCCCTCTCTCCATCCCCGGGCCCTCTGCACTGACCTTAAGCGCCTCACCTTCGAAAGCGCAGCAAGCAGCGGCAGACCACTCCTTCCTTCCGTGTCCTGCCCTCACGGAAGTTATGTCAGGCGAGGGCGGGACACGGAAGGAAGGAGTGGTCTGCCGCTGCTTGCTGCGCTTTCAAAGGTGAGGCGCTTAAGTTCAATGTCAGGGAGCGACGGAGGGCGGGTCCCTCCTGGAGGCCTGGTCCCGGGGAATTTTGTCCCCCCTGTCCCCCCCTGGAGGCGGCCCTGGCTTAAATAGCTGTTCTAACTTTGCCCAGTTAGCTATTTGGGTGTGGCTTAGAATATTGCTGTACCTGTATAACTTCTGGGCACCGCTAATGACCCAGATATTCAGTACCAGTGCCCGGGTATGACCCAGCACTGAATATCCAAGTCTAGTCTAGCTGAATATTGACTCATATATTTCTGTGTTACATTGCTTAACCCTCACCAGGAGACTTTTTTTTCTTTTGAAAGACATAAAACTCTCAATGTTAATGAACACATGTTTTTGGAAGTTAAAATGGTAATGATGAATCTTTAAAACAAGATTTCTTCCAGGCTCTGATAACTTTTATTGAAACCGATTAAGAATTATTCAAAGATGTCAGTGAATATGAGTCTACCCTGCTTCTGTATTTGGAACTCAGCATATATTAATTTTAATCTGGTCTAACACAGTGGCCTTGTAAAAGTTTTGTTAGAGTGTGTGAAATCCTGACCTCAAATTGTCCTCTAGCAGTGGTGTAATTTGGGCTCAGACCCACCCAAAATTTCATCTTCCTTAGTGTGGCTGGTGGGAATCCCAAAGCCCCGCCAGCCAAAGACCTCCTTCCTGTCAAACTAGCTTAATTCTTGGACAGCCACCAGCATTGTCCCTGAGCTGCTGCTGCCAGCTGTAAGCCCCTCCATTGTGCGCATGCTCAGTTTTCACGCATGCGCAAAATTGAGCATAGACCGAGGCTGGTGTCTAGCAGCAGTGGTTCGGGGACGGTGTTGACAGCTGCCCAAGAAGTAAGCTTGTTCGGCTCAATTGGATTTAGTTTGGATAGGAGGGAGGAGAGGTAGAAGTTAAATTTGGGTTTTGCCATGGGGGTGGCGGCAGCAGCAGCCATGAAAGTTTTGGTCCACCCACCCACTTTGATCTTGGGCCCACCCTAAATTGTCTATCTGGCTACACTAGTATCCTCTAGTCCTAAGTAGAGAAGCCTATCTTTTTTTTCAAAATCACTAGTTTCCTCCTGCTTACTTAAGAAGGGAAAAGTTTCTTGCAATCTAGTTTTAACTGTGACCTAGACCATGGAAACTCCTGCTTATATTTGACAAAGCAGTATGGTAAGAAGTCTTTAATAATGCTTAGATCATTTTACGGGCATAGATACCATTGAGTGAGCCTAGCAAAGTGACCTGGACCGCCCAATGTTACAGGCCACTGCAGCTGAACCTTCCTTTCCTCTCCTTTCCCTGTACCTAGGTCCAGCATCTAGCTCCTCACCCACCCGCTGGGCCTCCAAATGCTGCAGCAGGTTGCAGCCGGCAGAGACAGTGCTGAAAGCTGCCTCTCTCTGGCCAGTTGAGCCTTTCCTCTGTCACATCCCGCCTTTTTAATGCAACTTTATGTGGGCAGGCAGAGGCAGAGGAAAGGCTCCGCCAGCCAGAATGAAGCAGCTTTTAGCGCTGTCTCTGCCATGACCCACTGCAGCATTTGGAGGCCTAGCAGGTGAGTGAGGACCTGGAGAGATGCCAGACCTGGGCACAGGGAGAAGAGAGGAAGAAAGAGAGAACTGGACCAAAGGAGAGGAGACAGATGCTGGACTGGGGAGGTGGAGAGAGACAGAGACAGAGAGATATATAGACACCCTGGACCAAGGAGGGAGGGAGAGAGAGACAGAGAGAGGGAGAGAGACAGACAACCACCCTGGACCAAGACTAAGGAGGAAAGGAGAGAGAGGGAGAGACACCTTGGACCGAGGAGGGTGGGAGGAAAAGAAGAGGTGCTGGACCATGTTGGGGGGGGGGGGGTGGTCAGGGATGGAGGCTGCAGGAGGAAGGGAAGAAAAAGAGAAGAGATACTGGGCATGGAGGGAGCGTAGGGACAGGGACACATAGGGGTAATTCTAGATACAAGGGGAGGAACAGCAACACAGAGGGGGATGCTGGACAGAGTAGAATAGGGACACTGAGAAGATATACTGAACATGGGGGAAGGATACAAACAGGAACACAGAGGGAAGATGCTGGATAGGATGGATAGGGCACAGAGGAAAGATGTATAATGGATATAAAGAGAAAAGAAATTTCAAAAGGACAGGAGACCCTGGAAAGAATTAAGAAAAAAAAAATCCAAAGAAAAAGCTGGAGACACTGAGACTAAAGCAATTCTCAGATAACAAAGGCAGAAAATTTTTGTTTGTTTGTTTCTTCATTTATTAATTGTAATATGCCAGTTTGGGGAAATTGCATTTCAATTTTTAGTACTGTGACAATTTCTTTTTGCAGGGGTTGTTTACTGGAGTTCTGAAAGGGTAGCTACCCTCTCCCCCAGTCCTCACCACCTTGGAAGAGATGGTATTATAGGGGACCCCTCTCAGTTTTTCCACCCAGGGCCCACTCAGTCCTAGCTATGCTGCTGGTTCATTTTCTGGTGCCTGATGTGTTTATGTTTCAGCTTGCACCTGATTCAGGGGCACATGGTGTTACTTTAATAGGGACTCTCAAATTTGATTGCCAAGATTTCAATGAGATCTAGTAACTGCCTATAATAAAAGCTGTGTGGGCTACATGTAAGAATGCCCATTTGCTCAACAGATATTTTGAACTGCAAAAAGGAATAGACTAGATCTTATTGCTGAATGTTTGAAATCTTGACAATTAAATTTGAGATTCCCTATTAAGGTAACATCATATGCCCCTGAAGGAGGTGCAAACCAAAATATGGCCTCTTCCAGCAGGTGATTTTTATAGCAGCAAATGAATGAACCATACTGTACTGCCTTGTGTTCCTGATTTTTTTCCAACTCTATCTTTTGACTCATTTTTGTAGAAGTCCAGATTTTTGATATATCTTCTATACAGGGAGTGATGCAACACTGCATACACAATAGTGTCAGTCATACAACTACATTATCCGCTACTGTAGGAAATACAACTTCTTTTAGAGTGTGGTGCACAAACAGAAAAAAAATAAATTAAACGTTATTTACAATATTTAAGATGTTTCTCGATGCATCTGTTTTCTCCCTTGTTTGCTTACTAAGGGGTCCTTTTACAAAGGCGTGCTGAAAAATCGCCTGCGGTAGTGTAGACACGTGTTTTGGGCGCGCGCAGAATCATTTTTCAGCGCAACTGTAAAAAATGCCTTTTAAAATTTTTTGCTGAAAATGGACGTGCGGCAAAATGAAAATTGCCGCGCATCCATTTTGGGTCTGAGACCTTACCACCAGCCATTGACCTAGTGATAAAGTGTCACACGTTAACCGGGCGGTAATGACCTACATGCGTCAAATGCCACTAGGCGCGTGTCTGATACACGCATCCGAAAATAAAAATTATTTTTCGGGAGTGCATATCGGACGTGCACCGAAAATAAAATTAGTGCAAGAGCCACACGGTATCCAGGCAGTAGCTGCGTGTGTCTGGTAGCGCTATACAAATGCTAATAATAATAACTCCATTTTGGTGTGCATTGGATGCATGTAGACGCTTAAGCGGCTTACTTTTTGTTCCCCATTTGAATTTGAGTTAACAGTGAAATATCTGTTCTCATCCTGAACTGACATCCTTTGCACAATGTGCACTTATGTCAATCAGGTGAAAGCTATATCTTCAAGTCCCATATTTCTGCTCCATTACTCACCTCTACTGTATGTTGTGAAATGGAACGCTGTTCCACTGTGTGCACTTTTCTCAGGGCAACTGTAATTCTCCAGCTTGGGTAGCTTTAAATATATTCAGCCCGGTTAGATCTTATCAGTTTATTTTCTGCTATTTCACGTGATTAGAGGCATGGCGCACAGCCCGGGGGGGAGAGGGAATAAGCCTTCTGAGAGCAGGGTTGCAATAAGATTCCAGTTGAAGCATATTTCCTTTGTAAATACTTTAGGAGTCTTAGCTCCACAGAGGCAAAAATTGTCGTCTTGAAAAATATTCTTCGCTTGATGCATGGATGCTCATTTCTTCCTGTTTAAGTTTTCCCCAAGGTATGAGCATGCATGCCCCTGGTATTTGAATAGAATTCTATTTTTAAAACATGAGGAAATATTATTATAATTAGGGCTTCTATTTTTAACTGTTTAAAAATGTAAATTTAGATGTTTATTTTACAGCTACAGATTCTTTGAGAGTGTTTTTCTGGTGCACACACTATTTGCAAGGTGTCTTTTCTAGCTGAGTAAAATTCATACAGTGCATTTGAGCAACTGAAGTTCTTTTTAAAAAATTTTTTTTATTTATAACCATTTAAATTTTTACAAGTGATAAAACAACTTGCCGGAAATAAAAAGAAAGTAATATGTAGGAATTATTTCAGTCAGGTAATTCTATTCTCTTCCTTAGACCACTAAATAGGGAGAGTGAAACAAGACAAGGAGATCAATTAAACAGTAAACAGAAAAAAAAACATAGTATTAACCTGATTATCCCCAGATATTACTCGTCTAATTCATTATTCCACATTGATCATCTGGTTGGGTCTTCAAGGCCAATACGGTGTATAGTCAAATCATTTCATTGAAAACATACTTATTATCCGATATTAGTTAGAAATAATAGATTTGATTACATTCTCTCTCTTTTAAAAACCAGAAGTTATTTAACAATACATATACTTAAGTCTCTAATTCAAGTCCCACTGATTAAAGTAATCCCAGTTTTCACAGGCTTCACTCCTTTTAAAGTAATAATTGAGGAAATATTTCAGGCTGAAGTTCTATAAGGATGGGAAAGGCATAAAAGCAGAACAGAGAATGTAAGGGGCCCTTTTACTAAGCCACGTAGGTGCCCCGTGCGCCCGTGTGTCAGTTTTGAGTTACCGCGGCAATTTCATTTTTGACGTGCGTCCGCTACGCGTGCTGGAAAATATTTTTATTTTCTGGCGTGCGTGTGGTAATTGGCATTTTACGCACATAGACCTTTACTGCCTGGTTACCGCGTGAGACCTTACGTCTGGTGGTAAGGTCTTAGACTCAAAATGGACGTGCGTCCATTTTCAGCAAAAATTTAAAAAAAGGCATATTTTACAGATGCACTGAAAAATGATTCTGCGTGCGCCCAAAACACGCTGACCATTTTTCAGTGTGCCTTTGAAAAGGGCCTCTAAAGTAGGTAAAGGGAGAGGTGAAGGAATACTATGGCAAATTACATTTTTTTCTGGTAAACATCTATTTTAATTTTCCTACATTATGGGTGCTGTATCAGGGTTTGTTGGTTAATACCTAAAATCAGAAGTACTAATTATTGGCCATTAGAAGAGTGGAAGGCAATTTTGAAACAGCCTGCTTGAATTGTGAATCCAGCATGCATATGTGTTACACCAATTTTCAAAAAGAAAATGCACATACTAACCACTGACCACTACAAGCTGAATATTGCCTGGATAGTTGCCTATTTTGCTGGCACTTTAGGGAACTCTGAGGGTGTCTCCCGTGTCTTGCTTGCTTCCAGGAAAGATTCCACTAAGAGGAGTTACTTCTTTTTATGGAGGAGGTTTGCCGTCTGGTGTGACAGCAAGGCCTTAGATCCTCGCTCTTGTCCTACACAGACTCTGCTTGACTACCTTCTGCACTTGTCTGAGTCTGGTCTCAAGACCAACTCTGTAAGGGTTCACCTTAGTGCAATCAGTGCATACCATTACCGTGTGGAAGGTAAGCTGATCTCGGGACAGACTTTAGTTGTTCGCTTTATGAGAGGTTTGCTTTTGTCAAAGCCCCCCATCAAACCTCCTACAGTGTCATGGGATCTCAATGTCGCTCTCACCCAGCTGATGAAACCTCCTTTTGAGACACTGAATTCCTGCCATCTGAAGTACTTGACCTGGAAGGTCATTTTCTTGGTGGCAGTAACTTCAGCTCGTAGAGTCAGAGAGCTTCAGGCCCTGGTAGCCCATGCTCCTTACACCAAATTTCATCATAATAGAGTAGTCCTCAGCACTCACCCTAAGTTCTTGCCGAAGGTGGTGTCGGAGTTCCATCTGAACCAGTCAATTGTCTTGCCAACACTTTCCCCGTCCGCATTCCTGCCCTGCTGAACGTCAGCAGCACAAATTGGACTGCAAAAGAGCATTGGCCTTCTATCTGGAGTGGACACAGCCCAACAGACAGTCCGCCCAAATGTTTGTTTCTTTTGATCCCAACAGGAGGGGAGTGGCTGTGGGGAAACGCACCTTATCAAATTGGCTAGCAGACTGCATTTCCTTCACTTACGCCCAGGCTGGGCTGGCTCTTGAGGGTCATGTCACAGCTCACAATGTTAGAGCCATGGCAGCATCAGTGGCCCACTTGAAGTCAGCCACTATTGAGATCTGCAAAGCTGCGACATGGTCATCTGTCCACACATTCACATCTCATTACTGCCTGCAGCAGGATACCCGACGCGACAGTCGTTTCGGGCAGTTGGTGCTTCAGAATCTGTTTGGGGTTTAGAATCCAACTCCACCTCCCCTAGGCCCATTTTTTATTCTGCTCCAGGCTACACTCTCAGTTAGTTGGATAAGTTGTTAGGTCAATCTCAGTTATGTCCTCGCCGTTGCAAGGCCCAATTGACCATGGTTGTTGTTTTGAGTGAGCCTGGGGGCTAGGGATACCCCATCAGTGAGAACAAGCAGCCTGCTTGTCCTCGGAGAAAGCGAATGCTACATACCTGTAGAAGGTATTCTTCGAGGACAGCAGGCTGATTGTTCTCACAAACCCGCCCGCCTCCCCTTTGGAGTTGTGTCTTCCCTTGTCTTTGTCTTGCTACATACTGGACTGACGAACATGAGCCGGTTCGGGCGGGAAGACGGTCGCGCATGCGCGGTGCGCATGGGCACGCAAGGGCTAGCAAACGTCTTTGCTAGTGAAGATTCCGATTGGAGGGGGTGCCGTGGACGTCACTCATCAGTGAGAACAATCAGCCTGCTGTCCTTGGAGAATACCTTCTACAGGTATGTAGTGTTGTAGGAGGTGGAAGGCCTCCAAATATTTAATATACAGAATTAATTTTCTCATATTGGACAGAGAGGAATGAAGGCTTCTCTCCTTCCAAATCATGAGAAACAGAGCTTGCTGGAATAGCAATTACACTTTACCTCCCACCTCTTGCCAAGCCAGGTGAATTGTAAAGCTGAATTGCCCCCAATCTCACCCATTAAGTGTGACTGGTCTCAGGGAAATTCAGGTGACAGAATTCTTTTCCCATGCCCCTTGGAAGTAAGGCTTCTTCAATCCAGGAGAGAATTACCTTCTTTTCAACTATGTGGAGACATAGCAGGTAAACACCTTGCAGAAGAGATCAAACACTGTGTCTCTCTCTGAGAAACAAACACTGTGGAACCAAGTGGTAGTGGTTTTATGACAGGGAGCAACATGACATAAATTGACAAGAGAAACCTAACACCTCTATAGCAACTGGAAGCAGTAAACTTTTGTCTCCTCTTTTAGAATAGGGGAGATATTAAATTAAAGGTTTGAGAAATGTATGTCCAAAACATTTGGACAACAGACCAAATGCATCTTCAAAAGGAAATATAAACAGATGCTGTGTATTTTATTGATACTAGAGATCCTGACTAAGGGGGTGTGACAACCCCTCCCCCTTGTGCTCCATTTTTGTCTTGTAAGGGAAAGAAAGTTCTATATATTATGTCTTTGCCAGATAAGAGGTTGGTCAGTGTCTAGTGCACTCTGCCCCATGCCAGGGGATGGAGAGCCTGACCTGACCATTTCCATTGTCCTTTCATGTTCTTTCTCCTCTTTTCTATACTAGACTATACTTGAATATTTTCTTATTTTTTTTATCCTAATCTCTGGATAATTAAATAAACCTGTGTTAACCCCAGGAAGCGCTTCCTTGGTCTCTTTTTGTCTTTGTTGCAGTCTAAATAGTGCTACCAGTTGTCTGGTTCTTTTAAGGTATCGGTCGAGGGGATTGCATTTGTGTGAGTAGTGCCCAGCCGTGATTAGACTCTGGAGGCGGGGCACAAAAAGCACAAACAGTAGCATTCGCTTTACAAGGAGCTGTTGAAATTTCTGGCTGGAAGTATTTAGTGATAACCTTCCCCTGCTTCATAAGAGTACATTTTCTTCATTTTCTATTGCTCATACAGGTGCTTAGAGAAGACCAAGTTTGTTGAAAGTAGACATAACAACAAACAAAAGCTGAGAGGATAAAAAAGTCAAAGGATTTGTTCAACCATGCAGCTATCATCACTCAACTGAAAGTACTACTGAATCAAATGGAAAGGTATCCAAATTTTGTTCAATTCAGCCATTAATAGAAATTAAGCATTTTAAAATTTGCAGAAGGATGTTGAAGACATTGTGTCAGTTGCTACTCACTTGGGGGTTCACTGAAACATATAATTTGACCAGGAGTGCCTAAACTGGTGTACATAATTGCAGCTGTAGAATTATGTCCCATTTGAGTCTTCTTTCATAGGGGTGTGAGGGTTCACTGGTTGATGGCACTATAATCAATGCCACTTCATAAGCTCCTATGCCTTTAATGAACTAACTCAGAAATAAAATGCCACTACACTGGTCCATGGTACATAAGCATCGCCATGCTGGGACAGACCAAGGGTCCATCGATCCCAGCACCCTGTCACCGACAGCGGCCAAATGAACAAGCAATTTGTCCCGCCCATCCTAGAAATACTATATTATTCCCTCGCCCATTCAATAACATTCCATGGCTTTTTCCTCCAGGAAGCCGTCCAACCTTTTTTTGAAGTCCGCTAAGTTAACCGCCTTAACCACCTTTTCCGGCAGTTTCCAGGGTTTAACTACGCATTGAGTGAAGAAACATTTCCTCCGATTCGTTTTAAATTTACCACACTGCAGCTTCATCGCATGCCCCCTTGCCTTGTATTTTTGGGAAGCATAAAGAGACGCTCCACGTCGACCCGTTCCATTCCACTCATTATCTTATAGACCTCTATCATATCTCCCCTCAGCTGCCTTTTCTCCAAGCTGAAGAGCCCCAGCCTCTTCAGCCTATCCTGATAGGGAAGCCGTCCCATCCCCTGTATCATCTTTGTCGTCCTCCTCTGCACTTTTTCCAATTCCACTATGTCTTTTTTGAGGTGCGGCGACCAGAATTGAACACAATATTCGAGGTGCGGTCACACCATGGAGCGATACAACAGCAGAATAATATCATTATTTTTGTTTTCCATCCCTTTCCTAATCATACCCAACATTCTATTTGCTTTCCTAGCCACAGCAGCACATTGAGCAGAAGTTTTCAACGTATCATCAAAGACGACACCTTGATTCCTTTCTCGGTCCATGACTCCCAAAGCTGAAATGTATTGTCCAGTACGGGCCACAGATTCAGTGGGAAAGAGAATATGACCAAAACACACATTGTGTGTGTGGGGGGGGGGGGGGGGGGGGGGGGGGTGAGGAGGATGTGGGGATAGTTTACAGTTTTCTTTCTAATCTCCCAACACTTGAATTAGAAATAAGAAGCTATAAGGTCAGAAAAAGAAATAACATTGACCTAATTACATAACTACAGAGAAAACTGATAAAGAAGTTAGATTAACAGTAACAGAGGCTAGATAATCCCATCTGTTTCTTAGTGCTAATTGCAATGGAGTGAATCAGCTGTTTCCTGCTCTCACATCCAAGAGAAATTCCACTGAGTTGTTGCCTGAACAGCTGTTAATTTACCAATGTGGCATGAACGACATGACAAAACAGCAGTTCTCTGCTGAAAATGAGATGAGAGAGAGAACAACACCAATTTCCAGTCCAAAAGCGACTATTAATTCAGACAGCATGTTGCAGTGTGAAAAAGACAGGAGAAATGAAAGCCATGCCAACAAAAAGAATCTATTTCCCAACGCACAATTTTCTTGAGAGATTTCACCCTCCCCCCCTCCCCTCCCCCCCCACCACCAACTCCTCAGTTGTTCTGGTTCATACACTTTGGAGTTTTCTAAAACATGATAATCAAATCAGTGCTGTTTACTTCAACAGTTGGTTTGCCCTGTTCCAAATTTCTTTCCTTAGGACTTTCAAAATGTTAGGTTGTAGGGGGTTCAGAACTGCAGGGATGACTCAGATTAGACATGGTGTCGCGTCCATCGCGCCTTCCGGCTCCTCCGCCACGGGGGGCGGGAGCCAGCATCCTCCGCGGCGAGGGGTGGCAGTCAGGAGGCCACAGCGGGGAGCCGGGGGCCGCCGCAGTGATGGCCGTTCCGTCCGGGACCGAGGCCAGAGGCCGGCGATTGCGGCCGCCGGTCTCTCAGTCGCCGGCTGTGGGGGCTATGTTTGCACCGCTGAAGGAGGCGGCGCCGAGGCGCGATGGCCGGCGTCTTCTTCCCTCCCGGGCGGGAGGGCCCGGAGCTCCGCCTCTGAGGTGCCGGATTGGGAGGCCAAGTTGGTGGTCCTGCCTGGGGAATCGGACAAAGCCAATCAGAGGGGCTCTGCCGATAACCAGGTCCGGATTGGTCGGCTGTACCTACGGGGGCGGGGCGGCTGATGTTGAACTGTATTTAAGGAAGGGAACTGAGCTAGAACTTTGCTTCAGGTTCTGTTCCCGAGGCCAATCTCCGTGGTTCCTGTGTTCCGTCGTTTTCCTGGTGTTGCTGATTTTGGACTTTGGACTGTTTCCTGGTTATCTCTGCTAGCTGCCTGCCTAGACCTCTGGCCTGACTTTGACTTCTCTACTAGCCGCCTGCCTTGACCTCTCGCCTGACTCCGACTACGCTGTTAGCTGCCTGCCCTGATCTGCTGCCAGTTTGTGGACATCTCTATTCCACCTGCCCGCTTCTCTCCCGGTTCCAGTCCAGGTCAGTCCGTCAACCCCGCGGTTCCTGAAGTCCCGTTGACCGCCTGCAGCTGGGGTGAACAGCGGTCGCCGCGGGTGAAGACTTGGGGTTGCACGGCTGTCCTTTGAGGTCCTTCAGGGCCTTACGGGACCTAAGGGCTCACCTTCCTTGTGGACAAGACACATGGCCATAGCCCTCAGTTTCCTGGGGCAACTCAGGAGTGGATTCTGTGGAAGCAGTTAGAAAATTCTGCAGCAACATTTTGTGAAATTTGGTGACATAAATTATTTTACTTAATAAAATATAGTTGTTTTCAAAGCATATATGCCAGGTAATATATTTAATCCTTTTTTGAGGTTTTTTTTGAGTGGGGTACAGGATTGGCATGGGGATGTGTGAGAAAAGGAAAGAGACAAGGTGTTCTTAGGAATTGGAGAGAAGAGAAAGAGAGGATTGGAAATAGGGGGAAAAAAGGAAAGTGTTGAGGAATGGGAGGAAATGATCAGAGATGGGGGGTGGAGAGGGCAAGGCTGAAGCAAACTATAATTTTACCTTGTGAAATGCATCCACCCCCCATACCCCCCACAAGCCCCCCTAGAAGAATCCTCCCAAGTTCATCCACCCCCTCCCAAGAACACTCCACTTCCTCATAGAGCCCTTCCCCAGGGCTACCTGAAGGATACCCCGGTGGTCTAGGATAAAGCGGGGAACAGCAATCTCCAATCACAGCTGCCCATGCTAGCTTCATGTTCAAAATGGTGACCACGATCTCTAGCAATAGTTAATGACGTTGTTTTTTTCTGGCTGCACTTAAACTTCTTTAAGGCATCTGTAAGTGATTCAAAATACTGCAGTCTGATTGATCTACTCATTAGGTAATTTTGACTCAGTGACTTCTTTTATGTTAGAACTGCACTAGCTCCTAATAGAAGCCAGGATTCAATTTAAATTAGGTGTAATTGTTTTAAAATTTTTATATGGAGAGGCTCCAACTGATATGGTTGAACTGGTTCACTTACTGTGGGGTTCAAAATATTATGGATTGCATAATTTTGCACTATTACACTATCCTATTGTAAAGAAGGCGGTTAGCTTGGCAGAGTTTTAAAAGGGGTTAGACAGTTTCCTAAAGGACAAGTCCATAAACCGCTACTAAATGGAATTGGGAAAAATCCCCAATTCCAGGAATAACATGTATAGAATGTTTGTACGTTTGGGAAGCTTGCCAGGTGCCCTTGGCCTGGATTGGCCGCTGTCGTGGACAGGATGCTGGGCTCGATGGACCCTTGGTCTTTTCCCAGTGTGGCATTACTTATGTACTAAGATTAGGTCTGTAAAGTTTTGTCATCTTCATTTGCATATCAGGCTATTACTACATGGAATTCCCTACCATTAGAGATTAGGTTAAATAGAAATTATCTAGATTTTAGAAAGATGCTTAAGACTTTTTTTTATTTCAAAACAACTGTACTAGATGAAAATTGATTTTGAAATGATTATTTGTGATCATGTAGTAGTCTCCATTCCTTTGATGATAAAGGTGATGGAAAGAATAGTAGCACAAACTATGGACTACCTTTCACATTTCTCTACTACACAAATTGTAATCAGGTTTCAGACCATGCTATAGCACCAAGACTGTCTTTACTACCCTAGTATCAAATCTCAGAAAAGAAATTAGCATAGGGCCTAAGATCTTAATAATTCAGTTCGATATGTCTAGCACATTCGATGTAGTAGATTACTACTACTACTTATCATTTCTATAGCGCTACTAGACGTACACAGCGCTGTACACTTGAACATAAAGAGACAGTCCCTGCTCGACAGAGCTTACAATCTAATTAGACCAGCAAACAGGACAAACAAGAGATAAGGGAATATTAAGGTGAGGATGATAAAATAAGGGTTCTGAACAAGTGAATAAGGGTTAGGAGTTAAAAGCAGCATCAGAAAGGTGGGCTTTCAGCTTACATTTGAAGACGGCCAGAGATGGAGCTTGACATACCGGCTCAGTAAGTCTATTCCAGGCATATGGTGCAGCAAGATAAAAGGAACGGAGTCTGGAGTTAGCAGTGGAGGAGAAGGATGCAGATAAGAGAGAATTACCCGGTGAACGGAGTTCCCGGGGAGGAATGTAGGGAGAGATGAGAGTGGAGAGGTACTGAGGAGCTGCAGAGTGAATGCACTTATAGGTCAATAAGAGGAGTTTGAACTGTATGCAGAAATGGATAGGAAGCCATACTAGACACAGTCCACATATGGTTTCAAGGTTTCCTGAAATCAAGCCCTTGGTGAGAGAGATGCGGTTCGGGCTTATCAGTACCTTCACAGTCGAAAGTGATGTATTCGGTGGTGGTTTTGGGTAGAGTACATATACCTTGATTACTTATGATTAGGACCCCTGAAGAAGGCAATTTCTTTGCAGTGTTGGGCTATCTTTGGAAGTACTTTATGTACATTACTTTTTGTGCATCTTTTGGAACATTGTGTATACAAATTGGATACTGTAGATTCTTTGTCAAGGAGTTTGGCTCCTTCCATTCCTTTTCTTCAGTTTTATTGGAGACATCCTTGAATGAAAATTCTGAGTGTTCCATATTAATAGCCTCTTTTGTGTTTGAACAAGACCTTAACGCTGTTATGAGATTATTTTTCTATAACTCTCAGTTGCTTTTTTTGTGGAAGAAAAGTCTGGATTTATCCTGATATTACAAAACAGACTCAAGATTATAGAAGGGCTGTTTTGGTGTTACGTCAAGTCACATTGACTTTTGGAGCATTTTTTCTTTTGGTTTATCTTTGGAAGCGTATAGTAAAGTATTTGCGATGAAATATACATTTTTCCAACCAGAGACGTTAAAATCCTTCTTGGATGCTAAGAAGATCATTCATGGGACTTCTTGAGCAAGTGTTAAGTTGCAATGGTGGGATACTGCATAATTAGCCTTTCCTGTTTAGTTTATTTTCCTCCTTATTGACCTCCTTGTCTTTTTTTTTTTTTGCTACTCCTCCCAAATGTTGTATTGTAAGAAGGATGGTTATGCTTTCCCCAAACATTTTATAGGTTTCTCATTATTTCTTTTCCAATTTTCTGTATCAAGTGGTTTAACTTGTACTCTTATTTTGGAGTGAAGGAGTGGCCTAGTGGTTAGGGTGGTGGACTCTGGTCCTGGGGAACTGAGGAACTGAGTTTGATTCCCACTTCAGGCACAGGTAGCTCCTTGTGACTCTGGGCAAGTCACTTAACCCTCCATTGCCCCATGTAAGCCGCATTGAGCCTGCCATGAGTGGGAAATAGATATAGATACTATTGGCGATTCTACATGGAATGTTGCTACTATTGGCGATTCTACATGGAATGTTGCTATTCCACTAGCAACATTCCATGTAGAAGGCTGCGCAGGCTTCTGTTTCTGTGAGTCTGACATCCTGCACATACGTGCAGGACGTCAGACTCACAGAAGCAGAAGCCTGCGTGGCCACATTGGTGATCTGCAAGGGCCGACTTCTAGTGGAATAGCAACATTCCATGTAGAATCTCAAATAGTAGCAACAGTGGAGGAGTGGCCTAGTGGTTAGGGTGGTGGACTTTGGTCCTGAGGAACTGAGTTCGATTCCTGGCACAGGCAGCTCCTTGTGACTCTGGTCAAGTCACTTAACCCTCCACTGCCCCATGTAAGCCGCATTGAGCCTGCCATGAGTGGGGAAAGCGCGGGGTACAAATGTAATAAAATAAAATATCTTGAAAAAATATATAGATTTACTCGGCTAAAATCTGATTTTGGCTGGATAATGATCAATGTTTTAAATTTCAAGCTTTTTATAGGTGTACTGTAATCATATTGCTTCTTCCCTTCAGTGGTGAACGTGTAGCAGACACACTTAATATATTTGTATCCGTGATCAACAAAACTGATATTTCCATGAGAACCTAAACTGAGAATATGATATATTTCATTTTCCCTTCAAATGATATTCTAATTCAATAGAATGTCTACTAGCTTACCCTAATACCCCACAGGAATACAGGCAATTCTCCTATAGGAAACGTTCAATGGAAGAAAATATCCTGTATCACTTAAATTGATTCCTGATACTGAAGTCCTAAAGCAACCGAAATGATTGATTACAGGACCAGCTTTTTATTTATATATAGCACTTCCAGTTCACAAGATCTGCTTAGAAAGCCATAATAGCAAAAAACACAGGCACTATAACTGAGAGCTGTAAAGTCCCTTCCACCACATCATGATACAACTTGTATTATGCTTTTTTTTCATAGAAAATAAGATAAACTGCTTCCTTGGGAATCACAAACTGTGGGTTTGAGATGCTTCAAGAGTGAAGATAAACCTAATGATCTGCATAAAGGGAAGGCTTGGGAGGGAAGGGATTTTGGAGGGGTCAATTTTGAGATGAATTGATGATCACATTAAGCACTTGCATTTCAATTAAATTAATATCTATATTGTAATTGTATAGAAGATGTTTTGTTTATCTATACCTTAATTCTGGTCTGTTGAAGGTTAAAGTATGCAGTAAAGGAACGTTTGCAATTTGCATTTCTGTTGGGTTTGTTCCACATATGTTGTAAATGGAGAACTGAATTTGCCATTACTATCAATCTTGTATAGCACTTGATGACTTCCATTTGCTAGGGAAAACATGACAATCAGTGCATCATTTAGTCCCAGTGGCATTGACAGAGCACGACTTAACTGCCAAAGAAGTAGTATGAGCTAATTATGAAATCACCTCAGAGAGAACATTCAGTTCTGCAAACATTAAGATGAAAGGAGTTGCTTAAAGCCTCATCTTGCAATTGAATTAAGTGGTTATTAATTTGGTTTACTTACCGAGTGCTGACTTGACTTGGCACATTCTGATGTGATAGCATGGAAATAAATTACTCATGATGAATTGTAACTTCCTGTAGTCATATTTTGGTTTATGCCATTTTTAATAAGCTTCTGTACAAGTTAATTAATTCCAGCATTCATTACTGATCATGCTGATTATAAAGCATAGAAGCTTACAGGGGGGGAGGCATGATTAGTTTGACTATGGTTATAAATAAAAACAGGACCAGCAGAATGATGCCAAAAAGACCAAGACATATAAAGGGATTCTAGATAGTGCCTCAAATACAATAGATTAGCTTCTCTCCACTCTACTGTTATTGAAGCAAGAGTCCCTCATCCATTCATTTTAACTTGTATATTTTCTGCTGATTAATATTATATGTCATGGGGGGTGAATTTTCAAAACCTTTGTTGTGTCTTTGGCTTTTGGGGGGCAGTTCTATTAGTGGGTGCCTCCTTATAGGTGCCTTGATGTCATGCGGTGAGATCCTATTTTGTAATGGCATCTGGGCATCTAGATTCTATTATAGAATGCTAGCATAACCCAGCATTGATGCATCTTTCATTTACATGCCTGCAATTACATCAGTCATAGACCTACTGTAACTGCAGGTGCCAAATATGGCAAGGGCACATGTAACTTACACAATTCAGTGACACTTTCCCTGTTTTGCAGGAGAATGTGTCTTAACTTGGCTGAGCTAACTAAATTCTGGGCTGGATAGAGTTAATTTTGTTAAGGACAATGTAAGGAGGAGGGGAGGTTAGAGTCTCAAGGAATGTTTGGCAGATGAAAGCTGATTGGAAGAGAATTCTGTTCAGAGCACCCAATCAGTATTTTTACAGGGGGAAGAATATAGTAGGGTATTTTGGCGAGCTTTGCTTTTGTTTTGTGGAGCCAGGGAAGCAGGTCAGATTTTGTCCCTCTTGCCCTCCCTATGGGCCAGATTGTTAGTGATACTGTGTATAGGGGTGAGGGTTGGAGTAGTCTCAGCAGAATCTAAGAAGCCTTGCAATGGAGTCATTTGGGTTTTGAGTTGCTGATTCACTGTGGATAAAGGATAGGGTTGGGTTCATGTTCGGTACCACCATGAATCCAGTGATCCAGCAAGGTTTGGTGGTACTGCAGACCTTGCCTTGGGGCGGGGGTGGGGATTTTATCAATGTTGGAGACTGTTGTGATGCGGTTAGTTCAGTGTTGTCTAACCATTACAGTTGTGACATAGAAATTGACAAATATTTTTAAGATGGTTTTGACAAATGTTGGATATGGGGAATGGTATAATTTTTGTATGTTCCTAACTTTGGCAATCACACTTCTTTGCCATAAAACCACTCTCAGGCAACTTGAATGTGGCAATAACCGTCTGCAGCTTTATTTGAATATTTTACGATTTTAACTTTAAACCATTCCCCCTGTATCTCCCATTCCAAATTCACTGAACTTGATAACAATAATCATTAACATAGACACAATCTGTGGTTAGACAATAAAAAACCAACCACAACTTTCAATCAACTTAAATAACTCCCATTGTCTCCCAGGCAAGCTCTGTGATTACGCTAGACCTTCTGTTCCCAGGACTCATGATGGTATTGAACATGAACCCAACCCCTTCCCCCATTTATTCCCACAGAGCTGTTTTAGGAAATATACCCAAAAATAACCCCACCTATGGGGAATGGTTCTCAGAACACCACCACTAGCGGTGACAGCAATGCTTGTCACTGCACCCCCCCCCCCCCCCCCAGTTATGCCGAACACAGGCCTCCAAAAGATCTTGAATAGCAGACAAAAAGATATCCAAGTCAAATGTCTGGACAATCGACAGTCAATAAATTGTAAGAGAGGACTACCCCCCCCCCCCAATTTACACATGAAACAAAAGACCTCTGCATTCACACACTTACACAGTCTCTCAATTGCACAAACGTTCTTAGCACCCTTCCAGACAAGTCTAGGAACAATGGGATCAAATCAAATGGAGTGGGGGATGACGGAAATCATAGTCTGGCTGCTGAATTTTAAACCAACTGAAGTCAAGACAACCTAAGAAAAGGACATTTAATTAACTGATTGATTAATATTCTGCCTAAACACTAGGTGGATCACAATAACCACTCCTACCCTAGCTAACATAATATTTAAGCATCTTTCTTTAAATTAGTACCTTATTTTCTTACTCCTGTAACTATATCTTATCTATCTATAGGTTCCATCTTTGCCTACACCCTAAGCTGTCTATTAAAATGTTTTATTGTGTTAACATTGTAATGTGGCATACTATGCTGTACTTTGTATTGTTGTTTGAATATTTTTATAGCTGTAATTGTCTACTGCATATGTTTGACCTATTCTTGCTGTGCACTGCCTTGAGTGAATTCCATCAAAAAGGTGATAAATAAATCCAAATAAATAAATAAATAGCGAGTAACTAACGAAGTTCTCTTCAATATGTTAAGTTCAATCCCTTTAATATAACAAATATCATTCCCCCCTAGATGAATGAGGAGAAAATTGGGCATGGAGAAACGCTGAGCTTGAAGCAAAGAGGGTAAGAGCTGCTCTGAAAGCATGCCTTGCAATCCCAACCAGCGAATCTGCATTCCTAATTGAGCCAGACCCACATAAGGACCCCAACGAGACTGCTCAAAACTCTTCTGTGCCCAAAAGATGAAAGATTGACTGCACAGCCATGCCACAATCTCAGAAGGCAACGACTCTGGAATAGAAAGTGACAGACCTAAAATAGTACATTAGCATCAACATGATATAATAGCAGGGTGAACATAACCCTACCCTTAAACCTATCAGACTTCCACCTACCCACCCTTCTAATTAAACTGGCAGAGGCACCCAACAATGACGCAGTACTAACTGCACAAATTCGAAAAGAATGGGTGCCAAAGTCATGAGGATCTAGACCTACCCATAACAAAAATTGGTTGAAGACTGGGTAAGGAAGAGGCACTGTGGGTCAATATCAAAACAGGGAATGGAAAATGTATTTATACTGGTGTGATATACAGACTTCCTTCACAGACAGTAGACAGAGATTTAATTGAAGACATTCCAAATATAGCTGTGAAAGGGAAAGTACTACTAATAGGTGATTTGAATAAGCCAGATGTTGATTGGGGTATCCCTTCTAGAAGTAGGGAGATAATGGATTCTCTACAGGGAGAACTGTTCCAGCAGTTGGTAATGGAACCCACGCAGGATGGGGCCATACTGGACTTAGTGCTTACAAATGGGGAGAGTGTTTCTGATGTTATGGTAGGTGATCATCTGGCATCCAGTGATCACCGGATGGTGTGGTTTAATATTAAGAGAGGTGTGGAGAGGGTTCTTTCAAAAGTGAAGTTTCTAGACTTAAAAAAACCCTTTGTTCAGATGGGGAAATACCTCAAAGAATTGTTATCTAGAAGGGAACATCTGGGAAGAAGGATAAAGTAGTGGTCAAAACTGAAAGGAGCTATTTTAAGGGCAGTACATCATTTTGTAATGAAAGTAAATAAAAGTAAGAGGAAAAGAAGACCACTTTGGTTCTCAAAAGTAGTAGCTGAAAAGGTAAGGAAAAGGAGGTTAGCCTTTATAAACTACAAGAGATCGCAGAAAAAGGAAGACAGGCAGCAATATCTGGGAAAACTAATGGTCAAGAAAGAAAACATGCAAATAGAAGACAAAATAACCAATGAGAGGACAAGACATTTCTTAAATATGTTAGTGATAGAAGGAAGAGCAAAAGTGGCGTCTTGAGACTTAAAGATGAAGGGGGAAAATGTAGAAGATGATAAAGATAAGGTCGAATTTCTTAACAAATATTTCTGTTCTGTGTTCACAGCTGGCGGGCCAGGAGCAGGACCACAGACGACAAAAACAAATAGGAATGGAGGTGTGGTAGACCCTGAGGACTGTGTTCATGAGGAGCTAGTTAAACTAAAGGTGGACAAAGCGATGGAGCTTTTTGGCATTCATCCAAGGGTATTGAAGGAATTAAGGGACGTTCTAGTGACTCCGCTAGCTGACCTTTTCAATGATTCTTGAGTCAGGAGTGATCCCAGAGGACTGAAGAAGGACAGATGTGGTCCATATCCACAAAAGTGAAAGTAAGGAAGAGGTTGGAAACTACAGGCTGGTAAGTCTGACTTCTTGAAGTTTCTGGAATCCAATGGCTTACAGGACCCGATGCGACATAGATCGAGAAAGAGCAATAGATGTCATGTATGTTGAACATAAGAACATAAGTATTGCCATACAGGGACAGACCAAAGGTCCATCAAACCCTGTTTCCAACAGTGGCCAATCCAGGTCATAAATACCTGGCAAAATCCCCAAAAAGTACAATACATTTTATGCTACGTATCCTAGAAATAAGCAGTGGATTTTCCCCAAGTCCATTTTAATAGTGATCTATGGACTATTAGGATGGCTAAGAGAGTGAAAGGGGGAGTAGATGGCATGGTTGGGCCTTAATTGATCTATGTTGGTTTCTATGAATTAATGTACATATGTAGTGGTCTGCATAAGTCACCCATTCTTTATACACAAACTGTGGAGGTGGTTTGTGATTCAAGATTAGGTTGGTACATGTATGCATGTACGTGGATCAAATAAATAATTAAGCTTCCTCATTTCTGGTAGTATTTATTTGCAGTTTTCTGGAGTAGTGCATCATCTAGCATGTAAACATTCCTAGCTATAAGGAGGTACAAAGGCCAGAATGTGAATTTGTTGGCATACTTTTAGACTTGTATTTTGACAAGGAGAAAGCAGATAGAATGCTAATGAAGACCAGGTGCAGGAAGGCTGAGCTTGGAAAAGGTGATGAGGCCAATTGGTTTTTGTGGGGATTTAGATTACCACGATAACTACCGACTATAGCCTTATATTACATGACCTATTCTTATCCTTACAGTACAGAATATGTAGATATGAGAGACTATAACAAATTGTAGTCTTGATTTTAAATAACTTTTACTTTTTAGCATGCAGTCTGATGAAGTAGTCTCTATAGCAACAGGCTATTAAGTGATATGATGCAGTGTGTAAGCTTGGCAAAGGGTTAAATCATTTCAATGAACAAGGAACTACAGCTGAGCTGCACACAGGTAGACAGAAGGGGAACCCATTCATTACCTGCTCCCTATTTCTAGGGACTGACGTACAGGGAATTTGTGCAAGGGATGAGGGAGGGGGGATTTTCAAATCGTATGCACTCTTGCAAAACCATGCATACTTTTTTTTTTACCCCTGGTCTTTGCATTCATTTTTAAAAGATAACGTATCCAAGGATGTTATTAAGAAACTCCGAACAGCCCAAAACACTGCAGCTAGACTCATATTTGGAAAAGCGAAATACGAAAGCGCTAAACCCCTCAGAGAAAAATTACATTGGCTTCCACTAATAGAGCGAATTACATTCAAAATCTGCACCCCTTTTTTTTTTTTTTCTCTTCTAAGTTGTTGTATGTACAAGTATCCTGAAATATTTACTTTCTTGCTCAAGGTTATATATCTTGATATATTTTGTAAAATGAAAAAAATAAATAATAAAAAAAAAAAATCTGCACCCTGGTTCACAAAATTATTCATGGCGAGGCCCCTATATGTATGTCAGACCTCATAGACTTACCAGCAAGAAACAAAAAGTTCATCACGCACATTCTTGAACCTCCATTACCCCAATTGTAAAAGGACTTTAAATACAAATCTAGCTTCTCCTACATCTGCACACAACTATGGACTGCACTACCGAATGCCATAAAAACAACGCACGATCTGGCACCGTTCCGGAAATGACTAAATACTAAATTGTTCAAAAAGACTTATCAAAAGGATCCTTCATAAATGACCTGACATCAAAAAATTCCTGAAATGAACTGTATATCCATTTACTTCTAATGTACTTCATATTTTTTGTACTTTATCTGCAATAAGAATAATATGTACTTCTTATTCCGGAAATGTTTATCGCTATTACGGCATAATGTAAGCCACATTGAGCCTGCAAAGAGGTGGGAAAATGTGGGATACAAATGCAGCCAATAAATGTTTCCAACTGCTTAATTTCATCAATGTGTGTGCAGTCCTCCACTAAATTAAATCCCCCCCCCCCCCCACCCCGGAAAGCCTTCTCTCAGTGTAGCAGGCTTCGTTGTATAGAGGGCATACAATTTTCAGACAAGAGTAGAGAAGTCAATTTTCACTTTGGAAGCAAAATAGATGAGTTATATACTGACTTGATGAAGGTTAATTAAATTTTACATTGTAAAGTTGAAAATTTAGATAATATCATAAGGCGTAAAATATTAAGATTTATTAATTATCCTAAGGTTTCCACTGAAGCACCTCTAGTTACTCTTAAGAAAAATCTTAAAATTCTAGAAACTTCTTAGCCTCCAGTTTCAAGGATTTATTTTGTTCCACCTTTTGTTAAAAAGAATAGGATCGACCATTACAGGGTGCCACTAATTTGGATGTTTCATTTGATTTTTTTGAATTTAACTCAAGTGATTAGAAACTGATGAGACAGATATTAAACCTACAACTTTGATTGTGACTTTTGTGTTGGACCTTGATTGGGTTCTAAGACTTCTGCCATCATGACTCACTTTTCCTTAGATGTAAAGTGAACGGTTGACAGTAATTTTTGATCTTAGGCCTTCGAGTTCAGCAGTTAGGCAGTGGCGTAGCTAGGGTAGTTGACACCCGGTGCCGGTCATTTTTTAACACCCCCCACCCCCCGAAATCCAGTACTAGGCATGCCGAGAATACAAAACACTCAGGACCTATAGAGCAATTCTACCATGCCATAAGCAGTAATTTGTACGAGTCACACAAGGAAAAGGAAAGCATCTTAAACACTACAGTGAGCACTAGAACATCAATTCACCTATTGTAAAACGAAAACAGACAGATTAGTACAGATCGTAGATCCTGCACAGTCAATGCCAACTGAAAGCCATGTCTTTTTCACAAACACAGATACATCCTAATCCACTATAGAATAAGTAATCATAAACTTTCTATTTAGACAAAAATTAAACTGAACCCCCAAGATGCCAGACTCTGCATACAATGCAACACCACAGAAACAGAAACTGTCCCCTAGTACTGTGCAAAATATAAAGACAGCAGATGAAAAATTTGAAAAAAACTAACAAATACCAATCACCACTTTACAAATTAACAAATAGAAATAAAACAAATACAGAAAATAAAATAATATCATTTTATTGGACTAATATTTGGCTTCCAGAGGCCAAAATCTCCTTCCTCAGGTCAATACAGTATAGTACTGTTACAGTATCCTATCCTGAGGAAGGGGGTTTTCTTCTCTGAAAGTTATGTCGAAATGTATTAAAATTAGTCCAATAAAAAGATTACCTTATTTACATGTTCTATTTATAAACATTTATTAACACAGCTACAATACTATATCCTAAAGCAAAAAAATAAAACTATATATTTACAGTTTGTTGTCTCTGGTTTCTGCTTTCCTCATCTTTTCACTGTCTTCCTTCTATCCAGCATCTGTCTTCGCTCTCTCTCTGCCATCCAGTGTCTGCCCTCTCTCTGCCCTTCCATCCACTGTCTGCCGTCTCTCCCTTCCATCCACCATCTGCCCCAGTCTGCCATCTCTCTCTCTCCCCACAACTCTACATCACTACCATAGCCCTAAGGGGTGAAGGGGGGCACCTACATGTGGGTACAGTGGGTTTTGGGGTGTTTTTGGAGGGCTCAACATTTACCACCACAAGTGTAACAGGTAGGCGGGGATGGGCCTGGGTCCACCTGCCTGAAGTGCACTGCACCCACTAAATACTGCTCCAGGGACCTGCATACTGCTGTCAGGGAGCTGGGTATGACATTTGAGGCTGGCATAGAGGCTGTCAAAATTTTATTTTGTGTGTGGGAGGGGGTTGGTGACCACTGGGGAGTAAGGGGATGTGATCCCCGATTCCCTACGGTGGTCATCTGGTCAATTGGGGCACTTTTTTGAGACTTGGTCCTAAAAATAAATGGACCAAGTGAAGCCGGCGAAATGCTCATCATGGCCGGCCATCTTGTAACCACGCCCCCATCCCGCCTTCGCTACCCTACCGAAACGCCCCCTTGAAGTTTGGCCGGCTCCGCGACGAAAAGCAGTTGGCGCCGGCCAAAATTGGTTTTCCATTATACCGATTTGGCCGGGTTCAGGAGATCGCCGGCCATCTCCCGATTTGTGTCGGAAGATGGCCGGCGATCTCCTTCGAAAATAAGCTGGTTAATATCATTGCATAAAATGGAATGTGTTAGGTACCCAAAGAATCTTTGTTTTGCTTGGGTTCAAGCAGAGTTTGTTGTCGTTTATCCATTTCTGAGTTGCAGTTAGGCAGGCAGGCAGTTTACTCAGATCTGTGGGTAGATCTGGTTCAATGGACATGAGTCGTTGCACATCATCAGCACAGATGTTTAATTTTGTGTCAGTCGACAGGAGCAGCTCAGCCAGAGGCTTGAGGTAGATATTAAATGGATGGATCCCTGTGGCACCCCACAGTCCAGTGCCCAAGGTAATGATGTGCTGTTGCTGAACAGAACTGATTGTTGTCTGTCTGACAAATAGGATTTGAACCAAGTAAGTACTATGCCACTGATACCTGTTTCTGCCAGTCTTGTAAGCATGATATTATGATCCAGTGGCGAAGGTGGCAGAGAAATCCAGCAACACTAGTATCGAGGCAGATCTCCTGTCTCGATTTCTGTGCAGAAATGATCCATGCCACTGATGCATAAGATGCATGCAAGACAGCATGCTGATATACACATCTGGAGTGTTCACGACAAAAAAAAAATTAATTGGCATAATCTAAATTCAAAACATATGAAATTTAGAATTAAGTGCTGCATTAGTTTCGTTTTCAATGACAAGCCAATATTATAAATCAAACTTCTAGAAAATCATGACTCCACTTCATTAGTAGTCAGCAGATTAATTATAACACCATTAGATTCTTGTTAAACTAATCCTAACATATTTAAAACAACTTGGTAATTAATATATGTTCATAGAAGGGTGAATTAACTAGAGGGATGGCCTTCCAATAAAAGTAATATGCAATGCTTATTTCTTCTCCAGAGAAGCTGTCAAAACTCTTCCAATCTCTGTCATAGCGATAACAATGATAATGAGATTTCATACAGGGATGGACTGACTGAATCTTGATCCAAACATGATACTATTACTTTGGTTCCCTTGTCTTTTTTTCCATCATTTCTTTCTTTTTAAAAGAAATCTTTCATAAATAATGTTACACTTACTTAAATACATTTGCTTGTCAACTGTATAAAGTGTCTTTAAAATGCATATTGTAAACGGGACCGCTGCGCCAGTAGGGGGAGGAAGGAAGTCTCCTCCCCAGGATTAATCCAAGCCCCACAAATTGCCACCAGCAGATACTTTCAAATATTCTTTTCTTTTTATTTTGGTTTCCAAGTTACAAACAAAAGCTTGAGTCGAGCCCTGGGTTAGGGCTGCCCCAGGCAGGGTAGTGCTGCCCCTCACCCAGCAATCCAAAGTCTCTGCCCTTTCTTGAGGGCTGCAATAGTCCCCTTTGGAAATACTTCCTTTTCACAGTACGTATCACAAGCAGTGCTGGCCTTTCAGCAAAATTGTTCCCTCCTGTCCAACCAGGGTTTCCAGTTCCCACAGTTCTTACACAACAAACAGGAGCAGCTGGGGAACCAGGCTTATAAACTCTTCCAGTCCTCTGCCCTTCCCCCACAGCAAACAGTTCAAATCAAAACAGGCTTCTTCCTTACAACAGGTTTTAAATCAAAACTTTTAAACACATAGCTCTCCCCTTTTAGGTGCTACCTTCCTCAGGGCTCTCCAGCTCCCATTCCCTCCTCCTTCTGCTTCTTGCTCAGCAGCCTTAACCTCCTCCTCCACCTGCTTCTCACCCCACCCTTCCCTCTACAGGTGGGGGGCATCATGTATTGATTACGGAGCCAGGGAACTGGGCTTCTTCCTTCCCCCTCCCTCTTGTGGTCAGAGTTGGTAAGTACCCATCTTGTCTATCCCTGGGGCTCCCTTGGCTGGGACGGGCAATGCATTCTGGGAGACGTAGTTCAGGATTTTGTTTCATTTTGTACCTCTGGGCTGTAGCCTTGTCACAATATGCTTATCAATGTGACCTCTCTTCCATCCCTACACTACATTTGTCATCCTGAGGCGTGTCAAGACACTATAACAAGTGCCCTGTGCCATTAAATGAGTAGGCAAGGGTCCCACAACATGGCTGAACCTATTTGTTTAGTGATAGGTACAGAGGTGGGTGGGGGAGGTGGGAGGAGAATTTATGATAGAGTTCTGAGCATCGGATGAGAGTTTTATTTCTGTGGTACCTTTCTTGAATAAGGTATTAGAGAAGGCTATGTTGGGGCAATTGGAGAGGTCTGTGGATGAAGTTGGTTGTTTGGACCCAAATCAGTATGGATTTTGGAAGGCTCATGAGGTGGAGTCACTATTGCTTTCAACTGTTGATGAATTGAGGAAAGGCTTTGATCGGAATACTTGTTTTGTTTAGTCTCATTGGATGTCTCTGGGGCTTTTGATTTGGTGGATTTTCAGTTACTTTTGACAAAATTGGCTGGTTTAGGGATGAGTGGATCCATGTTCGATTGGTTTTCAACATACTTAGAGGGATGTAGATTGAGTGTATGTAGTAGGGGACATGTTTCTCGGGAAGTATTTTTGGATAGAGGTGTTCCTCAAAGTTGGGCCCTGTCAACATTATTATTTTATGTCTATGTGTCTACCTTTGGGGATGTTTTTCGAAGATTTGTCTATCATCTAGATATCCAATTCTTTTCCCCTATTTCCTCTTCGGGTGCTGTTCTTGAAGCCCAATTACAGTTGTAAATGGATGCAATTAATGTTTGGAAAGTCTGAGGTGATGTTTGTTGGGAAAATAATGCATGAATGTTGGTCCACTTTTTTGAATCTTCAGGGGGTTAAATTACCTGTACAGCAAGTTATGAAGATATTAGGTGTATTATTAGATTCTGTTTTGTCAATGAAAGCTCAGATAACAAATGTCATTCAGTTCTAATTTTCAATTGTTATTCAGTCTTAAACCAGTGCTGCCACCTATGATTTTCATGGGTTTATCCAGTGTATGGTGCTATCACGATTGGACTACTGCAATGCTCTTTATCTTGGAATGACAAAGACCAGGGTCAGGGCAGTTAGTTCAAAATGCTGCTGCTAGGTTGGTAACGGATGTAACTCAGGTAATACATATTACTCCAGTTTTGAGACAGTTACACTGTTTGCCAGTGCAGAGTAGAATACAGTTTAAAATTATTTGTTATGTGCATCAGGCTATTTATAGATCTGCAGCAAAGTACTTGAAAGATAGTTTTGTTGTGTATCATCCTGTCTGAGACGACAATGCATTTGTCATTTGATGTGGTGATCCACATAAGATATTGTGAGACTAGATTTGCTGCTTTTTCTGTGACTGAGGTACAGCTATGGAACACTTTAAAAGGCCAATTGATATTGTGCTCTGAAATTTTGCACTTTAAGCGGTTATTAAAGACTTATGTGTTTGTGGAAGCATTTATGTAAAGATGGTTGTTACAGTGACGCAGTTCTGATGCATGTCATGAATATGAGACATCAGTGGTAGTATATGCTTTCGATGTATTTTATTGATTTTATTGCCAATGCTGTATGTAGTTTGTATGTTTTGTTTTGTAAACTGCTTTGATTTAAGCAGTCTATAAATGTGTAAGATAAATAAATAAAATAATCTGTGGGAATGATGCAGAAAGATGCATGTTAGAGCCATGCATGAATGGCTGAAAGCATGACTTTTACTGGAAGCTCACTGTAGAAGTTTAGCCCCTTGATGCAGTAAGCAATGAGCTGTGTTAAAAAGTATGTGCTATCAGAAATAACACACACTGCTGTAGCAATCTGGAATTCATTGCTAAAAAGTGTCCCCATTCCTCTCAGTGCATGTGCAACAACTGTCTCATGCACTGAAAGGAAGAGGAACAATTATTTATTTCCAGCCATTTGATATACCGGAAAACTAAGATGATCTGCCACACACCGCCAAGGACACCAAGGTCCTCCCAAGGACTTTCAGTAACTACACCCTCTCCAAAAGACATTACACGATGTGATACCCACAAGCGTGCCTTCTCCGGAGTAGCCCCCACACTTTGGAATGCATTGCCTGAAAGGCTCCGCTTAACACAAGACTCTCTCTACTTCAGGAAGCAGGTGAAAGCTTGGCTCTTCAACCAAGCCTTTAATGGAAGAAGTAACTAACTTGTTAGTGTCACTCACACACACAAGGAGTGACATGGGTGCACATACTGCAGCGGGACATGTTTATCCACTCCTACCCTAGCTGAGATAATATTTAACCATCTCTCTGACCTCATGTGCAACTTTCTTCAAATCAATCACCTCACTTTCTAATTCTTCCTACTCTCTTACTCATCTATGTGTTACAACTTTACCTTACCCTTCACTACCAATTATAATGTTTATTTATTTATTTCAGGTCATTTATACCCTGCCTTTTGCAGCCCCAAAGCGGCTTACAATGAACTAATTAAAATAAATACATTACAGTTACATTTCAGTAGTTAGGGCGGGAGAACAAGGTAAGAAGGGAAAGGTACGGGAGGCAAAGATGTGTTGTCCATTCCAGTTAAGGCGAAGCCCATCCTTTCGGAATAGGCTCCCCTTACCCCAGAATGTTGCCCAGTTCCTAAGAAACCTAAGTCCCTCATCCGTGCGCCATTGTTTCTACCACACATTGAGACTTCGGAGCTCTGCCTGCTTCTTGGGTCCTGCGTATGGTCTACCTAGGATTCTAAATTTGGCTTCCAGAACCTTCCTACCACATTTTCCTATGTCATTGGTACCCACATGTACCAAGACAGCTGGCTCCTCCCCAGCACTATCTAAAATCCAACCAGGTGATGCGTGAGGTGCTGTGTTAGTTTTGCTCTTGCCACATGGTAAAATTCAAAAGGAAATGGAACCCAATCCCAATCAAAACAATTGAGACTCCTGTTTAATTAATTATTTGTGAAAAGGGAGAATTCAGTATAGGCTGCACTCGCAGCAGAGCCAACTTTGAATGAACCATGCTGTCAAACATGGCTCACATGAATGCTCTGTACATCACCATTCTCCCTTATGTGAAAGTGGTAGAAACACAACAAACTTATTTGTACTTTTTCTTATTCTTTGTATATACCACCCAAATGAATGTACTAGAGTATCTAAAATCTGCTTATTTAGCTGTTTTAATAATCCAACTGCTCAAATTGATTTAGATGTTTTAATAATAATAATACAACTGTTCAAATTATAATGAAACACTTGGGAAGCACCAAAACGCAATCAAAAACAGCAGAGGTGGCCACTTATCTGAACTCTCCGCTAGAATAAAATGTCCGACAGAGCACCCTATTTTGGAAACTCCTTCCTCACCGATGTTAAGGGCGATATAAACCCATGGAGACACTCTCTGACCTCTTTTTCAAAACTGGCAACTTAGTAAAAGTGCCTCAGAGTGTATTAATGGAATCAGTGTGGGTTAATGTGATGGCATATTTTAGTAACTCTAGTCCTTAATTTCATTTTCCCAAATGTACAAGCTAGGATATTATCCAGCTTATAATTGAAAAAGAAAAACGCCTATATTGCGACCCAAATTGGGAGATAGACGTTTATCTCACAAAAACGAATAAAGCGGTATAATCGAAAGCCGAATTTGGACGTTTTCAACTGCACTCCGTCGCGGATGCGGACAAGGTTGATGGGGGCGTGTCGAAGGCATGGTGAAGGCGGAACTGGGGCGTGGTTATCGGGTGATCAGAGATGGGCGCCTTTCGCCGATAATGGAAGAAAAATATGCGTTTTTAGCGAGAATTTAGGGCACTTTTCCTGGACCCTGTTTTTCCACGAATAAGGCCCCAAAAAGTGCCCTAAATGACCAGATGACCACTGGAGGGAATCGGGGATGACCTCCCCTGACTCCCCCAGTGGTCACAAACCCCCTCCCACCACAAAATATGCCGTTTCACAACTTTTTATTTTCACCCTCAAATGTCATACCCACCTCCCTGGCAGCAGTATGCAGGTCACTGGAGCAGTTATTAGGGGGTGCAGTGGACTTCAGGCAGGTGGACCCAGGCCCATCCCCCCTCCACCTGTTACACTTGTGCTGGTAAATGGGAGCCCTCCAAACCGCCCCCCCAAACCCACTGTACCCACATGTAGGTGCCCCCTTCACCCCTTAGGGCTATAGTAATGGTGTAGACTTGTGGGCGATGGGTTTTGAGGGGGATTTGGGGGGCTCAACACCCAAGGGAAGGGTGCTATGCACCTGGGAGCTCTTTTACCTTTTTTTTGTTTTTGTAAAAGTGCCCCCTAGGGTGCCCGGTTGGTGTCCTGGCATGCGAGGGGGACCAGTGCACTACGACTCCTGGCCCCTCCCATGAACAAATGCCTTGGATTTATTCGTTTTTGAGCTGGGCGCTTTCATTTTCCATTATCACTGAAAAACAAAAACGCCCAGCTCACAAATTGTCGAATAAAACATGGACGTCTATTTTTTTCGAAAATACAGTTCGGTCCGCCCCTTCACGGACCCATTCTCGAAGATAAACGCCCATGGAGATAGACGTTTTCGTTCGATTATGCCCCTCCATGTTTACTGTGCATATAGTCAATACATTGTGGGGGCATTTTGAACAGCCTGCTTTGCTTGCAGTGTATATTTGAATTTTTCAACTAATTGTCATTTTGTGCTTTTATTACAATGATCTTTTCGTCTTCCAGCCTTGTGGAAGAGCTCTTACCTCATACAGCATTTATTTTTAAAGCTCTGTGGGCCACATATTTTCTGAAAGGCTGGCTTCTTCCTTGTCATTCTTTGTGCATGAGCATGCCTGTTTGGGATTTCTAGCAGTGTAGATGGCTGTACTGACTGATCAATGCAAACATTATATGTGACAATGATTAATGGGAAATGTAAAGCTTAAATTAAGATAAATTGCCATGATGGTCTCATGTGTGTACTTTGTTTAAGACAGGAAGAAGAAACAGAACTATCGGGGGCTCCAAACCAAATTTTCATATGACAATTATCTGTATAAGAAGGAAGGATAACAGACTAATAGTGTCAGATGCTTGCCTGAACTCGGGGTTCTGAAGGAGAATGCAGATATGGAAAAATCCATTTTCCTTTGTTGAACTCTTCATTATTATTTTGCCATTTTGCATCAAAAGTTAATTAAAGTCATGTTTCTATCCTGTAGCCTAAACACTTGAGCAGGATCACTGTGTGTGGGTTAAAACTGCAGAGCCTCGAGTTGCAGTCTTGTTTGTAAACTATGAAAATAAGAGCAATATATAGTTAGCATTCATTCCATATCTCGTTGATTAGAAATTCAGATAACATTGCATGCACGCTTGTAAAAAGCAGCTTTTGTGGAACCACACGATGCTTTCTTTTGGAGCAAAAAGCTTCTGACTCTTTTGTACCCTTTGTTTCCTACAAAACAGTTTTTACCCGGATGATAAGACTCTTCTCCTTAATACTTCACCACCACCACCACGATTGGTAACATCATGCTTTTTAAATGTGACTGAGTTCACTCCAGGGTGTACTAACTAACCAAACATTGTTCACAATGGCCACAGTAGTATCTGAAAAATCATCATATGTAGTTATGCCTGACCGCTACAACACAACAAAACCAAAATACGGTATGGACACAACACAACTCTTCCGTGTATGACACCCATGTGGATATCCCACATGAACTTTACCTTATCTCTACATCACTCTGTATTTGTCTACACCGGAGTCTGCAATCGCATCTCCGGCACTATGTAAGCCACATTGAGCCTGCAAATAGGTGGGAAAATGTGGGATACAAATGTAACATAAGTAAATGGTAACCTTATATTTCTCCTGAGCATTTTCAGTGGACAAACCACACAGAGATGTCCTTAGTCTTCTTACCCGAAGTCGCAGTGACGAACTGGCGGGTGGGGCGCCAGTAGTAAAAGCAGCAATCAGGCAGGCTCGACTCCGTCCTTCGCTTCCCTGCCCTCTGTGTCCCGCCCGCCCGAAAGGAAATGACATCAGAGGAAGGTGGGACGCAGAGAGGGCAGGGAAGCGAAGGACGGAGTCGAGCCTGCCTGATTGCTGCTATTACTACCGCCACCTGCCTGTTCACCGCTGCAACTTCAGTACTAGAGAGTGGAGTGGATTGGAAGTGAGCCAGCCTATGTACTCCACTGTAAGGAAGGAAGCAGCCATTTGGTAAATCTCTGTCTGTTTCCACTCCCCTGCGCAGCAGTCACCGTTCACTCAAAACACAGCAAGTAAACCTGTGAGCTGCTGCCTGCATCCACGTTGTCATTCTTTATTGTTGGTTCATCTTTAACAAGTCTAACACTGTTTTTGTTGGGTAGGCAGTACCTTACAAGGTGGAGGAGAAAATAAATAATTGAATATCACTAAAACAATTTCAAAAATTATTGTAGCTAGAAGAAACAGCAATTATAAATTCTGTAGTTTGTGCTCATTTTTCTTCACTGTTATTCTATACAATTCAGATGACCAGTTTACGGTTCCTTCAGGCTGCCAGTAGGAGAGAGAAAGAGAGAGAGAGAGAGATGGGAGATGCTGCGAAGGGGGAGGGGGAGGGGGAGACGCTGGATAGAATGGGGAAGGGGATGGAAAGAAACAGGATGGGCAGGGGAGAGTGCCAGAGCCGGTGGTTGGGAAGCGGGGATAGTGCTGGGCAGACTTATACGGTCTGTGCCCTGAAGAGCACAGGTACAAATCAAGGTAAGGTATACACAAAAAGTAGCACATATGAGTTGTCTTGTTGGGCAGAGAGGAGAATTGCTGGACAACAGGGATTGATGGAGGGGACAGGGGAGAGAGGAACTTTGCTGGATATGGATGGATGGAAGAGAGGGCAGGGGAGAATGGAGAGTTGCTGGACATGGATGGATGGAGGGGAGGGCAGGGGAGAACTGCTGAACATGGATGTATGAATGGAGGGGGCAGGGAACAAAGGACATTTGCTGGACATGGGTGGATGGAGGAGAGGGCAGGGGAGAATGGAGAGTTGCTAGACGGATGGATGGAGGGGAGAGTAGTCAGGAAGCAGATGCACATGGATGGAGGGGAGGGAAGAGGAGAAATGCTGGACATGGATGGAGTGGAGGAAAGACAAAGGAAGGAGATGCACATGGATGGAGGGGAAGGGAGATAGGAGAAATGCTGGACATGGATGGAGGGGAGGGAAGACAGGAAGTAGATGCACATGGATGGAGGGGAGTGAGGAGAAATGCTGGATATGGATGGAGGGAAAACTGCTGAGTTTAAGGGCTGGTTTGGAACACGTTGAGGGCAGATACTGAAATTCAAGGAAGGATAGGGACAGGGCTACAGATGGTAGACAGGACGCATAAGGACACAGGAGGATGGTGGATATGGTGAGAGAAAAAATATCAAATGGAAAGAAGACACTGGGACCAATGCGACTAGAAAAACTAAATGATCAGACAACAAAGGTAGAAAAAAGTATTTTATTCAGAATTTATTAATTGGAATATGTCAGCTTTTTGAAATGTGCATCTGTGATATTTTGCATGTAAGTTTCAATTTGTCTGGTATTGTTGCATGCTGAGTCTGACTTCTTGAGTTAACTTTCCAGTTCAGTATTTTGCCTTCATATTTTTCGATTTCTAGTTCCTTGTGTCATGTCTGTTGTGTCATGTGTTTTTCTTGTGTGATCAAGGTGCAGTATTTGCAGCCCTTTTTGTTTTGCTTTTTTTTCACGAGGTAGTGTATTGGTGTTTTAGAGCCTGGTGTAATTACAATTCTGCCTTTTCACGCATAAGGTTGTAGCTCGTCTGTCCTTGGAATTAGTGCTGTTATGGTTTAATAAGGTTATGAGTGTGTTTTTGCACAAGTTTGTGTATAGCGTTTTGCAGTGGAGAGATTGTGTGTTGGCCTTACTGAGGTGGCACCAAAACATCAGAAAGAGTTTTAGAGCCTAAATCATGACACACTATCTCTTGAAGGATCTACATATAGCCTATGCATTTCTAAGGTCAACACTGGCATGGTATGGGAAAAGGGGTGGGGAAATACTACTGGAGAGGAAGAGGGAGTACTGGGTAAGGAGGAAAGAAGGAAGGAAGGAAGGAAGGGAGAAAGAGCTGGCTTGATATCTCATACATATTCATTATGGTTATTCCCCAAAAAAGCCAGCTCTTTTTCCCTTCCTTCCTTCCTTCCTTCCTCCATATTAGCATATTCATTTGCATATATATATATATATATATATACACACACACAAATGAATATGCTAATATGCTTCGCCCCATCCTTTGCAACCCCCCCCCCCCCCAAATGAAACAGTCAAATTACGCCTATGCCCAGGAGTTAGCTGGGCTGACTCCCGCAGTCGGTGCTGAGCCCAGATATTCAATGCCGGGCCATTTCTAGAGACTGGCATTGACTATCCGGTTTATTTTTGGCCTGTTTCAACTTAACTGTCCAAGCCAATATTCAGCGTTGGCCAGTTAAGTTGAAACCATCCAAAGTTAGGTCTCCTATTTCAGTGGTCCAATTTGGCTGCCAAAGGGGCCCTTTTATTAAGCCGCATAGGCGCCTAAGAGCACCGAACATGCACGAAATTGGAGTTATCGCCCTTTTACCGCGTGGCCCTTGTGGCAATTTCAATTTTGGTGTGCGTCTGCTACACGCGTATGAGAAATATTTTTTATTTTCTGGCGCATGTAATGGGTACGTGCCAAGTGGCATTTCATGCGCATACATCATTACTGCCCAGATTCTCTACCGCTAGGTCAATGGTTGGCGGTTAGGTCTCAAACCCAAAATGGATGCGCGGCAATTTTGATTTTGCTGCACGTCCATTTTTAGCAAAAAGAGAGACCTTTTTTAAAAGTGTGTTAAAAAATGGATTGGTGCACGCCCAAAACCCGTGCCTACACTACCGAAAGCCATTTTTCATTTCGCTTTTGTTAGCCAGCGATGCACTGAATATTAGCAGATAGCTGACTATATCAAGTGATATAGAGGGGCATAATCGAACTGGGTGCTCATCTCTAAGGACGCCCCAGCGAAGGGGCGGGGCATCCCGTATTATCGAAACAAGATGGGTGTCCATCTTTCGTTTCGATAATACGGTCGGGGACGCACAAATCTCAACATTTTGGTCGACCATCTTGACGTTTAGGTTGACCTTACAGATGGGCGACCTTGGTTTTCTTCGATAATGGAAACCGAGGACACCCATCTCAAAAAAGACCAAATCCAAGCCATTTGGTCGTGGGAGGAGCCAGCATTCGTAGTGCACTGGTTCCCCTCACATGCCAGGACACCAGCTGGGCACCCTAGGGGGCACTGCAGTGGACATCACAAATTGCTTCCAGCTGCATAGCTCCCTTACCTTGTGTGCTGAGCCTCCCAAAACCACCCCAAAACCCACTTCCCACAACTGTACACCACTACCATAGCCCTTAGGGATGAAGGGGGGCACCTACATGTGAGTACAGTGGGTTTCGGGTGGGTTTTGGAGGGCTCACATTTACCACCACAAGTGAAACAGGTAGGGTAAGGTCTCAGACCCAAAATGGACGCGTGCCAATTTTCATTTTGCAGCACATCTATTTTTGGCCAAAAAAGGCCTTTTTTTACAGGTGTGCTGAAAAATGTATCTGCGTGCACCCAAAACACGCTCTTACACTAGCGCAGGGCATTTTTCAGCACACCTTAGTAAAAGGACCCCTAAGCTAGGTGATCGTTTTCAACCCCATTTTCATGGAGTCGATGACAAATTATAAAGCTATAAATTTAGTAATATTGCAAGAACAAAAGTTTTTGCAAACCGGCTTGGTGCCATATACTCATATTTCATGTACTGACCTTTTTGCGTCCTTCTGTGTCACTGTAATATGCTAGCAACAGTAAAAGTGAATTGCAAAATCACTTTCATTAACTTAAAATTATTTTGGGTCTCTCAGAGTGTTCTGCTCTAGTAATTTTTCCCATATTTCCCATTCTGATCACTCGCCCTTCATTTTACCAGGCAGTATCCCATATTTGCTGTGAGACACAACGTAATTCTTATCTGCAATGGTGCCTTTCAGTGTAATCAAGATAATATTCTGGCAATTTAAACTCAATTCTGTATCAGTCAGCATTACAAAAATATCAGGTTGACCTCTGGGTCCATTGGGTAAGGTTGTAGTTTTTATCTGCAGATAAGACAGAGCATTAGAAACAGAAACTTGATTTTCTCATTTTTTAACTAATTTAAAAAGGGAGGTGCACACCCTGTACTATTTTAGCAGCCTCTCTCTGCATCATCTTTATCCTGTCGAAATCCTTATGGAGGTGTGACCTCCAGAATTGGTCAGGGGGAGGCAAATTTTTCCTCTTTACTGTGCATTCCTGAAAGCTGGTTTACAAAGGTGAAGTCTCTATGAAGTTTCCCTTTTAAAAATCCTATGGTTGTCGGTACTGCTCTAACTCTGTTCAGGGCACTAGCTCTTTTCTACAAATGTTGGCATAGAACATTTTGACATGGAATTTTTCTATTTTGTCACAGAAATCCCCTCTCTCCAACAGCACCAGATCCCAGTGGGCTCTTCTCCATACCTTTCTATAACTTCCTAGGGTGGGTCACATATAACTCCACTGAACCCACAGAGGGCATAACAAGCAGATGGCACCCTTTATCACCAGCGCTTTGACCCAGTGACTCACCTGGTCCTGCCCATAGGCAGATAAATATGCAGCTGAAATCGCCTGCTGATATTTGATGAAGGTGGCTCACTGAGTTTGCTGGTGAAAGGAAGGTAGGCCTCTTAAAATGGCTTCCCTGAAAATGAGATTTTTTTTTCTCTCTTTCCTAGAGGCCCTTGGAAGTCAAGGGTTGCCTTGTGCAGTATATCTATTTTGATCTTTCACCTCATCGCTGTTCAGCCAATAGGAGCTCACGTTCCACAATGAAAGAGGGAAGGTGTGGTCACAAGCTTGAACAACATGGGTAGTCTTGTTGAAAATTGGGAACTCTGATTCCATTCTTCAGAGGCATTTTCTATTTATTCTGAGAAACCATGGTGTTGAAATAATCAGCCAAAGTATTTAGCCAGAATGTTAGAAAATCAACCAGTGCCTCATGTACTTGGCCAAGTGAAGTTTCTAGGGGGACAGTAAGTACTGTATCCAGAGAAGAGAAATTTGATGGTAACTAGAGAGGTGTGGTAGCCGTGTTAGTCCACTCTTAAAGGTTATCAATAGAAATCAAACAAAATAAAACAAGATGATACCTTTTTTATTGGACATAACTTAATACATTTCTTGATTAGCTTTCGAAGGTTGCCCTTCTTCGTCAGATCGGAAATAAGCAAATGTGGTAGCAGATAGTATATATATAAGAAACATCAAAGCATTACTTTGATAGTCTGACAGAGTGGGAGGGTGGGGGTATGCATGGGGACATCAAAGCATTTCATTGATATTCTAACAGGATAGTGTGGGAAGGTGAGAGGAGGGTGATAAACAGAGAAAACTAGAGAATGACACGGGGACAAAGTTTGTCCCCGTGTGTTCTGTATCTGTCCCCACCACATTCCCACAGGCCCTGTCTCTATTCCCGCCCCTCCCCCAAGGGCTCTGTGGAGGAATAAGAAGTCATCAACAATCTCAGGATTCAGTCTAGCTCTCCTGTCTTCCACAGTCCCTTCTGCAATAGAAGATGTCTTCTTAGAAGATGTGCTGGTAGCAGAATGTACAGGATTCCCCCCCCCCCCATGCAAATTTTGCTAGTTGTGACCAGCATGTTTGCATCATTCAAACATAAATACCGAAAAGGCATACCCTTCTGATCGAACTTAAATGCTTCACTCAGCAATACAACAACCAAAAACTTATAATGAACACATGTAAGCCACATTGAGCCTGTAAATAGGTGGGAAAATGTGGGGTACAAATGTAACAAATAAATAAAATACTGAAGGAAACTCCTGAACAAGTAAAAGAACTGCCACACCAGCTCAGAATGTGGCTACCTTCTTGAAACTCTCCATATTCCATAAGTACATAAGTGTTGCCATACTGGGACAGACCAAAGGTCCATCGAGCCCAGCATCCTGTTCCAACAGTGGCCAATCCAGGTCACAAATACCTGGCAAGATCCCCAGAAAGTACAAAACATTTTATGCTGCTTATCCCAGAAATAAGCAGTGGATTTTCCCCATTTTAATAATGGTCTATGGACTTTTCCTTTAGGAGGCAGTTTAAACCTTTTTTAAACTCTGCTAAGCTAACCGCCTTTATGGCATTCTCTAGTAACGAATTCCAGAGTTTAATTACACATTGAGTGAAGAAACATTTTCTCCAATTCGTTTTAAATTTACTACTTTGTAGCTTCATTGCATGCCCTCTAGTCCTAGTGTTTTTGGAAAGAGTACTGGATGCTCTTCTTGGAGATACAAGGACACTAAGACTTACCTTGAGCAATCCTAGTACTTGTCTTGTTCTAGTCTAATATTCAGACCTCAGGAGTCGCTACTAGAGATTCTGTGACAGAATGAACTAGCCAAATATAACTACTGAAAGATTGGCTTAATTACCTAAGTAAAAAAAGGCTGATAAAAGAACTCATCTTGATTTGAGTCTAACCTAAAAGGACGTGAAAAAACCTTTAAAATATCATGCTTCTTTCCAATGTCATTAAAGTCCAGCTTGTTTTTCTAGCTATGAAGTAGAACCCTGTCTTAAAATTGCAACCTTTGGGTTAAAGAGACAGCAACCTTAACCTGGCTGTTAATATGCAGCGCCACTTATCAGGGTAGGAGCCACTCCTACCAGATACAGTAAGTGATGCTCACTGGGGCCATACCCAGATTTTCAGTAGCATTATCCCAATAATACTGCTGAAAATAATCTCTGACCACCTTGGCACTATCCAGGTAGTACTGATAAGTACATAAGTATTGCTATACTGGGACAGACCGAAGGTCCATCAAGCCCAGCATCCTCTAACAGTGGTCAATCCAGGTCACAAGTACCTGGCAAGATCCCAAAAAGTACAATATATTTTATGCTGCTTAAGCAGTGGATTTTCCCCAAGTCCATTTTAATAATGGTCTATGAACCTTTCCTTTAGGAAGCCATCCAAAACTTTTTTAAAACCCCGCTAAGCTAACCGCTTTTACTACATTCTCTGGCAATGAATTCCAGAGTTTAATTACACATTGAATGAAGAAAAATCTTCTCTGATTCGTTTTAAATGTACTACTTTGTAACTTCATCGTGTGCCCCCTTGTCCTAGTATTTTTGGAAAGAGTAAACAAACGATTCATGGCTACTCATTTCACTCCACTCATTATTTTATAGTCCTCTATCATATCTCCCCTCAGCCATCTTTTTTCCAAGCTGAAAAGCTCTAGTTGCTTCAGCCTTTCCTCATAGGGAAGTCATCCCACCCCCTTTATCATTTTTGTTGTCCTTCTCTGTACCTTTTCTAATTCCATTATATCTTTTTTGAGATGCGGTGGCCAGAATTGAACACAGTATTCCAGGTGCGGTTACACCATGGAGTGATACAAAGGCACTATAACATCATCATTTTTCTTTTCCATTCCATTTCTAATAATACCTAACATTCTATTTGCTTTCTTAGCCGCAGCAGCACGCTGAGCAGAGGGTTTCAACGTATCGTCAACAATGCCTAGATCCCTTTCCTGGTCAGTGACTCCTAACATGGAACCTTGCATTGCGTAGCTATAATTTGGGTTCCTCTTTCCCACATGCATCGCTTTGCACTTGCTCAAATTAAACATCATCTGCCATTTAGCCGCCCAGTCTCCCAGACTCATAAGGTCCTCTTGTAATTTTTCACAATTCTCTCGCTATTTAACAACTTTGAATAACTTTGTGTTGTCAGCAAATTTAATTACCTCACTAGTTACTCCCATCTCTAGATCATTTATAAATATGTTAAAAAGCAGCGGTCCCAGTACAGACCCCTGGGGAACCTCACTATCTACCTTTTTCCATTCAGAATATTGACCATTTTACCCTATTCTTTGTTTTCTATCTTTTAACCAGTTTTTAATCCACAATAGAACACTACCTCCTATCCCATGACTCTCCAATTTCCTCTGGAGTCTTTCATGAGGTACTTTGTCAAACGCCTTCTGAAAATTCAGATACACAATATCAACCGGCTCACCTTTATCCACATGTTTGTTCACCCCTTAAAAGAAATGTAGTAGATTGGTGAGACAAGATTTCCCTTCACTAAATCCATGTTGACTTTGTCTCATTAATCCATGCTTTTGAATATGCTCTGTAATTTTGTTCTTAATAATAGTCTCTATCATTTTGCCCGGCATCATTTCCCAGATCCCCTCTGGAACTTTTTTTAAATATCAGCTGTAAACGGGCTCGCTGTTCCAGTATGTGGGCGGAAGGAAGTCTCCTCCCCACGAATAGCCAGATCTCCACAAATTGCCACCAGTGAATACTTTCAAATATTGTTTTGTTTCCAAGTTAATGACAAACACTTCAGTCCAGAGCCCTGGGTTAGGGCTTCCCCAGGCAGGGCTGTTCTGCCTCTCTTAGGGTACAAGCCAGCAACACAAAGTCTCTGCCCTTTCTTGAAGGGCTGCAATAGTCCCTTTGAAAATCCCTCCTTTTCAAAGTCAGTAGCAAAATCAGTGCTTGCCTCCAAGCAGGATTTCCCCCTCCTGCCCAAACAAGGTTTTCAGTTTCAACATAGTCTTTCCACGATAATCAGGGTGCAGCTTGGGGAACCAGGCTTGTAACTCTTCCAGCCACCTCCCCCACAGTCAAGGTTTCCCCCACAGCAAACAGGTCTAACCAAAAGAAAACAGGCTTCTTTCTTAAAGCAGGTTTTAAATCAAAATAACTTCCAAACAACATAGATTTTCACCTTCAGGTGCTGCCTTCCTCAGGGCTCTCCAGTTCCCATTCCATCCTGCTTTCTTCTCCCTGCTCAGCCTGATTAACTCCCTCTTCCACCCAATCCATCCAATCCTCCTCCTGCTTCTCACCCCACCCTTCCCTATTACAGGTGGGCGGCATGATATACTGATTGCGGGTCCAGGGGAACTGGGCTTCTTCCTTTTCCCTCCCTCTTGTGGTCAGAGACGGTATATGGCCAGCTTGCCTATCCCCTGGACTCCCCCCGCTGCATTCTGGGAGATGTAGTTTAGGGTTTTGCTGCTTCATTTCATATATCTGAGCTATAGCTTTGTCACACAGCATTACATGGGCTACCCTCCAATTTTCCAGTACCACACTTAATTTTAATTACATATTACTAATAGATTTGCAACTCTTCAATTTGTCAAATTGCCCCATTATATCCTCAAGTTTATTCTCAGTGGAGAAGGGTAGTTAGTGGGGTCCCACAGGGGTCTGTGTTGGGATCGCTGCTTTTTAACATATTTATAAATGACCTAGAGATGGGAGTAACTAGTGAGGTAATTAAATTTGCAGATGACACAAAATTATTCAGGGTCGTCAAGTCGCAGGAGAAGTGTAAAAGATTACAGGAGGACCTCGCGAGACTAGGGGATTGGGCGTGCAAGTGGCAGATGAAGTTCAGTGTTGACAAGTGCAAAGTGATGCATGTGGGTAAGAGGAACCCGAATTACAGCTATGTCATGCAAGGTTTCGCGTTAGGAGTTACGGACCTAGAAAGGGATCTGGGAGTCATCGTGGATAAGACGTTAAAAACTTCTGCTCAGTGTGCTACGGCGGCTAAGAAAGTGCACAGAGTTGAGTATTATTAGGAAAGGGATGGAAAACAAACACGAGGGTGTTATAATGCCGTTGTATCGCTCCATGGTGCGACCGCACCTCGAGTATTGTGTCCAATTCTGGTCGCCGCATCTGAAAAAAGATATAAAGGAATTAGAAAAGGTGCAGAGAAGGGTGACGAAAATGATAAAGGGAATGGAACGACTTCCCTATGAGGAAAGGCTGAGAAGGTTTCAGCTTGGAGAAAAGGCGGCTGAGGGGTGATATGATAGAAGTCTACAAGATAATGAGCGGAGTAGAGCGGACAGATGTGAAGCGTTTGTTTACACTTTCAAACAACAACAAAACCAGGGGACACATGATGAAGCTAGAATATGGTAGATTTCAAACAAATAGGAGAAAGTTTTTCTTTACTCAACCTGTAGTTAGACTCTGGAACTCATTACCGGAGAATGTAGTGACAGCAGCTGGCCTTACGGAATTTAAAGGGGGTTTGGACAGATTCCTGAGGGAAAAGTCAATTGAACATTATTAATTTTTTTTTTTTTTGGGGGGGGGGGGGGTTGCCGGGTTCTTGAAGCCTGGATTGGCTGCTGTCGGAGACAGGATTAGATTGTAAGCTCTTTGAGCAGGGACTGTCTTTCTTCTATGTTTGTGCAGCGCTGCGTATGCCTTGTAGCGCTATAGAAATGCTAAATAGTAGTAGTAGTAGTAGTAGGATGCTAGGCTTGATGGACCCTTGGTCTTTTCCCAGTATGGCGGTGCTTATGTACTTATGAGATTTCATTCAGTTTCTCTGACTCTTCAGCTTTGAATACCATTTCTGGCACCCGTATTCCTCTCAAATCTTCCTCGGTGAAGACCTCAGCAAAGTATTCATTTAATCTCTCCGCTATTGCTTTGTCTTCCCTGATCGCCCCTTTTACCCCTCAGTCATGTAGCAGTCCAACCGATTCTTTTGCCAGCTTCTTGCTTTCAATATACCTAAAACTTTTTTTCTATCGGGGCATTTTCGAAAGAGAAGGGTGCCCATCTTTTAACACAAATCGGGAGATGGGCGTCCTTCTCTTAGGGTCGCCCAAATCGGCATAATCGAAAGCCGATTTTGGGTGTCCTCAAGTGCTTTCCATCGCGGGGATAACCAAAGTTCCCGGGGGCGTGTTGGCAGCGTACCTAAGGCGGAACGGGGGCATGCTTAAGAGATGGGCGTCCTCGGCCGATAATGGAAAAAAGAAGGGCATTCATGACAAGCATTTGGCCAACTTTACTTGATCCATTTTTTTTTCACGACCAAGCCTCGAAATGGTGCCCAAACTGACCAGATGACCACCGGAGGGAATCGGGGATCACCTCCCTTTAATCCCCCAGTGGTCACCGACCCCCTCCTACCCCCCAAAAAATTAAAAAACCATTTTTCCAGCCTCTATGCCAGCCTCAAATGTCATACCCAGCTCCATCACAGCAGTATGTAGGTCCCTGGAGCAGTTTTTAGTGGGTGCAGTGCACTTCAGGCAGGCGGACCCAGGCACATTCCCTCCTACCTTTTACCCGTGTGGTGGTAAATGTGAGCCTTCAAAACCCACCACAAACCCACTGTATCTATATGTAGGTACCCCCCTCCACCCATAAGGGCTATGGTAGTGTTGTACAGTTGTGGGGAATGGGTTTTGGGGGGCTCAGCACACAAGGTAAGGGAGCTATGCACCTGGGAGCAATTTGTGAAGTCCACTGCAGTGCCCCCTAGGGTGCCCGGTTGGTGTCCTGGCATGTGAGGGGGACCAGTGCACTACGAATACTGGCTCCCCCCATGAGCAAATGCCTTGGATTTGGTCATTTTTGAGATAGGCGTCCTCGGTTTCCATTATCACCGAAAACCGAAGTTGCCCATCTCTAAGGTCGACCTAAATGTTGAGATTTAAGCGTCCCCGACCGTATTATCGAAATGAAAGATGGACGTCCATCTTGTTTCGATAATACGGAATGCCCTGCCCCTTCGTGGGGACGTCCTCAGAGATGGGCGCCCTTAGAGATGGTCATCCCCATTCGATTATCCCCCTCCACATGTTTTTGCCTCCAACGCAATCTTTTTTTCGAAGTCCCTCTTAGCCTTCCTTATCAGCGCTTTGCATTTGACTTGACATTCCTTATGCTGTTTCTTATTATTTTCAGTCGGTTCCTTCTTTCATTTTCTGAAGGATTTTCTTTTAGCTCTGATAGCTTCCTTCACCTCACTTTTTAACCATGCCGGCTGTCGTTTGGTCTTCCTCCCTCCTTTTTTAATACACGGAATATATTTGGCCTGGGCTTCCAGGATGGTGTTTTTGAACAGCATCCACACTTGATGTAAATTTTTGACCCTTACAGCCGCTCCTCTAAGTTTTGTTTTCACCATTCTTCTCATTTTATTATAGTTTCCTTTTTGAAAGTTAAATGCTAAAAGTATTGGATTTCCTATTTATACTTACTCCAAAGCTAATATCAAATCTGATCATAATATGATCACTGTTATCAAGCAGCCCCATCACTATTACCTCCCGCACCTAAGGACTAGGTCTAGAATTTTTCCTTCCCTTGTCGGCTCCTGTACCAGCTGCTCCATAAAGCAGTCCTTGATTTCGTAAAGAAATTTTACCTCCCTAGCATGCCCCAACATTACATTTACTCAGACAATATTGGGGTAATTGAAAGCATCCATTATTATCGTATTGCCCACTTTGTTAACCTCCCTAATTTCTGATAACATTTCTACATCCGTCTGTTCATCCTGGTCAGGTGGATGGTAGTACACTCCTATCACTATCCTGTTCCCCTTTACACATGGAATTTTAATCCATAGGTTTTCCAAGATGTGTTTTGTTTCCTGCAGAAATTTCAATCTATTTCATTCAAGGCCCTCCTTAACATACAATGCTACCCTCCACCAATTCGACCCACCCTATCACTATGATATAATTTGTACCCCGGTATGACAGTGTCCCACTGGTTATCCTCCTTCCACCAGGTCTCAGAGATGCCTCTTATATCTAATTTTTCATTTAGTGCAATATATTCTAACTCTCCCATCTTATTTCTTAGGCTTTTGGGATTCGCATAAAGGCATTTCAAACTATGTCTATTGTTCCTATTTACATCATGCTCAGTACTTGACAGTATTAATATGCAATCGTTTGTCTGATTTTTATTTTTATTTAAGGATACCTGATCTACTATGGTCTCTTTTGCAACCTCACTAACGGGATACCCTATCTTCCCTCTTTTGGTGATATCTTTAAAAGACACTTTATTCCGAACCATGCGCTTTTGAGGGACTGTCGGCCTTCTCCCAGTCTCTAGTTTAAAAGCTGCTCTATCCTCTTTTTAAATGCCGATGCCAGCAGCCTGGTCCCACTCTGGACAGAAGTGCACTCAAATCACAAGAGGGTATGTCAGCGGTGTTCCTAACACTTGGACGTTTTTCAGCCATAATGGAACAAAACAAAAGTGTCCAGGACTAAAACTAAGACATTTTGAGCTAGACCTGTTTTTATAATAAATAAGGCACAAAGGGTGCCCTAAATGACAAGATGACCACTAGAGGGAATCATGGGGGACCCCCCCAATACCCCCTAATGGTCACTGACCCCCTCCCACCCCCACAAATGTGAATACAAATATGATTTAGCAACCTCTATGACAGCCTTAGATATTAGAGCCAGGTCTATTAGAGCAGCAGGCAGGTTCCTGGAGTAGTGTAGTGGTCAGTGCAGTGCACCATGAAGTGGGGGACTCTGGTTCCTATCTTCCTCTACCTTTCATGTTTGTGGGGAAAACTGTGAGCCTCCAGAACTCACCAGAAACCCACTGTACCCAAATATAGGTGCCTCCTTCACCCATAAGGGCTATTGTAGTGGTGTACAGTTGTGGGCAGTGGGTTTTGACTTTTGAGGGGCTCAGCAGACAAGATAAGGGAGCAACGGTGAGATATGTATCTGGGAGCATGTTCTGAAGTTCACTGCAGTGCCCCCAAGGGTGCCCCATTTATTTCTTGGGATGTCTGGGAGACCAGTCAACTAAAAATGCTGGCCCCTCCTACATCCCAATGGCTTGATTTTCTACATTTTTTACTTGGACGTTTTTTTTTTTTAAATAGACCCATGTCCAAAACACAAAACCTTGTTAGAAACAGTATTTTCAAAAACAAAGGATAGAAGTTTTTCTTTTTTGAAAATGAACTTCTTTCCTATTCAGATTTTGGATGTTTTTTTTACAAAACATCTAAAGTCAGACTTAGACATCATATCGAAAATGCCCCTCTATATATAATACAGCATTAACTGCTACTTCTCCTAAGGCCTTAATTATCGAGACATGGCAGGGACCAAATGTGGAGCCCGACAGAATATTCTTCAATATTGATATTATTTGCTCTTTATTCACTAGTGCAAAATCTGTCCAGGTTTCATCAGTCTGTTGATGCATTGGGATTCAAGGTGGAGATTGGGTTCAGGGATGCAATGATATTGGCGACTTTATTTGAGAAGGTATCAACAAATTGTTGGCTTGAAATATATACTTCTAATTGTCTTTTGTCTGCTTTCAGGGTGATCAGCTTTTTTACTGTCAGGAAAAGCTCTCTGGATTGCGAGGGATAATCTTATTAAAATGATCTGTTTTGCTTTTCAAGGTCGCAGCATTGTATAGTCCTCGTTTCAGATTAAATGTTTCTAGTGAGGTACTGGATGGATGTTTCCTCCATTCACGCTCTGATTTCTATCTTCTCTTGTTAGCTCTATATAACAAACCCATTTGAAGACACTGCTTTAACAGAGAAATACAAATTTGGAGAGACGTACGGCTTACTCTGACGGAGGTCTTTCATTTTACTGATCCAATGTTATATAAATATCTACTGCTCAAGGGTCAATGTTTTAGTAATATGTTAAATTCCGATGAACGTATGCTTGTCAACACCATGCTTTTTTTTTAGCTTTGAAGGTAGTTTTTTCACATTGGAAAGCTCTGCATCTAGCTACTCATCAAGAATGGTGGAATTTATTATTTCAAGCTTTGAAATTTGAAATGTACCTTGCTAAAAAAAAATCACTTTGCTTTGTCTTATATAAGAAAAAAATGGTTTCCGCTATTGTCACACTTCTCAATAGCAAGATGAGTAGTGTTTCTATTGCAGATTATCTATGTGTTAAATAAATCCTCAATTTTTTTTCTCATCTTCCTCTCTTTTTCTCCTATAAGCTCCTGTTATTGAACCTGATGATTTGTATTAGATAAACATTGTTACTTTCTTTCTTATAACAAAACCAATAAAAATATTTAGACCATCTAAATAAAATCGCTGCTTTTTTGTTCTTTTGGGTATGATGAAGCAGTGCTTCTTGACCCAGTCCTTGGGGCTCACCCAGCCAGTCAGGCTTTCAGGATATCTACAATAAATATGCACGAGATCAGTGGTGTAGCCATGAGGGGACTTTAGAGCCTGGGCCCCCCAAGGTCTGCTGGCGGGGTACCCAAGCCCTGCCAGCAGAAGCTTTCCTGCGGTGATATTTGCACCCCGCTACATGATCAGCTTTCTCCCTCTCCCATGCGCATGCTTGTTTTTAGTGAAACTGAGCATGTGCGTTTTCACTTAAAATGAGCCTGTGTTCCAGGGTGGGAAAGCAGGTCAGGCAGTGTGGTGGCGAATATTGCTGCAGGAAAGCTTATTCTGGTGGGACTTGGGGACCCCCGCCAGCCCTGGTGTGTGGGGTTATGGCCGGGGTCAAGGGCGGTGGGGTAAAACATGCCCCCTACCCCACACTTATGGGTTCATGCCCCCTCCCAAATTGCAATGCTTCTTTGGTATACAAATCTCTCTCATGCATATTTATTGTGCATATTCTGAAAACCCAACTGGCTGAGTGTGCCCTGAAGACTGCGTTGAGAACCACTGTGATAAAGCACAACAACAGTACTGCACTTTTCTGAGTAATTGTACAAGACTTTGGAGAGATTCAAGTGCCATTCTATTAGAATACAAAATATACTACAGATCTGTTTCTGACATTTGAGTTTGATGCATACTGGGATTTTGCATGCTTGAAATTTTGAATATATTAGTCTGAGTTAGCATATTTGAAAGTATAAAGCTCCTATAGACCAGTAATGCATCATAAATATTGTCACTGCATTTTAAAAAATCAATAGTTCCAAGGCAACCAGCTGCTAACTCCGTGTATTGTCAACCACTGCTTGTAGATATTCTTCCTCTGACAGATTTTGCCATGAGTTGAAATCATTAGTACATGTTGCTTTCTGCTAAAGGAATACATTGATTTCTTCAAGATGTTTAACAATTATGACAGGTGGGGTAGGGGTTCTGATTATCCTGGGAAAATTTTGTAGCATTATTTGCAATGCATTTAATGAAACCCACAAAATAGGATATTAACAAATGCAACTGGGACGGACCCTCTCTTTCTTCCCCCCTCCCCCAATAAAGACATAAAGATCATTAAAATTGATTAATAAAAAAGGCTACAGCTTTATTAAATGAATATAGGTGCCTATACACATCCAATGAGTGTCAATTTGGAGCTACCACCTGGTTACCGTGTACCCCAGCAGTAATTCCATTTTTACGTGCATCCGATACGCGTGCAGAAATTTTTTTTTATTTTCTACCACGTGGTGTTAACCGGGTGGTAATCGGCATGGATGATTACCACCCGGTTAATGCGTGAGAGCTTACTGCTAAGTCAATGGGTGGCAGTAAGGTCTCAGGCCCAAAATGGACGCGCACCAATTTTTATTTTGTCACACGTCCGTTTTCAGCCAAATAAAGGCCTTTTTTTGCAGGCCCGCTGAAAAATGGACCTGCACATGTCCAATACATGCACCTACAACAGCGCAGGTCATTTTTTGGCGCACCTTAGTAAAAGGACTCCATAGTGAGGTATAATCCCACCAATTTCCAAGAAATGGAGGATTGTAACTTGCCTTGAACTACTGCTGGGAAAAGCATGAGCTACATCCAGAATCTCTTTCCCTTCCCTAAGAGATGGCAACAAACCAGACCACAGCAGGCAGTTAATCGAGGAAAACTACAACTGAAACCCAAGCTCCTGCAAAGTTATTGGTTAGGGTACCTATTCTCCAGTATGGTTATCTACTATGCCCATGCAGAACTGAGCTCATGTGATTCCTTGTTCCTGTTAGCCAGGAAACTGCAAACATATCACATTCCCCTGCCAGAGTTCTGTGTTCCCTTAATGATCATCACATGGTCTTGCCTGGCCCTCGCCTTACAGAGCATGAAAGAACCATAAACAGGATGTCAGACTCAGAAACAGAACGAAGGAAGAAGAGGACCTCGGCTGGCAGGGGTTGGGGTCCTCTGCCAGCAAAGGTAGCAGACGGCGATGGCGGGTTGGTGGCAGGGGGGGGGGGGGGGGTCAAGAGGGTCATCGGCAGGGGGGCCCAGGGCCAAATCTACGGGGGCCCAGGCCCCCGTGGCCCCACATAGCTATGCCCCTGAGTGTAACTGCAGGCACCTAAATATAAGTCACACTGATGCCAGGTTACACTAGTTTTCTATAATGGTACCTGGGCACCCAGAAGACTTTAACTGCATAGCATCAGAGTACCTAAAAGGAGGTGCACACTTATGGAACTATCACCATATCTCTTCATGCAGGGACACCACTCAGAGGAAGTGTGTTTGCTTCCATGGTGAGTTCATGGATTATGTTAGGCTCATGATGAGCCATGGGATTGTGGAGATTGAGGAGTGCTCTAGGCCTGCCTGTTCTGGGGAATTCCAACTGCTAAGTCATGCTGGCTGCTTAGTATAAAAAACTAGACTTTGAGAGGGAAGGCCCTGGAACTCTGAAATGGCCTACCATCTTATATCAGGGGCATTTCACAATATATACCTTTTAGGAAAGCACTGAAGACATGGCTGTTTAAGAAATACTCATCCTATTAATGATTGATGTTTTTAAATTTATGGCTACTGTATTAATCTTATGGTTAATCTTGGATGTAACCCGCTTTGGCTTGAGGGTTTAGCGGGATATAAATGCTGATACTAAATTACGTTTAATTCCATGCAAGTTGGCAGACTGCTTCTCAGATAGTCTTCCACATAGATCGCTATTCATTAGTTGAAAACCATATTTGAATTCAATCATTCATCTCATGGGTTGGTTATTGTAACACTATCTGGATCTTCCTATTTCTGCCTTGTATGCATTATATGAAGTCCAAAATGCTGCAACCATTGATGTTGACTGAGATCTGCCATATTGTTTTACTGTTTTTGCACTTCTCATTTTTTTGTATTTATGTCTATTCTTGGTTATTTTACTATCTTTATCCACTCCTAGCCTAACTGAGATAATACTTAACCATCTCTCTGACCTCAAGTGCAGCTTTCTTCAAATCAGTCACTTTACTTTCAAATTTTTCCTACTTTTTTACTCATCTATATGTTACAACTTTGCCTTACCCTTCACTACCAATTATAATGTTCTATTACGTATTGTGTTGTCATTGCAAGTAGTATACCATGCCATACTTTGTATTGTTGTTTGAATATTTTTACTGCTCTAATTGCCTCCTGCTCATGTTTGATCTATTCTTACTGTACACCACCTTGAGTGAATTCCTTCAAAAAGGCAGTAAATAAATCCTAATAAATAAAATAAAATAAATATTGTTAGGCTAACAAAATTGTAAGTTCTGTGTTAAACTGTACCTTAGGTAGATGATACCTTTTTTATTGGACATAACTTAATACATTTCTTGATTAGCTACCACACCTCTTTACTTTAAACTGAAACAGTGCTGTAAGTGCTGTAACCACTCGCCTCCACCTACCCTCCTCTCCTCCTTCCTGTACACATTAATTGATTTGATTACTTTATTTATTTCTTGTCTATTAGATTGTAAGCTCTTTGAGCAGGGACTGTCTTTCTTCTATGTTTGTGCAGCGCTGCGTACGCCTTGTAGCGCTATAGAAATGCTAAATAGTAGTAGTAGTAGTCTCTTGTAACCAGAGGTGATATTGTGATGTCATAATGCCTCAGGCCACCAATAAGAGCCAACCTCATCAGTGATGTCACAATGGCTTGATTGTCCTATACTTGGCTCACTTTTATTACATAGCTCTTTGAGCAGGGACTGTCTTTCTTCTATGTTTGTGCAGCGCTGCGTACGCCTTGTAGCGCTATAGAAATGCTAAATAGTAGTAGTAGTAGTCTCTTGTAACCAGAGCTAATATTGTGATGTCATAATGCCTCAGTCCACCAATAAGAGCCAACCTCATCAGTGATGTCACAATGGCTTGATTGTCCTATACTTGGCTCACTTTTATTACATAGCTCTTTGAGCAGGGACTGTCTTTCTTCTATGTTTGTGCAGCGCTGCGTACGCCTTGTAGCGCTATAGAAATGCTAAATAGTAGTAGTAGTAGTAGTAGTCTCTTGTAACCAGAGCTAATAGTGTGATGTCATAATGCCTCAGTCCACCAATAAGAGCCAACCTCATCAGTGATGTCACAATGGCTTGATTGTCCTATACTTGGCTTACTTTTATTACATAGCTCTTTGAGCAGGGACTGTCTTTCTTCTATGTTTGTGCAGTGCTGCGTACGCCTTGTAGCGCTATAGAAATGCTAAATAGTAGTAGTAGTAGTAGGTGAATCTCTTCATAAAAGTGGTTAAAAAATCTCAATAAATAAATAATGAACATATTACACCTGTATAGCTCCTGATTCTCTAGCAAGTTAGATTTAAAGCACTGACTTTAATTCATAATGCATTAGGTAATGAAGCCCCTTTTTGAATCTGTACTGTCCTAAAATATATAAGCTTTCATACCTGATGCGATCTGCAGGGCAAAACCTATTGGGCATTCCTTTCATCCAGTGGTGCATCTTAATGAGACCCATTATCGGGTCTTCGTGGTGGCAGACCCAAGTTTATGGAATTGCTGCCCATAAGAATTGCAAACTATCATTCATCTATCCTTAATGACTTGCAAAACTGATTAAATCATTATTCAAAGATATGCAAGTAACTAAGAGAATGCTAAAGTTAAAAAGGAGGAAAAAGGACTTCAGCGGCTTCGGTCACATCTCAGTATAACTTTGGACTACTGACCGAGCAAACCTCTTCACCAGTCCTGAAGAAAACTCCTTTAATTTCTATGTCTTTTTATCTTATAGCTTTTTCCTCATAATCGTTGTTCTGGGTATATATGCTGCCTTGTTGAGAGTCTTGTGAGAGCAGCATGAGTGCACAATGGAAAATCCTGGATGACGGTTGTCACTGAAGGACTTATAACCATAAACTACATGACTGAGATGGTTCTCCACTTGATTCTACAATACATACAGAATTAGAGAAGTACAACTCTTTAAAGGATTGTTGAACATTTAATAAATTTAGTAAATTTTTGATGGCAAAAGCGAGGAAGGTTTTAGCTCTGAAGGGTTTGCATTACCTGGAGCTCAATTGAGGCTTTTTCTTTATATTAGAGGTGACTACTTTGATACTATTAAAGGGAAGAGTATCCAATATGCTGTCGTACTTAAGGAAAATCTGTCATTCGCCCACAATGCTAATTCTTTTGTACCTGCACATCCTGCTTTGGAGCTCCTAGACAGCCTGTTCCAGAGCTATTAACTTCAAGGGCCACAGTGAATGTACTGGTGACATGGTTATTCCCAGCCTGGTTTGACTTGTCCCCATTTATCAATCTGATGACCACTAACACTGCACTCCATTAACCTTAACCTGAATACTTCATTGGATGTAGTCTGATTTGCCAAATTCCCACTGGTACTCTCTAATCCAAGATCTTTAGCACAGCAAGTCTTAACAATGGAGCCCAAGCTACTTCTTATAATAAAAATAATAGAATTAAGCTCCATTCTAGAACATAGATAACATTACCCAAGACATCTAGACGAGTACTATAGCTCCAAGCAGTTTTCAGACTGTTACTTTTGCTCTCCCAAGACCCAATAGCCTTTCATTTAATTTATACTGTAATAAAATCTCCTATTGATTTCAATAAAATTGAGATGATCATTCTCAATGAAATCCCTGAGGCAGCCAGTTCATATCAAAGCTGACTTTTCTTATTTTCTTTGTGCCGGTACATTACAGTCGAGGACTGATGAGACAGAAGCTGGACGATTGGTCTTTCATGACATGGAAAGTACAGGAATCATTTTAAGTTTCCAATTTTAGTTCTTGATAAATAGCACACAAGCTCACTTTATGTTTATCAAAAGCTGCAGGCTACAATCTTTTCTTGCTTACAATACTGTCTGACAACTAAAATAATAACTTTAAAAAACTTCTGTTAATAATGAAAGAATAGTATAAAGAAAAACTGAATATATGACAAATGCAAATAAAAATAAAGTCTTTCCTGGAACTTAAGAAGTTTATCTGACTTTGTAATAGACTGGTTAATGATGATTAATCTACTACAGGATACACGCTAAGATCTTTCTTAAATTTATTATAATAAACTGTTCCCCTTTTAGGATCTCCTCATCTTAATGTTACCATTCCCCTATTATTTTGGTCTAAGGAAGAAGGGAAACTCTTTTTTGTATTGAGAATTTGTGTTTCTTTAGAGTTTTTATTCCCCCCTCCCTTTGTATTATTGTAACAAGAGTTATACTTGTGAATTGTAATTGTAAAATTTGCAAACATAAAAAGATGTATGAACAGTGAAGCTCCGTGGGAGAGAGTCGACGCAAAACAATGAAAAGGTAAGCTAAGACAGAATTGTAGGTTGCTGTAGAGGCAAGAGCTAGTACTAAAAAATGTTTTAAGTACATCAGAAGCAAAAAGCTCGTGAGAGAGTTGGTTGGACCACTAGATGAAACCCTAACGTACTCCCTGTTGTTCAATCAATACAACTTTACTGTATTGATTCACATCACATTACTGACGTTCACATCACCCAGTGGATTATATATTTTGGTGCTTAAACTATGAAGCTTAAGTGATGGAGCATGGAGTGATGGGAGCGTCGTCATTTCCTGACCACGTAGATTTGGGAAACAGCCTGCTGGGTTGTTGCTTGTGGTTCTCCTGAGGAAGCCAAGAGTGAAATGTGGTCTCGCATTGAGAACCGAGAATGAGAGTATGTTCTGATTGAGGACGCGCTGAAGGTACCCTCAGCAGCCGGATCCTTGAATCACTGACGTTCACATCACCCAGTGGATTATATATTTTGGTGCTTAAACTATGAAGCTTAAGTGATGGAGCATGGAGTGATGGGAGCGTCGTCATTTCCTGACCACGTAGATTTGGGAAACAGCCTGCTGGGTTGTTGCTTGTGGTTCTCCTGAGGAAGCCAAGAGTGAAATGTGGTCTCGCATTGAGAACCGAGAATGAGAGTATGTTCTGATTGAGGACGCGCTGAAGGTACCCTCAGCAGCCGGATCCTTGAATCACTGACGTTCACATCACCCAGTGGATTATATATTTTGGTGCTTAAACTATGAAGCTTAAGTGATGGAGCATGGAGTGATGGGAGCGTCGTCATTTCCTGACCACGTAGATTTGGGAAACAGCCTGCTGGGTTGTTGGTTGTGGTTCTCCTGAGGAAGCCAAGAGTGAAATGCGGTCTCGCATTGAGAACCGAGAATGAGAGTATGTTCTGATTGAGGACGCGCTGAAGGTACCCTCAGCAGCCGGATCCTTGAATCACTGACGTTCACATCACCCAGTGGATTATATATTTTGGTGCTTAAACTATGAAGCTCCTTAACAGCATGGAGTGATGCCAGCATTTGAAATTTGACTGATTAGATCCTCTGACTGACGCAGTACCATACTGGATATAAGGATACGGTTATTATGCTGAACATTTAAAAGGACAGTCATTTGAGCTTTTTGGCTCTGGATTCTGGAATATGCAGCAGAGAAGAAAGTGACTATGAAATCTGTATTTACTTGTATTTATCAACAGCTGGGATACGGAGTATGTATGTGTGTGAGTGATTGGAATTGGTTTGGGGAGATCTTTAGGAGTACTGAGGGTACTTTGGGGGTGTATGTTTTGTATTGTTTATTCTTATATATTAAAGAAATTGAAAAACTTAGGTAAAGCTGTATTGATTGAACAACAGGGAGTACGTTAGGGTTTGATTAAAGAGTTTGTACTTTGTTTAAAAGTTTTCCCATTATTAGTTAATATGGACCACTAGATGACCGGGAGGCTTATTTTCAAAGCACTTAGCCTCCCAAAGTTCCATAGAAACATATGGAACTTAGCCTCCCAAAGTGCTTTGAAAATATGCCTCCAAGAGGTAAAAGGAGAGCACAAAAAGGATAAGGAAATAGTAATAATTTTTTTGCAGTGGCCTTTAGTGAGGAGGATGTTGGAGTCATAACCTTACTGGACACCTTTTTTTTTGGGTTTTTTTGATAGTGATGATTTGGAGCACCTAAAGCACATCATTGTAAGTCTAGAAGAAGTGCTAGATGAAACTGACTACAGTAGAGGGTGGCCAAGGTAACAGCAGTTTCTAAAAAGGGTTACAGAAATAATCGGAGAAACTATAGACCCATGAGCCTGACACTAGTTGTTGAAGCTATAATAAAAAACCATATAGATCAATATGGCTTAAATGGGAATGAATTGGCATGGGTTCAGCAAAGGGAAGACTTTCCTTATCAATATATTAGATGTATTTGAAGGTAGAAAACAAGTAGATTAACGTGAACTGGCTGATGGAGGGGCATTTTCGATATGACGTTTAAATCAGACTTTGGATGTTTTGCTGAAAATGTCTAAAATTCAAGTGGCTAATGTAACAATTTTCAAAACCAAAAAAATGTTTATCTGTTTTGTTTTGAAAATGACCTTTTTCTAGACACTGCTGTACTTAAATGCCTCAACTCTGCAATGGATCAATACCTTACATCGCATTGGACATTATATATTCCTTTATTTCCTTGTCCCTTTTTGTACCTGTTTACTCTAACCTTACCTGACCCTTATTTTAAACTGTATTGGTTTAACATCTACCGGACTTGGCGATCGCCTTTACGGTATTATATAAGCCACATTGAGCCTGATAATGAGTGGGAAAATGTGGGATACAAATGTTACAAATAAAGAAAGAAATACTCAGTATGTTTATCTTGTTGCACCATTAAAAAAAAAAGTCAAGTGAAACACACAAAATTAACCCACGCCTACACTACCGCAAGCCATTTTTCAGTGCTCCTTAGTAAAAGGACCCCAGAGTTTTTTAAAAAATGCAGAAAAAAAAGGATTACAGCAACCTTGCTTACTTATGTGGCTACTTGGATGTTGCATGGGGTTGCCTCTCCTGCTACCAGTATACCCTATGCCAGAGTGGTGTGTCAGAACTTGTTCCTGGAGATTTGATGAGCACAATTTGAATTTTTGAAAATGAGACATAGATAATATCTACATTTAATTAAGTTATTGTTTGCAGTTCTAGAGGTCACACCTCTGAACACATATAGATAGTGCATAAGAAGTCCAGAGAAAGAATACCAAAATGGTACAAGTTCTGTACAGAGAAGATGAAACATAAAGGCCTAAAGATGTATGAGTAGAGAGGAAAAACAGAGGTGATAACTGACATTCAAACTCCTGATAGGTGTACAAAATGCACAACAGCATACCTTATTCAGTGGAAAGAAAATTCTAGAACAATAGATCCTAATAAGAGTATCCAAAGGTGTGGACCCAGGAGAGACATAAAAAAAACAGGGATGTGCATTTGGGGGTCATTTCTATAAAGTGGGTGATAGCATGTATGTGTGTGAATGTTTTAACAATAGCGTGTTCACGTGTATGTGTGCATACCTGTTGTCAGCAGGCACCTCTTTGTGCTGTCCGCTCTTGTCTCGACACCTCTCAGTGCTGTCCGCTCTCTCCGCGACACCTCTCCGTGCTGTCCTTTTTCACCCACACAATTGGGGCTAATCCATCACCTTAGGAGAACTGCTTTTGCTTATTTGTAACAAGTGATTATTCACAGTACTATTTCCCCCAACGGTATCAGAGAAAACCAGTCTGCCCGCTGTATTACAGCTGCTAGTCTCTGTGCACCTTGTTTCACTTCTCCCACACCCAAAGATCCATAACCGTTCAGTTTTAGAATTAGTTAATGACTTGGGATAAACCTGTGGTTCAGTCAATTCCTCTTCTCCTTTCTCTTACTGCCTAGGAGGTAGAGGCATATTCACCCCCCTCGCTTGTCAGACACCAACACTCTGACAACCTCCCACTAATGTTCAGACTGACCTCCTTCAGGTAATTAATTCCCACAGTTCCATGAAGCCAGACCGCATCTAGGCATTGTCACTGAGCGGCCCCACATCTCTGGCTTCTCTCTGCAGTCTCTTCCTTTTTCATCTCCCTTTGTCCTGAGCAAAAGAACTCCATTTGCTCCTCACCAGCCTCCTTCATGACATTTTCACTTTTCTCTCCTAGTTCAGTCTTCCCCCACCCTCTCTCCCAGGTGCTGCTCCTCCACCTGATTATCCTCCATCTCCCAATCACCTCCTGACTTTACTACCTGCTGGGAGTTGCAGTGCTGTTTCTCTTGTTCCCTCCTCCCTTGCAAGTGCTGCTGGGTTCTGTAGTTCTCTTCCCTTCTTGCAAGTCTCCTACCCCCTTTTCCCCTCATGAAGGAGGCTGGTGAGGAGCAAATGGAGTTCTTTTGCTCAGGACAAAGGGAGATGAAAAAGGAAGAGACTGCAGAGAGAAGCCAGAGATGTGGGGCCGCTCAGTGACAATGCCTAGATGCGGTCTGGCTTCATGGAACTGTGGGAATTAATTACCTGAAGGAGGTCAGTCTGAACATTAGTGGGAGGTTGTCAGAGTGTTGGTGTCTGACAAGCGAGGGGAGTGAATATGCCTCTACCTCCTAGGCAGTAAGAGAAAGGAGAAGAGGAATTGACTGAACCACAGGTTTATCCCAAGTCATTAACTAATTCTAAAACTGAATGGTTATGGATCTTTGAGTGTGGGAGAAGGGAAACAAGGTGCACAGAGACTAGCAGCTGTAATACAGCGGGCAGACTGGTTTTCTCTGATACAGTTGAGGAAATAGTACTGTGAATAATCACTTGTTACAAATAAGCAAAAGCAGTTCTCCTAAGGTGATGGATTAGCCCCAATTGTGTGGGTGAAAAAGGACAGCACGGAGAGGTGTCGAGACGAGAGCGGACAGCACTGAGAGGTGTCGAGACAAGAGCGGACAGCACGAAGAGGTGTCGAGACAAGAGCGGACAGAAGAGGTGCCTGCTGACATTTGGTGGCAGTGGTGGGATTCGACAGAACTACCTGGTTCTCCAAGAGAAGGAGGAGCAAGGCGCAAAATCCTTGGCTATCCGGTGAGCATATAGCAGGGCCGGAAGGGGATTTTGCTGATGCATGTGTGGGGCCGCAGGGTGGCAAACCTATAAAAGCAGCTGCACTTGGAAGTTGTTTTTCTTTGTGTTGTCTAGGGGAGAAGGAGGCCGGGCACAATGGATCCAAAGGAGATGTTTTCCTTCATGGCCCATCAATTCCAAAAACAACAGGAACTGGCACACAAACTGATGGAGGACTCCTTGGCCGCTTCGAGGGCTCAGCAACAGCCGCTTCTGGAACTTTGTCAAGAGTTGTTGAAAGGAGGAGCATGGGTACAGGCTGGGCCGACGGTGCCAGAGGGAGCTGCAACTGGAGGAGGACCTTTGCCAGGAGGCATGATGGGGATGAACTGGTTACCCTGGGGTAAGCTGTCTGATAAGGACGACATTGAGGATTACCTGGGGGCATTTGAACGGGTAGCGGTGGCTGCAGCAATGGACTATGAGACTGGCCCCGGCGTTATCCGGGGAGGCTTTGGCGGCTTTTCGCAGTCTCCCTGCTGTTGAGATTGCGGATTATGCTAAGCTTAAACGGGCTATTCTGGACAGGTACGGGCTAAATAAGCAGTCCTACCGAAGGAAATTTAGAGAATGGAGGTGGGCGGAGGGGGAGACGCCCAGGGCTTTGGCCCAGAAATGAATGGATTTGGCCACCAAGTGGTTAGAACCAGAAAAAAGCTCAGTGACACAAGTAATGTTAGAGCTGGTGTTGGAGCAGTTTCTGGAGGCCTTACCGGAAGAATTAAAAAGGGATTTGATTAGGCGGGGCTGTGGGTCCTTGGATGAAGCAGTTAAAAGTATGGAATGCTTTCTAGAGTCACAGCATGCGGGTGGGGGAGGGGTGCGGGCGGGGAAGGAAAGATCTATAACAGGGTCTAGGCCTCTGCAGGCAAGGAGTGAACCGGCTAGTAAGGGAGAAAGGGGAGTGGAGGTCTCGGGGTATGCCGGGGAACGGATTTGCTACAGGTGTGGGCGTAAAGGACACTTAAGGAAAGATTGTAGGGCCAAAGAGGGCTTTACTTCTCACTCTTACAAGCAGGTTACACATCCCTTTACTCAGGTCGTGGCGGTGAGGGGGTTGGAGGTGGAGGCCCTATTAGACTCGGGAGCTGATCAATCTATGCTTTCGAGGAGGTTATGGTCCCGTATAAGTAAGGGAAAGAACGATCAGGGAGGGTCTAGTCCTGCTGAGGTAGCTATTCAATGTATTCATGGGGCTAGTACAAGAGACCCTTTACATTGGGTGACCATAAAAGGACCTATGGGGGCACACCGGATATTAGTAGCGGTGCTTGCCTCGGCTGCCTCAGGACCTGATACTGGGGAGGGACTGGGCTCCGTTTTCCCAATATGTAAGGGGGGAAAAGCCTTTGTAACTACCCGGGCTCAGAGTCATGCTCAGCAGGAGGGTGGGGAGGTTCTCCCTTTGGATCAGGTTTTCCCCTTTCATCCGGAGATTTTAGGTACTCCGGGGAAAAGTAGGAAAGGGGGCCGACAAAAAAAAGGAGCTCAATGGAGAAGAAGGCAGGCTATGACAGAGGTCGAGGGGGAAGGAGATTTTCCAAGGGACCCGGGGGAGCTCTTAGAGCAGTTTCCATCTTTCCCGAGGGAGCAGGAATCTGATTGTACCTTGCAATATGCCTGGAGTAGGGCCCGGGAAGGTGAGGGGGGCTCTTTCCCGCACTTTGTGGTGGAGAAGGGGCTGCTATTTAGAGTTAACTCGACAGCAGGGAAAGGGTGTCAGAAACAGTTGGTGATACCCAAGGGGTTTCGTAGCCTGATCATGAGATTAGCTCATGATCACCCTCTGGGGGGGCATAAGGCGGCACAGGGTACCCTGGACCAGGTTTTGAGAAGGTTCTATTGGCCAGGGGTTTATAAAGAAGTGGAAGGGTATTGTAATTCCTGTGGCCTCTGTCAGAAGGTAGCTGAGAGGGGGCCAGAGCGGGCGCCTTCATGTCCCTTGCCACGCCTTGGGGCCCCGCTAGGCCGTCTGGCTATGGATATTGTAGGACCGCTTCCCAAGTCTCGGAGGGGTTTTGTCTATATTTTGGTGGTGTTAGATATGGCCACCCATTTCCCGTGGGCTGTGCCCCTGCGTACAGTGTCAGCCAAGGCTATTGCCGCTGAGCTTGTTCATATTTTTTGTACGGTGGAGTTTCCACGGGAAGTGCTTACGGATAGAGGCACTAATTTTGTCTCTCGTACATTGGCTCAAGTATGGGAGGCGTTTGGTATTGCACACATCCGTACTGCAGCTTACCATCCTCAGACCAATGGTCTGGTAGAGAGATTTAATAAGACTCTTAAGACTCTCTTGCGAAGAGGGTTGGGGAGCTGTATGGATGAGTGGGATCGCCTCCTGCCGTTTGTCTTATACACATGTAGGGAGAGTGTGCAGGCTTCATTAGGAGTGTCTCCTTTTGAGTTAATGTACGGGAGGGCCCCTCGGGGAATTATGGATATTCTGAGAGAACAATGGGTGCCGCCGGATAAAGGAGACTGTGCGGTGGACTCTTATCTTTTTGACCTGAAGGGTAGGTTGCGACGGTTGGGGGGCTACGCTCGGGATAGATTGGGTAAGAGTCAAGAATACCAGAAATCATATTATGATCGGGGAGTGAAAGAGAGAGGGTTTGCAGAAGGGGAGAAGGTCATAATAATGATAGCGGATGCCCCTCATAAATTTGAAAGTAGGTGGAGGGGACCAGTGGTGATTACTAGGAAATTGGGGCCAGTTACGTATGAGGTGATGAATAAGAGGGGGAGAAAGCAAACATATCACGTGAATGTGTTAAAGTTGTGGAGGGAGAGGAAGGTGATGTGGGGAGGGACTAAGGCGGCGGAGGAGGAGGATCTGGGGCCTCAGATCTCAGACATTTTTAAGTCCCTGAAACCCCACATTGCAGGGGAGTTGAATAAGGGTCAGCAGCAGGAACTTGGGGCACTACTAGATGAGTTCCAGGATGTCCTTACACCCTGTCCGGGGGAGACGCATTTAATCGTGCACGAGATTGTTACAGAGCACGGCCGGGTGGTTAGGCAAAGACCTTATAGGCTGTCCCCGGTTAAACAACAAGAGGTGATTAGACAGGTGAAGGAAATGTTGGAGTATGGTATCATTGAAGAATCATGTAGCCCTTGGTCAAGTCCGGTGGTGCTGGTGCCGAAGAGGGATGATACCTGGCGGTTTTGCATTGATTTCCGCCAGGTTAATGCCCTGTCTTTTCCGGATGCCTATCCTATGCCGCGCATTGAGGAGTTGTTGGATAGGTTGGGTTCGGCACAGTACCTTTCTACGCTGGACTTGACCAAGGGATATTGGCAGATTCCTTTATCTGCGGAGGCTCGGCCCAAGACGGCATTTTCTACTCCCCTTGGGCTCTTTCAGTTTAAGAGGATGCCGTTTGGATTGAACTCTGCAGCAGCGTCCTGCCAGCGCTTGTTAGATAGGGTTTTACGTCCTCATCAGAGTTATGCTGCAGCTTATCTGGATGATGTCATCATCCATAGTGAGGACTGGGATACGCACATGAGGCAGGTCAGGAAGGTGTTAGCAGCTTTCCGGGATGCGGGGCTCACACTTAATCCTCAGAAAAGTCACTTCGCGCAGCAGGAGGTTAAATATCTGGGTTATAAGGTGGGGGGTGAGCAGGTAAAACCCTTGTTGGAATAAAGTACAAAGCATTAGGGAATTTTCTTATCCTGCTACGAAAAAAGGGCTTCGGAGTTTTCTTGGGCTGGTCGGGTACTACCGCAGGTTCATTCCCCATTTTGCCTCACAGGCAGAGCCCTTAACAAACATGTTAAAAGGGAATCGGCCGAATCAGTTGAAATGGGGGGAGGAGGAGAAGGAAGCCTTTCAGTGTTTGCGTTTAGCGCTATGTGAGGATCCGGTGCTGAAGGCAGTTGAATGGGACAAACCCTTTGTACTGCAAACGGATGCCTCGGGGGTGGGCTTGGGGGCAGTACTTTCTCAGATCCATGATGGGGAGGAGCATCCGGTGTTATATTTGAGCCGTAAACTCCTTCCTCATGAAAAAGGATATGCCACAATTGAGAAGGAGTGTCTGGCTATTAAGTGGGCCACCCAAATGTGTCAATACTACTTAGAGGGACGTCCCTTTAGGCTCATTACGGATCATGCCCCCCTGAAATGGTTAATGCATATGAAAAGCGCTAATGCTAGACTTATGCGTTGGTACCTGTCCTTGCAACCCTTTCAGTTCCAGGTGGAGCATCGGGCAGGGAAGCTATTGGGGAATGTTGATATTTTGTCCCGAATGGCCGGTCAGGAGGTTGAAGGAGTCAAGCCCCGGGAGGGTAAAAGATTCTTAAGCGGGGGGGTATGTAAGGAGGATGTAGAGGGAAAGCAGAGAAGAGCTGATAGGGGCAGTAAGCCAAGAAAGGAAGAGCACACTCTGACGGGAAAAGGGGGTAGGAGACTTGCACAGTGCAGGACGTAAGGCATCAGAAACAGATGATCCCACAACGAAGGCGCCGGAGTCGACCGGCGCTGAAGAAAACTCTTTGGCTGGCGGGGTTTGGAGACCCCCGCCAGCAAACAAGGTACCTGATGCAGCGGGGTGGGCAGCGATGGGGGGGGGGGGGGGTCAAATGTAGAGGGGGCCAGGGTGTAATCTGTGGGGGCCCATGCCCCCATGTAGCTATGCCCCTGGTTTCACGGTAGTTGGATTATTAGGTTTGAATTTACTCTCGTCAAAAGAAATTGTACGCTGTGATACCCACCAGTGAACCTTCTAAGGAGTAGCCCCCCACACTCTGGAATTTACTCCCAGAGGGGCTACGTGTAACTCGAGACTGGCTCTTCTCCCAAGCCTTTAATACATAGGGTGACTGACTATACACTCATTCTGCACCTGGACTAGCTTGCTATACACACACTGTAACTTAGATCAATTCCTTTTCTCAAAAAAGCCAATTATTGGAGCTAATTAGCTTATTATTCAATTAAAATGCGCGTGCAAATTGAGTGCATGCCCGAATTTACGCACACATTTTTTTAGCGTTTTTTTACAGAATAAAGGGGTTAATGTGGACACTCTGTTATAGAATTGACCTGTTGGTTTGCAAAACCTTCCTTAGCATAATATCCCAGGACTCCGATAAATCTGCACTGTTTTGCTTTTTTTTGAACTACCCAATCAACCAGGATAACCATATGAAATATTTAGCTAGATTTAAGGTAACCTATAAACAAAACAAATCCCAACTGAAAACACGCTTGCCATTGGTTTTCTGGCAAGCTCTAAATATGAATCAACCGAGTACTGCAGACGCTGCAACACTTGCTTCCTAATGGCCATATTTTCACCGCATTAATGTTTAAAGGCAGCAGCAATTCAGCAGTCCCTAATGGGCAACCGAAGCTGAATTTTACATATGAAAAAGGTGTCTACTCTGCATCTATTCAACTGACAACTACTGGGAACTGTCAGAGCAGTTTATGGCTTCGCACAGATCAAATTGCGCCCATAGTTCATTAGGGAGACATCAAGAGCAAAAACTGATTCTTTCAGAAGAGAGAAAAGATAGAGCAACAATAACAACTGCTATTAAAGGCCATTTATTTATCATATAAATAGGGAACTTATAGAAGACAAAGCAATGGGCTCCGGCTTATATTTTTAATCTACAGAGCAGACAAGCTCAAATATTGTGGCGGAGGGAGGGTGGAGGTGTAGAATGCTCATTTATTTAATATCGTTAGTATACTGTCACTACTTAGATAAAAATATATTGTGCATACGTACTTTTAATTTTTATTTCTAGATCCTCTGTTATGAGGGTTATTTTACAGCTGCCCACGCAGGAGGAAAGTGCAAATGTATTTTTCATTTCATGGACTTTGCAGGCTATTCAAAGCAAGAGTACACACATATTTTCAGTCTGAAAATTAACTCAGTAAATGTACCTACAAACATTTACACACACTTGCCAGGTACTTGTGGCCTGGATTAGCCACTGTTGGAGACAGGATGCTGAGCTTGATGGATCTTCGTTCTGTCCCAGTATGGCAACGCTTATGTTCTTAATTTGTGTAGGTATTATTTCTGATGTCCGCTAAAGACCCACACAGTCCATCCAGTGTGCCCACTACTCTGTACAGCCCCAGTCACCCATGCTGAAATACTGGCTATCAAGTCTCCATCATGTCAACCATATAGGCAGCCGAACATGATGGTTATAACCACGTATCATCCCCAAGTATGGGTGACGATACACGTGACAACAAAGTGATCTACAACACTGGAGTTACCAAAGCTTCACCTGTCTTTTGACATTTGCGGGGCACAGACTGTACAAGTTGTCTGGTATTGGCCTCAGTTCCCCCGTGCTGGATTTTCTGTCAGTAAAAATATGCTCATACTTTTCAAAGTTCAAAAGTACATAGTTCCAACCCCCATCCTTCCGTGGGCAAAAGTGCATGAAAAATGGCACTATGGGGCAATTGATAAAGCTTTTCCCCATAAATAAAGCAGGTTAGGGCTCTGATAAATGTAACCCTGATCCTGCTCACACATTCCTGGATACCGGCTAAGTTCTTTGGTCAGGCACCTGGACCAGGATTTACAAAAGGTGTGTCTGATGAGCTGGGTGTACCGGCACCAAACAACCCCCTGCCTATAGAGCAAAAATTGTGAAAAAGGAAGCAGCAGTGGCAATGATTGGGGGGGGGGGGGGGGGGTGGCCCTGCCAAGGGCCTGGCTTAGTCTCTTGGCAGCCCTGACTGGATCTTCAGGTATTGTTCATGGGAATCTCTGTCTGAAACACTTGACTTTCTCATAGCAAAGAATGCTTTACCATAATCATTGTCATTATCATCACTTCATCTTCATTATCATTGTCATGCTGTGCTATTACAAAGAAGGCTTTCACAAACTTAGAATCGTTGTCTGTTCTTCTTCTAACAATTTTTCATCTGATGGCAAAGTCTGTTTGAATATCTTTGAAAACTGATGCAAGAACATCAAATGGGAACAAACCCTTCAATCTTCTAAGGTCAAACAAGAGACTTCCTCTCTAATGATTCTATCAATCCAGTGGACAGTCACCCTAATGTAACATTTTTCATTGGAAGACCAGCAGTCTGCTGTGATAGAGACATATGTCTGTTCACCAAGAATTGCAACCAGCTTCAGCTTTGTCTCTACTTCAAAGTGACCCAATTCATCATTGATCTGTTTGGCTGGAGACCGGTAACCAGTTCAACAAGCACAGGCAACTCTGTTGTTCTATATAAGAACATAAAAGTAGCCATACTGTGTCAGACCAATGGTCCATCTAGCCCAGTATCCTGTTTCTAACAGTGGCTAATCCAGGTCACAAGCACCTGGCTGTATTCCCAATCCCTGAACAGCAAAATTCACTGTTTGCATGATGAGGTTTGCAATAGGGAAAGGGAATTGATATACTGCCTTTCTGTGTTTTTTTGCAACTACATTCAAAGTGGTTTATATATTATATACAGGTACGTGTTTGTACCTGGTACAATGGAGGGTTAAGTGACTTGCCTAGAGTCATAAGGAGATATAGTGGGAACTGAACACGGTTCTACAGGATCAAAGTCCACTGTACTAACCACTCCTGTTCCAGGTTTTGCTGTTTCATTTGTTTTACTGAGGAATCATCATTAACATCTCACTTTCACTTTTAACTGCAAGCATCAGATGTAACTAAATAGTAAGAATTGGTAAAAGTAACAAATGTTATCCTGTAGTTCTTTACAAGTAAAAGTGACAAAACTTTTACTTAAGTACAGTAACTAGTTACATTTACTTAGTTACTATACAACACTGATCAGTTTCTAGGAAATGCAAAAATTCAGAACAGCATTAATAGTTTCTCTCACATTACAAGAAAGAGAGATGAATTGTGTATGATTATTTAGGGAAATAATGTCAGTACATTATCAAAAGATGAAATCAAATTTACTACGTACATGGTATCCCATGTGAGTTACAACAAGTGGGTTATTGGGAACAGTATATTCAATTGTAATGAGAATATTTCGTAGGAAAAAAACAGCACTTAGCTACTGAACGAGCCTGTAATTGTTGAGTTGTTTTATATGAAACGAAATGCCATGATTAAATCTTTGGATCTGTAGCAAAGTTAATCAGAATGTAATCAAGTCTGTAGTTAAAGTCACAAGACTGATAGAAAATAAATATTAAAATATTTTCATTAATTCTATGTGAGTTGACTAATAAACCCCCTAGAACTAATGGACATATTAACAGCTGTTTCATCTGACACAACTGAAAGCTTGGAGACTATGGGGTTCATATTCAACCTTCGGCGGTCAGTGGTTTTTATGTTGCTGACAGTCACAGGCAAAATTAAGCCCTGATATTGAATGCTGGGCCTTGTCTAGGCAATGGCTTTGTGTATCTGGGTGAGCCGCAGACCTGGAAGTTATGTAGATGCCAGCAATATTCAGAGCCAACACTCGCATAGCTAAGTGGGCAAATACAGGGGTCCTTTTACTCAGGTGTGCCGAAAAATGGCCTGTGGTAGTGTAAGCATATGTTTTGGGCGTGCACAGATCCATGTTTAACTGTGGTTGTTATATGGACTGAGAATTGTTTACTACAGAGAGTTATGCTATTGAAGTGAATCAACAGAGATAAGGAGAAATATACATATGAGATAATTGGATGTTTGGGACAAGGTATAGATGATTATATTAGAGAAGTCCCCACACATAAAATAGTGGTCAGTTAAATTGAATATTTCTAGGATAAGCAGCATAAAATGTATTGTACGTTTTTGGGATCTTGCCAGGTACTTGTAAACTGGATTGGCCACTGTTGGAAACAGGATGCTGGGCTTGATGGACCTTTGGTTTGTCCCATAAGTGCATAATTATTGCCACACTGGGGCAGACCAAAGGTCCATCAAGCCCAACATCCTGTTTCCAACAGTGGCCAATCCAGGTTACAAATACCTGGCAGAAACTCAAATAGTAGCAACATTCTATGTAGGACCCCAAAGAGTAGCAAGATTCTGGAATCCTAAAGAGTGTCAAGATTCCATGTAGAACCCCAAAGAGTAGCAACATTCCATTCAGAATCCCAAGTACATAAGTACATAAGCGTTGCCATACTGGGACAGACCAAAGGTCCATCAAGCCCAACATCCTGTTTCCAACAGTGGCCAATCCAGGTTACAAATACCTGGCAAGTATGACAACACTTATGTTCTTATGAATATTGCCCCTTAAATATGGTGCTGTGGTGGTGGAGCCGGAGGCAGCAGTCAGGCTGGTTGGAAATCCAAGACAGAACTGTTGGGATGGGGAGAGGGAGAAAGAAACTCTGGTGGCCAGAAAGGACCGGAAGGAGGAAGAGGGATAGAGAATCTCAGGTGGCTGGGGGGGGGGGGGGGGGAGGGAAAGAACCTTGGGTGGACAGGGGCAGGAGGGAGGGAAGGAGGGATAGAGAACCAGAAGGAGTGCTAAAGGGGGAGGAAAATATGCTGGACTGTGCATGGGGGGAAGGAGGTGAAAAGGATGGAGGGAGAGAAGTGGAGGGAGAAGAGAGAGAGAGGGAGAGAGAGAGATAATAGACCTGGGGTGGAGAGAATGGATAGAAGGAAGAAAAATAGAGAGGTGTTGGACTCGGGGTGGGGGTTGGGATAGAGGGGAGAGAGAGAGAGAGAGAGAGAGAGAGAGAGAGAGAGATAATGGTCCTGAGGGTAGAAGGGAGTAAGGGAAAGAGAGTTGAACCTGGAGGTGTAAGAAAAGGGAGATGCTGGGCCTTTAATCAGTGGCATAGCCACAGGGGAAGGAAGGAGCCCTAGAGACCTAGGCTCAGGCCCCCTCCATAGCTGCAGTACCTGTTCAGTGGCTGATGGGGTAGGTCAATCCGGCAGCTGCCTGAGTCACCCCCTTCCTCCTTGTACTGCCTCAGGAGCGAGGAAGTCAACGGGGTTCCTCCATCCACCAATGCTTGCACTTCCCAAGCATGCTCAGTTTGTGTATGAACCAAACATGTTTGGGCGGTGCTCACATCTGTGGCTGGAGGCACCCCACTGATTTCCTCGCTCCTGAGGCAGCACAAGGTAGAAGGGGGCCACTTTGGAAGCAGATTTCTTCAACTTGCGGGGCTTCGGCATCCCCACCAGCAAATCTTTGATATTTTATTTATTGGGATTTATTAACCGCCTTTATGAAGAGATTCACCCGAGGTGGTGTACAGTAGGTACAGTTTATCAATAAACTTACAATTTTGTTAACAGCATAACAATAGTAAAATGAACAAGTATAAACATAAATACAATGAACACAGCAAAGTGAAACCTAATAATAGGACTACCATGAAACATGATAAAAAATATATACATTTAACAGCACTGAAATTCAAATAACAGAGATATAATACAATGTAAACATGATAGCGATGGAATATCTAATAAACACACAATTAGAACATTCAAATAACATTGCTATCATACTATGATTTTCTTTTTCTTTTTTTTTCATATTTTTATTGAAGGTTTTTTCAAAACATAATATACAAAAGCAAACACAAAATCAAACAATATCAACAATCCATGAAAAATAAGCATAAAGATCAAGATCAAAACTACATTATCTTTCCATGACAATACCTTTAGACAAATAACACAAAACATAAGGTTAAATAGTGCTATGAGGTCCCTGACAAAATAGGTCTAAGCGAGCCCAAGTCTTTAGGACAGATTTAACCCTGTGATCTTTATGGCAGGGGCGTAGCTACGGGTGGGCCTGGGTGGGCCCAGGCCCACCCAATTGCAGCCCAGGCCCGCCCAGCGCCAGCTCCCATTGCCGCGGCGCGCGGCGCTACAAAAAGAAGAAGCGCTCAGCTGACTGAGCTGAGCGCCAACGCGTCGCTAAGAACAAGAAAAAATGCTTTAAAAAAAATGCGGCACCGCAGGCAGCCTCGAAGCATTGGCTGCTGGCTCTGTGCAGGCTCCTCCCGTCTCTTACATCACTGCCCCTGTAGCGAAGCAGGGGCAGTGACGTAAGAGACGGAAGGAGCCTGCAGAGCCAGCAGCCAATGCTTCGAGGCTGCCTGCAGTGCCGCGTTTTTTTAAAAACATTTTTTCTCGTCGGGTTAGCGACGCGTTGGCGCTCAGCTCAGTCAGCTGAGCGCTTCTTCTTTTTGTAGCGCCGGCCCTGCTGCTCATCAGAAAAAGCAGCAGTGGCCGGCAATGGGAGCTGGGGCTGGTGGGCCTGAATGGGAGAGGGAAAATGGATGGCAGGATGGGGAGAAAGAGGAAAAATGGAAGGATGGGGAGAGAAAGAGGGAAAACAGATGGAAGGATGGCAGAGAAAGAGGGAAAATGGAAGGATGGGGAGAGAAAGAGGGAAAACAGATGGCAGGATGGGGAGAAGAGGGAAAATGGAAGGATGGGGAGAGAAAGAGGGAAAACAGATGGGAGGATGGCAGAGAAAGAGGGAAAATGGAAGGATGGGGAGAGAGAGGGAAAATGGAAGGATGGGGAGAAAGAGGGAAAATGGAAGGATGGGGAGAGAAAGAGGGAAACAGATGGGAGGATGGCAGAGAAAGAGGGAAAATGGAAGGATGGGGAGAGAGAGGGAAAATGGAAGGATGGGGAGAAAGAGGAAAAATGGAAGGATGGGGAGAGAAAGAGGGAAAACAGATGGCAGGACGGGGAGAAAGAGGGAAAATGGAAGGATGGGGAGAGAGAGGGAAAATGGAAGGATGGGGAGAGAAAGAGGGAAAACAGATGGGAGGAGGCAGAGAAAGAGGGGAAAATGGAAGGATGGGAGAGAAAGAGGGAAAACAGATGGCAGGATGGGGAGAGAAAGAGGGAAAACAGATGGGAGGATGGGGAGAGAAAGAGGGAAAACAGATGGGAGGATGGCAGAGAAAGAGGGAAATGGAAGGAGGGGGAGGAGAGAGAGGAAAACAGATGGCAGGATGGGGAGAAGAAGAAGGGAAACTGGAAGGATGGGGAGAGAAAGAGGGGAAAACAGATGGGAGGATGGCAGAGAAAGAGGGAAAATGGAAGGATGGGGAGAGAAAGAGGGAAAACAGATGGCAGGATGGGGAGAGAAAGAGGGAAACAGATGGGAGGATGGGGAGAGAAAGAGGGAAAACAGATGGGAGGATGGCAGAGAAAGAGGGAAAATGGAAGGATGGGGAGCGAGAGAGGGAAACAGATGGCAGGATGGGGAGAAAGAGGGAAAATGGAAGGATGGGGAGAGAGAAAGAGGGGAAAACAGATGGCAGGATGGGGAGAAAGAGGGAAAATGGAAGGATGGGGAGAGAAAGAGGGAAAACAGATGGGAGGATGGCAGAGAAAGAGGGAAAATGGAAGGATGGGGAGAGAAAGAGGGAAAACAGATGGAAGGATGGGGAGAGAATGTATTTTTAATGTATTTATAAATGACCTAGAGATGGGAATAACTAGTGAGGTAATTAAATTCGCCGATGAGACAAAATTATTCAGGGTCGTCAAGTCGCAGGAGGAATGTGAACGATTACAGGAGGACCTTGCGAGACTGGGAGAATGGGCGTGCAAGTGGCAGATGAAGTTCAATGTTGACAAGTGCAAAGTGATGCATGTGGGTAAGAGGAACCCGAATTATAGCTACGTCTTGCAAGGTTCCGCGTTAGGAGTTACGGATCAAGAAAGGGATCTGGGTGTCGTCGTCGATGATACGCTGAAACCTTCTGCTCAGTGTGCTGCTGCGGCTAGGAAAGCGAATAGAATGTTGGGTGTTATTAGGAAGGGTATGGAGTCCAGGTGTGCGGATGTTATAATGATGTTGTATCGCTCCATGGTGCGACCGCACCTGGAGTATTGTGTTCAGTACTGGTCTCCGTATCTCAAAAAAGATATAGTAGAATTGGAAAAGGTACAGCGAAGGGCGACGAAAATGATAGTGGGGATGGGACAACTTTCCTATGAAGAGAGGCTGAGAAGGCTAGGGCTTTTCAGCTTGGAGAAGAGACGGCTGAGGGGAGATATGATAGAAGTGTATAAAATAATGAGTGGAATGGATCGGGTGGATGTGAAGCGACTGTTCATGCTATCCAAAAATACTAGGACTAGAGGGCATGAGTTGAAGCTACAGTGTGGTAAATTTAAAATGAATCGGAGAAAATTTTTCTTCACCCAACGTGTAATTAGACTCTGGAATTCGTTGCCGGAGAACGTGGTACGGGCGGTTAGCTTGACGGAGTTTAAAAAGGGGTTAGATAGATTCCTAAAGGACAAGTCCATAGACCGCTATTAAATGGACTTGGAAAAATTCCGCATTTTTAGGTATAACTTGTCTGGAATGTTTTTACGTTTGGGGAGCGTGCCAGGTGCCCTTGACCTGGATTGGCCACTGTCGGTGACAGGATGCTGGGCTAGATGGACCTTTGGTCTTTCCCAGTATGGCACTACTTATGTACTTATGAGAAAGAGGGAAAACAGATGGCAGGATGGGGAGAGAAAGAGGGAAAACAGATGGGAGGATGGGGAGAGAAAGAGGGAAAACAGATGGGAGGATGGCAGAGAAAGAGGGAAAATGGAAGGATGGGGAGAGAGAGGGAAAACAGATGGCAGGATGGGGAGAAAGAGGGAAAATGGAAGGATGGGGAGAGAAAGAGGGAAAACAGATGGGAGGATGGCAGAGAAAGAGGGAAAATGGAAGGATGGGGAGAGAAAGAGGGAAAACAGATGGCAGGATGGGGAGAGAAAGAGGGAAAACAGATGGGAGGATGGCAGAGAAAGAGGGAAAATGGAAGGATGGGGAGAGAGAGGGAAAACAGATGGCAGGATGGGGAGAAAGAGGGAAAATGGAAGGATGGGGAGAGAAGAGGGAAAACAGATGGGAGGATGGCAGAGAAAGAGGGAAAATGGAAGGATGGGGAGAGAAAGAGGGAAAACAGATGGGAGGATGGGGAGAAAGAGGGAAAATGGAAGAATGGGGAGAGAGAGGGAAACAGATGGCAGGATGGGGAGAAAGAGGGAAAATGGAAGGATGGGGAGAGAAAGAGGGAAAACAGATGGGAGGATGGCAGAGAAAGAGGGAAAACAGATGGCAGGATGGGGAGAGAAAGAGGGAAAACAGATGGGAGGATGGCAGAGAAAGAGGGAAACGGAAGGATGGGGAGAGAAGAGGGAAAACAGATGGGAGGATGGCAGAGAAAGAGGGAAAATGGAAGGATGGGGAGAGAAGAGGGAAAACAGATGGAGGATGGCAGAGAAAGAGGGAAAATGGAAGGATGGGAGAGAAAGAGGGAAAACAGATGGGAGGATGGCAGAGAAAGAGGGAAAATGGAAGGATGTGGAGAGAGAGGGAAAACAGATGGCAGGATGGCAGAGAAAGAGGGAAAACGGAGGATGGGGAGAGAAAGAGGGAAAACAGATGGGAGGATGGCAGAGAAAGAGGGGAGATGGATGAAAGGATGCAGAGAAAAAGGGGAGAGTGGAAGGATGTGGAGAGAGAAGGGACACTGAACAGAAAAGGGTAGAGAGATAGACACTGGTTAGAAGGAGGGAGAGAGACATTAGATGGAAGGATCAGGAGAGAGGGTAGATGGGTGGAAGGATGGGGAGAGAAAGAGGGAAGACGCTGGATGGAAGGGTAGGGAGAAAGAGGGTGACAATGGATGGAAGGATGCAGAAAGAAAGAGGGGAGACTATTGGAAGGATGGGGAGAGAGAGGGGAGACACTGGAAAGATGGGGAGAGAAAGAGGAGAGCTGCTGCATGGAAAGGGGGAGTAGTGAAAGATTGGAGAATAAGAGGAAGGGGCATGGGGAGAACAAGGGTGAGAAAAAGATGAAAAGCCATAAGTAGATGAAGGAAATTAAAGAATGGATAGTAAGAATGAATTAAATCTGGACACAGAAAGAGGCAGAAAAATATTGAAGAAAGCAAAGAAAAAGGAGAGAAAAATGACAAATGGCCAGGAAACCGTGGCAGAAGAGTGTTGAATAAAAGCATAAAAATGTTGAATAAAAGCATAAAAAAAAAATAGAAGTGGAATGCTTCAAAGAACATGCAGAGCTAGCTGTTTCAACACTAAAACCTCCTGGGACATGATGGGGCCCACATTAGCCAAAGGCATGGCTCCAGAAAGTCTGGCAAGAAAGGGGGGCCGATAAGGGAAAACAGATGTAGCATGTTCTGCCCATGATTAACAGCTTTGTGGTATTCAGAGACTTGCACAGGAATGTTGTATGAGAGAATTGGTCAGATGCCAAAGAAGGACGGTATAAAAACAGAGTGAAACAAAGAGGTATTAAGCATTTCGATTTACCTTGAGCATTCTAATTTCTTTGTCTGTCTATAGCATTCTGATTTCTTTGCTTTACATTGCTTTGTTTTAATCATTCATTCTGGTTTGTATATTGCTTATCAAGAAATGCTTCCTGCAATAGCCCATTGAGCTATGCAGAAAAATTGTAAATACACTGTTTATATTAAATATCGTCTAGCCTTCTCTACAAAAGTGGCGGCATCCTTTTCTTCAAAGTGGCGAGCCAGCCAGGAGTAGGAGTAGGAGTAGGCCGCACACGGAAAAGAGAAGGCCAGACGAATAACAAATTAAGTGTTTGTTGTTAACGAAGTTTTTTGCAGGATTTTGAGAGAGCAAGCGTTGTTTAAGCCTAATTTCTGTGCTCCACTGATGTGGGATTGATCAAACTACTGACGTGGACATACAGGTGATAACTCCTGGGCTTGCTAAAAAGAGAAATAAGAAGACGCGTGAGTAAGCTTACACTGTGGCCTTATTACTGGTATATTTGTTTAGCTTTGTAGTTTTCTGTTTTGTATATTTTCTTGGTTTAGGTGCAGTAGTATATTTTTGTAGGTTGTGGCTCTATAGGAGAAATTGTAATAGTCAGAATAAAATGAAAGGGAAAGGGGCAGATAAGAAAGAAAAGCCTCCTGTATATGCTATGTATTTAGATTTAGATAGTTCAAAAAAATGCTCCCCTTTGCAGCATGTCATAGAATTATTCCCATTAGAAAAAAAACAGATTGAAAAAATACATGAGAAATGGGTCAAATATGAAGGAAAAGATTCTGTTTTGAGCTGGTCTCAGGATGGATCGTTTGATCGTCCAAAATTATTATCTCTCCTGGAATACTTACAACAAAATAAAAAGAAGAAGAAAAGCTTAGAGAAGCATCTTACAATTTGGAATTTATTTTCTTTAGCAGCAGATCTGTTTCATGCTGATGTAGATAGGATACAAAAAGAGGCAGAAAGAAATAATCCCCCGTCATATGAATCTAGCAGGGACACGTTGTGCCCCCTAAGGGCGACTGATAAAATGAAGGAATCAAAGGCAAAGCGCCCTGTGCCATGCGCTGGGTATTCGGCTCTTGATGACCCCCCCAGTGAGTCAGAAAGTGAAAAGGGAGGGGATAATGAGGACAGTGATGTGGGGACTAGGGAACAGAAAAAGGAGAAAAAACGGGTGAGACAGAAAGAAAAAGGAAAATCTAGTGCAGAATCAGGCACTTACCCTGATTTGAAAACCCTAATTACATCAGAACAATATGACCTGGCAACACAATTTGAAATTGAGGGACAGCTTCGGCTATGTACCGAGTCACCCCCTGAACCTTCCTTTAGAGTGGATCCTCAGACACCCACGTTTAAAATCAGGGAAACACCGCCCAAATTGACACCCAGACCGTCAAAGGCAATTTTTAAGGAAACCTATGTAGCTGCAGAACTTGTGAGATTGGATAAAACTAAATATGGGGCAGAATGGTGGGGAGTTACTAAGAACCTGTTGGAAGTTAAAAACCTCCTTTTCCCCTGTGATAAGGGAGGACCTACCTCACATGAGGACGTACAGAGTTTGACAAACGTAATAAATAAATATTGCCCCAAGGCGGGAAGCCTGGACTTTATTAAAGCAGGGCTGGAGTACTGGGACGATTGGTTTTACAAAATGAAACAGGCTGAAGAAGAGGTGGAAGAGGAAGGTAAACAGGAGATTTGCAGTGCTTTAGATAGTAGTGCTTTACATATGCCAGTTATGACGCGCTTAGACGCAGCTGGCAATCGAGTACGCCATTACAAACCATACACCCCCGTAGATGTTACAACTTTAGTTGCAAAAATTCCCAGTATAGTGAAAGGAGCTCGTATGTGGTTAGATGGGATAGAACAGGCAACTGCAGGGACTCAATTGACTATTGGAGATTTTAAAGCTTTATGTGCAGCATCGGGTATTAGTATTTCTCAACTGGCAGTGCAGTGTGGATATCGGCGTCTGCCGTCACATACTGCAGATGGGGATGTATATGCAGGGAATGTTAAGGCTGCTCTTTCTGCAGCTCTGCATGTGATGTATCCAACCCCGATTGATTTTTCACCCATAACAGCAAATAAATGGGACCCTAAAACTGATTTTTCGGCACATTTAACAAAATGTATAAATTTGTATAAGGCTCAAACAGGGCAAGATGCAGATGTGGACCATAATGTAGCAGTATTTTTACACCTATTCATGTCCACACTGCCTGATAATATGCGTAAAAATTTAGACGCTGTCATTGCCCTGTCCTCAAAGCCATGGCCAGAAATAAGAGAGACATTGATGCATTTTAGTAATGTGCATCGTAAACTGATAGAGACCCCACAGAAAGAACAGGCAAAATTAACCTCTAAGTTAATGACTATGCAGTTAAAGGATTTGGAAAGCAAGGAACAGGATAGAAATAAAAAACAGGAAACAATGGTAACACCCTCTGCCTCACCTCCACAGGTCATTTACTATGTACAACCGGGATATAGCCGGCCGTACCAACCAAGGGGACGAGGTATGGTTAGAGGCAGGGGTAGAAGTCGAGGGATGCAAGGATCAGGACTATCACCTAACAGGAGGGCACATGTACAATGTTGGGGATGTCAGCAATTTGGTCACTATGCTTCAGAATGTTATCAGAATGCAGGAATGCCCCAAGTACAAATGCAGACGCAGCAAGGATTAATGCCACAAGTAGTAGGGATGCCTGTGAGTGCCCCGCAGACTGCAATACAGCAGCCGGCGATGCAATCACAGGGACCAGGGGCTGCAGTACAGAGACAAGGCACTGTAAATGCTTTTCCAACTTGGCAGAATATTCCAGACCAATGCTATTGACTGGAAGCAAACCCGTGTCAGGAAGAGGGAATGATTTTCAGGTTAGACACAAGGGAACCCTTTATTACATTGACAATTGGCAAATATGGAACTCCTGTGAGATTTTTGATAGATACAGGGGCGAGTACCTCTGTGTTGTGTGCAAAACCACAGGGAGTTAAACTTTCAAATCAGTATAGAACAACAATGGGATTTACGGGGATAGAACAAAGAAAAAGGCTAACGGAACCGACTCTGGTGCGCTTGGAATGCCAACCGCACGGTTCAAGGGAGGCTGTGGTACCCTTTTTAGTGGCACCTGATTGCCCAGTAAATTTGTGTGGTAGAGACTTATTGTCTCAATTAGGATTGTGTTTAGATTTTGGAAATAAAGAAATACCAAGTTTGCTCACCATGGTTCAACAGTTGAATAATGAAAATAAAGTAAGGGTTATGGAAGAATTACCACAACATATTTGGAGTACAAGTGATTCACCATATGGACTAGCCATAAATGCAAAACCCCATAAGATAGAATTAATAGAAGGGGCAAAGGGACCGAAGCAAGACCCTTACCCCATACGACCTAAATTAGTATCCAAAACCCTGGAACACATTGATAAATTATTGAAATGTGGTATTATTGAACCTTCAGTATCCCCGTATAATACCCCATTGTTTCCAGTCCCGAAAGGGGAAAACAATGTAAGGATAGTACATGATTTAAGAGAGCTAAATGAGGTTACAAAAAATCAATTTCCGATTTGTGCAAATCCTGCTACACTTTTGCACACCCAGAATATATATGCATATAACACCGTTATTGACTTGTCTAATGCATTCTTTTCAATACCTCTTCATCCAGAGTCTAGGGATTTGACGTCATTTATAATACAGAATGAGGCATACAGGTGGACTAGGATGCCTCAAGGCTTTACTGATAGTCCATCGGTATTCTCAAAACAACTAATGATGGATTTAAAGGATTTCAGGAGTCAATTGCCTGACACGGTGTCATTGTTTGTCTATGTAGATGATATTCTACTGTCTGCTGAGACTGAAGCAGAATGCCTAGATTGGACTACAAAATTATTTTTGTTATTAGGAGAGTTAGGATATAAATGTAACAGGGAAAAATGTGTTATAGCTCAGTCTACTGTCACCTTTTTAGGACAAAATGTTTCAGCAGAACATAAGGTCATTATACCGGAAGTTATATCTATTTTAAATGAAACTCCGGTACCGCAAACAGTTACCCAGTTACGTGCTGTTTTGGGAATGTTAAATTACTGCAGACAATGGATACCAAATTATACACAAAAAGTAATGAGACTTTATAAACATTTGAAACTGCCCGCAGCCACACCAAAGAATACACTAATTGTATTGGAAGAACAGGATAAGATGGTATTGGCTAAGATTGTGAGGGATTTGTTATCTCCAGGACCGTTAGCAGTAATACAGTGGGGGAAATAAGTATTTGATCCCTTGCTGATTTTGTAAGTTTGCCCACTGACAAAGACATGAGCAGCCCATAATTGAAGGGTAGGTTATTGGTAACAGTGAGAGATAGCACATCACAAATTAAATCCGGAAAATCACATTGTGGAAAGTATATGAATTTATTTGCATTCTGCAGAGGGAAATAAGTATTTGATCCCCCACCAACCAGTAAGAGATCTGGCCCCTACAGACCAGGTAGATGCTCCAAATCAACTCGTTACCTGCATGACAGACAGCTGTCGGCAATGGTCACCTGTATGAAAGACACCTGTCCACAGACTCAGTGAATCAGTCAGACTCTAACCTCTACAAAATGGCCAAGAGCAAGGAGCTGTCTAAGGATGTCAGGGACAAGATCATACACCTGCACAAGGCTGGAATGGGCTACAAAACCATCAGTAAGACGCTGGGCGAGAAGGAGACAACTGTTGGTGCCATAGTAAGAAAATGGAAGAAGTACAAAATGACTGTCAATCGACAAAGATCTGGGGCTCCACGCAAAATCTCACCTCGTGGGGTATCCTTGATCATGAGGAAGGTTAGAAATCAGCCTACAACTACAAGGGGGGAACTTGTCAATGATCTCAAGGCAGCTGGGACCACTGTCACCACGAAAACCATTGGTAACACATTACGACATAACGGATTGCAATCCTGCAGTGCCCGCAAGGTCCCCCTGCTCCGGAAGGCACATGTGACGGCCCGTCTGAAGTTTGCCAGTGAACACCTGGATGATGCCGAGAGTGATTGGGAGAAGGTGCTGTGGTCAGATGAGACAAAAATTGAGCTCTTTGGCATGAACTCAACTCGCCGTGTTTGGAGGAAGAGAAATGCTGCCTATGACCCAAAGAACACCGTCCCCACTGTCAAGCATGGAGGTGGAAATGTTATGTTTTGGGGGTGTTTCTCTGCTAAGGGCACAGGACTACTTCACCGCATCAATGGGAGAATGGATGGGGCCATGTACCGTACAATTCTGAGTGGCAACCTCCTTCCCTCCGCCAGGGCCTTAAAAATGGGTCGTGGCTGGGTCTTCCAGCACGACAATGACCCAAAACATACAGCCAAGGCAACAAAGGAGTGGCTCAGGAAGAAGCACATTAGGGTCATGGAGTGGCCTAGCCAGTCACCAGACCTTAATCCCATTGAAAACTTATGGAGGGAGCTGAAGCTGCGAGTTGCCAAGCGACAGCCCAGAACTCTTAATGATTTAGAGATGATCTGCAAAGAGGAGTGGACCAAAATTCCTCCTGACATGTGTGCAAACCTCATCATCAACTACAGAAGACGTCTGACCGCTGTGCTTGCCAACAAGGGTTTTGCCACCAAGTATTAGGTCTTGTTTGCCAGAGGGATTAAATACTTATTTCCCTCTGCAGAATGCAAATAAATTCATATACTTTCCACAATGTGATTTTCCGGATTTAATTTGTGATGTGCTATCTCTCACTGTTACCAATAACCTACCCTTCAATTATGGGCTGCTCATGTCTTTGTCAGTGGGCAAACTTACAAAATCAGCAAGGGATCAAATACTTATTTCCCCCACTGTAGATATCCAATCACCTGTGCATTTGTGGGTAAAAGACATGGGAAATAGTTGGGCAGCTATGATTAATCAAAACAATGAAGTAAATGCACCAGTAGCTTTTTTGTCAGGCTCTTTTAATCATGTGGAGAAGGGAATGAAAGAAATACCAAAGTTACTGACAGCTATAGTGGCTGCAGTAGGTAAATGGAGAGCACAAATGCCTTTTGTTCCTATTGTAATACATATTAACCACACGATTAAAACGCTGTTGAGCCCTAGCCAAACAGCATTGACAGCCACTAGATTTGGAAAATATCAAGCAGTACTTTTAGGACAAGATATAAGAATAATACCATTAACTAAAGAACAGAGAAATAAGATAGATCTGCTTTTTCCTGTCGATCAAGAGGGTGAGATTGATACTATAGAAATCCCTACATTTCATTGTCTTACTTTTGAACCCTTATCTGATGGATTAATATGGTTTACAGATGGAGCTTGTGAAAGGACTGTTGCAGGCTTTGCCTGCGTGCAGGTAGATGAGAATCTAAGAAAGATAATGCAAGTAGAATATAAAACCCCTCCTGATCAGACTGCACAGCATGCTGAACTTTTAGCCGTTATTACGGCCTTACAACACACTGATATGACTCAAAATGTCACTATATATACTGATAGTGGTTACGTTGCAAGTTCACTACAGTATCATATATTAAAATGGGAGCGTAGGGGGATGATAACCAGTGCAGGTAAAAATCTACAACATTACACATATTGGAAATTGCTATTTGAAATTTTGGCAAGAAGGGAACGTGAAGGTAGAAAAACTGCAGTTGTGTGGACCCCGGCCCACACTGAAAGGCCAACCTTTGAGGCACTAGGTAATGCAATGGCTGATGCAGCAGCAACGGAGGTGGTTAAGCAAAGTGAAAAGATTTTGTATAATACTAGACAGACACAGGAAGGGCCACTTACGAATGTAGATAAGATTGAAATGTGGCAGCCAGAGGGACAGGAAAGTGAAAAATGGTTGAAGAGAGGATGTATGAAATTGGGAAGTGAATGGTTTAATGCAGAAGAAGGATTACCTTGTATGCCAATGAGCCAGGCGATTAAGGTATTGGCTGGTTGGCATGCAACCATGCATTGGAATAAGGAAACAATGAGACAACAGTTTGAACAAAAGGTTTTGGACTTTGAAAATTGATAACTTGGTTCAACAGGTTGTGCAGAATTGCATGGTATGCAATATTAACATACCTAAGCGAGGTCCTAAAATATCACCTGGGACACTTCCAATACCAGAAGGCCCAGCAAAAGAATGGTATATTGATTTCACTGATATGATTATTCCAGTGCAGGGAAAAAGGTATTTGTTAGTTTGGGTGGATGCTTTCTCAAGGTGGGTAGAAGCATTTCCATGTAAAAGGGAGACAGCACATGAAGTGGTACAATGCCTGGTAACTCATATTATGCCAAGGCATGGGTGTCCGTCTAGAATAATTTCTGATAACGGGACACATTTTAATAACAGTGTTTTGAAAGAAATGGCAACGATTATGGGTTTAACACACAGAAAAGTATCAGTGTATCGCCCCACCTCCAATGGTTTGGTGGAACGCTACAATGGTATTTTAAAAACTAAATTGAGAGTATTACTGAAGGCTTTAAACAAGGAAACAGCAGGTAAACCATATACCTGGCTTGATTTGTTACCATTAGCTTTGATGGTTATAAGGGCCCAACCTAATGGGCGTACTAAATTGACCCCATTCCAAATTCAGACAGGACGTCATTTCTTCCCGATGCAGACAGCAAGTACTGATAGCACAGCTCAGTACTGGCAAAAGCTACAACCTATGTTGAACCTGACAAGTGATATGATCCGAACAAATGTAGTATCACAGGCAGGAACTACTAATGATGTTTGTGCTTTTAAAGTAGGTGACCTAGTGCTACGAAAGAACTTTACACATAAAACATGGAAGGATCCTGTGTATGTAGGGCCTTTTGCTATCACGGCCCTTACTCAGACCGCTGCCTGTCTGGAAGGTCATACTTCTTGGATACACTTATCAGATATTCGACGAACTAATAATATTGAAATGGACAAAGAATAAACAAACATGTCCCGAAACATGATGGTATTGGGATGTTGTTGTTTGTTAATGGACAATGAACACATATGATAATAGACTTGTTGCAGCGGCCAAGATGTTGAATCTGACTGATTGTATCATATGTGCCCACATCCTTGTCCTTGCCAGCTATGATATATGGGACTACAATGATAAAATTGAGTGGGCACCATGACTGTGATCCCAATAATACCTGTGTAAGAGATGATGAAAACCTTCATTGGACAAATGAGACTATTTATAAGCAAGCCTTGCTTATGGACAAGTACCCACAGACATCATTTTGGTGTCTGATTAATAGTATGACAACTGAACACATTCCCCCGATAAAGTGCACTTACACGCAGAATGTTGTAACAACTGATTCAATGAATATTATGCTTTTAATTTGTGTAATTTTTAATGCCACATCAGCTAATGAAAAGTAAGAATGAATGACAGTGCACTTCCCTTTAATGAAGCTCACTGTCCTATAAATTATATACCTCAAGAGATATAAATTTTGTACCCTAGTACAATTGAATCTGTTTAATGCAACATGTATTAGCATGTTTGCAAAGATGTGCCAGGATGTTTTTAAAATAACAATGATAACTGAAATTCAGAATAAATAGAACTTTAATATGTCAGCCAAAAATATTGAAAAAGCGTGCAGAAACTGAATGCCACAAACAAGGGGGGAGGAGATTTAGAAGGGAGGTGAAGAAACAGACTGGAGCTGAAACAGATGTTTGAGGCCTGAAATAATCAGTCCTCAAAAGGGAGGATGTTGAATAAAAGCATAAAAATGTTGAATAAAAGCATAAAAAAAAAATAGAAGTGGAATGCTTCAAAGAACATGCAGAGCTAGCTGTTTCAACACTAAAACCTCCTGGGACATGATGGGGCCCACATTAGCCAAAGGCATGGCTCCAGAAAGTCTGGCAAGAAAGGGGGGCCGATAAGGGAAAACAGATGTAGCATGTTCTGCCCATGATTAACAGCTTTGTGGTATTCAGAGACTTGCACAGGAATGTTGTATGAGAGAATTGGTCAGATGCCAAAGAAGGACGGTATAAAAACAGAGTGAAACAAAGAGGTATTAAGCATTTCGATTTACCTTGAGCATTCTAATTTCTTTGTCTGTCTATAGCATTCTGATTTCTTTGCTTTACATTGCTTTGTTTTAATCATTCATTCTGGTTTGTATATTGCTTATCAAGAAATGCTTCCTGCAATAGCCCATTGAGCTATGCAGAAAAATTGTAAATACACTGTTTATATTAAATATCGTCTAGCCTTCTCTACAAAAGTGGCGGCATCCTTTTCTTCAAGAGTTAAGCGAAAACGAAGGAAAGCAGAATCTAGAGACTGGGAGCAACACAATGAGAAAAAGTAAATGGCCATACAACAAAGGTAAAGAAAATAATTTTATTTTTAATTTAGGATAAAGTAATATGGTGTTAATAAAGTTTCAGAGACCAATACTTCCTTCCTTAGGTCAGGCGAGGATACCGTAACAGCGTTATGCTGACCTGAGGCAGGAGGTTTTGGCCTCTGAAAGCTCATTGAAAAGGGTGTTAGGCTATTAAATAAATTGTCTGAAATCTGATGCACTGAAAAGCAGCACTTTACCCTGTGTGACAAATGCATCTGAGTGTGACTACATTTTGCTGGGGGGTGGGGGGTACAGAGAAAATTTTGTGCCCACCCACTTTGGGTTCAGGCCCACCCAAAATTGGCAGTCTGGCTACGCCACTGCTTTATGGGCCAGAATTGTTTCATATTTTCTTATCACACAGACATAACTCCACCATTCATTGTAATTGAGATTCCCATGATTTTCTACAATACAACTTACCATATAGCTGAGGGGCCAAATGCAGATAAATAGATGGGGACAAGATATCTAATTTAGTTTAATTTCATTCATTCATTTCACTTACTTACTATACCACCCTTGCTAACTGGCAGACCAAGTTAGTGTACAGACTAAAATTTACAAACAAACAAAAACTGTAAGAAAAGAACTGCAATTTTGGATAGGAAAGAAAATGTGATACACTCAGCAAAAGTCCTGAAAAAGGGAAAAAAATGTGTTGGTAGATGGATCGTGATGTAAGCCGCTGTGGAATCAGGGAGTGGGGAAGGGGATTGGAAGGGGCAGGGAAAAGAGAACTAACCCAGATGGATGGAAAAGTGTGTTCCCCCTCCGATGGACTGCTAGCCATGTCCCTTGATTAATCATGATTAAAAATTTTAATCAAAATGCAGCCCTAGTCTAAATAACAAACATTTTTCTTGTCATAGTCCAAAACTTTTAAAATTCAACAAACAATAGCTGAGAAAACCATTCAGACCTAGACGTTGCGGATCTTAACTGGGAAACAGATCTCTCTGTTTCTAGCTTTGGACTATTCCCTACGATCACCAAAGGACAAATAACCACATACAATTGTGCAAAAGTAGCAAAACAACAGTTCAAGGATCAATATTCTCCTTCAACAGAGCTTTCTCCAGCAATCCCTTGATGACCAAACACAAAGCCTTCGAACTACTGTCTGACACTGATTGAAGACATAAATCCAAAAATTCCAAATCCAAGACCTGTAAAACTGTTTCTTTGCCTTTGTTAATGCAGAATGATTGCAATTAGCTAAAAACCAGTCATGCCTTCTTATTTTCTAGGGAAGACATTTACTCATTATTTCTTCAGTCTTCTGCCATCTCTTTTTAACTCCTGCAAGGTGTCAGTAAACCAAGGAGGTATAACAGAAGAGTGCACCGGGTCAAAGGTGCAGTGCCGCCCAGTGCTAATCATGCTCTTGAATGCCAGTGGTTGACAAGCTAGGTGTCTGTGTCCTTTATAGTAGCCTGAGAAAATAGTGATCTCCAATGATTCTTCCCTTTGTTATGTGATAGAGTCACATCCAGGATAGTTGGGTTAAGGCAGTTTCAGTCTGAAATACAAGTCCCAGAAGGCATTGCAGGCAAGGAGCCAGGGGGTGAGATGAAGAACTCGGACTGGACTCCTAGCTGTAATAGGAGAAGATATGGGTGTAAGCTGGCAGGACGTGTAGATTGGCTGCCACTAGGGGGAAAGAGAGATAGGAAACCCTGTGTGCAGGAGCTCATCATTAGTCTAATGCTTAACTCAGCTGGTATGGGTGTGGGGAAAGCTAATGGAAGGAGAATGATTGGTTGTGGTAGCAGAAGCCAGGGATTGATTAGGCAGGTGAGAAGGAGTCCCAGGGAGGACAGAAGCAGAAGGAGAGAAGAAGGTAGAGTGAAGCAGATGCAGGCTGAAAATCCTTGGGTAAGAGAACTCCCTAAAGTTGTGCAGGCTGAAAACCCTTGGGTAAGAGAGGTCCCTAAAGTACTGAGTCTACCAGTGAAGCAGATGCAGGGTGGAATCCCTTGGGCAAGAGAAGTCCCTAAAGTATGGAACCTATTATGAAGGTAAAGAGAGTAGAAGGTAGAAACCTCTGCTTTGTGATTTAACTGTGATGATGAACTGAATGAACTGCTTTTATTTGGAGTTGAACTACTGTTACTGTGCCCTGGATAAAGAGCCCAGACTGGAGCTGACTGTGAGCCTGTATTGAATCCTGATATGTGCTGATAGCCTACTGCTTAAAGGGGACTATTGGCCACACACTTTCAGGTGGCTTACATGTGCTTAAGATTGAAGGTGAATGCTGCTGTTGGACCTGTGTATCAGGTCTACTAGAAACCTGCATGGAATAAAGTCCTTAAGAGTGACGTTGATGGTGGACATTTATTTCTTGACTGTACCGGGAGCCTGTGGCTGGAGGAGATTGTTCTATCCTTGGCTGTACCTAGAGGTACCTGGTTACAGTTATCTTGCCAAGCTCAGATGTGTTCCCCAATGATGTTACACCTTGTACCAGTCCAAAACTTTAAAAAACAGACACACCCCAAAACCACATCCAGGGGGAATTTCTTTAAAGGGCACCTGGAAAGTGTCTGGTATGTGAGACTATCCTATAAAGAAAAGTAAGCACCTACTTTCTTTCACAGAATACTAGCCTAAATATTAACATGCCTAACATTTAGGCATGAACACTTACACCTTAATTCTATAAAAGTCACCAAAAATTGTGTGTACAAATGAGGGTATGTGCTAAATTTGTGCGTTCACTTGCCAACAATTGACTTTCTAACAAGCAATTACTGGCGCTAATTGAAATCGATTAAAATGTACGCATATACATTTAGGCATGTCATCCGTGCCTAAATTTTATGTGCATACTGGAAAAGGCAGGCATGGAAATGAACAGGTCATGGGCGTTTCAGGGCAGAGCATGGGCATGGATTCGAGTTACACCTGCAATTGTAGAATAATGCTGTTCTATGCATAAACTTAGGTGGGGCATTTGCATCATATTTTCATTGGCGTAAATGGATGTGCCTAAATTTACACATGATCCCTGCGCTTAAATGCTATTCTATAAACCACACCTAAGTTTAGGTACAGCTTATAGAATAGCGCTTAAGCTTTTTTTTCAGTGCTGATTTAATTCACTCCTTAATGTCAACCATAGCGTTAGTGCCTAAATAACACAGATATGTGCGTATCTTACAGTTTTCTATAAGATATGCATGTAAGTTTGGGTCTCACCCATGTTCCACCCCTTTGTTTGTCTCCTTTGCAAATACGCACTTTGTAAGCTAAGTGGGTATTTGCAGAATAGTACTTAGGTGGAGTGCTGACATATACATATGCACATATGAGTGTATATGATAGTATTCTAAATATTTACACCTATACTGCCTGATTCTATACTGCCTAGGGGGTCCGAGCTGAAATCCAAGTATATTCTGTAAGTATGCGTGTAACGTGGCTTAAAAGGTTAATCATCTAGAATTCCGAAAAAACCTAAAAACTCACCTGTTCAAGAAGGCATACCCCACAGTATCTGACATAAACACCGAATAATGAAATATGGCATTTTAATCAGGAAACGGACAGTTTTCAACCCCGACGCATGATCACACCCTAACATTTTGTCTGAATCACCCCAACCTAACGTAATTTTTCGGACTATAAGACGCACTTTTTTTCCCCCAAAATTTGGGAGGAAAATGTGGGTGCATCTTATAGTCCGAATGTAGTGAATTTACCAAGTAGAGGTCATTGATACCGTGCACCACCACGGCCAGGTTATCTAGCTGTGCCATCCTCCTCTCTCTGCCTGTCCGAGAGTTTACTGTGTTTTATTTTTTAATCCTCCTCTCAAGAGGACAGGTTAAAGTTTTAGTCGTCTCGTGCTTGTGTTTCCACATTTAGCCCCGGGTTCAAAGGCTGCCTGTGAAGCGATAGGCCGCGACCAGCCCACCTCTACTCCCCCCGCTGTGAGCCCGGAGGCCACTAATGGAAGCAGGGAGGCGGGAAAGGAGCAAAGTTCCAAGTTGGGTGGGTAGGTATTGGCATAGCGAGACTGGAAGGTGGGGCTGTTTACAATAAATTAGGCACAAGGGGAGGGAGTGAGGCCTCTGAAATGTTCCATCAGTCCTGTGCAGGAGTCTACAGAATAAACAGTTCCTCCCCCTCGAATTCAAGTTAACCCTTAATGACCAGCCAGCAGAGCCACACAGGTTGTGCAAAACTGCTGTCTCCATACAAGAGTGTTGCACAACCTGAGGTCCTCCAGCAGATCTCCGCCACACTTTTTGCTTCAAAATTTTTTTCCTATTTTCCTCCTCTAAAACCTAGGTGCGTCTTATGGTCCGGTGCGTCTTGTAGTCCGAAAAATACGGTATTTACCGATACTTCTTTACTGTACTTGTCACTGTAATAGTACCCCTATACTGTAATTTGTTCACACCGGACTCTGTAACCACCTCTCCGGAACTATATAAGCCACTTTGAGCTTACTAATAAGTGGGAAAAGGTGGGATACAAATGTATTCAATAAATAAATAAAATAACAAGTCTTAACAAGCAATAATGAGCACTGATTGGCAATAATTAGAATTTATGCACACAAATCCCTAAGCGTATTCTATAATGCACTGCACCTAAACTCTAATGCACATAGGCAAAAAGAGGCAGGGAAATGAGCATTTCGTGGGCATTTAAAATTTGCATGCCTAGTTACGGAATGTGGCCCAAAATGGATGCGCATAGTTTTAGGTGCTAGAAAATCAACTAAGTGTATTCTATATATCACGCCTAAATTAAGGCACAGTTTATAGAATACACTTAGTCGGAACTGTTTACCGCGTGGACTTTTTAGGTGCCATACATAGAATCTAACCTATAATGCACTTGCAAATATTAATGACTATTTTACAGAATTGTCCTACCAGTGTATGGTTTATATATATATGGGGCCCATATCCAGCTGCAGTAACCATTATCCTGCAAAATTGTAACAAAATTCAGTACTGGTGCAAACAGCAGGTCATCAACGTGCAAAGTGAAATCGCAGCAACAATCAGATCTGGAAATCAAAGTGGCACACTCATAATAGCACATGACTTCAAAGCCCTGTACAGCATCACCTCGAACCAACCCCCCCCCCCCCCCCCCCCCCCTCATTTTTAGTGAAAAAAATGGAACTCAGTAACAATATCTCCACTTTTTATTTTAGTTTGGAAATGATCTACTTTAAAATTCATACTGAAAGCAAACTGAAGATGAGGAAAGTTCAACCTTGAATCCTCATCAAATATCAGAAAACCTTGAGGGGGTTTGTGTAAATTTGCTGAAAGGTTTTTAGGGCAGAACAGCAACATATTTCCTTCCATTAAGGTAAAACATGAGAATTGGGTTGAAAACATGGTAAATCTTTTATTAGGCTAAAGCCAGAATTTCTGTCAATTCTCATAAGGATTAGATGGGGTCAGAGCAAAATCACCCTAAGCTTATTCATCCCTAGCTAGTCTCACAATTGAGTTGTTATGCAAAAGAATTCAAGTCCAGCAGAATGATATAGCATCTAAGGGGCCCTTTTACTAAGCCACGTAAGCGTCTACGCACGCCCAATGTGCACCAAAATGGAGTTACTGCATGGCTACTGTGTGGCCCTTATGGTAATTTCATTTTGGTGTGCATCCGCTAAGCACGCCCGAAAAATTATTTTTTATTTTCTGATGCGCATCTGCTACATTCGGCAAGTGGCATTTGGCACGCATAGGTCATTACTGCTTGGTTACCGTGTGAGACTTTACCGCTAGGTTAATGGCTGTCGGTAAGGTCTCAGACCCAAAATGGACGTGCGGCAATTTTGATTTTGCCGAACGTCCATTTTTTGGCAAAAATAAAAAAGGGCTTTTTTACAGACATGCCAAAAATGGATTGGCGTGCGCCCAAAACCCATGCCTATACTATTGCAAGTCATTTTTCAGTGCACCTTAGTAAAAGGACCCCTAAATTTGCCTAATTCTACAGATTCCATGTGATGTTTGAAATCATGAGACAGCTATGCTTTAAATTGATCATATACATCCTCTGGGCATCTTCTGTGTGATGTTGTCAAACAATATTAGATTAGAAGGATCTTTGTCTCAGCCATTATTATTGTTATTTCACTACACTTTGAATGCTGTGTGCTGTGACCCCTAATTACTAATACTTAGCACAATAGCGGTGTTATCGAGCAACAATGCATGGGATAAACTCAGAAGATCCCTAAGTAGAAAGAAGATAGTACCAAGACAAACTTAAATGACCTCATGGCTGTAAAGGACTTAAATACAAATCTACCTATGCATCCAGCTTTTCCTACATAAGCACGTAACTGTGGAACGCACTACCAAAAGCCTTGCAAGCGACGTACGACCACCTAAACTTCCGGAAAATACTAAAAACCACCCTGTTTAAAAAGGCATACCCTCCCGATCCAACTTAAATGCCTGACCTCGGCTACACAAGAAAACTAAACGTAACACTACTCTTCCACTCTACGATTCTTATTGTGGCTCCGCCATATGAACCTATCTTACCACAACATCACATTGTATTTGTTTACACCGGAATCGGTAAACGCCTTCTCTTTCGAAAATAAGCCTGCAAGTGTCACTCAGAACCTAGAGCAAATCTACTCTGCCAGCACTAACTTCCAAAACAATGAGCCTACCTATGAAAAGGCAGTGCCCTAAATATTACAGCGGGGCCTTAAAATATCAATACATCTATCAGGAAAACTGAGCAAGCTGAATTACTATAGAATGCTACATAGAAAATTCATGCTAAAAGAATATCTCAGTCACACACACAGATCACAAATGCCAAATACAGAATAAATTACCACAAACTGTAAGCATGAATTAAACTGAAACCCCAAGAAGCCAGATCTTGCATGTAGTACAACACCAGAGAAATAAAAAGAGATGTATTTTCTCCTATGCTGTGAAAAATATAGAGTGGTATTATGGGGGTGCAATTAGGGAATTGTCCTTGGTCCCCTGGCTAGAGAGAGCCTCAAGCTTGCTAGAAGGTGAAGAAAGTGCAGCCTGGTAGTGGGCTTTGGGGTAGAGTTACCAGGTCATGGAGGACAGGCTGAGCCATTCCTGGTTTTGTTTCCAATGCACTCAATGGAAGCAAAACCAGGACGGGCTTAGTCTGTTTTCCATGACCCAGAGCCATCTGGTAATCCTACTTTTGGGTCCCCTCCCAGATTTCTGCCCCAGGCCACAGCCATGTCTAACACCAGTTCTGGCAAGATGTACATTCCAAATCTGACATATTCTAATCATAAAATAGAAAAAAAATACAATTATTTTTTCTACATTTTGTTGTCTACTCATTTTATTTTTCAAATCATATTGTTCCCAATCTCTGGTTTCTGCTTCTCCTTGTCTTCTCTTAACTCACTCACCGATGTCTCCTGTCCATTTTTCCTCCTCTCTCCATGTCCATCATCCATCTCCCATCTCTATGTCTCTATCTTCCCCCATGTTCAGCATTTTCTTCTCTGTGTCCCTAGCATCGCCCCTCTGTGTTCATATCCCCATATCCACCATCACCCCTCTATGTCCCTATCCCCTCCCTGTTAATCCACCATCACCCTTCTGTGTCTCTATGCCCCCCATGTCCAGCATCTCCCTTCTATGTTTCTATTCTCCCCCCCCCCCCGTCTAACATCTCCCATCTGTGTCCCTGTACCCCTCCCCTGTGTCCAGCATTGTTTCTGTGTTCTCATATCCCCCTATGTTTTGCATTGCCCCTCAGTGTACCACTCCCATACAGCATCTCCCTTTTGTCTCCCTGTCCCTATGCTCCCCCATGGCTATCATCACCCCTCTGTTTCTGTATACATCCCTATGTCCAACTCTCTCTTCCTCCCCCATACCAATGTGTCTTTCTTGTCTCCTATCCCACCTCCTCCAGCTTCTCTTCTTCTGTCTTCCCTCCACCCTCCAACATCTGGCTCAGTTACCCTTACACTGTGGGCTAAGCATTCGGGTCCCTCTTCCTTCATCCCCATGGTCAAGCATATCTCTTTCCCTTCCCTTACCTACTCCTTCCATGGGTCTGGCATCTCTCTCCCTTCCCTCCAGCCCCCCTCACAGGTCCAGCACATCTCACCCATTCCTCCAGCTCCCCCTCCCTTTCAGATCCAGCACTGTCACTCTTCTATCCAGCCTCCCCCCCTTCACAGGTCTGACACATTTCACCCTTCCCTCCAGGCCACCCCCACAAGTCCATCACTTCTCATTTGCCCTTCCTCACCACCACCATGGTACTTCCAGCTGATATTATTGGTGCTGCCTGGCAGCAATTCACTCAGGCTGGCTCTGGGGCCTTCTTTTTGTCATGTCTTGCCCATGCATAAACAGGAAGTTACATCAGAGTGGATGGGACATGTGAGAGGTAAGGCCATAGAGCCAGCCTGGGTGAATCGCAGGAGTGAGAGAGAGTAAAGACAGAGAATTACCAGACTTGTGGGAAGGAGGTGGGTGCTAGACCAGTGGAAGGGAGGGGGAGATAAGGGAGCAAGGGATATCGGATCATGGGTAGCTGAGCTATACCACATGTGGGTGGGCCTCAAGCAAAAGTGGGTGGGCCTGGGCCCACCCATGGCTACATCCCTAGTGTGTAGCTGAATTCATCAGTGTCTCCCATCTGAGAAAGCTGGTTAAAGAACAGTTCTCATCTTCAGAGGCAGTGTCTCTTATATCCAATGCATCTCAATAGCATGTGGGGTTTTTTTTCCTGTGAATTAACTGCATTAGATCAAGAGTTTTGAGTCTTTCCCTGATGACATGCATACTGACTTAGCTGTATCATTTGTGATGAAATATTGTGAAGACAGAGGATGAGGCCTCCCTCACCGAGGGTGAGGAGGGAATGGAACTGCTTGGGTGGAGATTGAGTGCCATGAAGGGGCATGATTGAGGGTCACATGCTGCCAAGAGCATAGGAGCCAACTTTTCAAAATTATTGGGGGTGCTAAGCCCAATGGAAATAACCCCTCTCTGGACACATACAAGGAATTTTCTCAATACTGGGGGTGCTCATGCACCCACAGCACCCACAGAGTCGACTCCAATGGCCAAGAGGGGTTGTTTGCTCCAGGGGGGTTTGAAGACAAGTGTTTAGTGTGCTGCTGCAGGGTTTGCTAGTAGAGGGATTATGATGCCAGGGATGTTTTATTGCGGGGGTGGGGGGAGGGATGATGCTAGAAGTTAGGTGTGCTATTGGGGAGTTTAAGCTGCTGGGGATTAGGATGTTGGCTACTGGGAAGGGGGTTGTGCTGATGATGTGGGACTGTTTCCACAAGGGGCTTGTGCTGCTGTTAGGGTTGTGCTGTGGGGGTTGAGGATGCTGCTAGGGAGATGGTTGTGCTATCTGGGCTTGAATTTACAGTTTGGGAGATGGATTGGGAGGGATTCATTTTTATTTCATATTTGGTAATATTATTGGACCCTACTCTATACAGCCTGTGACTGAGTGTGGTGGATTATAACAATTGTATTAAATTAACACCTTCTCAAGAAGAAGCAGTAAGTGTATCTGCACTAATTGTGAATAATAAATGGTAAAGGAGTTTTCTGTGTGATAATTACATAGCCTCCGTTTCCTTTCTCTCTTGTGTCCTCTGACTTTTAGAGGTCTCTCACTTGTGCTTCCCCTTCTTATGTGATCTTCTCTGAAGTCTCCCTTGCACTTCTCTGCCCTTCCCTCTCTTTCTTTTGTGTTTCTTCACCTTTCTTTGGTCTCTCATATGCTCCTCTGTCCTTTTTATTTTCTGCTCCTCTTCTGCTTCCTCTGGTTCCTTTGTGTGTGTCCACTCTTCTGTTCTCTCTTGTATCTTCAGCCCTTCTCAGGTTTCTCCCTTGGGCTCTTCTGCCCTTCTTCCATTTCTCCTTTGTGTTCATTTTACCTTCCCTCTCTTTCAGTTCAGCCTTTGCAGCTTATCCTACCCTTAATTCTGTGGACCCACCTCTTGAGTTAATAAACTCTTTGATGCTAGTTAGAGAACACTTGCCCACCAAAAGCAAAAGTTACTTCAGTTCCAAATACCTACATCACCTTTAGTCTTTTTCTAAACGACTTCCTTCTCCTAAACTATGCCAGTTGCATTAGTGCCTTAAATTTGTACTATTTAAAACCAGTTCAATTAACTGAATGAATTAAAATAACATCTTTAAACTCTACTCAATTTCCTTAATACTTTTAGATAAAATAACTTTTGAATTCGAAGATAGAACCCTCATAATTAGACAAATTGATAGTAAGACATAAGTCTTCACCCACTGATTAATTTAGTAATATTATAAATGAATGTTGAAGCATTTAAACACAATTGACAGCTAACAAAATATGTGACACCGAAACAAATACTCCTTAACACGTTTACAAAATGTCATTTGCCATTAATTACCTCGCTTATGGTTAATTAACTTGACATTACATTTCTCACAAGTGTTAAATGTTGAGCAGGTCTTGCAGATCCAAAGTATTGATAAGAAGGTAATTAGATGGTTATTGCTAATGCAATCTCTGATTTAATTGCATGATATCTAGTTTCAACTTTAAATAAACCCTGGGTGATTTTTTTTTCTAGCCAATAAACAGATATATTGAGGATGATAGTTAAAACATGTTTAAGAAGTGACATGATAAATATATAAGCTTGTATTAATTGTAAAACGTATTTCATACAATAGTGCAATAATCATTAAAACATATTTTCATCAGCACACAAAGCAATACATAATAAAAAAGATAAGGGGAATGGGATTTGATAATATCGCCTTTCTGTGGGGGTTTTTTTTTTTTTTTTTGCAACTACATTCAAAGCAGTTTACATAGTATATACAGGTACTTATTTGTACCTGGGGCAATGGAGGGTTAAGTGACTTGCCCAGAGTCACAAGGAGTTGCCTGTGCCTGAAGTGGGAATCCAACTCAGTTCCCCAGGACCAAAGTCCACCACCCTAACCACTAGGCCACTCCTCCACTGTTGCTACTATTTGAGATTCTACATGGAATCTAGTATTCGGCCCTTGCAGAACACCAATGTGGCCGCGCAGGCTTCTGCTTCTGTGAGTCTGACGTCCTGCACGTGCAGGACGTCAGACTCACAGAAACAGAAGCCTGCGCAGCCTTCTACATGGAATGTTGCTAGTGGAATAGCAACATTCCATGTAGAATCTCCAATAGTATCTATTTATTTTTGTTACATTTGTACCCCGCGCTTTCCCACTCATGGCAGGCTCAATGCGGCTTACATGGGGCAATGGAGGGTTAAGTGACTTGCCCAGAGTCACAAGGAGCTGCCTGTGCCTGAAGTGGGAATTGAACTCAGTTCCCCAGGACCAAAGTCCACCACCCTAACCACTAGGCCACTCCTCCACTGTTGCTACTATTTGAGATTCTACATGGAATCTAGTATTCGGCCCTTGCAGAACACCAATGTGGCCGCGCAGGCTTCTGCTTCTGTGAGTCTGACGTCCTGCACGTGCAGGACGTCAGACTCACAGAAACAGAAGCCTGCGCAGCCTTCTACATGGAATGTTGCTAGTGGAATAGCAACATTCCATGTAGAATCTCCAATAGTATCTATTTTATTTTTGTTACATTTGTACCCCGCGCTTTCCCACTCATGGCAGGCTCAATGCGGCTTACATGGGGCAATGGAGGGTTAAGTGACTTGCCCAGAGTCACAAGGAGCTGCCTGTGCCTGAAGTGGGAATTGAACTCAGTTCCCCAGGACCAAAGTCCACCACCCTAACCACTAGGCCACTCCTCCACTGTTGCTACTATTTGAGATTCTACATGGAATCTAGTAGTCGGCCCTTGCAGAACACCAATGTGGCCGCGCAGGCTTCTGCTTCTGTGAGTCTGACGTCCTGCACGTACAGGACGTCAGACTCACAGAAACAGAAGCCTGCGCAGCCTTCTACATGGAATGTTGCTAGTGGAATAGCAACATTCCATGTAGAATCTCCAATAGTATCTATTTTATTTTTGTTACATTTGTACCCCGCGCTTTCCCACTCATGGCAGGCTCAATGCGGCTTACATGGGGCAATGGAGGGTTAAGTGACTTGCCCAGAGTCACAAGGAGCTGCCTGTGCCTGAAGTGGGAATTGAACTCAGTTCCCCAGGACCAAAGTCCACCACCCTAACCACTAGGCCACTCCTCCACTGTTGCTACTATTTGAGATTCTACATGGAATCTAGTAGTCGGCCCTTGCAGAACACCAATGTGGCCGCGCAGGCTTCTGCTTCTGTGAGTCTGACGTCCTGCACGTGCAGGACGTCAGACTCACAGAAACAGAAGCCTGCGCAGCCTTCTACATGGAATGTTGCTAGTGGAATAGCAACATTCCATGTAGAATCTCCAATAGTATCTATTTTATTTTTGTTACATTTGTACCCCGCGCTTTCCCACTCATGGCAGGCTCAATGCGGCTTACATGGGGCAATGGAGGGTTAAGTGACTTGCCCAGAGTCACAAGGAGCTGCCTGTGCCTGAAGTGGGAATCCAACTCAGTTCCTCAGTTCCCCAGGACCAAAGTCCACCACCCTAACCACTAGGCCACTCCTCCACTGCTGCTACTATTTGAGATTCTACATGGAATGTTGCTATTCCACTAGCCTGCGCAGCCTTCTACATGGAATGTTGCTAGTGGAATAGCAACATTTCATGTAGAATCTCCAATAGTAGCAACATTCCATGTAGAATCTCCAATAGTATCTATTTTATTTTTGTTACATTTGTACCCTGCGCTTTCCCACTCATGGCAGGCTCAATGCAGCTTACATATTGTATACAGGTACTTATTTGTACCTGGGACAATGGAGGGTTAATTGACTTGCCCAGAGTCACAAGGAGCTGCAGTTCCCCAGGATCAAATTCCACTGCACTAACCACTAGGTTATACCTCCAGTAAGCAGCTCAAATTTAACTCTTACAGCATATTTTTGAAAATATATAAGCTCCAACACAGATTTTGTTTTACTCCACAGACCTGCTTCAGCAGAATTTCACGTATGTAAATTAGAGGTAGTCAGATTTGCTGTCCTACAAAAACAAAATAGAGCCAACAATAAATCCCATTTTTTAAATAAATATAGGAACAATACCAAAAGGGAAAATGTATGAGAACATTATCAGTTATCTCTTTTATAGCATACTAGTAAAAAAGCCCCGTTTCTGATGCAAATGAAACGGGGGCTAGCAATGTTTTCTTCTGTGTGCATGTGGGAGTGTGTGTGTCCCTGCCCTCTGGCCTCTCTCCCCTCCCCCCTCTGAGTCCTTCACTGTTACAGAGCCAGCGATTTCCTTCACTGACTGTGTTACAGAGAGGGCGGGGCAAACACTCATAGGGAAACCGGATATCTCGCCCCCTTCACACTTCCGGCTGGAGGCTTCATAGAACGTTGGTTTTGCCTTTTATATATAGAGATCTCCTCAGTTTCTGAGGATTCCAATGAAATAATCCAACATTGTTTCAACAAAATTGGAATTATACTCCTATAACAGCCTTCTGGTGCTCCAATAGCTCTCTCAGGGAACTTCAAGCCTCATTGGGTACTCTAATAGCCTCATTCTGGTGCTCACAATGCATTCCAAGTAAGGAGGTTTAATAAGATAGGAGATGGCATGAGGTCAATAAGTTGAAGCTGGTTTTCTTCGGCAGATGCCATATTGGTGTACCCAAAACAAACCCCTCGAAAATCCCGCATACACTCCCCTCCTAACAGAAATAATGCAAAAACCAAGGAGTTTTAATAAAATAATATAAACCTCACAAGTTTGCTATTGTTTTTCAATAGCATCTGCAAATGTTCTGGGTCAATCAATATGGCAGCAAGCTTCAGCTCACATAATGGGCCACATGGAGGGGCATAATCAAACTCGAATGCCTATGTGTAAGAACGTCCATCTCTGAGAACGGGTCTGTGAAGGGGCGGGCCAAACTGTATTTTCGAAAAAAATGGACGTCCATCTTTTTTTTCGAAAATACATTGGATTAGGGCGTTTTTTGAGCTGGGCGTTTTTGTTTTTTAGCGATAATCGAAACCGAAGCGGCCCAGCTCAAAAACGACCAAATCCAAGGCATTTGGTCATGGGAGGGGCCAGCATTCGTAGTGCACTGGTCCCCCTGAGATGCCTCTATGCCAGCCTCAAATATCATACCTAGCTCCATGACAGCAGTATGCAGGTCCCCAGAGCAATTTTAGTTTAGTTGGTGCTGAGCGGGACCCATGCAGAGAGGAAAAATCAGAAGAAAAAAAAAACAAGTGCAGTCAGGGAGGTCCAAATTAAACCGATAGTAAAAGGGGGAATCAAACCAGCAACCTTCTGATTACAAGCTCAGTGCTCTAGCCAGTGCACCATGTTATTCAGTTGCTTAGATATCCTTCCCTTTCTATTAAGTCCCTCCAAGTTTCTGTCAGCCAATCACAGCTCGTTTAGCTGACATCGGTGTCAGCTAAACAGCTGTGATTGGCTGACAGAAACTTGGAGGGATTTAATGGAAAGGGAAAGATGTGGTGCACTGGCTAGAGCACTGAGCTTGTAATCAGAAGGTTGCTGGTTCAAATCCCCCTTTTACTATCGTGGTAATTTAGACGTCCCTGACTGCACTCGCTTGTTTTTTTTTTCTTCCGATTTTTCCTCCCTGCATGGGTCCCGCGCTGCACAAACTAAACTAAAATTACTTCGGGGACCTGCATACTGCTGTCATGGAGCTGGGGATGACATTTGAGGCTGGCTTACAAGTTGGAAAAAAAAGTGTTTAACGTTCGTTTTTTTTTGGTGGGAGGGGGTTAGTAACCACTGGGGGAGTCAGGGGAGATCATCCCCGGTTCCCTCCGGTGGTCATCTGGTCATTTAGGGCACTTTTTTGGAACCTGTTCGTGAAAAAAAACGGGTCCAACAAAAGTGACCTAAATTCTCTCTAAAAACGCCTTTCTTTTTTCCATTATCGGCCGAGCACGCACATCTCTGCTCAGCCGATAACCACGCCTCAGTCCCGCCTTCACCACGCCTCCGACACGCCCCACAACGGAGTGCAGTTGGAAACGCCCAAAATCGGCTTTCGATTATACCGATTTGGGCACCCGCGTAAGAAAGACATCCATGTCCCGATTTAGGTCGGAATATAGGCGTTTTTCTCTTTCGATTATAAGCAGGATAGGCTCCTACTGTCTCCTGTCTTATTAAACCTCCTTGATTCCAAGTCTTACTCTGGCATCCACACTGAGGGGACAGGGGATGAATATGCAACAGACACACCTTATACAGATACAGCAGATATTTTTGTGTCCCTGGAGGGCTCACAATGTTAATGGGCCCTTTTACTAAAGCTTAGCATGTGGTAACACATTAGTGTGCTCTAAGTGCCACATGACCCATAGGTATAAAATAAGACATGCAGCATTTAGCACGTGCTAATGGCTGTTAGCAGGCACTAAGCTTTAGTATAAGGGCCCCTAAGTTTATATCTGAGGCAAAGGAAGGTCAACTAACTTTCCCAAAATCAGAAAGAGCTGCAGTGAGATTTGAACTGGGCCTGTTGGTTCTCAAACTGATGCTTTAACCATTAGAATACTCCTCAACTCTTAATTAATACAAAGCTTATATATTTTTCATATCACATTTTTATCTATATTAATATCTGTAAGTATACAACACACAACAAATTTTATCACATTTCCATACCAATGAACTACATCTTGCTAAACAATAATGATATGATTCAACTGATTAATCCAAATTGCAAGAGACAATTTAAGTTGGTGCATTATGCTTATATAACTTTGTATTAATGTTTTGTGCTTATACAGTAATATGTTATTACTCAAGATTTTTCTTTCAGGTGATATTCAAGGCTATTTCTGCACATAAAGCAATGTTGACCCACATAAATAAGCGTTTATAAAACTGCAAGCCTTATATGCAGGTAAAGTTATGTGCATAGAGCCGGTGTGATCAAATGTCAAGGAAGTGCACCGAGGGTCATAGGAGCCATCTCTGTAGGTGCTATGGATGCTTGAGTACCCTCAATATTGAGCAAACACATTGATAGTGTTCAAGGAGGGGTCATTTCCATTGGTTTTAGCACCCCCAGTCATTTTTAAAAGTTGGGTCCTGTGCCTAGGGTGGGGATGAGATGGATTTGACTCAACCAAAGAGAGTAGAGGCTGACTGATGGCCAAACCAACTCAGGAGGAGATGTTGAAGACGTTTTGTTAACCAACTTGCACAGAGGACCCGACTGTCACGAGTTGATGGTTTCCTGGTGGTACGCTGCATCTTCATTATCTCCTGAGTTAACATCCAGAGGGAGAGTTTGTTTTTTATCTCACCACGTACATGATCGGCGGGAATCCGAGCCAATATATGTTGTGAATTTTAACTGTGACCCCTGAGGCAGGTGCTCTTAGCGCTGAAACACGGACCGTGTCGAGTCCTCTGTGCAAGTTGTTCTATTTCTCATGGAGGCTTCTCCCGTCCCCACGGGTTTGACTCATACACATTTTTGTTGAAAAATCAAACTGCTCAGTTTCACAATGCTTTCATTTCAGTCAGAAGTCTTGAGTGCTTACCAATGCTGTCATAAGTTCAGATGTTGGAAACTATGTGAAACAGTAGATAGTACACAATTAGAGCTAGATTCTATATATGGCACCTGAAAATTTTGTGTGGAAAAAAAATACATCTAGGCATATACTGTAAGTACGCCTACATTTTATAGAACAGGCTTAAATTTCCACACAGTATATAGAATACGGCCGAGCACCTCTCGGCACGACCAAGTATAGTCATGGCCATTTACGCCATGTTTTACTTGGTGTAAATCCCGATGCCTAAATTAGACACAGAGCGGGTGTATTCTATAATAATGTGCATAGATTAGAAATGACCATACCCCCTTTTCAACTATGTGACTTAGAATTTAGGCGCACCACGTTACAGAAAATGCTTAGCGAGTTGTGTGTGTAAATCTTAATTAATGCCAATTAGTGCTGATAGTTCCTTATTAATATCCAATTAATGGCACTGATTAGTTAACCATTTACGTTGTGCATAGTGTTATAGAATATGCTTCAATTTCCGTGCAGAAATTAAGGTGTCATATATAAAGAATCCCAGGGCTAATGTGCGTCTGCAACTCAATTGGTTGTATATACATATTAAAAAGAAGAGGGTTAGAATTGAGCCCTTGAGAACTACATAAGTGAATCCTCAGGGCTCAGAAACATCATTTCCCATATGTATTGACTGTGATCCATTTTTTAACACCAACGTTTGTTTCAAAGTTCATCAGGATATCATGATCTACAGTGCTGAAGGGCAGTGGCAAAGTCTAAGAAAATCACAAGCAAATCCTTTCCTTGATCTAGGTTTCTGCAACGGTAATCTGCTAAGACAGCTAAACAAGTTTTTGCGTCATGTCCTGTCTGTAAACCAAATAGCTGCCCAGTTATCCACTAACAGAGAAGGACACAAATCGCAAGATGGGCTTCCTTCTCACAGGGTCGCCCGTCGGCATAATCAAAAGCCAATTTTGGGCGTCCCCAACTACTTTCCGTCGCGGGGACGACCAAAGTTCCTGGGGGTGTGTTGGAGGCGTAGCGAAGGCGGGACTTGGGCTTGCCTAACACATGGGAGTCTATGGTCATACCGCCTTGTACCAGGATTTGTGTTGTACCGAAGCACTTTGTAAGAAGTCACCAGTATATATGTGGAAAAAGGGACCACCAGAACTTAGGCTATAACCAAACCAGCCCACTGTATTTTGGACTGGAGCTCTATGCCTACTCATCAGTCCCAAAAGTCACATTTTTAAAATCATTAAGTACTGCAAATAAAATCAAAGCTTTTCAAAATCCATTACTTCAATTATATTAGCAAATTTTGAGCACACCACTTTCACTGGAGGGTCATGTTAATAAGAGTTCTATTTCAACATTGCTTGATCAATAATTTCAGCTAAATCCCATTTTGCAGTTGCTTAATTAAAGTTCTAAATGCAGCTGATACTCTTCTTCAGCTCAGAATTCAGTCCTAATGACAATCAATTTCACAAGGATATCATAAAGATTAAGGAGGCTAGGGCTATTCAGCTTGGAGAAGAGACGGCTGAGGGGAGACATGATAGAGGTATATAAAATAACGAGTGGAATGGAACAGGTGGATGTGAAGCGTCTGTTCACGCTTTCCAAAAATACCAGGACTAGGGGGCATGCGATGAAACTACAGTGTAGTAAATTTAAAACAAATCGGAGAAAATATTTCTTCACCCAACGCATAATTAAACTATGGAATTCGTTGCCGGAGAACGTGGTGAAGGCAGTTAGCTTGGCAGAGTTTAAAAAGGGGTTAGACGGATTCCTAAAGGACAAGTCCATAAACCGCTACTAAATGGACTTGGGAAAAATCCACAATTCCAGGAATAACTTGTATAGAATGTTTGTACGTTTGGGAAGCTTGCCAGGTGCCCTTGGCCTGGATTGGCTGCTGTCGTGGACAGGATGCTGGGCTCGATGGACCCTTGGTCTTTTCCCAGTATGGCATTACTTATGTACTTATGTAAAAGTATGAAAAACTTATCTGAAAAGGCAGGTCTTTCTTCAGCTCCTATATTATTCAAAATACTCCACTGTTTTGCCGTCAAAAGCTCAACCCATCATCGAGTTTCGCAGTAGTGTTGTGTCAGAGGTTCAATACAAGCATAAAACAATAAGGATCCTTTAAATCAAGGTCTTGTTATCTTCATGCTATGCAAAACTTGACATTTAAGTCATATATCTACAAAATAGTGGGTAACAGTACTTGGTAATCCTTTTGCCACAGTTTCTATGCTTCAATAGTCTTTATAAAATAGACATAAAATGGTCCCATTTTCTGATGTTGACACAGAGGCCTGTTATGTTTATTCACACAAGAAAAGTGTTTTTATATTTTATAAAATGCATGTATACTGCAACCCCACTCCAGCTCTGCTCAAACTATACATAATGCACAGATCATGCGCTCATAAGAACATTAAGTGTTGCCATACTGGGACAGGCCGAAGATCTATCTAGTCCATATCCTGTTTCCAACAGTGGCCAATCCAGATCACAAGTACCTAGCAAGATCCCAAAAGAGTAAAACAGATTGTATGCTCCTTATCCCAGAAATAAGCAGTGCATTTTCTCAAGTCCAGCTTAATAATGGCTTATTGACTTTTCTTTCAGGAAATTATCCAAACCTTTTTCAGACCCTGTTAAGCTAACTGCTTTTTCCACATTCTCTGGCAATGAATTCCAGAGCATAATTACATATTGAGAGAAGAAATAGTTTATCCAATTTGTTTTAAATGTACTACTAAGTAGCTTCATTGCATGCCCCCTAGTTCTAGTATTATTGGAAAGAGTAAATAAGCACTTCACGTCTACCCATTCCACTCCATTCAGTATTTTATAGACCTCTATTATATCTCCCCTCAGCTGTCTTTTCTCCAAGCTGAAGAACCCTCAAAAGGAACTCATCCCATCCCCTTTATCATTTTCATCACGCTTCTGTACCTTTTCTAATTTCATTATTTCCCTTTTGACCAGAATTGCACACAGCTCGCACTAAATACTATAGACACCCATGGATGTATTTATCGTTAGCCTAAGTGCACGCTAAAAATGCTAGCACTCCTATAGCACAGCTTAGTCAACAGGGCCCTTAGGGGTCCTTTTACGAAGCTGCGGCAAAAGGGGGCCTGTACTGGAATCGGCACGTGTTTTTGATGTGTGCCGAGGCCCCCTTTAACCACAGCGGGTAAAAGGCAGGTCTTTGGGGTTTTTTACAAGAAATGGCCGTGGTCATTTGGGGGGGGGGGAGAAGCACTTATTGCCACCCATTGAAGTGGTAGTGGTAAGGGCTGTCACGCTAACCCGGTGAAAACACCGCTGGGTATACACCGGTGCAACAAAAATTGAAATATTTTTGCAGTGCTGGAAATGGCACGTGCTGGGGAAGGGAACTGCCTTTGGGCTGCTTTGGTAGCCCGGTTGTACTTCCCTTTTAGTGAGCGGTAAGCTCGCGTCGGGCTTACCGCAACTTCATAAAAGGGCCCCTTATTGAGTTGTGTGCCTAAATCTTAATGCCAATTAATGCTGATAATTGTTAACATCCACTTAACAGCACTGATTAGCAATTAAAGTTACATGCACTCTTCCAGAATTCGCTTCAATTTTCTTGCAGAAATTAAGGCGTCATATATAGAATCCTGGGGAAATGGCCTATTTTCTATTTTTTTGCATTAATGGCCATGTACTAATGTTGCCATTAGCGTGTGATCACTTACTGCCACTCATTTTGTAGCCGGTATGGGGTCACATGGTAATCCTGAGCTAACCAGTTAGCATGTGCTAATGTGGATGCGTTAACTGTTTAGCACAGGGAACTCCACTCTCTGCCCACATGAAAAAACTTATCACATGCTAATTTGGCAGTTAGATCAGGATGCCTGATCGTGTCCTGTGGTATGCCATTTTAGACTTCATTTGGTACGAGTTAGCACCTAACCCAGCTTATTAAAATGGCCCCTAAGAAAGGTAAATATGCAGAGCAACTATGTTATAGGAAAGGAGAGGCCAGATAAAGTAAATATATATTGTAAATCACATTTAAGTACTGCACTGATCATTGGCTCCTTAAATCAGAGAAAGCTGGCAGAATTTCCAAGTGAGAATCAATCTTCCTGTCTCAGTAGTAAACACTGTAATCCCTTTTACAGCATGGCTTAGAAAATGTAGCTGCCATGTTCAGGATTTATTGAAAAATATTGTGTGAGGCTGTTTGAATGTGATGATTCAAGGTGTTTTTAAAAAGGAGGTCAAAACAGTTAAAGCCATACTAGGCTCTGTTGGATGTGGCTAAGACGTGCAAGTTTCCTTCTTTCAAGTAGCACAGAACTCATATCACCTAAGGATAAGCAGCCAGAAAATTTGAATTTTAATGTTCTTTGCCGTGTCATTTCTGGGAATGCTCGTTTTCTTTGTTTACGAGAGGTAGGTCGTCAAGACTGTGCACAATTTGCAAGGAGGGTACCCTCTTTTACTGATAATGCATGCACCATGTACAATGGTTAGCATAAGAATGCACTATCTGGAAAAGAGTGTGTACTCTTTAGAAACAGTGCACACTTTTTGCAAATAGTGTTCACTCTGTAGGCTGACCCCCCCTAGTGGTAGTATCACAAGACTAACACTAGAGGTTGTAGCTGCCATTTTGCTCCCGGAGCTGGTATGGGCAGGAGCGATTGGGGTTTGCTCCTGCCCATTCTACTCCTTAGACTACCAGATACTAAGGGGCTCTTTTACTAAGCTGTATAAGCGCCTACATGCGGCCTTGTTTGAGTGTTTTTTTCTCACTGTCTGGGTTTTCACTCCATTTAAAGCCTTTGATAGTGTTGTACTCCCGATGGGGTGACAGTCTAAGTAATGACTGTCCTGGAGTCTTGAGGTTTTATTTATTTTAATATTTACATATTGGTTCCGTTGATGCTCTGTGTACTTCAACTTTAGGCAAAGTATTTTTAATATTAGTGATCTATCTGTATCAGAAATGGTTTTCATGTGTGCTGATGTGGAGGAACTGAAAGAAATCTTGATAAATCCAGAAGATATACTGAGCTAAATCAACAAATTAAAGAGCAGTAAATCACCTGGACTGGATGGTATGCACCCAAGGGTACTGAAAGAACTCAGACATGAAATAGGTGATCTGCTGTTACTGATCTGTAACCTATCATTAAAATCATCCATAGTACCTGAAGACTGGAGGATGGCCAATGTAACTCTGATTTTTAAAGAGGGTACAGGGGTGATCTGGGAAATTACAGACTGGTAAGACTGACTTCAGTGCCAGGTCAAATAGCAGAAACTATTATAAAGAATAAAATTACTGAACACATAGACAAACATGGTTTAATGGGACAGAGTTAACATTGATTCAGCCAAGGGAAGTCTTGCCTCACCAATTTGCTTCATTTCTTTGAAGGCATGAATAAACAAGTGGATAAAGGTGAGCCGGTTGGTGTAGTGTACCTAGCTTGTCAGAAAGCACTTGATAACGTCCCTCATGAGAGACTCCTGAGAAAATTAAAAAGCCGTGGGATAAGATGCAATGTTCTGTTGTGGATTAGGAACTGGAGGAGGGTGAATAGTGGAGTGCCGCAGGGATCTGTACCAGGACTGGTGCTATTTAACATATTTATAAATGATCTGGAAATTGGAATGACAAGTGAGGTGATTAAATTTGCAGACTGGCAGATTGGAAGCAAGGTACTGGGCTAGATGGACCATCGGTCTGACTCAGTATGTCTATTCTTATGTTCTTGAGAATAACCGCAAGACTGAAAGATACATAACTGACCCAACCCATGCTGGTAGGTACAGGGGTGGCCCAAGGCAAGATGCCGCCTGAGGTGGAGCTGGGATGCCACCCTCCCGGCCGAGGTGCCGCCCCCCCCCCCCCCCGAGCTGAAATGCTGCCCCCTTCCTACCTCCAGCTCATTTGCAGAGTTGCCCTGCTGCCAGCACGTGCCTCTTTCCTTTACTGCGGCTGCCTGAGCCTCTGATGAAACAGGAAATTACACTACACCATGCATTATGTAGACTGTTAGTTTTGGTTTGTGCTCCTTTCAGCTTCAAACACAATTTTTTTTTTTTTACATTTGTACCCCGTACTTTCCCACTCATGGCAGGCTCAATGCGGCTTACATGGGGCAATGGGGCAATGGAGGGTTAAGTGACTTGCCCAGAGTCACAAGCAGCTGCCTGTGCCTGAAGTGGGAATCAAACTCAGTTCCTCAGTTCCCCAGGACCAAAGTCCACCACCCTAACCACTAGGCCACTCCTCCACTCTGACCTCTGTTGAGCTACTGCGCTTTAAGGCTTTATTCACAGCTACCTAGGAATTTCTTATCTCTTCTTTCAACTCGCCTCTTTATTTATTTATTTATTGGGATTTATTAACCACCTTTATGAAGAAATTCACTTTTGTTAACAGCATAACAATAGTAAAATGAACAAGTAAAGACATAGACACAGTGAAAGATGAAACCTAGCTCAGTCCATGCAGCAAAGAATCTTCAATTGACAACCATGTATCAGGACCCTAAAAGAATAGGTCCTATATCCGACCAGTACACTTCACCATCATGCAATGATTGAGAGAACCTCCACCCTATCCCTGAGGCTATAAAAACTATTCCCACAGCATCACTGGTCTTGGATGTTACTGGAAATGGAGGAGCTGATGCAGGAATATAACCCACTTTCTCTTCATGGCAGTGTGTATCACTGCCACTGAGCCACTGGCCAACTTGTACCATTTTAAGATTCCCTGAACATGCCTCTTGGAGGCAGTCTTTATGGTGTGAAAAATTATGTCTCTATTTTATGTATTTGGCAGTTGCATTGTGTATAGTTAAGAAAGCCTGAAAAATGTTCACTGCTCCTGTCATTGTGTCATAATTTTCTATTCTGTGCACTATATGTCTTACCGTAAAATTATTGATTTCTTTGCTAACAGTTACTAAACTGTTAGATTTTCTGATGTATTTGCCCTTTCATCATCTTCAACAACATAAGTCCATTTTGGAAATGGCATCCTTTCAGTTCTTTCCTTGGAACAGCAAATCAAATTTACTTTGTGCAATGAAAATGTCAAAAGAATCCAACCCATTTAAATAAGATTTCTCGCCTTTAGTATATAGCTGGACCTTTGAATGATGCAGGGATTTGGAGCTGCAACAAGTCTGTATATTTGATTTCTTGGTATTTCCTGCGTTAAATGCTAAGGGTGTGCAAGCAGATTTCTCCATTTTGTTTTTATATCTTAATTTTTAAATAAATTTTCATTTTAGGATAACTTTAGTTAAGAGGTGGCTGTAGCTTCTGCATCAAACAAACAAAAAATCCCCACTCATGGCACCACCACCCCACCAAAGAGGGAGATGATCCCACTCGGCACTTACCCAGGGTATCAGTTATGGTATAATATTGGGGCAGGAGCAATCCCCTTCATATGCATCCAATATAAAAAGTGAAAACAAGGATTACTGGACAAAAAGTGCTTGACAAGAAGCTGGAATCCTGAGGCATTAAGAAGCAAGGTAAAATAAAAACAACAGCAACAAAACAGGAACTAAATGGAGGGCTAAGAAGAAATCAAGACAGAACCATCAAGACGAAAACAATGAACTAGCATAAAACAACCCTAGAGGTGGACAAAAATGCTGAAGCCTGCCCTAGGCTGATCCCTGTTGGACCAATCAGAAAACAGAAAATAAGATTACCAGAAGCACAAGACACAACTAAGAGTAAGCTGGCTAGAGCCCGATTCTCAGGAGGCAGAATAGCTCCTCCTGGAAGACAGATGTTTTCCAACTCGAGGGGCACTGCCTGAAAATCTTTATAAATGGACTACTATAAATGGACCTAGTAAAAACTTGAATTTTGTTTTCTGTCAGTTTGGATTAGAATATCTCTTGTCATTCAAGAAACATGCATCCCTATTAAATGCAGGATTGGCCCTACCACTGAGCAACTTAGCTCCTACTGATTTATGCATTTGAGACCCCACAATGAATCTCTGTACATGACCCCACATCCTTCTGTATTTCCTATGAACTGCCTCTAGTTAAATGCAGCCTGGGTCATATATCTAATGAGCTTTGTGGCTTCAAATGGACATTTATATACATCCTAAAGCCACTCCATAATATGACACAATTCAACTAGCAGCTATGCTAAAATGTACAGTCAACTGCTTGATGTACATGGAGAAATCTTGTAATCTATGAAAGGATAATTTGCCTATGACTACCCCACACATACATTTTCATGACATGAATTATATATACAAAAAACAGAAACGAGAAGATGTTTTTTTTGCCAGAAAATACAAGTGAATCCTAAAATAGCAGATCTTCACCTGCAGTAAGCAGCGACAGATACATACTGCTCAAACCGACCCCCACAGCCTTCCCTCTGATGTATTCCCGCCTATGTGGAAACAGGAAGTTACATCAGAGGGAAGGCTGTGGGCCCAACATGAGCAGTGTGTATTAGTTGCTGCTCGCTGCCAATGAACATCTGCTATTTAAAAGGCATGCGGGGGAGGGGGGGGATGTTTGAGAGAACATATGGCATGCAGACGAGAAAGGGAGAGACCAAATCACTTGTGGGACAACATAGTAACATAGTAGATGATGGCAGAAAAAGACCTGCACGGTCCATCCAGTCTGCCCAACAAGATAAACTCATATGTGCTACTTTTTGTGTATACCCTACTTTGATTTGTACCTGTCCTCTTCAGGGCACAGACCGTATAAGTCTGCCCAGCACTATCCCCGCCTCCCAACCACCAGCCCCGCCTCCCACCATCGGCTCTGCCACCCAATCTCGGTTAAGCTCCTGAGGATCCATTCCTTCTGAACAGTATTCCTTTATGTTTATCCCACACATGTTTGAATTCCGTTACCGTTTTCATTTCCACCACCTCCCGCGGGAGGGCATTACAAGCATCCACCACTCTCTCCGTGAAAAAATACTTCCTGACATTTTTCTTGAGTCTGCCCCCCTTCAATCTCATTTCATGTCCTCTCGTTCTACCGCCTTCGCACCTCCGGAAAAGGTTTGTTTGCGGATTAATACCTTTCAAATATCTGAACGTCTGTATCATATCACCCCTGTTTCTCCTTTCCTCCAGAGTATACATGTTTAGGTCCGCAAGTCTCTCCTCATACGTCTTGTAACGCAAATCCCACACCATTCTCGTAGCTTTTCTTTGCACCGCTTCAATTCTTTTTACATCCTTAGCAAGATATGGCCTTCAAAACTGAACACAATACTCCAGGTGGGGCCTCACCAACGACTTGTACAGGGGCATCAACACCTCCTTTCTTCTACTGGTCACAGCTCTCTCTATACAGCCTAGCAACCTTCTAGTTACAGCGGAGTTCTTCTGCCCACCCATCTTGGGCCCAGGCCTACACAAAATTGGGTGTCTAGCTACGCCCCTGCAGTAGATTGTTATGTCTCAAAGGGGTCCTTTTACTAAGGTGCGTTAAAGCACACTAATTCATTAACAGACCTTAGTAAAAGAACCTCATAGTGAGTTAAAAGCCCAGATTTTTGTTAAGCCATTTCTTGTCAGTTGCAAAGTGTCTGATAATTTTAACTTCAAATATCTTATGTTCCTAGATGGTTTTTGATTTTCCTTTTAGTATTCTGATCATAGGATCATGGCAAGCTACTACTTCCTTATCCAAGTTAAAAGTTATTTGCAAATCTACTCTAAATCAAAGGTTGCAAAAGTCTATAGTTCCAGGGGTTACTTGGTAAAAATGAGACAGTGAGATAATACAGTTTGTCTCATGAGAAGTAGAAATTCTCTATTCCCTGACTTCCTCTCTTCTTCAATTACAATATTTCTGCTGGGATTTGCAAGAGTGATGAAAAATAAATTGTACTATACATATGAGAATAAAGGTACCCAGCCTTTGGAAAGTAAATGAGCCTGAACAAATAATGGACTCAATTTAAGCTATGATCTTAGAAGGTAATTTTATAATGGCTTTGCACGTGTAGAACATGGTTTTATGTTTTCAAGTTGGCTCTTATGAAATTGTCCATGGGCATATATGCATAAACAGCAAACGACAGGGGGAAAGGTGGAGGAAGTTTCATAAAAGATAGGGACACAGGATGATCATCATAACATATAGTAACATAGTAGATGACGACAGAAAAAGACCTGCACGGTCCATCTAGTCTGCCCATGATAAACTCATATGTGTATACCTTACCTTGATTTGTACCTGTCTTTTTCAGGGCACAGACCGTATAAGTCTGTGCAGCAGTATTTCCCGCCTCCCAACCACCAGTCCCGCCTCCCATCACTGGCTCCGGCACAGACTCCGTATAAGTCTGCCCTCCCCCATCCTAGCCTCTCAACCACCAACCCCTCTTCCCCCCGCCACCCAATTTCAGCTAAGCTTCTGTGGATCCATTCCTTCTGCACAGGATTCCTTTATGCCTGTCCCACGCATGTTTGAATTCCGTTACCGTTTTCATCTCCACCACCTCCCGCGGGAGGGCATTCCAAGCGTTCACCACCCTCTCCGTGAAGAAATACTTCCTGACATCTTTCCTGAGTCTGCCCCCCTTACATCAAATGATGAAAACACTATTTCTTGTACTTGTAGAAAACATGCAAAGCCCGACATGGTACCGTGTTTCGGCATGAAGTGCCTGCCTCAGGGGTCATGAATTGTTGATATATACCAGAGCAGTGTTTGGAGGTAACACTAGGAATTTGTTTGAGTAATTGAATCTAGTCCAAATTAAAGATGCTCTCGAAAATAAAGATAAAACAGACAAAAAAAAAATCCTTATGCAGTTTTGCAGAACTGTTACCACGCCTAAAACCTCTACAGTGAGCGCTGTTGGTTAATGAAAAACCTTTTTGGCGGTTTTTCTGAAGCCTTCTCCACCTTCCCACTGTCAGTTTCCGACTATGCTCTACATTGGATTCCTTTTAATTTCTTTCTTTGTTTCTATATATGTATAAGCAGCAGACATAAAGGAACATTGGGGGGGGGGGGGGGAATTCTATTGATGGCAACTAAAGTTACGCATGCAATTTCGGTCATGTGGCCAAATTACGCACACAAGTTAATTATTTAACAAACCAATCAGTGCCAATAATGGGCCACTAACAAGTAATTATCAGCACTAACTAGAATTTGCATGTACAACTTGCTAAGCGTATTCTATAAAGTGGGGTGTATAAATTTTACGGTGTAGATTTCAAAAGGGGAATGGCCATGGGAGGGGCATGGGCAAGTTGTGGGTGTTCCTACAAAATAACACGCACTGTTATAGAATAAGCCTGATCTGCACCTAAGTTAGGCCCAGGCACATCAGGTTTTAGTTGGTTGTGCATAAATTTAATGACAGGAACGGGCACTATGCATATTCTACAAACCCGATCTAACTTTAGGCGAGGTTTATAGAATAGTGCTAAGTGTGTGGGTGTGTGGGGGGGTTGACGTTCTTCAAAAAGGCCTACCCCAATGACCCCACATAACCCTCTTCACCTACCAACACAGCATGACTATGTTCGAACAGGACATCACGCAATCTTCATCCATTCCGACCCTCCACTTATACCTCATACGATCACTATACAACTTTGTATTTGTTATTCACTGATTGGGCAAACGCCTTTGACGGTACTATGTAAGCCACATTGAGCCTGCAAATAGGTGGGAAAATGTGAGGTACAAATGCAACAAATTAATATATAGAATTCTCCCATAGTGTCAACTTTTAAGTGAAATATGTATATGCATTCCGGACGAAAGGGAATGGTGGCGTTGAGCTCAGGTATTCAATGCCCAGGTACCGACATTGAATATCCAGGTCTGTGGCAGTGAAGCTACATAGGTAAGGCCAATGTTCAGTGTTGTACCACAATTGCTCAGTTACACTGGCACTGCTGGTACCCACATAACTCCTGGCTCTGCCCCAATTTCACCCTGTTTCGCCTAGAGGGGCTACAAAATAATAAACAATCTAAAATTACACAAATAAATAATAAATTACACATAAAAATAACAGAATATAAAATGTGAAAACAATGACATGTAAATATAACATATATATGCAAAATATTAAGAATAAAAAATCCATAAAAACATAGGACATACTTCTTTACTGTGGTCTTTATAAGTACCTATATTGTGATCTTCAACACCAAACAAACTAAATGGCGTGTAGGATAGTTTCAACCATATATAACTAAAGAGAAGATAAAAGGGAACTATAGTCACACATAAAAAATAAAGAAATAATAATGAGATAATAGTTTGAGTCACAATGAACACTCACTTGGGAGTCAATGGTACCGAGGAAAGTAAAAACCAGCACAAACTCTACTTCAAAGTGAAGGGCTGGGGAGAACCAAACGATACCCGTTAGTTGACTATAACTTATTTATTTATTGTTCGCTTATATCCCACATTTTCCCACTCGTGCAGGCACAATGTGGCTTACAAAACGTTAAATAAAATTACAAAATAGGAAAACTTAGAAAAGTATACAAGGAGTAGGCAGGGGGAAAAGCAGGGTAGGGGTCAGGGAGGGTGCATCAGCCAGCGATATAAAGTGAGGTGTAGGTCTTGGCAAAGAAGTAGGTCTTCAATAACTTCTTGAAGAGGGCGTGGTCCGCTTGAGTTTTGAGGTGTTGTGGGAGAGCATTCCAGTGCTTAGGGCTCCAATAGCGGAAGGACGAGGCAAAGATCTTCTTGTACTTGACACCCTTACAGTTTGGGAAGTGAAGGTGGAGGTAGGAACGAGCAGCAGGATTGGCATTCCTGGGCGGAAGGTCGATCAAGGGGTGCATATACTCCGGGTCAAGGAGCAGAGTTTAAAGGCAATGCGCTCCTGTACAGGCAGCCAGTGTAATTTGAAACGTGAGGGTTCAGCATGTGCAAAGCGTCGCTCTCTTAGGGATTTTTATGCGCGTCCACTTTACGCGCCAGAAAATAATTTTTATTTACCAGCGTGTGGGGGAAACCGGGCCTTAATCGTCATTCTACGTGCATGGATGATTACTGCACGGTTACTGCGTGCTAAGTCAATGGGTGGTGGTAAGTTCTCAGACCTAAAATGGATGCTCGGCAATTTTGATTTTGCCGCACGTACATTTTCAGCAAAAACTTTTAAAAAGGCCTTTTTTGCAGGCGCGCTGAAAAATGGACCTGTGCGCGTCCAATACACACGTCTGCAACAGCGCAGGCCATTGTTTCGGTGCACCTTAGTAAAAGGACCTCTTATGCCTATGGGACTAAATGAAAAGATTACTTCAAAGGGACTTACGTGATGACAACAGACCGTGCATATCCTACAAGACAGAAATAATAGCCCGATAAGAAAACACAAAACAATGTCGCCAAGACCAAGTGTAAAGATGGAATGTGCCATGAAGGAAAAATAAATGTGCACAACTGAAACCGTGGCATCATTAGAGGATACTAATGAGAGTCGCCAACAAGTCTTACATTGAAAATCTAACTTTAAACACGCCTTTACAGGGGGTAGTAAAAGAGAACATAAGATCTAATGAATGAGTCAAACACTACCGATATGCTGTAGGCGTTAACGTGATGGACCAAATAAACAGCTTATGCAAAGAACACTCCACAACCAGTAATAACAAAATAACTTGCTGCTCTCCAAAAGAATGGCAGCGTCCTCCCCTGCACTGTAGTGATGCAGGGAAAAAAAAACACTGAGGGCTCCTTTTACAAAGGCACGGTGAAAAATGGTCTGCGGTAGTGTAGGTCCAAGAAGACAACAGGGTAACCGATCTGCAAACTCCAAGATGGAAGACAGACAAAGCAGATTTAATTTCATTTTCATCAATTTCTATTAAATACTGTTTTTTTCATATACGTATCTGCTTTGTCTGTCTTCCGACTGCGGTAGTCTAGGCACAGGTTTTGGGCGCGCACAGAATCATTTTTCAGCGCACCTGTAAAAAAGGTCTTTTAAAAGTTTTTTTGCTGAAAATGTACGTGCGGCAAAATCAAAATTGCCGCGCATCCATTTTAGGTCTGAGACCTTATCACCATACGTTGGCCTAGTGGTAACTGGGCAGTAATGACTTATGCGCGCCAAAGGCCACTTGGCGTGCATCCAACACGCGGATTATTTTTCGGATGTGCGTATTGGATGCACGCCAAAAATGAAATTACCGCAAGAGCCATGCGGTAACTCCATTTTGGCATGCATTGGGCATGCTTAGACGCTTACGTGGCTTAGTAAAAGGGCCCCTGTGTGGAGGCATACACTATTTATTTTATTTTTAATTAGCGTTTTGATTTAATTTGGCACCAGTCCCAGTGTTGCACTTTGAACCCCTGTACGACTTCACTCAGCGTTTTGTCCCAGCGACACTACAGTGCATGGGAGCACACAGTTTATTTGGTCCATCACATTACTGATATACAAGCTTCATCAAGTAATTTTTCTCATCCGTGCTGTCTAAGTACGTAAGGGAATATACACACTGAGTTCACTAGCTACAGAGCAGAATGAAGGGTGATTGCATAATTTCCTACAAGAAAGTGCTTAATTTAGCATAACTGAATACAATCTGGAGTTCTCATGCAATTAAACACCCCTGCGGAAATAACTCTCCTGTGTTCTAATCAGGACTTCTGATTCTAGGGGTTTAAAAATTGTAAATTTAGATGTTTATTTTCAAGCCAATTAGGAGCTTCAGAGGATGTGTGGGGTTTTGCTAAAATTCTGTGTGTATGTGTGCACAACTCAGCAGTCAGGTTGTGTCCTGACATACTTTGTTGCACAGGCATCCAACCACCTGTTGCTTCAGCTGTGTCCATTATATACCTGTGTCTTCATGGTGCAGGCAGTCATGAACACGGAACCATTGCCCTGAATCCCAGAAATTATGTCGGGAGGGGATGAGGATGTGGGCTGATAGCAGGGCCGCTGAGAGGGGGGGCAAAATTCCCCAGGTCCGGGCCTCCAAGGGGGGCCCAGCGCCGGGGTCAGGCCGCCGGCTCTGCAGTTCCCGGTCTCACCTGCCTGCCTCCTCGGCTCCGAGCCCCCTGCATTCGAAGCGGCAGTCACAGATCGCCTCCCTTCAGGCCTTCCCTCCCTGTGTCCTGCCCTCGCGGAAACCAGAAGTTACATCAGACGAGGGCGGGATTCAGGGAGGGAAGGCCAGAAGAGAGGCGACCTGCGACCATCCCCCAACAAAGTTTCAGGCAGTGCCCTCACACCAACAAAGCATTGTGAAAGCCAGGGCTACTGCAATTCCATACACATGCGTCGGTGCATGTTTTTCACACGCGTTGGGGCCCCCTTATACCGTAGCAGGTAAAAGAGAAGTCTCTCCATGCAGCAAGTAAAGCATTTGCCGCATGACCATTTGGGGGGGGGGGGCCTTACCACCACCCATTGAGGTAGCGGTAAGGGCTCCCACGTTAACCCGGTGGTAACTGAGCAGCGCAAAGCACTGTCCGATTACTGCTGGGCACATTCTGGTACTACAAAAAATAAATATATTTTGTAGTACTGGATATGACAGCGCACCAGGGGTGGGAAGTACCGCCGGGCTGCTGCAATAGCCTGGCAGTACTTCCTGTTTAGCTAGCGGTAAGCCTGTGTTGGGCTTACCGCCGCTTAGTAAAAGGGGGCCTTTGTGATTTGGAATTAATAATGTCATCCTTTATTGCCTCATGTAGAGCTTAGATAGGAAGGGACCTAGCAATTAATACCTCACCTAAATGATACCACCCGTGGCGTACCTAGTGTAGTTGACACCCGGGGCTGGTCATTTTTTAACACCCCCCCCCCCCCCCCCCGAAATCCAGTACTAGGCATACCGAGAATACAAAACACTCAGGACCTATAGAGCAATTCTAGCATACCATAAACAGTAATTTGTACAAGTCACACAAGGAAAAGGAAAGCATCTTAAATACTACAGTGGGCACTAGAACATCAATTCACCTATTGTAAAACGAAAACAGACAGATTAGTACAGATCGTAGATCCTGCACAGTCAATGCCAACTGAAAGCCATGTCTTTTTCACAAACACAGATACATCCTAATCCACTATAGAATAAGTAATCATAAACTTTCTATTTAGACAAAAATTAAACTGAACCCCCGATGCCAGACTCTGCATACAATGCAACGCCACAGAAACAGAAAATGTCTCCTAGTACTGTGCAAAATATAAAGACAGCAGATGTAAATTTGAAAAAACTAACAAATACCAATCACCACTTTACAAATTAACAAATAGAAATAAAACAAATATAGAAAGTAAAATAATACAATTTTACTAGACTAATACATTTAGCTTCCAGAGGCCAAAATCTCCTTCTTCAGGTCAGTACAGTATAGTGCTGTTACAGTATCTTATCCTGACCTGAGGAAGGGGGTTTTGTTCTCTGAAAGTTAAGTCAAAATGTATTAAAATTAGTCCAATAAAAAGATGACCTTATTTACATGTTCTATTTATAAACAACACAGCTACAATACTATATCCTAAAGCAAAATAATAAAAATATATATTTACAGTTTGTTGTCTCTGGTTTCTGCTTTCCTCATCTTCTTTTCACTGTCTTCCTTCCATCCAGGATCTGTCTTTGCTCTCTCTCTGCCATCCAGTGTCTGCCCTCTCTAATGTCCCTTCCATCCACTGTCTGCCCTCTCTCTCCCTTCCATCTACCATTTGCCCCAGTCTGCCTTCTTTCTCTCTCCCCCTTCCACCCACCATCTGACCTTTCTCTCTGCCCCTTCAATCCGTCTGCCCTCCCTCTCCCATCCATCCAGGGTCTGCCCTTCCTCATGCTCCCCACTTCCTTCCAGGGTCTGTTGTCCCCTCTCTCTCTGCCCCCCCTTTTCAGCCCCCAGTTCCACCTGCCCCTAGTTCCAGCCCCAGCCCACATCTCCCACCGGCTCCCCTTTTCAGCCCCACTATCCCACGTCCCCAGCCCTTTTCTCCCATCAGTCCTGAGGTTCAGCCCCCAGCCACTTCTCCCTGTCCCCTTTTCAGCCCCTAGTTTCAACCCCAGCCCTTTTCTCTCACCAGTCCTGAGCTTCAGCCCCAGCCAGTTCTCCCTGTCCCCTTTAAAGCCCACAGTTTCAGCCCCTGCCCCGTTTCAGCCCACAGTTCTAGCACTAGCCCCCTTATCCCAAATACCCTCCTTTTCAGCCCCCAGTTCCAGCCCCCTTCATCCACCACATGCTTTGCAACCCCCCTTTTCAGCCCCAGACCCATTCTCCCACCTGCCCCAGGCATGGACCCATTCTCCCTCCTGCCCCCTTGTCAGACCCTAGTTCCAGCTTCAGACCCCTTCTCCCCTCTGAGCACCCCCACCCCTCCCCAATCCTCTTCTCCCCTGTGAGCACCCCTCTCAGCTCCCCCACCCCTCCCCAGTTCCCTTCTCCCCTCTGAGAACCCCTCTGAGCTCCCCCACCCCTCCCCAGTTCCCTTGTCCCCTCTGGGAACCCCTCTGAGCTCCCCCACCCCTCCCCAGTTCCCTTCTCCCTTCTGCGAACCCCTCTGAGTTCCCCCCACCCCTCCCCAGTTCCCTTCTCCCTTCTGCGAACCCCTCTGAGCTCCCCCACCCCTCCCCAGTTCCCTTCTCCCCTCTGCGAACCCCTCTGTGCTCCCCCACCCCTCCCCTTCTCCCTTCTGCGAACCCCTCTGAGCTCCCCTCACCCCTCCCCAATTCCCTTCTCCCCTCTGAGCTCCCCCACCTCCTTCTCCCATCTGAACCCCCCCCTCTCCGTGGAGAGCGACAGAGCCCTCTTCTCCTGCCACCATCCTGTGTTTTTTTTAAAATCCATGCAGCGACGCAGGCAGCGCCTCGTATCTGCCCTGCTGTGTGCTGTCAAACAAGAAAATCGCTTCGCCGGCGTCGGGCCTTCTCTCGCTATGTCCCGCCCACTTTTGAGGTAACTTCCTATTTCCTCGAGGGCGGGACATAGCGAGAGAAGGCCCGACGCCGGCGAAGCGATTTTCTTTTTTGACAGCACACAGCAGGGCAGACACGAGGCGCTGCCTGCGTCGCTCGCTGAATGGATTTTTTAAAAAAAACGCAGGGTGGTGGCAGGAGATGACGGAGCACCCCCCCCACTCGCCGACACCCGGGGCGGACCGCCCCCCCCCCCCCCCCCTTGGTACGCCACTGGATACCAGCACTTAGCGATTATCATCATGTTATGCTCAGATGCCATTTTACTTTAAACCTAAAACAGTTACCATGGTTTTCAATCAGGAGGATCTGATCGTTATTAAAAACTTGTATCTGGAGAAAGATTATGGTTCTCATAGACCTGGTGCAAGAGTTTCCAGAAACAAGGTGGAAAAAGGTTAAGCATAGAATATGTTTTGAAGAAATTGCAAGAAACAGGCTCAACTGATCACCAGTCAGGATGCAGCAGGGCCCATTCAGTTTACACTGAAGAAAACTTCATGACAGTTGAAGAACCAGTTAGTGAAATGAAAGTGAAGTGAAGTGCACTGCCAGCTGAATATCTACCCTTCAATTCTTATTACAGATTTTCCTGCAGATTCCACTGCACTCTAGCCAGGGCCGTAGCGAGGGCGGCTGACACCCGGGGCGGGTCGCCGCTGCGTACCCCCCCCCCCCGGGTGCAGCACGGCGCTCACCCCCCCCCTCCATGGCACACCCCCCCTCCGCGGCACACCCCCCCCGGAGCGAATTCTTACTTGCGGGGGACGGGCGGGAGGGCCGATCCGCCCCGAGTGCACGTCGCTCAGAGCTGCGTCGGCTCCGCTGGTTCACTGCTCTCTCTGCCCCGGAACAGGAAGTAACCTGATCCGGGGCAGAGGGAGCAGGGAACCAGCGGGGCAGACACTCCCCCCCCCCCCCAGCGCGTGCACCCGGGGCGGACCGCCCCTCCTGCCCCCCCCCTCCTATGCCACTGACTCTAAATGCCTATTTTTTGGGTGATGGGAACGAAGGAGAGGACATGCTGGACTAATGCCCTGACAACACTCATAATCCGGGTTCCTTCCTTCCTTCCTTCCTATCCATTTGGATCTTGATTAATAGTTCAATTTACAGAACATTGATTCAACCTGGTGAGATTCCACAGCAAACATTTCAACAGTATCCTGCAAACTCCTAGTTTTCCACTGTGGTAGTTCTTTTTCGAAATAGCAATTACAGTGGAGTGGAGGAGTGGCCTTGCGGTTAGTGCAGTGGACTTTGATCCTGGGGAACTGAGTTCGATTCCCACTGCAGCTCCTTGTGACTCTGAGCAAGTCACTTAACCCTCCATTGCCTCAGGTACAAACTTAGATTGTGAGCCCTCCTGGGACAGAGAAATATCCAGTGTACCTGAATGTAACTCACCTTGAGCTACTACTGAAAAGGTGTGAGCAAAATCTAAATAAATATTGGAGATTCTACATGGAATGTTGCTATTCCACTAGCAACATTCCATGTAGAAGCCTGCCCTTGCAGATCACCACCAATGCGGCCGCGCAGGCTTCTGTTTCTGTGAGTCTGACGTCCTGCACGTACGTGCAGGACGTCAGACTCACAGAAACAGAAGCCTGCGCGGCCGCGTTCCTGATCTGCAAGGGCAGGCTTCTACATGGAATGTTGCTAATGGAGGAGTAGCCTAGTGGTTAGTGCAGTGGAACATTGAACATTGCTACTAGTTGAGATTCTAGATGGAATGTTGCTATTATTGGTGATTCTACACGGAATGTTGCTAGTGGAGGAGTGGCCTAGTGGTTAGAGCACTGGTCTTGCAATCCAGAGGTGGCTGGTTCAAATCCCACCGCTGCTCCTTGTGATCTTGGGCAAGTCACTTAACCCTCCATTGCCTCAGGTAGATTGTGAGCCCTCCTGAGACAGAGAAATATCCAGAGTACCTGAATGTAACTCACCTTGAGCTACTACTGAAAAAGGTGTCAGCAGAATATAAATATAAATAAATATTTGTCCTCAATCTCCTATCTTCAATGTTGATCTGTTAACATGACTGGAAACTCCACCAAGCAGGAACTGCCTCCTCTATGCTGATTGGTAAGGAAAAGTAATATGGATTTTGATTAATAGCCTAGGCGCCCCGTATAAGAGACTTGGGGAGGCTATGACCTTCCCCGCCTGCTTTCTCCTCCAATTTGGCCCCACCGGTACAGCCAAGAACAAATTGTATCTTCTGCCTTCCCCCCCCCCCCAGCCGAGTCCGCCCTCAACTCCCCAACATGCCTTCCATTCCGTTCCCGACGCAGCTGCCCTGCGTTTAAACCTGTCATTTTAAGTCGCAGCAGCAGCTCGAGTCCAGTCTTTCCCTTCCTGCTCAGTGTCCCGCCTTCCTCTGATGAGGTACTTCCTGTTTCCGCGAGGGCGGGACATTGAGTGGGAAGGGAAAGGATGGAGGCGAGCCGCCGCTGCAACTTAAAATAACAGGTTTTAAACACAGAGCGGCTTCGGCAGGAACGGAATGGTGGGCTGTTGGGGAGCTGAGGACAGGCAGGTGGGGCTGGGTTACACCTCGAACTGGGGGGCTGAAAGGGGGGGGGCTGTGGCAAGTCACCAGACATGGATGGGAGGGGAGGACAGGGCAGGGGCAGAGGAGAATCACTGGACATGGAGGGGAGGGGAGGACAGGGGACAGAAGAGAAATCACTGGACATGGAGGGAAGGGCAGGGGAGAGAGGAGAATTGCTAGATATGGATGGATGGATGGAGGAGAAATGCTGAATATGGATGGAGGGGAAACTGCTGAATTTAAGGGCTGGATCGGAATGCTTTGAGAGCAGATGCTGCAACTGGAGGAAATATAAGGACAGGGCTACAGATGGTAGACAGAACGCAAAAGGACACAGGAGGATGGTGAACGAAAAAATATCAAATTGAAAGAAGACACCATAAAACAGAAGTCACTGGGACCAAAGTGAATAGAAAAACTAAATGCTCAGACAACAAAGGTAGAAAAAAAAGTATTTTATTCAGAATTTATTAATTGGAATATGTCAGCTTTTGAAAATGTGCATCTGTGATATTTTGCACATAAGTTTCAATTTCTCTAGTATTGCTGCATGTCGAGTCTGAGGTAACTTTCCAGTTCAGTATTTTGCCTTCATATCTTTTGATTTCTAGTTCCTTGTGTCATATCTGTTGTCATGTGTTTTTCATGTGTGATCAAGGTGCAGTATTCTGCTTACGTGTACTATTTGCAGCCCTTTTGGTTTTGGTTTTTTCACTAGGTAATGTATTGGTGTTTTAGAGCCTGGTGTAATTACAGTGCTGCCTTTCCACGCATAAGGTTGTAGCTCATCCTGTCCTTGGAATTAGTGCTGTTATGGTTTGGTAAGGTTCCGAGTGTGTTTTTGCACAACTTTGTGTATAGTGTTTTGCAGTGGAGAGATTGTGTGTTGGCTGTACTAAGGTGACATCAACACTTTAAATTAATTTTAGTTTGCTTGTCATAACATCAGACATGGTTTTATAATATTTTGGAGGATCTGATGTTGAATTGTTAAAGGTATTAATTGTGACTATTTTACTCTTATTTATTTATTTTTCTGTGTGTTGTCAGACAATTATATAAGTACATAAGTAATGCCACACTGGGAAAAGACCAAGGGTCCATCGAGCCCAGCATCCTGTCCACGACAGCGGCCAATCTAGGCCAAGGGCACCTGGCGAACTTCCCAAACGTACAAACATTCTATACATGTAATGTAGATTGGAAGGTTCCCTCTGCGGAATCGGAAAGAAGTAGAGGGATCGTGGATGCTTTCCAAAGTGTTTTGCTCAGACAAATGGTGATGGAACCCACGAGGGAGGGAGCGACACTGGATCTAGTGCTCACAAATGGGGATAGCGTGTCAAATATCCAAGTGGGTGCTCACCTGGGCAACAGTGACAATCAAACGGTTTGGTTTGATATGACAGCTAAAGTGGAGAGCGGCCACTCAAAACTCAGTCCTGGATTTCAAGCGTGCTGACTTTAGTAAAATGGGGGAATACCTGAGGAAGGAGATGATGGGCTGGGAGGAAATACGAGAAGTGGAAGGACAGTGGTCCAGGCTGAAAGAAGCTATAAATAGGGCCACAAACCTTTATGTAAGGAAAGTAAATAAAAGCAAGAGAAAAAGGAAACCAATATGGTTCTCCAAGCAAGTGGTTGAGAAAATAAAGGCTAAAGAGTTGGCGTTCCAGAAATACAGAAAAACTCAAGAAAAGGAACACATGGAGGATTACCGGATGAAAATGAAAGAAGCCAAGAGAGAGATACGACTGGCAAAAGCGCAAGCGGAAGAACAAATGGCTAGAAATGTAAGGAGGGGTGACAAAAATTTCTTCAGGTATATTAGTGAAAGGAGAATGACTAAAAAGGGAATTGTGAGACTAAAAGATACTGCGAACCGCTATGTGGAAAATGATGAAGAAAAAGCAAATTTGCTAAATAGATACTTTTGTTCTGTTTTCACAGAAGAAAATCCTGGAGAAGGACCGCGATGGACTGGAAATAATACAATTGAGAATGAAGTGGATACAGCACCGTTCACGGAAGAAAGTGTGTATCAACAACTTGAAAAGCTAAAGGTGGACAAAGCCATGGGACCGGACGGGATCCACCCCAGGATATTGAGGGAGCTCAGAGAGGTTTTGGCGGGTCCTCTTAAAGATTTGTTTAATATATCATTGCAGACGGGAAAGGTTCCGAGGGATTGGAGAACGGCGGAGGTGGTCCCTCTTCACAAAAGTGGTGATAGGGAAGAAGCTGGAAACTACAGGCCGGTAAGCCTCACTTCAGTTATTGGAAAAGTAATGGAAGCGATGCTGAAGGAAAGGATAGTGAATTTTTTGGAAGCCAATAAGTTGCAAGATCCGAGACAACATGGCTTTACCAAAGGGAAATCGTGACAAACGAATCTCATTGAGTTCTTTGATTGGGTGACAGGAGAATTGAATCAGGGACGAGCTATGGACGTAATCTACTTAGATTTCAGCAAAGCTTTTGACACGATTCCCCACAGGAGGCTCTTAAATAAACTGGAGGGGCTGAAGATAGGACCTGAAGTGGTGAACTGGATTAGGAACTGGTTGACGGACAGACGCCAGAGGGTGGTGGTGAATAGAATTCGCTCGGAGGAAGGAAAGGTGAGTAGTGGAGTGCCTCAGGGATCGGTGCTGGGGCCGATTCTGTTCAATATATTTGTGAGTGACATTGCCGAAGGGTTAGAAGGTAAAGTTTGCCTATTTGCGGATGATACTAAGATCTGTAACAGAGTGGACACCACGGAGGGAGTGGAAAACATGAAAAAAGATCTGAGGAAGCTAGAAGAATGGTCTAAGGTTTGGCAATTAAAATTCAATGCGAAGAAATGCAAAGTGATGCACTTAGGGAATAGAAATCCACGGGAGACGTATGTGTTAGGTGGGGAGAGTCTGATAGGTACGGGCGGAGAAAGGGATCTTGGGGTGATAGTATCTGAGGATTTGAAGGCGACGAAACAGTGTGACAAGGCGGTGGCCGTAGCTAGAAGGTTGTTAGGCTGTATAGAGAGAGGTGTGACCAGCAGAAGAAAGGGGGTGTTGATGCCCCTGTGTAAGTCGTTGGTGAGGCCCACCTGGAGTATTGTGTTCAGTTTTGGAGGCCGTATCTTGTTAAGGATGTAAAAAGAATTGAAGCGGTGCAAAGAAAAGCTACGAGAATGGTATGGGATTTGCGTTACAAGACGTATGAGGAGAGACTTGCTGAACTAAACATGTATACTCTGGAGGAAAGGAGAAACAGGGGTGATATGATACAGACGTTCAAATATTTGAAAGGTATTAATCCGCAAACGAACCTTTTCCGGAGATGGGAAGGTGGTAGAACGAGAGGACATGAAATGAGATTGAAGGGGGGCAGACTCAAGAAAAATGTCAGGAAGTATTTTTTCACGGAGAGAGTAGTGGATGCTTGGAATGTCCTCCCGCGGGAGGTGGTGGAAATGAAAACGGTAACGGAATTCAAACATGCGTGGGATAAGCATAAAGGAATCCTGTGCCGAAGGAATGGATCCTCAGGAGCTTAGTCAGGATCGGGAGGCGGGGCTGGTGGTTGGGAGGCGGGGATAGTGCTGGACAGACTTGTACGGTCTGTGCCGGAGCCGGGGTTGGGAGGCGGGGCTGGTGGTTGGGAGGTGGGGATAGTGCTGGGCAGACTTATACGGTCTGTGCCCTGAAGAGCACAGGTACAAATCAAAGTAGGGTATACACAAAAAGCAGCAAATATGAGTTATCTTGTTGGGCAGACTGGATGGACCGTGCAGGTCTTTTTCTGCCGTCATCTACTATGTTACTATGTTATTCCTGGAATTGTGGATTTTTCCCAAGTCCATTTAGTAGCGGTTTATGGACTTGTCCTTTAGGAAACTGTCTAACCCCTTTTAAAACTCTGTCCCACCCCTGGCACCACCCCTAACCCCACCCCTTTAGCCTCCCCAAACAGTTGGGCCACCGACCGCCTATGATTAATAGTCAGTTTACAGAACATCGGTTCAAACAATAGCTACAGTGTTGTGTTTAAGAATAGTTCTTTGGATTTTAAGTTTGAATGCAACTTTATTGACTTAAAGTATTTCGTTACACTAGGAAGTAACTTTTGGCAACATTGCCCAGCATAGTTCAGATTTCATATTCTGTAGTTTGCTCGGCCAAATCTCCTCTATGCTCAAACAGAATTCATACTACATCATAAATCATGCAGCAAAACTTGGCTTATGCATCACCCGTCCCCTCCCACCCCCTATTTCCTTCCTTTCATGATTTTGAATCAAGTGGAAATTCTGATCTGAATTAAAAGTAGCAGTGTGTCGTCATGACTCTGAAGTTAAAGACTGAAGAGCATGCCAAAAATGGTAAAGTGAGCCATCCAAAAACAGGTATAGCAAATCCTACTGTGTGGGTTGATACAGCGAGGAGCTGGAGGCTTCAGGACTTGAACATAACTTGGCCTGTTGTTTCCATGCCTACCTTTCAAGTCAGTATCAGAGGTCCTGATAAGCACCATAACTAGGAATATATATTTCTGGCTCATTTTGATAGCACTAAGAAGAGAAGAGGTGGAGGCAGTAACTGTGGTAATGGAATTGCTACAGTAAGATATGAAGGAGAGGAGAGAAAAGCAAACCGGTTTCTATCAGATTGTGCTGCTGCTACCTCTTACCAGGAAGTAGAGTTTTGCAGGCCAAAAAATAAAGTTTTGTTAACTTTCATGTGTCATTTTGTTGTTTACAGTTTTTTGGGTTTGTTTCATTTTCATTTTCATAAATTTTTGTTTCAAGGCAATTATATTAATTAAGAGATAGCGGTGGCTGCTGCCCAAAATAAATAAATACCCCCTCTCATCAATTTGTGGCAAACTACACCAACCCCCAATGAACACCCCCACTCCAATAGTATCACCCAACCCACCCCAACCCCCATGGTACCAGCATTAGGCAATTTATCACCCCTCCTACTCTACCACAGAGGCAGCCGATCCCCTCAGGCAGTTACCAGGGATATTGATAGTATAGTGCCTGGGTAGGAGCAGTTCCCCTTCAGTCTCAGCCCCATTGTACTCAAGCAAAGGCTTCTCTAGCCTCCGGCAGAAATACTAAGACCTGGAGTTTTGGAAGCAGGAAATACTAAAGCAAAAGTAGGTGTAACATGGACTGGAATACCAGAAGTTGGAGTCTTTGAAGCAGGTAACTTTGAAACGGAGCTTAAAGCCACATAGGAATCTTTGAAACAGGTAAGGCCATCCCAGGTTATAAAATAACCCACCTAACTAACGATAAGAAAAGAGGAGGTGGTGTAGCCTTTATTTATAAATCTTTCTTCCACATTGACATATTTGATGAATTGTCATCCCCTTTTTTAGAAATATTAGCTTGCGGAATACCTGATATCACATTACAGGGGCAACTTGGAACCATATTATTCTATCTTCCTCCGGGAAGTTGGAATAATGCTCAGTCTGATTTTATGGATTTTGTGTCAAATGTTTGTACAGATTTTCCTAATGTAATTCTACTAGAAAACACTATGGATCACAAAACTATTGAATTAATGACCTTTTTTAATTTATGGGACTTCATTACACCTCAGGCTTACTCTACCCATGTAAAAGGTTATCAATTAGATCTGTTAGCTTACAGGTTTACATTGAATAATGACTTCACTGTAAAAAAACCCTATCTGGGAGGAAATATGGACAGATCATATAGTAAGCTCACCTTCACTCGTCATTGGTTAGAAACCGGAATACACAGAACTCAGGAACAAATACATGCCTATCCGACTAGAGTAAAAATAGATCCACAGACATTCTGGTCCTCAATGAAAGATCACTATAACACATTCATACCAAACATCAACTTTATGTATGAATGGGACAATATAAGAAAATTAAATCTTGATAACATAGCCCTTCTTAAAATCAAAAACAGACCAAAAAAGAAAATAAGACCATGGTACAATCAAGAGCTCAATACAATGAAACAACTATGTAGGAAATAAGAAAATAGTCAAAAAATAAGTCAAAACACTAAGAACAATTACAGAAAGACTCCCCCTTGTACCTAGACACCCATCAAAATGGCCAACCTAAGGATATGGATTTTTTATTACATAATAATATAGATTATGGGGAAACTAGCTGCTTCGCCTAAAGAATGGAACAAAATTCCCATACATATCACTGCCAGATGATGCTCACAACAACAACAACAACAACAACTGGAAGAGCCTAATCATAACCCCCGCAATAAAACAGAGACCAAACCAACAACGCAAGGCTAAGAATGAACAATAATCAACAAGACCACAATCCCAAAACTGACAGCCACACAGACAACTAGAAACAGTTAAACACATCAACATCAAATATAATGAATATGTCCCAACACCCATCCTATATAATAAAACTCACCTCCAACGTTCTAATGCTTGGGACCGTGGCTCCCTCAGCAGGTGGTCTACTAGGCAGCATCGAACTCAATGACGTCAACAAACACAGCTGAACGCAGGAACTGGCTGCTGGCATGTGCAAAAAAAAAAGAAAAAAAAAAGGCACCAGACCCACAGTAACAAAAAAAAAAAAAAAAGAAACCCAAAAGGGTGAAGAGAGAGCCTCCGGGCAACTCAGCAGGGGCCCTCGACCACACTGCAAGCTGCAGGAAGCTGAACAGCCCTCTGGACCCGCACTAACAAAACAAAAACAAAGGTGAAGACACAGCCTTCAGCGTATCAGCAGGGGTCCACTATAACGCAAGCTGCTTGAAGCCTAGCAGACGGACCAACTTTCCTAACAGCAGGTACACTTATGGGAGAGAAAGGGCAGGAAAAAAAAAAAGAAAAGGAACTGAAAAACCAGGGGGGGGGGGGGGGGACTACCCTGCACCTCAGACAGAAGGAAGGGGTCATACACACACACACACACACAACACACAGTCTTTCACTCTTTGTGTGACACACACACATGTTCTCTCTCACATGCAGGGAGGGGGGGAGGAAAAGAGAGGGGCCTGGAACTTCAAGGGGAGACAGACAAAACACATGGAGAGGGGGGGAGAACAGAATGAGAGGGAAAGGGGAGAGGACAAATGTTACACATGGAGGGCATGGACAAAAGAGCACAATCGCAGGATTAAAACAAGGAAAAGTTACTGAAAATACAAACACATGGGGGGGAGGGGACTACCCTGCAACACGGACAGAAGGAAGGGGTCATGCACACACACAAATACACACACACAGAGACAGACACACTCTCACACACACACTCACTGCTCGCCCCTGTGGTCCCAGAACTTCAAACACAAAAGGTGGGGGTAACTGCACATCTGACAGAATGAGGGGGTCATGCACACACGCAGACACATACTCTGGCACACTGTAGCTCTGTGTCACACACACACACTCTTTTCCACTCTCTGTGTCTCACTGTGACACACACTCAAACAACTCTACAGATACCAAAAAAAAACAAACCAAAAACCATTGCTAGCGCCCGTTTCCTTACAAACAGAAACGGGCCTTTTTTACTAGTAGGATACATAAATGCGAGATTGGCAGTAAACAAGACAGTATTACTCAGAGAGTACATAGAAACGGAACAATTAGGATTACTGCTTATAACAGAAACATGGCTATACCTTGAAGATGACCCAGCACTGAATGACCTCTGCCCACCGGGATACAAAAGAATACACATCAACAGAACTAAAAAGAGGGGAAGTGGAGTTGCAATAATAAACAAATCCTTCTTTAAAGTAGAACCTGCCGCTAAACATACATTGTCAGCACTTGAAATTTGGGCATGCAAAATCACTGACACAACACTAGCTGATCAACTGTGTATCATACTGTTTTATCACCCCCCAGGAAGTTGGTCAAACACTCAAGAAGATTTCATGGATTGTATACACTACTAGGAGATATCAATCTGCACCTAGAAAAACAAAACAACACCAGAACTCTAATGAACCTCATAAACCAATGGAACTTCAAAAGAACACCTCAACTCAAAAAAAACCGCCACATATTAGACATACTAACGCATAGATTCTCAACAAACCACAATCACATATTAGAAAACCACAAATGGGAAGAAGTACTATGGTCAGACCACAACAAGCTCACATTTATACTACAATGGAAAGAAAATGGCAACAACAGAGAACCAAGAACACCAAACACATACACAACCAGAGGGATGGTGGACAATCAAACCTTCTGGACAATAGTGAATAATGAACAAAGTAACATACCACCCAAGAACATCCACTTCATGAGAAAATGAGATGAAACAAGTGAAAAAACACTAAACAAAATAGCATCACTTAAAACAAAAACAATAAAAATAAAAAACAAGTGAAAAAACACTAAACAAAATAGCATCACTTAAAACAAAAACAATAAAAAACAATGTAGGAAACTTGAAAGAATATGGGCCAAAAACAAAACCATATGGAGAAAAGCCATAAGAACAAATACTCTCAACATAAAGAAAGCTAAAATAGAATATTAGAGCACATTTGCCAACCCAGAACAGACCAACATGAAAAAAATATTCAAACTCATGAACAACCTACTAAAATCCAAGATGTACCGGCATCAACTGAAACAGCACCTACTGCAGATGAGTGCACATAATATTTCGAACATAAAATAGCAAAGACAAGATCAAACATAAAGAAACCACAAACATCCATGCATCTTTTTACAAGATGCCCACACCACGGCAGACAGAATATGGTCCTCCTTCAAATTACCCAATATAAACACAGTAAAAACTTTACTGACAAAATATGCACACACACACACTGCCTGCTAGACAATTGCCCTAACTATATGATGAAAGACTCACCAGAATAGTTCAGCGAATGCTTCACCAACCACATCACATACAATGTCAGCAGGCACCTCTTCGTGCTGTCCGCTTTCGTCTCTACACCTCTCAGTGCTGTCCGCTCTCTCCTCGACACCTCTCCGTGCTGTCCTTTTTCACCCACACAATTGGGGCTAATCCATCACCTTAGGAGAACTGCTTTTGCTTATTTGTAACAAGTGATTATTCACAGTACTATTTCCCCAACGGTATCAGAGAAAACCAGTCTGCCCGCTGTATTACAGCTGCTAGTCTCTGTGCACCTTGTTTCACTTCTCCCACACTCAAAGATCCATAACCGTTCAGTTTTAGAATTAGTTAATGACTTGGGATAAACCTGTGGTTCAGTCAATTCCTCTTCTCCTTTCTCTTACTGCCTAGGAGGTAGAGGCATTTTCACCTTGGCTTGTCAGACACCAACACTGACAACCTCCCACAAATGTTCAGACTGACCTCCTTCAGGTAATTAATTCCCACAGTTCCATGAAGCCAGACCGCATCTAGGCATTGTCACTGAGCGGCCCCAAATCTCTGGCTTCTCTCTGCAGTCTCTTCCTTTTTCATCTCCCTTTGTCCTGAGCAAAAGAACTCCATTTGCTCCTCACCAGCCTCCTTCATGACATTTTCACTTTTCTCTCCTAGTTCAGTCTTCCCCCACCCTCTCTCCCAGGTGCTGCTCCTCCACCTGATTATCCTCCATCTCCCAATCACCTCCTGACTTTACTAACTGCTGGGAGTTGTAGTGCTGTTTCTCTTGTTCCCTCCTCCCTTGCAAGTGCTGCTGGGTTCTGTAGTTCTCTTCCCTTCTTGCAAGTCTCCTACCCCCTTTTCCCGTCAGAAAGTGCTCTTCCTTTCTTGGCTTACTGCCCCTGTCAGCTCTTCTCTGCTTTCCCTCTACATCCTCCTTACATACCCCCCCCCCCCCCCCCCGCTTAAGAATCTTTTACCCTCCCGGGGCTTGACTCCTTCAACCTCCTGACCGGCCATTCGGGACAAAATATCAACATTCCCCAATAGCTTCCCTGCCCGATGCTCCACCTGGAACTGAAAGGGTTGCAAGGACAGGTACCAACGCATAAGTCTAGCATTAGCGCTTTTCATATGCATTAACCATTTCAGGGGGGCATGATCCGTAATGAGCCTAAAGGGACGTCCCTCTAAGTAGTATTGACACATTTGGGTGGCCCACTTAATAGCCAGACACTCCTTCTCAATTGTGGCGTATCCTTTTTCATGAGGAAGGAGTTTACGGCTCAAATATAACACCGGATGCTCCTCCCCATCATGGATCTGAGAAAGTACTGCCCCCAAGCCCACCCCCGAGGCATCCGTTTGCAGTACAAAGGGTTTGTCCCATTCAACTGCCTTCAGCACCGGATCCTCACATAGCGCTAAACGCAAACACTGAAAGGCTTCCTTCTCCTCCTCCCCCCATTTCAACTGGTTTGGCCGATTTCCTTTTAACATGTTTGTTAAGGGCTCTGCCTGTGAGGCAAAATGGGGAATGAACCTGCGGTAGTACCCGACTAGCCCAAGAAAACTCCGAAGCCCTTTTTTCGTAGCAGGATAAGAAAATTCCCTAATGCTTTGTACTTTATCCAACAAGGGTTTTACCTGCCCACCCCCCACCGTATAACCCAGATATTTAACCTCCTGCTGCGCGAAGTGACATTTGAGGATTAAGTGTGAGCCCCGCATCCCGGAAAGCTGCTAACACCTTCCTGACCTGCCTCATGTGCGTAGCCCAGTCCTCACTATGTATGATGACATCATCCAGATAAGCTGCAGCATAACTCTGATGAGGACGTAAAACCCTATCTAACAAGCGCTGGCAGGACGCTGCTGCAGAGTTCAATCCAAACGGCATCCTCTTAAATTGAAAGAGCCCCAGGGGAGTAGAAAATGCCGTCTTGGGCCGAGCCTCCGCAGATAACGGAATCTGCCAATATCCCTTGGTCAAGTCCAGCGTAGAAAGGTACTGGGCCGGCCCCAACCTATCCAATAAATCCTCAATACGTGGCATAGGATAGGCATCTGGAGAGGAGAGGGCATTAACCTGGCGGAAATCAATGCAAAACCGCCAGGTATCATCCCTCTTCGGCACCAGCACCAACGGACTTGACCAAGGGCTACATGATTCTTCAATGATACCATACTCCAACATTTCCTTCACCTGTCTAATCACCTCTTGTTGTTTAACCGGGGACAGCCTATAAGGTCTTTGCCTAACCACCCGGCCATGCTCTGTAACAACCTCATGCACGATTAAATGCGTCTCCCCCGGACAGGGTGTAAGGACATCCTGGAACTCATCTAGTAGTGCCCCAAGTTCCTGCTGCTGACCCTTATTCAACTCCCCTGCAATGTGGGGTTTCAGGGACTTAAAAATGTCTGAGATCTGAGGCCCCAGATCCTCCTCCTCCGCCGCCTTAGTCCCTCCCCACATCACCTTCCTCTCCCTCCACAACTTTAACACATTCACGTGATATGTTTGCTTTCTCCCCCTCTCATTCCTCACCTCATACGTAACTGGCCCCAATTTCCTAGTAATCACCACCGGTCCCCTCCACCTACTTTCAAATTTATGAGGGGCATCCGCTATCATTATTATGACCTTCTCCCCTTCTGCAAACCCTCTCTCTTTCACTCCCCGATCATAATATGATTTCTGGTATTCTTGACTCTTACCCAATCTATCCCGAGCGTAGCCCCCCAACCGTCGCAACCTACCCTTCAGGTCAAAAAGATAAGAGACCACCGTACAGTCTTCTTTATCCGGCGGCACCCATTGTTCTCTCAGAATATCCAAAATTCCCCGAGGGACCCTCCCGTACATTAATTCAAAAGGAGAAACTCCTAATGAAGCTTGAACACTCTCCCTACAAGTGTATAAGACAAACGGCAAGAGGCGATCCCACTCATCTATACAGCCCCCCAACCCCCTTCGCAAGAGAGTCTTAAGAGTCTTATTAAATCTCTCTACCAGACCATTGGTCTGAGGATGGTAAGCCGCAGTACGAATGTGAGAAATGCCAAAAGCCTCCCATACTTGAGTCAATGTACGAGAGAGAAAATTAGTGCCTCTATCCGTAAGCACTTCCCGTGGAAACCCCACCGTACAAAAAATATGAACAAGCTCAGCGGCAATAGCCTTGGCTGACACTGTACGCAGGGGCACAGCCCACGGGAAACGGGTGGCCATATCTAACACCACCAAAATATAGACAAAACCCCTCCGGGACTTGGGAAGCGGTCCTACAATATCCATAGCCAGCCGGCCTAACGGGACCCCAATGCGCGGCAAGGAACATAAAGGCGCCCGCTCCGGCCCCCTCTCCGCTACCTTCTGACAGAGTCCACAGGAATTGCAATACCCCTCCACTTCCTTATAAACCCCTGGCCAATAGAACCTTCTTAAAACCTGTTCCAGAGTACCCTGTGTTGCCTTATGACCCCCCAGAGGATGATCATGAGCTAATCTCATTATCAGGCTACGAAACCCCTTTGGTATCACCAACTGTTTCTGACCCCACTTCCCTGCTGTCGAGTTAACTCTAAATAGCAGCCCCCTCTCCACTACAAAGTGCGGGAAAGAGCCCCCCTCACCTTCCCGGGCCCTACCCCAGGCATATTGCAAGGTACCATCAGATTCCTGCTCCCTCGGGAAAGATGGAAACTGCTCTAAGAGCTCCCCCCGGGTCCCTTGGAAAATCTCCTTCCCCCTCGACCTCTGTCATAGCCTGCCTTCTTCTCCATTGAGCTCCTTTTTTTTGTCGGCCCCCTTTCCTACTTTTCCCCGGAGTACCTAAAATCTCCGGATGAAAGGGGAAAACCTGATCCAAAGGGAGAACCTCCCCACCCTCCTGCTGAGCATGACTCTGAGCCCGGGTAGTTACAAAGGCTTTTCCCCCCTTCACATATTGGGAAAACGGAGCCCAGTCCCTCCCCAGTATCAGGTCCTGAGGCAGCCGAGGCAACACCGCTACTAATATCCGGTGTGCCCCCATAGGTCCTTTTATGGTCACCCAATGTAAAGGGTCTCTTGTACTAGCCCCATGAATACATTGAATAGCTACCTCACCAGGACTAGACCCTCCCTGTTCGTTCTTTCCCTTACTTATACGGGACCATAACCTCCTCGAAAGCATAGATTGATCAGCTCCCGAGTCTAATAGGGCCTCCACCTCCAACCCCCTCACCGCCACGACCTGAGTAAAGGGATGTGTAACCTGCTTGTAAGAGTGAGAAGTAAAGCCCTCTTTGGCCCTACAATCTTTCCTTAAGTGTCCTTTACGCCCACACCTGTAGCAAATCCGTTCCCCGGCATACCCCGAGACCTCCACTCCCCTTTCTCCCTTACTAGCCGGTTCACTCCTTGCCTGCAGAGGCCTAGACCCTGTTATAGATCTTTCCTTCCCCGCCCGCACCCACCCGCATGCTGTGACTCTAGAAAGCATTCCATACTTTTAACTGCTTCATCCAAGGACCCACATCCCCGCCTAATCAAATCCCTTTTTAATTCTTCCGGTAAGGCTTCCAGAAACTGCTCCAACACCAGCTCTAACATTACTTGTGTCACTGAGCTTTTTTCTGGTTCTAACCACTTGGTGGCCAAATCCATTAATTTCTGGGCCAAAGCCCTGGGCGTCTCCCCCTCCGCCCACCTCCATTCTCTAAATTTCCTTCGGTAGGACTGCTTACTTAGCCCGTACCTGTCCAGAATAGCCCGTTTAAGCTTAGCATAATCCGCAATCTCAACAGCAGGGAGACTGCGAAAAGCCGCCAAAGCCTCCCCGGATAACGCCGGGGCCAGTCTCATAGTCCATTGCTCCCCTGGCCAGGCTGCAGCCACCGCTACCCGTTCAAATTGTTGGAATGTATTGTATTTTGCATGCATTGCCTGTCACCTATTATTTCTCTGTGATTACTCTGTGACCTCTGATGTGAATTACTTAGAGAGGTCACACAGCTATGCAACTTCCTGTGGGGGTTCAGATGCAGCACATGGAGCACATGGAGCTCATAATCTCTCCTAACCTGAGAGGATCTATGGTGGTGTGAGCATCCATTACCATCTAAGCACATGGAAGGAGCTGATAATACAAATGTATAGTAATATGTATATATAAGCCTGTCTGATTATAATCTAACTACAAACTGTGAGTAAACAGATGTTTTGTTACTTCAACTTTAAAGTGACTCAGCAGTGAATTATTCAGGGGTGAATGAGAGAGAGATGAAGAAAGAAATTAACATTTCTAAAGCTGAAGCTGTGTGTACTAAAATCTGCTAATTATTTACTACAAATAATCCAACACAAATGCCCCCAGGTAATCCTCAATGTCGTCCTTATCAGACAGCTTACCCCAGGGTAACCAGTTCATCCCCATCATGCCTCCTGGCAAAGGTCCTCCTCCAGTTGCAGCTCCCTCTGGCACCGTCGGCCCAGCCTGTACCCGTGCTCCTCCTTTCAACAACTCTTGACAAAGTTCCAGAAGCGGCTGTTGCTGAGCCCTCGAAGCGGCCAAGGAGTCCTCCATCAGTTTATGTGCCAGTTCCTGTTGTTTTTGGAATTGATGGGCCATGAAGGAAAACATCTCCTTTGGATCCATTGTGCCCGGCCTCCTTCTCCCCTAGACAACACAAAGAAAAACAACTTCCAAGTGCAGCTGCTTTTATAGGTTTGCCACCCTGCGGCCCCACACATGCATCAGCAAAATCCCCTTCCGGCCCTGCTATATGCTCACCGGATAGCCAAGGATTTTGCACCTTGCTCCTCCTCCTCTTGGAGAACCAGGTAGTTGTGTCGAATCCCACCACTGCCACCAAATGTCAGCAGGCACCTCTTCGTGCTGTCCGCTTTCGTCTCGACACCTCTCAGTGCTGTCCGCTCTCTCCTCGACACCTCTCCGTGCTGTCCTTTTTCACCCACACAATTGGGGCTAATCCATCACCTTAGGAGAACTGCTTTTGCTTATTTGTAACAAGTGATTATTCACAGTACTATTTCCCCAACAGTATCAGAGAAAACCAGTCTGCCCGCTGTATTACAGCTGCTAGTCTCTGTGCACCTTGTTTCACTTCTCCCACACTCAAAGATCCATAACCGTTCAGTTTTAGAATTAGTTAATGACTTGGGATAAACCTGTGGTTCAGTCAATTCCTCTTCTCCTTTCTCTTACTGCCTAGGAGGTAGAGGCATTTTCACCTTGGCTTGTCAGACACCAACACTCTGACAACCTCCCACAAATGTTCAGACTGACCTCCTTCAGGTAATTAATTCCCACAGTTCCATGAAGCCAGACCGCATCTAGGCATTGTCACTGAGCGGCCCCACATCTCTGGCTTCTCTCTGCAGTCTCTTCCTTTTCCATCTCCCTTTGTCCTGAGCAAAAGAACTCCATTTGCTCCACCTCAGCCTCCTTCATGACATTTTCACTTTTCTCTCCTAGTTCAATCTCCTCCCTCTCCATGGAGTCTTCCCCCACCCTCTCTCCCAGGTGCTGCTACTCCACCTGATTATCCTCCATCTCCCAATCACCTCCTGACTTTACTACCTGCTGGGAGTTGTAGTGCTGTTTCTCTTGTTCCCTCCTCCCTTGCAAGTGCTGCTGGGTTCTGTAGTTCTCTTCCCTTCTTGCAAGTCTCCTACCCCCTTTTCCCGTCAGAAAGTGCTCTTCCTTTCTTGGTTTACTGCCCGTCAGCTCTTCTCTGCTTTCCCTCTACATCCTCCTTACAACATGTTTTCAAAAGGACAATTCCCAATGGACAAGGGTGACATCGTACTTATCCCAATCCCTAAAAACACAACCAGCAAGGTCAGTGACATCACAAACTACAGACAGGTGGCTTCAATAACATTATTGACAACAACGATGGAGGGTCTGTTAGCACAGCAACTAATGAAATACCTGACACAATTCTCAATCCTTCACAACTTCCAATCAGGTTTCAGACCATAACACAGCACGGAGATGATCATAACCACACTGATAACGAAGTTCAGAAGCTTAATATGCCAAGGACAGAATATATTATTGCTACAATTCGATATGTCAAGCGCGTACGACCTAGTAGACCACACAACACTAATGGCCCTAGTTGACAACATGGAAAATATGCGGTGCAGTGGCAGCATGGTTCAATGGATTCCTAAGAACCAGATCCTAAATTGTAAAGATGTCAAACCAGGTATCAGCTTCTTGGACCCCTGAATGTGGGGTACCACAGGGATCTCCAATATCACCAATATTGACATGGTAACAACTGACCCGGTGCACACCTAAAAGACATGCTCGCACTGCCGCAGGCCATTTTTTGCTGTGGCTTAGTAAAAGGACCCTTAGGAAATGAAAGTGGTTTGGGCTATATTGGTTCTGTGGATAGCTTGAAGGTATCTGACTTCTTTACAGTCGTAAAGGGTAAATAGGGTAATGTCTGGAAAGCAGTATATAGTAATGCTCAAAATATGGGAAATAAAATTGAGACTCTGATGGAAGAGGCTGATTTGGATTTAGTGGTGATCACAGAGACATGGTTCCATGACTGGGCTGTAGTCAGTGGCGTTCCTAGGGTGGCTGACACCCGGGGCGGATCGTCGATGCGCCCCCACCGGGTACAGCGTGGCACCTCCCCCCCCCCCGGTGAAAGGACACTCCCCCCCCCGGGTGCATTTGTACCTGCTGGGGGGGGGGGGGGGTAACCACGCGCCTGTCGGCTTCGCTCGTTCCCTGTTCCCTCTGCTCCGGAACAGGAAGTAGCCTGTTCTGGGGCAGAGGGAGCAGGGAACAAGCGTTGCCGACAGACGCGCGGCACCCCCCCCCCCCCCCCCCAGCAGGTACAAATGCACCCAGGGCGGACCGCAGCCACTGGCTGTAGTTAAACCGGCTATAATCTGTTCAGGAAAGACAGTGTAGGAAGAAATGGAGGGAGAGTGACATTATATATTAAAGATAATATTAAAGCCACACAATTGCAGGACCTAGTGGATAAGGGAGAGGCACTGTGAGTCAATCTGGAAAGAGGGAATAGAAAATGTATTTACACTGGTGTGATATACAGGCCTTCTTCACAGACAGAAGTGGACAGAGATTTAATTGAAAACATTCACAATATAGCTGTGAAAGGGGAAGTATTAATAATAGGTTATTTTAATATGCCAGGTGTTGATTGGGGTCTTTTTAGAAGCAGAGAGATCCTGGATTCTCTACAGGTTGAACTATTCCAGCAGTTGGTAATGGACAGGCCCAGCTCAAGAGGCTGTGGCACCCTGGACCAGTTTTTGTTTCTTCGCTCCCTCCCCCCCATGCCCCACCTCCAACCTGACCCAACCCCTGCCCCGCCCCCTACATTGGGGCTAACCTGAGGATATGAGTTGCACAAACTGCATATAAATAAAATCAGAAAAAAAATTGGAACATTTCATTCAATTGGATCATCTCTGGCAGAGGGGGGTCAAATGATATGGGAGACTGAAGAGAGTAAGGAGTAGTGGAAAGGGGTGGGGAAGAAGAAAATGCCAGTGTGCTATCCACACTGTCCATACATTCAGTGCTATTCCAGGGAGTGAATATAAGTACAGTGACCAACAGCTAAATATTTACCCTTATTAGTTACAAGGGGGGGGGGGGCTAGAGAAAGGTGGATGGTGTGTGTGTGTGTGTGTGTGTGTGTGTGTGTATATATCTTTGGGGGCAGGGGAGCTGGAGAAAGGTGGATGATGTGTGTGGATCTTTCTCTTTTTCTCCTTAAATCTCTCCCCCCCCTCCACCTATCACTGTATCTTTCTCCTCACCCTATCCCCCATGGCCAGCCTTAAGCTCGCTGCTCCCATCCCCATGGCACATTTACTCTGCCTCCGATCTCCCCCTCATGGCACATGATTTACCCTCTTTCATCTGTCCCCAATCCCCCCCCCCCATGGCACATGATTCACCCCTTTAATCTGTCCCCAATCTCCCCCCCATGGCACATGACTCACCCCCTATAGTCTACTACTAATCACTTCTATAGCGCTACAAGGCATACGCAGCGCTGTACACCATACCTGAAAAGACAGTCCCTGCTCAAAGAGCTCACAATCTAAATAGGACAGGCAAACAGACAGAACAACTAAGAGGTAAGGGAATTAAAGAGGTGGGGATAAAAGGGTACAGGGCAAGTGAGCAGTGGTTAGAAGTCAAAAGCAGCGTTAAAGAGGTGGGCTTTTAGCCTGGATTTGAAAACGGCCAAAGACGGGGCTAGACGTACAAGCTCGGGAAGTCTATTCCAGGCGTGAGGTGCAGCCAGATAAAAGGAACGGAGTCTGGAATTAGCAGTAGAGGAGAAGGGGACAGACAAAACAGATTTATCCACAGAACGGAGTACCCGAGGGGGGGGCGTAGGGAGAAACAAGAGTGGAGAGGTACTGGGGAGCGGTAGAGTGAATGCACTTATAGGTCAGTAAGAGAAGTTTGAATTGAATGCGGAAACGGATAGGGAGCCAGTGAAGTGGCTTGAGGAGAGGGAGAGGAGAGTTGTGAACAATATCAATATAGCATTGCACTAGTGGGGTGTACATGCACTAATGGAGCTACAAGACTATAATTGCATTCTGTGCTGGAATTTACCAATTACCTTTGATTTAATTGCATGTTTGGAGCTGTGTTAATTGTTTATTGACATTGCTTAAATTTCATGCTGAAGCAGAACAATTATTCAGATTGAACTGCAGCATCCTGGCACACAATTAGGACTCAAATTGTTCTACAGTGAGTTCACAGGAACATTTTCTTCCTGTTTCCAGTATTAACCTACTACCTGCAACCTACTGGGTCCTATGGCTGTTATTTGAGATAGTAACATAGTAGAAAAACCTTGATTGGTCCATGCAGTCTGTTCAGTTCAGCCCTGGATTAACCATTAAGCAAAATAAGCACATGCTTAGACCAATCTCCTTAATTATTGTTGATTTAAAAATCCAGGCAAAATTGTTGGCTAACAGACTGGCGGCATGGCTGCCTGAGATGATCCATCACGATCAAGCAGGATTTGTGTTGGGGCGGCAGACCATAGATAACGTGAAAAGGATTCTACATTTAACCCGGACTGGCCAGACAGCGGAAGTCCCTGGCTCTTCTTCTTGCGGTTGATGTATTGACCATTCATGTTTGCTACCCTGCGTGAATTTAGGATAGGAGAGAGTTTTTGTTCTTGGATTAATGCTTCTTATATGAATCCACTAGCTTGTATTAAAGTAAATGGGTCATGGTTTAAATTGGGTTATGGTACTAGACAGGGGTGTCCCCTGTCGCCTTTACTCTTTGCACTTTTGCACAGTGGATTAGAGGTTTGTCAGATATCCATGGGATATCAACAGGGTCTGAGATATACAAGATATTGTTATTTGCCGATGATGTCATGCTTCCCCTTACATCCTTGCCTGTAGCGATTCGGGAGATGAAGCATTATGGATGTATTTCTGGTTTTAAGGCTAACATGGATAAAACTGAAGCTCCAAATTTGAAGTTATATTCTGAGTTTCTGGATCACTTGAAGACTTCTTTTCCCTTTAGGTGGGTTTTCCAGGGATTGAAGTATCTAGGTGTTATAATTACGCCAGATGTAGATCGTCTATTTGCTGCAAATTATATCCCATTAGTGAATAAAATTAAAGTAGATCTACAAGATTGGAATAGAGGACCTTACTCCTGGGTGGGACAGGTAGCAATTCTCAAAATGAATATCCTGTTACAATTTTTGTATTTATTTCACTTTATCCCCATTTTTCTTAATTCTTCTGTATTAGGGGGCTGGCAAAGATTATTGATGCAGTTTGTTTGGCATGCACTTCACCCAAGAGTGGCTTGGATGGTTCTTATGTGCCAAAAAGAATTAGGGGGGTTGGGGGTTCCTGATTTAAAAGCTTATTATATGGCACCTCAGCTTTGCCATATATGGGAATGGAAACTTTGGGCGCGGCTCAAAGTGTTTGCCCCAAATAGAACAGCATTCTGTGGGTAAAGTGCCACTTTTGGGCCTCTTTTGGGGTCCCTGGAACATTTCTAGATGTGCATGTATTTCAAATCCTAGAGTAAAATATGTTTTGTTATTGTGGCAGAGATTCCGAGAGGAATCTCGGGGGCTTGGGGCAAGCATTGGAGGGCTTGGCTTTTCCCAATTTCACTCATGTTGGGTGAGGAAGTGCCTCAGGTTGATCTTTCAGCCAGGGGTTGGGAGGAGAGAGGGTCAATTAATTTTTGAGGGGCACATACAAGATTTCCTTCCTTACAGAAGAAATATGGACTATTGCCTTCAAATTTTTATTTATATTTGTGGCTTAGGCATGGTCTTACTGATGGGGTTTATAAGGAAATAGTTGTGAGAGATCGCCAGCCTTTAGAGGTTCTGTGTTCTGGTTATCCTTGTCCAGAGGGCTGCTTTCTTACCTGTATAAAATAGTCTGAGGGTATCGCTTTTGCGGGATTTGGGTGTATTTCTTTCAGAGAGGGATAGGCAGGAGTTGGTTAGGATTACTAATGCATTTTCTATTTCTGCTTTGCTGAAAGAAAATGGTTTCAAAGTACTGCTTCATTGGAGGGCAAACTCTGCTGGCGAATGTGTGGTCAACTGGGTTCTTTATTTCATATTTGGTGGGAATGTCCCAGGGTTACAGACTTTTGGTTGTGTATTCAGCGACAATATAATAAAGTAACAGGGTTAACTATTATTTTTACTCCTCAGCTTTGTTTACTGAATGCTATGCCTCCAGAAGTTGCTGGCGACCTAGAGCTGTGAACACTGTTGAAGAGCTGTATATATGCAGCCCAGTCAGTTATTTCAGCTACATGGAATGATGCTCTCCCACTCCCTCTCATTAGATAGTACCAGAGATTACAATATGTCTTATTAATGTAACGTCTGAGCTGCAAACTGGACCTGTCTGTCCAAGAATACAGTTTTATTTATGTAATCTGCCTTGCTTGACTTTGATGAACTGATGGGGTTTGGGGAGAGCACCAATGGGTGGGTGAGGGAAGGGGTGGTGGGCATGGGGGGGGGGGGGGAAGGATCTGTTTTATTATTCTCTTTAGTTGCTTTTTTTTTAATAGTGCTTTGAAAAAATTTTCAATAAAATTTCAGTTAAAAAAAAAAACGTTTCTTGAATGATAACTCTATCTGTAAAATCCAGGGGAGGGAGTTCCACTAGAATGGGGCTGTAAAATAAAAAGACGCTGTCTAGTGACTTCTAGAGTGGTCTGTTTGGGGTTTGGGAGAACCAAACGAAAATTGTTTGAAGAATGGTGTCGTTTTGGTGGCGAGTGTTCCTAGAAGGTGTACAATCCAAATCTGTTCATGAAGCAACGGAGGGTTAAGTTACTTTCCCAGGGTTACATTATTTGCAGCGTACTATTCTATTCTAGTTACTATCTTACAGATTCCTTATATGGTGCCCAAATTGGGTGCCAATCTAAATGTGCACCCAACTAAATTGACTGAGCCAATTAGTGCCAATAATTGGTTGCTAATTGGCACCAATTTGGATTTGCACACACATCTTGCTACATGCTATTCTATAACAATTTGAGCCCAAATCACAGGGCACGCAGTCCAAAAGGAAGCATAGCCATGGGAGATGCATGGGTGGGTTGGGGCCAGGGGCATAGCCAGACTTCGGCGGGAGGGGGGTCCAGAGCCTGAGGTGAGGGGGTTAGCCCCCTCCCTGGTGCCGCCGACCCCCCGCCATTGCTGACCGCTGTCGCCACCACCAACTTTGACCCCCCCCTGCCGATGACCCTCTCGAACCCCCAACTCCCGCCACCAACCCCCCCCCCATTGCCATTGCCTACCTTTGCTGGCGGGGGACCCCAACCCCCACCAGCCGAGGTCCTCTTCTTCGGCGCAAGGCTTCGTTCTGTTTCTGAGTCTGACGTCCTGCATGTTGTACATGCAGGATGTCAGACTCACAGAAACAGAACGAAGCCTTGCGCCGCAAGAAGAGGACCTCGGCTGGCGGGGGTTGGGCCCCCCCCCCCGCCACAAAGGTAGGCAACAGCGGGTTGGCGGCGGGAGGGGGGTCAAGAGGGTCTTCGGCAGGGGGGTCCAGGGCCAAATCTGCGGGGGCCCAGGCCCCCGTAGCTATGCCACTGGTTGGGGCATTCCTAAAATGTATGCGCATTGTTATAGAATACTGAGGATGTGCGCCTAAATTGGGTTCCAGGAATTATGCCCGATTTCAGCAGGTGTTAAGTCCTGGTGCCCAATTTCGGGTGCCAAAATCGACACTCAGTGCTATTCTATAATGTGTGCTCATCATTGAAGGTCAATTTTTGAGCACCATTTTATTGAATCGAGCCCTATTCTACTCCTCAGTTCCACTAATTTGCAAACCTCTCTCAGTGCATTGCAAAGGTATGTGCCTCTCTCCCCCCGCCTCCTCAGATCACAGTGTAAATAGCTAGGGCTTAGCTGAGATGCTGGCTGGGATGTGCTGATTATGAATTATTTCTGTGTACTTTCAGAGTCTCAAAAGGACTTTGGTAGCTGAATAATTGTTTGCACACCACAAACTTCTTATAACAAGCTTGCTCTGTAATAGAAAACTGAGAAACCTAATCCCTGGTGCTTTTCATAACGTATGCTGCAGAAAGTCAATGGACTTTCAAGTGCTACTCCTTTCATCCTCCTAACAAAAACCTGTGTTAAGAAAGCATCAATCGTGTAATGGCTGAGAGAGGGCTAGACTCCCAGAACCTTACAGCCGACTCTTGTTGGTATTTAGCTGATATGGATTCTCCATTCCCTTTGAAATTAAGTACAGTGAGAATAAAGGCAGTCAGGCTATTACAGAAAGCTTTGATAACTAATTTGGTAACTGCTGGGCATTGGTATTATCATTTTAGGTAAAAGTTCACAATTAAAATAGCCAAGTCATGCATTAATGCTGTTCTTAACAAAGAGCCAGGCTTGGTTATTAGCACAAACACCCTCCACCATACACTCCTTTTGCAATTCAAAACACTAGACATTTCTGGTGGCCATGAATCCAGCAGTTCTGCTTCAAAGGGTTCTTGTCTTTCTCCTGCTAAACAATTAAAAATGCAATCAACTTCTGTAAATGAGAGGCAGTACTCAATGACATCAGCAGATACACTGAGGAGCTGATGTCTCCTATAGATGTTGGGAATGTTTCCTGAGCTTGCGGACGTGGCAGAAGGATGCTACAGGGACCCTAATTGTGATTCCTTTGGTAATTAAAACAAACAGATGTTATAATTGAAAGACTCCCCATTAAATCACTAACAACTGAAGCTTAAGGTAGGCTCAAATCACAAAGAATAACATTGCCGAGAGGGAAAATGAAGAAAAGATGCAATCTAGTTCATGTTTCTGGTTTATTTAGAGATGCATTACCATGTTGATCTAATAGAAGAAATCAAGGCAGCTGTTTGGATATAAATAAACTGATCGGCAAATGCAAACAGACATTTCTGAGTACTTTAGTTGTGTTCTTGTCTTGTTTATGTAGAAAAGGAGCAGTGACTTCAAGCAGACTCTTAAAATTCATTCACTTTCTAATTGCTGAAGTGTTAATAATGTCTAGGGCTGTATCATCATTATTTTAAAATCAGAAGGAAATAGAATTCTGCATTGCTTCCCATCTGAAACATCACTAAACACAACAAAATCACACATTTGCAAGGAAAGTGCAGTTGGAATTTTGCCAGCTTTCCTTTTGCCATTTGCAAGTTTTTTTAAATGCTCAGAGTTTTTTGGAACTTATTTCAAGTTGAGTAAGAAGGACACAAGTATACTAAGGCAGATTCTTACTTTTTCTTTGTTGTATTTTCTTATTAAAATCCAGTTTCCTCTCCAGTAGTATCTTGGTAACTCTCTAATTGTGGACTAAAAAGCTCAGTTAACTGTTTTACTTCCTTAAAAGCTTAATTCTTTATTAACCTACTGACATTAATAATGGGCTTATTTTTGTATAAAGATTTTTCTTTGTTTATACTTCTGCAATTTCTATGGGGTCAATATGTAAACCACTCTGAAAGGCAAACTTTTCCTTCTAAATCTTCAGCAATATCGCTCACAAATATATTGAATAGAATTGGACCTAATACCAGTCCTTGAGGCATTGCACACCTCTGAGTGAATTCCATTTTACTATCACCCTCTGATGTCTGCCAGTCAGCTAGTTTTTAATCAAGTTCACCACTTTGGGTCCTAAATTCAGCCCACTCAATTTGCTCATGAACCTCCTGTGAGGAGCCATGTCAATGACTTTGCTGAAATCCAAACATATTACATCTAGCACATACCCTCAATCCCACTCAAAGGACATGCAACTTTACCCTGGTGGTTTGCACATCAGTGTCTTTGATACTGCTTTCGTGAATGCATTTTATATCTTACTAGTAAAAAAGCCCCGTTTCTGATGCAAATGAAACGGGGGCTAGCAATGTTTTCTTCTGTGTGCATGTGGGAGTGTGTGTGTCCCTGCCCTCTGCCCTCTCTCCCCTCCCCCCTCTGAGTCCTTCACTGCTTTGCTGTGTTTTCCTTCACTGACTGTTTGTGTTACAGAGAAGGCGGGGCAGACACTCATGGGGAAACCGGATATCTCGCCCCCTTCACACTTCCGGCTGGAGGCTTCATAGAACGTTGGTGTTGCCTTTTATATAGAGAGATTGGTGTTGCCTTTTATATAGAGAGATAGTAAAAAAGCCCCGTTTCTGATGCAAATGAAACGGGGGCTAGCAATGTTTTCTTTTGTGTGCATGTGGGAGTGTGTGTGTCCCTGCCCTCTGGCCTCTCTCCCCTCCCCCCTCTGAGTCCTTCACTGTTACAGAGCCAACGATTTGATTTCGTGCTCTGTTTTCCTTCACTGACTGTGTTACAGAGAGGGCGGGGCAGACACTCATAGGGAAACTGGATATCTCGCCCCCTTCACACTTCCAGCTGGAGGCTTCATAGAACGTTGGTGTGTGTCTTTTATATAGAGAGATTGGTGTTGCCTTTTATATAGAGAGATTATCTTTTATTCTTCGGCTTTGACTCCTGTGGCAGGCATATGCGGTGCCGAAACACAGGTCTGAGTCGAGTCATTTTTTTTAACATTACCTATAAATAAACCACTTGCTTTAGAACAACATTGGCCTAACCCCTTCTCTTTTTGTTGGTGTTTTGTTGTTAAGGGGATACCTTCTGCTTTTTCTTTTTGTGTCTTTCACCAATCAGATTTGTTTGACACAATTTTCCTTTTGTAAAACCATGTTGCCTCAGTTCTTGTAATCTGTTGGATTCCAGGAAGTTCACTATCGTTTCCAACCACCGAAGTGAGCCTTTTTTTAATCGAAAGGGACCACATCTGCACTTCTCCAGTCTTGTGGAATCTCCCCTGCCTTCAAGGGTCTATTATACGTATCTTTAAGAGGGCCCACCAGAACCTCTTTGAGCTCCTTCATTAAACTGGGAGTAAATCTTATCCAGCACCATGGCTTTGTGCACTTTCAGTTTTTGCAAGTTGCTCATAAACACTTTCTTCCATGAATGATGTGATACCCATTGCATTCCCTATGTGCCTTGTCTGCTGACAGATTTTCTTCTGTAAACTTAGAATGGAAGTATTTTTTTTATGTCCACTTTTTCTTCAGCACTCTTCACATATCAGTTCTTAGCATCTTTAAGTCTTCTTCTTTCCCAATAAACCTAAGAAAAAGTCTTTTTGCCTCTCTAGATATTTTTTCTTCTCCCTGTGCTTTTACTAGCTGTATTTCTCTCTTCACTTCTTTGAATTTTATCTGCTATTCTCTCCTGTGTTCTCCTGTATTTCATGAATGCCACCTCTTTTGCCTTTAATCTTTGGTGAACCATATCGGTTTCCTTTTCCTCTTGGTTTTATTGACTTTCCTTAGATAAAGATCTGTTGCCACTTTTATGACTCTTTTCAGCTTGGACCGTTGACTTTTCACTTCCCTATATCCTCCCAGCTCTTTCTTCAGGTACTCTCATATTTTCTAGTCAGCATGTTTGAAATCTAAGACTTTGAGTTTTGAGTGTCTATAATGCTACTCTATCTCTTATATTGAACTATACGGTATTATGATCACTACTGCCCAGGAGGACACTCGCCCAGATGTTAGACACGCATTCACCATTCGTAAGCACTAGGCCCAGTGTCACCCCTGCAGCTACACTTAAAGCTAGGCATGGTTTATAGAATAGCACTTTCACACGGGACTTGCACCTAACTTTAGGCATGGCCATTTGCACCAACTGAAATGTGGTACAAATGTACATGCCTAAATTGAGTGATATCTCCCGCATTACATGGAATATACATGGAATGGCCTCCTGCGGGAGGCGGTGGAGATGAAAACGGTAATGAAATTCAAACGTGTGGGATAAACACAAAGGAATCCTGTTTAGAATGGACCGGTGCTGGGCAGACTTCTACGGTCTGTGCCCTAATCGTGACTGAATAGATATGGATGAGCTGGAGTGTAAATGTTAAGTTAGCTTCAGATCTTTTATTTATTTATTACATTTATACCCTGCGCTTTCCCACTCAAAGCAGGTTCAATGCGGCTTACATACTAACAGGGATCACAGAGTTTTGATGAAGAAATATGTTAAGTATAGTAGAATAATAAAAAAAATAGGTAGGTAGAGAAGGGCGAAAGTGAAGGGAGTAGGAGAGGTACGAGCAAGGGAAAGTGAGCAGTGGAGGAGGGGTAGAGGAGACGGAGGGTGATGAGACATGGGATAAGCATAGGGAAATTAGGCAGTAGAAGTAGTCTAGGTACAAGAACAGTCTTTTAGTACAAGAACAGTTCTACGGTCTGTGCCCTGAGAATGGCAAGGACAAATCAAACTCAGGTATACATACCATGTAAAATGAGTTTATCTTGTTGGGCAGATTGGATGGACTGTACAGGTCTTTATCTGCTGTCATTTAATATGTTACTATATTACAATGTATTCTGTAACAATGCACGTAAATGCTAGGAACACCCCCGTTCTGCCCATGGCCCTCCCATTTCCATGCCCCTTGTTTTACTCACGTATAAAATGTATGCATGGATCCAGTGCCTGAATTTGCATATGTAAGTTCCAATTAAATCTAATTATTACCAATAATTGTTTGCCCATAGCTTAGTATGGGACCCTGACTTGGTTTCCCGGTCACTCGTTGAGACCCCTAAAGACGCTCCAATGAGCGAAACACGGACAGTGCAGGGTCACAGCAGAGAGATGTGGCAAATTAGATGCCAGAAGTATTCTGGCAATCTGAAGAATTTTATGATCCTTTGATTGGCAACAGATACTCTTTGGAAAACACGTTGCTGGCAGTAACAGAAGATTACACACTGATGTGTTGATCTGATGCTGTTTCGTGTGGATGTATACAGCGTTCGAGTTGGTGATAAGCACAGCGGGACTTTTTAGAACTGTTCAAGTAGTCGAATCTACAATTGGACAGACAATTAAGAAAGAACTGGTAATGCACTGACACTATTTCAGCGTTTTTGCTGATGGTGGTATCAACTATAGGTTGGACAATAGCTGATGATAGCACAAGTCTCTCTCATACGGATGATCAGAAGCAAACGCCGGTGCTAGAGGCTGTTGGCACCATACTAGCGCCAGCGTTTGCTACCGCCCCATGATCAGATTCCCCGAGCGCGTGAAAGAACACGCTCGAGGGCTCTGAATGCAACTAGCATGCAAATGCATGCAAAACAAGGCTAAACCTATTCATCCCCAATGATCAGCGACCAATGCGCCAAAGAATGGGTCGCTGGCCGCAGCAAACCCTAAGCCAGCTCCGAGCTGGCGTTAGAGTTTGCAGACCATTGGGGAGGAATGGGGAGCCCTGTCCAGCATGCATTTGCTATTTCCCATGTCATTGCAAATAACAGCTCATCCCTAATATGGACACCCAAATTGAGGCACTAGAGTCCAGGGGAAAGCACTGTATGCCACTGAAGTCTTAGTGGGAGGCGTTATGAAGGCCAACACAGATCAGAAGGAGGGAGACACCTGCCCAGGCAGCCCCGGTAATGAGGATGTTCTCATGGGAAACTGAAAAATTTGTAAAGAATTGCTGAACATCTGAAGCATTTTCCTCCTTGTTGAATGAAAAACCTTTGCCTGATTAGATGTTAGACCGTCCTTTAATGAACATTTCCTGGGCAGCAGTGACAGAGAGATAATGAGAGAGCAGCATCAGGGGAAAGAAAAGGAACAGGATGAGATACTTGCAGCTAGCCAACCAGCTTTGATGTAAGAGCCATGCAAGATGGCAAGGAAGTGCTGGTGGAGATGAACACCTCCTCATACGTGCAGGAAAAGAGTATCTATCACCATCCAAGAGCCTGAAGGGACTGCTGTCTGGCATGGATTCTAAAGGGTCTATGAGGAGAAACTGCACATCCAATTTGTCTGTTGAACAATACAGTCAGGGATTGAAGAAATTCTCTATGGTACAGTGCAGCTAATGGCCTGACCTCTGTTATTCCTTTTGAATTACTAAGAAGTTGCTACTATTGACATATCCCTGAGCTGCTGCCCCGGAGGCCAATACAAGATGCTTTTGATTTTCTCTAGCATTTACCAGCAAAATGACACAGAGACGTACTGAGCCTGACAGAAACCCAGGGCAATGTCAACTTGTAAATCTATTCAACCATAAGCAAGCCAAAGGTCCTGCGGTGAGCTGAACAATCTAATCTCCCAAAGTTCTGCCTAAAACAACACAATATCAAACATTCTGTGGTGGAATAATCAGCATCTCTGTCGCCATTAAAAACAAAGGAAATTCAATAGGCTGATTTAAAAATCCACATAGTTTTAGGATTTGTGTTCTTCCATATCATCATGCTGATCAATCCATAGACTGGTGGATCGTGTCCATCTACCAGCAGGTGGAGATAGAGAGCAAACTTTTGCCTCCCTATATGTGGTCATGTGCTGCCGGAAACTCCTCAGTATGTTCTCTATCTCAGCAGGTGGTGGTCACACACAGCAGCAGCTCTGGCTAGGTCTCCAGGCCTAATTCTTAGGTTTTGTTGAGTAGCTGGGGTTGAGGGCTCTTCTTGAGCAAGTGCAAACCTGGTGGTGCCAGGTCCCTCCTTTTCTCCCCCCTCCCGCTGGCTCCGTTTAAAAAAAAAAATTTTGACGTCCTTTAAGGGCGTTTATTTCAACGTTTATTTCAACGTTTATATCAGCGTTTATTGCAGCTGCTCACTGGGACACCAGTTCGTTACAGCTCGGAGCGAGAAGCAGGTAATTTTACCTTTTTATAGCGGGCAGGGGGTTCCCCGTTCGGTCTCCACGTGGCTTATGGCGTCGGACGGCGAGGGCGCGAAGATTCGCTCCCCGGACCGCGTGTGTGCGTCTAGCGGGGATGCGGGGGTTTTCAAAGCCTGAATCGCCTTTGTTAAGCATCAGTTTGGAGTCCGGTCAGTGTCCCGGTTCTTCCTCCGGTGCGGCGGTTTTTCCCGCCGTAAGCGCCCATCCCCCGCTGCTCGCCCACTCCATGTTGGCCGGCCACTCTGCTCGGACGGCTTCTTCTTGGGCCGCCCTCGAGCTGGGAGACGTTAATGCTATGGTTGCCCTTGATTCGGGCGACGGCAAGAAAGCGGCGAAAGTTAAGCGCCGTTCTTCCCATGCGGCTCCTTCTCGGAGTTTCGCGCCGGTTGCCATTTTGGATGCGCAGCATGTTTCTCCCCCGCTCTTGCAAGCGCCGGTTGAGGGTGCGTCTAGGGCCGTGGCCCAGGCGACAGAAGTGCACAGTCTAGGGGGTTTCTCCCCTGAGTTCTTTTTGCTGCTGCATCAGGCTTTTCTTATAATAAACGCTGCCCCGGCTCCCCCCTCTGATCAAGGGGCTGAGGCCTCCGGAAGCAAACGCCCTCGGGTGGACTTCCAGGCCCTAGAGGACTCGGTCTCCTCTGATGTAGATGAGGGCAGCGTATCTAAGTTCTCCCAACGGTCCTTTGGGGATTCCTTGGAGGAGACGGATTCCCGCTCGGATGGAGCGGATGAACCCTCTGCAGCACGGATCTTTTGCTCAGAGGATTTGCCCAACCTGTTAGTGCAGGCCATGAGCATTTTGAAGAGTTCCTGTCCGGAGGACGTCTCTCCCTCAGCCTCTGTTGGCTCTGCCATTATGCTGGGGACTAAGCGCCCGCCTAGAACCTTCCACGTGTATGATTGCACACCTTGATTTCGGCTCAATGGGATTTCCCAGAAGTGAGCCTTAAAGTGGCTAGGGCTATGTCCCGCCTCTATCTTCTGCCTGAAGGTGAACGGGAGGCCTTTCTTGGGCCTACCGTAGATTCTTTAATCACTGCGGTGACTAAGAAAACGGCGTTGCCGATGGAAGGTGGCACGGCCCTAAAGGACGCCCAAGACAGGAGTTTGGAGGCGGCTTTAAAGTCGTCCTTCGAGGCGGCTGCTTTAAGTTTACAGGCCTCAATTTGTGGCTCCTATGTGGCCAGGGCGTGCAGGACGCTTGCGCAGCGGGCTTCCCCCTCAGATCCTTCCTTGAGGGCTGATTGGCCAGCCCTGGAATCGGGCTTGGCCTACTTGGCAGGCTGGCTGTATAATGTCTTGAGAGCCTCGGCTAAAGGTATGGCTCAGACAGTCTCTGCACGGCGGTGGCTTTGGCTGAAGCATTGGTCTGCTGACCACGCCTCTAAGTCTCGCCTGGCTAAGTTGCCTTTTAAAGGCAAGCTGCTCTTTGGGGTTGAGCTGGACAAGATTGTGACCGATCTCGGCACGTCTAAGGGCAAGAGGTTACCGGAGGTCAGGGCTCGGGCCAATGGTGCCCACCCCGGTTCCTCCAAAGGACGGTTTCAGGAAGCCCGTCGGTATTGCCCGGGCAAGTCGAGCTCCTCTGCCCCCTCTTCCATCAAAAGGAATGTCTCCCCCAAGCAGCATTCCTTTCGCAGAAACCGCCGTCCCGGAGGTGCCTCCTCCGGTCCTCCCCCAGGGTCTCGTACCCAATGACGGGGCGCTGGTCCATGGCCCAGAGCAGATTGGAGGACGCCTATCCTCGTTTCTGGGCGAGTGGACCAGGGTAACTTCGGACGCTTGAGTGCTGGAAGTCATCAGAGACGGCTACAAGCTAGAGTTCTGCCGACCCTTAAGAATCGGGTTTGTGCACTCCCTGCAAGTCTCCGGTCAAGCTGTGGCAGTGCAGCAGACTTTGGACAATCTGATCCGCCTGGGTGCGGTCGTTCCGGTGCCAGAAGATCCTCTGGCAAGGGACGTTACTCCATTTCTTTGTGGTACCTAAGAAAGGAGGTTTTGTCCGGCCTATCCTCGACCTCAAGGGGTCAATCGGGCTTTGGAAGTTCGGCACTTCCGAATGGAGACTCTCCGCTCTGTTATAGCGGCAGTACAGGCAGGGGAGTTCCTGGCATGCTTGGACATCAAGGAAACTTACTTGCATATTCCCATCTGGCCTCCTCATCAACGCTTTCCGCGTTTTGTAGTTCTGAGGACACTCCCAGTTCAGAGCCCTCCCTTTCAGGTTGGCTACTGCTCCGCGGACCTTCTCCAAGTTATGGTGGTCATCACGGCCTTCCTACGCAAGAAAGGAGTACAAGTCCATCCTTATCTGGACGACAGGTTGATCCGAGCCCCCTCTTATGCAGAGTGCGGCAGAGCTTCAGACCGGGTGATTGCTCTTTTGAGCTCCCTGAGGTGGATCATCAACTGGGAGAAAAGCCAGCTACGCCCGACTCAGTCCCTGGAGTATCTGGGAGTTCGATTCGACCCCCAAATGGGCAGAGTGTTCCTGCCAGACAATCGGATTGTCAAGCTTCAGGCTCAGGTGGACAAGTTCCTAGCAGCCTCTTCTCTTTGGGCTCGGGACTATGGGCAGCTGTTGGGCTCTATGACAGCCATGATGGAAGTAGTGCCCTGGGTCAGGGCCCATATGAGACCTATACAGCTCTCTCTGCTGCAGCGATGGACTCCAGCTTTGGAGGATTACGCTGTGCGCCTTCCCTTGGATCCAGCGGTGCGCAAGGCGCTGAGCTGGTGGCTGAGCCCAGACAAGCCGTCCGCAGGAATGCCTCTTGTGACCCCGGAGTGGGTTTTTCATCACGGCGGACGCCTCTTTGTGGGGCTGGGGAGCCCACTGCTTGGGAAGGACAGCGCAGGGGCTCTGGTCCCCTGCAGAGGCAGAGTGGTCTATCAACCTCCCGGAACTCAGAGCCATTCGGTTGACGCCTTTGGAGTTTCTCCCGGGCCTGGCGCTGAAGCCAGTACGGGTCCTGTCGGACAATGCCACGGCTGTGGCCTATTTCAATCACCGGGGAGGTACCAGGAGCGCCCCTCTAGCCAAGGAGGCCATGAAGCTATGCCTGTGGGCGGAAGCAAACCTGGAACAGCTGTCGGCGGCCCACATTGCGGGAGTCATGAATATTGCTCAGGCGTTCTTGGACATCACGAAGCGCCGGGGCCAGCCGAGCCTAGATTTGATGGCATCTTCAGCCAATTGCCAAGTGCCGCGCTTTTTCAGCAGAGGACGGGACCCTCGATCTCTGGGAGTAGATGTTCTTCTCCCACAGTGGCCGACACAGGAGCTCCTCTTTGTGTTCCCGCTTTGGCCCATGTTGGGCAGGGTGCTAGGCCGGGTGGCAAAGCATCCGGGCCGGATAATCCTGGTGAGTCCGGATTGGCCCAGACGTCCCTGGTATGCGGACGATCAGGCTCTCAGTGGACGGACCTCTGCAGATGCCAGCGGAGCGGGGCCTGTTGCATCAGGGTCCCGTGGTGATGGAGGATCCCTCCCCCTTTGGTCTTACGGCCTGGCTATTGAGCGGCAGCGTCTGATAAAGAAGGGCTTCTCAGACAAGGTCATTGCCACTATGCTCAGAGCGAGGAAGCACTCTACTTCTACTGATTACGCCAGGGTTTGGCATACCTTTGCATCGTGGTGTGAGGCAGGCTCACTTTCTCCCTTCACTGCTCCAATTTCTTCAGTGTTGGCGTTCCTGCAAGAAGGTCTGGAAAAAGGCCTGTCACTCAGTTCCCTTAAGGTCCAGGTAGCGGTTCTTGCTTGCTTCAGGGGTCACCTGAAGGGTGTTTCCCTGGCATTGCAGCCAGATGTGGTGCGCTTTCTCAAGAGAGTTATTCACCTGCGCCCTCCTCTGCATGCAGTGGTACCTGCGTGGAATCTCAATCTGGTGCTAAGAGCCTTGCAGAGGCCGCCTTGTGAACCCTTGTCGAGGGCATCTCTGAAAGAATTGTCGTTGAAAGCAGTCTTTTGGTGGCTATCGCTTCAGCCAGAAGAGTTTCCGAGCTCCAGGCGCTATCACGTTGAGAGCCCTTTCTGCAGTTCACTGAGGCAGGAGTGTCTATTCGCACAGTGCCTTCCTTCCTGCCCAAGATTGGTCCTCGCTTCCATGTGAATCAGCAGCTCTGTCTACCCTCCTTTTGTAGGGAGGACTTTCCAGAGGAGTACTCTGCTCTCAAATATTTAGATGTGAGACGAGTCATCATCAGATACTTGGAAGTGACCAATGATTCCGGAAGTCGGATCATCTGTTTGTGCTGTTCACAGGTCCTCGTAAGGGTCTGCAGGCTGCCAAGCCTACAGTGGCACGATGGGTCAAGGAACCCATTGCAGCGGTTTATGTGGCCGCAGGGAAGGTGCCGCCTATCCAGCTGAAGGCTCACTCCACTAGAGTACAGGCGGCCTCGATGGCAGAGGCCGACTCCGTCTCCTTGGAAGAGATTTATAGGGTGGCAACTTGGGCATCGGCTCATACCTTCTCCAGACATTACTGCTTGACTGTGGCTGCTCGGGCGGAGGCCCGGTTTGGAGCTTCAGTGTTGCGCTCAGGGATTTCTGTGTCCCGCCCTGGGTGAGTACTGCTTCGATACATCCCACCAGTCTATGGATTGATCAGCATGATGATATGGAAGCAGGGGCGTATCTGCGTGGGGCCTCAGGGGCCTGGGCCCCCGCAGATTTTGCCCTGGCCCCCCCTACCGCCATCAACCCTCCCCCGCTGCCGTTCTTACTTTTGCTGGCGGGGGACCCCAACCCCCGCCAGCCGAGGTCTGCTTCCACCTGCCGCTGCCTTCACAACTTCTTCTTCAGCCGGCGGGGGACCCCAAACCCCCGCCAGCCGCCCCGCGCTGTTTATAATTCATCTTCGGCCTCCGTGGCCGTGCTGCTGGGATAGGCGGCGCTGTTGAAATCCACTTCGGAGTCTGACGTCGTTGTACGTTGTACGTGCTGCGACGTCAGACTCCGAAGTGGATTTCAACAGCGCCGCCTATCCCAGCAGCACGGCCACGGAGGCCGAAGATGAATTTTAAACAGCGCGGGGCGGCTGGCGGGGGTTTGGGGTCCCCCGCCGGCTGAAGAAGAAGTTTTGAAGGCAGCGGCAGGTGGAAGCAGACCTCGGCTGGCGGGGGTTGGGGTCCCCCGCCAGCAAAAGTAAGAACGGCAGCGGGGGAGGGTTGGCGGCGGGAGGGGGGTGGAGAGACTAAGTTATTGGGGGGGGCGGGGGGGGGGGGGGGCGCTAAAATGTGCCCCCTCCCTCTGGCTCTGGCCCCCCCTACCGCCGGAGTCCAGATACGCCCCTGTATGGAAGGTAAAATTATGTATCATACCTGATAATTTTCTTTCCATTAATCATAGCTGATCAATCCATAGCCCCTCCCAGATATCTGTACTGTTTATATTCTGGTTGCATTTCAGGTTCAAGTTTAGTCTTCAGTTCCTGTACAGGAGGACTTCGTGTTCAAGTTTTTTCAATTGGATTCTTCAGGAGTTGAGACGATTTTGTGTTACAGTGAGCTGCTGCATTCCTCTCCCCCCCCCCCCCCCCCCCCGTTTTATGGGGCTGGATTGATACCTAAATTCTGCCGGCGCTCCCTCCCGCTTCGTGCGGCTGTAGGGCAGCTTTGTACCCCTCCCCCTTCGGCGGTGTTCGGGTCAGTCAGCTCCTGTTGCGGTTGCAGGATAAGCCAGATCCCCCCGCATCGACAGGTGTGGTGTCCCTCCCCCGCTCCGCGGGGATGAGCTGGACGGATTCCCCTCCCCCACTTGTGTGGGGATGAGCTGGGTTAATTCCCCTCCCCCGTTTCGGCGGTGGTGAGCTGGGCAGAGTGTCCCTTTGTGGGTGTAATTCTCTAAGTGCTGAGTCCTGCAGATGGAGCTTTGATATCGACATACTGAGGAGTTTCCGGCAGCACATGACCACATATAGGGAGGCAAAAGGATTGCTCTTTATCTCCACCTGCTGGTAGATGGACACAACCCACCAGACTATGGATTGATCAGCTATGATTAATGGAAAGAAAATTATCAGGTATGATACATAATTTTACCTTTAACTTCAAGAACGAACAGTACCTCCTACATCACTAGAAAACTGGCAGAATATTTTATAAAAGATGCTCACTGTACATGGAGCCTTTTAAAAAATACCTCTAAGGTTATGGGAAAAATAACACTGGTAAACGGCATTTTTGTTACAAAGAATGTGAATGGTGTTCTTAGCTAAGTCATGGGTGCTGAATTCGAAAATGAAATCAGTTTTTGCCTATCGGGCTCAGTTTTCTTGTGACACGCTACCCTTTTTATAAAAATCCTTGAAAACGCTGCATTTTGGTACCCTGCTGTGCAGGGCCGCCAAGAGGGGGAGGTGGGGGGATAAAATCCCCAGGGCCCGGACCTTCAAGCGGGGCCCGGTGCCAGTCCTACCCACCCTCTGACCGTCTGCCACCGGGCCGGCCCCCTGTATTTAATTCACCGCGCGGTGCGACTCTCCCTCTCATCTCCCTGTGAGGCGGAACTCCTCCCTTCGGGTCTCCTTCCCTTCCTGTATCCCGCCCTCGGGGGAGCAGCAGCGGTGACCTTGGAGGGGGGAGGGGAGCGGTGACCTTGGGGGCGGGGCTGCTGTGGATTAATTTAATTCAGCAGTTGTAATTGTTGGAAAAACAATTGAAATATACTAGGAATTACAATACAAAACCCTTAGTTTAGAAAGCCACCACCAGGAAATAAGGGAGGTTTGGCAACATTGCCCATGAGTCATGCTCGAACATGTTCAAACAGGTTCTGTTGCGTCAGTTGCCACCTGTATCTCAACATTGAGAGTTCAGTCAACAATTGCTGTTGGAAGTGACTGTTTGTAGTTCTACGTTTGTGAAGGTTTGTTTTTGTGTCATTTCAGAAGAAATGCCTCGTACCTGTGCAAATAGCCCAAATTCTTTTTGTTATACCTGTGGAGAGTTTACTCTGAAATCGCAAAAACGAAAACTTAATCCTCTTGTAAAAAAGTGCTACGAACTATATTTCGGGTGTAAGGTTGGTGAACAGGGCCGCAAATGGGCTCCCCACATTTGCTGTTTGATATGTGTTACACTCCTGACAGGCTGGTTAAAAGGAAGACGTCGCATGCCCTTTGCTGTTCCCATGATTTGGAGGGAAACAACGGATCACACAACAGACTGTTATTTCTGTCTGACAAAAATAGCAGGAATCACCTCGAAAACAAGGAAAACTGTGCAATATCCTAACTTACCATCTGCTATAAGACCTGTATGTCACAGTGGAGATTTGCCAGTACCAGTGTCTCCTGAGAATTTGATAGTGAGTGAAGATGAATACAGTGACGAACATGCAGAAGACAGAGAAGGGGATATGCATACCGACCCATCATTTTAGGACCTCTGTGAATCAAATGTGCCCCACTTTTTGACACAAGGGGATCTCAACGATCTTGTTCGTGATTTAAATTTGTCGAAGCAACAGGCTGAGCTTTTAGGTTCGAGATTAAAAGGATGGAATCTTCTTTCTTGTGATACGAAAGTGAGTGTTTTTTGTGACCGACATGCTATTTTTTCTGAATATTTCTCCAAGGAAGGTGACATGGAGGCTCATTTTCAAAGCACTTAGCCTCCCAAAGTTCCATAGAAACCTATGGAACTTAGCCTCCCAAAGTGCTTTGAAAATATGCCTCATGGTCTTTTGTAATGATATCGAATCCGTTAGAACGGTTCCACCAGGACATTTCTCAAATGGAAAAGCGTTATCAAGGCAAATGGAATGCCACAATGTTGTCCGACTACTGCTGGACCTTACGGAGAGACGTTCCCGAGGCAAAGTACCACAGGAAATCAGGAAGGAAATCTTTTTAGGTATGTTTCATCACTTCTCTTTACTCTTATGTTAGTTATATCTTTGATTTCTTTGTGAACTGACACAGTTTTTTTGGAACTCTTGTAGCAGAAGCGTGTCATTTTGCCAGATACATATAATAGCTACATACGCCGACACAAACATTTATAAAAACCATTATCACATGAAAACTGAGGCTGATACAGAAATTCTGAAATGAGATCTGGATTCAGGGAAGAATTATCTTCCATAAAATGTATGTTTTGTTCCTGTTACAGAAAAAAAAAGTTCTTTTTGGAGACTAGTGTAATTGTAGTTTGCATTTTACAAAAAGCGCAGCAATCACCTGGGATTTTGAATGTGTAAGTGGCAGCAGTTACATGCATAACAGAGATTCTGCACTTCCATAACTGAGCATGCGCAGTTATACCCACCTTGCGCACAGAAGAGTGACACATGAGTAAATGAAAGGCATTTTATTCTATAAGGTCACATGTAAGAGCTATAGAGTGTAATTGCAAGGGGACATAATGTAGGCGGAGCATGGGAGGGACACAAGCAGGGCCGCCACTTGTGTGTGCAAATTACAAAATACTGTAAGATGCATGCATTACATGCTACAGTTAGGCGCGCCCATTTATAAGAACATAAGAATAGCCATACGGGGTCAGACCAATGCTCCATCTAGCCCAGTATCCTGCTTCCAGCAATGACCAATCCAGGTCACAAGTACCTGACAGAATCCCAAATAGTAGCAAGATTCAATGCTACCAATCCCAGGGCAAGCAGTGGCTTACCCCACATCCGTCTCAATAACAAACTACAGACTTTTTCTCCAGGAACTTGTGCAAACCTTTTTGTCACTGACCTGCCACAAATGGGCGGGTCTACGTTCATAACTGGAAGTAATCTTTAAGTTCCATGCATTATTTATTTATTTTGACATTTAAACCCCACATTATCCTGAACATACTTCAGTTATCAGTTTTGACAGATGACTTCCAACCATATCTTTCACATATAACAATGCTTCAACACAGGAAATCGGAGGAAAAAACCTCAATAGAGCCCCTTCTTATTGTGACACAGCCTACTTTATCCAGGAGCATTCATTCTCAACATTGACCAAAAAACCTCCAGCCTCCTTGTAATTTTTCTATATTTTCAATATACAAAAGTATGCTAATATATAATTCTTCTTTTTCTTTTTTCAAATTGAGCTTATTAGCTAAACTTATCTGCGCGTTATGGCCATTGTTATCCAAATGTCATGGCCAACTATGGCCAAAGTTTCGAACCTTCCTCACGGTCCATGGCGGGTCTCATTTACTGTTCTGCCATCTGGTGCGCTCCTTCTGCAGCTCTCTAGAGTGCACCAGACGCCAGTTACATTTAGGCCGACCAAACCCCCTCCCACAGATATTTAATGCCAGTCACCGGAAATAATCCGGCATTGAACATCCGGACTCAGTGCTGATTGCAACGCTGAAATGCCTCCTGCAGGCTGAATATCAGCCGGTAACTTGTGCATACACATTGGCGTTTAACCTTAGACAATCTGTTATAGAAGGAGGGGGTTTCTGTGTAAGGGCTTCCACTTATAAATGCCAGAAATTGACAAAACTGGACTTCTAAGTGGAGTCAATTGAGGAGTGAAGCTACCAAAATCTAATCCCCCCCCCCTGCCCCTTTTACTAAGCTGCACTAAAGTTTTGCAGCCTAAAAAATTGGTGCAAAAATAAACCCTTAAAATTCAGTTCAGTTTATAGAATTAATGCTCAAGTGGAGAGGTCACACATAAAATTAGGCTTGACCATCTGCTCCTACAAAAATGTGGTGCAAATGCTCACACCTAAATTTACACACGGAGCACTTTTATTCTACAATTACGTGTGTATCTAAAAACCACACCCTCAATCCACCTTGAAACACCCACCATTTCTGTGCCCCCTGTTTTGAACTGCACGTAAATTTTAGGTGTGAATCCCATGCCTAACATTACATTGGTAAGTCCCAATTAAATATAATTAGTGCCAATAGTTGCTTGTTAAAAAGCCAATTATTGGTACTAATTGGCTCATTATTCTATTAAATTGCACGCACAAATCAGGAACATGCCTAAATTTGTGCACACAATTTTTGGCGACCTTTATAGAATCAGGGGGTAACTGCATTGCAGATAATGTGGATACACTTAATGTCGCCTTTATTATTAATTAAAAATTGTGCCCTTCTAATTGAACGAAACCAAAGCTCGTAACGGACATATAAGAACTTTTCCCCTCTACGATTCTCTTCCTCTCTACGATTCCCTAATGTGTCTGTTACACATGAACCTTATTCTACCACAAGATTACTGTATTTGTTAATACCGGAATTGGCGAACGCCTTTACGGTACTTTGAGGCATATTTTCAAAGCACTTAGCCTTCCAAAGTTCCATAGGTTTCTATGGAACTTTGGAAGGCTAAGTGCTTTGAAAATAAGCCTCTATGTAAGCCATATTGAGCCTGCAAATAAGTGGGAAAATGTGGGATACAAATGTAACAAAATAAATAAAGATATTGTTTAAAGTATACACATTTTTGTAATATATTTTTGTGGAATCTGGTATTATTCCTTAGAGAAAGTGTTTGTCGTTCGCATTCAGACTCCCTGAGGATACCATCTGGTGAAATGTGGTCCACCTTAGGAGAGCTGCAAGTTATTTCAGAAAGCTGCAGTAGGTCATTGATAGTTAGCAGATTATCATTGCATTGAACATACTGTTGGAGCTGCATAATTTGAGATTTTTATCGCTTTAACCCTCCTGGTGATGGAGCCCTTTTGTGTGCCTATTTATAGACACTGAAGTTTGCTACAAAGTGCCCGCAGAGAACAGTGGAAATTTGAAGAAAAAAGTTACTCATTTTCCTTTACATTTGCTTGGAACCTTTCCTGTGAAGGTGAATTTTTTTTCACATATGTGATAAATATAACCTTCAAACACTGGGGCCTTTTTACAAAGGTGCACTGAAAAATGGCCTGCGCTACTGTAGGCATGGGTTTTTGGGTGCGCGCATAATCATTTTTCAGCACACCTGTAAAAAAGACCTTTTAAAAATTTTTGCCGAAAATGGACCACCCAGTTATCATATGAGAGCTTACCGTTAAGTCAATGGGTGATGGTAAAGTGTCAGCCTGAAAATGGACATGCATTGCTTTTAGTTTTGAACACAAAAAGTGAGGACGAGTTGAGGAGGAAATCCAAAAAACTTTATTAGTAATAAAATGACGACCCGACACAGCTGTGTTTCGGCATCAAAGTCTGCATCAGGGGTCAAACAAATCTTTTTAGGTTGTCACTCGATAAAAATCCAAGGAAAATATGGCTTTAGGACTTCCTTAGAACACAAGAATGGAGAAGTCAGCTGTGGAACGCCTCGACGGCAATACACATAAATGATGTCAGTAGTACTACTATTGCCGTCGAGGCGCTCCACAGCTGACTTCTCCATTCTTGTGTTCTAAGGAAGTCCTAAAGCCATATTTTCCTTGGATTTTTATCGAGTGACAACCTAAAAAGATTTGTTTGACCCCTGATGCAGACTTTGATGCCGAAACACGGCCGTGTCGGGTCGTCATTTTATTACTAATAAAGTTTTTTGGATTTCCTCTTCTACTCGTCCTCACTTTTTGTGTTCAAAACTAAAAGCAATGCATGTCCATTTTCAGGCTGACACTTTACCATCACCCATTGACTTAACAGTAAGCTCTCATGCGATAACTGGGTCGTCCATTTTCAGCAAAATTTTTTAAAAGGCCTTTTTTACAGGTGCGCTGAAAAATGATTCTGCGCGTACCCAAAATCCATGTCTACAGGAAGTGAAAGGAATACCGAAACCTTGGCCAACGTTGGCCGTGGAGTGGAGAGACTAAGCGACAGCAGTTCGAACGCAGCAGCAGCAAGATAAGTGCTGGTTTAATTAGCTACACTAAACTAGTAGAAAAAATAATTAGTAAATGAGTCTGCACAAAGAGGGGGTTTTTTTTGCCAATGATGACAGTAAGAACTCCTGGTAATTAAGAGCCAGAGAGCTTGTTTAAAGAGTATGTTGAAGCTTTTTCCTCCATAAAACAGCACGTAGACACAAATTGGTAAGATTCTTTTGGCTAGGAGTTTTCAGTGAGATAGTACTTTAAGTAGGTTGATCTTAGGTAACGCTCAAACATAGTGAATATTAGTTCATAGCCACAAAATTTGGAAAATCAGCCATTCTATTGTGGTAAAAATTGCCTCAGTACATGGGAAAACCTCTCATAAGGTAGCATTAAGGCAACTTTTTACCACACTATACAAAAGACCCCAATGAGATTAATACAAACCGAAGAGCCCTTAACACATAAACACACTATCAATATCAAAGAAAATTTTATATTCCCAGAGAGCAGTGTGATAATTATATACATCCCTATGGTATTTTTTTCAAATTGAAAACACTTTTCAGACCAGTCATCCTTAATGCAGTGTGTCTCATCAAAGGGAAGAATGAACATTTGCTAAAACAATACACATGAGATTTAAAACAATAACTGCCAATGGGATGAATACTCCAAGATGCTAATGGATGGTGAGAATTTTGCTCTAGTGGAAAGCAGAGTAATAAGGAACCAATTATTAAGCTTACAAAATGAAATGTTCATAGAAAGCAAAAGGCCTTCAGAATGTATTAATCTGAAAAACAAAACAAAACAGATTGCAAGCCCGTATCGGTACTTCTCTAAGCTAACCTGGTGTTTGATCCATGCTTACTAGATTTACACAGGGCTCCTTTTACTAAGCAGCCCGGCAGTACTTCCCACCCCTAGCGCGCTGTTATTTCCGGCTCTACAAAAATGGATTTATTTTTGTAGCGCTGGAGTGTGCCCGGCTGTAATCAGGCAGCGCCCAGTTACAACCTGGTTAATGCGGGAGCCCTTACCGCCACCTCAACAGGTGGCGGTAAGGGCTCCTCACCTATATGGCCACGCGGCGAGTGCTTTACTTGCCACATGGCCATTTCCTGCAGGAAGGCGAGACTTCCCTTTTACCAGCAGTGGCAAAAGGGAACCTCAGTGTGCATGGAAAACATGAGCCAATGCCAGGGCCGGCCCCTTTGGCTGCAGCTTGGTAAAAGGGGCCCACAGTGTAGTATCTACTAGTTGCTATGGGACTTCTTTACTGAAGTGCACTAGGCAGTTAACATATAAATTACAACAAGCACAGTAAATGCTACATGCTGGCATGATAGCACATACCATTTGGAATGTTAACTACATGCCATGTTAGCAGGTGAGAACTGGTTACATTATAAATGGAGAATGGGCTTGGACAGTATAATGCAGTTATGGTACTTACTATGCGTTGTCGCAAAAAAAATCCTTTAAGTTTGCCTTGCATGAGGAGAAATGGTCTCCAGTTGTCTCTTACTTTCAAACTCCTACTGTACCACTGGCCGCTGCTCTTCTGATGTATATGGCATTTGCATGCAATGTGGTACTGTATTGAAAACCAATTAAAATGTTAAAACAGAAAAAATTGCCGTACTGGGTCAGACCAAAAGTCCATCTTACCCAGTATCCTGTTTCCAACCATGGCCAAGTCAGGTCACAAGTACCTAACAGAATCCCATACAGTAGCAAGATTCCATGCTACCTACCCCGCAGGAATAAGGATTACTTTTCCTCAGGTTTACCTTAATAATGGTATGGACTTTGCCTCTGGGGGCAGGAGCGAAGCTGTTAGGCTCGACCATGGTGGTAGGCCAAAAGACCTATGTACCAGGGAGCTAGGCCTAGGACCAGAACTAGACCGAACACTTTTACCATTTACTGGAGGTAGAGAAATACTGGAGAAATACAGAGATACTAGTCCTACCTCTAGCGCATAAAATTATCCAGCTGGCCTCAGACTGGTGTAACGATACAGTTCTGCAAGGTCCCAAGTTGGACTTGGCTCACCTGACTGTTGCAGTTGCAGTCTACATGTACATAATGGAGGTGTATGCAGTGGAGCTTTGCTGCTTTCCTCTGGGCCTCCTCAATCTATCTGGGTCCTGGACAATGCCTACCTGGATCAACCATTCCCATGTCACTTCTCCCCCTGGGCAAGAAGGAGAAATTAGACCTTACCTGCTAATTTGCTTTCCTTTAATCCCTCCGGACCGGCCCAGGATTGGACTGATGGGTTGTGCTCGCCTACCAGCAGGTGGAGACTGAGAAAAAAAAACTCTGACTCTAGAGAGCCAATAAGAGCCCTGGTCATGTGACCCTAGCCTCAGTATTTGAATAACAAAGCAGAAAGGAAAAGAAGAACCTATATTCTGTGCCATGAGGAATCCAAGCAGCCAGGAAGCACCAGATAAACGTGCTTACAACTACGGCTTAGCCGTGACAGAGGGCTCACCAACAACTCGTTTCAGAGCTGAGGTATGGCCAATTATGTACAGCTTTTTGTACTTGTTTAAATTGTTCAACTTGCATAACATAAAACTATGAAATTCTTGAAACTGTTCAACTTGCATAACATAATGAAGTATATAACCATTTAACTTGGAGAACAGTATGCAAATCCTTTAACTGTCTAACTTGCAGAACAGCTCTGAAGACGACAGTTGAATATCTGTACACAGCAATGTAGAATGAAAAATAGCACTCGGGAGGGGCCTGGGCCGGTCCGGAGGGATTAAAGGAAAGCAAATTAGCAGGTAAGGTCTAATTTCTCCTTCCTTAGCATCCCTCCGGACCGGCCCAGGATTGGACTGATGGGACGTAACAAAGCAGTAGTCCTACGGGAGGGACCCCAGCAAACCCGCTGTGAGCACTCGGGATGCAAAGACCGCCTCTTGACGACACTGAACATCAAGTCTGTAATGCTTAGAGAAGGAATGAAGAGAAGACCAAGTCGCCGCCTTACAGATCTCCTCTGGAGGCACCAAGGAGCACTCCGCCCATGAGGCTGCCTGCCCTCGTGTTGAATGAGCCTTAAGCGCCTCAGGAACCGTTTTGCCTGCTAAAAGATAAGCAGACGCTATCATCTCCTTAATCCACCGAGATAAAGTGGGCTTAGAAGCTGACAAGCCCTTGCGGTGCCCAGCGAAAAGGAGAAAAAGATGGTCCGAGCGACGGAAATCGTCCGTAACTGCGATATATCGTTTAAGAACTCTCTTAACATCCAGAGTACGCAAGTTCTGCTGCTCCCTCGTGCCTGAGGCCGATCCTAGCACAGGAAGGAAAACCGACTGGGACATATGAAACCGAGACACGACCTTGGGTAAAAAAGAAGGAACAGGTCGAAGTACCACTCGCTCTTTAGAAAATTCCAGAAATGGAGATCTACAGGAAAAGGCTTGCAACTCTGAGACTCTCCTGGCCGATGCAATAGCCACCAAAAACACTGTCTTAAGCGTCAAATCCTTCAGAGAACACGCTAGTAACGGCTCAAAAGGCGGCTTCGTTAGAGCCGAAAGGACCAGATTAAGGTCCCAAGATGGAAAGATTGGCCTGACCGAAGGACGAAGAAGACTAACTCCCTTCAAAAACCGGGCCACCTCGGGAATACTGGCCAAAGACTTACCACGAATCCTTCCTCTGAAACAGGACAGAGCTGCCGTCTGCACTCTTAGAGAAGAAAGCGAAAGTCCTTTATCAAAGCCTCGCTGCAGAAAATCTAACATCTGAGGTACCGACGCACGAAAAGGAACAATGCCAGCATCTGTACACCAAGCCTCAAAAATTCTCCAGGTGCGAATATAGCTCAGAGAGGTGGAACGCCGACGAGAGCGAAGCATAGTGGAAATTACTGGAGCTGAGAAACCCTTCTTAGCTAAGCGGGCCCGTTCAAGAGCCAGGCCGTAAGACAAAATCGAGCCGGGTCTGGATGAGGAACAGGCCCTTGTACCAGCAAGGTCTTGTGCACTGGAAGTCGGAGAGGAGTCGTCCCCAACAGACGTTGCAGATCCGCATACCAAGGACGCCGAGGCCAGTCCGGTGCTACCAACACTACCGGCTCCCCGTGTTCCTCGATCCTCTGCAGGAGACGACCTATTAGTGGCCATGGAGGAAACGCGTAAAGAAGACCGGAGGGCCACCTCTGCAAGAGGGCGTCGACCCCTTCCGCTTTTGCATCTCTTCGGCGACTGAAGAAGCGAGGAGCTTTGGAATTGAGACTTGAGGCGAAAAGATCTAACACTGGAAGACCCCAGTGGAGTACTATCAACTGAAACGCCTGATCGCTGAGAGCCCATTCCCCTGGATCGAGAGTGTGACGACTGAGAAAGTCTGCCTGGACGTTGTCCACTCCTGCTACATGGGAAGCTGAGAGGCTTGTGAGGTGCAACTCTGCCCAGGCGAGAAGACTTTCCGCTTCTCGACACAGCAGACGGCACCTCGTTCCTCCCTGGCGGTTGATGTAAGCCACCGCTGAGGCGTTGTCCGAGAGCACTCGTACTGCTTTGCCCACCAGGAGAAACTTGAAGTGCTGAAGAGCCAACCGAATCGCCCTGGTCTCCAAAAAATTGATGGACTGAGCTGCTTCCAGCGGAGACCAGAGACCCTGGGTCCACTGACCTAGGCAATGAGCCCCCCAGCCTCGGAGACTGGCGTCTGTCGTCAACGGAATCCACCGAGGAGACTCCAATGGCATCCCTACCGTGAGATTCTGCATCTTTAGCCACCAAAATAGCGAGACGCGTTCCCGGTTGCGCAGAGGCAACTTTTTCAGAAGCGAATCCGTTTGCGCCGACCACCGAGACAGAAGAGACCACTGAAGAGACCTCATGTGAGCTCTGGCCCAAGGCACCACCTCTATCGTGGCAGCCATGGATCCGAGAACCTGAAGATAATCCCGAGCACAAGGGACCTTGTGATGTATCAAATTCAGAATCTGCGACCGGAGCTTCAGAATCCTGCCCTGCGGAAGCAAAACTTGACCCCTCGCCGTATCGAAGATAACTCCCAGATACTCGAGAGACTGCGAGGGAGCCAAACTGCTCTTGGATAGATTCACCACCCAACCTAGGGACTGTAAGAACGCTACCACTCGTTCCGTGACCTGGCAACTTTCTTGATAAGATTTCGCCCTTATCAACCAGTCGTCCAAATAAGGATGGACGAGAATGCCCTCTTTCCGGAGGGCCGCTGCCACCACCACCATAATCTTGGTAAATGTGCGCGGTGCTGTCGCAAGACCGAAAGGCAGCGCTCGAAACTGGAAATGATGACCTAGAACCGCAAATCGCAAGAACTTGTGGTGAGCCGGACGAATGGGAACATGCAAATACGCCTCTGTAAGATCTAATGCAGTGAGATATTCCCCTTTGCGCACCGCTACTATTACTGACCGAAGAGTCTCCATACGAAAACTTGTCACCTTGAGCGCCCGGTTGACAGCTTTGAGGTCTAGAATAGGACGAAAGGAATCTTCTTTCTTTGGGACCACGAAATAAATGGAATAACGACCCCGCTTGCGCTCCGCCGGCGGGACAGGGCAAATGGCCTGAAGGTCCAAGAGCCTCTGTAGAGTCTCCCGAATCGCCTCCGCCTTGAGACGAGAGCGACAGGGAGACTCCAGAAAGGCGTCTGAAATGGGCCTTGCGAATTCTAAGGCATAACCGTCTCGAATAACTTCCAAGACCCATTGATCCGAAGTAATTTGGGCCCACCTCTGATAGAACTGAGCCAGCCGAGCTCCAACGGGAATCAGAGGAGAGCCCTTCGCACCTTCATTGGGAAGCCCGCGAAGGGGAGCGAAAACTCGCAGCTGAGAATCTACCTCCTCTGCGGAAACCGCGAAAGGACTGAGTCCTGTTGAAAAAACGAGGTTTCTGAGACTGAGGACCCCTATCAGATTGAAATCTACGGAAAGAACGCATGCGACCCCGACCAAAGAAAGCCCCGCGACTAGACTGCCGAGGTCTATCCTCCGGAAGACGCGGGACCTTAGAATCCCCCAGGGACTGAACCAACTTATCCAACTCTTCACCAAATAAAAAGGAGCCTCTAAAAGGGAATTTACTTAATTTAGACTTGGACGCCCCATCCGCCGACCAACCTTTCAACCAAAGAGAGCGACGGGCAGCGACCCCCAAGGCCAAGGACTTAGAAGAAGCCCTCAACAGATCATACAGAGCATCAGCTAAAAACGCAGAGCCCGTCTCAATCTTAGCCACTTCCACATCAATGGCTCCTAAATCATCAGAAGAGCGGTCCAAAACTCTTTCCGCCCAACGAAAACAAGCTCTGGCCACCAGAGAACCACAAATAGCCGCTTGAACCGCCAGAGAAGAAACATGAAAACTATTCTTAAGAAGAGTGTCAAGTCTCCTGTCCTGAGCATCGCGCAACGCGGTTCCGCCATCCACTGGAACCGTGTTGCGCTTGGTAACAGCCGAGACCACAGCATCTACCACCGGAAGCTTAAGTAAGGCTCTATCAGCCTCTGGCAGAGGATAAAGAAACTGCATCGATTTAGAGGGGCGAAAGGCCGCATCCGGGACTTCCCATTGAGGCTTAATAACCTCCCAAATATCTTGATGCATAGGGAAAGTTTTTGTGGAGGCTCTGGAACCCTTAACCAAAATATCCACCTTTCGGACCCCTGAGTCAGGAAGGGGATCCTCAAAATGCAAAGTAGAGGATACCATAGAAATGAGATCCTGCAAATCCTCTCTATGGAACACTCTAGCCACCGCAGGATCCTCCCCCTGAGCCAAAGGTACAGCGTCTGGATCTAAAGAAGAATCTTCCCAAGAATTGTCCACTAATTCCTCTTCCTCCTCTAAAAGGGGCATATCATGATCCTGATTTGAAAGAGATTCCAATTGCATGTCCCAAACCCTAGGTCTCTTGGGAGGGAGGGTAGTAGTGACAGGTTCTTGTGACACTGCTGTACCAGAATTGCCCCTCTGCATTAAAAACGCCTGATACATCTGTAGAACAAACTCAGGAGGAAACCCCCCTGCCTGAGAGCTGGCAGCCTGTAAAATAACTCCCGATTCTGTATCAGCTAAGGTCGCAGAGCTGCGCAAAGCAGACGGACCCCCTGCAGAAAGAACCGGAGCTGGGCTCAAAATGGCCGCCGTTCGCGCCAAAACTCCAGCGCTACCCCCCGAATCTGAGGCCTCCACTGTCGACGCTAACACCGTCGCGGGAGAAGAAGGGCCAACCGCCAAAACGGACCCCGAAGTCGACGGAGGGAGAGGGGCAGAAGAAACATCAATCGCCGTGCAGTATTTACAAGCGCCTGAGGCATTAACGCCTCGCCGCTGACATACAGCGCACCTCTTCAACTTCTCCGACATTTCGGAGGGAAAACCCGTGCACGCGCCGACGCGGTTCGCGCAAGTTCCCGGCGAGGTATTGCTAAATAAATAAATAACGGCACTACAAACGGCACTGCTAAAGCAAAAACAGCACTACTCTGAAAGAGGGCTGAACCACAATGCTGCAGCTTTACTTTTCAGTTTTCCCCTTTTTTTTTTTTTTTTTTTTTACACAGCTGAATCACAGCCAACAAGGCATTCCCCTGCAATCAAACGGAGCTGTCTGCTCATTCAGTCAGTGGGGCAAGTTCTCTCGATTTTTTTTTTTTTTTTTTTTTTTTTTTTACAACCTGGCTGCCTCTCCCAAAGGCAAAACACCTTTCCTCAGAAAGGGTGGCCCTTCCCTTTTAATAATTTTGAGAGAACGTTAGGGAGATGGGGAGGATTGGGGGAGGGACCCGGAAACATCCGAGTGTGACACCCCAGAGGCTGACAACAGCAGAGAAAAGCACCAAAAAGCCTCTAATAAACTTCCCCAGGCACAGAAATAAATGAGAGAGAAAAAAACCAGAATACCAATCTACATAGATATAAATCCTATAAAGAGAGACTAATGGGCTCGCTTCCTACCTGCTGGGAGACTGAGAAAATACTGAGGCTAGGGTCACATGACCAGGGCTCTTATTGGCTCTCTAGAGTCAGAGTTTTTTTTTCTCAGTCTCCACCTGCTGGTAGGCGAGCACAACCCATCAGTCCAATCCTGGGCCGGTCCGGAGGGATGCTAAGGAATGTGAGATTCTGCCACTGTGAGGGTCATTAAGGAAGAGCAGAAGCTTCCTATAGACTCCCTCACAGGTGTATTTTTGGCATTTATGTGTGTATGTGCATCAGCATGCAAATGTTACAGACGTTCAAATACTTGAAAGGTATTAATCCACAAACAAATCTTTTCCGGAGATGGGAAGGCGGTAGAACGAGAGGACATGAAATGAGATTGAAGGGGGGCAGACTTAAAAAAGATGTCAGGAAGTATTTTTTCACGGAGAGGGTGGTGGATGCTTGGAATGCCCTCCCGCGGGAGGTAGTGGAGATGAAAACGGTAACGGAATTCAAACATGCGTGGGATATGCATAAAGGAATCCTGTGCAGTAGGAATGGATCCTCAGAAGCTTAGCCGAAATTGGGTGGCGGAGCAGGTGGGGGAAGAGAGGTTGGTGGTTGGGAGGCGAGGATAGTGGAGGGCAGACTTATACGGTCTGTGCCAGAGCCAGTGATAGGAGGTGGGACTGGTGGTTGGGAGGCGGGAAATACTGCTGGGCAGACTTGTATGGTCTGTGCCCTGAAAGAGGCAGGTACAAATCAAGGTAAGGTATACACATATGAGTTTGTCTTATTGGGCAGACTGGATGGACCGTGCAGGTCTTTTTCTGCCATCATCTACTATGTTACTATGTTATGTTAGCATCTATTTTATACAATTACTAGCCGTTGAGCCCGTTAAAACGGGCTACTATTGGAATGGGGGTTTTCCAAGGCCCCCCCCCGAGGTCGCCGCTACCGGTACCCCCCCCCCCGGAGTCGCTGCCGCCGCCACCCCTCTACCCGGCCCGGGCCCTCTGTTCGCTATTAATTCAATTTACATCGCTGCAGCACGCAGATCAGCTGAGCTCCCGTCGGCCTGGCCTTCCTTCTCTGCCTGTGTCCCGCCCTCGTGTGACGTACCGTCGGCGAGAGCGGGACACAGGCAGGGAAGGAAGGCCGACCGGAGCTCAGCTGATCTGCGTGTTGTGGCGATGTAAGTTGAATTAATTGCGATCAGAGGGCCCGGGCCGGGTAGGGGGGGGTTAACAGTGGCGGCGATCTTGGGGGGGGGAGCGCAGTTTCCCTCTCTGTCCCACCCCCGTCATCACGTATTGACGCGGGGGTGGGACAGAGAGGGAAGTCTCTACTGCGCATTTGCGAGTGAGTTCGGTCACTCGCCGTTTATATGTTTGATCCTCCTGTAAGTGCAAACTTTTACTGCACGTTAGTAAACAGAGCTCTATATTGTTTCCAGAGCAAATGCCCTGAAGTTGTGGAGGAGTAGTATACTGGTTAGTGCACCAGACTGACAACCAGGGAAGCTGGGGTCAAATCCAGCTGCTGTTCCTTGCGATCCTCAGGTACAATCTCAGATTGTGAGCCCTCAAGAACAGGAAACTACTGTACCTCGGTCTAATTCACCTGAGGCTACTGCTGAAAAATAGTGTTAGCTAAATCCAGAATACATTGTCTTAGATAACAGGATGAAGTAGGTCCACCATTACTAACTCCAGAGTTAGACATTTGCTTCTGCTGTTTCAGCCCCCATCAATCACATATTTTGCCTTTCAAAAACAGAGAATCTTATAATTTAGATCATAATATTTAGACAAAGTGTTCCCTCGTATCCAAGGAAACTCTACTGAAATAAAGATTTTGTGTCAAAACCTTTTATGGACTTTGAAGAGGTACAATAGAAGTCTAGCTCCCTCACATAAGTAACTGCAGAGAAATCAGATCGAATATCATGTGAATGAGAAAACCATTTGTTTTTTCTGCTTCATTGCCCTCTCTATGGGGCCTATGTACTTAACATTTTTTTCCAATAAATACGAAGTGAAAAAAATTCTTTAACACATCATACCCTACAGCTCTTTGCATCCTCTATGACAGGTCGTCATCTTATTTTGAGGTCCCATGTGAACATTTACCCCCAGATTCTATAAATGACCCATACGTTTCCATGTACAAACTTGCACGCTATTCTGAGATGCGTGCATAGCTAAGAGGCCCTTTTACTAAGGCGCGTAAGGCCCCTATGCGCATACAACTCACATAAAATTGGAACTACCGCCCGGCTACCGTGTGCCCCGGGTGGTAAATTAATTAGCAACAACTTGTATTTGCATGTGCAACTTGCGACATGCTACTCTATAAAGATCGGCATGCAAATCTTATTATGTAGAACTCAAAAGGGGGCATGGCTATGGGTAGGACATTCCCTAAAGATGCACACAATATTACTAAATACCCAGGATTCATGCTTAAATTACAGGCCAGAATTTACACCAGTTCACTTGGTATAAATTCTCGCATCCAAAGTTTGGCACAGAAATTGGCTCTAAGCACCATTCAATAAATGGCATCCAACTAGGAGCACTGTTTATAGAAAAGTGCTCTGCTCAAAATGTTTTGGCACTGTTTTTTGAGTGCCATTTACTGAATCCAGTTCTTAGTGGCAGGTCCTTTCACTAGAGTTGATATAATAATAATAATAATAATGGTATAGTTATAAGTGGGGTTCTGCCTAGCTCTGGGAAGTAGTAGCTTGGGTAGCACATGCACTGGTAGATCTTTTAAGAATATAAGAAAAGCCATGCTGAGTCAGACCAAGGTCCATCAAGCCCAACTTTCTGTCTCCAACAGTGGCCGGTCTGGGTCACAAGCACAAAGAAGATTCCAAATTGTAGGTCTATTTCCCAGAGCTGATTTCCAGGGATGTGCAATTGTTTTGAAGTGAACCTGACTAATAATTTTGTATGAACTTTTCCTCCGGGAGCTTGTCCAAATCTCTTTTGAGCCCCCTACATTCTTTGCCTTGATACATCCTCCAGAAACAATTTCCATTACTATGCATTGCATGAAAAAAACCTATCTACAATGGTGGAATAATACGTAATCTGTGGTGGTCAGTGCTCGTTTAAATGCTGGCCACAATACGTTTTTTTTTTATACTTGGATATTCAGCACTGGGCCATACTTCAGTACTGCCGCTGAATATCCAGGTATTCAGTGGCCACTGGAATTTACATGAGTAATGGCATTAATCAGCACCAGTAGCCAGATGGTTATCTGGGCAAGTTAGGACAGCTACTTTGCTGACTAGCTCTCTGGATATTCATGCTGACACCCAGATTACTTTCAGCACCACCTGAACTCTAAACCTAGACCACCCCGGCACTACCTGGATAGTAGCAATGCAGTCAGACATAATATTTGGTGCATAGCAACAAACTTTGCCTGAACCCAAGTAAAACTGAGCTTCTCTGGGTCCCTAACACAAGCTGACATCAAAATCCCTTCTGGGAAGTATGAACTCCCCCTCAAATCACAAGTCAGGAACCTTGGAATACAGTTAGATTCAACACTTACTCTGATTCCCCAAATCCAAGCAACCTTCAAGAGCTGCTTCTACTATTTGCGACAGCTACGCTGCCTCTCTCCTTACATCGAGAAGGTAAATCTTATCCCAGTTGTGGATGCCATGATAACATCAAGACTGGATTACTGCAATGCACTATACAATGGTCTGACTACAAAGGGCCTGCACCAGCTCCAGTTGATTCAGAATGCAGCAGCAAGACTCATAGAAGGTTGCAAGCGACATGACCATATCACACCATTGGCTACCAGTACAATACAGGGCTAAATTTAAAACTCTATGTCTGATCTTCAAGGCCCTGAAAGGAAATGGCCCTGAGTACCTGCCGCCAAGGACACTAAGGTCCTCCCAAGGACTTTCACTAACCACACCCTCTCCAAAAGACATTACACGACGTGATACCCGCAAGTGAACCTTCTCCGGAGTAGCCCCCACACTCTGGAATGCACTGCCTGAAAGGCTCCGCTTAACACAAGACTATCTCTACTTCAGGAAGCAGGTGAAAGCTGGGCTCTTCAACCAGGCCTTTACTTCAACACTGAATGTTTTAGTTTCAGATATTCAGACGAACTGCTTGCTCTTATTTTTACTTTCAATTTAACTTGTTCTCTTCAAATATACTTTTTTTTCAATGCTGTTGATACTGGATGTTTCCTTTTTTTTTTTTTGTCTTAGGCAAGTCTGCTTGCATCCAATATCTGTTAGGGTCCCTTTTACTAAGCTGCTTAGGCATCTAACCGCCTTATTTTCAAAAGTGATGGACGCCCAGATTTCGACCCAAATCGGGAGATGGGCACCTTTCTCCCGTGGGCGCCCAAATCGGTATAATCGAAAGCCGATTTTGGGCGTCTTCAACTGCAATCTGTTGCGGAAATGGGCAAAGTTGAAGGGGGCGTGTCGGAGGCGTGGTGAAGATGGGACTGGGGCGTGGTTATCGGCCGAGGAGAGATGGGCGCCCTCGGCCGATAATTGAAAAAAGAAAGGTGTTTTTACCGCAAATTTGGGTCATTTTTTTTTGGACCCTTTTTTTTCACGAAGAAGTACCCTAAATGACCACATGACCACTGGAGGGAATCGGGGATGATCCAACCCTGACTCCCCCAGTGGTCACTAACCCCCTCCCACCATAAAATAACAAACTTTAACAACTTTTTTTTCCAGCCTGTATGCCACCCTCAAATGCCATACCCAGCTCCATCACAGCAGTATGCAGGTCCCTGGAGCAGTTGTTAGTGGGTGCAGTGCACTTCAGGCAGGTGGACTCAGGCCCATCCCCCCCCTACCTATTACACTTGTGCTGGTAAATAGGAGCCCTCCAAACCGCCCCCAAAACCCACTGTAGGTGCCCCCCTTCAGCCATAAGGGCTATGGTAATGATGTAGAGTTGTGGGCAGTGGGTTTTGGGGGGGGTGTGGGGCTCAGCACCCAAGGGTTTGGGAGCTATGGACTTGGGAGGTATTTAAAGTTTTTTTTTTACTTTTTACAAGTGCCCCCTAGGGTGCCCGGTTGGTGTCCTGGCATGTGAAGGGGGACCAGTGCACTACGAATCCTGGCCCCTCCCATGACCCAATGCCTTGGATTTGTTTGTTTTTGAGCTGGGCGCCTTCGGTTTCCATTATCGCTGGAAAACGAAACTGCCCAGCTCAAATCCGCACAAATCTGATGCATTTGCCCGACACATACGGTCTGTCCCGCCCCTTCACGTACCCGTTCTCAGACATAGACGCCCATGGAGATGGGCGTTCGCGTTCGATTATGCCCCTCTAAGCGTACCCAACGCATGCCAATTTGGAACTACTGCCCAGCTACCGTGTGGCCTGCGCGGTAATTTCATTTTTTACCTGTGTCCACTACGCATGCTGGAAAATATATTTTCTCTTCCCGCGCATGACGCTAACCGGGCAGTAATCGGCATTGTACACGCGTTGATGATTACTGCCCGGTTAACATGTGAGACTTTTCGTTAAGTGAATGGGTAGTGGTAAGGTCTCAGACCCAAAACGGATGCGCGCCAATTTTCATTTTGCCGCACATCCATTTTTGCCCCCAAAAAGGCATTTTTTACTGATGCGCTGAAAAACAGATCTGTGCACATCCAAAACATGCACCTTAGTAAAAGGACCCCCTGCTGCACTTTCGCTGTAATTTTCTCGCTGCTGCATGATGTGACCTATTGCTCTTTGTTAATACTGCTAAAGGCTAGTGCTCTATATAAGTTTAATATTATTCTCTGATTTGACATTTATATTATTTTTTGTTCTTTATACCATTTTTCTCACTTGACATTGACTCACGGGACTTGATTTTCTGGTAGTCTTTGCCATATCTTATTGGCAATTGCCATAATTATACCTTCTTTTTGAATGCAACCCTAACCTCTGCTGAGCAATCAGTTTATTTTAAAGTTTAGCTCTCCCGTGATTGGAACTCTTGCAACTGGGACTACTCCAAAAGTTCCTTTCCACATTATTTCTGAGTGCATAGATATTATTTCTAGCTGATACCTTTTTGCTTACATCTACGACTGTGGCTCAGAAGCCTTCTTATGCTGCTGCTATTTCTAGACTTTCTCGTAGTCAAAAGCTTGGGGACTCTGCTTCTCTGGATCCTTCACCACTGGATCCCCCTTCTTCACAATGTCCAGTTGCCCCTGAGAATTCTCCTAGTACCAAAGCAGATTTCTTAGAAATGTTTGTGGGAAATTAAATATTTTCGTGTGAATGTGACTACAGCTATTAAAGATCTCAAAGTAGAACTTAAGCCTTTGGATGAGAGAGTGACACAAAATGAAATAAATATAGGTGAGCAGATTGACACAGTTGCAGCTTTTCAAACTAAATTGCACAATCTTGACATGCTCAGCAAAAAGCTTGAAGAAAGGCAGGATGACCTTGAGAACAGACAAAGACGCCGTATTATCCGCATTCTGGGGCGTCTCTGAAAGGGATAATGAAAACCTCCAGCAGTTTCTTATTAATCTTTATTCATTCTATGTTCCGAACTCTAACGATACAGTGATAAAGATGGAACAAATTCACCTTATACAGTCCTTTTCTTCAAACAATAAAAGCTCTCCGAGAGCAATCATTGCTTGCTTTTATAGCTTTCAAGACAAACAGACTTTTATGACAAGCATCAGAAACGGAGACTCCATCAATTTCCAAGGAGCAGGCATCAATATCTTCTCTGATTTGTCACAATTCACGCTACAGCACCATAAGGACTTCCGCCCTCTAACCCAACTAATTAGAGGAAAGGGCATCAAATACATGTGGCACTGGGCCTTCAGGATTAGGATAACAGGAGTACTTATTTGACAGGTGACCCGACTCGGGCCATGTTTCAGCACCAAGTGACGCCTGCCTCAGGGGTCAAAGTTAAAATCTGCAGTGTTTAAATCGTGTAGGTCAAATGCCTTAACACATTGAAATGTTATCGTTGAGAGTTTTCACCGCAACGCGAAAAAAAGGGGTGGTTTGGTAGAAGCCTTCTCCTGTACACGGATAGCCGTTAAGGCATCTGACCTACACGATTTAAACACTGCAGAATTTAACTTTGATCCCTGAGGCAGGCGTCACTTGGCGCTGAAACACGGCCCCGTGTCGGGTCATCTGTCAATAAAGTACTCCTGTTATCCTAATCTTGAAGGCCCAGTGTTGCTTTTTTTGTTTGTATACCATGCACCAGTAAGTTAAGACAATCTAAGAGACACTTCTTTTCCTCGACAATGATCTTTTAATAGGCAACTTCTTCAAAATCCCGTGTTTATACAAAAGGTAGTCTCGGCCTGGGAGGAGTATGTTCATTTTAATTATACTGACAAAATACATTTGTTTACTTTCTGGGATACTTGGAAGGCAGTCCTTCAAGGCCGTATTTCCAAACTATCCTCGGACATTAAAAGACAAGCAAAGAAACAGTTAGCCTCCATGCCTCACTGGCTATTCTTGATTCTGATTATAAATGCACTAAGAATAAGCGTACTTTCCAGGAACTGCTAAGGGTTAAACAGCAGATAGCAGCTCTTGAGACTGAATGAACAATGTATTATATGAATATGACTAAAAGCACCTTTTTTGAGTGCGCTAATAAATCCCCAAAACTACTTTCTTGCTCCGTATTAAGATCTTCTAATGGCACTATGTAACTCTGTACCCGTAACATTCTGAATTCCTTTTCCTCTTTTTTTTCAAGGAGTTATATATCTCTCATTCACTGTCCATGATAGAAACTATTAAATCTTGGCTAGATAAATTAGAAATTCCTCAAATGAAATCTTTTGACAGACCTTTTATATAGATGGAAGTTCAATCAGCGATTGCAAAATTGAAACAAAATAAGGCAACGGGGCCTGATAAACTTCCAGCAAAATTGTATCAATCTCTAGCTTCCCACTTTGTTCCTTATTTAATGGAAGTTTTCAATAAGATAATGGAGACCCAGTGCTTATTCAAGTCCTTCTGCTCTGCATCTATCACAGTTTTCCCTCAAGATCAGAAAGATCCAACTCTCTGCTCTAACTATAGACCTATTTCCCTACTGAATACAAAATATTTACTAAGATCCTCAGCCAAAGATTGGAGTATGCTATCAATGAGTGCACTCACCTGATCAAACAGGATTCATCCGAAATCGATATGGTTCAGATAATATTAGGCACCTCATTAGCATACTTTATCACACCTCTAAGAACACTGAAGACCTGGCGATCCACTCTTTAGATGCCTAAAAGGCATTTGATAATGTAGAATGGACTTGTCTATTTTGTGTCCTCCAGAGCTTTGGTTGTGGTCCACACTTTTTGTCCTGGATACAAGCGATATACCTAAAACCCTCCACATCTGTTACTGTTAATGGTGCTCTTTCCCAGTCTTTTTGCTTATACACTCTTGCGTGCCTTACAACTAAAAGATCTCTCCACCCAGAATCCTGACTACTTCTTTTCGTGGTTGGGAAGAATTAATATTTTTAGAATCTTCATATTTCATAAAATTATTTTTGTATTTATTAGCTTGCCGATTTCTGTTCCCAGAAATTTCTTTGTGAAATTAAGATCAAGCATCATACATTATGTCTGGTATAAGAATAGGCCTCCCTTTTTTTTTTTACATCCAAGCAACTAGGTGTTTTGGGCCTACCAAATCTGCAATGGTATTATTGATCTGCCTGTTTAAAAGCACTTCATTGTTGGATAAATCCCTTTGCTCAGTCACATTGGATCCAATTGGAGGAGTCAGTCTCCATTGTTATATCATCACCCCTTTATTTCTTGTGTTCTTCTTAGCTGGAAGAAGGTTTGCCCTCTGAAATCTATTTCACCTGCTTTTACTCCACTTATGCCTCTCCTGGCTAACTCATACATAAGGACTCTGGGCTTGCCTACTGATCTAGTTAATTTTCCTTTGGCCAAGTTATTCTTGCAAGGCAATCTACAGTCTATATCTGATATTTTCTGTACATTCCAAGTGAAACTCTCGCTCTTTCAGTACTTCCAAATTCACCATTTCATTTCCATTACTGTTCCTAATGAATGCATTACTCGTTCGTTGTCATTCTTTGAAGAGGTTCTCTTTCAACGTCTCTCTTAAAAACTTTATATCGTGCTTTTTTAAAAGTACCTTTCTGACTCTTCCACCCTGCCGTTTTAATTACATTGACCTTTGGGAAAAGCTGGTAGGAAAACAGTCTATCGAGAACTTCTGGACTTCGATATGGTCTTACTCTTTCCACTCCTCTATATCACTGACACTTGGCCATTTTTTGTCAATGTGAGAGAATGTGTTAGCTGCAAAAAATTGAACCTCTTCCCTGAGGAAGATTCAAAACTTGGCCATGTTGGTGGAGGTTCTCACACTGTGGAAAACAGCTGCAAGTTAAGTTAAAAGAAGAGAGGAAAAAAGGCTGCCCTCACTTTATACATACCAATCTGAATATCAGCCAGTATACAGTTAGCTTTTGGGTGACAGCTGCAACCCAGATACTCAATGGTGAAGGCTGGACATGGCCTGGCATTGAATATTCAGGGTCAGTTTGTCCTGCAGAATTCAGCAGCTTAAAAATCCTCTTTATTAAAGCACTGATAAAGTGAATTACAATGGCCTATAAGACTCATTACCACACATGATTAACTGAGCGCAAATCAGTAGATAAAAAAAGACTTAAGATGCCTATCCTGACATAAACAGATAACGATCTATTCACCCATGAATGAAAATTGTATACTTGTTTTCAACTTGGAGGCAAACTGAATTCCTAGATGCCATACAATACAGTACAATATGAGAACTTCTGTTCCTCTACATGCCAACAGGCTTAGTGCAGATTACAAAAGCGTTTTAAAAGTAGGGAACATAACATCCCAGATTACAAGTTAAACATAATACTAATTACAGGAAATTCTAGAAATAAGAACATGCCAGCTCTGATTACTTAATAATAAAACCAACTTTACTCATTTCAAGACAGACATTTAATATATTTTCTAAAAAGACAGGATTTCAAAAGTTTCCTAAATCGGAGATAAGAAGGCTCAGAGTAGGAAGCAAAGAGTTCCAGCATTTTTTTTGTTACATTTGTACCACCCTGCGCTTTCCCACTCATGGCAGGCTCAATGCGGCTTACATGGGGCAAAGGAGGGTTAAGGGACTTGCCCAGAGCCACAAGGAGCTGCCTGTGCCTGAAGTGGGAATCAAACTCAGTTCCCCAGGACCAAAGTCCACCACCCTAACCACTAGGCCACTCCTCCACTGTTGCTACTATTTGATATTCTACATGGAATGTTGCAACATTCCATGTAGAAATCGGCCCTTGCAGATCACCAATGTGGTTGCACAGGCTTCTGCTTCTATGAGTCTGACTCACAAAAACAGAAGCCTGCGCAACCTTCTACATGGAATGTTGCTAGTGGAATAGCAACATTCCATGTAGAATCTCCAATAGTATCTATTTTATTTTTGTTACAATTGTACCCCGCGCTTTCCCACTCATGGCAGGCTCAATGCGGCTTACATGGGGCAAAGGAGGGTTAAGGGACTTGCCCAGAGTCACAAGGAGCTGCCTGTGCCTGAAGTGGGAATCCAACTCAGTTCCCCAGGACCAAAGTCCACCACTCTAACCACTAGGCCACTCCTCCACACAAATAGTTGCTTGATAAGGAAAAGAAGCAACAAAAAAGCATTTAACAGGTATCTTGTACGCAGATGAAATAAGGAGTAGCAGATTGTTCAAAGACCATTGATTCTTTGGTAACCCTATCATAAGGAGGTAACTGGGGACCATTCTATGAATTATTCTGAATATTACAGTACACAACTTAGAATTCACAAAAAACATGGCCAGGAAGCCAATGAAGTTTACATAAAAGAGAAGTAATTCTTTCTTGACGGTTCAAACCAAAAATCATTCTAGTTGCGGCATTTTCTAATAATTGTAAACAATCAAAGAATTTTTCACTACAACTGACATATAATAAATTGCAATAATCAACTGAAGATAAGACCACAGCTTTGACTAAGAGTATCAGATGATCAAGCTGAAAGCAATGCTTGACTCAATTTAATTTCTTTAATTTATTTTTAAAAACCCCACTCCGAATCAAATCAGTTAGGTGGACTTTCATCGACAGATGTGAGTAACATGATTCCTAAAATTCAAAGAGATGATTCTAAATTGAAATGCTCTCCGTGGATAATGATTTCAGAGGGGAGAGGTGAGATTGAAAGGATGCCCATTAACTGGGGGTGTTGCAAAATCGCCTACCCAGCCATAGCAATAGTATTTTGCTTGGATTCAGCTTTGGTTTACGAAGCTCTAACCATGCTACCACTTCTCTTGAGCAATTATTTTGAGTGCTAGAAACATTTACATATAGCTGAATATCATCAGTGACAAGATGACACTTAACATTATGGGACCAAATCAAATCAGCTAAGAGATGAATGTATAAATTAAACAGTACTGAGAATAAAATTAAGCCCTGTAGGATACCACATACCAGACTCTTCAACATAGAACACTTCTGGTCCCATTTCAGTAAGAATGATCAACCTGTATTAAAGGAAATGCTCTACTGCAGCACATGCCCTGGTTATTCTTCCAATCAACAGGCATGACTTTCAAATGCATGCTGAGGCAGCATCATACTTCAGTCCAGAGTCCATCCGTATCTCAATGTCTAGTCCCATGAAAGAACTGAGGAGGAAGCTTGAGATAGGGGGACTGTGAATTGAAGCAGAGAGTCAGTAGCCTCTCTATTCCCAGCTCCTTTAGTCTATTCCAGATCTCATCCTGATGTGTCCGAACTGTGGAAAACACCGAATAATGAGATACAATAATCAAATTAGGAAATGGACAATACCCAATCCCTTGCCATAGATCCCACCCTTGCAATCCACATGGGATGAATCCACCCCAATTCTAATTAACCATACCAACCACTCTGTATTGTTCTCACTAGAGTCTGTAACCATCTCTCCGGAACTATGTAAGCCACATTGAGCCTGCTAATGGGTGGGGAAATGTGGGATACAAATGTTACAAATGAATAAATAAACATTTTCTCCAATGACAGTTTGGTTTTACAATTCCTAAATGCCAGGGTGCTCATTTTCAAAACACGTACCCCTCTGTTTACTAAGCCATGCTAGCGGCTTCCGCACGGCATTGCAGACACAGCCCATTTTCTACCATGTGTTTTGCACGTGTGTCAAAAATGGAATTACTGCCTCGGGCACGCTGTACCTGGGCGGTAGTTCCAATTTGACATGCATTGGATGTGTGTAGACGCCTACGTGCCTTAGTAAAAGGGCCCCTTGGTTTCTACCAGTTGTGACCTGGATTGGTCACTGTTGGAAGCAGGATACGGGCTAGATGGACCATTGGTCTGACCAGTATGGTTATTCTTATATTCATTCTTAAATTTATAGAATAGTGCTGTCTATGCAGGTAAGTGTACACTTATGTGTGAAGATGGCGGTAGAGTATCTAAGTGCTCTCCTACAATTACATGCTAAAATGCCGCTTTGACCTAATCAGCGTAGCCGTTGAAGGGTCAGATGTAGAGGGCCTCAAATTAGATATCAGATGCTCTAATAATAAAGCAACGTAGCAATGAAAAATAAGAAAAAAAAATCAAATAGAAAATCGCTAATCCAAATGATTATTTAGTACTGAGAGCACGAGAAGGCGTTTCTAGCGTCCATATGCACCAAGAGCTCACCAGCGCCCCCTAAGTTATGTGCTAAAATGGTTTGGCATGTAATTGTTAGAGGGGCATTCACAGGGGAAGGGCATGGGCGAGCACAGGTGTGGCCGACATTTGCACACATAACTTACAGAAAATTGTAACGAATGTGCCTAAATGTCACATGGACCATATGGGTCTTTATTTGCCATCATTTACTATGTTATTATGTTTTCTTGTGCCACACTGACATTTTGGCACGTTATATGCGTAAGTGTTCTTACAGAATGTACTCACTACCTGCAGAAATATGGGGCCAGTTTCTGTAAACGGCACTGAAAATTCAGTGTTGATAAAATTTGGCACGCAATGCTATTTTATAAAGGATTCTCCAGGATGAGCACTCTTAAGCACATAAGCACCACCATGCTGGGAAAAGACCAAAGGTCCATCAAGCCCAGCACTTTGTCTCCAACAGCGGCCAATCCAGGCCCCAAGAACCTGGCAAAAACCCAAAATTTAATAACGTTCAATGGACTTTTCCTTCAGGAATCTGTCCAGACCCCCTTTGAACTCAGCAAGGCCTGCTGCCGTCACTACCTTCTCCGGCAATGAGTTCCACAGTCTAACCACGCGCTGAGTAAAGAAAAACTTTCTCCGATTTGTTTTGAACCTACCACATTCTAATTTCATCTTGTGTCCCCTAGTTCTATTATTGTTAGAAAGCGTAAACAAACGCTTCACATCTGTCCCCTCTATCCCGCTATCATATCACCCCTCAGCCGCCTTTTCTCCAGGCTAAAGAGTCCTAGCCGTCTTAACCTCTCCTCATAGGGTAGTTGTCCCATCCCTTTTTATCATTTATAGAATAGCAGAAAGCATTGCATTTGATGCTCAACCTTTTAGCTGAAACTTGGTATAAATCCTGGTGCGCAAGTTGGGAGCAGATTCTGTAAAGCTATGTGCATCGTTTATGAATGCCCCCGACCTGCCACGGCCAATCCAATTCAGATGCCCATTGATCAGAATAGCACATAATCAGATCAGCACCCACATCATAATTAATGACCATTAAACGCTTGTTAGATCCAATAACTAAAGCATTAGAGTAATTATTTGGGGGCACCCTTTATAGAATCTGGGGGATTGTGCCAAAATGTTGGCACCCTGTTATAGGATTGCCTCCTTTATTTCCAATAATGTGTTTCTCACACCATACATCCAACTGTATGTCGAACACCCCCCTTCCCCTAATCTTGCTTCTAACATTTGGAAAGACCTCAGCCATAAGAACTGCAAACAGACCTAAAACAATAAACCAGGTGTACGGTGACAGAAAACATCCATGCCAACACAGTGTAATAATGTCTGTTCCTGGGGAAAAGGAATGGAGGAGTGGCCTAGTGGTTAGGGTGGTGGACTTTGGTCCTGGGGAACTGAGGAACTGAGTTCAATTCCCATTTCAGGCACAGGCAGCTCCTTGTGACTCTGGGCAAGTCACTTAACCCTCCATTGCCCCATGTAAGCCGCATTGAGCCTGCCATGAGTGGGAAAGCGCAGGGTACAAATGTAACAAAAATAAAACAGATACTATTGGAGATTCTGCATGGAATGTTGCTATTCCACTAGCAACATTCCATGTAGAAGCCTGCGCGGCCACATTGGTGATCTACAAGGGCCGACTTCTACATGGAATGTTGCTAGTGGAATAGCAACATTCCATGTAGAATCTCAAATAGTAGCAACAGTGGAGGAGTGGCCTAGTGGTTAGGGTGGTGGACTTTGGTCCTGGGGAACTGAGGAACTGAGTTCAATTCCCATTTCAGGCACAGGCAGCTCCTTGTGACTCTGGGCAAGTCACTTAACCCTCCATTGCCCCATGTAAGCCACATTGAGCCTGCCATGAGTGGGAAAGCATGGGATACAAATGTAACAAGAAAAGGAGACATTCAGTTCAAATCAGATCTTATATACCGCCAATATCCCCTGTTCAGATTTCAGTGCAGTTTACAACATCTGTGGGACAAAGGTTGGATATAATATTATACAATCTTATTGGTTGAATGCAACTAGAGAGTGTGAGAGGTGCAAAGGGGACATACCTAGGGCAAAAGGTTTCAAGCTTTACATTAAGGAGGAGCGATAGATATCATATACAGTAGCTTCCAAACAGATTGAATCCTGAAACAACAATAACATTTTAGAAAGCTTAGAATTTTAAAAAGGCAGCATCTTGGAGCAACAGTAGAAGAGCTGATGGCCTTGTAGGTACTGGGAAAGAGCCAGAAAAACTGACATTAAAGAATGTGGCACTATAGTAAAATCGCAGGCTGATAATTATTAATTCCTCCAGCATTCATTGTGCTACATTAATCATGTTAATACTCATTTGGTATTAATGTGCATGTAATATGTAAATCCCTACCATTTCCTTTCTGATTTAGAATGAACTAATACAGCATTACACATCTGTGTCAGTTTCCCCTGCAGCTAAGTCCTTTCTCCGCAGATTTGTTTTCCATCAAAACTACAGATATGCACTGAGTGAAATTCACTTTACCACACTTTAATTTCCAACTGCAGAACTAGTATACCATGATCCTCTGTTATTCCTGTAAGCTGTCCTGAATGTTATGCACAATATCCCAGCGTTCATAACAGCTTATGGGAATAACAGAAGATAATAAAGCACTGCTTTCAGAAACCACAGTTCTTCTACTACGCCTTAGCATTAATATATGCCAATGGATTGGTTTTCTACCACAGTGGTTCTCAATCCAGTCCTTAGGGCATATTCAGCCAGTCCTATTTTCAAGGAAGTCACAAGGAACCTGTTCAAATTTATGCAGTTCAGTGCAGAAAATGTGAAGAAGAAAGCCACGTCAGAGAGAGACCAGATGTTAAAGATACTACAAAATAAAATTATAAGAGTTTCTAATATTATTTACTTTTGATTGCAAAAATAAGGCTAAATTCTCTGCTGAGGGTTGCAATAAAGTAGGTGGAACGAAAACCTTAACTGCCTCTGTTATGGGAAGATAAATTTTAAATAGCGAGAATTCTCTGCATTATATACTTGTTGGTCATAAGAATGCAATTTAGCTTCCTTAATAGTTAATTCATATTGTCATCATCTTTATATTTCTTCCAATCTCTCTATATAAAAGGCAACACCAACGTTCTATGAAGCCTCCAGACGGAAGTGTGAAGGGGGAGAGATATCCGGTTTCCCTATGAGTGTCTGCCCCTCCCTCTTTGTAACACAAACAGTGAAGGAAAACACAGCAAAGCACAAAATCAAATCACTCTCTCTGTAACAGTGAAGGACTCAGAGTGGGGAGGGGAGAGAGGGCAGAGGGCAGGGACACACACACTCCCACATGCACACAGAAGAAAACATTGCTAGCCCCATTTCATTTGCATCAGAAACGGGGCTTTTTTACTAGTATCTATATAAAGCTAAAATACTGGGCCAAGTGATTGTATTTCTGTGCAGCGTTGTGCTCTGTGAGGAACATTGGCTGCCCATTCTTGTTTTGGTTCATAAAATCCACTCTTCAGGTATTCCTGCCTTAGGGGCCCATTTACCGAACATGAAGGCCACATTTACTGCCATTGGTAAAAGGCTTTTTATTTTTAAAGGGCTAGCAAATGGTTGTGTGGTAATTAAAATCTACAACATGGGCATTTATTGCTGGAGCCCTTACTGCCTCCTATTTAGGAGGTAGTTAAGGCTCCCGAGGTAACTCGGTGGTAATCGAGCAGTGCTGCGCGCCAGGGGCGTAGTCAGACACCCAATTTTGGGTGGGTCTGGGCCCAAGATGGGTGGGCAGAAGAACTTCGCCTTGTCCCACAAGTGATTTGGTCTCTCCCTCTCTCACCTGCATACTATATGGTCTCTCAAGCATTCCCCCCACCCCCGCATACCTTTTAAATAGCAGATTTTCACCAGCAGCGCGCAGCAACCAGGGCCGCCGAGAGGGGGGGACAGGGGGGACAAAAGTCCCCGGGCCTCCAGAGGGGGCCCGGCGCCACCGCAGTCAGGCCCGCCTGCCGTCGCTCCCGAACTAACTAACCTTAAATGCCTCCTTCCTTTCCCTTCACCACCTTTGCGGCAAGCAGCAGCAGGGCAGGCCACTCCTTCCTTCCGTGTCCCACCCTTGCCTGACGTAACGTCCGCAAGGGCGGAGCACGGAAGGAAGGAGAGGTCTGCCCTGCTGCTGCTTGCCGCGAAGGTAGTGAAAGGAAAGGAAGGAGACGTTTAAGGTTAGTTCAGGGCCCGGTAGCAGGTGGAGGGGGGGGGGCCAGGCGGCGACGATGACCTCGGGTGGGGTGGGTGGGGGGCCCGGGGGCGGCCTTGTCCCGGGCCCAGCTGTGGCTCTCGGCGGCCGTGGCAGCAACTAGTACACACTGCTCATGTTGGCCCCACAGTTGCTGCTCGCTGCAGGTGAAGATCTGCTATTTACAAGGTAGACAGCAGAGAGAGGAGTTGGGAGTTTTCAGCTGGTGGGGCTTGGGAATCCCTGCCAGCCTCATCATAAGTGTGCTGCTACTGGGTGGGCCTGAGCCTACTAGGTGGGCCTGGGCCCACCCGAGCCCACCTTTGGCTACATCACTGCAGTGCGCTGCCCGATAACCACTGTGCACACCTCCAGTGCTGGAAAATACATTCTACTTTCCAGAACCACGCACATCCTTGTATTTTCTAGTGGCAGAAATGGGTTTGGGAAAGGCGGAATGACTGCCGGGCTCCTGGGCAAGCCCTGCGGTAGGGCCAATTTGCTGCATGCCAAGCTGGTGCTACCCCTCCTGCCCTTTAGTAAGGGGCTGAATATTGCCGGTTAGTGGCTTAAATATAGCTGGTTATATCGCCTGATATAACCAGCTATCCGCTGATTTTAAAAAGTCAAACTGACCAAGTTTGGTGGCCATATTTGGCCGCCACACTAGCTGGAACAACTTTGGCCGGTCTGACTTTAACCAGCCAGTGCTGAATGTGAGCTTGGCCGGTTATAGTCGGACTGGCCAAACCAGAGATTTAATGCTGGTCACTGGAAACAGCCCAACATTGAATATCTGGGATCAGCACAGACCGGGGGAGACAGCCCAGCTATCTTCTGCAGTCTGAAAATCAGGTAATCGAATTCTAATTCTATTTATCTTGATATTTAACTCTTTACGTTCCTTCCAGAACTTTAAGGTTTTCACAATCTAACTGCCTTATCATCCCCTCCTTTCATCAAATCTGTTTTGACTCGGTCTGTACAAGATTTTCAGCATTGTAGGTACAACATTATGGCAGGGGCATAGCCACGGGCAGGCCTGGACGGGCCCAGGCCCAGCCACTTTCCCTTCAGGCCCGCCCATCCAACATCCTGCTGCTGTCGCTGTCTTTTCTCCCGTGGCTCCGCTAGGTCCGGGAAGCAGCGTTCAGCAGCGTTGCCTGCCTGCCTTTTAAAATAATTCATCTCCCCAGGCTCTGCTGCATTTACTTCTCCGCCCATCGCAAAGTGCTGCTGTTCACACAGGCAGCTTCGCTGCCCTTTGCCGCGTCCATCTGGCCCTACGTATCCACTACAGGAAGTGGATCAGAGAGGGCCGGATGGACGCGGCAAAGGGGAGCGGAGCTGCCTGTGCGAACGGCAGTGCTTTGCGACGGGCGAAGAAGTAAATGCAGCGGAGCCTGGGGAGACTAATTATTTTAAAAGGCAGGCACGCAGGCAACGCTGCTGAACGCTGCTTCCCGCCACGCTGGTGACTGGCGCAGGGATGAGACTTCTCAAGCCTTGGGGGCCTCCAGAAGATTCTTCAGCTGGCAGGGCCCAGAGATCCCTGTCAGCCCAGGTATTTATCTTTACGGGAGGGGGATGGACAGAGAGGAAATATGTGGGTCATGCCCACCCAGTCCACCCCCAGGCCCACCCAAAAATTGAGGTCTGGCTACGCTACTGCATTATGGAATAGCTTTCCCCTCCAACTTTGGTTAGAACATCTCACTCAACCTTTCATTGTGCTCTCAAAACTTTCCTTTTTGGGATGCCTTTGGATCCCTGATCATATTTCACCTTATGCCAGGAGGAGTGGCCTAGTGGTTAGGGTGGTGGACTTTGGTCCTGGGGAACTGAGTTGGATTCCCACTTCAGGCACAGGCAGCTCCTTGTGACTCTGGGCAAGTCACTTAACCCTCCATTGCCCCATGTAAGCCGCATTGAGCCTGCCATGAGTGGGAAAGCGCGGGGTACAAATGTAACAAAAGAAAAATTATGCAAATACTTCACTAAAGCCTACTGCTCATATCATATAAAAGGTTAACTTTCAAATACTTACAATTCAGGTAATGCAGCTGTGTGGTTTCTTTTCTGTTAAAAAAATTCAAATAAAGTACATTATTTTTTATTTTAAAAAGGCAGTTACATTATTTCTCCAATAGTTTTTTCAAGATGCTGTATAATAAGTTTTCAAGAAGAAATTCATAGCATTACAAACAGACCCTCAATTTAATTTGCCAGCAGTTAAATAGAGCATGATTACTTCCCCTTCAATAGTACCAGAACTGGGAGCTACTCCACGAAATTCACTGGTATGAGATTTAAAACAATTGAAAGAATTTGTTTTTCAGTAAATGCACACTTGAGTCATAGAGGTGCCCTTCTACTAAGGTGTGGTGTAATCTGGGTTTAGAACATTCGAAGTCGGTACTTTCCCATGCGCTAAACCCAAATTTACCATGGGATTAAATAATGCAGGAGCACAAACAATAATTCCAGATAGAACCATAAAAATCAATACATGCTACATAGTTACCGCTCATGGATGTGCCACCAAAATTTTACATTTCCCCCCCCCTCCCCCCAACTAAAATAAAATACACATCTTGCAATAACCTCTTATCTAGTAAATGCAACAAGGTGCGATTCCCCCTCTATCCTACACCCCATTGGTAACATAACTTCATTGCACACAAGTCAATTAGCAACTTCTTATTTAAGAGGTGCTATAGACACCAACATTAATCTTGCGCTATCCAGTTAGGGGTGAATTCTACATATGGCGCCCAAAAAATCAGCGCTGAAAAAAAATCACTATTCTATAAGCTGCACTTAAAGTTAGGCATGGTTTACAGACTAGCACTTTCATCTGGGAATCGTGCCTAACTTTAGGCGCGACCATTTGCACCAACTGAAACGTGGAGCAAATGTCTGTGCCTAAATTGGGCATGTATCGTCCTTATTCTATAACAACATGCGTACATGCTAGGAACGCCCCCATTCCATGACCCTCCCATTTCACACCCCCTTTTTTTAACTCACACATAAATTCCAATTAAATCTAATCTGTGCCAATAATTGCTTGTCAAAAGGTCAATTATTGGCACTAATTAGCTTGTTATTCAATTAAATTGCATACTCAAATTGGGCGTGCACCCAGATTTGTGCACACAATATTTGGGGATTTTTAAAGAATTGGAGGGTTAATGTGCACCAATGCAAATGCTCTAGCTGCATAATGCAAGAATGTCCACTTTTCAGCCATGACGTGACCCTTCTTTACAAGTATTTTTAAAATATTTAATGCACACTTAATGCACACAAACAGGCAACATAGTACCTGTTTTTTGCACACTAAGTGCACGTTAGAGCTTAGTGCCCTTCGTAGAATGGCCCAAGAATTTGTTGCTAGGGGATGTGGTCCAAGTTATTAGCACGGCTGGATATCCTATATAATAATTTGCACGTTCTACGTCTGGATGCCTGGGTTCGTAACATCCATAACCACTCATTGCCCCGCCCTCGCGTCAAAACGTAATGACGTCAGAGGGCGGAACAGTGAGAGGGAAGGGAAGCCAGCGCCAGCCAGCCGGCCAGCCAGCCAGAGAATGTTCAGGTACAAATCGATGGGAGGAGAGAATCACGAGGGGGGGAGGGAGAAAGGGAAGGGGAGGGGAGAGCAGGGCAGAGGAGATGGGAAGGGATGGGAGGACAGTAGAGGAGAGAATCGCGGGACATTGAGGGGAGGGAGGAAGGGGAGGGCAGAGGAGTCTTGATGGACATGGATGGGAGGACAGTAGAGGACAGAATTGCGGGACATCAAGGGGAAAGAGGAAGGGAAGGGGAGGGCAGAGGAGAGTTCATGGACATGGATGGGATGGGAGGACAGTAGAGGAGAGAATGGCGGGACACGGATGGGAGGGCAGGGAAGAGGAGAATCACTGGATGGAGGGGAGGGAAGAATCGCTGGATATGGAGGGCAGGGCAGGGGAGAGAGAGAAAGAAAGCTTACATGACAGCCTTCCTAGGGCCCGTTTCATTGTTGAGGAAACGGGCATGGTTCTACTAGTAGAAATATAAAACATTTTGACATGAATTTCCTTGTTTTCTGATGTCCAGTATAGGAAATTTTGCAGACTGGGCAAATTTGAAAGGAAATCATTATAAGGGCACTTCTCAAATCCATTCCCAGGGTAAAACAGTGTTTTATCTGGAGAAGTTGGCTTTTGGAAACATGCCTACCCTGCGTATTAATAGAAGCATATGCATTGCTCACAACATGCCTATTCTTTTGTGCATGGAATGGAGGCGTCCTTGGACAGGGTTACAGTGCAGAATAAACAAACACACATATAGGGATTTTTACTAAAGGTTGTACATTTGATGCACTTACTGCACATAAGATGCAGCAAGTACATGTGTTGCGTTGCATGGTCAGAACCTACCCAACATTTAGAGAAGAATGAGCCTTCATTAAATACTTTGGCAATAGATCCCAAAGCATTTGGCATAGGTCTCTGTGGTAATAAATAAATAAACACATAAATATAACTTGCAACAATCCTTCCCTAATCTAGATCCCCTTGGATAAATCCCCCTCCCCCGTTGGATCAATCAACCCTCCAATCTAGATCTCTAATTGACATCTCAATCCAGATCAAGCCCCCCTCCCCCTGATCAAGACCACCCTATACAAGAAAACAAACCTGACCCCTTCTTTATTTCCCCCTACACTTTGGGTCTTACCCAGTGGTATTCCTGGTCATCTAGTGGACAGGGTAAGAGCAGTCCCTCTCCACTCTTGCCTTGTTGCCACATTGTTTCAAAATGGAGGCAATGACCCCTAGCAGTAGTCTCATGGTAATAGTGAATGTTTTACTGTTTATTGCGCTGATTTAATTTGCTTATTTCCAAGTCGTATCTTGCTCTTTTAGTTGAGTACTGTATTGATATCTGAGTGTTTTAATATAGACAGGCTGTCACTACAGTTGTTAAGTGGGGGTACTTATCAAGCTGCATTAGGGCTCTAAGTGGCATTATTTGCCCCTTAACCTATGTTAAAGGACACTAATATGCATCACATTATCATAATACAGCACTATTTAAGTCACCATGGAGTACTACTACTACTACTATTTAGCATTTTTATAGTGCTACAAGGCGTACGCAGCGCTGCACAAACATAGAAGAAAGACAGTCCCTGCTCAAAGAGCTTACAATCTAATAGACAAAAAAGAAAGTAAGCAAATCAAATCAATTAATGTGAACGGGAAGAGAGGAGGGTAGGTGGAGGCGAGTGGTTACAAGTGGTTACGAGTCAAAAGCAATGTTAAAGAGGTGGGCTTTCAGTCTAGATTTAAAGGTGGCCAAGGATGGGGCAAGACGTAGGGACTCAGGAAGTTTATTCCAGGCGTAGGGTGCAGCGAGACAGAAGGCGCGAAGTCTGGAGTTGGCAGTAGTAGAGAAAGGAACAGATAAGAAGGATTTATCCATGGAGCGGAGTGCACGGGAAGGGGTATAGGGAAAGACGAGTGTGGAGAGATACTGGGGAGCAGCAGAGTGAGTACATTTATAGGTTAGTAGAAGAAGTTTGAACAGGATGCGAAAATGGATAGGGAGCTAGTGAAGGGTCTTGAGGAGAGGGGTAGTATGAGTAAAGCGACCCTGGCGGAAGACGAGACGGGCAGCAGAGTTTTGAACCGATTGGAGAGGGGAGAGGTGACTAAGTGGGAGGCCAGCAAAAAGCAGATTGCAGCAGTCTAAACGAGAGGTGACAAGGGTGTGGATGAGGGTTTTGGTAGAATGCTCGGAAAGAAAGGGGCGGATTTTACGGATGTTGTAAAGAAAGAAACGATAGGTCTTGGTGATCTGCTGGATATGAGCAGAGAAGGAGTACATAGTAATGAGATGCAAAACATGCAAATTCATGTAAAGCAGCTTATAAATATGTACATTTGGAACTGCAGCTTGTGGTGTGCCACAAGGCTGATGCAAGAGGTCATGGCAGCCATTTTGGTGAGTCAGCGAGTGGGCTTCACACTTTCCCTCAACACCTTCATTGGGCCACCAGGGACTTCAGGTCTGGGGGGGAGCTATCCTGCATGGTAGAGGGATGGGGGTGGGAGGTTAGCTTGTTTGGGGGGGGGAGGGGGAGGGATGTTTGGTGTCGCCAGGGAGGGGGAGAGGGATCAGGAATGTAGTTGTTACATGGTTCCCGGCCAATATTCAGCCAGAGACCCACCCTACATATAAAGTAGCACATATGAGTTTATCTTGTTGGGCAGACTGGATGGATCGTACAGGTCTTTATCTGCCGTTATCTGCTATGTTACTATTTAAAATTATATCTGTTATTCATGAGTTCAAACAGACACATAAGGCATGTGAAACTAACACTGAAAGCCGCTTTTACTGAGCCGCGTAGGCACGCACAACGCTTGCCAAAATGGACTTACCACCCGACTACCGCGTGGCTCTTGCGCTAATTTCATTTTCAGCGGGTGTCCGCTACGCACGTCTGAAAATTTTATTTGATGATGCGTGTAGCGGACACGTGCCACATGGCATCTGATGTGCGTAGGTCCTTACCACCCAAATTCTTTACCACTAGGTCTATAGCTGGCGGCAAGGTAAGAGACCCAAAATGGACGCACGGCAATTTAGATTTTGCCGCACGTCCATTTGGGGGGGGGGGGAAGAGGGTTTGTTTACAGGCGTGCTGAAAAATGATTCTGAGCGCTCCCAAAACCCGCGCCTACACTACTGCAAGCCACTTTTCAGTGTGCCTTTGTAAAAGGACCCCTGAATTTTTTTCCCTCACTCTGTATGATTTTCTCTTCTGCTCCAGGTTCCACGTCAACTAAAACATTTTTTTTAAATATTTTATTTATCATTTTTATACATTGTAAACAAGTATAAACTTGTAAAGAAAAATCCACTATTACAATTAAATCTAAAGATATTATTCATAACACAAATTAAATATTATAGCTTCATTTAAAGTCCACAACAGGAGTCCAAGATTCCTAAATAGGACAAAACAGGTAATAAACTTTATACATCAAATTTTGAGATACCGACGAGTTTCTATTCAACTTTACTTAACTAAAACATTTTTAATATGTTTTTACTGTGATACATTATAGATGTGGTTCTTTGTACTGCAAATGAAATTTTTTCCAAAATAAAAAAAGTTTATCGTTTGTCTGTAGAGCGATCTATAAGGCCAAAAATGAATCACTGGTTGCTACAAACTTTTTAGCACAGAGAACTTAAATGGTTGGAACTCATGTAAGTCATTTTGAAAACTGACCTCGTAAGCTAAAGATTTGACACCTTTGTTCTGCTTGATATTGTGTTCTCCATTAGAAAACTACAGTCCAGTGAATCAAATTCTGATCACTGTTTTCCTTTGCAGTACATGGGGCATGTTTTCATTTGATGCAATTTTGCTCATTCCCAGCACTTTGGTAACCTTTATATTGAATAAAGAGGTACCAAAGCACCTATCATCAATCATAGCAGCCTTCATGCATGGTTCTAACTGTTTTGTTTTTATGAGAAACTGGAAAACCTACAAAGGAGACAGTATTTTAACGTTAGGTTCTGCCTAATCCTATCATGACATTAGTCCCCAATTTACCAGTTCTGTTAAGATGTTGTTGCTGTATTGTTTGTAATTTTTTTTTATATTTATCATTATTATTTATGTGGGAGAACCCTGGAATCTGCAGTATTGGATACCATGAATGATGGCTCATTAATGACAGTGAGATGCAAGGACGTAAACCAAGATGTTTTGTTGGAAAAGATAAAAGAGATTTCCCATTTTCTGAGACAGAGGTTCCCAAAGTTGTCTTGTGGAATCTCTAGCCATATGGGATTTCAGGATATCTCAAGTAGAGAGGTGTGGTAGCCGTGTTAGTCCACTCTTAAAGGTTATCAATAGAAATCAAACAAAACATGGAAAAGAAAATAAGATGATACCTTTTTTATTAGACATAATTTAATACATTTCTTGATTAGCTTTCGAAGGTTGCCCTTCTTCGTCAGATCGGAAATAAGCAAATGTGGTAGCAGATAGTATATATAAGAGAAACATTAAAGCATTACTTTGACAGTCTGACAGGATGGGGGTGGATAGGTGAGAGACAGGAAGAGGGACAGGTGAGATATGCATGGAGGGAGGGTGGAGGTATGCATGGGGACATCAAAGCATTTCATTGATATTCTAACAGGATGGATGTTGGTAGGTGAGAGGAGGGTAATAAACTGAGAAATAAAAAGAGAAATACAGCTTTATGGTTTATAATGGGTTAGAAAACCCAGATCCTTATTAAGTCCTATTTGTTGGGTGTCAAAATATTCAATCATTCTTATTTCAAAGGTCTTACGTTCCTGTATTGTTTAAAATTACCGGATATCTCAATTAATAGCATGGGATAGATTTGCAGACAACTTTATCTCATGCATATTCATTGAGATATCCTAAAAACGTGACTGACTGGAAGTCCCTCCTGTTCTAAGGAATTGCAGGTCTATTACTGCTTTTAAAAATATATGGCACCGTTTTACAAAGGTGCCCTGAAAAATTGCCTGCAGTAGTGTAGACGCGTGTTTTGGGCACGCGCAGAATCATTTTTCAGCGCATCTGTAAAAAGTGCCTTTTTAAAAAAATTTTTGCCGAAAATGGACATGCGGAAAAATGAAAATTGCTGTGCGTCCATTTTGGGCCTGAGACCTTATCGCCAGCAATTGACCTAGCAGTAAGGTCTCACGCAGTAACTCGGTGGTAATGGTCTATGCACGTAAAATGCTGATTACCACCCGCGCGCCAGAAAATAAAAATATTTTCTGGTGTGCGTAGCAGACGTGCGTCAAAAATGAAATTACCGCAAGGGCCACGTGGTAGCCGGGTGGTAACTCAAAATTGATGTGTGTTGGGCATGTGTAGGTACCTACGCGGATTAGTAAAAGGGCCCCTTTATATATTACTGATGTTCAAGGCATACGCAGCGCTGTACACCATACAGAAAAGACAGTCCCTGCTCAAAGAGCTTACAATCTATGTAAGACAGGTAAACAGACAGGTAAACAGACAAGACAATAAGGGTAAGGGAATAAAGAGATGAGGATAAAAGGACAGGGCAAGTGAGTAGTGGTTAGGAGTCAAAAGCAGTGGTAAAGAGGTGGGCTTTAATTTGGACTTGAAAACGGCCAAAGACGGGGCTAGACATACAGGCTCGGGTAGTCTATTCCAGGCATGAGGTGCAGCAAGATAAAAGGAACGGAGCCTGGAATTAGCAGTAGAGGAGAAGGGGACAGATAAGAGAGATTTATCAACAGAACGGAGTACCCAAGGGGGGGGGGGCGTAGAGAGAGACAAGAGTGGAGAGGTATTGGGGAGCGGCAGAGCGAATGCACATAGATCAATAAGAGAAGTTTGAATTGAATGCGGAAATGGATAGGGAGCCAGTGAAGTGACTTAAGGAGAGGGCTAATGTGAGCATAGCGACTTTGGCGGAAAATGAGTCACGCAGCAGAGTTTTGGACTGATTGAAGAGGAGAGAGATGGCTAAGACGGAGGCCGGTGAGAAGCAGGTTACAATAATCAAGACGAGAGGTGATAAGAGTGTGGATAAGGGTTCTAGTAGAGTGCTCAGAGACAAAGAGATGGATTTTGCTGATGTTATAGAGAAAGAAACGACAGCTTTTGGCAATCTGCTGAATGTGAGCAGAGAAGGAGAGAGAAGAGCACAATCTTTCGTGTTTAGTGTTCAAGATTATTCATAGTATAGGCCCAGTCTAGGGAGTCACCTAAAAATTGATGCCCTAAATTTCTAATGATGTAGAAATGCCCTCAGCTTTAAGCTGAAGGGCAAATAACAGCGGCCAGGGCTCCACATATTCTGAGGAAGTAAGAGAGCAGATAAGGAGGGGTAGGGAGGGTTCAGAAAAGGAAGGAATCAAAAGCGACTTGGAAGGCAGGAGGCTAGCAACATGAATGTGGGGGACAAGGGTTTTTAATTGGTCATTATTGGTGGAATGTGAGGGAGTTAGGAAGCGAGAGGATGGGAATTATTTGTGTGGGGTTTTGGGCATGTGAGTGGCTGTAGGTGGTGAGAAATCAGGTTTGGGTAAAAGGTGGTGTGGAAAAAGGTTGCCCTGCCTTCCCTCCCCCTTGTAGTGTTTTTGGAGGCCAGAGTTCCTGAGTCAAGGGGGTGGGGCTATGGTGCAGTGGGTGGCTTGGGATGGTCATAGCTTTTCATTCATCCAGGGATGAAGGTTTTAGTGACGGAGCCTAGAGGATGGTAAAGCAATGGGGGATGAGAAAAAGATTATTGTAACATTGGAGGTCGAAAGCTGGTGGGTGACGCCACCATGAGTGTTGGGCAAGACTCGGCGACACCGTGTTCATGTTTGATAAATCGGGGTGCTAGCTCTTTACTGACTAGCCATGGGTGGAGGGTGGGGGAGAGAAATGGGAGAAGAAAAGACCACTCTGAGGAATGTTTTATATACAATGTTAAACAGTAACATGTGATGTTCAATGAATATAGGATGTGATTGAGAGTTAATAAAAGCTACGGCCAATGTACACCACGGGTTGAGCAGTTACCAGTTGCCAGATAATCACTGAAATATGAGTGCTGAAGTAAGGAATTTAGGTTAGCAATAATGCAGGCAGAGTGCTTCTCTGGGAGTGCCCCAGGACTTTGGACAAGCTTCCTGTTGAGTTAAAAATGTGCATGTTTATATTAATTTTAGAAAGCAGTTCAAAACGTGGATCTTTAAAAAAATAATATTGTACCTGATTTTAGTGATTGTGTAAATGGCTGTTTTTATATGGGTTAAGTTGTAGGGAGATTTAGGAGGATTGATAGCTGTAAAGCATTTTGCACAGTTCTGATTTCAAAAAATTAGCATAATTAAGTTAATTAAAAAAAAAATTTGAAAACTTAGATCGTTAAAGAACAGTATTGTACTGATTTTAAGAATCATATAATTGGTTGTTTTTAGATGGGATACATTGTAGGGAGATTTAGGAGATAGATTTTATCCACTCCACTCTGTAGAGTTTTTTTGACTTAAAGTGACAGCTTAAAAACCTTGTATTTAATTAATTAAATAATCTACAATGAAACGGCACTATCTAAAGTCTGCAATGACCTGTTCCTCGCCAAATCCAAAGGTCACTACTCCATCCTCATCCTCCTCGACCTATCCGCCGCTTTTGACACTGTCAATCACAACCTACTTCTTGACACACTGTCCTCCTTTGGGTTCCAGGGCTCTGTCCTCTCCTGGTTCTCCTCTTATCTCTCCCATCGTACCTTCAGAGTACACTCTCATGGTTCGTCCTCCTCCCCTATCCCGCTCTCTGTTGGAGTTCCTCAGGGATCTGTCCTTGGGCCCCTTCTTTTTTCAATCTACACCTCTTCCTTAGGCTCCCTGATCTCTTCTCATGGTTTCCACTATCATCTTTATGCTGACGACACCCAGCTTTATCTCTCCACACCAGAAATCACTGCGAAAACCCAGGCCAAGGTATCGGCCTGCTTATCCGACATTGCTGCCTGGATGTCCAACCGCCACCTGAAACTGAACATGGCCAAGACTGAACTTATTGTTTTCCCACCCAAACCCACTTCTCCTCTCCCTTCACTCTCTATCTCAGTTGATAACACCCTCATCGTCCCCGTCTCATCTGCCCGCAACCTCATTGCCATCTTCGACTCCTCCGTCTCCTTCTCTGCGCATATCCAGCAGATAGCCAAGACCTGTCGCTTCTTCCTCTATAACATTAGCAAAATTCGCCCCTTCCTCTCCGAGCACACCACTCGAACTCTCATCCACTCTCGCCTTGACTACTGCAACCTACTCCTCACTGGCCTCCCACTTAGCCACCTATCCCCCCTTCAGTCCATTCAGAACTCTGCTGCACGTCTTATCTTCCGCCTTAAGCGATATACTCATATCACCTCTCTCCTCAAGTCACTTCACTGGCTTCCGATCAGGTACCGCATACAGTTCAAGCTTCTCCTACTCACCTACAAATGCACTCGATCTGCAGCCCCTCCTTACCTCTCTACCCTCATCTCCCCTTACGTCCCTACCCGTAACCTCCGCTCTCAAGACAAATCCCTCCTTTCAGTACCCTTCTCCACCACCGCCAACTCTAGGCTTCGGCCTTTCTGCCTCGCCTCACCCCATGCTTGGAACAAACTCCCTGAGCCCATACGCCAGGCCCCCTCCCTACCCATCTTCAAATCATTGCTCAAAGCCCACCTCTTCAATGTCGCCTTCGGCACCTAATCACTACATCTCTTCTCAGGAAATCTCATCTACCCCAACTTGACATTTTGTCCTTTAGATTGTAAGCTCTTCTGAGCAGGGACCGTCCTTATTCGTTAATTTGTACAGCGCTGCGTAACCCTAGTAGCGCTCTAGAAATGTTAAGTAGTAGTAGTAGTAATATTCCCGTTTATAATGTAAGAGCTGCCAACATGAAAATGCTTCTTTATGAACAGCATATGATGTTGCATTCTATCACTGTTGTTACCACTGCTACATTTAGGTTAGTGGAGTGTTAAAGGGATTTTGGATTTAGCTTACGCTTTTTTTGAGTTGTAGCTCAAGGTGAGTTACATCAAGTAGGTATTTTTCTGGCGGGGAGGAGGGGCAGGGAGGCTCACAATCTAAGTTTATGCTTGAAACAATGGAGAGTTAAGTGATTTGTCCAAGACCACAAGCAATGGCAGTGGGAAGTGGAGTAGCCTAGTGGTTAGTGCAGCAGACCTTCATCCTGGGGAACTGGGTTTGAGTCCCACTGCACCTCCTTGTGACTCTGGGCAAGTCACTTAACCCTCCATTGCCCCAGGTACAAAATAAGTACCTGTATATACTATGTAAACCACTTTGAATGTAGTTGCAAAAAAAAAAACCCCAAAAACCCACAACTACTACTACTACTACTTATCATTTCTAAAGCGCTACTAGACATACGCCGCGCTATACACTTGAACATGAAGAGACAGTCCCTGCGCGACAGAGCTTACAATCTAATTAGGACAGACAAACAGGACAAACAAGAGGTAAGGGAATATTAAAGTGAGGATGATAAAATAAGGGTTCTGAACAAGTGAATGTTGGTTAGGAGTTAAAAGCAGCATCAAAAAGGTGGGCTTTTAGCATAGATTTGAAGACGGCCAGAGGTGGAGCTTGACGTACCGGCTCAGGTGGTACATCAAGTCCCATTAACATGATTCCATGCACAATTGCAACATTCCATGTAGAACAGCAAGATTCCAGAATACCAAGGAGTGGGGAGTGTAGGAGTAGCCTAGTGGTTACTGCAGCAGACTTTGATCCTGGGGAACTGGGTTCAATTGCCACTACAGCTCCTTGTGACTCTGGGCAAGTCACTTAATCCTCCATTCCCCAGCTACCAAAGCTTAGATTGTGAGCCCTCTAGGAACAGAGAAAATACCTGCATATAATGTGTACAGCACTCAGTGCTTTTTTTGTGCCGGTATGGCATTCCGGCACTTTTTCTCTGAGGTCCGCTCACCTGCCCGCTCCCTTCCATTCGTGCACCCATGCTCCCTGCATTGAAATCTTTTGTATACCTGAAGTCGCGGCGAATCAGCAGTAAAAGCAGCAGGCAGGCAGGCTCGCCTCCTCATCGCTTCTCTTCCCTCTCAGCGTCCCGCCTTCCTCTGATGTAATTTCCTTTCCGCGAGGGTGGGACGCGCTGAGAGGGAAGGGAAGCAACGAGGAGGCGAGCCTGCCTGCCTGCTGCTTTCACTGCTGTTTCGCCGCGACTTCGGGTAAACAGAAGATTTCAACACATGGAGCACGGGTGCATGAACAGAAAGTCAGGGAGCTGAAGGCAGGCAGGTGGGGCTGGGGTTTGAATGATCTTGGGGGGCAGCTGGAGGCTGTGGCGAGTCAGTGGACATGGAAGGGAGGGGAAGGACAGAGGGCAAAAGAGAATCACTGGACATGGAGGGGAGGGGAGGGAGGAGAATCGCTGGACATGGATGGCAGGGGAGGACAGGGGGCAGAGGAGAATCGCTGGACATGGATGGGAGGGGAAGGATGAGAAGAGAGAATTGCTGGACATGGATAGGAGGGGAGGGCAGGGGAGAGAGAAGAATCGCTGGACATGGAAGGGAAGGGAGGGCAGGAGAGAGAGGAAACATGCTGGACATGGATGGGAGGGGAGGGCAGGTAAGAGAGAATCACTGGACATGGATGGGAGGGGAGGGCAGGGGAGAGAGAAGACATACTGGACATGGATGGGAGGGGAAGGCAGAGAATTGCTGGACATGGCTAGGAGGGGAGGGCAGGGGAGAGAGAAGAATCACTGGACATGGATTGCAGGGGAGAACAGGGGGCAGAGGAGAATCACTGGACATGGATGAGAGGGGAGGGCAGGGGAGAGAGGAGACATACTGGACATGGATGGGAAGGGAGGTCAGCGAAGAGAGATTCGTTGGAAATGAATGGAAGGGGAGGGCAGGGGAGAGAGGAGACATGCTGGACATGGATGGAGGGGAGGGAAGACAGGAAGGAGATGCACATGGATGGGAGGGGAGGGCAGGGGAGAGAGGAGAAATGCTGGAAATGGGTGGATGAAGGAGTTGGCGGGGAAAAAAGAAATGCTGTTCTTGGATGGAGTAGAGAGAAGAGAGAATAATTGCTTTATATGGATACAGGGAAGGGAAGAGAGAGGAGAAGTGCTGGACATGGATGGAGGGGAAGAAAGAAAAAAAGAAGAAGATGCACATGGATGGAGATGAGGGAAAGGGAAGAGAGGAGAAAAACTTCACATGGATGGAGAAAATAGGCAAAAGCTGGATCCATGTTATACCTCCTTCAGTCAATTCCATGGAGGAGGACACAGCTTTTACTTATGGATGTAGGGCAAGAAATGAAGAAGAAAGGAGGAAAGTAAAGAAATAAATGGAAAGGAAGCCCTGGAAACGGAGTTAAGAGAACAGATAGCAGCAGAAACAGAGACTGGGATCAATATGGATAGAAAAACAAAGTCACCAGACAGCAAAGGTAGTTTTGGTTGCAGTTTTGGTTTCAGCTGAAAGTTTTCAGACAATTTTAGTGATGGTTTCAGTTTCGGCTTGGTTGGCCTCTAACCCTATTACTCCTTGTATTTACTGGAACTGTAAATCTTTACCCCATTGTTATGTTCCTGTTGTTTGGTTTGCTCTGTTTTGTCCTCTATTGTCCAGCTTGTGTCCCTCTTTTTTTTTTTTTAAGATGATTAATTTTGTAAACTATTTATTCATATTTAATTGATATGCAGTATATCAAATAAAATTGACGTAGAACTTGTTTCTTTTGCAGCTGGATCAACTGGGGAGTGCTACTACCCAAATAAAGAATTTATGGAGCCCTGAACAGGTAAAGAATTTATGGGAGGAGATCTGCGTATGGTTGAGAGAAATTGGGTGTGGGGGTGAAGTATTTCTTTGATGGAAGAAGTGGAGGGGTGATTTCAGGCACTGACGTTTTTGTAAAAAAGAACCGAAAACCAATATGAAAAAGGAAAATAAGGGTCTGTGCACACCCTACTGGGAAAGCAACGTGACAAAACTGGTGCAGCAGCTGCCTGTTCTCTACCTTATCTTTAGACGTAAGATTACCTAGTTCACAGTGCCGTAAATGTAGTACATTCAGCATGGTGCACGGGATGCACGAAAATCCATTTCCCCTGTAATCCAGGCTCTTGTATGCTGAAGTGATTGCATGCATCAACTTAGCTGGAGTTCCCAAGAGCCTTCGTTACACCTGAGCTCACAGTGCAGATTTTATCAGTCATTTCCTGAGGAATGTCATATGAACCTTCTGTATCATTGCTTCCTCTTGTGGTGCGTGCATGGCTGTAGATCTGGATTATAGTCAGGTATGTTTTTTCAGAAGCACTGAAATAATGTGTTCAATCTCTGAAAATTCTCTCCTCACCATATTTGCTGCAATTCCTAAGAGGATGGATGCTCCTAACCTTCCCGAGCCTTACAATACTGTGATTGGAAATTGCAGCCCATCCTTTGAGGCTCACAGAAAATCATCGGCAAAGCCTCTTTGTTCCTGTGGCTGACCCATTTCTTAAAGTAACATTCCACGTAAGACTGCCAGAATTTCCTAATATTGTCACTAGTAGAAACCAAATGTTATCCAGTGCCCTCACCATTCAAAGTGATTTAACCGAGCAGAACAGCCTCCTGCCTGCTTAAATCACTTGTGCCTGCCGAATAGCGCTAACCACCCCAGCACTTAACCGGACAGCATCTCTGAATATCAGAATTAACTGCTGCGGCATGCTCCGGTTAATGCTGGGGGGTGGTCCATGCGTGAAGCCTGGGTGGAGCCGATATTTAATCAATTAGTAGCAATATTCAGATTGCTAACCAATTAAGGAGTCCTTTTACAAAGGCACGCTGAAAAATGGCTTGCGGTAGTGTAGGCGCGGGTTTGGGACACGCGCCGGTCCATCTTCAGTGTGCCTGTGAAAAAAGGCTTTTTTAATATTTTTGCCGAAAATGGACGTGCGACAAAATGAAAATTGCCGCGCGTCCATTTTGGGTCTGAGACCTTACCGCCAGCCATTGACCTAGCGGTAAAGACTCATGCGGTAACCAGGCAGTAATGACCTACGTGCGTCATTACTGGAAAAACTATTTTCCAGACGCGTGTATTGGATGCGTGCCAAAAATGAAATTACCGCAAGAGCAACACGATAGTCGGGCGGTAACTACATTTTTACTCATATTGGGTGTGCGTAGACGCTTACGCAGCTTAGTAAAAGGACCCCTAACTTTAGTGAACGAACTAGCCAGGCACTGGGCTGAATATTGGTTGCTGCCTGGTTAACTTCCGAGTTGTAGCATCAGGGTTTCTGGTGTTCCTCTTCTTCCCCTGCCACCGATTCATATCTCCCATCCCACTCCGAATGACAGGAAACCCCTGACCAAAGTCGCAGAGTCTATCTATCTATCTATCTATCTATCTATCTATCTATCTATCTATCTATCTATCTATCTATCTATCTATCTTTTAGGAACTGCTTCACAGCTGTGGATTTTTCTGAATTTGTTTTTGGATTTTTTCTCAGCATGACTCCTGGCTGAGCTGTGGACCTTTGTTTATGATTGTTTGTCATTTTCTATTTTATTTTTCATCATTAGGGTATTTTCTTGAATTTTGGATCTGTATGTTTTTCACTTTTTACAGTTATCCATTTGTAGAAGCTCAGGATTTGTCTTTTGAAGCTATTTGAATATTTTTAGAATATTTTGGATGTTGAATAAAGTATGGCTTTATGTGATTTATTATATAATTTAGCCTTTATTCATGATGCTTAAGATTTGCTTAAGGGCTTGATTTGATTAATGTTACTCTGTAATTTGGCTCATATTTGTGATATTATTATTTTAATGATATTAGTAGGTTCCCCTTTATGAATCTAAGTAGACTATCTGGCTCATTTTCAAAATAGAAAAATGTGCAAAAAGTGACAAAAACATCCAAATCAGTATTTTTGAAACCTATTTTTAGACGTTTTTCTCTGATGTCCACCAGAAGTGCATCCAAATCTCAAGGAGGAGTGCCAGGGGCATGTTCAAGGTGGAACTTGGGCATTCCTAAGACTTAAGACATTTTTCAGCCATGATGGAACAAAACAAAACTGTCCATGACTAAGATGTTTTGAGCTAGACCTGTTTTTATTACGAATAAGGCGCTATATTTCAAAGAGCCAATTACTGGCTGACATAAATGCCCTAATTAAATTTCTAGCATAATTGGTTTAAGGGCCTATAAATCAGAGGTTAGGCCAGGCGTGGGCCCCCAAAATGGCAAAGACTGATAGGATAGAGTGGGCTTCAAATGCAACTCCAGTAGTTGGGAAGTAAGGCCAGTGCCAGGCAGGCTTCTACATTCTGTGTCTCAAAAATGGCAAAAAAACAAATATACATAGTAACATGACGGCAGAAAAAGACCTGCATGGTCCATCCAGTCTGCCCAAGGCAAACTCATATGTGTATACCTTACCTTGAAGTTGTACCTGTCCTTTTCAGGGCACAGACCATATAAGTCTGCCCAGCAGTATTTCCCGCCTCCCAACCACCAGTCCCGCCTCCCATCAGCGGCTCTGGTACAGACCGTATAAGTCTGCCCTCCCCTATCCTCGCCTCCCAACCACCACCCCCTCTTCCCCCCAACTGCTCCGCCACCCAATTTCAGCTAAGCTTTTGAGGATCCATTCCTTCTATGTGCTATGAATACAGGTATTATGCATCTCTAGAGTGGGAAGACATTTTCAGATTGAAATTGAAGAGAAAATTGTTGGATTGTTAGTTAGAACATAAGGACATAAGAGTAGCCATACTGGGCCAGACCAAGGGTCCAGCTAGCCCAACAGTGGCCAAGCCAGGTCACAAGTACCTGACAGAAACCCAAATTGTGGCAAAACTCCATGGTTTAATCATGTGATTGCATCATATGTAACTGCCTATATGTGGTTGGCATGGTGATGGATTGCCAACTGCCCTGTTTTTAATGCCAGGGTTTAATCTGGCCTCTTTGTTGGTCAGACTGGATAGACTGTGCAGGTTTTTAATGTCATCATTTACTATATTACTATGTAAAAATATTCTAACCCCCTAAAAGTCTCTTTAATAACCCATGCATAAGAACAACTCTGCAGGTTTTAGCTCTACATATCTATTAAATTTGCAAAATAACGGCCAAGCATAAGACAATCTGATCCCTCTTTAGTCTCTGTTATTTATTTAATCGCTGGACATGGATGGGAGGGGAAGGCAGAGAAGAGAGAATTGCTGGACCATAAATTGAACCCTAGCTGCAGTATTGGCTCATGAGAAACAAAAACTGCAGAGCTGATGTAAGAAACTATTCAAATTCCCATGTGTATTCTTTCAGTGGAAATACAACTCAAATTCTCATGTACACTCCTTCAATGGTAACCTCAAAATGCCAATGCACAAATACTTGTCCATGGGAGGTAAACCACAAGCAGGCAAGAAGTTGACCACCAATATAAATTCAAAGCAGAGTATTTAATGCAGTTAGGGCACATGATCCTCTGAGAGCAAGAAACACGTCTTATTCTCTTAGTGCATCATGTGGTCTCCGGCAATAGCATGTTCTTCTCTACAAGATTTTTATTGCAACAACGTCTGAGAGAAAGAGGGTATCCACCATGTGTCATAAAGAAAGCATATCTGAGAGCTAGACACGCACACAGAGAATTATTATTGATTCATTATACACATCGTGAACTTCAAGAAGCTACGACATGTGTACTTCCTTATTCATCTGTGTCTTCTGCAATTGGTTCGAGCATACATAAGCATTGACATATTGCAAGACTGTTCACTACCATAGATCCTCCAATTATGTCTTTAGGTAGGGGAAAATCAATAGAAGAGCATCTTAAAACACAAAGAAATCCAATTGTGCATTTTCAACAATTTTATCATTAAAAAAATATGGCAATTGCAATGGTGTGATAAAACTGTGGAGGGTTCGGAATGGATTCTGAATTTATTTTGCACTTTTCTGACCACTGACAGGTCAGTTATGACCCATGAACTGCATAGCTACAGGATCAAACTTAAAATGCCTAAGAGCTGCATCTTTCTGTACTTTCTGCTGAAAGGTGTGAATTTGAGGTCATGATGATCTACAGCAAGGAGTGCTCTTCCCCTCCCTGACAGAATTGAAGCCACTAAACTGTACATCACAAGGACACTAAGAATGTATACACAGTTTGAAAGCGAAGATGTGTTGAGGTTACTAGACAAAACAATGATAAGACCTGAGTCTTGGAGAAATTCCTGTAACAAAATGACTGCTACAATCTCCTGTAAAAGAAACCTTGGACTTCTTATAAGATGCTTTGTTCCATTCTATGTAAACAATGCAGTAAGACAGAAATTAGCTGAAGTTGCAGGCTACATGATTTGGGAGGGAATTGATGCCCAATCCATTGTACAAAAAGGTATATAAGTCACTGTTGTATTGTATTTAGACAGAAGCTGAGATGATCATCAGTGAATAAATCTTTACAGCGGTGGTCACTCTCTCCCTCTCATAACAAATTGCTATTTCATATTGCCTGATTGCTTTGTTATTATCTAAACTGGTAAGGAATAAAGACTTTTCCCTTTGAAGAAACATAGTCTCTGTCTTCTCTGCCACCCCATATCTTGGGAGTGGCTGGTCCACTATATTTTGGGGTGGGTGTAAGGCAGAAACCCTATTGCCCCACGTGTCCAAATGGTATATTTCTTATGGTACGTAGAAGGGTCAAAGAAAGAATTCCCACGTATTACAGCCTCCTCTGAGACTAGTGGTTATCAGAGGAGACCATATAACCACTGACTCCACTATAAACAATTCCTCCAGGACATACCCAAGTTATTAAAAGCTAGAATGAATACCAACTGTAATTGGTATTATATGCCCTTTTGAGAAGATATACATTGGTCGAACATCTAGACCAGTAAAATTGCACTCAGCAGATTCCTGCTCCAATTGTTTCACATTGGCTTCAGATCAAGCCCTTTGTTCATGATATGACTTGGACAATTGACTCTGTTATAGAGGGGAGGGAGGGTGAAAAATTGGTTTTCTTTGATTTGATTAATTGGTGTAAGTCATGCTACCTCTTTATAAGCAGCTATGGATGCCACCGCTATCTTAGCAGAATATTCAACGTATGGAAGAGTGCCGAATCTTTATGAGTGTAAGTAAGTTTTGTGGACATTATTTCAGATTTGAGTATGTTTAAGAAGATGATTCTGACTTCTTTATTTTTTACAGAAATATTTCCCTGATGCAGCTATGACAGCAAAACATAGTGCTATGTTGGGCAGAAGCGCAGTTGACTCTAAGCTTCAACTGTGAGAGGCAGTGATGAATTATTCACCCGTTTAAGATAAGTGTATTTCTACATATAAGAAACTTTGGTTTTGCATTGAATAGAAGTATTTTCACAACAATTTTTATATATATGAATACATGAACTGATGAGGATTTTGAGTGTGGTGTGCAAATGTTCTGCTTCACACTTGGAAAACAGGATTCACCTACTTTCAGATGGCCCACAAAAATATTTAAGATAGAAGGAACCTTTTTTGATGTATCACTCTTATAGTGGGTTAACTTTAATGTATTTCTAAGACCATGTATTTGTTTTCAGCACAAAATAAGGATACTTGTCTGCAAGCAGGCTCTTACATGACTGTGATAAAAAATTGACAATATAACTTTCACTGAAATCTCAGATGAAAGAGCAGCAGCATCCCAGCCTATCATTTTTACAACATGAAAGAGCATGTTATGCATCAAATATATCAGATATTTGGTCATTTACAGTGTACAGGAATTCTGCCAATAGCAATTTTCATATACATACTTGTACAGATTGGAGAACAAGTGTTTAATTTTTGTTTGCATTTAAATCTGAAGCCCAAAATAGTTTCTATTTGTTTGCTTTGGTTATACCAGTTTCCTTAAGGCTTGTCAAAAGGGTCCTTTTATTTAGATGCAGTAAGCACCAATAAGTGTTAACCACAGCAAAAATGGCTTACTATGGGGCTCACTGTCATTTCAGGATATGGACATGCTACTTATGTGCTAAAAATTAAAAATTATTTTTAGCGCTGGGGGCAGGTCTGAGGGAGCAGAGTGGGTATGTTTTATGCACGCTAACCAGGGGCGTAGCCAGACTTCGGCGGGAGGCGGGTCCAGAGCCCAAGGTGAGGGGGCACATTTTAGCCCCCCCCAGGTGCCGCTGACGCCCCCCACCTCCACCAACTTTGACCCCTTCCGCCGCCGACCCTCTGGACCCCCCTCCCCCTCGGTGGGTACTTTTTTAATTTTATTTTTTGACGGATTACTTGATATCACATATATTTAAATAAAAAAATGAGGACTGTTGCCTGGGATCGTGTAGCACTCGCCAAAATTACAACCACGGCTTTTTACAGAAAATCCACTGAAGGTGCCACTCTTGCGAGGTCCACATTTACTTTATTTGTTGTATACTGAGGGCTTTTATCTCCATCACATTATGTGAATATACAGCTCTTTCTTATTCGTCTGTGAAACTTATACTTACGGACTTCTTATCTTTCTTGTAGACCAGTTTTATCAGGACTGTATACACGGAAAAAGAACCACAAAGGTTTGTTTGTCATACATTTGCACCTGTAGAACAACCTTGCACATAATTTAACACCTTATGAAACCTTTGATAATAGCTTTCAGTCTGGGATACTTCACGTACCCTTTGATATATGCTTGGCAAACACCGATTAAGGGATATTACTCCCAGAACACTAAATTTCAGAATCTGCATAATTAGGCGGTTCATTTCTATGGTAATCAATGCGTCCTTTTTTAGGGCTCTTTTAATGTTATTCCTTTCAATATAGAAAGGATCAACCACCACTTTTTAAAAAATGTATAAAACTTTCATATGTGAATATAAGAGTTATGTAATTTTTATTATTGTATGTCTATCTGTCACACAATTTGAAAGATTCATGGCGCTCTTAACAATTACATCGTGCTGGCTTCATACTATCCATTTTCAAAAAGCCGCTCTACAGGTTACCCTTGATACATTATGCCTATGGTGATAAATATGCCCTTTTTAAGGTTCTTTTTAATGTCATTTCTTTTCTATTATGGAAAAGATCAACCACCCCCCCTTTTTTTAAGTGAACAAAACTTTCATATAAGTATATAAGAGTTATGTAATTGTTTAATAATTTTTTATAGATGTATGTCCATTTTGCATGTGACTCTTGTTCCTGTGTTTTGATAATCTTGTTTCATCCTCCTTAGATTTTAAGCTCCATTTTTTTTATATATTATTGCTGTGACTATTAATTCATTTACACTTGTATGTATATTTTGAGTACCATTTTGATGTGTTTTGATCACATTAACACTACATGTATGTTGTGTGTGATATGCTTATTCTTTATTTATATATTTATATGTTCTTGTAAATGTTTTTAGACTCCTGAGGCCGAAACACAGTACTGTGTCACGTCTACATTAAAGTTTATTTATCATACACCAGTACTGTCACAGTCCCCTGGAGCCATTGGTCCACTTTCCACTTTTCTCTTCATAAATATGATAGTTTATCATCTTACTACATAAAAACTCATTGGCTACCAGTATATGCCAGAGTCTTTTTTAAATTCATACGTCTAACTTTTAAGATAATTTTTGGTACTGTACCACTAAACCTACACACCCATTATTCTTTTCAAATATCTATCAAATCTAATAGGAATTGTAAGTTTTTTTTTGCCTATCCCTTTTTTGAACGAAAAGAGAACTAAAATTGTTGATATTCTTCTTTCATTTCAAGTAGCTCCTAGTACTTTTGTTAACTGCAGCTGATTATATGCTGATATGTATAGAATGTTTGTACGTTTGGGAAGCTTGCCAGGTGCCCTTGGCCTGGATTGGCCGCTGTCGTGGACAGGATGCTGGGCTCGATGGACCCTTGGTCTTTTCCCAGTATGGCATTACTTATGTACTTACTTATGTATATGCAATTCAGAAGCCTCAAAACACATCTATTCAAGAAATATGTCCTGAATGCTACAGAATATCCTAAAGCGGTGAAAATTGCCATGTGTCCATTTTGGGTCTGAGACCTTACTGCCAGCCATTGACATAGCGGTAAAGTCTCATGCATTAACCGGGCGGTAATGATCTACGCACGTCAAATGCCACTTGGCGAGCGTCTGAAACGCGTGTCCAAAAATATTTTTCAGATGTGCGTATCGGACGCGTGCCAAAAATGAAATTACCGTAAGAGCCACATGGTAGCTGGGTGGTAACTCCATTTTGGCGTGCATTGGCTGAGTGTTCCAGGGTATATATGTGAATAGGGACACAACTGGTGGTGGACCAATCAGCCTAAGGAAATTAGGAAGGGATCAACGGGTGGAGTCCTGAGCTCACCTCCTATTTAGGTCTGAGTTCAGTGAGGTAAGTGCATGACGCTGCGCCACTCTTGATCTGTTCATGCATTGCCCTGGCACTAACTGGATAATACAACGGCAGTCGGTTCAAAACTCTGCTGCCCATCTCGTCTTCCGCCAGGGTCGCTTTACTCATACTACCCCTCTCCTCAAGACCCTTCATTGGCTCCCTATCCGTTTTCGCATCCTGTTCAAACTTCTTCTACTAACCTATAAATGTACTCACTCTGCTGCTCCCCAGTATCTCTCCACACTCGTCCTTCCCTACACCCCTTCCCGTGCACTCCGCTCCATGGATAAATCCTTATCATCTGTTCCCTTCTCCACTACTGCCAACTCCAGACTTTGCGCCTTCTGGCTCGCTGCACCCTACGCCTGGAATAAACTTCCTGAGCCCCTACGTCTTGCCCCATCCTTGGCCACCTTTAAATCTAGACTGAAAGCCCACCTCTTTAACGTTGCTTTTGACTCGTAACCACTTGTAACCACTCGCCTCCACCTACCCTCCTCTCTTCCTTCCCGTTCACATTAATTGATTTGATTTGCTTACTTTATTTATTTTTGTCTATTAGATTGTAAGCTCTTTGAGCAGGGACTGTCTTTCTTCTATGTTTGTGCAGCGCTGCGTACGCCTTGTAGCACTATAGAAATGCTAAATAGTAGCAGTAGTAGTAGTAGCTGGATAGTGTGACTGAATATCCATGGACAGCAGTGCTTAAGGCATTTATCTGGATAGTTGCTGCCATTATCTAATTGCTTGGTAATATTTAATTAACAAACAAATAGGCTTTTAACTTGCTCTTAAAATTTAATCGCTATCCAAACAGTGCAAGTTTTAATAGACAAGACTGAGTCCATTCACTCATAAAGATATCTGAGTGGAGGAAAACTTCGCTGGACTAGCGGCTGAGCAGTTTCCTCATAAGTCTTTAAAAAAACCTCCTTTTTTAATGCTTCATGATTATATCAATCCTTTTCCATGAATTTTTTGGCTATTTTAAATATAAGATAATAAAAACATTTTCAAGCCAACACTTCTGTAAAGAATATATACAATGGATACTTATCTTTGACTCACTGCAGGTTCGCTCTACAGTGTGTCATTGTTTCACTCTAGGCTTCTCCAGGAGTGATACCCATACTTGGCACCAACAGTACCCATATAACCATTCACTCTCATCATGCTGCCGCTAGAAGCCTAGAGTGAAATGGTGATGCATTGTTGAGCAAACCAGCTCTGAGTCAAGGATAAGGACCCACTGCATATAATCTTCATAGGAGTTCTGGATTGGAAATGCTTCTTTTTCTAATCTTACATTCAAAATGGCCAATAAATTCAAGGAAATGGATTATTTATTTATTTATAAAATTTATATCCCACTTAAACCTAAGTGGGAAACAGTATAACATTTACAATTTCTTATACAATACAAACAATAACAATACCCATTGTGTCCCAAACAACCAGAAACTTTAAAAAGTCTCGCCACAAGATATTAAAAGGCATGAACTTCTTAAAATGCCCTGCATTAGTATAGTAACGTAGATAGCTAGGCAAGGCATTCCACAATCCAACCGAAAAAACTGCTACTCGTGTACAAGCATAGTGAATGCTTATCAATGAGTTAGGTACCAGTTTTTTTGTGTGAAGTCAGATCTCATCCCCTTTGCAGATACAAACAGCTTAATCACAGACTGAAAATACCATGCAATCTTGCCATACACAACCTGATGAAGAAAATACAAGATCTTAAACTGAATCCTATATTGCACAGGCAGCCAGTGCAGATGCTTCAAGGCAGGAGTAATATGCTCACATCATGAGACCCCATAACGACCCTCATTGCAGCATTCTGCACCATCTGCAGTGCTTTAATTACAATAATCTATCCTTGATACCATCATACTTTGCACAACAGTGCAAAAATCAGAAACAGACAGCATAGGTTTCAGCTGATATAGCAAACGTAATTGAGCAAATGTTGTACCAATGACACAGGTAATCTGAGATTCCATAGTAAGATATGCATCCAGTACCACCCCCAATAATTTCATCTCATTCCTAACCTGCATTTCCACATCACACACTGTCACTAACTGAGGCCATCTATCATCCCTCATTATCTCAGTTTATTCCGATTCAAAACCAATCCATTTGCCTCCATCCATATATGTTGAAACTTGGCTTGCCAAATCAACACCCCACACTGTTATTGAAAAAAAACTGCACATCATCAGCATACAATCTATATTCTACACCTATATTTTTAAGCACCTGAAACAACGGTGCTAAAAAGAATTAAAAGAAAAAGGGCAGAAAGCGCCGATCCTTGTGGTACCCCTCTCCGAACCGCAATAACTTCTGACAGTGTTCCACTACTCTGTACTTGCATACTACGACCAGCTAAATACGAAGAAATGCAACCAAAAACTTTGCCTCCTATCTCCAGTTGTTTCAATCTAAATAACAACATCTTCGTATCAACTGAATCAAAAACAGAGGAAACATCTAATGATATCAAACAGATGCATTGGTTCTTACCCAACCCCCATCTCAACACATCCACAGTGGAGAGCAACAATGTCTCTACTCCATGAAGTCTTCTAGAACTATACTGAAAATGATCCAAACAATTATTTTGCTCTACAAAATCCTCCAATTGCATCAACACCACTTTTCAACCACTTTACCTAAAAAAGGTAAAACAGAAATTGGTCTATAATTCAACATGACAGAAACATCCAGGGTTTCACTTTTCAATAAAGTTTGCGCAGTTGCTTGTTTACACACTTCTGATAAACAACCTTCTTCTAAAGATTTATTTACTATCCATGACAATATCGGTGCAATTTTAACCGCCATCAATCACAAGATAATTGTTGAACAAGGATCCACTAAAGATCGTGTAGGGGTAAGCAGTAGTGGGCTCAAATTCAGTCCACCTTATCTACAAATCCTCAACTTCCTGCATCTCTCCCAATGCCATAACTCCAACCACCGCATCTAGTTGATTCATTTTATCCTCCAAAAAAGTAACATATGCACTTGCATCTGGTCCCAAAAACTCATCTCCAACCTCTGATCCATCCACTAGAAACTTCACCACTTCATATAACTCATGAGGCCTATTCAAAGAATCACATAACTTCTTCTGAAAATACTCATTATGCAACTGTTCACAAAAGTTGAGATACTCAACCAATCGCAATTTATAACTATCCAAGTCATCAACATCACAAGATTTCTGCCACCTCCTCTCAGCTTGCCGAAATTCTCTATTTACTTGCCTCACCGATGCAGTACACTATGCAAAACGCTGATAATCAACACACCTCACTACTGTTCTCACAGAAGCAACTTCATCCAAATACAAAGATAATGTCCTATTCCAAAGCTCCATGGCTTCATTCATAGAATGATGATCTGTAACATACAACATTGGGAGCCAATGCTCACCCAACTTATCAACATCAATTGGAGCACACATTTGTACTATTTCCTTCCTGATCTGCTTAGTTCCTACCACCACAACCGGACGTAAAACAAAATAAAATCAAACCATGATCTAACCACGGCACCATACACACCATTGGAGAATGACACAACTCCTTTTTTAGACCTTCTGATAAAAATACTAAGTCTAACACATGTCTTGCATTATGAGTTGCTTCTGAAACCAATTGACTCGAGGACAAAGCTGCCAATGCCTGAAAAAATTCATGCTTTTGCCACAAAAACGCATCTGCTGCTGTATCAAACAAAATATTAAATTCGCCCATCAAGCAAACATTATCACAAATAAAAATTTCACTCAACAACACATTCAACAATGAAGATCAATCTAAACTCATCTGCACAGGTGGGCAATATAACACCCCAAGCACCATACTTACATTCCTAAGTACTAAAAATTCACCAAATCATTCACTTCAGCAAACACAACTTTAAAATTCAAATCCTCCTAAAAAAACACAAGCACACCCCCACCCTTCTTTCTACAACGACAAACCCACTCCCACTTAAAACCCTCAGGACAACATTGTTTTACGATCACTATATCAGACCTTAGTAACCAGGACTCAGTCACACAAAAAATAGCATATCACGCCACAGCTAACAAATCATATACTAAAGTAACCTCATTTCTTACTAATCGTAGATTAATTAACCCAACTTTCAACAATTCCCTTCCTTCTGCATCACTACCGGTTTCAAACATTCAGTGGCCCCAGGAGTTTGACGTTTACAAAGATGATCCCCACGGCAACTGCCCATACCTCCCCCATATCACATCAATAGCTCCCATAGAAAAAGGACCACCCATAAAACCATAAACCATACCCTTTTCCTCACCCAGTCCACCTCGAGTCCACTCAAGGGAGCACTTTAAGGAGTATTAAAAGAAAGGAGGTTTTTTAAAAAGACTTATGAGGAAGCTGCTCGGCCACTAGTCCAGCGAGTTGAAAGCAGGACAGAATACTTAGGGGCCCTTTTACTAAGCCACGTAGGCGCCAACATGTGCCCAACGTGTGCCAGTTCTGAACTACCTGGCTATCGCATGGCAGTAATTTATTTTCCGGCCTACGGTGCTAACTGGGCGGTCATCGGCATTGTACACATGCTGACGATGACTGCCCAGTTAACGCATGAGACCTTACCTCTAAAGCGAATGGGTGGCGGTAAGGTCTCAGACCTAAAATGGATGCGCGCCAATTTTCATTTTGCCGCACACCCATTTTCTGCCAAAAAAGGACTTGTGTGCATCCAATACACACATCTATAACAGCGCAGGCCATTTTTCGGCGCACCTTAGTAAAAGGACCCCTGAGCTTCTGAAGTCTTTTTTTCCTTCATTCAGATATCTTCATGAGCGAATGGACTTAGTATTGTTTATTAACATTTGAACTGGTTTGGTTGGGAATATTGGACCCAGTACTTTTTTGGAAACCCTGCCATATATTCCCAGATAGGCAAGGGTCAGCCAACTTCACTATATTCACACCATTATAAAAACACTGACTAATCTAAAATATTAGCTAGGAATGCTGTATTTGACAGCTTACTTTTTCCACCGAATTTCTTTTGTATGCTTATATTAAAGCCTTCGTGGGTATCTGTGCCAAATGCAGTTTGATACGCTAATATTTTCAATACTATGCTATTAGACACAGCTCTTGACCTCAATTAAGGTTCATGTGTGGATTTTCATTAGTAGGAGAACCAGATGGCTGAAGTGATCCCTTTGAAACATCACCTATGTTAATTCATTTAAGAGCAACATTTTCTCTTTGCCATTCGGGCCCTGGACTGGGGTATATTCATATAGCCCCAGGCAGAAACTGTTTCTCTTACACCTTCTTTTAATTCCATGAAAATGAAAGCTGCCCTGAATAAAATCACTTAGAAACAGGGACGTAGCCAGACTTCGGCGGGAGGGGGGTCCAGAGCCCCCCCCCCCCACCACCACCAACTTTGACCCCCCCCTGCCGACGATCCTCTCGACCCCCCTCCCGCCGCCAACCTTTGATAGCGGGGGACCCCAACCCCCGCCAGCCGAGGTCCTCTTCTTCCGGCACAAGGTTTCGTTCTGTTTCTGTGAGTCTGACATCCTGCACGTTGTATGCAGGACGTCAGACTCACAGAAACAGAACGAAGCCTTGCAGATCAGCCAGCAATGCGGCCGCTGGCTGATCTGCAAGGCTTCGTTCTGTTTCTGTGAGTCTGACGCCTTGCATGTTGTACGTGCAGGACGTCAGACTCACAGAAACAGAACGAAGCCTTGCGCCGGAAGAAGAGGACCTCGGCTGGCGGAGGTTGGGGTCCCCTGCCAGCAAAGGTAGCAGACGGCGACGGTGGCGGGGGAGGGTTGTCGGCAGGAGGGTGGTTGAAAGGGTTGTCGGCAGGGGGGTCCAGGGCCAAATCTACGGGACCCAGGCCCCGTGGCCCCACGTAGCTACGCCACTGCTTAGAAATAGGTTAGTGTTATTCTTCTCTGTGCCAGGAATATGATCCTATCAGGACTTGCCTGATACACTAATTTGAGAAAGGAGCATGAGCATTAAAGCTAGAAACCTACCCTTCAACCACTCTTTCATTCATAAGAAGATGTTTGTTATGCAAATGATTGGGCATTATTGTTTTGATGGGTTCCACTAACCTCTGAATTGCAAAATGATGAGACTGTCAGCAGTAAGGTCACATTTTTATATCCATTCACAACTCAACAGTACAGCATAAAACATTAGCTTTCAATTGAATTACTTTTCTTAATATGGAAGATGGCATCAGAGTGAGATATGTGTGAGGCAGTTCCTTTTACCTTACCATCCTTCTGATTGTTAATTCAGTGCTTTATTTCCATATGGCTAAGCGCAAAGGTATTAATTGGGATAAATCCTTTGTCACCCTGACAGCACGGGCAGACTGAAATTCCAGAGCTGATCACTGCTGCCCCATGAAGAGCTTGGGGATTTGTTGTTGCTGGCAACATGACAATAGACATGTGGCTTGAATCCATTGTTCCCTCTAAGCTAAGCGGGTTAGAGGGAACAGTGGATTGCTACCAGTAGCGGGTTGTGTGTTTTCAGTAGCTAATGACAGGCAGGTTCCATGGAGGGGCATAATTGAACGAAAACGTCTATCTCCATGGGCGTTTATCTCCGAGAACGGGTCCGTGAAGGGGCAGACCGAACCGTAGTTTCGGAAAAAATAGACGTCCATGTTTTATTCGACAATTTGTGAGCTGGGCGTTTTTGTTTTTCAGCGATAATGGAAAATGAAAGCGCCCAGCTCAAAAACGAATAAATCCAAGGCATTTGTTCGTGGGAGGGGCCAGGATTCGTAGTGCACTGGTCCCCCTCACATGCCAGGACACCAACCGGGCACCCTAGGGGTCACTTTTACAAAAACAAAAAAAAAAAGGTAAGAGAGCTCCCAGGTGCATAGCACCCTTCCCTTGGGTGTTGAGCCCCCCAAATCCCCCTCAAAACCCACCGCCCACAAGTCTACACCATTACTATAGCCCTAAGGGGTGAAGGGGGGCACCTACATGTGGGTACAGTGGGTTTGGGGGGCGGTGTGGAGGGCTCCCATTTACCAGCACAAGTGTAACAGGTGGGGGGGGGGGGGGGATGGGCCTGGGTCTACCTGCCTGACTTCCACTGCACCCCCTAATAACTGCTCCAGTGACCTGCATACTGCTGCCAGGGAGGTGGGTATGACATTTGAGGGTGAACATAAAAAGTTGTGAAACGGCATATGTTTGTGGTGGGAGGGGGTTTGTGACCACTGGGGGAGTCAGGGGAGGTCATTTAGGGCACTTTTTGGGGCCCTATTCGTGGAAAAACAGGGTCCAGGAAAAGTGCCCTAAATTCTCGCTAAAAACGCATATTTGTTTTCCATTATCGGCGAAAGGCGCCTATCTCTGATCGGCCGATAACCACGCCCCAGTTCCGCCTTCACCACGCCTTTGACACGCCCCCATCAACTTTGTCCGCATCCGCGACGGAGTGCAGTTGAAAACGTCCAAATTCGGCTTTAGATTATACCGCTTTATTCGTTTTTGTGAGATAAACGTCTATCTCCCGATTTGGGTCGCAATATAGGCGTTTTTCTTTTTCAATTATAAGCTGGATAGTGTCCTGCAGAACTTTTATGCCCCTCACTATTAAAAATGTGATAGTGAAACAGTACCCCCCACTGGCATGACTGTGGGTGGAGGACTCCCATTCAGCTTAGAGGGAACAGTGTTTGAGTGATAGGTTTCACCTTCCTCCAAATATTCCCCACCATTGTTACTTCCTCTGCCATTATCCCTAGATTTGGAAGTGGCTTACCCCACTGCAGTGCTTTCTGAGCAGCAGAGTCAAGCTGTGAAGGACTTTCAACTAGGGATGGGTTGTCATTTTAAATGGCTCTCATTTGCATGCTCTTAAAGTAAACACACTACATCCACATAGTGCATACATTTCCCAAAAGAAAAAAAGATGGAATGACTGGGGAAAATAATCTGCTTTCTTACCACTAGCATGAGTCACTCTAGAGCAGGCCAAAAAAAAAAAAAGAAGCTTTTCTGTACTGCTGCTGTGACATCTTTCATGGTGATACTGTGGAGATGTGGACGGGCATAATCGGATGGGACGTCCAGGTTTTCCTGAGGGCGTCCTCGCAGGATGTCCCCGCGAAAGGGGCGGGGAAACCTGGATTATCGAAACAAGATGGGCATCCATCTTTCGTTTCGATAATACGGTCGGGGATGCCCAAATCTCAACATTTATGTCGACCTTATAGATGGTCGTCCTTAGAGATGGTCGGCCCTGATTTTCGGCGATAATGGAAACCGAGGACGCCCATCTCAGAAACAACCAAATCCAAGCCATTTGGTCATGGGAGGAGCCAACATTCGTAGTGCACTGGTCCCCCTGACATGCCAGGACACCAACCGGGCACCCTAGGTGGCACTGCAGTGGACTTCATAAATTGCTCCTAGGTGCATAACTCCCTTAACCTTGTGTGCTGAGCCCCCCAAAACCCACTCCACACAACTGTACAACACTACCATAGCCCTAAGAGGTGAAGGGGGGCACCTAGATTTGGGTACAAATCTAGACTGAAAGCCCACCTCTTTAACATTGCTTTTGACTCGTAACCACTTGTAACCACTCGCCTCCACCTACCCTCCTCTCTTCCTTCCCGTTCACATTAATTGATTTGATTACTTTATTTATTTTTTGTCTATTAGATTGTAAGCTCTTTGAGCAGGGACTGTCTTTCTTCTATGTTTGTGCAGCGCTGCGTACGCCTTGTAGCGCTATAGAAATGCTAAATAGTAGTAGTACAATGGGTTTGTGGTGGGTTTTGAAGGGCTCACGTTTACCACCACCAGTGTAACAGGTGGGGGGCGGATGGGCCTGGGTTCGCCTGCCTGAAGTGCACTGCAGTACCCACTAAAACTGCTCCAGGGACCTGCATACTGCTGTCATGGAGCTGGGTATGACATTTGAGGCTGACAAAAAATATTTTTTACGGTTTTTTTTTAGGGTTTGAGGGAGTTAGTGACCATTGGGGGAGTAAGGGGAGGTCATCCCCGATTCCCTCCGGTGGTCATCTGGTCAGTTCGGGCACCTTTTTGAGGCTTGGTCGCAAGAAAAAATGGACCAAGTAAAGTCAGCCAAGTGTTCGTCGGGGACGCCCTTCTTTTTTCCATTATCGGCCGAGGACGCCCATGTGTTAAACACGCCCCAGTCCCGCCTTCGCTATGCTTCTGACACACCCACGGGAACTTTGGTCGTCCCCGCGATGGAAAGCAGTTGGGGAAGCCTAAAATCGGCTTTCGATTATGCCGATTTGGGCGTCCCTGGGAGAAGGACGCCCATCTCCCGATTTGTGTCGAAAGATGGGCGTCCTTCTCTTTCGAAAATATGCCTGATAGTAAAACTGAGAAGCTGGATGTCCACAACTTCAGTACGTTTTGGAAAACATTTGGAGGATAATTCTATAAAGGTGTGCCACTATTTGTTTGGTTCCAAGTGCCTATTTGGTACTGATCCTATAAAGCAAAGTGGATGCTAACTTTTAATACCAGTGTAACAGGTCAAATACGTGCCCATGTTTTTGTTGCGACCATTTATACCAGCTAGAGAGCTGATGAAAATGCTTGCTTCTAGATTACCTAAAAACGTATATAATAGTATAATGCAATACTGTAAAAATCAGTATGTAAAGTTAATAAATCAAGTACATTTATGCACACACCAGGTTTTATGGCCTAAGCTCTTAAATGTTAGACCAGTCACAATGGAACTGAGTTGCTGGTTTTTTATTTTTGTTACATTTGTACCCTGTGCTTTCCCACTCATCACAGGCTCAATGCAGCTTACATATTGTATACAGGTACTTATTTGTACCTGGGGCAGTGGAGGGTTAAGTGACTTGCCCAGAGTCACAAGGAGCTGCCTGTGCCTGAAGTGGGAATCCAACTCAGTTCCTCAGTTCCCCAGGACCAAAGTCCACCACCCTAACCACTAGGCCACTCCTCCACTGTTGCTACTATTTGAGATTCTACATGGAATGTTGCTATTCCACTAGCAACATTCCATGTACAAGTCGGCCCTTGCAGATCACCAATGTGGCCGCGCAGGCTTCTGCTTCTGTGAATCTGACGTCTTGCACGTATATGCAGGACGTCAGATTCACAGAAACAGAGGCCTACGCAGCCTTCTACATGGAATGTTGCTAGTGGAATAGCAACATTCCATGTAGAATCTCCAATAGTAGCAACATTCCATGTAGAATCTCCAATAGTATCTATTTTATTTTTGTTACATTTGTACCCTGCGCTTTCCCACTCATGGCAGGCTCAATGCGGCTTACATGGGGCAATGGAGGGTTAAGTGTCTTGTCCAGAGTCACAAGGAGCTGCCTGTGCCTGAAGTGGGAATTGAACTCAGTTCCTCAGGACCAAAGTCCACCACCCTAACCACTAGGCCACTCCTCCACCGCTGATGTTTGTATACGTCATTGCTCAATACTCTAGATGATGGAAGAAAATATTTTTAACAAGTCACGATATAGGTTACATTTTTCTTCACTTTCCAGTGGATGAAATTTGAGAGTTAAAGCTTTTAGTGCAAATTACGTCTGCCAAGATAACACACCTTTTAAAAAAAAACAGATTTTGTTTTTCTTTTTTTCTAGCAGGATATGCAAAATAAATATAAGCGATAACAGCCCATGGTTAAACAGCAGCACTGGGTTGTTCTAAATTCTTAATGGACTAGTGAACAGGAATCATGGAAAAGTAAGAACAGTTATTATTTATAGCAGACTGTATCTATTTATCCATATATGCTTGGGTGATGATATGGTCTATTCCACAACCACAATTTATTTTTGTATGATTAATTATTATTATGTTTATGACCTATCTTCTTTGCGTTCAAGATTCTGCTTGAGATAAAATATGAAGTGTAATAATAATAATAATAATAAAAAGAATGACTTCTCTTAGGGCCCCTTTTTCCAAGCTGCAGTAAAAGGGGGCCTTCAGTAGCGTTGGCACATGTTTTGGACCTGCGCTGAAGCCCCCTTTTAAGGCTGTTTAAAAAAACAAAATAGCCATGTGCTAATCCCAGGGATTGGCATGCGGCCATTTACTACTACTTAACATTTCTAGAGCGCTACTAGGGTTACGCAGCGCTGTACAGTTTAACAAAGAAGGACAGTCCCTGCTCGAAGGAGCTTACAATCTAAAGGACAAAATGTCAAGTTGGGGCAGTCAAGATTTCTTGAATAGAGGTGCAGTGGTTAGGTGCCGAAGGGGACATTGAAGAGGTGGGCTTTGAGCAAGGATTTGAAGATGGGCAGGGAGGGGGCCTGGAATATGGGCTCAGGGAGTTTATTCCAAGCATGGAGTAAGGTGAGGCAGAAAGGGCGGAGCCTGGGGGGAGCCCTTACCACCACCTATTTAGGGGATGGTAAGGGCTCTTGCACTAACCTGACGGTAACCGGGCAGCACAATTACCACCGGGTAAGGCCCGGCCCTGCAAAAATACAAAATATTTTTTGTAGCACCGTAAATGGCACGCGCTGGGAGTGGGAACTACGGATGGGCTCCTGCAGTAGCCCAGTAGTATCCTGACTTGGCACGAGACAAAGCGGTGGTAGCTCTACCACCACTTTGTAAAAGGGGCCCCTTAATTTCAAAATTCAAAGAATATATATTTCAGTTAATAAACTCATTCCATGCAATTACCTTCAGAGGCATAACCAGCAGTGGTCCTGTGAAATACCACCCTGGTGCTTCTGATATCCTGGTTGAGAATCACTGGTTAACGTAACGGGCTCAGAACAAGGAAAGCCAGAGTTCCAATCCCACTACTGCCACCTCTACTTCTTGTAAGCTTGGACGAGTCACTGTAGCTTCTGTTGCCACAGGTCCTCACATCACCATTGATAAATCTAGCAGAAATCCAGTAGTACCAGGAGTAGTCTAGTGGTTAGAGCACCAGTCTGGAAATCTAGAGGTGGTTGGTTCAAATCCCACTGCTGCTCCTTGTGATCTTGGGCAAGTCACTTAACCCTCCATTGCCTCAGGTACAGACTTAGACTGTGAGCCCTCCTGGGACAGAGAAATAGCCAGAGTACCTGAATGTAACTCACCTTGAGCTACTACTGAAAAAGGTGTGAGCAAAAATCCAAATAAATAAACAAGATAAGCTTTATTGAAAGTCTATGCATTGCAGACCAATATGCATACTTCCAATTGTACTCCTAGGCATTAATGGCAGAGGAAAGAAAAAGAAAATAACACTTGCATGTAGATTGCATTCATTATGTTCCATGAACAAAGTGCCAGGTGCAAATCTGTCTACAGCAGTGTCAAAATGAAAACATGCGCATACTTTAACTTTTAAATTGCCCGCTTAAGTAGTGGTATTCAGTCCCAGTTCTCAAGGGCCACCACCAGGTCAGGTTTATATGATATTTTAATTAATATGTATGATAGAGATTTGTCCACAGGAAAGATAGTAGGCATGCAGATCTCTCTCGTGTATATTCATTAAAGGATAGCCTGAAAACCTGCTCCATTGGCAGCTCTCAAGGACCTGAAGCATAACTGGCCAATCAAGGGCACGTCTCCTGTACAAAGTCCAATTGTTGAAATGTCTTTCTGGTTGATGTTATGACTCAGCAATATGTAGGGGGGAATGAAAAGAAAACTGATTATGTCTCCCTTGAACATCTGTATCTTTTGAGAGTTGAGTTGATAGCGATTATATGAGATGGTGATTGTTATGAATGAGTGCCTTGTAGAACTGCCAATGGAACAGCAACCTTGAAAAGTGACTAACTTAACAATTTACTGTGCATTGCTGTTATAGATCACAATAATGCCGCAGTGATGGAATCAAATGTACTCTTATATTGCTATCTTTTCCAGATGCCATGTATCAATGCTCATTATGCAGTACTGTTACGGTGACAAAATATCCAGTAAGTAATACAATGGTATACCAGAATACTTCACTGCAAACCTAATTCAGCTGAAGCCAAAAGCAAAATGTGCATTGTATACATCATGAAAGATTGGATTAGAAAAGAATAATGTTATGGGAGGACGGGGATGAGGGATGGGAAGACCAGCCTAAGCAAGCAAAGGAAATGGCATAATATAGACAAACCTTATTACATGCTACTAGTACATATAAATACATATGTAATGCCACACTGGGAAAAGACCAAGGGTCCATCGAGCCCAGCATCCTGTCCACGACAGCGGCCAATCCAGGCCAAGGGCACCTGGCAAGCTTCCCAAACATTCTATACATGTTATTTCTGGAATTGTGGATTTTTCCCCAGTCCATTTAGTAGTGGTTTATGGACTTGTCCTTTAGGAAACTGTCTAACCCCTTTTAACTCTGCCAAGCTAACTGCCTTCACCACGTTCTCCGGCAACGAATTCCAGAGTTTAATTATGCGTTGGGTGAAGAAACATTTTCTCTGATTTGTTTTAAATTTACTACACTGTAGTTTCATCGCATGCCCCCTAGTCCTAGTATTTTTGGAAAGCGTGAACAGACGCTTCACATCCACCTGTTCCACTCCACTCATTATTTTATATACCTCTATCATGTCTCCCCTCAGCCATCTCTTCTCCAAGCTGTATAGCCCTAGCCTCCTTAGTCTTTCTTCATAGGGAAGTCGTCCCATCCCCGCTATCATTTTAGTCGCCCTTCGCTGCACCTTTTCTAATTCTACTATATCTTTCTTGAGATGCGGCGACTAGAATTGAACACAATACTCAAAGTGCGGTCGCACCATGGAACGATACAATGGCATTATAACATCCTCACACCTGTTTTCCATACCTTTCCTAATAATACCCAACATTCTATTTGCTTTCCTAGCCGCAGCAGCAACAACAACAACAGAACATCACCCATACACAGGAATATGCTGCAAGTACCCAAGGGTGCCACTATGTAAAATTAGAGTAAGGTTGAGCAACCATGGTCCTCGAGGATCACAACTCAGTTGGGTTTTCAAGATTTCCACAATGAATATGCATGAGATTGATCAGCATGTACTGCTTCCATTTTATGTAAGGGGATCTCATGAATATTCAATGACTTGGCTGTGACCCTCAAGGACCATGGTTGCCCATCACTGAATTAGAGCAAGATCCCCGTTATCTAACATAACACAACATAACAATAGCCATATTGGGTCAGACCAATGGTCCATCTATCCCAGTATCCTGCTTCCTACAGTGGCCAATCCAGGTCACAAGTACCTGGCAGAAACCCAATTAGTAGCACCATTCCATGCTACCAATCCCAGGGCAAGCAGTGGCTTCCCCCATGTTCATCTCAAAAACAGACTAAGGACTTTTCTTCCAGGAACTTGCCTAAACCTTTTATAAACCCAGATTATATGCTAACTGCCATTACCACACCCTCTGACAATGAGCTTAACTGAAAAAAACCCCTTGTCCTCCTATTTCTTTTATAAGTATTTCCATGCAATTTCATTGAGTGTCCCCTGGTCCTTGTACTCTTTGAATGAGTGAAAATAAACTAGAATACTCAACTAACCAGCATTTTGCAGTATGTCATATTTTTTGTGTCCACCTGTAGAGGGAGGGGATAGGGAGCATGCATGTTTACACTCCTTTAAGGTCTCATGTTACCACATTGAGCAGGACAGAAGATAATCAAATCCATTGCCCAGAAGGTTTAACTAGAGGGGAGGGTGCAAGGGAAGCGAGTAGCAGAAGGAGTACTATAGAATAGTGAAAATCAGTTTATGGACTTTAAATCTGTCTCAGTATCTAAGGGCACTATGGTAGACTTTATCGGTAACAGGCAACAGGACATACATAGTAACATAGTAGATGACGGCAGAAAAAGACCTGCACGGTCCCATCAAGTCTGCCCAACAAGATAAACTCATATGTGCTACTTTTTGTGTATACCTGACCTTGATTTGTATCTGTCATTTTCAGGGCACAGACCGTAGAAGTCTGCCCAGCACTAGCCCCGCTTCCCACCACCGCCGGTGCTGCCACCCAATCTCCGCTAAGCTTCTGAGGATCCATTCCTTCTGAACAGGATTCCTTTATGTTTGTCCCACGCATGTTTGAATTCCGTAACTGTTTTCATCTCCACCACCTCCCGCGGGAGGGCATTCCAAGTATCCACCACTCTCTCCGTGAAAAAATACTGCCTAACATTTTTCTTGAGTTTGCCCCCCTTCAATCTCATTTCATGTCCTCTAGTTCTACCGCCTTCCCATCTACAGAAAAGGTTCGTTTGCGGATTAATACCTTTCAAATATTTGAACGTCTGTATCATATCACCCCTGTTTCTCCTTTCCTCCAGGGTATACATGTTCAGGTCAGCAAGTCTCTCCTCATACGTCTTGTAATGCAAATCCCATACCCAGTGGCGTAGCAAGGGCGGGGCGGTGAGGGCGGTCCTCCCCGGGTGTCCACGGGTGGGGGGTGCTCCGTCGCGTCTCTTCTCCTGCCACCGCCTGCCTTTTTCTTTTTTTTAAAAATCCATGCAGCCACGCAGGCAGCGCTTCGCGTCTGCCCTGCGTGTGCTGTGAAAGAAGTAAATCGCCAGCGCTGGCGTTGGGCCTTCCCTTGATGTCCTGCCCCCTTGTGAGGTAACTTCCTATTTCCTCGAGGGCAGGACATCGAGGGAAGGCCCGATGCCAGCGCTGGCGATTTACTTCTTTCACAGCACACGCAGGGCAGACGCGAAGCGCTGCCTGCGTGGCTGCATGGATTAAAAAAAAAAAAAAAAGCAAAAAACAGGCGGTGGCAGGAGAAGAGGGCTCTGTGGCTCTCAATGGAGGGGGGGATGGTTACTGGGTCAGGAGGGGTGAGCTCAGAGGGGAGAAGGGGTTTGGAGACGGGTGGGGGAGTTCAGAGGAGGGGTGCTCAGAGGGGATTGGGGAGGGTGGGGGAGCTCAGAAGGGTACTCAGAGGGGAGAAGGGGATTGGGGAGGGGTGCTCAGAGGTGAGAAGGGGATTGGGGAGGGTGGGGGTACTCAGAGGGGAGATTGGGGAGGGGTGGGGTGCTCAGAGGTGAGAAGGGGATTGGGGAGGGTAGGGGTACTCAGAGGGGAGAATGGGGATTGGGGAGGGGTGGGGGTGCTCAGAGGGGATTGGGGAGGGTGGGGGCGTTCAGAGGAGGGATGCTCAGAGGTGAGAAGGGGATTGGGGAGGGTGGGGGTGCTCAGAGGGGATAAGAGGACTGGGGAGGGAAGTGCTCATGGGAGAAGGGGTCTGAAACTGGAACTGGGGGCTGAAAAGGGGCAGGGGCTGAAACTGTGGGGACTGGGGGCTTTAAAGGGGACAGGGAGAACTGGCTGGAGCTGAAGCTCGGGACTGGTGAGAGAAAAGGGCTGGGGACTGGTGGGATAGTGGGGCTGAAAAGGGTGGCAGGTGGGAGGTGTGGGCTGGAACTGGAACTAGGTGCAGGCGGAAAGAGGGGGCAGAGAGAGGGGACAGACCCTGGATGGAAGGGGGGGTGCGTGAAGGAGGGCAGACCCTGGATGGATGGGAGAGGGAGGGCAGACGGATCGAAGGGGCAGAGAGAAAGGCAGATGGTGGGTGGAAGGGGGAGAGAGAAAGAGGGCAGATGGTGGATGGAAGGGACATTAGAGAAAGGGCAGACACTGGATGGAAGGGACATTAGAGAGGGCAGACACTGGATTTCAGAGACAGAGCGAAGACAGATGCTGGATGGAAGGAAGACAGTGAAAAGAAGATGAGGAAAGCAGAAACCAGAGACAACAAACTGTTAATAAAATATATATTTTTTATTTTTTTGCTTTAGGGTATAGTATTGTACCTGTGTTTATGTGTTAATAAATGTTTATAAATAGAACATATAAACAAGGTAATCATTTTATTGGACTAATTTTTAATACATTTTGACTTAACTTTCAGAGAACAAAACCCCCTTCCTCAGGTCAGGATAGGATACTGTAACAGCACTATACTGTACTGACCCGAGGACGAAGGTTTTGGCCTCTGAAAGCTAAATGTATTAGTCCAATAAAATTGTATTATTTTACTTTCTATATTTGTTTTATTTCTATTTGTTAATTTGTAAAGTGGTGATTGGTATTTGTTAGTTTTTTCAAATTTACATCTGCTGTCTTTATATTTTGCACAGTACTAGGGGACATTTTCTGTTTCTGTGGTGTTGCATTGTATGCAGAGTCTGGCATTGGGGGTTCAGTTTAATTTTTGTCTAAATAGAAAGTTTATGATTACTTATTCTATAGTGGATTAGGGTGTATCTGTGTTTGTGAAAAAGACATGGCTTTCAGTTGGCATTGACTGTGCAGGATCTACGATCTGTACTATTCTGTCTGGTTTCGTTTTACAATAGGTGAATTGATGTTCTAGTGCTCACTGTAGTGTTTAAGATGCTTTCCTTTTCCTTGTGTGACTCGTAGAAATGACTGCTTATGGTATGGTAGAATTGCTCTATAGGTCCTGAGTGTTTTGTATTCTCGGTATGCCTAGTACTGGATTTGGGGGGGGGGGGGTGTTAAAAATGACCGGCCCCGGGTGTCAACTACCCTAGGTACGCCACTGCCCATACCATTCTCGTAGCTTTTCTTTGCACACACTAGACAGCACTAGATAGTACAGCAAGCACATGAAAAATGTATTGTTTTTTTTCCTCTGCTCACTTCCATGTCACTTGGAAGGAATTCAAACTGAAAGGATGAACAGTTCTATCAGCAACGTGAGGCTACATTACCAAACGCTGCATGGGTTCACACAGTACACAGAAGCTGAATGAGGCAGAGAGCTTTGCAATTCTGACTGCAGCTCAGTTCTCTTCCAAGTGACAGCCAGCAAGGCCAGAAAGACTGCTGCTTATGTCGGACTTTGTGTGGTGTCACCTGCTTCTAGGAATTTATTGTTTTAACGTGACATGGCTGTATCAAAAATGTTTTCTCATATAATTTCATTCCATCTGAAATGACATTGGCCTTCCTAGTGAAATTTCATTATGTTTATATCTTCTTGTTAATAGCAGACAATTCCTCTCTCCCTCTCATAGTCAACAGCAGAGCTGGCAAGTTACCCATTTCGGGAGGGGAGGCGTGATTGGCTAGTCCTGGATGTCTGCGAACCTCATCCTGATACATTATGAGATCTGCAGCACTGATTTCAATGGATAGAATTATGGACTACAAATACCATACTGCTTTGGGATGGAAGTTTAAAACCAGGACTTGCCAAAACATCTCCCTCCTGAAACGGGTAACTTGGCAGCTCTGCCACAGGAGTCCTGTTGAGAATATCCCCATGCCTTCCCTCTCCATAGCATCTCTTCCTCCCCCCCTCGGGGGGCTTCTAACAAACCCCTTTTACCTCTACCCATCTTCCCAGTATTGGTACTCACCATTCCAGGCATTTTCTTCTCCACCAGCAGGAGAAATCATAAGCAAATGACTTTAGACTGCAAATAATGCCATCTAACATTAGGCAAAGAAAAAAACCCTCTGAAACGGTGAGTATCCATTCTGGAAGAATGGGCAGGAGGATTCAAGGGAGTTTTCAGGAGCCTGCAAAGCGGCTGGTCTGGGTTGGGAGGAGCGGACTTCACTCTTCTTCTAGGGGGAGAGTAGAATAAGGGGGGCAAGCTGAAATCTTCTGCTGAGGAGGGAGGGACAGCAATGCCACTAATGAAGCCCTCTATTGGAGGGGTTGGGAATGCCACAGGCGGGTTGTACTTTAGTTTTACTTTACAATTTTTAGGGGCCCTTTTACCAAGCTACAGGAAAAAGGTCCCTGCACTGATGGCAGGGGGCCATTTTTTCTGGCGCACCAGGTCCCTTTTTAATGCAGTGGGTAAAAAGTCCCCCACCACACATGGCCATGTGGTAAGCAACAGGGAGCCCTTACCACCACTCATTGAGGTGGCGATAAGGGCTCCCTCGCTAACCACTCCACTCTCAACCACCCTGATCACCCCTGATGTCACAATCCCAATATCTGACAATCTAAAAATCCTAGGAGTAACGTTAGACAACCACCTAACGCTAGAAACTCACGCAAAAGCCATGACAAAGAATATGTTGAACATGATGTGGGTACTGAAAAGAATAAAACCATTCCTCCCCCAAAAAACTTTCCGCAATCTGGTACAATCCACAGTACTCACCCACGCTGACTACTGCAACAGCATCTTCATTGGTTGTAAAGCCCAAATCCTGAAAAAACTCCAAACTGCCCAAAACCCAGCAGCCAGACTCATTTTTGGTAAATCACGATTTGAAAGTGCAACACCACTCCGTTAAAAACTCCACTGGCTCCCTATCAAAGAAGGAATAAACTTCAAAGTCCACACATTGATCCACAAGATCCTCCACGGAGAATCTCCAAATTACATGACCAACCTAATCGACCTTCCAGCCAGGAACGGGTCCAAATTTTCTCGAACATATCTCAATCTTCACCTTCCCAATTGCAAAGGTCTCAAATACAAAACCTACTACGCATCCAACTTCTCCGTTATAGGCAGCCAACTCTGGAACGCCATACCAAGATACATCCGAACAACCAACAAACATCTACCCTTCCAAAAGTTGCTGAAAGCATACCTCTTCAAACAAGCCTATCCGAACAACCCAACTTAATTTACAAACCTAATCCACACCATTAACATTAACATACCTCAATCCTTCCCCCCACATCTCTTCCTCTTGTTCTTCTCTATACAATTGTGTTATTCTCTGTGATACTTTGTAACCACACATTGAGTTATCTCTATGACACTTTGTACCCATACATTGTAAGCCACACTGAACCTGCTATCGAGCAGGAAAGAGCGGGGTATAAATGCTACAAATAATAATAATAATAATAATAACTGGGCAGCACTAGGTGATGCCTGATTGCCACTGGGTTACTGCTGCACAAGCCATTTCTGGGGGGGGGGGGGGGGGTTCTTTTTCCCCCAGAAATGGCGCATGCTCGGAGCAGGACTACCGCTGGCAACTGCGTTGGGCCGGAAAGAACGAGCGGAAATCCCACGTTGTACTTACCACTTCTCTCTAAAAGGGCCCCTCAGTGTTTTGCTTCACTATAAGCTCAAAGCAATTTACAAATTTAAAACACATAGAACAAATCATCATATACTACATAACACAGCTTCAAAGAAACATTTCCTATAAAACCAAGCCTTTAAAATGTGTTTTACATAAAACAGAGCCGTGTATCTGACATTTTTTATTTTTGTTACGTTTGTACCCTGCGCTTTCCCACTCATGGCAGGCTCAATGCGGCTTACATGGGGCAATGGAGGGTTAAGTGACTTGCCCAGAGTCACAAGGAGCTGCCTGTGCCTGAAGTGGGAATCGAACTCAATTCCTCAGTTCCCCAGGACCAAAGTCCACCACCCTAACCACTAGGCCACTCCTCCACTGTTGCTACTATTTGAGATTCTACATGGAATGTTGCTATTCCACTAGCAACATTCCATGTAGAAGTCGGCCCTTGTAGATCACCAATGTGGCCGCGCAGGCTTCTACATGGAATGTTGCTAGTGGAATAGCAACATTCCATGCAGAATCTCCAATAGTAGCAACATTCCATGTAGAATCTCCAATAGTATCTATTTTATTTTTGTTACATTTGTACCCTGCGCTTTCCCACTCATGGCAGGTTCAATGCGGCTTACATGGGACAATGGAGGGTTAAGTGACTTGCCCAGAGTCACAAGGAGCTGCCTGTGCCTGAAGTGGGAATCGAACTCAGTTCCTCAGTTCCCCAGGAGCAAAGTCCACCACCCTAACCACTAGGCCACTCCTCCACTGTTGCTACTATTTGAGATTCTACATGGAATGTTGCTATTCCACTAGCAACATTCCATGTAGAAGTCGGCCCTTGTAGATCACCAATGTGGCCGCGCAGGCTTCTACATGGAATGTTGCTAGTGGAATAGCAACATTCCATGCAGAATCTCCAATAGTATCTGTTTTATTTTTGTTACATTTGTACCCTGCGCTTTCCCACTCATGGCAGGCTCAATGCGGCTTACATGGGGCAATGGAGGGTTAAGTGACTTGCCCAGAGTCACAAGGAGCTGCCTGTGCCTGAAGTGGGAATCGAACTCAATTCCTCAGTTCCCCAGGACCAAAGTCCACCACCCTAACCACTAGGCCACTCCTCCACTGTTGCTACTATTTGAGATTCTACATGGAATGTTGCTAGTGGAATAGCAACATTCCATGTAGAATCTCCAATAGTAGCAACATTCCATGTAGAATCTAGTGTAATAGCAACATTCCATGTAGAATGTCCAATAGTAGCAACATTCCATGTAGAATCTCCAATAGTAGCAACATTCCATGTAGAATCTCCAATAGTATCTATTTTACTTTTGTTACATTTGTACCCTGCGCTTTCCCACTCATGGCAGGCTCAATGTGGCTTACATGGGGCAATGGAGGGTTAAGTGACTTGCCCAGAGTCACAAGGAGCTGCCTGTGCCTGAAGTGGGAATTGAACTCAGTTCCTCAGGACCAAAGTCCACCACCCTAACCACTAGGCCACTCCTCCACTGTTGCTACTATTTGAGATTCTACATGGAATGTTGCTAGTGGAATAGCAACATTCCATGTAGAATCTCCAATAGTAGCAACATTCCATGTAGAATCTAGTGTAATAGCAACATTCCATGTAGAATGTCCAATAGTAGCAACATTCCATGTAGAATGTCCAATAGTAGCAACATTCCATGTAGAATCTCCAATAGTATCTATTTTATTTTTGTTACATCTGTACCCTGCGCTTTCCCACTCATGACAGGCTCAATGCGGCTTACATGGGGCAATGGAGGGTTAAGTGACTTGCCCAGAGTCACAAGGAGCTGCCTGTGCCTGAAGTGGGAATCAAACTCAGTTCCTCAGTTCCCCAGGACCAAAGTCTACCACCCTAACCACTAGGCCACTCCTCCACTGTTGCTACTATTTGAGATTCTACATGGAATGTTGCTAGTGGAATAGCAACATTCCATGTAGAATCTCCAATAGTAGCAACATTCCATGTAGAATCTAGTGTAATAGCAACATTCCATGTAGAATGTCCAATAGTAGCAACATTCCATGTAGAATCTCCAATAGTATCTATTTTATTTTTGTTACATCTGTACCCTGCGCTTTCCCACTCATGACAGGCTCAATGCGGCTTACATGGGGCAATGGAGGGTTAAGTGACTTGCCCAGAGTCACAAGGAGCTGCCTGTGCCTGAAGTGGGAATCAAACTCAGTTCCTCAGTTCCCCAGGACCAAAGTCTACCACCCTAACCACTAGGCCACTCCTCCACTGTTGCTACTATTTGAGATTCTACATGGAATGTTGCTAGTGGAATAGCAACATTCCATGTAGAATCTCCAATAGTAGCAACATTCCATGTAGAATCTAGTGTAATAGCAACATTCCATGTAGAATGTCCAATAGTAGCAACATTCCATGTAGAATCTCCAATAGTAGCAACATTCCATGTAGAATCTCCAATAGTAGCAACATTCCATGTAGAATCTCCAATAGTATCTATTTTATTTTTGTTACATTTGTACCCTGCGCTTTCCCACTCATGGCAGGTTCAATGCGGCTTACATGGGGCAATGGAGGGTTAAGTGACTTGCCCAGAGTCATAATTCTAAAGGTAGTTCATTCCAAAGTTTGGGCCCTAGGATTGCAAAAGCTCCTTTGTAAGTAGACTGTAATTTAATACTTGGTCTCTCCAAAAGATCTTGAGAAGCCAACTTAAGATCTCTGGTTAGATTATATTTCTATATCAGTACTAGCAATTTTTATGTTGTTTTTCTTTTTTTTGTAATATGTACTTAACCACCACTTCAATGAATATTATATGAATGTGCTCAGATTTAGTACCTAAATCACCATACGTGAATAGAGGCCACCATCCATCCCATCATAGCACAAGTTCATTCCTTTTCAAAGCATGTTTTAAAGTCCAAAATCATGTTACTCTTCTTTTATAAGCATCTATGCTGTATGATCTTACACTTCAAAAATATGCCAAAGGATACACAAACAGAACGTATCTTCATTTACAAATTTGTATCATATTTCCAGAATAAATAGATCAGTTCCAACTCCTGGTGGACATCTTCACCACAGTGCTGTAATCGTGTATATACAATCCCAAACACCCCAACACCGGGTGTGTTTCACATTAGCTGCCTGACAGGGTTAAAAAAAAACCACATATCTGTGAAAACAAAAATTGTGTCTGCCCAGGGTCACAAGGATGTCAACTCACTGCATTTTCTATTTCTACTGCTGGGGGTGGGGTGGGGTGGGGCGTTCCTAACGGTAATCGGCAGATTGGCCATATTGCTGCATGCTGCCCGATTACCGTGGGGTTAGCACATGAGCCCTTACCATCTACTAAATAGGTGGCAGTAAGGGGTAAATAGCCGTGCGCTAATTTTAATATTAGCGCACGGCAGGGGCGTAGCCAGACCTCATGGTGGGAGGGGGCCAGAGCCCGAGGTTGGGGGCACATTTTGAGTGCCACCCTGCCGTCCCCCCACCGCCTCGCCTCCTTGCCACTTCCCCTCACCTCCTTGCCGCTTCCCCTCACCGCCTCGTCGCTCCCCCCGCATAAACAAATACCTTTGATGGCAGAGTCCCCAACCCCGCCAGCCGAAGCCTTCTTCAGCGCTGGTCTCCGGCGCAGCCGCGTTCGCTGCCCTGCTCTTCTTTCTTCTTGTTCCTCCTGTGCACGCTGACACTCCGTCTCAGTTTCACGTAAAGGAGCGTCAGCGTGCACAGGAGGAGCAAGAAGAAAGAAGAGCAGGGCAGCGAACGCGGCTGTGCCGGAGACTGGCGCTGAAGAAGGCTTCGGCTGGCGGGGGTTGGGGACCCCCGCCAGCCAAACCAGGGGCCCAGGCTACACCCCTGGTTCACGGCCATTTACTGCTCCATTTTAAAAGGACCTTTTTCTCTCCATGGTGAAAAGTGGCCCAGTATATGCCAATTTCACATGCCAAAACTAGCGCAGGCCACTTTTTACCGCTGATTAGTAAAAGGGCCCCTAAAATGGTTTGGATTTGGAAATAATTTTTTGAACTAGATACAACTCTTATATACCAATCCAACCTCAAGAATCCTTTTTAATAATATATTGAGGGGCATAATCGAACGAAAACGTCTATCTCCATGGGCGTTTATCTCCGAGAACGGGTCCGTGAAGGGGCGGACCGAACCGTATTTTGGGAAAAAATAGACGTCCATGTTTTATTCGACAATTTGTGAGCTGGGCGTTTTTGTTTTTCAGCGATAATGGAAAATGAAAGCACCCAGCTCCAAAACGAATAAATCCAAGGCATTTGTTCGTGGGAGGGGCCAGGATTCATAGTGCACTGGTCCCCCTCACATGCCAGGACACCAACCGGGCACCCTAGGGGGCACTTTTACAAAAACAAATAAAAAGGTAAAAGAGCTCCCAGGTGCATAGCACCCTTCCCTTGTGTGTTGAGCCCCCCAAATCCCCCTCAAAACCCACCGCCCACAAGTCTACACCATTACTATAGCCCTAAGGGGTGAAGGGGGGCACCTACATGTGGGTACAGTGGGTTTGGGGGGCGGTGTGGAGGGCTCCCATTTACCAGCACAAGTGTAACAGGTGGGGGGGGATGGGCCTGGGTCTACCTGCCTGACGTCCACTGCACCCCCTAATAACTGCTCCAGTGACCTGCATACTGCTGCCAGGGAGGTGGGTATGATATTTGAGGGTGAACATAAAAAGTTGTGAAACGGCATATTTTTGTGGTGGGAGGGGGTTTGTGACCACTGGGGGAGTCAGGGGAGGACATCCCCGACTCCCTCCAGTGGTCATCTGGTCATTTAGGGCACTTTTTGGGGCCCTATTTGTGGAAAAACAGGGTCCAGGAAAAGTGCCCTAAATTCTCGCTAAAAACGCATATTTATTTTCCATTATCGGCGAAAGGCGCCTATCTCTGATCGGCCGATAACCACGCCCCAGTTCCGCCTTCACCACGCCTTTGACATGCCCCCATCAACTTGTCCGCATCCGCGACTGAGTGCAGTTGAAAACGTCCAAATTCGGCTTTCGATTATACCACTTTATTCGTTTTTGTGAGATAAACGTCTATCTCCCGATTTGGGTCGCAATATAGGCGTTTTTCTTTTTCAATTATAAGCTGGATAGTCTCCTTCCTTTAGCCTTGGCTGTGGAACTCAACGAAGCTGCTCTTTATCGCAGTTGCTTTTTAATTTAGCATTAGAAGCAGTGGTAGTAACAACATACATGGAATTGGTATTCACTGTAAATTGGCAGCTTATGCTGACAATATTTTACTGTTTTTGTTCAAGCCTCAATTCTGAAGATAATGTCAATTGTTGATATTTTTTCAAGATTCTCAGGCTGGGAGAAGTCTGAGTTAATGCCTCTAAATGATTGCATCACACAAACGAACATAAGAAATGTTAATTTTATATGGACATCAAACTACATAAGGATCCAGTTCAAATATCTTTCATAAATATAAATACAATTCTTAACCTGATGAACAATGCAATTAATAATTGGTCATCTATCCATCTCTCACGGTGGGGAAAGTGGAATCTATTAAAATGGTACTAGTTCCTCAATTTATAAATATCCCGGCTTCATTACCTGGTTTGTGCCCAAGGGAATTTTATAACCTGCTAAATAAGAAACAACAAATTTTTATGGAATGGTAAAATGCCTAGGATCACCTTACGTTCACTCTGAGCTACTAAAGATAAGGGTGGCCTAAATCTCCAGATTTTTCATAATTATCATTTAGCTTCACTTGCTCAATATGGAGCATATTGGTTAAAATTATCAAATGAATCAGATTTTGAATCCACATGGTTTAAATTTAAAAGTGCTTTGCTTTCTCCTATATCAATGTATATTATATAAGTACATAAGCATCGCCATGCCGGGACAGACCAAGGGTCCATCAAGCCCAGCACCCCGTCTCCGACAGCAGCCAAAAGAACAAACAATTTGTCCCGCCTATCCCAGAAATAGTGGATTATTCCCACATCCATTCAATAACATTTCCTCCAGGAAGCCGTCCAAACCTTTTTTAAAGTCCGCTAAGTCAACCGCCTTAACCACTTTTTCCGGCAACAAATTCCGGAGTCTAACTACGCACTAAGTGAAGAAAATTTTCCTCTGATTCGTTTTAAATTTACCACACTGCAGCTTCATCACATGCCCCCTTGTCCTAGTATTTTTGGAAAGCGTAAACAGACGCTCCACATTGACCCGTTCCATTCCACTCATTATCTTATAGACCTCTATCAAATCTCCCCTCAGCCGCCTTTTCTCTAAGCTGAAGAGCCCCAGCCTCTTCAGCCTTTCCTCATAGGGAAGTCGTCCCACCCCCTGTGTCATGTTTGTCGCCCTTCTCTGCACCTTTTCTAATTCCACTATATCTTTTTTGAGGTGCGGCAACCAGAATTGAACACAATACACAAGGTGCGGTCGCACCATGGAGCGATACAACGGCAGAATAATATCCTCATTTTTGTTTTCCATCCCTTTCCTAATAATACCCAACATTCTATTTGCTTTCCTAGCTGCAGCAGCACATTGAGCAGAAGGTTTCAACGTATCATCAACGATGACACCTAGATCCCTTCCTTGGACCGTGACTCCTAACGCTGAACCCTGCATGACGTAGTTATAGTTTGGGTTTCTCTTTCCCACATGCATCACTTTGCACTTGTTCACATTAAATGTCATCTGCCATTTAGACGCCCAGTCTCTTAAGGTCCTCTTGTAATTTTTCACAATCTTCCCGCGATTTGATGACTTTGAATAACTTTGTGTCATCAGCAAATTATAGCTTCTATTTAAAGGGTCCTTTTACTAAGGTGCACTGAAAAATGGCCTGTGGTAGTAGTGTAGATGTGTGTTTTGGGCGCGCGCAGAATTATGTTTTAGCGTACCTACAAAAAATGCCGCCTTAAAAATTATTTTCCAGAAAATGGACGTGCAGCAATTGCCGCACATCCATTTTGGGTCTGAGACCTTACTGCAAGCCATTGACCTAGTGGTAAGCTCTCACGCGCTAACTGGGCGGTAATGGTCTATGCACGTCAAATGCCACTTGACGCACGTAGCTGCCACGTGCCAGAAAATAAAAAATATTTTTCAGATGCGCGTAGCAGACGCGTGCTAAAATTGAAATTACTGCAAGAGCCACATGGTAACCGGGCAGTAACTCCAATTTGGTGCACGTTGGGCGTACGTAGGCACCTACCTGGCTTAGTAAAATGGCCCCTAACAGGCTTATTTTCGAAAAAGAATGGCGCCCATCTTTTGACACAAATCAGGAGATGGGCGTCCTTCTCCCAGGGTCGCCCAAATCGGCATAATCGAAAGCCGATTTTGGGCATCCTCAACTGCTTTCCGTCACGGGGACGACCAAAGTTCACAGGGGCGTGTTGGAAGTGCAGCAAAGGCAGGACTGGGGCGTGCCTAACACATGGGCATCCTCGACCGATAAAGAAGGGCGTCCCTGACAAGCACTTGGGCGACTTTACCTGGTCCATTTTTTCTTGCGACCAAGTCTCAAAAAGGTGCCCGAACTGACCAGATGATCACCGGAGGGAATCGGGGATGACCTCCCCTTACTCCCCCAGTGGTCACTAACCCCCTCCCAACCTAAAAAAAACCTTTTAAAAATATTTTTTGCCAGCCTCTATGCCAGCCTCAACTGTAATACCCAACTCCCTGACAGCAGCATGCAGGTCCCTGGAGTAGGTTTAGTGGTTGCAGTGCACTTCAGGCAGGCAGACACAGGCCCATCCTCCCCCTATCCGTTACATTTGTGGTGGTAAATGTGAGCCCTTCAAAACCCACTGTACCCACATCTAGGTGCCCCCCTTCACCTCTTAGGTCTATGGTAGTGGTGTACAGTTGTGGGTTTGGGGGGGGGGGTTGGGGGGCTCAGCACACAAGGTAAGGGAGCTATGCACCTGGGAGCTTTTTCTGAAGTCCACTGCAGTGCGCCTTAGGGTGCCCGGTTGGTATCTTGGCATGTCAGGGGGACCAGTGCACTATGACTGCTGGCTCCTCCCATGACCAAAGGGCTTGCATTTGGTCATTTCTGAGATGGGCGTCCTTGGTTTCCATTATCCCGGAAAATCGGGGACGACCATCTCTAAGGTCGACCTAATTTCGCAATTTGGGCGTCCCCGACCGTATTATCGAAACGAAAGATGGACGCCTATCTTGTTTCCATAATACGGGTTTCCCTGCCTCTTCACCGGGACATCCTGCGAGGACGTCCTCATTAAAACTTGGGCGCCCGTTTCGATTATGCCCCTCTATGTTTTTTATTGAATGTCATACTATCTCTGCAACTAGACAAACCGTACTACATTCTTACAGCTGTGTGAAAATCTCCTATTTGAAATATTCATCCTATCCCCACCCCAGGAAATACCTTTCCCAAATGCATGTAAAAAAGTGCTTGAGTATTTTTACTTATAAAAGGCTCCTTTTACCAATGGCGGTTAAGGGGCCCTGCAGTGGTGTAATTTAACGGGTTTCTGTATGCCAAGACAGCCTTTTACCATCACCAGTAAAAGACTTTTTACCTGAAAGGTAGGGAAATAGCCATGTGCTAATCAAAGGCCATTTTCTGGGGGAACCCTTACTGCCTCCTATTTAGGAGGCGGCAAGGGCTGCAGCGGTAGCCCAGAAGGTAACAGGCACTGCTGTGCACTGCCCGATTACTACTGAGTGTGCTCCCGTCACTTGAAAAAAAAAACCCAATTTTGTTGCGCTGGAAATGGCGCATGGTAGGGCAGGAACTAGCTCTGGGCTCCCCAGTGAGCTCAGCACTAAAGTCAAACGTCTGCGCAGCAAGCCCACGGTAGGCTTTCTGCGCTTCTGTAAAAGGGGCCTAAAGTGTGAACAGTTTTCAGACAGTTGATTTTTACAGGTAATGACTGGCTCAGCAAAGCTACTTATTGTAGTAAAGGAAAGAGAATAGTACTTATGCTGTAAAAATGTAGGGAAAATGGTAGTGTACTGCTGCCGTTTTACTGAATCTGAATTTGAATTAAGCACACGAGTGTAATCCAGTTCTTAAATAATGCAGTGTTTGTCTCTAAGCTACTTTCCTTGGGGAATAAATACTTTCAGGTATACAGTAGGTCAACTTGGAACACAATCATGACTCCATTAAGTAGTGTATTTAATTATATTAATTCTTTCATGTGCTAGCACAGGCAGGTAGAAAATAAATCAGTGCAGGCACTTCTGTGCATTTTACATTCAATACGATATTCAAGGTATGAGAAGTGCATTTCAAAACTTAGTGGTTAGAGTGGTGGACTTTGGTCCTGGGGAACTGATGAGTTGGATTCCCACTTCAGGCACAGGCAGCTCCTTGTGACTCTGGGCAAGTCACTTAACCCTCCATTGCCCCATGTAAGCCGCATTGAGCCTGCCATGAGTGGGAAAGCGCAGGGTACAAATGTAACAAAAAGAAAATAGATACTATTGGAGATTCTACATGGAATGTTGCTACTATTGGAGATTCTACATGGAATGTTGCTATTCCACTAGCAACATTCCATGTAGAAGGCTGCGCAGGCTTCTGTTTCTGTGAGTCTGACGTCCTGCACGTACGTGCAGAACGTCAGACTCACAGAAGCAGAAGCCTGCGCGGCCACATTGGTGACCTGCAAGGGCCGACTTCTACATGGATTTTATAGACCTGTATCATATCTCCCCCTCAGCCGTCTCTTCTCCAATCTGAAGTGCGATAACCTCATAGGGAAATCATCCTATCCCTTTTATTTGTTGCCATTCCGTATATTTTTTTCTAATTCCACAATATCTTTTTTGAGATGCAGCAACCATAGTTGCACCATGGAGAGATGCAAAGGCATTATAATATAACTAGTAAAAGAAGCCCATTTCAGAGCTAATGAAACGGGCCCTAGCAAGGTTTTCATCGCCAACACCCTCCTCCTCCCTCCCTGGCCAACCCCTTGGTTGTTCTGCCATAGCTCCGCCCCCAACGTCATGACGTTTGACGCGAGGGCGGGGCCCGGAGTGATTTGTCACCCCCCTTCCTCCCTCCCTGCCAACCCCTTCGTTGTTCTGCCATTGCTCTGCCCTTGAGGGCGGGTCCGGAGTGATTTCCCACCCCCCCGCCTCCCTGCCTGCCAACCCCTTCATTGTTCTGCCATTGCTCCGCCCTCGAGGGCGGGGCCCAGAGCGAATTTCCCACCCACCCCTGCCTCCCTGCCTGCCAACCCTTTTGTTGTTCTGCCATTGCTCTGCCCTCGAGGGCGGGGCCCAGAGCGATTTCCCACCCACCCCCCCTGCCTCCCTGCCTGCCAACCCCTTTGTTTTTCTGTCATTGCTCCGCCCTCAAGGGCGGGGCCTGGAGCGATTTTGGTGGCTTCACCACCACAAACCTTCGAACCTTTTTGAAGGAAGTCAGGGCTTGGCTTCACTGACGTCAGTGTCCTCAGAACGTTGAGGGTGAGTTTTATTATAGTAGATATTCTTAGGTCCCTGTTTATCAAGCCGCTTTATAGGCACGCTAGCGTCTTTATTTTTTATTTTAATCATTTATTTATAATTTTTCATTTTACAAGGGTCACTTGCAAACAGTAATACAGAGATGACTGTACATTAATACAATATTAGAGGAAAACAATCTCAACTAGATAAATGGATTATATACAATCTTTCTCTTTGACCACAAAATAAATAGGGAGAGTGAAACAAGACAAGATCAATTAAACAACAATAATAAAAGAAAACGTGGTATTAGCCTGATTATCCCCAGTTATTATTTATCTGAATCATTATTCCACATTGATCATCTGGTTGGCTTCTTCAAACCCGAAACGGTGTATAGTCAATTAATTTCGTTGGAAACATACTTATTGTCCAATATTAGTGGAAATAATACACCCGATTTCATTTTTTTCTCTTTTAAAACCAGAAATTATTTAACAATACAAACACTTGAATCTCTAATCCAATTCCCACTGATTAAGGTAATCCCAGTAATATACTAAGAGGAATCATTTCAGAGGAAAAAACTTTAGGAGTCATACCCGGAACTCTGGGAAAACAACAATCTCGATATTAATCATCTGTAATAATATTCATTTTGTTCAAATTTTTCTGGTCTATTATCATTTTCAAAATCTTAACCGTTTCCTACTCTTGTAGAACTTCATTTACTGTATCAATTTTTCATTCTCAAAGGATTCGATTTGATTATCCATGTGGCTCACTAATAAGAATATCTGAAGCAAAATTATTTACTACCATTGGTAGGTCCTGGCGCGCCTTCCAGATGATATTCAATATAACCTCCATGGGAGCCAAAAACTCCAAGCTGATAGCTCTTATGGGTTTAGGAGTGGCACTGCCGACACAAGTTCAGCTGTAAACGACTTCCGTTTCAGCATACACTCCTAACTCACTCCTCCACTCCTGGTGTTAATTAAAATTTGCGCACCTAAATTCATGCGGCTGCATCCGCACTTAAACTCTAAGTGTAAATCCAAAAAGGGGTGCGGCCACAGGAGGGTTATAGGTGGGTGAGAGGGTGTTTCCACAATTTATGCACTCTGTAATAGAATAAAGCGAATCCGTGCCTAATTTAGGCGCAGGGATTTATACCAGGGTTTCGTTAGTGTAAGTGGTTGTGCCTAAAATAGTCGTGGTCACTGTTCCCTCTAAGCTGGGTAGGAGTCCTCCACCTACAGTCCTGCCAGTGGGTGGTGCTGTTTCACTATCACACTTTCAATAGTGAGGGACAGTCAAGCTCTGCAGGACTTCAGGGAACCTGCCTGTCTCTAGCCGTTGAAAACGCAATATTGAAACACCACCACCCACTGGCAACAATGCAGTTGGAGGACTCTCGGCTCAGCTTAGAGGGAACAGGGGTCGCGGTTCCTGGCACTAAGCGCTAGTCTATAAAAAGTGGCAAACTTTGAGCACCGTTTAATAGCACCAAGCACTAATGTTCTTTTGGTGCTGATCTTTTAAGTGTCATTTATTCAGTTTAGTCCTATATGACCTCAAAAAAAGCTTGATAACATAGACACTGATTTTATTTTGCAGATACCATGGTTATTAATATAATAATGAACCAATGCCCATTATATAACCTACACTTACTGCTGTAGAACAAGGGTCAGCCTGTCTTTGAGATTTATGCCGCTGTATCATAACACGCAGCTCGATAGAGCAGTACAGTGTGTGGCTACGATGAGATTTATCATCGTCATGATAGGTAGGTTAAAAGTGGAAACACAGTTATCTCTACTGACAGGCAGACCTTTTCAGAGGCACTTGCTGTATATCTAAGAATTATTCACCTTCAGTGACATGCGCTGGTTTTAAATGCATCCCTTCTCCTGCCTGTATCACTTAGGTCATACACTTTTGATACTGACACTTTTCAGTAGCGAAACCCATTTGTTTAATTTCATCTGACTTTAAAACATTCAAAGAGAATTACATAAGAATAGCCATACTGGGTCAGCCCAGTATCCTGCTTCCAACAGTGGCCAATCCAGGTCACAAGTACCTGGCAGAAATCCAAATAGTAGCAACATTCCGGAATCTCAAAGAGTAACAAGATTCCAGAATCCCAAATAGTAGCAAAATTCCAGTATCTCAAATAGTAGCAACATTCCATGCTACCAATCCTGGGGCAAGCAGTGGCTTTTTCCCATGTCCATCTTAATAACAGACTATGGACTTTTTCTCCAGGAACTTGTCCAAATCTTTTTTAAACCCAGATACTCTAACAACTGTTACTACATCTCTGACAATGGGTTCCAAAGATGAACTGTTATTTGAGTGAAAAAAAAATATTTTCTCCTATTTGTTTTAAAAGTATTTTCATGTAATTTCATTCATTGTCCCCTGGTCTTTGTACCATTGACCAAGAAGCTTAAGTCTGCCATTAAGATAGGGGTCAATGTAATAAACTGCTGCAGACAGTGCAGTGCAGTGCAGTACTCAAAAGAGGCAACTATATTCTAAGTACTGACATTTATGCACACATTGGGCTAGACTCGGTGAATGGCGCTCAAAACTCAGCACCCAAACAAATTGCTGCTCAATGCTATTCTAAAATGGACAGTCAAAGATGAGCATCCATGCATCCATTATAGAACAACACTGAGTGCTGATTTCGGCATCCAATTTGGGCGCAGGACTTGTGCCTGACAAAACCAGGTGTGTGTGTGTATAGATAGATAGATATAGATATATACATAGATAGATATATAGATGGATATCTCTCTATATAAAACGTACCTCCAACATTCTAATGAAGCCTCAAGTTTCCCAACATTCTAAATGCGTCATGATGTAGATCGCTTTTTCTCCATGAGTCTGCCCCGCCCTCGCGTCACAACGTGACCCCTTGGGATCTCCTGCTTCTTTTCCAAAACACCTTGACGGGGGGGGGGGGGGGGGGCCCTGCCGCACACTCTCATTCTTTCTCACACACACACACTCTCACACAGACAGCCTCAAACTATGTCACACACACCCACACTCACACATTCACTCCGTCTCTCTCTCTCACACAGTCACTCTCACACACACTCTCTCAAACATACACACTCCTCTGAAAACCTTGCTAGCGCCCGTTTCATTAGTCTCAGAAACGGGCCTTTTTTACTAGTAATTTATATTTATGAATATGGCATTACCCAAAAGATGCTTTCCATGTATTTATTTATTATATTTGTACACCGCGCTTTCCCACTCGAGGCAGGTTCAGTGCGGCTTACATAGTAATAGGGGTTACAAGGTATTGCAGAGAGAGTACAAGCTGTGGTATAGCAGAATAATGATGGAGATATGCAGATAGGTGGGATGGGCAAGTAAGAAGAGGGTAGGAGAGGCAGGAGGGGGAAGATTGAAATGAGCAAGGAATAAGAGGGTGGGCCGGAGGAGGGAATAGTTTGAGGGATAGCATAGGGGGAAGTTGATGGAAGATGTGGTCAAGTCATAGTCGTTGTCGAGTGATTAAGTGTTGGGTAAAGGGTACATAAGATTAGGTTAGATCATTTGGGTACGTTTGCTTGAATAGATGGGTTTTCAGCGATTTCCATCATAAGCAAATAAGAGATTTCATCCAATGAAAGGGAACTCAGACAGGAGGAAACTTTGGTAGAATAGGCCTTGATGGGGGAAATGGTAGAGAGGCATATTGTGTCTCTATTGGGGCCTCTTGTTGCAAAAAAACTCCTATCTTGCAATATACTGAGCAATGGGAATGAGAGCTCTGTCACATGTGAGATCCTCACTTGGAAGAAAGCTTTTCAGCATCTACTAAAAGTATCTATTGCTAGTAATCTAGTAGGAAATGGCTATAAAATACTATGTAGATGATACTATACCTCAGTGAGAATCCACCGGATTTAGAACACAGGCACAGTCTTGTGCTGGCACAACTGTGGCGAGCAAGGGGTCTTTTGTCATATCTGGTAGACATGTCCCAAAGCACAGAGATTTTGGACTGAAGTGCTGAATTTACTGTGACAGATTATCCTGTCTTTCCTGAACAGATTATAGCCGGGCATATCCCAGTCATGGTTCTCTGTGAACCATGCCTCTGTGATTGCCACAAAATCCAAATCAGCCTTATTTCCCATACTTCAGGCATTAGTATATACTGCTTTCCAGATGTTGCCCCCTTTCCCCATTTCTGAAGAGGTATGTAATGCATCACTTACTTGAGGGCTTGTACTTACCTGGGGGCATTGATAACCCCTCCCCGACAATTCTAGTTGAAAGCCCTCTTCAGTAGGTTAGCCAGTCTACTGCTGAAAACACGTCCCTTCTTCGATAGACGGAAAAGATCTCTGCTCAGCAGCCCTTGGAAAAGCTTCCCAAGGTCCAAGAAGCCAAATTTCTCTTGAAGGCACCATCTGCACAGCCACAAACTCATCTCTAGGATGTGAGCTTCTCTGCCTTGCCCTTTACCTTCACAGGGAGGATAGACAAGGACACCACCTATGCACTAGTCTGCTTCATCCTCTCTCTCCCAGAGCCATGAAGTTACTTTTGATATATTTGGAGTGGTACCTAGCAGTATCATTTGTGCCATTCTTCCAAGAATGTCTGCTTCTAAGGGGTCAAGGGAATTTCAAGAATTATTAAAGGGGATAATTAATATAAACAAAATATTCTGAATAACGTGTTAGGGATTAATATTCCATGTGCCAACCAAAGTGCTCAAAATCACAGTGAACATCAAGTACATAATTTTCTAATTTGCAATTCATTTTATTCTCCAAAGAGCTGGAAAGGAAAAAAAACAACAATTATATGTGATACTGTGAAGATATATTTTCAGTTCTACTTGTCAATCTGCTTCTATGAGCTAAAATGTCACATTCGTCTTTCTAATTATCAAAACATTTTGAAATTCCCCATTTTCCCTGAGAAACTCAAATGAACTGCCTTCCTACTTGAAGAAGTTGGTTCTTCCTTTTAAGCCTATTTGTGTTCTATAAGAAATGGGGCATTTATAATGATCAATGAGACAGTAAATCCTAAAAATACTTGATAAATGGGCCATCATTGCGAAAATGACAAGGTTGTCATCTGGGCTGGTAAAATATTAGAAACTATGGGATGGTGGGAGTAGGGTGAAGCCGTTTACCCCTTCCTCACTGCTGCAGATCCAGAAATCTACAAAACGCGTCTTTTAAAATGCTGGTCAAAAGCATAGATTCATAAAAGCATATTGATCTCTTTCCCACTGGTGTCAATGAAAGGCTAATAAAATAAAACATAAAAGAATGGATTGCCGAATGGGTTGTGGCAGCAAATATAGTACCTCTAGGGTAAGACACCAAGGCCAAACACAAATGAAGATATTCTAGTAGGCAGGTAAGGGAAGAGACACGCAGCATAGTATATCATAAGGGCATAGCAATAACATGGCATAAATAGCTTATTGATTTGTTCAAATTTTAATCAGAAAAATATATGATGATTGCATTGAAGTAGTATGAGAAAACGCGGGGTTTTCCAGCTACCCCTAGCGTTCCTTCCTTATCTGGAAGGATGGATTCTTTTGTTGTCCGGGAAATGCTGGAACTTACAACTGGGAAGGAGCACCCAACAGCTTCCTTGGCCCATGAAACGTTGGAAAAGAAGAAGCCTCTCAGTCCTGCCCTGAGAGAGTCAATTAAGACAGTGGTATAGGAAGATGAAGCTGGATCCATATGTTGGAACTGAGTGCTGGGGATGAACCAGGAGACTTGTATTGGACTGGTGCCCTAGTTTCTGTACCCATGAGAGCCAGAGGTTCAGTTCACTCATTGAGTTCTGTCAATTTGGTGAAACCGGCTCTGATTTCTTTAGCCTCTATATGGTCTGCAATCGAGAGATGTGATAAGGCCGTAAAAGGGCTTGCTATAGTTCTGGTTGACGTAGCTCAGCGTAAAAAGTGTTCGGTAACATGGAACCTAAGGTGGAGAAATTATTAGTGAATTTGGGATCTTCTCCATCTTATGTTTCCTTGTTAATGATTTCTTTTAACCGACTTCTTTACTTTTTACCCCCCTGCACTGAGGATTCTATGGAGTATAATTTCAATTTATTTTTTTTTCCTTTGTTGGATTTCTTCTGATTTTATTTTATTGTTTATCTCTCTTTTCCATTTTAAGTGTAACTTGTTTAATTTTCTTTAAAACTGAACAAATGTAACAGGGGTGATCCAGGAAATTACTGACAGGTAAGCCTGACGTCAGTACTGGGTAAAGTAGTGGAAACTATTATAAAGAATAAAATTATGGAACCATAAATAAACATGGTTTAATGGGACAGTCAGCATGGGTTCAGCCAAGGGAAGTCTTGCCTCACCAATTTGCATCATTTCTTTGAAGGTTATTGGACAGAAAACTTCCATTTCTCTCAATAGAGGAGGGTGAATAGTGGCATGCCACAATGATCAGTACTGGGACCGATGCTATTTAATACATTTATAAATGATCTGGAAATTGGAATGATGAGTGAATTTGCAGATGACACAAAACTATTCAAGGTTGTTAAAACACATGTGGACTGTGAAAAAAATGCAGGAAGACCTTAGGAAATTGGAAGACTGGGCATCCAAATGGCAGATGGAATTTAATGTGGATGAATGCACAGTGATGCACTTTGGAAAGAATAATCCAAATCATAGTTACCTGAAGCCAGGGTCCACCTTGGGGGTCAGCGCTCAAGAAAAAGATGTAGGTGTTGTTGTAGATAATACACTGAAATCTTCTGCTCAGTGTGCGGTTGCAGCCAAAAAAGCAAACAAGATGCTAGGAATTATTAGGAAAGGGATGGGAAATAAAGACTGAAAATACTATATTACCTCTGTATCACTCCATGGTGTGACCTCACCTTAAGTCTTGTGTTCACCCTACGCCTGGAATAAACTTCCTGAGCCCCTACGTCTTGCCCCATCCTTGGCCACCTTTAAATCTAGACTGAAAGCCCACCTCTTTAACATTGCTTTTGACTCGTAACCACTCGCCTCCACCTACCCTCCTCTCTTCCTTCCCGTTCACATTAATTGATTTGATTTGCCTACTTTATTTATTTTTTGTCTATTAGATTGTAAGCTCTTTGAGCAGGGACTGTCTCTCTTCTATGTTTGTGCAGCGCTGCGTACGCCTTGTAGCGCTATAGAAATGCTAAATAGTAGTAGTAGTAGTCTCTTGTAATCAGAGGTGATATTGTGATGTCATAATGCCTCAGGCCACCAATAAGAGCCAACCTCATCAGTGATGTCACAATGGCTTGATTGTCCTATACTTGGCTCACTTTTATTACATAGCTCTTTGAGCAGGGACTGTCTTTCTTCTATGTTTGTGCAGCGCTGCGTACGCCTTGTAGCGCTATAGAAATGCTAAATAGTAGTAGTAGCAGTTCTGGTTGCCCTATCTCATAAAAGATATAGCAGAATTTTTAAAAAGTTAATAGAAGAGCAACCAAAATGATAAATGGGATGGAACTCCTCTCATTTGAGGAAAGGCTAAAAAGGTTAGGGCTCTTCAGCTTGGAAAAAGACAGGCAAGGGGAGATATGATTGAGGTCAACAAAATCCTGAGTGGTGTAGAACGAGTAGAAGTGAATCGATTTTTTTACTTGTTCCAAAATTACAAAGACTGGGGGACACTCAAAGAAGTTAAGTGGAAATACTTTAAAAACAAATAGGAGGAAATATTTTTTCACTCAACGAATAGTTAAGCTCTGGAACTCTTTGCCGGAGGAGGTGGTAACAGCGGTTAGCATATCTGGGTTTAAAAAAGGTTTCTCCACATTGATAAGATTTGAGTTCACAACAGAAGTACACAGGCAGTGTGAGCCTGTGCTAGGAATTTCAATTTTTGATACAGTTTGACACAGCTTGAGTGTAATTTATTCATTTAAAAAAGGTTTGACAAGTTCCTGGAGGAAAAGTCCTTAGTCTGCTATTGAGACAGACATGGGGAAGCTACTGCTTTCCCTAGGATTGATAACATGGAATGTTGCCACTATTTGGGTATTTGTAATCTGGCTTGGCCACTGTTGGGAACAGGATGCAAGGCTAAATGAACCATTGGTCTGACCCAGTATGTCTAGTCTTATGTACATATCACACAACTTACACAGTTGCCTAGTATCATTTTGCTTGAGTACTGAACAGTTTTTCCACTGTGTTGCCATATATCCTTATGGTCATGCCGTAATACAGTTAGTGATGCATGATGCCCAATGGCTATGCTCTACATTGGATTAAAAGCAACAAGCTATGGAAGCTGTATCCCTTCTATAGGATGTTTACTCTCTTACGTTTTCAAGGAGGAAGTTATCAACGTGTGGTGAAAGGCAAGCTTTTACTGCACCTTGAGTTTCCATGGTTTCAGTAATCCGCACTATCTCACTACAGCAGGTTGATGAATCCTGTGGTGAAAGAATAATGCTGTTTGCAAGCTGTCTTGAAAGCAGCTTTATTATATTTGCCCAGGAGCATTGGGCCTCAAAGGTGCAGCCCGATTGCTTCCCAAACCACCTCCCAATGCCCCTGAAATCAAAGCCATCACCTACTGATCCCCCCCCCCCTCTTCAGCCAAGTCCTCTGGGCCCTCACTTGATGGTCCAATGGGTGATGGGCAAGAGCAATCTCCCTTCACTCTGTCCCAGCTGGTGCCATCTCTAAAAATGGCACTCCTAGTAGTCTTACACTACTACCTCTAGGGTCATATTTCCATTTAAGGCCCTAACCCTAACACACCTTGATAACTTCCCTCCTCACTCTTGTTCTTGTACCTAGACTGCTAAAACACGTGGGTAAATTATAGCAGTTCTGTAATGTATATGTATCTGTGTGCTCCACCCAGATTCCACCTATCTGCAGACTCTGCCCAAGAAACCAAATTATAAAATATCATTTAGATGCCAGTATTCAAGTCATTTACATGCATTCCTGGTGCCTAAATTTTGGCTCCTTCTTTAGTGGCAGCCCTACCATTAGGGGGCCTCAGGCAGCAGTCTTCTGGGAACAGCATACCCCCCAAAACCGGCCATGGTCTGATATCTCCACCCTTCTTCAATCCCCTTCCCTGAGCCTACCTTTGCTTATTAAAAGGTGGCGGTGGCAACGATTCCCATTGGCTGCCTTGCCACCGGCACCGGCCTTTTCTCTCTAGTGCAGCCTTCCTCTGACATAACTTCCTGTTTCCTCAGATGCGGGCTGCAGTAGAGAGAAGAGGCCAGTGCCAGTGGCAGGGCAGCCTAAGGGAATCACTGCCACCACCATCCTTTGGAAAATAAAGGTGAGCTTGGGAAGGAAGTTGAAGAAGGAAGGAGGAGAGATGCCAGACCATGACCCGAGTGGGGGGGGGGGGGGGGTGGAGGAGCGCACTGTCTCAGCCCTTGCTTCAGGCGACATCTCAGCCCTCGCCTCAGGTGGCAGATTGCCTTGGGCCGCCCCTGATCCCTTCAGTGCATTGACATGTGTATCAACCACTATTTAACTAGGTAGAAGCCATGCAAACTTTATAAAACAACTTCTAAGTCATTCATTGTTGAGTGCTGACTGAGAGTCCCCCCCACCCCCACCCTTTCATGGGCTGTGAAGGCTGTCAGCAGTTTCACTAGTCTTGGCCAGTCTTGGTCTGCAAATCAAACCTGAGGCTTCTGCACGACTCTGTTGCCACTCAGCCAGCCCCAGTCAGTACTGTTTCAAATAGTCAGTAATGCACAAAACGTGACTGTGAGGATGCTGAAGAGCCACATGGAACTCCAGAGGTATATGATTGATCTGCAAAAGTCATTAAATAAAATGAATAACTTCCATAGCAAACCACTGTACCATGTGCCTCAGTGTCAGGTCACACAACATTTAATCTGCAATCATATTCCCTGAAATGTGAATCCTGGGGTTTTAGGTAATTGTTGTGTCTTTCTGAAAATGAGCAAATTAGTTTTTGGACACACATTTCGATGCTGGCAAGTTTCTGAATGCAGCGGGCATGTCTTGTACTGTCATGGCTGAGAGATGAAATCGCATCCACAGCTTGCTTCGCCCATCGCAAGCACCAAAGAAGGTTTGCGTGATCCTGAGTCCAAGATACAATAAGCTTCTGTACAGTTCATACAATTACTTATATTATTTCTTTCCCATATTTTCCTCCGGCAATGCCGAGCGCCCGTTTTTAGAGTTCCCAAAGGTCATGGATGTTAGTAATAGTCTTTTTTTGCCTCATCCTTTTACAAGGCAAACATAAGTATCCTAAAACCCAAACATTTTTTGATTGGTTTGAATTATTTGCTTATACTGCCCATAAATGTCAATATTAACTAATATAATTGGTTTCTTAGCCACAATTATAACTAATACAAATAACAGAATGTGATAAGTTATTTGTGACCCACTGAGCGAAAAAGTACCAAAAGTGGGGTATGTGACTTATTTACACCACATTCTACTGACCCTATAGTAGATACAACTTTCAAAAATTAAAGTTACCTTATTATAGCCTTTATCTCTGTAAATTGTATGGCCACTTTTGGTACCTTTTTGCTCAGCAGGTCACATTGGACCAAATTCTATATATGACACTGAAAAATCGGCGCAAAAAAAATGAACGCTAAACACTATTCTATAAATGGCTCTCTGAGCTGGGCAGTCTATAGAAAAGCATCTAGTGCCGAGATCCGTGCCTCACTAAACCTTGTGTAAATCCCATGCCTGATCAGTGTATGCAAATTCTTTGAATGCTCTTGACACACCAATGCCCCTCCCATGCCCCCTTTTCAGATCTGCACATAAGAATTTATGTGCATATCTTTATAGAATATTGCTTCGCAAGATTCTGTTCTATTCCGGCACTTGTATCCCTCTTATATCAACTATGGAATCAAAGCGGGGGTAACAAAACCTATCTTCCTGAAAACAGTTGGCTTATCATTAAGACCAAACTAGAAAACAAAAAATAATAAATTCACTAACTAGTATTATAAAATGTACTAAAAAGAAAAGTTTGGATAAAAGCCAAATCTGTAAAGGTAACACATTCTAGATCTTACTAGAGAGATAACAAAAGAAGTTATCGTGAAAACGTATTAGTTGGATATTCTTAGCCAAAGGCAAACCCAATTAAACTGTAGCACTGAAACGATAACTCAGTCTTAAGGAAGGGAAGGCTAATAAATCAACAAGAGCTATTGGACAGCAGCCTGAAATAATTTTATAGACTCAACAGGCCACCTTAAATTTTACCTCAGCCTCTATGAGCAACCAACATAGGTCTCTCAGTAGAGGAGATGTGTGATCAAACTTTCTGCATCTGTAAATCAATTTAGCCACAGTGTTATATAAAAGTTGAAGTTTATATAAATGTTTTTTCTTGTAATCCAGCATATAGAACATTACAATAATCGATTTCAGTCAAAACTGCCTGTACCAAGTTCCTAAAATCCTCTGAAAAGAAGACGGACCTTATGGGTCTTAATTGACACAATCTATAAAGTGCCCTTTTACATAAGCTATTCACTTGATTTCCCATAGTCAGCTGGGAGTCTAAAATAAACCCTAAGACCCTGGATGAAATTTCAAAAGGTAGTTCTTCACCTGATTTTAACTTAATAGGTTTGGGTATATCTGAAATAGAGGTACCAAAATATAACAACTTGGTTTTAGTGGTGTTAAGTTTTAATAAATTCTTCGAAGCCCAGAATTGAGTTTTTCTATGCTATCCAGAATCAATTGATAACCCACATCATGATCAGAACTTATTGGGACCAAAATAAAGATATCATAAGCTAGAACCAAAGACGTGTAAATTCTAGTTATTGCCAATTATCGGTGATAATTGATTATTACTGCCCAATTTTTAGGCTATGTGTTAGCTGGCTCTAAAAAAAAGGATATTCAACGCTGAAGCCTGGACAGGACCCTGGATTGAATATCCAGGAAAAATGCTGATGGCAGCAAAACGCTCACTATCACTGGCTGAATATCGGGGGGGGGGGGGGGGGGGGGTAAGTTTTCAGCTGAAAATTCACTCATTTTCATTTAAGAGCTTAAATGTTATGAGCATAAATTTAGGTCTGACATTCATTTGCCTAGGTTTATGAGCCTAGTGCTAAGCTCCTAATTTTTTTCCCCCAATCTAAATCCACTCCTGCTGCCACTCACTTTTTATTCTTCTAAATTTAGGATTTTAGTGAAATTTTGATTATAAATGTAGGTACTCAGCCCCAGTACATTTTCAAAAGGGGGGGGGGGGGGACATTGTGAGCTTAACTCTTAGTTAGGAGCATAAATCCTTTGACTAATAGGCCCAGCCTCTACTCTAGGATCTTCTCTCAACTTAGGTTTTCAGAAACCTTTTTTGTTGTTGTTGTTTTTAAATACCTGTCTTATGTCCAGGAATTTTCCTCTCTGGAGCTGAAAGATACTCCATAGTATCTGCACACTTTAAGCTCCTTTCTCCTTAGATTTTACTCTCAAGTTTCCTTAAACCCAAAGAGCATCCAAAAAGGAAGTTTCCCAAACACCACCTTGCTCTTACACGCTGTGTGAAAGTCTATAGGATACTGCCTTCTCTCTTAATAGCACTACCTCACATTGTTAGAGTCACCTTGAACTCCATAGTCCTGCTCAAGGGGGAAGTAACACAGGAGGGGTGGAGCCAGGAGAGCATGGTCCAGGAAGTATATAAGCTGAGGCCATAGCTAGGTTAAGGAGGCCCAGAGGGAAGCAGGGACCCTCCATAGCATGTGCCTCTACCACTTATATGTGAACTGCCACTGCTATAGTCAGGTAGGCCAAGCTCCACTGGGAATCTTGCAGATTTTGTATTCTGACCTGAGTAATTGCTAGTGACTTCCTGGACAGCTTTGAGGAACCAGGCCAGGGACAAGTACGTGTGCAGCCATAAGGTACACAGTGGCCTTGCAGGAGCAGGCCACACGAGGACATTTTTATATTTACAGGCTACTTTTATGTTGCCTTTTTCCTCCTACCTCTGAGCAGAACAAGACCCCCGATCTACCAGCTTTATTTAGCAGTAGAGGAGAAGGGGACAGATAAGAGAGATTTATCAACAGAACAGAGTACCCGAGGGGGGGGGGCGTAGGGAGAGACAAGAGTGGAGAGGTACTGGGGAGCGGCAGAGCGAATGCACTTATAGATCAATAAGAGAAGTTTGAATTGAATACGGAAACGGATAGGGAGCCAGTGAAGTAACTTAAGGAGAGGGCTAATGTGGGCATAGCGACTTTGGCGGAAAATGAGTCGCGCAGCAGAGTTTTGGACTGATCGAAGAGGAGAGAGATGGCAAAGAGGGAGGCCGGTGAGAAGTAGGTTACAATAATCAAGACGAGAGGTGATAAGAGTGTGGAGAAGGGTTCTGGTAGAGTGCTCAGAGATGAAGGGACGGATTTTACTGATGTTATAGAGAAAGAAATGACAGGTTTTGGCAATCTGCTGATTGTGAGCAGAGAAGGAGAGAGAGGAGTCAAAGATGACCCCAAGGTTACGAGCTGATGAGACAGGGAGAATGAGAGTGCCAACCACCGAAACAGAGAAAGGGAGGAGAGCTAATTTTAGCTCTTGTGTATTAATGTGTTGTAAGGCCATCTTTGTGGTTTTACTGCATGTACACATGGAGGCCTATGCAATAAAGTTTGATTTCACTTCCCATGACCTCATAATTATAATGAGATCTTTATAGTTCTCCTATAAAGATTAACAACTTCACCCTCAAACATAAAAGGATTAGGGCCCTGTTTACTAAGTCGTGCTATAGGCACACTAAAAAAATTAGTGTGCATTAACACTAGACACACTCATAGGAATATATGGGTGCCTCTAAAAATGCTAGTGCACCTTAGTAAACAGGACCCTTAGGGCGTAGTTATCAAGATGGGCTACCACTAAGAGGTGTTATTTTACCACTAACTCTGCTATTTTAGCACAGATCATATTTTATACGATGAGACCTAAATACTGTGATAACTCGGGTTAACAGTAAAATAACACATTTTAATGGTAGCCCATGTTGATAACTCCCTCCCCCCCTTAATCGATAAGGGATAGGTCATGTCACTGTATATGAAGTCTCTATAAAGTTTTAACAAATGCATGGTAGGCAATTTTTCTTTTCACTTGTTTTAATATGCCATTGAATAAATTGGTTCACTCATTTAAAATAGAAATTTCCACTGCGGGCACAGTGGGGAAAGCAGACATGATTTTCATTTTCCTTGTTTTAGGTTTTCCCGGTAAGCTGCAGACTTCAGCAAAACTAAACTGAAGATTATTTCCCCTTGAGGATCAACAATGACAAAACAGCAGTGAATTAAAATGTTTCTCTGAAAAATTAGCAAGTGCTTGCATTAATTGAAATTCAGTTCTTTATGTCTACTAATTCACTTTCATACTTCTGGGATTCAACGTGAGAAAGACGTAGAGCAACAGATTAATCCAAGCATTCACAGTGACGATGATAAATTGAGAAGTTAAAGCCTACTTTGAGATAGATTTCTATTAAATCCTTGTCACTCATCTTCCAAAATAATGCTCCTTTAAACTGTGTTATTACTCCCAATTGATTTACTGCAGAATATAAGGAGTCTTAAACGATGATTGGGGTAATCTTTCCCAGACGGGAAAACAAGTGAGACTAGGTTGAGGTTTAACAATTTCATTAACGTTCTTCTTTCCTTTTGTTGGGGCAAGCAACCTGAAAAAAGTACAGATTAAGGGGGAAATGTAGTAGCCTCGGGGTAGATATTCATTAGGAGGTTCTTTTAGAAAGCTATGGCAAAAGGGGGGCGTGTTTTTGAGTACACCAAGACCTCCTTTAACTGCAGCGGGTTAACGGCAGGTCTTTCTTTTTTTTTTAAAGAAATGGCCAAGTGGCAACTGAAGCACTTGCTGCATGCCCATTTGGGGGGACCACTTACCACCACCCATTGAGGTGGCGGTAAGGGATCCCGCGGTAACTAGGCAGCTCGCGGAACTCCCGGTTGCTATCAGGAAATGACACACACTGGGGGTGGGAACTACTGCTGGGCTGCTGTGGAAGCCTGGCGGTGCTTCCATTTTAATGAGTGATAAACCCGTTGTCCCGTCCCGGGCTCTTACCTGGCGGCCCGCGGTCGCGGGCGGGGCCCGGGACGGCGAGGAGAAGCCGCCGACAGGGCCGGCGCTGCTGCGGGCTGCTCCGAGGCCGGCGATCCGCGGGAGCAAGCGCCGGCCTCGGAGAAGGAGACACGCCGGCCAAGATGGCGGCGCCGGCGTCGTCGGCCTCCTCGGAGGAACAGGACCAGCGAAGCAGCACCGCCCACTCGCGCCGGATTGGCGCATCGACGAGGAGACTCCGCCCGCCGGGCAGGTGGACCAATCCCGGCCTCCTCTGCCTGCCTGGGCCAAGGGGATTGGCTACAGCTGTTGGGAGACGAAGGACGGGCGGGGGATTTAAACCACGAAACGGAAGGGGTCCAGTGCTTCCATTTCGTTCGTCAGAAGCCGACTCAGGGGATCGCGGAGCGTAGCCAACTCTGGAGACAGTGTTCCTCTTCAGCTAGCCGTCCTGCTAGCCCCCTTCAGCGACTGTGTCTTCAGCTAGCCGTCCTTGCTAGCCAACTCCAGAGACAGTGTTCCTCTTCAGCTAGCCGTCCTGCTAGCTCCCTTCAGCGACTGTGTCTTCAGCTAGCCGTCCTTGCTAGCCAACTCCAGAGACAGTGTTCCTCTTCAGCTAGCCGTCCTGCTAGCTCCCTTCAGCGACTGTGTCTTCAGCTAGCCGTCCTTGCTAGCCAACTCCAGAGACAGTGTTCCTCTTCAGCTAGCCGTCCTGCTAGCCCCCTTCAGAGACTGTGTCTTCTTCAGCTAGCCGTCCTTGCTAGCCAACTCCAGAGACAGTGTTCCTCTTCAGCTAGCCGTCCTGCTAGCCCCCGTCAGAGACTGTGTCTTCAGCTAGCCGTCCTTGCTAGCCAACTCCAGAGACAGTGTTCCTCTTCAGCTAGCCGTCCTGCTAGCCCCCCTTCCGAGACAGTGGCTGGTTAGCCGTCCTGCTAGCCGTCATTCAGAGACTGTGACTCTCGCTAGTCGTCCGGCTAGCGCTCTTCCATAGACTACCACGTGCTGGCCGCTCTTGCCAGCCTTTCTCCAGCGACTGTTCCCTCTCGGAGTACTAGCCGCCTTTGCTAGTCCTCCCTTAAAGACTGCGTACTGACTACCAGCCAGGTCAGCCGTCACCCCGCGGTTCCGGCAGTCCTGCTGGCCGCCTGCAGCTGAGGGCTCAACCCTCGGTGAACGGCGGTCGCCGCGGGTGAAGATTCGGGGTGCTCGGCTGTTCTCTGGGGCCTTGCGGGGCCTTAGGGAACCTGAGGGCTCACCAACAGAAAAACAGTAGAAACAGGACACCCATGCTAGGCTTACCACCGCTTTGTAAAAGACCCCCTTAACTCTCCATTGCCCCAGGTACATACTCAGGGCTTCTTTTACAAAGCCATGCTAGCAATTCCCACACAGCAAATGAGAGGAAGCCCATAAGAATTGGATGGGCTTCCTATCATTTGCCATGCAGGAATTGCTAGCACGGCTTTGTAAAAAGAAGCCCTCAGACTGTGAGCTTTTCAGACTGAAAAATACCTACTATTTCTGAATGTACATCGCTTTGATGGTTTGAAGGCAGTATATAAGAAATACAATTTTAAAAAGATTATCAGATAGCAATATTAATGAATGTCTATACACCACCTAATGAACTCATATCTTCCTACAGCACCTTATTCAAGTTTCTGAAGCTCCATGCAGTGATGCCAAGATCTTACATGCTTAACACTACTACTACTACTACTACTTATTTCTAAAGCGCTACTAGACATAGGCAGCACTGTATACTTGAACATGAAGAGACAGTCCCTGCTCGACAGAGCTTACAATCTAGGACAGACAAACAGGACAAATAAGAGATAAGGGAATATTAAAGTGAGGATGATAAAATAAGAGTTCTGAACAAGTGAATAAGGGTTAGGAGTTAAAAGCAGCATCAAAAAGGTGGGCTTTTAGCCTTGATTTGAAGATGGCCAGAGATGGAGCTTGACATACCGGCTCAGGAAGTCTATTCCAGGCATAAGGTGCAGCAAGATAAAAGGAACGGAGTCTGGAGTTAGCAGTGGAGGAGAAGGGTGCAGATAAGAGAGATTTACCCAGTGAACGGAGTTCCCAGGGAGGAATGTAGGGAGAGATGAGAGTGGAGAGGTACTGAGGAGCTGCAGAGTGAATGCACTTATAGGTCAATTAGAGGAGTTTGAACTGCATGCGGAAATGGATAGGAAGCCAGTGAAGTGATTTGAGGAGAGGGCTAATATGAGCATAACAACACTGGCGGAATATTAGTCGTGCAGCAGAACTTTGAACAGATTGAAGAGGAGAGAGATGGCTAAGTGGTAGACCTGTGAGAAGCAAGCTGCAATAGTCTAAGCGAGAGGTGATAAGAGTGTGGATGAGGGTTCTGGTAGTGTGCTCGGAAAGGAAAGGGCAAATTTTGCTGATGTTATAGAGAAAGAAACGACAGGTTTTAGCAGTCTGCTGAATATGTGCAGAGAAGGAGAGGAAGGAGTTGAAAATGACCCCAAGGTTAACAACAGGGTGAGTCAAAAAAAAAAAATAAATAAACCCTAGAGGTTTTTGCTGTTTTCTCAGCAACCTCTTGGAATTTCAATGTGAAATTTGACAGATTTATTTGCTGTTACTATCTACGCCTGTGTGCAAACAGGAATGGAATTATCTTTAAGAACATAAGAGTAACCATACTGGGTCAGACCAATAGTCCATCTAGCCCAGTATCCTATTTTCCAAACAGTGGCTAACACAGGTAACAAGTACCTGGCAGAAATCCAATTAGCAGCAACATTCCATGCTACCAATCCCGGGGCAAGCAGTTGCTTCAAATGTCTGTCTCAATAGCAGACTATGAACTTTTCCTCCAGGAATTTGTCCAAACCTTTATTAAACCTGGATATGCTAACGGCTGTTACCACATCCTCCGGCAAAAAGTTCCAGAGCTTAACTATTCATGAGTGAAAAAATATTTCCTCCTATTTTTTTTCCATGTAACTTCCTTGAATATCCCATAGTCTTTGTACTTTTGGAACGAGTAAAAAACTGATTTACTTCTACTTGTTCTACACCACTCAGGATTTTGTAGACCTCAATCATAACTCCCCTCATCTGTCTCTTCCAAGCTGAAGAGCCCTAACCTCCTTAGCCTTTCTTCATATGAGAGGAGTTCCATCCCCTTTATCATTTTGGCTGCTCTTCTTCGAACCGTTTCTAATTCTGCTATATCTTTTTTGAGATACGGCAACCAGAACTGAATGCAATACGGAACGTGCGGTTGTACCATGGAGCGATATAAAGGCATTATAGTAGTTTTGTTCTTATTCACCATCCCTTTCCTAATAATTCCTAGCATCCTGTTTGCTTTTTCCACACACTGAGCAGAAGATTTCAGTGTATTATCTACAACGACATCTAGATCTTTTTCTTGAGTGCTGACCCTCAAGGTGGACCCTAGCATCAGGTAACTATGATTCAGATTATTTTTTCCAATGTGCGTCACCATGCATTTGTCCACATTAAATTGCATTTGCCATTTGGATGCCCATCTTCCAATTTCCTAAGGTCTTCCTGCAATATTTCACAGTCCGCACATGTTTTAACAACCTTGAATAGTTTTATATTATCTGCAAATGTATTCACCTCACATGTTGTTCCGATTTCCATATCATTTATAAATATGTTAAATATTACCAGCCAATACAGATCCCTGCGGCACTCCACTGTTCACCCTCCTCCATTGAGAGAAATTACCATTTAAACCTACCCTCTGTTTTCTGTTCAATAACCAATTCCTAATCCACACCAGAACATTGTCTCCTATCCCATGACTTTTGAATGTTCTGAGGAGTCTCTCATGAGGAACTTTATCAAAAGCTTTCTGAAAATCTAGATACATTACATCAACAGGCTCATCTTTATCCACATGTTTATTCATGCTTTCAAAGAAATGAAACAAATTGCTGAGGCAAGACTTCCCTTGGCTGAACCCATGCTGACTCTGTCCCATTAAACCATATTTGTCTATGTGTTCTTTAATTTTATTCTTTATAATATTTCCGCTATTTTGCCCAGCACTGACGTCAGGCTTACCGGTCTGAAATTTCCCGGATCATCCCTGGAATCCTATTTAAAAATCGGTGTCACATTGGCCACCCTCCAATCTTCAAGTACTATGGATTATTTTAATGACAGGTTACATATTATTAACAGCAGATCAGCAATTTCATGCTTGAGTTCTTTGAATTCCTTTGGATGTATGCCATCCAGTCTAAGTGATTTACTACTCTTCAATTTGTCGATTTGGCTCATTACATCTTCCAGGTTTATCGAGACTTCTTTCAGTTCCTCTGCATCATCACTCTTGAAAACCATTTCCGGTACAGGCAGATCTCTCACATCTTCTTTCGTAAAGACCAAAGCAAAGAATTCATTCAGTTTCTCTGCTATGACCTTGTCTTCCATGAGTGCCCCTTTTGCTCCTTCATGATCTAAGGGTCCCACAGATTCTCTCACAGGCTTTCTGCTAATGGCCCCATGGATTCCCTCGCAGGCTTTAAACACAGTGAAGTTACAGACTTTGTAGCATGACCATCCCACAATTTTTGCATGTTCCAAAATGTTTGTACTGTAAAACTACCATTATTTGAAAAAAAAAAAAACCCAGGGTACCAGCTTACTGTTAATGATGTCACTGTGATGCAGACTTTTGTAAACAATAATTTGATCAGAACAACCCTCATGAGCAAGGTGTCGGTAGCGGACAAAATGAGAATCCAGACACTGTGTGAACAAGGTTTCAGAGCAAAGGCAATACTGGCTACATATCATGTCAAGAACTGGAAGCTCAGCACTGTAAGGCTCAGCGCTCTGAAGAAAATTTGTCAGGTGTTACTGCAAAATTCTGACACATTGTTATTTGTATCGTTTGACTGACGTAATTTTACTGTGATTTAGCTCGAACATTTTTAATGCACAAAATTCACTAGGTAGTAATGCTAAAATGTCAATAACATCAACATAACTTAAGATAATTAAGGTCCCCTTTTATCAAGCCGCAAGTCAATGCCAATGGAGCCAATTCAAAATGAATGGGGTTTGTCGGCATTACTGCACTGGCAGCTGCTAGCACCCATTAATGGCCACATGCTAATGTTACCATTAGTGCATGGGCATGAGTGCATGCAGGGCGAGCCCAAGGCAAGATGCCGCCTAAGGCAGAGCTAATATGCCACCCCCCTCCCCTTTGCGGCGTTTTTGTTCCAAACCTGGCAGCTGCAGCAATTCCCATATGCTGCCCTGCTGCTGCTGGCACCCGCCTCCTCTCCCCTTTACTGTGGCTGCCTAAGCCTCTGACAAAACAGGAAGTTACATCAGAGAGGCAGCCACAGTAAAGGGAAGAGGCAGGTGCTGGTGGCGGCAAGGCAGCATATGGGAATTGCTGCTGGGTTTGGAATGTCACCGTGAGATAAAAGGCCATGAAGGGGAAGATGCTGACCCTCCAAGGTGCTGCTCCTGATGAGTGCTGCCTGAGGCCCCCGCCTCAGGTGGCCTAATGGTTGGGCTGCCCCTGAGTTCATGGGCCCTTACAGCCACCTATTTTGTAGGGGGTTAGGGCTCACATGCTAATCAGTTAGCACATGGCAATGTGGCTGCACTGATTTGCACTGTCATGCCCACTCTCTGCCCCAAACACAGTGTGTCCTGCGGCATGCCTGTTTATTCTGCAGTAAGCATGCTCTAGTGCTTACCACAGCTTTGTAAAGGGGCCCCTAAATGAGGTCCCCCCCCCATTTCTTTTATTCCACCTATACTGTTAAGTTCAAGATGGATTCCATATAAAGAAGCCAGATACAATTCTGGGAACATACAAAAAACACATCAAGTTTAAAATCTAACCAATACTAAAATGATCCTGGGAAACAAAATTGAGCCTCTGATTTCACTAAGAAGGGAAGGGAAATGGGACTTGATATACCACCCTTTTGTGGTTTTTGCAACTACATTCAAAGCAGTTTACATAGTATATACAGGTACTTACTTGTACCTGGGGCAATGGACGGTTAAGTGACTTGCCTAGGGTCACAAGGAGCTGTAGTGGGAATTGAACCCAGGTCCCCAGGAACCACTAGGCTACCCTTCCTAAATAGCTCTGGTTTGATAGATTTCATAAAAACATAATCATTTGCTACTTGTCTAAAAGATATAGATAATGTATTCCACATTTTTACTGCCTGATAAGAAAATGACAAGCAGGACTCTAGATGGGGCCTCAAATGAATAGAGGTATTTTGTAAAGTTGTAGTCTCCGTAGTAGATATTTTGAGCAGTTGAAATAAATCACATTACAGTAGTCTAATCTGCATAGCAACAAGGCCTATACAACCAATCTGAACTTTTCCATCCTGAGGTCCTAAACTTTAATCATTTAGCTTTTGACAGTGAAGTGAATACTTTAAGGGCCCTGTTTACTAAGCAGCATTATAGGCGTGTTAACGTTTTTAATGTGCATTAACCATGAACAAGCGTTAACCATGTACGTGCCTACATTATCCCTATAGGCACCTACATAGTTAGCACGCACGCTAAAAACTCTAAAGCACCTTAGTAAACAGGGCCCTAAATCAAAATGCAAAATTTTCAAATGTGCACTAAATCTTGTCAAGGATGCAAATTTCCCCCCCAAATACAAAATCTTATTTAAAAAAAATCTATATCATGAAGATCCACATAACACAAAAAATCTTTTGGTTTTAAAAACCCTAAGTGTAAATAGCACTTATTTGACATGTGTGTTCCCGGTGCTACTGTTTCTGCAGGACATCTGCCTTTTTTTTGAGAGAAATCATGACTTGCTAAAAAAGTAAAATTACCTTAAAAGCAAACATACATAATGAAAAAATGGAGTCATAGTAAAACAAACCGACAAAAAAACCAAAGAGCTGTAACCCTCATACCGCCTAAGGGCAGCTGGGAATCGTTTTGATTGGAAAGGCCAAACAAACCGATTTTCGGACCCACCCTCAAGCTGATTCTGTTTTGGGCCAAAAATTGGTGGGCCAAGGCCCCAGTGGCTCGTTCCATCCTGCTGCCAATGACACTGCTTACTGACAGAGCAAATGATTCAACAGCCAAACACTTTACCCAATAAATAAGTTGATCAGCCGATAACTAATGAAACAACCCCCAGAACAGGCCCCACCTTCATGGATGCCTTCTTTGTAGTTATGCATTAAAGGATTTAGGGGCTTTTTTTTTTTTTTAACTAAGGTGCGTACCTAAAAGTGACCTGCGCTGGTGTAGGCATGTGTGTTTGACACGCGCAGGCATTTTTTTTAGCACGCCTGGAAAAAAGGCATTTTTTTTGTGGCTGAAAATGGACATGTGGCAAAATTAAAACCAACGTGTGTCCATTTTCGGCCTCAGACCTCAGCAGTAAGGTCTCCCGTGCTAACCAGTCGTTAAGCTGCCAGTGCAAGTAAACTGCTGATTACTGTTGGCTAAGAACCATGCGGTAGATGTGCATCAAAAACGGAATTACTACCCGGGGTGCGCGGTAGCCGGATGGTAGTTCCAGTTTGGCGTGCATTGGGCGCGTGTAGGCGCCTAATTAACTTACTGTATAGAATAGTGTCTAAGGGCAGTTAGGCACTTCCCCCATCTGGGCACCTAAGGCCCGATATTCAGCCAGTGGCGGGCAGCACGGTAAGTGCAAGCACATTTTGGCACCTGTTCATTTGCGCCTATATATGAGCCTTGCCAGTGTTGTTTTTCTAGCGAAAACGGTGCCGGTACTCAAATGCCAGGCCACCCTTCAGAGGTGGGGTGATCACTGAGGGACCCACCCCATAATAGCCAGGCCACCTGCAACCAGTCATAGAATCTATGACAAGACAGAATTGGTGTGAAGAGCCTGAGCTCTTTCATTAAAACTTGGGTTCAATGGGTCAATTTTAGCAGACAGTGGAAAAGGTGCCGGTACTCAAATGCTAGGCCACCCTTCAGGAGTGGGGTAATCACTGAGGGACCCACCCCATAATAGCCAGGCCACCTGCAACCAGTCATAGAATCTATGACAAGACAGAATTGGTGTGAAGAGCCTGAGCTCTTTCATTAAAACTTGGGTTCAATGGGTCAATTTTAGCAGACAGTGGAAAAGGTGCCGGTACTCAAATGCTAGGCCACCCTTCAGGGGTGGGGGGATCACTGAGGGACCCACCCCATAATAGCAAGGCCACCTGCAACCAGTCATAGAATCTATGACAAGACAGAATTGGTGTGAAGAGCCTGAGCTCTTTCATTAAAACTTGGGTTCAAAGGGTCAATTTTAGCAGACAGTGGAAAAGGTGCCGGTACTCAGTACCCCCTCAAAAAAAGCCCTGAGCCTTGCTAAACACATACTATAGTCATGCACACCTGATTCTCTTTCCTGTTTTATATGCACAGGTCTCCAGGATGCTATCTTACTTCCTCCCCTCACCCTGTTCCCATTGACCCCAATCTAATTGTGACATGTACTATATAACTGCCTGCTGGTGATGAACGATCATGGTTCTGACCTTTCAGCATCTTTGTATGCACGTTTCCCATGCATATTCATTGTGCATTATGTGACATGTGCCATTTTAAATATAAATATGTTTACTCAATTTGCTGTGCAAGTTTTCTGCCCATATAATTTGAGTACATTTAAGCTTTCTGCAAGCGATGAAGTGTTGGGTGATGAAAACACTGTTCTTCTGCACCTAGAGGTGAGCCTCATGAAAATTTGATGTGTAAAAAGTTTTAGCAGACCTTGTTTTTATTCACTCTATAAGTTTAGAACCCAGCAAAGATATCTCAACTATTCAGCCTGTGTTACTCTTCTGTACTCTTCGGTGATATAATTACTCATCTCGACTAGTAAGTCACCATTATTGGCTCCCGGTTGATTTTAAAGTTCAATTTAAGATTTTGGGGCCCTTTTACTAAAGGGTGGTAGGTTTACTGCGTGGATGGCATGCGGCAAAACAGCACTACCGCCAGGCGCATCCAGGCACCTAGCAGTAATTTTTGTTTTAGCTGTACACCGCTTCCCACGGTAGAAAATAATTGTCTATTTTCTAGCTCTGAGGGCAGAAAGTAGGCAGCGTCATATGCTGCCCAATTACTGCCAGGTTAGCGTGTGAGCCCTCACCGCCTACTAAATAAGAGGTGGTAAGGGCTCATGCAGTAAATGGCTGCATGCTAATTTATTTAAATTAGCAGACAGCCATTTGCATATCTTACTTCTGAACTGTCACTGTCAAGGCGTCATATTGATCACCACTCCTCTTTCTCTTTTTCCCTTCTTTGCTATTACCCTTTCTCTCTTACACTTCTAAGAAATTGATTGTTTGTTTGCTGACTTGATATATGTTTTTACAGACTGTTGTAAGCCACATTGAGCCTGCCTATGGGTGGGAAATTGTGGGATATAAATAAATAAATAAATACATTTACGACCTCAATAGAAATTAACTGAATTAACAGTTGTGGTAAAAAGTGGCCTGGGCGAACGGCAAATCCATGCGCCCACACTACCACTGGCCACTTTTTACCACAGCTTGGTAAAAGGACCCCTTTGTGTTTGACTCACGAGGTTCTTTTTTCCAACGCTCCTGCTTATCTAATTTCATTGATCAGCTCTCCTACATCTCTGTACGTGAACTCCGTTCTATGAATCTCGCCTTACTATAATCCCTTAGATACACTGTACAACTAGAATCTACTCTCAATTCAGCTTTCTTTTCTATTGCCCTGTCTGGAATTCTCTTCCAAAGAATCTTTGTTTTGAATCATCATCTTTAAGATTCTGGGTAGAAAACTTATCTTTTTCAAAAGGCTTATAGCCCGTCGATGGGACTGGTGGTCAGCTTTTGAGAATGGTATTTAATGTTGTACTGTTGTTTGATATACTGCTTGGTGATTTTATGTTTTCCTTTCTTATCCTTTTAAAATTGATATTCCTTTTGTACCTTAGGTGTTCCATTAGGTGGTATAGAAAAAACATTAATAAACAAACATATTTAGGCGCAAAAGAACAGGTGTAGGTGTGTGCTGGCATGTCCTCTTCCATTTGCCGCAAGTTGTCCAACATATAAATTGAATACATTTAGCTTGACTAGGTAATTAAGTGTATTATGATGAACTGGCTCACTGATGAAGCAATGCAGTGATGATGTGTCACCAAAGCCATCATACCCAGATAATTGTACAACAGCTATTCCCTGTGAATAAAACATGCTTTACCCATCGAAAATGCCAGTGTCAACTCTTTCCTCAGTAATTTTCAATGGCCTTAAGTACAGCTGTTTATCTACCATGAAACCTGACATCTGATTTAAGAGATTCTAGCCAATGCTTACCAACCCCATCTGTGAACAACAGAAACGAGAATCATGGCTTCTGTTATCTAATGTCTACAGTATTAATGATTATCTGCCAGTCATAAGCAACAGCAACAGAGTACAGAATTAGCTAATTATGAGGTTTGTTACATTAGTTTGATGTTAGAATGGTATATTGATTAGGAATCTGTGGGATGGAACTAATTGAATTTTGGAGTCCCTGTTCGTTTTAGTTGCTTATTTATATGTTTGTGATCGTCTATAGTAGATCATTGACAGTGATACAGAAGATCTGTCACAAGCCTAAATTTTATTCGTTTTTGTGGTTACTGCTGAAGGCGGTTTAATCTTCGCAATCTGCCTATTGTTTTCAGTCCTGCTGCTGTTGTGAATACTGCTTGACCTATAACTTCTGAGAGCATACGAATGCTCTGTTGTGTTCTTAAAGTGTACTTGCCTGTAAGATTCAAAATTTTCCTGATGTTTCAAGAGATACCCAACGCCGACGTAAGTAGTTTTTGTTATTGAAACCAGGTGTTCTTCAAGTAGGGGGAACCTTTTTCCTAAGATATCCATATAAATGTATTATTAGAGACAACACTGTTAAATATGTTTTCTTTGACCCTTCTCATCTATCAACCTTTTTGGCAACCAGACGGGTGTCAGGAGATTGAGTTGAGCTCTTCATTTAATTAGCATCTAGCTCAAGTACCTGGGGTATGTTAATACCTAAAATGTTCTCTTGTTTTTCTGTTTAATTCCTCTCATTAAGTCTTGGATCTCAATATTGTGGACCTGAGTGTTTGCTTAATTTCCTTTTTGGAATGCTGGGTTAGCTTATGATGTTATTGTTTTGCAACATGTTTCTGTACAAGTGTAAAATTGATTGGATATAATGTTAAACTCTATAAATAAAAAAAAGTGTACTTGCCTGGAGTATTTAGTTATTAGTCATGTAATAAAGGGAGATAATAAACAAGAAAATAAAAATAGATACATAAACTTTAGTCAGAGCCGATGTATCGTTTTCATCTACTCCGTGAGTAGAGAGGTGTGGAAGCCGTGTTAGTCCACTTTTAAAGGTAATCAATAGAAATAAAACAAAACATGGAAAAGAAAATAAGATGATACCTTTTTTATTGGACATAATACATTTCTTGATTAGCTTTCGAAGGTAGCCCTTCTTCGTCAGATCGGAAATAAGCAAATGTTGGTAGATGACAGTATATACAAGTGAAACATCAAAGCATTTCAGTGACAGTCTAACAGGATGGGGGTGAATAGGTGAGGGACAGGGAGATATGCATGGAGATAGGAGGGTGACAAAGCAGTACAATTTTATGGCTTATAATGGGCTAGAAAACCCAGATCTTTGTTAAGTCCTGTCTGCTGGGTGTCAAAATATTCAATCATTCTGACTTCAAAGGTCTTACGTTCCTGTATTGTTTTAAAGTTCCCTTTCAGGATTCGTACCATGAAATCACTGGTACAGTGTTCTGGTTTTGTAAAGTGCTGCCCCACAGAGGTGACATCCTGATTGGTACTAGCATATTTCATATGGTGTCTATGTAAATTAAATCTCTTCTTTAGCATCTGACTTGTTTCTCCAATGTAGCAGCCTTCCTTGCATTTCTTACACTGAATGATCGGCGCATTACCAAAACCCACGCATACGCTACTGTAAACCATTTTCAGCACGCCTTTGTAACAGGACCCCTTAGCAAACAGAGGTTAGCATCCACTAAGTGCCATGTAGCTGACAGGTATAAAATAGAAGACACGGTATTTAGCATGTGCTAATGTCCATTAGCTCAGGCTATGCTTTAGTAAAAGGGCCCCTGTACAGAGGCTGTAATATTTATTTATTTACAGTTTGGAAGGGAAAAACATAATGAGAGATTAAGAAGAACTGCTGTAATCACTTCTGTAAAGTGGCGTAGCCAAGGGTGGGCTGGGGTGGGCCCAGGCCCGCCCACCCACCCACTTTAGGTTCAGGCCCACCAAGTAGCAGCACACCTATAATGTGGCTGGCAGGGACCCCAAGCCCCACTAGCCAAAAACTCCCAACAACCGTTTGCTGCTGGTGAAAATCTGCTATTTAAAAGGTATATGGGGGAGAGGGGATGTTTGAAAGACCATATGGCATGCAGGCGAGAGAGGGAGAAACCAAATCACTTGTAGGACAAGGCGGAGTTCTGCCCACCCACCTTGGGTCCAGCCCCACCCAAACTTGGGTGTCTGGCTACGCCCCTGCTGTACATGCCAGGGAGTAGATGTAAATCCCCAGATGGAACTACTAACTCCTACACATGGTTTCCCTTTATGAAATGGGAACACACATGTAAATTTTTGCCCTGCCCTGGTCATGACAAAATCACACTCCCCAAACATTCCTGCTTGCAATTTGCAAAAGTTATAGACAACCATGAGTAAATTGAACCATTTCTGAAATCGCCATTTACACATGGATGTTGCATCCAGGTGCTAATAACATTTCCATGAAGAAATGGCAAACAAGGCTTCTATAATAACCCCCATATTCTATGACTATGCAATCATTTGAAATATAAAGAAATATCAATGCTATTTATTCTGACATTTTATTTTGCTTCTGAAAGAAAATAATACAAGTCTCCCCCTCCCCTACAAAAACAGGGAGCTGTCTACTAAAGTACAGAAAGATTTTACATTTACTGCACATGGTAAGTGCAAAGACCGTGTAGTAACTGTTGGGTACATGTCCAGCATGTCCTCTTCAGTTACTGTACAGGAAAGTCCCTTAAGCTTTTTCACTTGCATTTAGTGTGGTTATATTTAACACCATCTATGCTAATGGTTAGCAGATACTAAAATGTGGACTAACTACATAGCACACTTAAGTTAACCCTTTAGGTTTTTGAATTATTACATACTCAAATATTTTAGTACACACCTTTTAAAAAATGAAATGAAACCATATGCGCCACCCTCAAAATATTGGATTGCCACCCCGATTTTAGTACATCAAGTGCCTTGGAAGTGTGGGGGGTGGGGGGGGGAGAAGCAGAACAAGATGCTCTACTCCCTATCCAGCATCGCCCTGCACAGTCCAGCTTTTCTCCCTCTTGCCCCTGCTCTGTGAGGTTTGACATCTCTCTCGTCCTTCCCTCCTTCCCCTCAGTGGTCCTCCAGTGTTCTTGCGGCCGCTGTCAACATTAGCATGGAAAGCAGGCTGCCTCTGCTTGGTCCCGGAAGCCTTCTCTCTACTATGCTCCACCTATGTTGACACAGAAAGTTGTGTCAGATGAGATGGGGCACAGTAGATGGAATGCTTCTGGGGCCAACCAGAGGCAGCATGTTTACCTTGCTATTGCTGCTGGCGGCCACAGGAACAGTGGAGCACCACTGAGGAGAAGGGGGGAAGGATGTGAGAGATGCCAGAATTAATGGGGCAGGGGAAATAGGGAGAAATACTGGATTGTGTAAGGGGGGAGGAAAGAATGCTAAAAGAGATGCCAGACCATAGGGAAAGTGAGGGAGAGAGATTTCAGAATATGGAGACGATGGGGCATAGAGATGGCAAAACATGGGGGGGGGGCGATGGAAGAAAGATGCTCTGGGGTTGGGGTCTAGCAGAAAAAGAAGAGAAGGGAAACAACTGTACAAGGGGAAGGTCAGGGTAAAGAGGGGTGATGCTGGACATGGGGGATGGAGACACATATTAGACATGGGGAGTTGGACAGGGACAGAGAGGGGAATGCTGGATAGGAAAGACAGGGACAGAGAGTGAATGATGGTGGACATGGAGAGAGAAAAGTGTCAATTGAATAGGAGACCCTAGAAAGGGCACATGATAAATGGGACTATGGGAATGGGAAGGAGAAGGGGAACAGAGCAGAAAAAAGAAGGGGACTAGGGGATGGGGGAGGAGAACAGAACAGAAGATGACTAGGACTTGATAACTGAGTGGGAAAGTGTTGGGGTAGAGCACGGAATTATGGATGGAAGAGATGGAGTGGGAACTTTGAGGGGATTATGAGGACTTGGCAATTGATAGGTATGAGTTGGATGTGTGTTTATGGATTAGGGGATGAAATGGGAGGTAAGAGAAGGAGATGAAGTTGGGAGAAAGGTTGAGGCATGGTGTAAATAAACTGGAAGATTGGAGAGTGAATGATTGGCTTGAAAAGGGATGGGGGTACTGGGGAGGGTTATGAGAGGAAGGGGATGGGTCTCTGAAGGGGTTGAGTGAGGGTGAAAATGGGATTTAAAGAATGGTGAAAGAGAGGCAATAGGTGATGAGAAAAAGAGTAAGAGAGAGAAAAATAGCCTCAAGGCAAGGGGAGGAAGGAGAGATAGGGCTGGAGCTGGGGCTGGTGAGAGGATGAGAAGCAGTAGAGAATAGTTGAGGGCTGAGAAGGAAGCAAGTTAAAGATGGGGAATCAGACGCTGGGGAAGGAGAGACAGAGGGGGCAATGGGTATGCTGGAGAGGAGACAGAGGGAGATGGGAAAAGCTGGTAGGTTAGATGAGAGGTGAAAGGGAAACTAAGGACTAGAGGAGGAGAGAAAGGGAGAATGAGAGTAAAAGCAAATGAGCAGATATAAATGTAGAAAAAACAAAAGTGAAAAAAACATAAAAAGGAAAGATTTGTGGCAGACTTGTAGAGAAGGAAAAGAAGAAGGACAAGAGGAGGAAGAAGGAATGGAAAGGCAAAACTGGAAAATAGTAAGGAGTTCTAAGAGACGGCTGAGGGGAGACATGATAGAGGTATATAAAATAATGAGTGGAGTGGAACAGGTGGATGTGAAGCTTCTGTTCACGCTTTCCAAAAATACTAGGACTAGGGGGCATGCGATGAAACTACAGTGTAGTAAATTTAAAACAAATAGGAGAAAAATTTTATTCACCCAACGCGTAATTAAACTCTGGAATTCGTTGCTAGAGAACGTAGTGAAGGCGGTTAGCTTGGCAGAGTTTAAAAAGGGGTTGGACGGTTTCCTAAAGGACAAGTCCATAAACCGCTACTAAACGGACTTGGAAAACTCCAAAATTCCAGGAATAACATGTATAGAAGGTTTGTACGTTTGGGAAGCTTGCCAGGTGCCCTTGGCCTGGATTGGCCGTTGTCGTGGACAGGATGCTGGGCTCGATGGACCCTTGGTCTTTTCCCAGTGTGGCATTACTTATGTACTTATGTACTTATGTAAGTGGAAAAGTGGAGTTCTAAGTGGAAAAGAGACTAGGACCAGCCAAACTGGGAAACAAATGCCCAGATAACAAAGGTAGAAAAACAATTATTATTTAATACTTTTTAAAGACTGAAGTGAGTCCATTTTGGGAAATATATGTCTATTTTTACATTTTGCAGAATACATGAGAAAATTCATTTCTGTTTCTCGTTTACCAATATTGCATTGATTATAGAGCGTGTGGATGGGGTGTCTCCATTTCAGTTTTTGTGTATATGTTTTTTGTGGTCCCCTATTTTGAATCAGGTGAGGATCTATCCATGTTCTGCATGTGTAACTGAGGTAAAGGATTCTGCTAACGTGTAGTATCTGTAGGAATCTGTAACAGTACAGCTCGTTCTAGTTTTCCATTAGTAGGTATATTGGTGCTGTAGAGCCGAGTTTAATATTTATAGCATTGTCTTTCATATGTGGATTAGGGCTGTTGTGGTTTAGTTAATTTCTTATATAGGTTTTGAATGTCTTTTCGCAAGGTTTGTGTGTTACTTTGTAAAGTGCCTGGCCCTGTTTGAAAGCAGATTATACGTACCCAATATAAAAATGCGCCATAGAGTCACGACAGAAAGAAAAACCCATCTGATTTAAACAAAGTATCTGGCAGTGGAATGAATGTGTGCAGTTCCTGAGGTGATGATTACAATTTGAATATTTTTTGTATAGTGAGTTGTAAGGGGGATACAGAATTGGAGGTTCTATCCCAGGAGTGAGTGACCTGTGGCCAGTCATTGAATTTTATGTAGCCTGTGAGCCCATGGGAAGTATACATAGAAAATGGCCCACTCAAATGTCATTAACTAGAGTTTGGTGATTTTAAATACAGCGGCATAGCCACTCTTGCAGTTTGTTTGCGTCATTTTTAAATATTTACCTGTTTATTTATTTTACCACAGGTGGTCTATGGAGTGCTGTACCTTTCCAGTTCTGACATTACATAGTAACATAGTAGATGACGGCAGAAAAAGACCTGCACAGTCCATCCAGTCTGCCCAACAAGATAAACTAATATGTGCTACTTTTTGTGTATACCCTACTTTGATTTGTACCTGTCCTTTTCAGGGCACAGACCATATAAGTCTGCCCAGCACTATCCCCGCCTCCCAACCACCAGCCCCGCTTCCCACCACCGGCTCTGGCACAGACCGTATAAGTCTGCCCAGCACCATAACCGCCTCCCGCCACCGGCTCTGCCACCCAATCTCGGCTAAGCTCCTTAAGATCCATTCCTTCTGAACAGGATTCCTTTATGTTTATCCCATGCATGTTTGAATTCCGTTACTGTTTTCATCTCCACCACCTCCCGCGGGAGGGCATTCCAAGTCAGTGTGTAGCTAGACACTGAAACAGAAGGACATACTACAGGAGGCTCTGTAGTTGGAGGAAGGGAGGGGAGCAAGGCCTAGCTCCCTTCCCAGCCATGAGGCAGGGCTCTGGGGAGCACTCCTCAGGGCAGGGCCCAGCTCAGGAAACGGCTGGGCCCAGCTATCAGGAGAGACGGAGAAGCAGCTCTCAGCCGAGCCTGGCCCCTGGGAGAAGAGAGCGGAGTCCCCTGGACCGTGGAGCCTTGAGGTCCAGGGGGGACAGTAGACCCAGCACCCCTCCCATGACCCAGCGGTTACCGGGTAAAGAGCATGGGAGGGGGAGGCAGAGGGTGAGGGTCCCGCAGGCCCAGAAAGTGGCAGAACAGAGGATGGAAGAGGGTCAGGAGCTTCAGCCGGTGCTGGATCCGTTGTATAGTGAGGATGAGTGGTCTGAGGAAGAGGAGGAGGAGGGGGTAGGGCAGCTGGGAAGCAGCAGCCCAGATTCTTCAGCCAGAGGTATCGTGGACAGGGTGAGGAGGATTGAGGCCCTGGGGAAGGAGGTGGAAGTGCTGGGGAAAAAATTAAACAGGGCTAGAACCCTGCAAAAGTTGGCCCCAGCAGCACAGAAGAGTCTGTATGGAAAGGAAGAAGCTTGTTTGAGAAAGCAGCTTTGCCTGAAAAGAAAGGTGTTGGACTCCCTGAAGAAGGGCTCTGATAACCCTTTAAGGGAACTCTATATTACCAGGGAAAGATTTCAACCCAGGACAGTGCCAAACCAGAATCAGCCAGAGGAAACAGGAGAGTTGGTATCTGAGGATTGTTTTACAAAACACCAGGTTGCAGTAGATAATGTGGTGGGGACAAGCAGTCAAGACACTTTACAATTTATGAAGAATCTAGCAACTCAGAACCCTGCAAACCTTACCTTAGACGCAGCTGCCAGCGAAGAGAGGGAAGGAGTTGAAGAGACCTCAGTTGGTGGCTGAAAACACAATGGAGTTGGAACTCAGTCAGCCTACACATTCTGCTGTCTTTGAAACTGAGGACGGTGACTTGGGGTTTTGTGTTATTTCACAAAAAGTGCCTGCACTACCCAACACTGATGCAGGCAACAGTTTGACAGGGAAGGTGAACACTGGAAAGCAAGCTGACATTGGGAGTGTGGAGACTAATGAACAGCAGGTCTTAGGGCTGCAGACACAGGTGAGCTTAGTTAGCTCCCTGATTGAGGCACCAGGTTTTCAGCCACAAGTGGTGGATTCAGCAGTACAACCAGGCTCAGGGAATCCCAGGCACAGAAGGGAAGATGAGATAAACTCTGGCTCTGTAAAAACTGTAAGCAGCCTCACGCAGGACCTGCTAGTGCAGGGAGAACAGAGCTCTCCTCAGAGTGTATCAGCAGTCTCTCTGACACAGTGGCGTAGCCAGACCTGACATTTTGGGTGGGCCCAGAGCTAATAAGGGTGGGCACTATGTATATAGGTTTGAATAGTGTTTCTTGGGATACTACAAACTAATGCCTTAGAATGCACTTGATGATGGGTTTCTAAGTAGCCTGCCCAACTGCTGGCCTGCATCAACATAAACCACATACATACTTAATGGAAAAAAACAATATTGTAAAATATAATTACATTATCCCATATCGTAAACTTGACCAGACATAAGGCCACTATAATGGCAAATATCTCAACACATGATAGGATCCTGCAATACAATCAGAGCAATGAAATGTATCTGTAGCCCAGCATCAGCCTTTCCCTTCCCCAACATACATCCCTGTTGCTAGGTATGAGCCCTAACCTAACCCCCACCTCTTCCTGTAGCCTAGCATCAGCCCTGTCCTACCCCCTAACAATCCCCCCATAGTCTGTCATATCCCCTGCCCTTCCCAATCTCCCCTACCCCCCATCCTCAAGCACACCAGCCGTCTCCACCGAAAAACCCACCAACATGAAAAATACAACTTTTTAAAAAAATTTAACCTGGGCATTTAGCCTGTCCCCAGAAACCCACCAACATTAATATAAAACTTTTTTTTTTTACCGGAGCACTGCAGAGACCATCCCCACCCAAAAATCCACTAACATTAAATACATCTTTTTTTGCATAGGCAGTGAAGAGCCCACCCTCACCCAGAAGAATATAAAACATTTGTATACCTGGGCTCCAGTTTCCCAAACGAAGCTATGGATATTCACAATATGTAGCCAGTGAGTGTGCAAGTGATGCTGAGAACTTACTGTGCTGTCTCCTTCCAGTGTGTGCCTGTTATGGCTATGGTGCAGTGTTGACTGAGGCCTGGGGCTGAAGGGTGATCACTGAGGGCCCAATCCAACTTCTTCAGCTGAGGGAGTTCGGGTCCTAAAGGAGCTCAGTGCTGGCACAGGCACAGTGAGTGGTGCAATTACAGCACGGTACTGCAGAGGAGACCCAGCCTGGAAGAAGAGCCGCGGTAGATTCTGTTGTGTGTGCCGCAGAGGCATGGGGAGAGCAGGGCAGGTGTCACATGAGAGTGAGGCGGGAAAATTCAGAACTTAAAACAAAATTCGCAAGGGTTGGGGTCCATTAAAAATATTTAAGCGTTTTCTGACATCAGAATTTATCTTGAAGACGTGCACGAAAAAAGTCCAGAAAAACAACAACAAAACCACAGTGTCTTTAAGCCCCAATATGACATTTTCAATGTATAAAAAACCAAAAAGTTCTTTTCCAGAGCTAAATGCAGACTTTAATCAATCTAAGTAAGCGGTATCACCTATGTTCTTCTACAAACTACTTATTAACTTGTATTTCTCTTTTACAAGTTGACGGACAGGGAAACTGCAGTTTTTATATATTTAAAAAGAAAATGTTTAAGAAACAAAAATCTAATTGTCTAATGAAAAATGAAAGTTATGTTTCTCTTTAGATTTTGCTATGATATTCGATGTTCAATATTAGGTGACATCCTGTCCCAGCGTTTCCAAACGACAAGGCCGATAAATAGGAGAAACTAAAATAAGATAAAGAACCCCCGAGGAATTAGATTCTTGCACTAAAATAAAGATTTTAGTGCTCTGGGATTTGCATTGTTCTAATTCAGGTTGCAATCGTATTTTCTTAAAGGCACATTAGGAACTTTTAAAGTTTTTATTATTAGATCCCCCAATACTGTTTTTAGACATGGGAAGAAGACTTTGAAAACAGGATATTTATGGCTTATTTTCAAGGACATCACAAAAAAAGCGGCCAAAGGGCTGGTTTGTCTTGCAAACCGGCTTCTAATGGCTTCATTACCACTTTAATAGTCCCTTAACAGCTTTAATGATGAGCCACAAAGTTTTGGAAGACTTTTGTCACCGACCTTTGTAAAGTTCCTCAGAGATTTGAGGGTTAGAATACACTTTCAGGGAGGACTACAAGGCCAGGCTGGGAGGCATCTGTAATGGAGTTTGCCTGGAACCAGAAAATCTCTACAAAAGCACTTTCGCCAATGTTTTGTCTTCGGACACTTTCAGGTCATTAGACCTGACCATGCAAAAGGAGACAGAGATTTTTGTAGACCAACTGATTCATATATTTGTTCGTATCTTTTGTTTGTTTTTTTAAAACACATTAGCCAAGTAACGGGTTCTCAACTCTGCACGATTTTCTGTTTTACTATTTCTAAAATTGCCCTCCTCAAATTTGAAAACAAAACCACGGAGCAGCTCAGACTCTCGTACAAGCGAAAAAGGACATAAACAGGAAATAATCTGCAGAGGATAGATGGGTGATCGCCCAGACAGAGAGAACTGCAGAGCAGTACAGCAGCAGCTACGATGAGACTGAAAGAGGCAGAGAGGTAATTTGCTGCCGCCTCAGGAGCAGGACAGCAGGTCCTCCTATTTTCAGGAAAAGTCCCAACGCCTTCCCGTTTGAGGCACAGCAGGGCTGCAGGCAATAAAAATTAGGCATGTAAGAGTAGAGAACTGCTGTTGTTTCCTTCCGGCTGTATACATCCATGTGCCTGAATTGAAAGTGAAGCCTACTGGCGCTGCACTGATTGGAGGGACAAAGACTGTGGGTGGGCCTGAGCCCAGATTGGATGGGCCTCTGCCCACCCAGGCCCACCCGTAGCTACGCCCCTGCTCTGACAGAAGATATTGCTGGGGGATCGGCAGCCCAGGCAGAGGGAGCTCACTCCCAGGGAAGCATTGGGAAAGTTAAGGACTGTTCAGAACTGGTTATAGATTCCAGGGGGCTCAGTTCTCTGGGCACTGACTGTGGGCAGGGGGGAGGGGGAGGGGATGATGTTCAGGATATGTTGATTTGTGATGTGAGGGAGGGGGGGAAGGGGCAGAGGGTTTGGGGAACTGTTCTGTTGGTAAAAAGCTTGGTGAACGGGTTGTTGTTCCAGTTTGTGGAAGGGGGGAGGGGGTTGATGGGGAGATGGTAAGGGAAGGTAAAGGGGGTGGGCAGGATCAGCAGGGGGGAGGGAAGGGATCTTCAGGCAAGGAAGGGATAAGCTCAGGGAGGAGGGGAAGTCAGTGGAGGCAGGGTCAGCCCTCCTTTGCAGATGTGGTTAATAGGGAAGGAGGAAGAGGGAAGGGGCAGTTTTCCTTTAGTAATGACACAGATGCTGGGTTCGGGGGAGGTAGGGGTTATGGGCAACCGCCCAAGAGAAGGAATGTGGTCCAAATCAAGTGGGTGGGGGAGGGGGGGAATGCCTTCACGTGATACAGTGTTGAAACTAGTTTTGGGGTTAGGGTTTGTCCCAGAAGATCTCTATGCCTGTATTCATCCAGTTAATCTCCCAGAATACGATGTCAGTTTTCTGACCCAGAGAGGCATGGAGGTCTTCTGGGAAAAGTATGAGGGGGTAAGAGGAAGGGGAGATTGGAAATGTTATAGGGTAGTTCCCATCAGTCGGCCAGATCTGGTGCAGGTGACTCTGCTAGTCCGTAACGAGTCCATCTCAGGGGCAGACTTGGCCTTTTGGCTGCACAGGTATGCCGAGTTGAGGACTCCATTGACCAAGCTCCCGGATCCAAGTAGAGTCTGGGCGGGGGGGGGGTGGGGGGCTTTGGTTAAACTTCACCAGGTGGGGCAGGTAGTACAACACATTCCTTCAGCGGCTTTTATTGGAAGGGACAGAATCCTGTGTTTTTACAAGGGACAGCCAAGACAATGTTTTCGGTGTGGGTCTTTCCGCCATTTTAGCATGTCCTGCCCAGTACAGCAATGTGCTAAGTGCGGATCGAAAGATCATCCCACCGAAGAGTGTTCTTCGATCAGGTGCAATCTTTGTGGTGGTCTGGGGCATGCCTTCCGGGACTGCCCTAGGGCGTCGCATAATGGGGGGAGGGAAGAGGGGGGAGGGAAGAGGAGGTGCAGGAGGAGGGGGTGGGGGAGGGGGGGTTCAGGGTCGGGATCAGGGGGCAAGGGGGGCACAGAGGGAGGTCGTGGAGGTGGGGGTTCCAGAGGCAGCAGCACAGGTGGGGAAACAGGGGCAAGGGCTGGAAGGGGTAGATGAGTGGGCCCAGGTCCCCAAGAAGCAGAGGGGGGTGAAGGGGAAGGGTAGAGGGATTTCAGGGGGGTCAGGAGAGGGGTCTCGGCAAGAGAGGGAGACAGGAAACCGGTTTCAGGTTTTGGCAGAGGAAGAGGTGGTGGAAGAAGAAGGGGAAGGGGTCGGTGGGGTTGTGGGGGGAGGGGAGGAAGAAAAGAGGAAATTAGATGGGGTGGAGGGAGAGGGGGGTAAGCGTAAGAAGAAGGGGGGGAAGGTTAGGAGGATGGAGATTAGTGTGGAGGGTGGGGCGGGTTGGACGGGGAGGGGGGAAGAGGGGGGGCAGGAGAAGCTTATGAGGCGATCGGATAGAATTCGAGCTCTACAGGGGAAGGATCACGGGAGTGAGAGGGGGAAGGTTCAGGGGGTGGGAGGGGATCAGAGGGGGGGCGGGGGGGTTTGTCTTTGTCTGAAGAGGAGGGGGGGTTGGATGAGTCTAAGAAGAAGAAGGGAGGGGGGAGGGGGTGGGGAAGGAGGGAGGTTTTGAAGCCGGGGTTAGGGATTGGGCGGAGGAAGAAGTGGTTGAAGAAGGGGTCTGGGCTCTAGGTAGGGGTGATGTGAAGGAAGCAGTTCAGCAGGAAGAGGTTGGGAGACAGTCATCTTTCCCTACATAATGGCAGGTATTACATTATTATTTGCCACTCTGAATGTGGCGAGTGTGGCCTCCCAGAGGGCGCAATGTTTGGCCTTTGAGGGCCTCTCCATGATCCAGGCAGACTGTTTCCTAATCCAGGAGACACGCTTGCAAACTATGGAGGCGATCAGGCGTGCGAGGAGGGCCTGGAGATGGGGGCCTTCGGTTTGGGGCTTGGCAGGGGACAGGTATGGGGGGGGGGGTAGGGATATTATTTAAAACACATAAGGTACAGATTCAAAGGGTGATGGAATTAGGAGTAGGGAGGTGTTTGGTGGTGGATGTTTTGTGGCACAGGGTGGCTTCCTGGATTATTAATGTTTATGGGCCACAAATTAAGAGGGAACGTTCACGGTTATTTGGTAAAATTAAACCCTATTTATACACGGCACGTCAGGTGGTTTGGGAGGGGGGATTTTAACACCATTTTGAGGAAACAGGATAGTGGAGGAAGGGCAGCGCAGGTGAGGTATGATGGGATACGGCTAGCTGGGATAATGAAAGGGGCAGGGTTGGTAGATGTGCACCTTGAATTTTCACCAGAGGTGGAGGGTTTCACATTTGCACGGGGACAGTGTAGGAGCAGGATAGACAGATTTTTGGTCCGGGAAGGGGCATGCGTTCGGGGGCCCAGGTTGGTGGACGTGGACTTCTCGGACCATAAACTGGTGTTGGTGAAGGTGGGGGGTTGGAAGGACATAGGCCGGGGAGGGGGTTATGGCGGTTTAACCTTAAATGGGTTACCGATGAGAAGGTCAAGGAGGAATATCGGGCCTTTTTGGGTGACCAGCTTTTGATCCAGGGTATTTTTCCCTCCATTGGAGAGTGGTGGGAGTTAGTGAAGAGGCGGACAAGGTTTTTTTTCACCCGTCAAGCTCGGAGATAAGGAAGGGAGAGAACTCGGCTGGGGACTGCCATTAAGAAACGAAGGGACTATCTACTCTCCAATGGAGGGAGAAAGGAGGATATTCTGGATTTGCAGGAGCAACTTGAAAAGGTCCAGTATGATCGATATGCCTCCTTGGTCTATGAACGGGACTTTGGGAAATTGGTCAGCCCAGACCCATTTATGTGTTGCAAGGAGCGGAGGGAGCATAGGATTGTGGGGGGGTTTAAGGGACATGGGAGGGGTAGTTCAGGTGTCGAAGGAGGGGATTCTAAAGGTGGTGGAAGAGCACTTTGCACGATTTTTTTCAGATAAGCAAGTGGATAAGGAAGTGATGGGTCACTATATTGCGGGGACACCGGGGGTGGGAAGGGGGGGGCCGTCTCTTCAGGCCCTGTTGCGCCCCTGGTCGCTGGGGGAGGTAGAAGAGGCCATTGGGGCCTTAAGGAGGAAGACAGCACCAGGGCCAGATGGACTCACAACAGAGTACTATCAGGCATTTAAGCACCTTCTGGCCCCAATCCTGCTGCAGGTCTGGGAGGCTGCACGTCAGCAGGGGGTTTTACCCCAATCCCTGACCGAGGCGGCGTTGATTCTTCTGAGTAAGGGAAAAGATCCAGAGTCCTTGGCCAACTGGCGTCCGATTGCCCTGCTCAATGGTGATCGGAAGATATTCGCGCATATGCTTCTGAATAGGATGAAGGAGGTGGTGGGGGGGGTGTTGGCAAGTTCACAGGCCTGTGGGATTAAGGGGAGGGGGGTTCTGGAGGCAGCGGCTTGGGTAAGGGAAGGTGTGGAACATAGTCGGGGGGAAGGAAGACTAATAGTGGCATTAGATCAGGATAAGGCTTTTGACAGGGTACAGTGGACGTTTCTTTGGCAGGTTTTAGAGCACTATGGGTTTCCTAGGGATTGGGTGGCTCAATTACGTTTATTGTACACGAGGGCACGGTGTTTTCCCCTGGTGAATGGTTGGAAAGGGAATAGGTTCGGGGTGACAGCAGGGGTGCGGCAGGGATGTCCTTTAAGCCCGGTACTTTATGCTTTTACAATTGATCCCTTTGTTAGGCGGTTAGAGCAGGGAGGGAAGGAGGGACTTCGGGGGGTGGAGGTGTGTACAGGGTCTCAATTAAGGGTGGTGGCTTACGCTGATGATGTCACGGTGTGGATGGCGGACACAACAGAGGGGGAGAAATTGAAAGGGGTCATTTCTGGGTACTCACAGGCTAGAGGGGCTTTGATAAACTTCCAGAAAAGTCAGAGTCTGTGGGTGGGTCCTCCAGGGGGCTCTTTTGATTTGGGAGGGGAGTTTCCGGAGACCATTAGCAGACTGCGGGTATTAGGGGTATATTTTGAACAGGGGGATTATGCAACCTTTAATTGGCAGCAGTGCATACAGGGAGCTAAGGAAAAGGTTGACAGATGGAAAGGGTGGAGGATGTCCATGACTGACCGGGTTCAGCTGATTAAATCTCACCTGGTGCCTATGTTTTTGTTTGTCAGTTATATTTGTTTGTTGCCAGTGCATTGTTATACCACCCTATATAGTGTTTTTTTTCAGATGTTGTGGGGGAATCGGCTGAACCCGGTCAAGCGTAACATCACATACTTGGCCCGGGGAGAGGGGGGGGGGGGGGGGTAGGGATGGTAAACCCTGTACTTTTCTTTAGCTCCCTGTTTATTCAGTTTAACCTGGGACGGGCACTGGACAGAGATCCGCCAGGATGGGCAGGTAGCGTTCTGTCTTGGTGGGAGAGATTCTGGCTCCCGTGGAAGTTGGGAAGGAGGGTGGGGGTGGTAAGGAAGGGGGCACCGGACAGGTTAGGTACTATAGGCCCTTAGTTCGGCTGGTACGAGTTTGGGGAATTTTGGCAGAGGAAATAAAGACAGGGAGGTATGGGTGGAACGGGTGAGGTCCCAAACATTCTCATCGCCCCTGGTACTGAAGGATGCACCTGGTCCAGTGCTGAGGCAGGGCTTGCCGTTGGTGGCCTCACGGAGGATCCCGCCGAAATATAGAGACATTGCTTGGCTGTCTTTTCACGGGAAATTGTATGTCAGAGGGAATATTAACTACAGGAATGTGCAGGAACGGGACTGCCCAAGGGGGGAGTGCGTGGGGAGGGAGGAAACGATGGAACATTTTTACGGGAATGCCCTTTTATACAAATGGTATGTGGCAGGGTAGCAGCATTATTACACATCCCGAGTTTTAATTCATATTCATATGCAGATTGGGTTTACGGGCGGCAGGGGGGAGGTGGGTGGTTAGATCCGGTGACGGAGTTCCTCATCTCGGTGATACTCCGGTTTAGCCTCTGGATGGCTCGGTGTGGGGTCTCCTTGCACCAGGACTACCGATCAGCCGACAGCGTTAGTTGGGAGGTGGTTCGGGCGGTCCAGGGGGTAGCCCAGTGGGAACGGGTGGCGGAGGGGATAGCAAGAACCAATGTTTGGTGGAGGCATGTGCACTTGAAACCTCCATAGAGGGGTTGGACAGTTTATTTTGAATTGGCTTCGAGTTTTATTTGAATTTTATGTTCATTTAATTTCATTTTAGGATGGGTGGGGGTTGACAGTGTAGATAGGTGGATTTAAGGTGGGGGACTTGTTTGTATATATTTGGTTTGGGGTTATGTGTTTCTGTATGACTTTGCGTTTCTTTTTTAATAAAAGAGTTCTCCAAGCATCCACTACTCTCTCCGTGAAAAAATACTTCCTGACATTTTTCTTGAGTCTGCCCCCCTTCAATCTCATTTCATGTCCTCTCGTTGTACCGCCTTCGCATCTCTGGAAAAGGTTCGTTTGCAGATTAATACCGTTGTCACTGGTTGTTATTTTTACTTGCATCTATTTATTTGTGGCCTGCTAGGAATAGTACTGACATTCATGCGGCCCTTTGTGTATAAAGGTTGCCCACCCCGTTTTATCTAATTCTGCAGAGAATCCAGTTTTCACTCCTACACACAATAATTTATTGGACATTGGTATCAATTATAATGGTGGTTTTACCTGGTAGCTGGAGGGGGGAAGGTTTCTTTATGTACAGAAGGCCCTGGTGTCTTACATTGCTAATTTAAAAGTGGGAAGAAGAGAGGAAGGGGTATGTGATATGATGGTGGGCATGATATGTGAAATTGTTGCATTGGCTTGCTGCCCTCCATAACTATCTTGCCCCAATGTTGCCACCCCAAATAGTTCTGTCTGGAAATGCCACTGAAAGAGACAATGGAAAAAAAATAAGAAGGAAAGAAACACAAAAAATAAAAAAATCCAATTGAAACGTAAAGTATAAGCAAACACACCTCTAAAATATTCAGGCCTGAGAGGTGAACAAGAGATCCTACCCCCTCCGTTTCATATCCCTCAGACTATTTCTGGGAGCTATGCCTGTCGGAGAAGTCTGTTTTAAGAGCTATTTCAATTTGCTGTTAATTTTGAGTTTGCCAAACCGTTCACTCTTGCAAAAATTAGCAAAATTAATTAAACATTTACACTACTTAGAATTTAGAAACTCAGAGCTTTATTATTAGTTGTAATTACTTAATACATTTTTAATAGAAGCAAATAATTACTATGGCTCCCGTAATGTATGCAAATTCCCAAGCCAAGTACATAGCAAAATAGCTGGGGATATTCAGTCTCTGCTATTTTTGCAGTCATGCCGCATGCTTGCCCACCTCGGAGGACGTGGAGGACACTTGGTTGTTAGTTTGTGTCACCCGGAAATTTACTCCTCGGCATAATTTTCTTCACACTCCTATGAATTTCACAGAATTGATTCATTAATGTGGCAGAGTTTTCTTCAGACAGAATGACACGGAGTGTTACCATTCTGTACTTAAGAGACATATGGGCAGCTACATGTGTGGTTGCAAGTCTCCCAAACCATTGTCTGTTCTGTCTGACAGCTTTCATGAGAGTAAAGAGAAGAGAGAAAAGCATTATTTCAATTACCCAATTATAATTGGGTACACTGAGGATAAAGGTTTCCAGAAGCTAACCTCAGTATCAGATAGAAATAGGTAGAATGTCCAAACTCTGGCTTCCTTCAACAAGTTGACTACAAGGGAAAAAGGCAGCAACAAAAATGTGGAGCCCGATATTCAAAGGGGTTTAACTGGGCAGGAAAGGCTTCTGCCCAGTTAAACCCTGCTACGATGACTGGCTACTGATAGTACGCAGCTATATAGCCATGCCTCCCAAACACCGTGTACTAATGGGGCTCCACTGTAATAAGAAAAAGAAAAACAAACTTAAATCTAAGTATGATATCAGTAAACCAAGCCCCCTGGAGGAGTAGCCTAGTGGTTAGTGCAGTGGACTTTGATCCTGGGGAACTGTAATAGGGCAATCAAGCCATTGTGACATCACTGATGAGGTTGGCTCTTATTGGTGGAATGAGTGGAGGAGTAGCCTAGTGGTTAGTGCAGTGGACTTTGATCCTGGGGAACTGTATCGGGCAATCAAGCCATTGTGACATCACTGATGAGGTTGGCTCTTATTGGTGGAATGAGTGGAGGAGTAGCCTAGTGGTTAGTGCAGTGGACTTTGATCCTGGGGAACTGTAATAGGGCAATCAAGCCATTGTGACATCACTGATGAGGTTGGCTCTTATTGGTGGAATGAGTGGAGGAGTAGCCTAGTGGTTAGTGCAGTGGACTTTGATCCTGGGGAACTGAGTTCAATTCACACTGCAGCTCCTTGTGACTCTGGGCAAGTCACTTAACCCTCAATTGCCCCTGGTACAAAATAAGTACCTGAATATATGTAAACCGCTTTGAATGTAGTTGCAAAAAACCTCAGAAAGGCGGTACATCAAGCCCCATTTCCCTATTTGAGATGCTACATGGAATGTTGCTATTCCACTAGCAACATTCCATGTTGAAGCCTGCCCTTGCAGATCAGCAACGCGGCTGCACAGGCTTCTGTTTCTGTGAGTCTGAGATTCACAGAAACAGAAGCCTGCACGGTCGCATTGCTGATCTGCAAGGTCAGGCTTCTACATGGAATGGTGCTAGTGGAGGAGTAGCCTAGTGGTTAGTGCAGTGGACTTTGATCCTGGGGAACTGAGTTCAATTCCCACTGCAGCTCCTTGTGACTCTGGGCAAGTCACTTAACCCTCCATTGCCCCTGGTACAAAATAAGTACCTGAATATATGTAAACCGCTTTGAATGTAGTTGCAAAAACCTCAGAAAGGCGGTATATCAAGTCCCATTTCCCTTTCCCTATATTATGGAGAAGATCCCAGAAATCTCTAAGGGGATGACAGCATTAACACAGAAATTTAGGTAAGAATAAACCCAAAGACAAAGATGATATAGGCAGAATTACTAATCATTACTAGCCGTGTAGAAAAGGTCGTAGTTGTTTTCAGTCCCAGAACATATGTCTATCAAACTTAATCAGCCATTTAACAGGAAATCGTAAGAAGAATTGTCCACCAATGGACAAAATTTCAGATGTCACAGCAAGAAACAATTTACGTTTAGCCTGATTCTGTTAAGATACATCAGGATAAATCCAAACATGTTGCCTCAAAACTCTGTCTGTCACTGACAAAAGATAAAAGACTTAATACAGAATCTGTATCCGATTCAAACACGAAAGTTATAAGCAAAGTTGCATAATCATGAATATCCCCCTGTGATATTTCAAAACAAACAAACAGAACAACAGTCAAATCTAGGCAATCAGAGGATATGTCCTCCCAGGCCTCTACTGCTCCCAGTTCGTTCTTCCTAAATTGGATAAAAAACACTTTCTGGAACAGACGTATAGCTTCCTCAGATAGCCCAAGATTTCCCATCAGAAATCTCTTAAAGAGTTCTTTAGGAGATATGGAGGGGATCCGAGGGAAATTCAGGACCCTGAAATTCAAAGTCATGGTCCTGTTTTCCAAAATCTCCAGCCTATTTCTCATCAACGTATTATCTTTAATGATGGCCAACTTAGACTATTTCAATTTTTTAATGTGATTACTCTGTTCTTCTACATTCCCCTTCAAGGTGTTAAAATGATCTTCCTATCTTCTAACCGTCCCCTCCATTTTGCAAACTTTGCCACTCACTGTTTTCTGAAGAGTCACCAGGGCAAACCAGATAGGTTCCAAAGAGGTAACCACTGGTTTTCACCAACTAAATAGGCTGGAATGGAAAACACCAAGCCAGGGCCGTGCCTAGGGTCTCTGGCGCCCCCCTGCAGACTATCAGTTGGCAGCGGCCCTCCCCCTCCCCCCCCATGAAAATGATCGCTCACCACTTGCCACACTGACAGGAATTGTCAGCAATATTCTTAGAAAGAAATTGCTATACATTGCAAAATAAGATAGCAGATGTAAATTCTCAAAGTGGACATATTCCAAACACTAAAATGAAAATAAAATGATTTTTTTTCTACCTTTGTTGTCTGGTGACTTTGTTTTTCTGATCATGCTGGCCCAGTATCCGATTCTGCTGCTATCTGTCCTCTTAACTCTGTTTACAGGGCTTCCTTTCCATTTATTTCTTTCCTTTCCTCCTTTCTTCATTTCTGGTCCTCAGCTTCTGCCTATTTTCTTCATCCATGTGCAGTTTTTCTCCTCTCTTCCTTTTCCCTCATTTCATCTCCTTCATCTCTCTTCCCTCCCCTCTATGTCCAGCAATTTATCCTCTCTCCGTGAGCCCTGCCCTCCCAATCAATGCCCATCCATGCTCCTCTGTCCCCTGCCCCCTCCATTCATCCTTTTCCAGCAATTCCCCTCTCTCCCTGAGCCCTGCCCCTCCCATCCATGCTCCTCTGTCACCCTCCATTAATCCCTATCCAGCAATTCCCCTCTCTCCCTTCCATGACCCCCCCCCCCTCGCATCCATGCTCCTCTCTCTCTCCTCTCGCTCCCATGTCCCAGTTGGCCTGGCCCGCCCTCTTCTCCCCTCCCCCTTCGCATCCATGCTCTCGTCTCTCCCCTGCCCTCCCACTCCCATTGTTCAACTGCCCGCCCTCTTCTCTCCCCCCAACATCCCTTTTCTTTTTTTTTTCCTTTTTAAATTTACCTCCATGGCGGTTCCGGCAGCGCAGCGTCAGTGAAGGAGGCGGCGCTCCCGACGTCTCTAGCCTTCCCTTCGCTGTGTTCTGCCTTCTTCTGACATCAAGGAAATGACTTTCCCTCTTCTTTTAATCATATTAGTAACCAAGAAAAATTATCAACAACCTGCTCTGAATCAAGCTCTGCAGGAGCTCAGTGTGGCAGCGTCTCACTCTGCCCGCGCCATCTTGAATCTTGTCCAGCTCCTCCAATCAAGTGTTCAAAATTAAAAGAATCTGTAAACAATACTGGCACATTTGGCAGCTTCATAAGACATTCCAGGAACCTATAGTTTGCATTTCATTGGGGGAAAAATGTACATAATATACTAAACTAGGTTATGCTTTTTGTCAAAGCAGGTGTTCAGGAGAATGAAGATACTGGTCATTAATGCCGTCAATGCAGTATGTTGTTCACCATTTGCTGCCTTATTTACATAAGTTACAACATGCATCAAATTGATCTACTGTTCAGGTTGTCTGATCCAATTTCCTTGTCCTTTGCTGTATATTGGACAAACAAAAAAGGGACTTTAAAACTTGGATTTTAGAATATTTGAGTCATATACCTATCTCTGTTATGCAGGCTTTGTTGGTTGAGCATTCGATTGCATATCACCATACTCTGGTGGATCTCAAATATGTCCTTTTGGAAGTAATGAGGTTGATGCAGGCAGGCAATGACACCCATTTTTGAAGCATATGGATATCCCAAAAGACCAAAATGGGAGAATGGGCATCCAAATGGCAGATGACGTTTAATGTGAGCAAGTGCAAAGTGATGCATGTGGGAAAGAGGAACCCAAACTATTGTTATATGATGCAAGATTCTACGTTAGGAGTAACCGACCAAGAAAGGAATCTAGGTGTCGTCGTTGATGATCCTACCTCAATTTACATTATCCAGACTGCAGCGGCCTAAACTACAAATCTACCTACGCATCCAACTTCTCCTTCATAGGCACACAACTTTGGAATGCACTACCCAAAATCTTAAAATCGACTCAGAATCATCTAAATTTCAGAAAATTATTGAAGACCACCTTGTTCAAGAAGGCTTACCTTCCAGACTCAACCTAAATTACCTCTTCTTGGTTTCAACAAAATTCATTGACCCTTTTATTTTGTGTTATCTTTGCTGTTTTATATGATACCTATTTGATTACTATCTTACTATTACATTGTTTAATTGTATTTTTCTGAACCGCAGCCTACCTACGGTTATGTGTAAGCCACATTGAGCCTACAACTAGTGGGGAAATGTGGGGTATAAATGTGTCAAATAAATAAATAAATATGTTGAAACCTTCTGCTCAGTGTGCTGCGGCGGCTAAAAAAGCAAATAGAATGTTAGATATTATTAGGAAAGGAATGGAAAACAAAAATGAGGACGTTATAATGCCTTTGTATCGCTCCATGGTGCAACCGCACCTCGAATACTGTGTGCAATTCTGGTCACCTCATCTCAAAAAAAGATATAGTGGAATTAGAAAAGGTGCAGAGAAGGGTGACAAAAATGATAAAAGTGATAGAACGGCCATTTTTAGCTCAGCAGAAAAATGATTGATTTTTTAATGTTTGTAGTATGGCCACACGCTAATGTTGCCATTAGCAAGTGACCATTAAAAAAATTGTTCTGGGGTAGGGCTTAACTTTTTGTTTAGTTGTAGTATGTTGAACTAGCATAATGGAAGTTTATTACTTCCGGAAGAGCAAGCGGTAAGCCTGCATTGGGCTTATTGCTGCTCTGTAAAAGGGCCCCTAGGTGACAGAGGAGAACCATGTGGCATTCCACTACAAGAAATCCATTACGACTAGATCGTACCCAGTTGCTTAACTTGCTAAGACCTGGATTTTACAAATCCAGAGAACCATTTCAAGACAGTTCCACAGATTTAATTTCTTCTCTTAACCACCTAGTTCACTTTGTAACTCTTGTACTTTAACGCAATTACCACTCTGTATTTCTCATACCGAAACCGGTGTTCGCCATCACGGTACTATGTAAGCCACATTGAGCCTGCAAATAGGTGGGGAAATGTGGGATACAAATGCAACAAATAAATAAATAAATACATTTCATAATAGTCAAGTATGTTTAAAAGGATGTCATGATTTACTATATCAAATGCACTAGACATGTCGAATTGGAGAATTAAAACTTTGTTGTCTAAGTTTGGTGACTAATGTAGTAAGAACAGTTTCAGTACTATACGAAGGCCTGAAACCCGATTGATATTTATATAGAATTGAATGATGCTGAAGATATTCCATTAACTGAAGCGTGATTAGCCCCTCCAAAACTTTGACTAACAAGAGGTATTGGGGTCACTGGTCTGTAGTTGGAAACAAAACTAATACTAATTTGACTATTTTTGGGGATCAGAGTTAAGATTATTCTACCATTGCAAGTAGGGAATATACCCTGAGATTATCATTTTCATCGCCCTTCTCTGTACCTTTTCTAATTCCACCATATCTTTTTCGAGATGCGGTGACTAGAACTACACACAGTATTTGAGGTGCGGTCGCACCATGGACCAATACAAAGGCATTATAACATTCTCAGTTTTGTTTTCCATTCCTTTTCTAATAATACCTAACACTCTATTTGCTTTCTTAGCCGTCACTGCACATTGAGCAGAGGGTTTCAATGTATCCTTAATGATGACACCTAGATCCTCTTCTGGACGGTGACTCCTAGGGCCAGATGCATCAACCAAACGTAAACAAATCTAAAACGTAAAAGTCCCTAACGAATTTGAAAAAAACGAAGAATGCACCAAAAAAACAAGTCGCACATGTTTGGTGCGGTATTGTAAAGTACAATGCATTAAACTGGTGTAATCCCCTTCGGTAATCGGCCCCTAAAGCATGCGCAGAGCAGCCAAGCGTTATGCTGGCTGCTCTGCGCATGCCACAAACGTCAAAACAACAACAACAAAAAAACACAAACACGTGTGTTTCGGGAGGGGGCAAAGGCACTCGTCAGGAGCGTCCTGTATGGACGGCCTTGCCCCCCCCCCCCGCCCGAGGTCGCCGCTGCTCCCTGCTTCCCCCTGCAGCATAGAAATCCAAACTTTAGCAGCCCCGGCTCCCCTCCCTTCTTTCACCCACAGCTCTGCCTCCCACCATCCTCCGCCCCCGCTACCCCCCCTGGGGTTGTCGCCGCCACTCCCCCCTCCACCGGGCCCCCCTTCGCCTTACCGGGCCCGCGCAGCGCCTCTCACCTCTGTGTGAAGGCGCTGCATGGGCAAGAAGAACATCTGATCACTGCGAGTCTTCAGGACGTCTCTCCTTCTTCCCTGAGCTGGGCCCGCCCCCGTCTGATGTAAGTAACTTACGTAGGTTACTTACGTCAGACAAGGGCGGGCCCAGCTCAAGGAAGAAGGAGAGACGTCCTGAAGACTCGCAGTGATTAGATGTTCTTGCCTGTGCAGCGCCTTCACACAGAGGTGAGAGGCGCTGCGCGGGCCCGGTAAGGTGGAGGGGGGGCCCGGTGGAGGGGGGGGGGGGAGCGGCGGTGATGAACTCGGGGGGGTGAGGCACAGGGGCGGAGGATAGCAGGAGGCAGAGCTGTGGGCGAAAGAGAGGAAGGGAGGGGGGTCGGGGCTGCTAAAGTTTGGATTTCTATGCTGCAGGGGGAAGCGGGGAGCAGCGGCGACCTCGGGTGGGCGGGGGGCACGAGGGCGGAGGATGGCGGGAGGCGGAGCTGTGGGAGAAAGAAAGGAGAAAGGGAGGGAGGGGGGCCGGAACTGATAAGTTTTAAGTTTTGTGCTTTTTAATGCAGGGGGAGCGGGGAGCAGCGGCGACCTCGGGCGGGGGGGGCAAGGATGCTCATAAAGGACGCTCCTGATGAGCGTTTTTGCCCCCTCCCTCCTGATTTTTTTTTTACATTACAGTTTGGAAGCCGGGCAGCCCTAACGAGAGGTACAGACCTCTCGTTAGCTTTCTGGTGGTTTTCCTGCATTAGGGCAAGCGGTAAACTTTGATGCATCTCATTCCAATAGGGTTTCTAAACAATTTGCTCATCTGCATTCCATTTTCGTTAGCTGCTGTTGTCTTCAGAAAAAGGCCTTTAATGCATATCACGGTTTAAAACTTGTTCGTTAAAGGGTTGTAAAAGGGTCGTTAAAGTTTAGTGCATCTGGCCCCTAATGCGGAGCCCTGCATCACATAACTATGGTTTGGGTTCCTCTTTCCCACATGCATCACTGTGCATTTGCTGACATTAAACATCATGTGACCTAAGCGAGGGGGCCTAATGGATGATGGAGGGTGCAGAGAGCAGCCGCGCGCCTGTTGGCTACACTGGCTCCCTGCTCCCTTTGCCCCGGAACAGGAAGTAACCTGTTCCGTGGCAGAGGGAGCAGGTAACCAGCGGAGCCGACAAGCGCGCGGCTTCTCTCTGCACCCTCCAGCAGCGTGCACCCGGGGCGGACCGCCCCCACCGCCCCGCCCTTGCTACGCCACTGCTCATACATATTCTTTGGGGAAATCCTGAAAATCTGATTGGGCTGCGGCCCTCAAGGACTGAGGTTGTCCACCCCTGCATTTCAAAATAGACCCCGCACCAAGTGCCCTTGGGGTGCCTAAATGGAGGTGCAGAGTTATAGCTTTGCCCCCTTGGTACATGCTGAATCCATTTGAAATGCACTAAAGAAAACAAAATGAATTTTTGTTTCCTTCAGACCTTTGCAGCACAAGGAAGAGCCCATAGTTCAATCAAAATCCTTGTGCTTTGTAGACCAGCCTGAGTGTATATATATTAGATCACTGTTATGCTAATGAGCAATAAGAGTAGCTTGCCATGTACCATTACTATATACAGCAGCACACAGACAAGTGCTCAGTAAAGAGCTCCATTGCAGGGACCTGCTCCCTAATGAATCTTCCCAGAGGCAAAGCGCTGGTAAGTAGAAAGGTCTAATATGATTCTGTTGTTGTCATAGCAATTTAGTAATCAGAGTCCCATAGGACGTAGACAGGCACCATGCAGGAAAAAGGAAAGAGTGTCTTCTGCTAAGAACTGTCACGTTCTAATTTTAAACGTGATTGCCCTATAATCTTTAGTGCTGCTGCTGGAGCTATTAGGAATGTATTTAAGAAATGCTGTTCAGAGGTTACAATTAATTAAGTGCTTCAATCCTGCCGCGGAGCTGTGCAAAGTAGGCAGTGGCTACCCAAGTATGAAAATAATGATACATTTTTTCCAGGGTGAAAATAGCCCAGCAAACTATTTCTTAGACTGGTCATGAAGAAGAGGCATATTTAATGGTAAGTGATGAACCCACTGCGCAGTGAACAGGTGGCGTGCATATTGCCGTAATGAGGATGGTCGGTTGTGATGGAGGAGATACTGTTAAGCAATTACTTTGTTGTTTTAAAAAGCTGCAATGTGCATTTTTATTTAGGTGCCCTCTTACGCAGTCTTGATCATGCCATTCTAAATTCTGGTTTCTCTTTCCCTCGTTGCTTGTGATGCTGCTTAGTGCTCTTATATAGACAGACAGTAAAACAGCACTACCTTTTATTTTTGTATTGACTGGCTACAGAAATAAAAGCGGGGGGGGGGGGGTGTAAAACCAGGGGCGTAGCCAGACTTTGGCGGAAGGGGGTTCAGAGCCCAAGGTGAGGGGGCACATTTTAGCCCCCCCCCGGCCGTTGCTGATACCCACCCCCCTCCGCCATTGCCAACCCCGCTGACCCCGCCACCACCAACTTTGCCCCCCCCCCCCCTGCTGATGACCCTCTCGACCCCCCCTCCCGCCGCCAACCCACGTCGCCTACCTTTGCTGGCGGGGGACCCCAATCCCCGCCAGCCGAGGTCCTCTTCTTCTCGCAAAAGGCTTCCTTCTGTTGTCAGAAACAGAAGGAAGCCTCTTTCCACTGTTCCATTGTTCTTTTCCTTTGTCCTATTCCCTAACGATACTTTGACTTTGTCTTCGCATAACTTCTCACAATGTAATCCATAACTGAGTTGTAACAAATCGTATTTCCATCATTTACAATGTATTGTAAGCCACACTGAACCCACAAATAGGTGGGAAAATGTGGGATACAAATGCAATAAATAAATAAATAAATAAATAAATAAATAAATAAATAAAGAGGACGACCTCGGCTGGCGGGGGTTGGGGTCCCTTGCCAGCAAAGGCAGGTGACGGCGATGGCGGGGGGGGGGGGTCGAGAGGGTTATCGGCAGGGGGATCCATGGCCAAATCTACAGGGCCCCAGGCCCCCTGGCACCACGTAGCTACGCCACTGGGTAAAACATGGTCTCATATAGCCTTTTCGCTGGCCTATCTTTATCTGCTTACTTAACCCATTAGAAGTCTGAATATCGATGCTAACCGGTTAAGTACTGGCTCCTCTCAAGCTCTGTCCACGGATTAGCTCTGCACAAACCAGACAGTGCATGGACAGTTAGGGCCAGATTCAGTAAATGGTCCCCAAAGTTAGACGCTGTTAAGGTTCGTGCTAAGTACCAGTTCTGTAAAGGTCGTTTGTACTAAGCAACCTTTATAGAATAGGTGTTAGAGCGGATTCCCGCACCCAAAACTTATGTCTGTTGAAACCTGATGGCATTTGGGCAGATAAATCCAAGTATTCTATAATGCCCCTGACCCGCTCATGCTCCTCCCATGGCCACACCCACTTTTGATCACACTATGAAATTTAGGCGCAAATGTTATAGAACAGCAACCAGGCCAGATGCGCATGCAAATCCAAATTGATATCAGTTAACTCCACTTATTGATTGTTGACACCTCATTAACTCATTAATTTGCACGCGCTTCTGCCCTGTGTGCCCAAGTTTGCACACCCAACTTTGGGTAACATATATAGAATCCAAGGGTTAGTGCTGAAATTCATCATCACAGTCTGGTTAATAGCTCGTGAATATCAATGGATAGACAGGCACAAGCAATTTAACCAGGAAGGAGGATCTCTTGCCAGGTTAAAACATGGACCATACAAGTCTTCCTGGCACTGGCCTATTTGTCCAGCCACGATTAGCACACAGACTGTAGAAGTATGCCCAGCACTGGCTTTGCTTCTCACTTACTAGTGTTGCCATCTAATCACCGTTAAAATTGTTTGGTTCCATGCGTTACATACAGGATTCCTTTTTGTTTATTCCATGCATTTTTGAATTCTTTTACCATTTTCATCTCCCGTGGTAGGGCATTCCAGCCATCTACCACCCTCTCCATGAAAAAGTACTTCCAGATGTCGTTCCTGAGTTGGCCCCCCCTGCAATATAAATTCATGTCCTATAGTTCTATAACCTTGCCTCATCTGTAAAAGGTTTCTTTGTAGATTAATACCTCTCAAATATTTCAGTGTCTGTATCATATCACCCCTGTCTCTCCTTTCCTCCAGGGTGTACATCTTCAAGTCATGACGTTTCTCCTCATATGTCTTGTGAAACAAACCTCATACCATTTGGGTTGCTTTTCTCTGACCCGCCTCAAGTCTTTATATATCCTTTTCAACATATGGCTTCCAAAATTGAGCACAATACTCCAAGTGGAGCCTCACTGATGACTTGTACAGGTGCATCAACATCTCCTTTCTTCAGCTGGTTACTACTACTACTACTACTATTTAGCATTTCTATAGCGCTACAAGGCATACGCAGCGCTGCACAAACATAGAAGAAAGATAGTCCCTGCTCAAAGAGCTTACAATCTAATAGACAAAAAATAAATAAAGTAAGCAAATCAAATCAATTAATGTGAACGGGAAGGAAGAGAGGAGGGTAGGTGGAGGCGAGTGGTTACAAGTGGTTACGAGTCAAAAGCAATGTTAAAGAGGTGGGCTTTCAGTCTAGATTTAAAGGTGGCCAAGGATGGGGCAAGACGTAGGGGCTCAGGAAGTTTATTCCAGGCGTAGAGTGCAGCGGGACAGAAGGCGCGAAGTCTGGAGTTGGCAGTAGTGGAGAAGGGAACAGATAAGAAGGATTTATCCATGGAGCGGAGTGCACGGGAAGGGGTGTAGGGAAGGACAAGTGTGGAGAGATACTGGGGAGCAGCAGAGTGAGTACATTTATAGGTTAGTAGAAGAAGTTTGAACAGGATGCGAAAACGGATAGGGAGCCAGTGAAGGGTCTTGAGGAGAGGGGTAGTATGAGTAAAGCGACCCTGGAGGAAGATGAGACGGGCAGCAGAGTTTTGAACCGACTGGAGAGGGGAGAGGTGACTAAGTGGGAGGCCAGCAAAAAGCAGATTGCAGTAGTCTAAACGAGAGGTGACAAGGGTGTGGATGAGGGTTTTGGTAGAGTGCTCGGAAAGAAAGGAGCGGATTTTACTCCTCTCTGTGCAGCCTAGCATCCTTCTGGCCGTGACCACCACCTTGTCACATTGTTTTATCACCTTGAGATTCTCAGACACCATCACCCCAAGGCCCTCTCTTGAGCTGTAATTATCAATCTCTCTCCTCCTATCTCATACGTCTCTTTAGAATTTCTGCAAACCAAGTACATCACTCTGTACTTTTTTGCATTAAAGTTTAACTGCCAAACCTTTGACCATTCTTTGAATTTTTGGCGATCTCTTCTCATACTTTCTACTTCCTACGGGGTATCCACTGTATTGGCTATTTTTGTGTCTAACCCTTCAGCAATGTTCTTCACATATGTATTAAACAGAATCAGCCCCAGTACCAACCCCTGAGGCACTCGACTACTCACCTTCCTTTCCTCCAAGCAAATTTCATTTACCACCACCATCTGTCACCTGTGGGTCAACCAGTTTTCAATCCAGTTCACAACTTTGGGTCCTAAGTTCAGCCTCTGTTTATTCAAGAGTCTTCTGTGAGGATCCATATCAAAGGCTTTACTGAAATCCAAGTAGTTTACATCTAGCGCATATCCATTATCCAGTTCATTAGTCACCCAGTCAAAGATTCATTTGGCAGGATTTTCCTTTGGTAAAAGCCATGTTGCTTCAGATCCTGCAACCCGTTGGATTCTAAAAATTTAGCTACCTTTTCCTTCAGCAGCAATTTCATTATCTTTCTTACCACCGACATGAGGCTTACTGGCCTGTAGTTTCCCACATTTTTCCTGTCACGCTTTTGTGAAGAGGAACCACATCTGCTCGTCTCCAATTCCACAGAACGTCTCCTGTCTCTAAAGATCTTTAAAACAAATCCTGAAGAGGTCCTGCCAGGATTTCTCAGAGCTCCTTCAGTACCCTGGGATGTATCCTAACCAGTCACAACCAACCCCAATATCCAAGTCTTCCTCAGTCATCAGGGCTTGAAAATCTTGAACCTTTTTACTTAGGCTACGGGCATTTGTGCTCATTGCTTTCCATGTGTTGAGTTTAAAGTTTTCTATATTACCTTCCCACTGCCACAATGTTTTTCCTGGGGGTGACTTTCTCAATTTCCTTGCTTCCTTTTGTCACCCCCACCCTCAAGCTCAAATGTCTAGAAACATACTGTCTGAATTTCTCCCCAATGATCCTTTTTCTTGTCACAGAAAGATGTAGGCCATCGGAGGCATGGTGGAGGCGGGACTTGGGCATTCCTAAGACTTGGACGTCTTTCAGCAGTAATGGAAAAAAGCAAAGACATCCATGACTAAAACTTGGACGTTTTCACCCAGACCTGTTTTTATTACGAATAAGGCACAAAAAGGTGCCCGAAATGACCAGATGACCACTAGAAGGAATTTGGGATGACCTCCCATTACTCCTACAGTGGTCACTAACCCCCTCCCACCCTCAAAAAACATCATTAAAAATATTACTTGCCAGCCTCTATGCCAGCCTCAGATGTCATACTCAGGTCCATGACAGCGCATGCAGGTCCCTGGAGTAGTTTCATAGTAGGTGCAGTGCACTTCAGACAGGTGGACCCAGGCCCATACCCCCCTACCTGTTACATTTGTGGAGGAAACAGCGAGCCCTCCAAAACCCACATCTAGGTGCCCCCTTCACCCGTAAGGGCTATGGTAGTGATGTACAGTTGGGGGTAGTGGGTTTTGGGAGGCTCAGCACACAAGGTAAGGGAGCTATGTACCTGGAAGCATTTTATGAAGTCCACTGCAGTGCCCCCTAGGATGCCCGATTGCTGTCCTGGCATGTCAGGGGGCCCAGTGCACTACAAATGCAGGCTCCTCCTCCTACGTCCAAATGGCACCCAAGTTTATAGAAAAGGGGTATTTGTGTGCAGTACTGTTCGCTCCAGAATAAAAGGTGCTGATACTCAGTTGCAGGACCTTTCTTGGGTGGAAAACAGGGGCAATTTGGGCAGCAGCCCAGTGCCCTATATTCCTATGACAGCCCCATTCCCTGCAACCAGCAGAACTCAGTCATGGAGCAATCTTTTCCTGCTTCTCATCCTCCTGCCATCAGAAGACATAAAAGAGCAGGGCTCTTACCTACTGATGCCTCCTCTGCCACTGTCGTGACATGAAGAAAGCATTTCATGGTGCAGCACCATTTTGTGAAAGATAGCAGTAATGGGACAGGAGTGACAAGGGGGTTTCTTTTGCCCATAGAAGACCTGCAGGCACAGATGAGGGAAGTAGTCAGTTGAAGGAACCAAGGAGGGTTGTCTTAATTAAAATTTTGAGAGGGGCTTGACCTCTTTTTCATTTTTTTTGTTTTGTTTTTTCCCCATTTTAAATAAGTAGAATAAACAGACTCGGGTGGAAACTGGAACAGGGATGATAACTGCAACTTTCTCCTGGACTTCCTGTGTACACATTTGTGGATGCCATTTTTATGTTACGGTCTTTGGTTATGTTATGTCGCTGGTATTCCTTGCCAGTCAGGATTTCAGGCTATCCACAATGAATATGCATGATCTTGATTTGCATACACTGGCTCTATTATATGCAGATCTCTTTCATGCATATTCCATTTTGGATATCCTGAAATCCCGACTGGCAAGGGATACCAGCGACATAACGTAACCAAAGACCATAACTGGACATATCTTAATCCTTCTTCTCCCTCTCTAAGTTCCCCCCAATGGTCTTTACCATACATGTACCTCAATATCACCTTGTTCATACCGGAATTGGCTAACGCAGTTTACGGTACTATGTAAGCCACATTGAGCCTGCAAAAAGGTGGGAAAATGTGGGATACAAATGCAACAAATAAATAAATTTGAATCTACGGTATTCAGCAGTACCTTCACAATTCCCGCTTCCGCCCTTCACACTCAAAAGAAAAAGTCCATTGTACACCTCTAAGCCATACAATACTACCGCATATGTTCTGACCCAAGAGACAGGGATAAACACCTCAACGTTCTCACCAAATCCTTCAGACAGAAAGGCTATAACCCCACAATCATCTCCATGAAGAGATTGCTTCTTCACTTAAAACACCCAGGGGGGGGGGGGGGAAAAAACCTACTGCAGTACAAAAGAAAGAAAGCCTCAGAGAGATATACAATCCAGAGCTAGAAGCTCTGAAAAAAATCATAACAGATCTATAGCCACTAATCCAGGAAGAACTACTGAAAGAGATATTCTCTACTCCATCAATGTTGACCTTCTGACAACAATCCAATCTGAAGCAAAAATTAATGGAAAGCAAGCTTCTAACAGAAGCTCAAAAAGCAGAGAATAGCATAATTCCCTGATGCAAATTGTGCCAGCACATATCACAGAACTCACAGTTACTCACACTGGAAAGACATTCAACAGAAGGGGATCCTACTCACGCTCCTCCTGTGATATGGTATATATTAGTGCAGAAAATGTGAAAGGTAGGATGCTACATTGGGGAGACAGGCCAGATGTTAAAAGACAAGAATCAATTCACGCAAATATCGCATCAGAAGCCACTAAGCAAATCAGAGTGACAACTCTGTGGGGGAGCACTTCTCAGGACCAGCACACTGCATCACTGATCTTGTGATCAGGATTCTAAAAGTGAATTTTAAAATAATCCAGGAAAGAGAAATTTTCAAAGTAAAAATGATTAGATGCTTTGAAACTGACAAGAAAGGAAACCCAGACCTTTGTTGAATTCTATCACATTATAAAACATAAAATTCTACTACTCTGTCATCTTTGGACCACCCACCCATCTCTCCCACCTGTCCCCTTCCCCACCCTTTCCCCTTCTGACTATAGTTGGAATGCTTTTATCCTTCATTAATATAGCCTAATATTGTCATCTTTTGCTCATTCTGACCTGAGGAAGGGGCTAGTTTAGGCACCCATAAATGTATTAAGGTGGTAAAATAAAAAGGTTTCACATTATGTTCTTTGGGGTGATATTCCAAGGTATTTGCGGTGGGGGTTGGAGACTCCTGCCAGCCAAGATGTTACAGCGGTGGCAGTGGGCAGCGGAGGGGGCGGTGACCAAAATGGTCTGCCACTGTGAAAACACATTCTCTGATTTCACATAACCTGACCTGCCAGCACACGGGGATGCCTAGTAGACACCAATTCTTAGATCTCAATGTTCTTTGCAGACGACATAGCCTCTATGGACTAACAATGGTTGCAGCAGTTCCCCCATTTAACAGTCTATAATTTGGCACCTCCAGTTAGACATGCTAATGCCACAATGAATACCAATTCCATAACGGCATTATAGAATAGTTTATAGTTTATTAATGCTTGCTATTTCGCCTAAGTGGTTTTAACAGATTAACAAAAAAAAGCAAGGGTCAAAGTAGGAAAAGGAACTACAGTATTGGATAGGAAAGGGCTCTGCCCATACATCCAGGAACCCTCATACTCATCTACCAGGAAAAAGGAGGGGAAAGGAGGGAGCTAGTGAAAAAAAGAGAAAGCAGTGGGCCTAGTCACAATTGGGCATAGCCAGACCTCAATATTTGAGGGGTCCAGAGCCCAAAGTGGGAGGGGGGAGGCACAGTTTGGTCCGCCTCCCTGCCACAACCCCACATACCTTGGCTGACGGGGGTCCCCAACCCCCGCACGCTCAGTTTCACTAAAACCGAGCATGCATGCGATGTGCGGTGAAGGTTTCAGCTGTTGGGGGTTGGGGACCCCCGCCAGCCAAACCAGGGGCCTCAGATCCAATTTGAGAGGTCCTAGGCCACTGGTGACAGTACCTCTGTGAGCTACCTAAGAAGAGGCAAATGCCTGCGTAAAGAGCCAAGCTTTTGCCATAGATTAGAATTTTTTAAAATGATATTTCAGAACAGATGTTAAGGGGGAGGGAATTCCAAAAAAAAGGGGCAGTGAAGATGAATGCATCGTGCTGGGTAAATTTGAGTTGAGCAAGTTGACTAGGGAGGACCAGGCGATGATCATTTATGGAACGGAATAGAGGAATAGGGGCATATGGAATGGTAAGAATAGCCAAATAGTGAGGGAGTCTGACCCTATGAGCTTTAAAACTGAGTCAATGGTATTTTTGAAGGAACGGGCAATGTGATCATATTTCCACTCATGACACAATAAACTAATGACCATATTCTGTATTGATTGCAGTGCAAACCTGAATGGGCATGTGCCAAAATTTAGATGCAACTATATCAGGTCAGTGGTAGGTGTAAATGGGCGTGTCTGAGTGCACTATGCAGTTGGAGACACCCCCATGCCCCCCTCCCATTTTCAGCCCATGTGTACACCCCTCTTGTAGTTACACCCTAAGGCACTCATGTGCCACCTTATAGAACAGTCCAAATAAGCACCACTAAATATTATAGTATCGGAGGAGGCAAGGAAGTCCAGGTTATCAACAAGCCCAGCTCCACTAAATATTTCTCTCCAATAAACACTTTAGAAGTACATTACAGAATTACTGTTGGAGCCATCGGATACACATGCTTCAACCATTAGGCTAAATTATTTGAGCCAAGCAAGAGTAAAGATGAGCATGTCATCGTCATTGATCCTTTATCAATATATATATATATTTTTTTTTTTCATTTTCTTCCCAATATGTAATATACATCAAGTACTTAGCTTTACTTCTTTTAAATCCTTCATTATGGGATGCATGTAAAAACAGGGGAGACACATCAGACCGACATGAATTCACGTTTCGTCGATGGCTGTCTCAAGGTCAGTCTCCATATAGGTTCTCATTCTCCTATATGGAGACTGACCTTGAGACAGTCATCGGCACCATGAACTTTTTTTACCTGTTAATCATTCAATTTGGGTGTTTGTGAAAACACAGCACTAAGAAGCTTGTCCTCTAACATTAGCTCACCCTTCTGCATGCTTTATCATCAGCAATGTTTCCATATTTAGTCATGCTGTAACATTATGAAAGCATGACCAATGTGGTTCAAAGCCACCGTGTGACCCAGTTCAAGGAGGAAGATTTTCGGCCAGTCCTGGCCTTCTCATAGCTGCCATGCTGATGCTTCCTGATGTGTGTGCAGTGCTGATAACAAATACCACACTGCCTAGGAATGTAAGTTCAAACACCAGGCATGCTTCCTTAGACTGGCTCCTTTAACTTTACTTGGCCATTTAGTCAGGGCTGCCCATTGGCTCTATTTTTTTTTCTAGGTCAAATCGATCCACTCTTCTTGGTTTTACCCCATTCCATCTAGATCTAGGTGCAGCCTCAACATGAACCAAGTCTCTCTCTCTCTCTCTCTCTCTCCCCCCCCCCCCCCCCACCTTGGTCTGATACGGGAGTGTTTTGTCATTGCCTTTTCTCAGGGCATGACAGGTTACATTCCTTATCCAAAGTCACAAGGATGTGCTGTGGGATTTGAATCTGCTCTAACAAGTAGGTTACTTCTTCGCTCCACCCCATGGCATACTCAGACTTATTTCCCTAAGAAAAGCAGGCCTACAATTCCATGCTTGATAGGGGGAGGTGAGGGGGCAGGATGGCTCAGCTAGTTGCCTGTCCTGAGGAAAAAATTACTCCAGGCAGCAACTCTAACTTCAGTATGGTAATACAGTATACCACGAGTAGCACACATCAGCCAAATGAATTATATTTCAGGACAGCTAGGTTTTACTTGAACAAGCGTTAATGCAGAACACAAAATGGTAATGGCCTTTTAACGTTTTAACTTCTGGCTCACATTTGTACTTTGCCATTTTTGTTAATGCCATTCTGTTATCTCTGATGTTACAAAATATTCATTGCATTTGAAGTTGGTGTGGCTTGCTGCTTCCTATTAATATTCATGAAGCAAATGCCATGTCAGAATATTAAATAAGAATGACCCCATGCAGGGAGAGATGTGTACTGTTTTTTTTTCCCTCCACTTTAACCTCTTATAAGCCACATTTGCATCTCTCGATGGGATGAATTATTTATCAGGTTAGGCGCTAAGGTGATTTTCAAAGTCAGCCATCACTGCAGGAACTGTTTAAGGAAAAAAATAAAGTTATAAAAAATGTAGGTTGCTGGGTTTTTTTTTCTCATTTTCGTGCAGCATTCTTACTTGAATAGCAGCTAAGGCCTGTGGGAATTCTGAGCCAGTTTCATGGCTCAATTTAGTTTCTATCCAGATGGAAAGGTAGACCAGAGGCAGAAACATTCCTTTACTCCAAATAAAACAACTGGTAACTAAAAACATATACAGCACTTGAGAAATGACACCACCTCCTTCCCATACCACATTTGCAGTGTGTGAATTCATACTTAAGATAAAGGGTCATGGATTTGATACATCGCCTTTCTGTGGTACAGCCCGGGGAGTTTACATTCATTATATGCAGGTACTTTCTCTGTCCCTAGTGGGCTCACAATCTAAGCTTTTATGCTTGGGGCAATGGATGGTTAAGTGAATTTCTTAGGATCAGAAGATCTGCAGTAGGAATCAAACCCAGTTCTTCAGATTTTCAGCCCACTGCACTGACAATTAGGCTACTCCTTCACTCCAAAATGTCCTTGTGTTTTATCAGAAATAAATCACAATTAAAAATTGAGGGGGTAGTTGTCACTGGTGGTGAGGTGTAGGGGTATTTTCGAACGGGGACGACCATCTCTAAGGGCGCCCAACTCTAAGGACGGTGCCGCGAAGGGGCGGGGCAACGCATATTTTCGAAACAAGATGGACGTCCATCTTTCATTTCGATAATACGGTCAGGGTCGCCCAAATCTTGACATTTAGGTCGCCCTTAGAGATGGTCGTCCTCGGTTTTTGGCGATAATGGAAACCAAAGATGTCTATCTCAAAAACGTCCAAATCTAAGCCCTTTGGTCGTTGGAGGAGCCAGCATGTAGTGCACTGGTCCCCCTCACATGCCAGGACACCAACCGGGCACCCTAGGGGGCATTGCAGTGGACTTCAGAAATTGCTCCCAGGTGCACAGCTCCCTTACCTTGGGTGCTGAGCCCCCCCCCCCCCCAGGTCCCCCTGCCTGAAGTACACTGCACCCAGTACAACTGCTCCAGGGACCTGTATACGGCTGCGATGGACCTGAGTATGGCATTTGAGGCTGGCATAAAAGTATTTTTAAACTTGTTTTTTATGGGTGGGAGGGGGTTAGTGACCATTGGGGGAGTAAGGGGAGGTCATCCCCGATTCCCTTCATTGGTCATCTGGTCAGTTGGGGCACCTTTTTGAGGCTTGGTCGTGAAAAAAAAATGGACCAAGTAAAGTCGGCCAAGTGCTCATCAGGGACGCCCTTTTTTCTATTATCGGCCGAGGACAACCATCTCCTAATCACGCCCCAGTCCCACCTTCGCTACCCTGCCGACACCCCCCCCCCCCCACCCCGTGAACTTTGGTCATTCCCGCGACGGAAAGCAGTCGAGGGTGTCAAAAAACTCGGCTTTCGATTATGCCGATTTGGATGACCTTGCGAGAAGGATGCCCATCTCCCGATTTGTGTCGAAAGATGGGCGTCTTTCTCTTTCGAAAATAAGCGTGATGGTAACGTAGTAGATGACGGCAGAGAAAGACCTGTACGGTCCATCCAGTCTGCCCAACAAGATAAACTCATATGTGCTACTTTATGTGTATACCTGACCTTGATTTGTATCTGCCATTTTCAGTGGTGTTCTCTGTTTTAAACTCCAGCTATGGTATTTAGATAAAGATGTATTTTCAGCACTCCTTATTTGTGTACTAGGGTCACCGCCACTGCTGCTATCCATTTACTTTAGTTATAGAAAGTAATAAGAGATTTAGGGGCTCATTTTTGAAAGAGAAAAACGTCCAAAAAGTATCATAAAGCACCATTTGGACAGACTTCTCAAAACGTCCAAATTAGTATTGTCAAAACCTATTTTGCAGACGTTTATCTATGCAGTGCATCCACATCACAAGGGGATGTGTTGGGGGGCATTGCGGAGGCGGGATTAGGGCAGGCTTAGGGCGTGTCTAACACTTGCACATTTTACAGCCATAATGGAGCAAAATGAAAACATCTAGGGTGAAAACGTCAATGTTTTGGTCAAGATCTGTTTTTAGAATGAATAATTTATTAAAAAAATACCCTTTAGAGAAGCTTTATGATTGAGAAATTCATCCACCCTAAGAGGTGCCACTCAGTAGAGTGGTGCCTCCCTTGGGTGAGTTTATAACTCTGAGAACATCTCTATTATTTAACATATGCATATTAGATATATTATTGCTTAATTACTCAGAGCCCTATTAGGTCAACCCCTTCACTGTTCTACCTCCTAATAGAATTTTCTCTGGCATTATACACCTTTAGTATATATTTTTTTCAGAGGTCCTATTGGGAATTATAACTTTTGTATTTTTGGTTTAGAATGAATAAGGCACAAAAAAGTGCCCTAGATGACCACTAGATGACCCCCTCCCACTCCCCAGAAATGTGAATAAAAATAGTACTGACCAGCCTCTATGACAGCTTCAGATGTTAGGGCCAGGTCTCTTAGAGCAGCATGCAGGTCCCTGAGTAGTCTAGTGGTCAGTGCAGTGCACTCTTGAGAAGAGGACTCAGGCCCATATCTCCCTCGGCCTATTGCACTTCTGGTGGAAAGTGTCAGCCCCATAGAACCCTACTGTACCCACATTTAGGTGACCCCTTCACCCATAAGGGCTATTGTAGTGGTGTACAATTAGGGGCTCTGGGTTTTGGAGGGCTCAGGAGACAGGATAAGGGAGCGAGATGTGTACCTAGGAGCATTTATATGACATCCACTGTAGGGTGCCCCGTTGCTCTCCTGGAATGTCTGTCTGACCAGTCTACTAGAAATGCTGGCTCCTCCTACATCCCAATGGCTTGATTTTCAACATTTTTCACTTGTACGTTTTTTTTTTCAAAAATAGCCCAAAAAGGTACACGCACAAAACACAAAATGATGTTACATATGTTTTTTTCAGAAAAAAAAAGATGTTTTGCTTTTTCAAAAATAGCTGTATTTCGTATTTGCATTTGGGACATTTAGCGCAAAATATCCAAAGTGTGACTTAGATGTCTTATCGAAAATGCCCCTCCATGGCTCCCACCAAAACAACAATACTCGAATATAGGGTTTTCGCCAGTGTTTAATATATCTACTGTTGATGTTTTGAAACACTTCAGGAGAATAGGAGAGACAGGGAGTCCAAAGCACAGGAAACCAGACAAAGTAGAAAAAGCACAGTGGACCTCCAAAAATAGGTTGGCATCCTAATTTTATTGAGAGACCCACCACAGGCTATGTTTCAGTGGAACACCTGAAAGAGGGGTCATTAATATCAGCAATAGAAATAGGATTATGCCCATTGTTTGTCCAAAATCAGCCAACAAAGCCAACATATGTAATGGTGCCAGTGATTTCGTTGGATGAGTATCCTCTCTGCCTTGACAGTGATGTACACAGTGGCAGAGCCTGGATATAACTCTGCATCCAGAAAAAGTGAGCCCCCACCGATCCACCGTAAATCCCCACACCCAGCAATACAGCATAACCAATGATCGTATTGGACAATATACAATCTACATTCCCTTCGACCCTCATGGTGCCTGATACACACCTACCTCATTTGACCACAATATAACCTGTATTTGTTATCACCCGAATTGGCGAACGCCATTACGGTAATATGTAAGCTACATTGAGCTTGCAAATAGGTGGGAAAATGTGGGGTACAAATGTAACAAATAAATAAACCTGCACCAAATTAAGTACAATTTTACGTACACGTTTTTGGACGTTTTTCTCTTTTGAAAATGAACCCAAAAGTGACATCTATTTGAGAGACCAATGCCAAATTACAATGGAATCCTTCATCTCGTTTAAGAGATTTTTAAATTTTAGAAACTGCTGTCACAAATCTCAGTTTTCAACATGACGTGGAGGGGCAATTTCAATATAACATCTTAGTCCAACTTTAGACATTTTGCAAAAAAATGTCCAAATTTTGAATAAGAAAGAAGTTCATTTTCCAATAAGAAAATCAGCTATCTTTTGTTTTCAAAAATACTGTTTCTAACAAGGTTTTGTGCTTTGGAATTTTTGTTTTTTTGGTCCATTAAAAAAAAAAACAAACCCGTCCAAGTGAAAAATGTTGAAAATCAAGCCATTGGGATGTAGGAGGGGCCAGCATTTTTAGTAGATTGATCTCTCAGACATCCCAGGAGATTAATGGGACACCCTATTTGGACTTCAAAAACATGTTCCCAGGTACACATCTCACCGTTGCTCCCTTATCCTTTCTGCTGAATCCCCCCAAACCCACTGCCCACAGCTGTACACAGTAGCCCTTACTGGTGAAGGGGGTACCTATATGTGGGTACAGTGGGTTTCTGGTGAGTTTTGGAGGGCACACAGTTTCCCCCACAAATGTGACAGGTAGAGAGAGATAGGGACCAGAGTCCCCCCTCCATGGTACACTGTACTGACCACTACACTACTCCAGGAACCTGCCTGCTGCTGTAATAGACCTGGCTCTAACATCTAAGGCTGTCATAGAGGCTGCTAAATCATATTTGTATTCACATTTGTGGGGGTGGGTGGGAGGGGGTGGTCACCCCTGATTCCCTCTAGTGGTCATTTAGGGCACCCTTTTGTGCCTTATTAATTATAAAAACAGGTCTAGCTCAAAACATCTTAGTTTTAGTCCTGGATGGTTTTGTTTTATTCCATTATGGCTGAAAAACGTCCAAGTGTTAGGAACGCCCAGATCCTGCCTTTAACACACACCCTTATAATTGTTTTTGAGGAAATACATCCAAATGCAGATTTATTTAATTATTTATTTGTTGCATTTATATCCCACATTTTCCCACCTATTTGCAGGCTCAATGTGGCTTACATATTACATCATGTCGAGCGTCATTCATTTATGCCACTTTTTGGATGTTTTTCTCTTTTGAAAATGAGCTCCTTAATTACTTATTTACTCACTGATGCCATCTCTAATGTCATTGATAAACAAAATGTCGTCAAAAGAAGATCGAGTTTTAATGAAAATTTTCAGAGTTGAAAAAGGATTGTTCAGCTGATATTAATTGTGTTTGAAACTCTCCTCCTGATATTCAGCTGGCAGCGGTCAGTGTTTTTTTAAACACTGATTGTCGCCGGCTAAGGTATCCCCAAATATTCAATGCTGGGATCAGGGCACAAAAAATGTAACACATTTGTTTTGCTGTAGGTTAGGAGGTGGGGAAACAGGGATTAGTAGATCTGGAAATATGTTGCAGTAATTACATGCTAATAAAGTGAGAGAGATTAAGAAGAGTTGCTGTCTGAAAGAGCAGTCTTGTCTACCAAGGTCAAAAGTAAATTGTAAGTAATGGGTTTGAGAAGCTGGATCATTTGAGCTAGATAAATGTCACCAGTGGAACAAGCAGTAAGTCAATTTTCTGTATTTGAACATCTAATTACATTCTGCACCACTGAAAGACATATTAGGCTACACAAAAGTGACATTCAAGGTCTCCTGCTTTAAAAAAAAATCTAACTTTGGCCGGAGGATATGGTAACAGCTATTAGCATATCTGGGTTTAAAAAAGGTTTGGACAAATTCCTGGAGGAAAAGTCCTACTTGGGAAGCAACTGCTTGCTTGCCCTGGGCTTAGACATATAAACATATATGCACCTGGTTATGCCAGTATTCTTGCATGCTTATGTCCGTTAGTTGTGCCAAGTTTCCCTATGAAGAAAGACTAAGGAGGCTAGGGCTATTCAGCTTGGAGAAGAGACGGCTGCAAGGGAGACATGATAGAGGTATATAAAATAATGAGTGGAGTGGAACAGGTGGATGTGAAGTGTCTGTTCACGCTTTCCAAAAATACTAGGACTAGGGGGCATGCGATGAAACTACAGTGTAGTAAATTTAAAACAAATCGGAGAAAAGTTTTCTTCACCCAACGTGTAATTAAACTCTGGAATTCATTGCCGGAAAATGTGGTGAAGGCGGTTAGCTTAGCAGAGTTTAAAAAGGGGTTGGACGGTTTCCTAAAGGACAAGTCCATAAACCGCTACTAAACGGACTTGGAAAAATCCAAAATCCCAGGAATAACATGTATAGAATGTTTGTACGTTTGGGAAGCTTGCCAGGTGCCCTTGGCCTGGATTGGCCGCTGTCGAGGACAAGATGCTGGGCTTGATGGACCCTTGGTCTTTTCCCAGTATGGCATTACTTATGTACTTATGATCCATTCAGTTAGTCCAAGACTTTCAGCTAGCTGATTAGCTTTCTCCATAAACAGTGGACCACTGACAGGAAACTGTCTGCTCCTGACTTAAGAAAACCACCGAAGAAGAGCATCTTCTACCTCCTCAGCTTTTCCCGCCTGTTTTCATTTCCGGTGTGGATTTGTATTGTGTTGCCAGTCTTCCAGAAGCTGGTCTTTCTGCTTCAAGATATGTGAAATTTGACTGGGATTGACACCATATTCTTTAGCAATGGATACTTGACTTTGTTTTCTAATTTTTTAAGAACTTCTACTCGTTCAGCCAGTGTTAAAGTCTTACAGTTGCGTGACGATGACAACGACTCCAGTGTACACTCTAACAACATTCTTTCGCTTCTTCTGCCTGTGGCAGTTAACCAATGTTATTTCAATTTTACCGCCCCTTTGTCACGCGCCAATCAGCTTCCATATTCTGTGCGTGCGCTTATGCAGAGTCTTTCCTGCAGAGGAGCAGTCTTAAACCTTGCATATAAGCGAATCTTGTACTTATCAGTGGTGTATAGAATTTATATATATATATATTATTTTATTTTTTTTCTGTATATGTAATTGTTCCAGAAAGGGAAGGGGGGAAATGGGACTTGATATGCTGTCTTTCTGTGTGTTTTTGTTTTTTTGCATCTAAATTCGAAGTGGTTTACATAGTACAGTGGGGGAAATAAGTATTTGATCCCTTGCTGATTTTGTAAGTTTGCCCACTGACAAAGACATGAGCAGCCCATAATTGAAGGGTAGGTTATTGGTAACAGTGAGAGATAGCACATCACAAATTAAATCCGGAAAATCACATTGTGGAAAGTATATGAATTTATTTGCATTCTGCAGAGGGAAATAAGTATTTAATCCCTCTGGCAAACAAGACCTAATACTTGGTGGCAAAACCCTTGTTGGCAAGCACAGCGGTCAGACGTCTTCTGTAGTTGATGATGAGGTTTGCACACATGTCAGGAGGAATTTTGGTCCACTCCTCTTTGCAGATCATCTCTAAATCATTAAGAGTTCTGGGCTGTCGCTTGGCAACTCGCAGCTTCAGCTCCCTCCATAAGTTTTCAATGGGATTAAGGTCTGGTGACTGGCTAGGCCACTCCATGACCCTAATGTGCTTCTTCCTGAGCCACTCCTTTGTTGCCTTGGCTGTATGTTTTGGGTCATTGTCGTGCTGGAAGACCCAGCCACGACCCATTTTTAAGGCCCTGGCGGAGGGAAGGAGGTTGTCACTCAGAATTGTACGGTACATGGCCCCATCCATTCTCCCATTGATGCGGTGAAGTAGTCCTGTGCCCTTAGCAGAGAAACACCCCCAAAACATAACATTTCCACCTCCATGCTTGACAGTGGGGACGGTGTTCTTTGGGTCATAGGCAGCATTTCTCTTCCTCCAAACACGGCGAGTTGAGTTCATGCCAAAGAGCTCAATTTTTGTCTCATCTGACCACAGCACCTTCTCCCAATCACTCTCGGCATCATCCAGGTGTTCACTGGCAAACTTCAGACGGGCCGTCACATGTGCCTTCCGGAGCAGGGGGACCTTGCGGGCACTGCAGGATTGCAATCCGTTATGTCGTAATGTGTTACCAATGGTTTTCGTGGTGACAGTGGTCCCAGCTGCCTTGAGATCATTGACAAGTTCCCCCCTTGTAGTTGTAGGCTGATTTCTAACCTTCCTCATGATCAAGGATACCCCAAAAGGTGAGATTTTGCGTGGAGCCCCAGATCTTTGTCGATTGACAGTCATTTTGTACTTCTTCCATTTTCTTACTATGGCACCAACAGTTGTCTCCTTCTCGCCCAGCGTCTTACTGATGGTTTTGTAGCCCATTCCAGCCTTGTGCAGGTGTATGATCTTGTCCCTGACATCCTTAGACAGCTCCTTGCTCTTGGCCATTTTGTAGAGGTTAGAGTCTGACTGATTCACTGAGTCTGTGGACAGGTGTCTTTCATACAGGTGACCATTGCCGACAGCTGTCTGTCATGCAGGTAACGAGTTGATTTGGAGCATCTACCTGGTCTGTAGGGGCCAGATCTCTTACTGGTTGGTGGGGGATCAAATACTTATTTCCCTCTGCAGAATGCAAATAAATTCATATACTTTCCACAATGTGATTTTCCGGATTTAATTTGTGATGTGCTATCTCTCACTGTTACCAATAACCTACCCTTCAATTATGGGCTGCTCATGTCTTTGTCAGTGGGCAAACTTACAAAATCAGCAAGGGATCAAATACTTATTTCCCCCACTGTATATATAGGTACTTATTTGTACCAGGGGCAATGGAGGGTTAAGTGACTTGCCCAGAGTCACAAGGAGCTGCAGTGGGAATCAAACTCAGTTCCCCAGGATCAAAGTCCACTGCACTTCCCTTTCCCTTCCACTCCAAGCTAGTTGTTTTAGTTGTAATCCATTCTGAGCTGGTATTTTTTTTTTGGTTTGGAGTGGAATATACATATTTAGGGGGACATTCTATAAACGGTGCTGATAAATCAGTGCCAGAAAAAAAATCAGTGCTATGCACTTTTCTATAAGGGGTGTGCCCAGATGAGCACCCTTTATAGAAAAGCACTTAGATCTGATACCCTTGTCAAAAGTTGAATGCCAGTACCCAATTCATGGCATTTTGGCATGGAAATGGCGCTATTCTATAAAACTGTATGCAACTTTTCAGAATGACCTGCCACTCCCCTGGCCACACCCCCTTTCAGTTACACACTAGGGGGCCCTTTTACTACGCAGTGGTAACTCTACCGTGGGCTTACCATGCCGATTCGGAACTACCGCCAGGCTAGAGCGTGCCATTTCCGGCACTGCAGAAATATGTTCTATTTTTGTAGCGCTGGAACCTAACAGATGGTAATCAAGCAGCGCCATGTGCTGCCCAGTTACCGCCAGGTTAGCAGGGGAGCACTTACCACCATCTCAATGAGTGGCAGCAAGGGCTCCCCACCGAAATGGCCATGCGGTAAGTGGGTTCACTTACTGCACGGCCGTTTCTTTTTCCCAAAATTGGATAGCCTTTTACTCACTGCGGTAAAAGGGCGCCTCAGCACGCATCAAAAACACGCACTGATGCTAGCGCAGGCCCCCTTTTACTGCAGCTTAGTAAAAGGGCCCCTAGTGGATTTCAGTGCTCGGTCATATAGAATAGCATGCAGGCAGATGCATGTGCAAATCTCAGTCATTGCTAATTAGCTGCTATAATTGATAGTTTACAATTAATTGGTAGTTAATGGCTCATTAAACAATTTATTTCTATGCACATCTTTGCTGTGTACCATAACTATGATGCCCAAAATTTGGATGCCATATATAGAATCTGGGGGTTATTTAGTGGACCTGATATCCCACATTATCCAAAACAATATCAGTTCAATGTGGCTTACATATGTAAATATGAATAATGTTACAATAAAGAAGAATACAAGGACAGAGGAGTGATAGAAGTATAGAAGAAACATGTATTGAACAAGTGCAGAGCTATAATGACCATAAGGTAGTGTTAAGACTATTTGTTTGTTACATTTGTACCCCACGCTTTCCCACTCATGGGCAGGCTCAATGCGGCTTACATGGGGCAATGGAGGGTTAAGTGACTTACCCAGAGTCACAAGGAGCTGCCTGTGCCTGAAGTGGGAATTGAACTCAGTTCCTCAGGACCAAAGTCCACCACCCTAACCACTAGGCCACTCCTCCACTGTTGCTACTATTGGAGATTCTACATGGAATGTTGCTATTCCACTAGCAACATTCCATGTAGAAGTCGGCCCTTGCAGATCACCAATGTGGCCGCGCAGGCTTCTACATGGAATGTTGCTAGTGGAATAGCAACATTCCATGTAGAATCTCCAATAGTAGCAACATTCCAAGTGGAATCTCCAATAGTAGCAACATTCCATGTAGAATCTCCAATAGTATCTATTTTATTTTTGTTACATTTGTACCCTGCGCTTTCCCACTCATGGCAGGCTCAATGCAGCTTACATGGGGCAATGGAGGGTTAAGTGACTTGCCCAGAGTCACAAGGAGCTGCCTGTGCCTGAAGTGGGAATCGAACTCAGTTCCTCAGTTCCCCAGGACCAAAGTCCACCACCCTAACCACTAGGCCACTCCTCCACTGTTGCTACTATTTGAGATTGTACATGGAATGTTGCTATTCCAACATTCCATGTAGAAGTCGGCCCTTGCAGATCACCAATGTAGCCGCGCAGGCTTCTGCTTCTGTGAGTCTGACGTCCTGCATGTACGTGCAGGACGTCAGACTCACAGAAACAGAAGCCTGCGCAGCCTTCTACATGGAATGTTGCTAGTGGAATAGCAACATTCCATGTAGAATCTCCAATAGTAGCCACATTCCATGTAGAATCTCCAATAGTATCTATATCTATTTCCCACTCATGGCAGGCTCAATGCGGCTTACATGGGGCAAAAGGAGGGTTAAGTGACTTGCCCAGAGTCACAAGGAGCTACCTGTGCCTGAAGTGGGAATCAAACTCAGTTCCTCAGTTTCCCAGGACCAAAGTCCACCACCCTAACCACTAGGCCACTTCTCCACTGGCATATGACATCCTGGCAAAGGAACTTTTCGAACAGGAAGGTTTTTGAAAGATTTCCGAAAGGACAAGTAATTGTTTATGTATCTTATTTCCTTTGGAAGTGAATTTCACCATTTCATTCCTATGTAAGAGAATCCATTGATGAAAATAGATTTGCAACTAGAAAAACGGAGGATGAGACGTGGAGGGGCATAATCGAACGGGGGGTGCCCAAGTTTTCCTGAGGGCGTCCTCGCCATCTACAACCTTAAATAAATTGCCATCTACAACCTTAGTCCAGGTGAAAACGTCCAAGTGCTCGTCAGGGATGTCTTTTTTTTTTTTTTAAGAGTATGGGTGAAGGACGTCCTTCGCTATGTCTCCGTCTGCAGTCCAAAATGTGGATGTTTCTGTGAGAAGGACTTCCATGCCTTTGCTATGCCTCTGACACCCTCTTTATTTAGATTTTGAATCACAAGTAGCAGCAGTGGGATTTGAACTGGCCACCTCTGGATTGCAAGATCAGTGTGCTAACCACTAGGCCACTCCTCCACTCCACTCCCTTGAAATTTGGCCGTCCCCGTTGGGGGGGGGCAGTTCAGGACGTCCAAAATGTTTGAAAGAAGGACGTCCATGCCTTCACTATGCCTCCGCTGACACACACATACTCCCACTCCCCCCCCCCCCCCAAGGGACCTGCATACTGCTGCGATGGACCTGAGTATGACATTTCAGGCTGGCAAAAAAAGTTTTTAAAGTTGTTTTTTTTCGGGGTGGGAGGTGGTTAGTGCCCACTGGGGGAGTAAGGGGAGGTAATCGCCGATTCCCTCCGCTGGTCATCTGGTCAGTTCGTGCACCTTTTTGAGGCTTGGTCGTAAGAAAAAATGGACCAAGTAAAGTCGCCCAAGTGTTCATCAGGGACGCCCTTCTTTTTTCCATTATCACTCGAGAACACCCATCTGTTAGGCACATCCCAGTCCCGTCTTTGCTACCCCTCCGATACGCCCCTGGGAACTTTGGTCATCCCTTGACGGAAAGCAGTTGAAGACGCCCAAAATCGGCTTTCGATTATGCCGATTTGGGTGACCCTGAGAGAAGGACGCCCATCTCCCGATTTGTGTCAAAAGATGGGCGCCCTTCTCTTTCGAAAGTAAGCCTGAATCTCTGGTACCTAAAATAGCGTTGGAAGATCCATCAAATTTAGCATATAATCTGGTGCCATCCTGTATAATATTTTGTACACAAAAGTGCAAATTTTAAAGATGGTCCTAGCCTTTATTGGGAGAGGCGATGCCCTCTCATATCTGGATTGTATTGCATTGTATTCTATTCTATTGTACTATCAGGAAAAGAGTGTGGCCTCATTACAAATAGTGCATGCTCTTTTGAAAGAATGTGCACTGTTACCTGCAAACAATAATATACGTGCTCATTTTTGTTCACTAATGACATGCAATGCACTATATATTTTACACAGTTCCAACTTGTGGTATTAGAATCTTAAGCAAACTTTTTTTTTTTTTTTTTACCGAGATAGAAGACCTCAGTTTAATGAAATCATGGCGTATTCTCTAGTCTCCACATTACAATCCTCACTGGTCTCCAAAAAATGTTTTTAAATTTGTAAAATAGTTTTAATTTTTAAGGTAGTTTCTACTAGTTTCACATTCAACACTAAAAGTTGTTCTCCTGTTTTCATCCTAATTCATCTTATAGCCATATATTGTCGTAAATGACACTTAGCTTTCACGAAGTATTTCTCAGGGGAAAGTATTGCCCGACAGAATGTCATGTTTCGCCGTATAGCTGCATCTTACATCGGTTAAGAATGAGATAATACCAAGGAGGGGAGATATCCTTGAAGTAGCCATACGGCAAAGCATGACGTTATGTCAGACAATACTAGAGAATACTCCATGATTTCATTAAACTGAGGTCTTCTATCTCAGTAAAAAAAATTTTTGCTTAATATTCTAATACCACAAGTCAAAACTGTATAAAATATGTAATACTACTATTGGAGTTGGACCAATTATTGAGCCACAAGAGAGTTTAATGCAATGCACTATGTCATAATCGGAATTAGGAATCAAACTCTGCAATGGGGAAAAAGTACATCCAGCTTTGAATTGTGTCGTCTCTTCCCATTTGCTAATATTCTTGCTGACAAGCTCTGCACGGAGATGAATAACTTATTACATAACTGTGTTGCTAAAGCAGAAAACAAAGACTCTACAGTGTGCTTGACGAACTATATTTTTAAGCATTTTTTCACACATACAGAAATGAAGGAGAACCAGCCCCTTCTATACAAACTATTACTTTTAGTAAAGCTAACATGTCTACACGGACAGTAAAAGGTCATCTTTAATGTACTGCAAACAGGTCTGCAAATCTGCATTATTTCAGGCACTACAGAAATCAATTGTAGGGCGAGATCCATCTGGCTTCCAAAATCAAAACTGCACAAAGCAAAACAATGTAACGAAAAGAGCCAACAATCAACTGAACTGCACAGAAAGCAAAATGAATGGTAGAGGAACATGATGAAGGATGGTGTGACAATCTTTTTCGAGCAGATTAGTCATACCATCATGTATTACAAAACTAGCAGTGATGAGGACATGAGTCAATCTGACACTTTCATGAAAGCATCTTCAGTTGAAGATAAAGTCATGCACAGTTATCAATGTGACTATTCTATGATCAAAGAACAAAAAAAATAATTACTTTTGTGTAGTATTTTTTGGCTGTTGAAAGATAAAATATAGATGTCATTGTTGTATTCCTTCCTTCTTAGAATCAATATATCAGACAAGATCAGAATTAACAGTACCTTCCCTGGCTGGTTCCCAGCTTTGTCTTGAAGGCTATCTGTAATGAATCGACATGAGCTTTATTTGCATACATTGATGACTCAGTGTAGACTAATCTATCCCATGTGTGCTTATGTTACTGTTATGCACACATACGTTTGCTTCCAGGACTACGCTGGAAAACAAGGTTCTACCAATATGCATACCAATTTTGTAACAGAAATATTACCATGTGCTACTGGTGTTCTAAACTGGAAAAGTTTATCCATAGGAAAATCAGCTACTCTTCTTGACAATGAGAAGATTACCAAATATAATAGATACCAAAATTCAGGTTTTGGTATACTGCAATCTTCATGTTTCTCATATTAATAGATCTCACTTAGGCAACTAAAAGTATGTTAAATAGGTTTGAAGTGCTCAGGATTACTGTGACATTCTGATATCCCAAGAATCTAAGCACACCAGGGAGCTCATTTTCAGAGTATTAAGACTTACAAAGTTACATAGCAACCTACTGTAAGTCTAAGTGCTTTGAAAATACACCTCTTATGTCCTCTAAAGTTACAAGCATACCAGGGCCCTTCAACTATCAGTTGTCCCTAATGGAAAGATGTATTCTATAATTTATAGACAATAAAATACAATCAACCCTACCAAAATATGTGAATGATCAATTGGTGAATGATCACTAAAGCCAAGATTCACTAAAGAGCTTTATCATTGCCAAAAAACTTGGAAAAGGTAGATGAACTCCCTTTAGTTGGTAGGAAAGAAGGATTCAGTTCAAATAACTGATGAGCAGAAAGCCAAAAAAAATATTCCCTTTTTCCAGGGCTTCCTCCTCACTTCCCTTCCCCCAAATTGTACGATCTGAAAGATAACCAGAAATATCTCGGCTTACATAGGTCCCAGATTTCACATGTGACCGTTGAGTTTCCCATAACAAAAGAGCCAAATCTCAAAACCTATCCTTGGCAGGTATTGCCAGTAGGCAGCAAGGCTGCAAAAGGAAACTCTTCACAATGTTAGCAATGTGTAGGCATTAAAATGTTATCCATTTATGTAAGGAAGGAAACGCACGGCTGCCCATTAATAGCTTTAGCCTTGGTTTATAACCCAATTTCCATCCTTCATTGCTTCTCTTTTGAAGTGCAGTGCTCACAAAGAACACTGAAGAGTGAAAGAATTTGCATTCCCTGAACAACTCAATGTGCATTTCGCTCTCCATGCTTAAAAAGTCTACTTTTAGAACACACAGCAATACAGTTTGTTAGTATCATCTTGGCAAATATTCGTTTGGCAGTCCGGAAAAGTTTCTTCTCCTAAGAGCTTCGTCCACTGTTTGTATGTATGCATTGATTAGATCTTTCATTTCTTGGGTGAAGGGCTCAAACTCTTTGTGTCTGGCACCTGAACGTTTGAAGTTACCATCTTTATTGTTTTCTACACACAGTAGCCGGTCCTCTACCACAGTCATGTTTAGAAATTCTACCATTTCTTTCAGTTTTTGAAGAAGGTTCTTCTTGAGGTCTTCGTAGTGAACAATAAGAAGGCATTTGCCATATTTTAGCCAGTCTAAAACATGAGAGGCCCACCAGGATGCATAGCTGTTTACAAACTCTGGCCAGTCTGTTACAAAAAGGAAAGAAAGAAAGAAACAGAAAAGATCAAGCACGAGACTACAAACAATCCGGAGTGACTAAAAATATTAAGGATGGTGAAACGCATAGTTCTAGGAAATAGCATATAAGGACCCCTTCGTTCACCCAGTCTGTCCCTTTGTACCTCTCTGCTGTGCTGCCACAGATTCTATTCATCTGTGGTGTTATCTCTCCTTTGTCGTGCCACTGAGGTTCTTTTGTGTCTTCTCATGCATGCATGAATTCTACCACTATAACATTTTCTTGAGGTGTTTTGAGTATCTACCACTAGCTCAGTGGTAAATTATTTTATCACATTCCCTTTGAGCCTCTGAATCTTCAGCTTTATATGGTGGCCCTGTGATGCTTGAGCTTCTCAATGTCTGCAAAATGTACCTCTCCATGCTTAAGTGCACGTACAGGACGTCAGACTCACAGAAACAGAAGCCTGCGCGGCCGCATCGCTGATCTGCAAGGGCAGGCTTCTACATGGAATGTTGCTAGTGGAGGAGTAGCCTAGTGGTTAGTGCAGTGGACTTTGATCCTGGGGAACTGAGTTCAATTCCTACTGCAGCTCCTTGTGACTCTGGGCAAGTCACTTAACCCTCCATTGCCCCAGGTACAAAATAAGTACCTCTATATATGTAACCGCTTTGAATGTAGTTGCAAAATACCACAGAAATGCAGTATATCAAGTCCCATTTCCCTTTCCCTTTACTGAAGCCTCTAGATATTTGGCTGTTTTTCTTGGATTCTCCTTTCTCTATCTAGAGAGAAGGAAAAGTCTAATTGTTAGAGCCATGGGCAAAGAAACAGGGAAACCAGATTCAAAACTTGCTTACTTCTGTGGGCTGAATATCAGGCTCTTAGGATTGTTAAGTGCTCCAGAAACAGGAAACTACCTGAATGCAATTGGCAGTGAGCTACAGAAAAAGGCATAGCTAAATCTAAAATTCCTTCCCCTCCTTATTTTTTCCACAGAATGCATCTTGCTTCTTCAGTATCTCTATGTGTGACTTGTAACATGCGTGGGATAAACATAAAGGAATCCTGTTCAGAAGAAATGGATCCTCGGGAGCTTAGCTGAGATTGGATACAGAGCCGGTAGTGGGAGGCGGGGCTGGTGGTTGGGAGGCGGGGATAGTGCTGGGCAGACTTATACGGTCTGTGCCCTGAAAAAGACAGGTACAAATCAAGGTAAGGTATACACAAAAAAGTGGCACATTTCTTGGGCAGACTGGATGGACCGTGCAGGTCTTTTTCTGCCGTCATCTACTATGTTATTAATAATGGCATCTTAAGAAAGCCTATGTCTACTATTTGTTTTCATTGGAAAGTGGTAGGGAATGAGAAGCAGCTACAAACTTTCTTCACCAGTACAAAGCAAAACACATCCTCTTCAATCATTGCAAAGGAGTTGCCAGTTGAAATATTTCCCTCTTCTGGTACACAATTCTCTGCTAATAACTTATTGAACAAAAGGTGGGAATTTCAAAGCAAACTCTAGCACAAACACAGCCAAAGCTCACTCAAAATTTGGAAATTAATGCAAGCCAGTTAATATACAAAGTTCATTCTGGGAGTAATTTTCAAAAGGTCTGCAGGTTTTGCTCCAATTTTCCAATCAATTAACTGCACAGGCACTTTAGCTACGAAGTTTGCCACAGGTAATTGAACATAAGCAGTTGCTTTTATCGGTGGACAATTTTTAGACAGAAAATAACACACATGGAGATGAATATTTACAGCTTGACTTTGGACAGAATGTAGAAATTTGAATGTCTTATTTGAATTTGATCCCACCTTTTCAGTAGTAGCTCAAGGTCAGTTACATTCAGATACCGTAACGGACATTACCTGACTCTTCTTCCCCCTTTCCCTCTCTAAGTTCCCCCCAACTGTTTCCTACCATACATATACCTCATTATACCACAATATCACTGTGTATTCTCAATGTATTTGTTCAAACCGTAACTGGCTAACGCTGTTAACGGTTATACGTAAGCCGCATTGAGCCTGCAAAAGGTGGGAAAATGTGAGATAGAAATGTAACAAATAACAATAATACACTAGGTACTTCTATGTCCCTGGGGGCCTCACAATGTAATTGTAGCTGATGCCTGAGATCACAAGGAAGAGCTGCAGGATTTGAACTGGGGACCCCTAGATGTCAAGCCTTGTGCTCTGAGCAGTAGGCTATTCTTCCACATTCCATTTTACATCTGCCAACATCTACAATATCAACGGAAGCAATGTAGCAACTTGCATGTCCCAGTGCCTGCACGTGCACACATAAAAGCGTATGTCAGAATAGAGGTGTACATGTCGACACAGAGTTGGATTCAGTCAGGGGCCCTTCTACTAAGGTGCGCTGAAAAGTGTAGGCGCATGGTTTGGATGCACACAGGTCAATTTTTCAGTGCGCCTCGAAAAAAAGGCTTTTTTTTTTGTGGCTGAAAATGGACATGCAGCAAAATTAAAACCAGCACGTGTCCATGTTCGACCTGAGACTTTACCGCCACCCACTGACTTAGCGGCAAGGTGTCAAGCACACGTAAACTGCTGATTACCGCTGGGTAAGTGTCATGCGGTAGAAAATAGAAAAGATTTTCTATCGCGTGTTTTGGGTGAGCGTCAAAAATGGAATTACTGCTCGGTGAATGCGGTAGCTGGGCGGTAGTTCCAATTTGGAGCACATTGGATGTGTGTAGGCACCTACGTGCCTTTAGATTGTAAGCTCTCTTGAGCAGGGACTGTCCTTCCCCATGTTTAAACTTGTACAGCGCTGCGTAACCCTGGCAGCGCTATAGAAATGCTAAGTAGTAGTAGTAGTAGTAGTAGTAGTAAAAGGACCCCTAAATGACGCTCAAAATTTGGTGCCAAAAAAATTACCACCCGATGGTTCCAGGATTGGTGCCCTTTATAGAATAGTGCATAGACCTGGGATCCACGCTCAACGTAGGGCATGAGGAGTTACTCCAACTGAAACCAGGTGTATATCTCAGTGTGCAAACTGGGCGTGGATCTGCACTATTCTATAACCCTATGCGCATTTTAAGGGAACGCCCCTGACCTGCCCATGCCCCTCCCTTGGCCACACCCCCTTTTCTGATCTGCACAGAAACATCTGCTATTCTATAAAGGGGCGCGTAAGTGTGTTTTCGCATAGATCTGCCATTTCTGTCCCGTTTGAGTGCCTTGCATCTGTTAGAACACTTTTCTGTCCCAAAGGATTTATTTAGATTTTGCTCACACCTTTTTCAGTAGTAGCTCAAGGTCAGTTACATTGAGGTACGCTGGTTAGTTCTCTGTCCAAGGAGGGCTCACAATCTAAGTTTGTACCTGAAGCAATGGAGGGTTAAGTGACTTGCCCAAGATCACAAGGAGCAGCTGTGGGATTTGAACCGGCCACCTCTGGATTGCAAGACCAGTGCTCTAACCACTAGGCCACTCCTCCACTAACATTTGGTGTCATAGGTAGAATTCTCCTGTTAGTGTGTGTGTTTGCTATTTTGGAAACCTACACTTTTAAATGCTCCTAATTAAGTACAGAGGCCATAATCTTTCTGATTGATCAATTTTGAGGGGAAAAAGACTGAGGGATTATGGGGCGGCACCTCCCTTACTCCCTCATATGAAGTGCTGCCCGAAATGAGCACACTGTATAGAACCTATGTGTACCCAGGAGCAGCTGTAAATCCCAACATTGGTCTCTAATTACAGACGTGCATTCCATTTGCAAAACAGGATTTGGTTCCACCCTAGTCCCACTCAAACTAAGATATACCAGGGTTGCACACGGCCAGATACAGCTGCCAAACTTGGCCGGTCAGACTTTAAAAATCAGCGGATTGCCGGTTATAGCATCTGACATAACCAGCTGTTAGCCGCTAAGGGCCAGATCCTACATATGGCGCCTAGATTTGCGCCCCAAAATCCAGTTGCATTCTAAGACTACGAGCGTAACTTAATTGGCTCAACAAGACAATCAGCGTTTTAACAGCACTTCATAATGAGCACTAATCGACAATTTCAAGTTATGCGCACAAGTCGATAAGCGCATTCTATAATGAACTGTGCCTATAGGGTGAAGCGTGCCGTTCAAAATAAATGCGCACAGTTCAAAAGGGGCGTGTTTATGGGTGTTTCGTGGGCATTCCAAAATTTACGCACATAGTTATAGAATATGGCCCAGTCTGCCTAAATCTACGCCAGGTTTTCATTGGTGTAAATGGGCACATGCAGATTTAGGCACGATGATATAGACTAAGTGTATTCTATAGACTGCATGTAAATCTTATAGAGAATAAGCTTAGGCACCATATATAGAATCTGGCCCAAAGCGGTAGTATTCAGCGGTACATGGCCGGTTAGTGGGCATTTGACTGACCAGGTGCTGATCCTTGTGAGTTAGATGCCTTTGAATATCGGGGGAGGAACCAGACTTCGGCGGGAGGGGGTCCAGAGCCTGAGGTGAGGGGGCACATTTTAGCCCCCCCCCCCCGGCGGCGCCGACCCCCCTCCCGCCATTGCCCCCACCCCTGCTGCCGACCCAGGTCATCAGAAACAGAAAGAAGCCTTTTGCGAGAAGAGGACCTCAGCTGGCGGGGGTTGGGGTCCCCCGCCAGCAAAGGCAGGCGACGGCGGGTTGATGGCGGGGGGGGGGGGGGGGGGGGGTTGGGCGGGTCATCGGCAGGGGGATCCAGGACCAAATCTACGGGGGCCCAGGCCCCCATGGCCCCATGTAGCTACGCCACTGGTTGTTACTGCATGTTGATTGCCAGAATTAAAGTGCAGTCACTGAAAGACTTTTGCAGTAACTGTTGGAGACATCCACAGTGGTTTCCCCTTCAGTTAACACAGAAGAAGTATTATTATGGTGCATTAACTGAATAACAGATAACATGGTGCATTTAGCTACACCTATTCATGTGACGTTAACTGAGCCACGTGATCTGCTGCATGAAAGTTAATACATGCTAAAGTACTTATACGCTAATGGTTAAGGCAAAGTCCCCAACCATTCTCTAACCATTCCATGCCCCCTTTTGCATTCAGGGCCGCCGAAAGGGGGGCAGGGGGGACCGGGCCCAGGCCTCCAAGGGGGGCCCTGTGCCGCAGTCCCTGGTATCACCCGCCCACCCTCTGTTCCGTCGACAGCCCCCCTCCGTCCGCCACCGGGCCCCCTACATTCAAATCACAGCGCCTCACCTCCATGTGAAAGCGCAGCGGAAGATCGCCTCCCTCCGAGCCTTCCCTCCCTGTGTCCCACCCTCGTCTGATGTAACTTCCTGTTTCCGTGAGGGCGGGTCACAGGGAGGGAAGGCCCGAAGGGAGGCGATCTGCTGCTGCGCTTTCACACGGAGGTGAGGCGCTGTGATTTGAATGCAGGGGGCCCGGTGGCGGACAGAGGGGGGCTGGGGGTGGGCGGGTGGAGACTGGGGACTGCGGCGCAGCGGCCTCAGGGGGGTGGCGGCGGCAGGGGTGGTAGTAGCTGCATTGTAGAGTGCTGTCACGTCATCAGCTATGTTGTTATAGTTCATTGATCACTTTGAAAACTACCCTCCCTATTTCTTCTTCAGAAGAAAGCACAGAGGAGTTGCATACTAGTGATCGCTCTCGATATTAAAGGTGTCGCGTTTTGGGATCGAATAGAAAAGAAAGGGAGCAGCATCCAGCTGCTGGTGTTTCTTTCCATGCTGGCCTCTGCCAGCTGCATTAAACATAGACATTCAGTTCCAATACTGAATTAGTTGTGAACTCAGCAGCCTGCCTGGAGTTATTCAAGCATTGCCAATATTCAGAGCTCATACCTGAATAGCTAACCTGGTTAGCTTAGTGCAGCTTTTTTGCTGAATAACTCTTGGCTGCAGTGATCAGAACGAGATAGGATATTCAGCAGAACTACCTAGTTATATACCCCTGAATATCCTGTGGGGACCCAGTTAGTGCTAGCTAAAGCATTTATTTCAATTAGAATTTCCTGTTTTTTTTAATATTTCAGATGGGAAGATTTTATTACTTAAATGCATTAAAACCCCACCAAAATGTGCGTGTTTCAAAAACACCTTTTGTTAGTTAAACGAAAACAACCATGTTTTGTGTGGAAATGTACTTACACGCCATAGGAAAAAATATGTTCTATAATCATGCAATGAGGCAAAAAATACTCACAAATCTTTCATAATTACCTTTACTCTTCCAGTTCCGCTCTGTGGCGTATCCCAGGTGTCCAGCACACTTCCTATTGAATTCTGCAATCAGTGCATTGTAGGGATTTCGAATCAGCAAGATTGCCGAGTCAAACATTTCAATTTCTCTCTTGCCACTTTCGTGGGTCTTTACACATATAGTTCTCCCACTTCTCCAGTGATCTTTCTCTCCTTTAAAACCTGTTCAAAGAAATAACCCTCAGCTTCAGATCTCCAGTATTAAGGTAATGATCAGACAAAAAGAACTCAAATCTCTAAAATATGACTAGGTTGTCACTGAAGGCAACCAAAGAATGTGGTGGATGTAGAAAACTATTTACTAAACTCTGTCAGATGCTTAACACGGGTATTAACACATGTTAATTGTTAAAGAGCTCTGTAAAGAGTTAGGAGGTATTTCTATAACAGGGAGCCTCCGTGTAGGTGCCTCAATAACAGTATCTGGTGAACAAAATGAAGACTGACCAAAACAGAAGAAATCCTTCGCAAACAGCAACAGCACACAACCCCACAGCGAAGGAGACAAAGATCACATGGATGATGCTCAAAGTAAGAGTCCTTTATTCACATCCCGTGTTTTGGCCAAAGGGCCTGCCTCAGGAGTCCCTTATCAGATATAACTGTAGTGTATAATATTTCTGTAGTCTATAATTAATTATTAGTAGTTTTATCAACACACATCTGGACAATCTCTCACACATACAGAAACATTATACACTTCTGTTACATCCGATAAGAGACTCCTGAGGTAGGCCCTTTGACCAAAACACAGACCTGCGTTGAGTCTGTGGATGTGAATAAAGGACTCCTACTTTGAGTATCGCCCACGTGAACAAAAAGAAGAGCCGTGGAGAAGCCAATTGGCTCAACCAAACTTATTAAAATGGGTATAAAAAGGTGACTTACAAAAGAGGTTTGACCATGTGACCCTGTAAATTTCCTGCTTACACTGGTTCCCTATTAAATATCATGTTTCCTTCAAAATTCTTACACTCGTTCACAAAGCTTACTATACTGGGGACTCTTCTTATCTTTTGGCTCTTACAATCACACACCATCAAGTAACTTCTGTTCGCTTGGTGTTAACTGGTTAGTCTTTCCTAACCCTAGGCAAACTCACTATAAATCTACATGTCAATCTGCTTTTTTTTTTTTTTTACCTTGCTCCCAAACTTTTGGAACAACCTTCCTGGTCATGTTTGTAGTGAATAATTTTTTCCCAAATTTAAGGCCCCTCTTAAAACTCATTATCAACAGGCTTTTTGTTAAGGTTCTTAGCAGCAGTGAATCAGATCCTGGACTACAGTAATTGATATATTACTCTCTCTCTTGGATGAATGTTGTTACCCTGTTTAATGGCATTCTTTACTCTTTTATTAAATGTTAGTTTTATCGTCCACTGCATAGATCCTTCTACTTTGGAATGTGCAGTATATCAAGTTTTATTAAACAAACATAAATATGTCCAGACTTCATTCAATAGTCCATTGGCCCACCATGTTTGGGCACACTATCTGGGAACCCAGGTGTCATTATGGAATACTAGTGTAACTCAGCATTGATGCGCCTAACCTTTGGGTGAACATAAGAATAGCCATACTGGGTCAGACCAATGGTTCATCTAGTCCAGTATCCTGCTTCAGCAGTGGCCAATCCATTAGCAACATTCCACGCTACTGAACCCAGGGACAAATTGTCTTCCTCCATGTCTATCTCAATAGCAGTCTATGGACTTATCCTCCAGGAACTTGTCCAAACCATTTTTAAATCCAGATACACTAACCACTTATGTCACATCCTCTGGAAATGAGTTCCAGAGCTTAACCATTGAGTGGAAAAATATTTTCTCCTCTTCGTTTTAAAAGTAGTACCGTGTACCTTCTTTGAGTGTCTCCTAGTCTTTGTACTTTTTGAAAAGTAAAAAATAGATTCACTTCTACTCATTCTACAACTCTCAGGATTTTATGAGATGCCTATTATATCTACCTCATCATTTAGTGCAATATATTCTAACTCTCCCATCTTATTTTTTAGGCTTCTAGCATTTGTATATAGACACTTCAAATTGTGTTTTTTTCCTTTGAAGTTGACGGGAATAAATTGCATCCTTTACACGCTCCTGGCTTTCTTTCACCACAAGTCTGGAATACACTACCACGCAATCTGAAAACGATCTATAAACTGACCGACTTCCGCAAACTACTGAAAACCTCTCTCTTTGAGAAAATCTACGGCAAGGATCAAAACACAGGAAGTCCATACGAACTAATAGATACACACCAAAACACTCTATCCTGAAGTTAGACCTTTATGTTCCCTCGATTTTGTTTGTCCCCCTCTCAACTCACCACTGTTATCTTCTGATGATCTATTCCCAAATGATATCCTGTATTTACTCTGTCTTCTATAACTCATCATAATGTAATCCATAATCGTACTGTAACCAATTGTACTTCCATCATTCTCAAAGTATTGTAAGCCACACTGAGCCCGCAAATAGGTGAGAAAATGTGGGATACAAATGCAAATAAATAAAAATTATTGAAAACTCTCTAAAGATCATGTTTCAATAGTATCCTTCAAGGATACTCCACACTGAACCATGAACACCTGGGTGACTGTCGGCTTTCCCTCCATTTTAGTTTAATAGCTGCTCTATCTCCTTTTTAAAAGGTAGCAACAGTAGTCTGGTTCCATCCCGGAAAAGATGGAGTCCATCCTTTCAGTACAGGCTCCCCCTTTCCCAAAATGTTGCCCAGTTCCAAACAAATCTAAATCCCTCATCCCTGCACCATTGTGTCAACCATGCATTGAGACTTTGGATCTCTGCCTGCATCTCGGGTCCTGCATGTCGAATGGAGAGCATTTCTGAAAATGCTACCCTGGAGGATCTGCACTTCTGTTTTCTGCCTATGAGCCTAAATTTGACTTCTAGAACCTCCCTCTCACATTTTCCTATGTTATTGGAACCCACATGTACCAAGACAGCTGGCTCCTCCTCAGCACTATCTAAAATCCTATTTAGGTGACACGTGAGGTCTGCCATCTTTGTAACAGGCAAGTGACCAGGCGATCCTCACACCCACCAGCTACCTACATGCCTAATGATTGAATCACCTGTCCTATCCCTTCCTGAATGGGCAGAAGTTCTTGGAGACATATCCTCGATGCGAGAGGATATTGTATCCCCTGGTGGGCAGGTCTTGGCTGCCTGAGTACTTACTACTTTCACCAGAATGATGCTCTCCTTTTAGGAGTTCTCCCTCCTCCAAGGCAGCACAGGGGCTGCCAGGCTGGAGGTGGGACTTCTCTACAACATCCCTGTAGGCCTCCCTCTATGTACCTCTCTGTCTCCCTCAGCTCCGCCAAGTCTGCTACTCTAGCCTCAAGAGCTCTTTGTATTGGACACACATATATAACCTCTTGCCAAAAGGGAGATAATGCACTCAATGCAAAAGACTGGATTGCACCCTTCTCACTGCTGGACTGCTGTCTGCATCTTAGTATTATTGAGTTAGTAAATAATTTATATTTGCTACGGTGAAAAAAAAGACTGAAGGGAGCGGCTGAAAGGGTAAAAAACTTGAATCAGGCGTGGATGCTGTTCAAAAACACCATCCTAGAAGTACAGGACAAATATATTCCGCGTATTAGAAAAAGAAGAAAAAAGACCACACATCAGCTGGCGAGGCTAAACAGTAAGGTAAAGGAAGTTGTTAGAGCCAAAAAACAATCCTTCAGAAAATGGAGAAGGGAACCGACGGAAGACAATAAGATAAAGCATAAGGAATGTCAAGGCAAATGCAAAAAGGAGATAAGGAGGGCTAAGAAGGACTATGAAAAAAAGTTAGCATTAGAAGCAAAAACACATAGCAAAACTTTTTTTAGGTATATTAAAAGCAGAAAGCTGGCTAAAGAATCGGTAGGGCCACTGGACGGTGTTAAAGGGGCGATCAGGGAAGACAAAGCTGTAGTGGAGAAATTAAATGAATTCTTAACTGCCTATGGAACTGTAATAGAGACTTTAAATGCTAAACAAAGAAAACTGCCTTTGCTAAATAAGCAGAGTAACTTAAAACTAAATACACCGAGATAACCTAATTAACGCTAAGTCTACATTTCCCAAGTTTAAAAACAATTTACGAACAATTAACTTACTAATGAAGACCTGACCTGCTCTGGAAGTCCTCACAGCACTTCAAACTTTTCAAAACACAGCAGCCCACCTTATTCACAATTTGTCGCGCTTTGACAGTGAAACCCCTCTGCTAATTAGACTTCATCAGTTACCCTTAAAAGCTATAGACTGTGCTTTTATTTGTTTAATAATTTATGGAATGGCCCCTAATTACCTGCAGCCACTCATAGAACTTCTCTTGTGTAACACAGTCTGTGAAGCAACAGATTATCTTACACTACATTTCTCCAATTACAGAAAGATTGTTTAATAAATCTGCTCATAAGTACATAAGTAATGCCATACTGGGAAAAGACCAAGGGTCCATCGAGCCCAGCATCTTGTCCACGACAGCGGCCAATCCAGGCCAAGGGCACCTGGCAAGCTTCCCAAACGTACAAACATTCTATACATGTTATTCCTGGAAATTTGGATTTTTCCAAGTCCGTTTAGTAGCGGTTTATGGACTTGTCCTTTAGGAAACCGTCCAACCCCTTTTTAAACTCTGCTAAGCTAACCGCCTTCACCACATTTTCCGGCAATGAATTCCAGAGTTTAATTACACGTTGGGTGAAGAAAATTTTTCTCCGATTTGTTTTAAATTTACTACACTGTAGTTTAATCGCATGCCCCCTAGTCCTAGTATTTTTGGAAAGCGTGAACAGACGCTTCACATCCACCTGTTCCACTCCACTCATTATTTTATATACCTCTATCATGTCTCCCCTCAGCCGTCTCTTCTCCAAGCTGAATAGCCCCAGCCTCCTTAGTCTTTCTTCATAGGGAACAAACATTCTATACATGTTATTCCTGGAATTTTGGAGTTTTCCAAGTCCGTTTAGTAGCGGTTTATGGACTTGTCCTTTAGGAAACCGTCCAACCCCTTTTTAAACTCTGCTAAGCTAACCGCCTTCACCACATTTTCCGGCAATGAATTCCAGAGTTTAATTACACGTTGGGTGAAGAAAAAATTTTCTCCGATTTGTTTTAAATTTACTACACTGTAGTTTAATCGCATGCCCCCTAGTCCTAGTATTTTTGGAAAGCGTGAACAGACGCTTCACATCCACCTGTTCCACTCCACTCATTATTTTATATACCTCTATCATGTCTCCCCTCAGCCGTCTCTTCTCCAAGCTGAATAGCCCCAGCCTCCTTAGTCTTTCTTCATAGGGAACAAACATTCTATACATGTTATTCCTGGAATTTTGGAGTTTTCCAAGTCCGTTTAGTAGCGGTTTATGGACTTGTCCTTTAGGAAACCGTCCAACCCCTTTTTAAACTCTGCTAAGCTAACCGCCTTCACCACATTTTCCGGCAATGAATTCCAGAGTTTAATTACACGTTGGGTGAAGAAAAAATTTTCTCCGATTTGTTTTAAATTTACTACACTGTAGTTTAATCGCATGCCCCCTAGTCCTAGTATTTTTGGAAAGCGTGAACAGACGCTTCACATCCACCTGTTCCACTCCACTCATTATTTTATATACCTCTATCATGTCTCCCCTCAGCCGTCTCTTCTCCAAGCTGAATAGCCCCAGCCTCCTTAGTCTTTCTTCATAGGGAACAAACATTCTATACATGTTATTCCTGGGATTTTGGATTTTTCCAAGTCCGTTTAGTAGCGGTTTATGGACTTGTCCTTTAGGAAACCGTCCAACCCCTTTTTAAACTCTGCTAAGCTAACCGCCTTCACCACTTTCTCCGGCAACGAATTCCAGAGTTTAATTACACGTTGGGTGAAGAAAAAGTTTCTCCGATTTGTTTTAAATTTACTACACTGTAGTTTCATCGCATGCCCCCTAGTCCTAGTATTTTTGGAAAGCGTGAACAGACGCTTCACATCCACCTGTTCCACTCTACTCATTATTTTATATACCTCTATCATGTCTCCCCTCAGCCGTCTCTTCTCCAAGCTGAATAGCCCTAGCCTCCTTAGTCTTTCTTCATAGGGAAGTCGTCCCATCCCCGCTATCATTTGTCGCCCTTCGCTGCACCTTTTCCCAAACGTACAAACATTCTATATATGTTATTCCTGGAATTGTGGATTTTTCCCAAGTCCATTTAGTAGCAGTTTATGGACTTGTCCTTTAGGAAACCGTCTAACCCCTTTTTAAACTCTGCTAAGCTAACCGCCTTCACCACTTTCTCCGGCAACGAATTCCAGAGTTTAATTACACGTTGGGTGAAGAAAAAATTTTCTCCGATTTGTTTTAAATTTACTACACTGTAGTTTCATCGAATGCCCCCTAGTCCTAGTATTTTTGGAAAGCGTGAACAGACGCTTCACATCCACCTGTTCCACTCCACTCATTATTTTATATACCTCTATCATGTCTCCCCTCAGCCGTCTCTTCTCCAAGCTGTATAGCCCTAGCCTCCTTAGTCTTTCTTCATAGGGAAGTCGTCCCATCCCCGCTATCATTTGTCGCCCTTCGCTGCACCTTTTCCCAAACGTACAAACATTCTATACATGTTATTCCTGGAATTGTGGATTTTTCCCAAGTCCATTTAGTAGCAGTTTATGGACTTGTCCTTTAGGAAACCGTCCAACCCCTTTTAAAACTCTGCTAAGCTAACCGCCTTCACCACTTTCTCCGGCAACGAATTCCAGAGTTTAATTACACGTTGGGTGAAGAAACATTTTCTCCGATTTGTTTTAAATTTACTACACTGTAGTTTAATCGCATGCCCCCTAGTCCTAGTATTTTTGGAAAGCGTGAACAGACGCTTCACATCCACCTGTTCCACTCCACTCATTATTTTATATACCTCTATCATGTCTCCCCTCAGCCGTCTCTTCTCCAAGCTGAATAGCCCTAGCCTCCTTAGTCTTTCTTCATAGGGAACAAACATTCTATACATGTTATCCCTGGGATTTTGGATTTTTCCAAGTCCGTTTAGTAGCAGTTTATGGACTTGTCCTTTAGGAAACCGTCCAACCCCTTTTAAAATTCTGCTAAGCTAACCGCCTTCACCACATTTTCCGGCAATGAATTCCAGAGTTTAATTACACGTTGGGTGAAGAAATATTTTCTCCGATTTGTTTTAAATTTACTACACTGTAGTTTAATCGCATGCCCCCTAGTCCTAGTATTTTTGGAAAGCGTGAACAGACGCTTCACATCCACCAGTTCCACTCCACTCATTATTTTATATACCTCTATCATGTCTCCCCTCAGCCGTCTCTTCTCCAAGCTGAATAGCCCTAGCCTCCTTAGTCTTTCATCATAGGAAAGTCGTCCCATCCCCGCTATCATTTTAGTCGCCCTTCGCTGCACCTTCTATCAATGGACTTTACATACCTAGGCACGAAATGATAGTATTACCAAAATCAATTAAACATCAATATAAACAGGTCTGCAAATCTCTTCAAAAAAATTGTTGTCAACAGAAAACTAACTTTTCTGCTTCATTTCTATATAATGTCACTCTGTAGTTTCTGTATCCAATTTAATCAATTGCTTCCTGTGCTAACCTTTCAATTGTATTGTACGTATAATATCTTCCTTGCACTCATTTTAAGAATCGGCTATTTTTTTTTATTGATGTCAGGTCAAACAAATAAAGAGATGCAATACAAAAAAAAATGGCATTCACAGACCGAAGCCTGGTAAGAACATGACTATCCAAACCTAAGAGCAGGAATCATCTCATCATCAAAATTTTCGCCCATAGAAAACCAGACACCCTCCCTACTCCTTACCTGCTGCCAACCTAGTGAAAAAAATTAACAAAGCTGTAATGAATCGTCCAAATACCCAAAAGGTCACCGCCCCACATATTCTTTACTTACTCATACTAAACTAAAACAGACAACACAGAGGGTCTGAACTCTTATAGCCCCCCACCAAAGAAAATGCAAGGTAAACACAATGCAAGAAAGTCTATTAAACAACAGGAGAAAGAAAAGTGTGTGTGGGGGGCGGGGGGAGTTTCACACTGGAACACCAATCAGAGCACCCAGTTGATTTAAAGTGTGACTTCGAGCACGAGAGACAGAGAATGGATATACTGTCCCCCCAGACTGCATAAAAGTTAATTGCATGGCTTGAAGCTCCATCAAAAGCAACTCATGAAGTCTGTTCCTCCAATGCCAGTATTGAGGGGCTGTAGACTTAGTCCAATTATGGAAAATACACTTCTTCCCCACCATACAAGCCTTAACCACCCAAGTTACCTGAGGTTTAACCTGTACACCCAAGGAAGAAACCTGGCCCAACAGGGCACTGCTCAGAAGAAATGGAATATTTATTTATTTATTGCATTTTTATCCCACATTTTCCCACCTCTTTGCAGGCTCAATGTGGCTTACAATACATCATGAGCGGTGGAAATATATTAGAAAATAGACATTTAGTGTTACAGAAGGATCTTGGGTAACATGATAATGAAAAAGAAAAACATGATAGTAGTATAATAAGTAGATACTATAATATGCTCCAAATAGCAGATCAAAGCTCTCCAAAAGGACTTGACCAGTCTGCACTACCAAAAGGCATGAGAAAACATATTAGGAAGTTCCCCACATTTAAGGCAAAGAGAAGTATCACTATAGTCCATGGCATATAGTCTAGATTGTGAAATGTAAGCCCAAAATACTACCTGATATTGGCACTCCCGAAGTACTGCACTACACACCCACACCAGAACCTGACGGATACATCGTAGAAGGTCCTGGGAACTAACTGAGGAACGCAAATCTGCCAACCAGCGAGTAGCCAGGTCCCCCAGATCTCGATGAGGACACGTAAGTAACCATTTATGCAGTAAAGAAACTGAAACATCAAAAAACTCCTGGAATCTAGAGGCCAGATCAATGCGAAGATGCGAACAATCCAAAGAAGCAATATAATGAGTAAGGGTTGCAAAGTCCTTGCTCATCAGGAAATAAAGCAGCTGCGGAGTGAAGGGAGCCTGTCGGGGAGAGAAAGTGATACAGCTGACTAAAGCCATGGCTCACCCATTGCAACAACACCTGATTAGCAGTACCTGGAGAAAAATCCAAGTTGCCCTGGACAGGCAACAAACCATTACGATAAGAATTAAACTTCCACAACTGAGCAAGATGTTGCCACACTGCTCGAATTAGTTTAACACATTCGTTCACAGATCAGTCGGTAAAATGGAGGCCCTAGCATGCAATACATAGAGGGGATGTAATGGAAAGCAAAGGGCAGATTCCATGGGCACTGGGGAAAGTATTCCCTTGGGTAAGAGAATCACATAAATGTCGCAACACACAAGCCATATTGTATAACTTAAAATCTGTCAGGCCCAAACCCCCCTCCACCAATTACCCACCATGAATTGAAATTTGACCTTCGGCTTGTTACCCGCCCACTCCCCAACAAAAGCAAGAAACTAGACTATTGAGAGATTTCAAATCTTTTGAAGTTAAGGTAAAGAGGAAGGGCTTGCAAATAATATAACCATTTGGGGAAGATGACCATAGAGAAAAGATTGATGCACCCTAACAAAGATAAGGGGAGGTTAGACCATTACCACAATTTGCTGGCAGTAAAGGATTGTAATTGAGATATGTTAGTTTGGTACAGTTGAGAATGGTTAAAGGCACATTTTTTCAATAAAGATATTTTCTAAACATTGAATATATTGGAGTCTAGTTGTAAATTAATGACAGTTGAGAAGGAGCCACACATAACTGGACCCTCAAATATGTAAAAGAGTCAAAAGCTCTAAGCAAAGGACAACCTGAAGGTTTAGACTAAAATGGCCTTCATACATGTAGACTCGACATGGAACCGTGTTTCGGCAATAAAATGCCTGCCTTAGAAGTCAATGTGGATATGTTTCTGAAATAATGGCCACACTGTACAAATGTACAAAAAAAGACAGCAAAGCTTCTATAGAACTGTTTCTCAACTCTCTCCTGGAGACACACCAAGAGGGGCATTTTCGAAAGAAACGTCTTAAGTTGGAATTTGGACGTCTTTGTAAAACGACCAAATTCGGAGGCAGGGAAAAGGTCATTTTCAAAAAAAGATGGACGTCCATCTTTGTGTTCGAAAATATCATGGATGCCCTTGGATTTGGACGTCTTTGATTTCGGCCATTTTCGAATGCAAAGACATCCAAGTCTAAAACATCCAAAGTCAAGCCATTTGGATGTGGGAGGAGCCAGCATTTTTAGTAGACTGGTCCCCCTGACATGCCAGGACAGCAATCAGGCACCTAGGGGGCACTGCAGTGGACTTCATAAAATGCTCCCAGGTACACAGCTCCCTTAGCTTGTGTGTTGAGCCCCCCCCCCCAAACCCACTACCCCCAACTGTACACCACTACCATAGCCCTTACGGGTGAAGAGGGGTACCTATATGTGGGTAGAGAGGATTTCTGGTAGGTTTTGGAGGGCTCACTGTTTCCTCCGCAACTGTAACAGGTGTGTGTGTGTGTGGGGGGTGGGGGGGTATGGGCCTGGGTTCACCTGTCTGAAGTGCACTGCACCTACTAGTAAACTACTCCAGGGACCCGTATGCTCTGTCATGGACCTGAGTATGACATCTGAGGCTGGCAAGTAATATCTTTAATCATGTTTTTTGAGGGTGGGATGGGGTTAGTGACCACTGGGGGTGTAACGGGAGGTCATCCCCGATTCCCTCCAGTGGTCATCTGGTAATTTCGGGCACCTTTTTGTGCTTTATTCGTAAGAAAAACAGGTCTGGGTGAAAATGTCCAAGTTTTAGTCCTGGACGTCTCTGCTTTTTTCCATTATGGCTCAAAGACGTCCAAGTCTTAGGAACGGCCAAATCCCGCCTCAACTATGCCTCCGATACACCCTCTTGAGATTTGGACTTCCTTGCGACGGACTTCTGAGAAAGACGACCAAAATCGGGTTTCAATTATACTGATTTGGACGTCGCTGTGAGATGGACGTCCAAGTGCCGATTTATGTCACTTTTTGGACGTGCATCTCTTTCAAAAATGAGCCTGCTAGTTAGTCACATTTTTAGGACTATCACAATGAATATGCATAATATAGATATTCATAAATGGGTCTCTACTATATGCATATCTATCTCATGAATATTCATTCATTGTGGTAATCCTGAAATCCGACTGGCTAGATGAGCCTCCAAGAGAGGATTGAGAAGTACTTTTCTACAGTAACAGAGCCTACTTTTTGTTGATGGTCAGGACCTCTCTACAAGAAGAATAAAGGTACTAGACCTAGTTGAAATAAGTCCAATGGACATCTTTAGCAGTAACGGGAGGATCATAAACTGAGTAACAATGTGAGCACATTCCCCTGTATTCTATATAGCATGACTTAAGTTGCGTTCGCAAATCCGGTCATATTCTGGATTTCAGCATGCAAATTAATCAACTTACAAGCCAATCAGCACCGATAAATGCCACTTAACAACCAATTGACACTAATTGGCATTAATTAGAATTTACGTTCACAACTGTCTAAGCGTATTATGTAAAGTGATGTGCGTAAATTCTAAGGCACATAGTTGAAAAGGGGGCATGGAATGGATGAGTCATGGGCATTTATAAAATCTATGTGCGTTGTTATAGAATACATCCGATCTGCACCTAATTTAAGCATCGGAATTTACACCCATGTTTTACTTGGCGTAATTGTCCCCAACTAAATTTAGTTGTGCGGAAGGGCACTCGGAGTATTCTATAAACCGCACTGAAATTTAGGCATATTCTATAAAGTACGCCTAAATTTAGGAGTACTTCATAGAATATACCTAGGCTTATTTTTTTTTCAACAACAATTTGTTTGGCGTGATATATAGAATCTAGCCCATTTTGTGTTTAATACCTTTACTGTAGAGGGCTCCATCAAAATAATAACTGCCAGTGTAGTATCCTGTAGCATGTTCTATTAAATGTCGAACCCATGTGTTCCCGGCACCTGGGAAGCTGGACAGTGCAACAAATACTTTAGATTTTGTAGCGAGGAATCTTCTATCTGTACATCTAGTATCTAAAAATAAGAAGAGGAAAAGATGTTATTGCTAGGTCAACAGCATTTCATCACTTGTTTCATCACTGTAAAGTGCCTATTGTTGTTGCTATCCTCATCCATCCATCCACCCACATAAACCAGGGCCTTTCTCTATGGCAAATTTGGATCAAATGTAGTAGAAATGTTTCCTATCCAAGTGCTAATGTTTGTCAAACATCACTCAAATATATCCAGGGGGAGGACCTTCAATAGATGTCCTGCAAGATCAGAGTCATCCTTGGCTTGTCAAGAACAGGGAGAAACCAGAGCCCAAAACACGAGAAAACTATGAAACAACCTTCTTTGCCTTCTGATAGATGCACATATTACTGCAACTTATTAATTATTATATAGGGAACAATTTTATAACAGGAGACCTGTGTGAGAAGTAAAGGGTGCCTCTTATAAGCCTATCTGATAAAGATACACGGAGCGACATAATCGAACGGGGGTGCCCATCTATAAGGGTGCCCATCTCTAGGGATGGCCCTGGAAAGCGGTGTCTCCGACCGTATTATCCAAACAAGATGGGCGGTCATCTTTCGTTTCGATAATACGGTCGGGGACGGCTAAATCTTAACATTTGGGCTGCCTTTAGAGATCACCGCCCTTAGAGATGGCCGACATTGGTTTTCGCCAATAATGGAAACTAAGGGTGGCCATCTCAAAACCGGCCACATCCAAGCCATTTGGTTGGACATAACCTATTCGTCTGGTATTGATGACAAGGAGCACTTGACACAATGCCATTGACAAAGAAAAGCAAAACTAAATCAGTAAGAAACATCACAACCAAATGTAACACCAGAGCTCTGCCAATTGTCCCACTTGTGTGTTTTGAGTTTACAAAAGGTAAAATTAAAGACCCCGGAACAGTAGCAGTAGGCAATTGGGGTAGCCGCTCCAGACAATGCCACCAGAGGCCACAATACGCCTGAGAGCTTCATACTTTTTATGCATGGATGCAGTTGCACAATTTTTCAAAAGTTCTTTTCTGTGAGTACGATAGGCTTTACATGTGGAAAAAAAAGGTCTATAAAGCTACCCATAACTTCTCTCATTCTATAACTTTAGCACCTAAATGTGGAGAAGGCATTGGCGGGGCATGGGTGAATTTCACACATAGAGGGGCATAATCGAACAGGGCGCCCAAGTTTTCCTGAGGACGTCCTCGCAGAACATCCCCCGCGAAGGGGCGGGGAAACCCATATTATCGAAACAAGATAGGCGGCCATCTTTCGTTTCGATAATACGGTCGGGGACGCCCAAATCTCAACCTTTAGGACGACCTTAGAGATGGTCGTCCCCAGTTTTCACTGATAATGGAAACCGAGGACGCCATAGGCGCCCGGTATAAGAGGACCGCTGCCCCCACCCCGCGGAGCTGCAGACTTCCCTGCTCCCCAGTCACCAATCATCTCCCATTTCTGCCCTCAGCTGCCCTCTCCCTACCTTTAAATATTGTAATTTTCCTCGAGCAGGCGGCGCCGGCATTGCAAGCAGCAGCAGGCTCCAGCCTTCCCTCACATGGCTCCGCCCTCTTCTGACATATTTCCTGTTTCCCCGAGGGCAGAACCATGCGAGGGAAGGCTGGAGCCTGCTGCTGCTTGCAATGCTGGCGCTGCCTGCTCGAGGAAAATTACAATATTTTAAGGTAGGGCAAGAGCAGGAAGGGAACGAGGGCTATCAGCTGAGGGCAGATGTGAGATGATTGACGACAGGGGGAGTGGGGGTCGGGGGGGCTGGAAGAAGGCAGGAAATGGCTGGCAGAAGGGAGATGGTTGACATGGGCTGCTGGATGGAGTAGAGGGGAGGGGAGGGTTGCTGGACATGGGTGGATGGAGGGGAGAGGAGGGTTGCTGGACATGGGTGGATGGAGGGGAGAGGAGGGTTGCTGGACATGGAGGATGGAGGGGAGGGCAGGGGAGAGGACAGTTGCTGGACATGGGTGGATGGAGGGGAGAGGAGGGTTGCTGGACATGGGTGGATGGAGGGGAGAGGAGGGTTGCTGGACATGGGTGGATGGAGGGGAGAGGAGGGTTGCTGGACATGGGAGGATGGAGGGGAGGGCAGGGGAGAGGACAGTTGCTGGACATGGGTGGATGGAGGGGAGGGGAGAGGAGGGTTGCTGGACATGGATGGAGGGGAGGGAAGAGTGAGGAAGGAGATGAGATGAGGGAAAAGGAAGAGAGAAAAACTGCACATGGAGGAAGAAAATAGGCAGAAGCTGGATCCACTGGACAGTCAAGTCTGTGGAGGACCCAGCTTTTACTTACGGATGTAGGGCAAGAAATGAAGAAAGGCGGAAAGTAAAGAAATAAATGGAAAGGAAGCCCTGGAAACGGAGTTAAGAGGACAGATAGCAGCATAATTTATTTTTATTTATTTATTTATTGCATTTGTATCCCACATTATCCCACCTATTTGCATGCTCAATGTGGCTTACAGAGTTTTGTTATGACATTGTCATTACAGGAAATCAGATACAATTGGTATTGTACAGAGATTTGTTATGACATAGTTATTACAGGATATCAAACCTATAAATGGCAAGTGACCGACTCACCTGCAAATGCGCAGTAGAGACTTCCCTCTCTGTCCCGCCCCCGCGTCAAGACGTGATGACGGGGGAAAGGGGGCGGGACAGAGAGGGAAACTGCGCTGAAGGGGAGGGAGGGAACCGCTGACGTCGCTACCGCTCCCCCCCCCCCCCAAGGTAGCCGCTACCGCCCCCCCACCCCCAGAGTCGCCACCACCCCCCCCTTCACCCGGCCCGGGCCCTCTCTTCGTTATTCAACTTACAGCAGCGCCGAAACAGCAGCAAGCAGCTCAGCTTCAGCTCCTGTCGGCCTTCCTTCCCTGCCTGTGCCCCGCCCTCGCCGACGTGACGTCACATGAGGGCGAGGCACAGGCAGTGAAGGAAGGCCAACGGGAGCTGCTGCTTGCTGCTGTTTTGCCGCTGCTGTAAGTTGAATAACGAAGAGAGGGCCCGGGCCGGGTGGAGGGATGGCGGCAACTCGGGGGGGGGGGGGGGGGTACGGTAGCGGTGGCGACCTCGCGGGGAGGGGGAAGGAAAACCCCAATATCAGCCCGTTTTTACGGGCTCAACGGCTTGTCAATTATAATTGGTAGTATACAAAGATTAAGTAAGGGAAGAGAGCTGGAGGTGTTAGGGAGGATACATAGGCGGTCGGTGGCCCAACTGTTTGGGGAGGCTAAAGGGGGTGGAGTTAGGGGTGGGGCCAGGGGTGGAGCTTAAATCCATAATTGTCTGATAACACACAGAAAAAATAAAAATAAAAATAAAAGTCACAATACCTTTTAAATTTAGATATTAGATACATATGTCAAAGAATAAAGTGATTGCTCAAAGCATATACTAACCATAATCGCTCAACTGCAAAACACTATGCACATCTTTGTGCAAAAACACACTCAGAACTTTACTGTACCAAAAATATACACCATTAGGGGATTATAGCCCATTTAGTTATGTTTAAACAAAAGAGATCTGCATTAAAAAAATATTTATTTTTATTTTGACCTATAAAACCACTTGTCCCTGAAACATGCCTAAAAACAGAATAATCCAGTTGTGTATCTAAAATGCAAATTCCTACAAATGAGATGACATTAAATGTGATTCCATGTGCCCCAGCTTTAGCCTTGTTAAGATCAACAATCAAGAACAACCTGGATGCAGCAGCTCAAAAGTTTGTTTGTTTTGTTTGGGCTGAAGGCAGTGAGGATGTCATGTTGGGGAAACACATTAACCAAATTGGCTTCCTTGTTTACTTACTGGGCTACAAAGGCTCACTTCCACTCCTTTTGGGAGTCTTGCATCTTTCTCCCTGTTTCTTCTGCTGCCTGCTGTCTCCCCCCATTGTCATTTTTACTGCACTGAAGAGTTCTGCCTCAGCACCGGCAATTCAGAGACTCAGAGTCAGCCTTCTGCCAGCGTCGGGGCTTCTCCTCAGTGGCGTCCTGGACTCTAACGTAACTTCCTCTTTTCTGCAGAGCTGGGAGGGAGTGAGACTCGCCTGAAGAGAAAGCCCCGACGCTGGCAGAAGGCAGAACTCTTCAGTGCAGTAAAAATGACGATGGAGACGGCGGGCAGCAGAAGAAACACAAGATGGTCAGGGTTGGGCTGGGGAGGCTTAGCCTCCCCAAGCCTCTTATACGGGGCACCTATGGGAGGACAGTATAGAAGGTGGATAGTATAGAATCGGATACTGGGCCAGCATGATCAGAAAAACAAAGTCACCAGACAACAAACGTAGAAAAGATCATTTTATTTTCATTATAATGTTTGGAATATGTCCACTTTGAGAATTAGGTGCTCAACATTAAAAGTTTATATTTATTTACTTATTTATGGCATTTTATCCCACATTAAACATGAATTAGGGTGTTTTGTGGCTCTACACGTATCATGATATTATGATTCCTTGTTTCATATTGTTGACGGTCTGCATTTTCCATAGTAACATAGAAGATGACGGCAGAAAAAGACCTGCACGGTCCATCCAGTCTGCCCAACAAGATAAACTCACATGTGCTACTTTTTGTGTATACCTTACCTTGATTAGTACCTGTCCTTTTCAGGGCACAGACCGTATAAGTCTGCCCAGCACTATCCCCGCCTCCAAACCACCAGTCCCGCCTCCCACCACCGGCTCTGGCACAGACCGTATAAGTCTGCCCAGCACCATCTCCGTCTCCCACCACCGGCTTTGCCACCCAATCTCATCTAAGCTCTTTAGGATCCAGTCCTTCTGAGCAGGATTCCTTTATGTTTATCCCACGCATGTTTGAATTCCATTACCGTTTTCGTTTCCACCACTTCCCGCGGGAGGGCATTCCAAGCATCCACTACTCTCTCCGTGAAATATGTATGGTACAGTAAGGTTCTGAGTGTGTTTTTGCACAAAGTTGTGCATAGTGTATTTTAGTTGAGCGATTGTGGTTAGTATATACTTTGAGCAACCACTTTATTCTTTGACATATGATACATATCTAATATCTAAATTTAATAAAAGGTATTAATTGTGACTTATTTTTATTTATTTTTTCTGTGTGTTATCAGACAATTATGGATTTAAGCTCCACCCCCAACCCCGCCCCTTTAGCCTCCCCAAACAGTTGGGCCACCGACCGCCTGTGGAGGACGCCCATCTCAGTAATGATCAAATCCAAGCCATTTGGTCATGGGAGGAGCCAGCATTCGTAGTGCACTGGTCCCCCTGACATGCCAGGACATCAACCGGGCACCCTAGGGGGCACTGCAGTGGACTTCAGAAAAAGCTCCCAGGTGCATAGCTCCCTTACCTTGTGTACTGAGCCCCCCAAAACCCACTCCCCACAACTGTACACCACTACTACCATAGCCCTTAGGGATGAAGGTGGGCACCTAGATGTGGGTACAGTGGGTTTCTGGTGGGTTTTGGAGAGGTCACATTTACCACCACAAGTATAACAGTAGAGGGGATGGGCCTGGGTCTGCCTGCATGAAGTGAACTGCAGTACCCAATAAACTACTCCAGGGCCCTGCATACTGTTGTCATGGAGCTGGGTATGATATTTGAGGCTGGCATAGAGGGCTGGAAAAAATATTACAATTTTTTTTTAGGGTGGGAGGGGGTTAGTGACCACTGGGGGAGTAAGGGGAGGCCATCCCCTATTCCCTCCGGTGGTCATCTGGTCATTTAGGGCACATTTTTGTGGCTTGGTCATAAAAAAAAAGGACCAAGTAAAGTCGGCCAAGTGTTTGTCAGGGACGCCCTTCTGTTTTCCATTATCGGCAGAGGACGCCCATGTGATAAGCATGCCCCAGTACCGCCTTCGCTATACTTCCAACACGCCCCCGTGAACTTTGGTTCTCCCCGAGACGGAAAGCAGTTGAGGACGCCCAAAATTGTCTTTTGATTATGCCGATTTGGGCGACCCTGGGAGAAAGACGCCCATCTCCCGATTTGTGTCGAAAGATGGGAGGCCTTCTCGTTCGAAAATAAGCCTGATTGGCATGCAAATTATAGAACACTGTAAATTACGTGCTAAAGTGCAACATTTCTAATCTAATCTAATCTATTCAATCTAATCCAATCCAAGGTCCTATGTGGTTTACAATCTCTGCTTGGCAGAGCTTATGATCTGTTCAACTCAAACAAGACAAATTTCCACCCTCACATTTATGCTTGTCTTTTACATGACGTGATAGCGCCTAAATGTGGGGGCGCAAATGCGGATTTATACTCAGTTCTATAATGGAATCTGCACGCCCAGATGCTGTTGTAGAACTCATGCTCAGCACCCTGCATTTTGGCACCCAAATTTGGGCAACCTTTACAGAATTGCCCTCATATTGGAGGTTTCCAAAATCAGGAATATAATAACTGTTGGGTTCGCAATACATAATATAGGAACATTCTCATACTCGTACTGTATGCTATATTTTTCTAATAATATAAGAATATTTAGAATACGGGAAGGATTAAGCATACAGGAAGTAATTTTATAAATCTTTTGTATGCACAATATGTTGATTTACATACATAAACTCTGTTGAAGCCTCTTAAAAAATAGGTCATGCCTAAAAGCAGGCACAGTGAAAATTTGTAGAGTAGGCAGGTTCAGGGAAGGGCAGAGCACAGGGGGCATAGCCAAACACCCAATTTTAGGCGGACCTGAGCACAAAATGGTGGACATAACAACTCCCCCTTCTGCCCAGTATCTCTCCCACCCCCTCCAGGCTATTTAAGTGACCCCCCCCCCCTCAGCTCTCTTGATTCCCCCCCCCACCCAGTACCTTTTAAATAGTTTAGGTCTTCTCTGGAAGTGAACAGCAACTCATTCCCCTTGCTAGCACCAGCTCCAAGCCTTCAACTCTGATGTAACTTCCTGCTCTCACAAACAGGAAGTTGTGTCAGAGAAAAGGCTCAGGGCCAGCATGATCAGGAGGAATGTGCTACTGCTCTCTTTCAGCAAAGAACTAATGGATTTTAAGGTACCAGGGGGTTGGTGGAGTGGAGTTGACCCCCCCACCCCGATCGCTTGAGGGGAGAGATGCCAAGAGTCTTCGGCTGGTGGTGCTTGGGGATCCCTGCCAGCCACATCTCTGCTGTGCTGCTGCTTGGGTGGGCCTGCGTCCAAAGTTGGTGGGCCTGTGCCCACCCATGGCTACGTCATTGGAAAAGAGTCACAATTTATGCACGTGCATGCATACTAACTTTACTTGCTAACATTCATGCCAGTTTATGAGTTGGCATAAATATCCGTGGCTTTATCTAGATACTATTCCTGCAGGATTTGTGCTAGTATTTTATAAATACACAAACACCTATGTGTTTTTATAAATGGTTACTACTGCTACTTATTTCTATAGCACAGCTAGATATATGCAGCAATGTACACAAACACATAAGAGACAAGCTCTACCAAGCAGAGCTTATGATCTGTTCAAGTCAAATGCACAGGGATGGGGACCATGGGAAATCCATGGGAATCCACCATATTGGTGACAGGGTTAGGGTGGGGATGGAAAAGAATTGACTGGGGATGGGGTGGGGATGGTGACCAGATTATATCCCTGTTCATATGTCTACTTCCTCCCCAATTAAGCAAGGCGACTTGTTTTGAAACTGCTCTAGCAGAAGCCAATTTGCAAAAAGCATTTATGCATTTGGTGGTGGCACTGTTTAGTTCATCTGTGACTTACCTTGTACTGGAGTTTGATAGACAGCACAATATGTTTCCTGTGCTGGAGCCTCTGCAATGCTGCTAACATTCAATATTCTGCCACAGTGTAATTCATCGACACTGTCATGCAGAGTAAAGTGTGTCGTGGGAGAGGCACAGAAGCACGCCATCCCTCTCATGACAGCCAAGGGAAATTCCTACAAAAAAGGAGAAGAGAAGAAAATCACGGCGTCAATATCGCTGAGAGTAAAATAAATTGTCTTTAAGCCGAAGGTATAATGGAAAGTGTTTTGTGAGTTTCAAATACTCTCTGGCTTCACCAGACCTCAATTTTACTACAATTGGCATTTGTAATATAGAAAAAAATTGTATTCAAATTTCATACTTAAGTAAGAAATTGGATTCCAGTTTGTTCCGACCTCTTGTTGCTTTCTATTTCTGTTATTTACTGCCATCCTGAGCAGCTTAGAGAATAAAAAGAAAAACTACCAGGCGCTTCCTCTGGCTTTACAAATGAGGCATAAATAAAAGTACTTTTTTTTTGGAACATGGTACATGGGTGCCCTGCTATGAAATTATCACCATAGGGTTAATGAGATACAAAACATGCAAATATATGCAAAGCTGTTCAATACTATGTACATTCTATAATGTGAATTGCAGTGAATACTGCAAGTTGGATTATAGCTGGAAAAATAACTTCAGTAGTTACCATCCCAGAAGCATTGGAACTCAAAGCATAGCCCGATGCTCCCTGGCTGCATCTTAAAGAGGTCACAGTGATGTCTCCCCACTCTCCCAAGCAGCACCCACACCCTCACCTGCTCAGCAGCCTCTTCCCCAGTCACCCCCCATCACATCTTCCTCTCAATTAAAATTCCATCATCAAGTCCCCATTTCCCCATGAACCCCCCCCCCCCCCCGATATGGAAACATGACTCCAAGGGGTAGAATCACGAGACTACCACTAGGGGTGACATTCTGAGAGATAGTGCCAGCAAGGGCAGGAACAACTGGGGATAATTCCTACACAAGAACCCTCTATACCACCAGATTGGGCCGTAAGGCCATCGGGATTGGGAGGAGGGTCCTTTTGGATCATGCAAAAAACACTACAAAGAAAATGTTCTACTCAATGTGGAAACTTAAAAGGATCAAACCTTTTTCCCAAGGGAAATATTCCGTAGCCTGGTACAATCGATGGTGCTAAGTCATCTAGATTATTGCAATGCCATCTACGCCGGATGCAAAGAACAAGTCATTAAGAAACTTCAAACAGCTCAAAACACAGCAGCCAGGCTCATACTTGGGAAAGCGAAATACAAAAGCGCCAAACCCCTAAGAGAGAAACTACACTGGCTCCCTTTAAAAGAACGAATTGCGTTCAAAGTTTGCACCCTGGCCCACAAAATCGTTCACGGGGAAGCTCTGACCTATATGTCAGACCTCATAGACCTACCTATTAAGAATGCAAAAAGATTATCATGAACATTCCTCAATCTCCACTACCCCAGTTGCAAAGGACTAAAATATAAATCCATATACGCATCCAGCTTCTCCTACGTATGCACGCAACTATGGAATGCATTACCGAAAGCCATGAAATCAATACATGACCTAACAATCTTCCGTAGATTACTGCAAACGAACCTGTTCAAGAAAGCTTACCATAATGTTTCATCTTAAATACGAAACAAATAGACTTTACAAGAACTAGACAAAACCGAACTTTTGCCGCTTAACTGTTTAACCTCACTGCTATTAAAGAAAGCTACATAATACGCATTACCAACCTACTTCCTAGATGACTAGGATATCTTTATAGTCGATGACCTAACTTATGCTACAACTCATTTTATCACTAAGAGACCTTTAAGCAATGTCATAATGCATTCCTCTGTACCATGTATGTAAGCACCTTAATGCAAAATCATTTGTATGTAATACCAAAATGTACTCTTTTTTTACCATGTATGCATGCACCTAAATGTAATACCATCTGAAATTCTGTACCGGAAATGGCAAGCGCCATCACGGCATAATGTAAGCCACATTGAGCCTGCAAATAGGTGGGAAAATGTGGGATACAAATGCTACAAATAAATAAATAAAAATATTGTAATCCTTTTAAATTCTTCAATCTTCTAAAATATTTACATCTTTCCCTAGGGATTGATTCTTTGTGTTTTTGTTATATCTTTCAGGATCTACCGGGATGGACCAGGATCAAAGACTCTCCCTTCTCAGGTAAATAAGTACATAAGTAGTGCCATACTGGGAAAGACCAAAGGTCCATCCAGCCCAGCATCCTGTCACCGACAGTGGCCAATCCAGGTCAAGGCACCTGGCACGCTCCCCAAACGTAAAAACATTCCAGACAAGTTATACCTAAAAATGAGGAATTTTTCCAGTCCATTTAATAGCGGTCTATGGACTTGTCCTTTAGGAATCTATCTAACCCCTTTTTAAACTCCGTCAAGCTAACCGCCCGTACCACGTTCTCCGGCAATGAATTCCAGAGTCTAATTACACGTTGGGTGAAGAAAAATTTTCTCCGATTCGTTTTAAATTTACCACACTGTAGCTTCAACTCATGCCCTCTAGTCCTAGTATTTTTGGATAGCGTGAACAGTCGCTTCACATCCACCCGATCCATTCCACTCATTATTTTATACACTTCTATCATATCTCCCCTCAGCCGTCTCTTCTCCAAGCTGAAAAGCCCTAGCCTTCTCAGCCTCTCTTCATAGGAAAGTCGTCCCATCCCCACTATCATTTTCGTCGCCCTTCGCTGTACCTTTTCCAATTCTACTATATCTTTTTTGAGATACGGAGACCAGTACTGAACACAATACTCCAGGTGCGGTCGCACCATGGAGCGATACAACGGCATTATAACATCCGCACACCTGGACTCCATACCATTCTTAATAACACCCAACATTCTATTCGCTTTCCTAGCCACAGCAGCACACTGAGCAGAAGGTTTCAGCGTATCATCGACGACGACACCCAGATCCCTTTCTTGATCCGTAACTCCTAACGCGGAACCTTGCAAGACGTAGCTATAATTCGGGTTCCTCTTACCCACATGCATCACTTTGCACTTGTCAACATTGAACTTCATCTGCCACTTGCACGCCCTTTCTCCCAGTCTCGCAAGGTCCTCCTGTAATCGTTCACATTCCTCCTGCGACTTGACGACCCTGAATAATTTTGTGTCATCGGCGAATTTAATTTAATCCACCCCAGCTCTAACCAAAGTTTCCCTTGGTGAGATTCCCTATGGTGTCTGTGTTGGATGATGGTCACTTATCTATATGCTCTCTTGGCTAGACTTTGGCCTTGCTTGTAAGGGGGGCCTTGCTGCTCCAACAGCTTGCAGGTCTCCACTCTGAAAAAGCTTAATACCCTGTACTTTAAATAACCAAATGGGATGGAAAACCCTAGCTCCCTTTCTTTCAGAGGTAGACAATGGTAGTGGATTTAGAAACACTGTGGTCATTAGCTAATTTTAAACTAAAAATAATTTTCTCCGTAGAGCTTCCTAAGCTTTTAATGAGTACCCTATTCTATAAGAGCCTTAGAGCTGGAATCTCGGCCCACACTTTCACCACACAGCCTCTGTCATAGCTCCCCACTACAAGCAGGCAGTGTTTTGTTAATACAAAGCCTTCCAGCTCTCATGTAGCATTACAGCCACACACTTAAACAAGCACCTCAATTAAAAGAAACACTTCCTTAGACACTGGCACACTGAACCACCTGTTGATTAAGCCAGTGCCAACTTAAAATCACCTTTTCTTTCCCTCTTTTTTAACAGGCCTAACCTCAGTTAAGGTACAACAAAATAAATGAAAACTTTAATTTTTCTAGGACTCAGTTTCAGTGCTTGGCTATTAGCCAAGTCTTTTCCCAAGCCTTTTGGACTTATTAAAGAAACATCTTTCTCTTTTCAGTCCTATCTGAGCTTTCTCTCACTCTCAGTCAACAGAATCTCACACACAGGCATCCACCTTCCTTCAGGTCCTGGGTTCTACAGGTGACTGTTACAGCTCTCATTGCCTAGGTATAGGGACTCAGCTGGGGCCATAGGTGCCGACTCTGTGGGTGCTTGAGCACCCCCAATATTGAGAAAATTCCTTGTATGTGTCCAGGAAGGGATTATTTCCACTGGGCGTAGCACCCCCAATAATTTTGAAAAGTTGGCTCTTGTGGCTGGGGCCACCAGACCCTCTGAGCCAATCAGGTACTTTCTTCTACTTCATGGAACCTTAGCGAAGTCTCCATTTTTAAAACTGTTTTTCCCCCATTGAACTCAATGGGGAAAGCACATTTCTTCACAAAATAATGCAGAAATTACACAGAATTTCAATAAAAATATCCCAGACATCCATGTCATATTAATACAATCCAGACCATAAGTACATAAGTATTGCCATACTGGGACAGACCAAAGTTCCATCAAGCAAAGCATCCTGTTTCTAACAGTGGCCAATCCAGGTTGCATGTACCTGGCAAGATCCCAAAAAAGTACAATACATTTTATGCTGCTAAGCAGTGGATTTTCCCCAAGTCCATTTTAATAATGGTCTATGCACTTTTCCTTTAGGAAGCCATCCAAACCTTTTTTAAACCCTGCTAAGCTAACTGCTTTTACTACATTCTCTGGCAACAAGAGTTTAATTGCACATTGAGTGAAGAAACATTTTCTCCAATTCATTTTAAATTTACTACTTTGTAGTTTCATTGCGTACCCCCTAGACCTAGTATTTTTGGAAAGAGTAACCAAGTGATTCACGTCTACCCGTTCCACTCCACTCATTATTTTATAGACCTCTATCATATCTCCCCTCAGCTGTCTTTTCTCCAAGCTGAAGAACCCTAGCTGCTTCAGCCTTTCCTCATAGGGAAATCTTCCCACCCCCTTTATCATTTTCGTCGCCCTTCTCTGCACCTTTTCTAATTCCACTATATCTTTTTTAAGATGTGGTGACCAGAATTGAACACAATATTCGAGGTGCAGTCGCACCGTGGAGCTATACAAAGGCATTATAATGTCCTCATTTTTGTTTTCCATTCCTTTTCTAATTATACCTTACATTCTATTTGCTTTCATAGCCGCTGCAGCACACTGAGCAGAAGGTTTAAACGTATCATCAACGACGACACCTAGATCCCTTTCTTGGTCTGTGACTCCTAAAGTGGAACCTTGCATGACATAGCTATAATTCGGGTTCCTCTTTCCCACATTCATCACTTTGCACTTGCTCACATTAAATGTCATCTGCCATTTAGACGCCCAGTCTCCCAGTCTCATAAGGTCATCTTGTAATTTGTCACAATCCTCTTGCAATTTAACAACTTTGAATAACTTTGTGTTGTCAGCAAATTTAATTACCTCACTAGTTACTCCCATCTCTAGATCATTTATAAATATATTAAAAAGCAGCAGTTCCAGCACAGACCCCTAGGGAACCCCACTAACTACCATGTTTTTAAAATTCACACTTTATTGCCACATTACACAATTTCACTTAAAAATAAACCCTAAATTCTGCTAAACTTTTCCAAACTTTTAGAAAGGGTTCAAATTCTTTCACGATTGCAGCTACAACTGATGGAATCAAGAAATTCACATTTTTGGTGATGCTAGACCCTCTGCACCTAAACCATCAAAAACAACACACTCAGGGACCCTTAGACCCACCCCTACCCCCAACCATAAAAAATAATTTTTAAAAATGGATCCCTGGAGCCCGACAAATAAACCACCCAAAATTGCCCATAAAAATTGAAATATAATCCCAGGCCAGGAGACCTGTTACTTGACTCTCCTGACCTTCTTCAGACTGCCCCTATGCCTGGTACTCCTCTGGGCCGTCCCTCCTTGCTGCCAGTGGACATACATGATCTCCAGCGGCAGCTTGCCGGGCAATGCTAAAAATTTAGGCCCCGGTTTCCTTGAGGTCTATTGGACCTCTGACATGCTTGAATGCACATGCATAAACCACAGTGAATGCACAGGAGCTCCAGTGGGTAGGCCCTAAGTCAGCCATTTTCCGGCAGGCCGGCCTGCCTTCTCTACCTCCACATTTGCAGCAGCGTGCCTACTCGCACCTGCTGTGTTCTGGCTCTCTCCAGCCCCCGGAAATGATCCGTACCCAAAATGGGTCCCAATGACACCAGGACAGCCCAGGATCAACTCATAAAAAGCCTTGGACCAACCCAGGACAAGCCCAGCAGCACTCCAGGACCTCCCCTGTCCAAACCTCTTTTTTGTTTACAATTTTCAACCCTTTACACATGCTGCCTTTTGGAATATGCACCATAGGAGTTAGGTGCCATGCCTTATAGAATAACGTGCACCCAGATATGTGCACAAATTTTAATACGTGCCAATTAAGATCTATAATTAGTTGTTAGCACCCAATTATTGCTGGTTCAAAGCTCATTATTCAATTTATTTGCACGCACATCTCAGAAGCGTGCCCAACTTTGGGCAATATATATAGAAAAACAGGGATAAGTGTGTATATACCTGATTATGTTAGTATTCTATAAAGGAAAGTCGGCACCTCCGTTCCTCTGTAGAATAAGCTCCTACCAAGTGCCCTGTTATACTGCCCTGCAATAGCAAAAGGAAGCAAATGCCTATTTTTACTGAAGCCCTTGCTTCCTTTTACCATTGCAGGGCAGTATAGATAGGGTTACCATATGTCCGGATTTCCCTGGACATGTCCTCTTTTTGAGGACATGTCCGGGGCATCCGGGCGGGTTTTGCCGCCCGCCTGTTTGTCCAGATTTCCTTACTTACTTACTATCTGCCCTGGTGGTCCAGTGACCTCTTTGGGGCAGGAAAGAGCCCCCTCTTTCCTGCCCAGAGCGCTGCCTGCCCTTGCCCTGCATCCTTCTCAGTCTCAGCTCAGGATTCAAAATGGCGGCCGAGAGTTGAAGCGGCCTCGCGAGACTTCAACTCTCGGCGGCCATTTTGAATCCCGAACTGAGACCGAGAAGGATGCAGGGCAAGGCAGCGCTCCAGGCAGAAAAGAGGGGGCTCTTTCCTGCCCTGAAGTGATCACTAGACTACCAGGGCAGTAGATAGTAAGTAAGGGGAGGAGAGGGGAATATGCGACAAGGGGGAGGGGAGGTGACAGGGGGCAGGGGAGGGGAATATGTGACCCGGGGGGAGGGGAATATGTGACAGGGGGCGGGATGATGATGTGAAAGGGGCGGGGCATGTGTCCTCTTTTTAAGAGGACAAAATATGGTAATCCTAAGTATAGAATTGCCCCCCATGTGAAAACAAAATGGCCTCCATGTTAACCATAGGTCACATTCCCCACACATTCTCCCTCTGTTCCCTGTCCCAAAACAGCATTTTCCATGTTAGCAGTTCAACACAGGAATTAGTCGACACTATTAGTACTTAGCAATTTCTCTGTTAAACATCTAATCCAGATTAGTAAACAGGTCTCTTATTTATTTGAATACAGCAAATGTAAACTTTGATATACTACTCACTTTTCTATCTCCTACAGCCAGATTCCTCTGCTTTCATCTTTTACATACGGAAGGACTTGGGAAGTACATTTGTTGCATTTTCCATTGTTTGGCAGCCATTGAAGCTTTCATATGACTATGGTTTAATGATGGTTTAAGAGTGTTAGAGATACTGTGGGATTCGTTTTAAAAATCATTTACTAATGTGGAAGATTTGGCATTGTGTGAATTGGAGAACTTTATTTAGGAAATAGTTTGCTTTTTTTTATGACCTTCTGGTGTCCTCGGTCTATGTGAGATCTTAACATTGTTTTCGTCAATAAATAGTTTGAACCCTGATCCTGTCTACATGTGTAATCTGCTGCTACCTTCAGTTCTCCAGTCTCTTGGTTTTTGCAGAACTTTGGCCTCTGCTAATTAAGGAGCCATTTTACTAAAGTTTAGCACGGGCTAAATGCTGAGAAGCCCATAGGTATAAAGGGCTCTTCTTAGCATTTAATGTGCGCTAACTCCATTAGTGCATGCTAAACTTTAGGAAAAGGGCCCCTAAATGCAAAGGCAGCAATCTTTTCAGTTTGGAGGTGGAACAAACAATGGATTAAGGAGGATACATCCCTTAATCCACCTTGTGCATGGCTGGCCAAAAGGAACACTTTATAAAAAGCTATACGTGCCAGGGATCAACTATAAATCCCCACATGAAAATACTAGATCTAACATGTGCATTCTGTTTATGAAATGGGCAACGCACATGCACATTTTCCACATGCCCAGTCCATGGCCAAACCATGCCCAACATACTCCTTGCAATTTCTGGGTGCCCACAGTTCAGCCTGTGAATATACAGAATACCTCCACACCAGGAGCAGACTAACCAATGGAACAAAAGGGCAGTGCCCGAGGACCCACAGCTGTAAGGAGCCCACTTTCCCCTAGCCTCCATCTAGTTTAACCACTTTTGATAAGTGGTGAGGGGGACCATGACCCTTACTGTCACAGCAGGGCCGCTGAGAGGGGGGGGGCAGGGGTCGGGGGGGGGGCAAAATTCCCTGGGCCCGGGCCTCCAAGGGGGCCCAGCACCGGGGTCTCTCTCTCTCTTCTGCTTCTGACGAGACCTGGGTGATTGCGTCCCGACAGAAGCAGCAGAGAGAAAACTCCGGTGGGGGGCCCCCCTTGCATTGAGACCGAGCATGTTAAACCTGAGGAAAGCAGCCGCAGGGGCAGGCAATGCTGAGCAGAGGAAGAAGCCGTGCTGCCTGAAGCTGGCTGGGCCAGCCAAGGTACTTCAGGTGGGCGAATGATGATGATTCTGGGGGGGTGGGGGGGGGGGGCGGCCCTGCCCTGGGCCTGGCTCACTCTCTCGGCAGCCCTGACTGTCAGTTTGCCCCTGCTGCACGCTCGCAGGTAAGTGTACACTTAAATAAGTGGCAGCAAAACAGTTACGAGCTATTCTGTAAGAGTGCATGTAAGTGGCATATCCCTGGATACTATTCTGATTTGTGCAGCGACTAAAGTCACACGCACAGATCAGTGCGCACAGTTGATCTGCACAAATTGGGTGTTAAATGACCTGAATTATGCACAGCACATATTCTAAAACAATTAGCGCGTAAATCCTGAACCGTTCCTAATTTAAGGGCCGGCATTTACTCATGGTTTATGCCCCAAGTGCTATTTTATAAACAGAGCTCAGGCTGAAATCCATCTGATTCAAATTCGTCTTTGAATTATTCATCCCTCTAGTCACATTGCAATAGATCATGTTCTAGTATCCAAAATCAAAGACATCTTTCACCCACAGTGTACACCTAGCAAAACTTTGGAAATAAGGAGGATTAAACCTAGATGGTATTCAAGTTATATGATTCAAAGGATTTGTGGTCCCTGTTTTGAAGGCTCTTAGTGCTTTCTTTTTGCTGTTTTGGACTTTGTCATTTACTTCCTACCCTCTCGGTGTATGTTCTTAGAATACTAAAAGGAAATTTTAAGATAATCCAGGAATGTAAGACCTGTGAAGTCAAAATGATAAAATATTTGACACCCACCAGACAGGACTTAACAAAGATCTGAGCTTTCCATCCCACTATAAGCCATAAAATTCTACTGCTTTGTCACCCTCTTATCTACCATCCATCTCTCTGTCTCTCATCCACCCAGCTCTCTCTGTTTCTCACCTAACCTACCCCTCCCTTTTCTTGTGAGACTGTCATTGGAATTCCTCTGTGTTTCACTTATATATTCTGATATTTGTTAACATTTGCTTATTTCCGATCTGAAGAAGAAGGGTTACCTTTGAAAGCTAATCAAAAGATGTATTCAGTTAGCCCAATAAAAAGGTATTATCTTATTTTCTTTTCTATATTTTGATTTATTTCTCTTTATTACCTTTAAAAGTGGACTAACATGGCTACCACACCCATAGGCGGTCAGTGGCCCAACTGTTTGGGAAGGCTAAAGGGGGCGGGGTTAGGGGGTAGAGCCAGGGGCGGAGCTTATATCCACAATTCACAACACGCAGAAAAAAAATAAGTAAAAATAAAAGTCACAATTAATACCTTTTATTCAATTTAGATATTAGATATGTATCATATGTCAAAGAATAAAGTGGTTGCTCAAAGCATATACTAACCACAATCGCTCAACTGTAAAACACTATACACAAATTTGTGCAAAAACACACTCATAACCTCACCAAACCATAACAGCACTAATTCCAAGGACAGGACGAGCTACAACCTTATGCGTGGAAAGGCAGAACTGTAATTACACCGGGCTCTAAAACACCAGTACATAACCTATTGAAACAAAAAAACAAAAAGGGCTATAAATACTACACACTAGTAGAATACTGCACCTTGATTACACATGAAAAACACATGACACAACAGATATGAAGGCAAAACTGGAAAGTTACCTCAAGAAGTCAGACTCCGCATGCAGCAATACTAGAAAAATTGAAACTTACATGCAAAACATCACAGATGCACATTTCCAAAAGCTGACATATTCCAGTTAATAAATTCTGAATAAAATTCTTTTTCTACCTTTGTTGTCTGATCATTTAGTTTTTCTATTCGCTTTGGTCCCAGTGTCTTCTTTCCATTTGATATTTTTTCTCTCAACATGACCATCATCCTCCTGTGTCCTTATGTGTCCTGTCTACCATCTGTAGCCCTGTCCCTATCCTTCTTCCAGTTTCAGCATCTGCCCTCAAAGTGTTCCGATCCAGCCCTTAAATTCAACAATTTGCCCTCCATCCATATCCAGCATTTCTCCCCTCCCCTCCATCCATGTACTTCCTCTGTCTTCCCCCCCTCCATCCATGTCAAGCATTTCTCATCTCTCCCTTCCACTCCATCCGTGTGCATCTCCTTCCTTTGTCTTTCCTTCCCTCCATCCTTGTCCAACATTTCTCCTCTCTTCCCTGCCCTCCACTCCATCCATGTCCAGATTTCTCCTCTGTTCCCTCCCCTCCATCCGTGACTGAGTCTGACATCGCAGCACGTTGTACGTGCAGGACGTCAACGTGCTGCGACGTCAATCCAAAACTGGAAGGGATGCAGGCAGGCAGTTTTCAATAGCACGAGGATGGAAAAACTTCTTAAAACAAGACCTCGGCTGGGCTGGCGGGGGTTGGGGGTCCCCCGCCAGCTGAAGTAATATTTTTAAAGGCACCGGACCGGAGGAAGCGGACCTCGTCGGGGGTAGGTGACGGCGGTAGGCGGGGGAGGGGTGACGGCGGTAGGGGGATCCAGGGCGAAATCTGCGGGGGCCCAGGCCCCTGTGGCCCCACGCAGATACGCCCCTGAAACAAACTAAAAAAACATCAAGCAGCTACCACTGGATACTCTTCTGGTCACAATGGATGTACAGCAACATTCCCCATGCAGATGGTAGCGCTGCATGTGATACATTCTTAAAAACATCCACCCTGGACCACCAGTAGTCACCGGAAACCATTACAAAATGAATCAAATTCATTCTCCCACCTATTTCTGTTTTAACAATGATATCTATCTGCAAATAATGGGCACTGCTGTGGGCACCAGAATGGCACCCCAACATGGTAACCTCTTCATGGTAGAACTGGAAAAGTTGTTTTTAAATACATATCAAACTAAACCCATCAAATACTACCGGTATATTGATGACATTTTAATGATTTGGACTGAGGGAGAAGAGACTCTCAAAACAATTTTACAGTTCCTTCAATACATACCATCCTACAATAAATTGAAAATTGACTACTCCCCAGAAAAAGTCAACTTTCTAGACACCACAGTTTCCAACAGCAATGGCTATATACAAACATCAATATACAGGAAACCTATAGACAGACAAAGCTATCTCCACAACTCCAGCTTCCACCCTTCACATAAAAAAAAATCCATTATACACATCCAAGTCACAGGATACCACCGTATCTGCTCTGACCCAAGAGACAGAGATAAACACCTCAAAATCCTGACTGATTCCTTCAAACAAAAAGGCTACAACCCATCTCCAAGAATACTGCTTCTTCCCTTAAAATACCTAGAGAAAACCCTACTGCAGTACAAAGAGAAGAAAGCCAGAGAGACAATCCCTCTTGTAGTGACGTAACAATCCAGAGCTAGAAAAACTGAGAAGAATCATTAAAAGATCTACAGCCACTACTCCAGGAGTATGAACTACTGGAAGAGATATTCCCAGCTCCGCCAGTGCTGGCCTTCCGACAGACACCTGATTTGAAACAGAAATTAATAAAATGCAAACTCCCAATACAAACCCAAAAGGAAGAGAATGGCACACACCCCCTGCAATATTCCCAGCTACGAACTCCCAATACAAACTCAAAAGGAAGAGAATGGCACACACCCCCTGCAATATTCCCAGCTACAAACCCCCAATACAAACCCAAAAGGAAGAGAATGGCACACACCCCCTGCAATATTCCCAGCTACGAACCCCCAATACAAACCCAAAAGGAAGAGAATGGCACACACCCCGTGCAATATTCCCAGCTACGAACTCCCAATACAAACCCAAAAGGAAGAGAATGGCACACACCCCCTGCAATATTCCCAGCTACGAACCCCCAATACAAACCCAAAGGGAAGAGAATGGCACACACCCCCTGCAATATTCCCAGCTACGAACTCCCAATACAAACTCAAAAGGAAGAGAATGGCACACACCCCTGCAATATTCCCAGCTACGAACTCCCAATACAAACTCAAAAGGAAGAGAATGGCACACACCCCCTGCAATATTCCCAGCTACGAACCCCCAATACAAACCCAAAAGGAAGAGAATGGCACACACCCCCTGCAATATTCCCAGCTACGAACTCCCAATACAAACTCAAAAGGAAGAGAATGGCACACACCCCTGCAATATTCCCAGCTACGAACTCCCAATACAAACTCAAAAGGAAGAGAATGGCACACACCCCCTGCAATATTCCCAGCTACGAACTCCCAATACAAACTCAAAAGGAAGAGAATGGCACACACCCCCTGCAATATTCCCAGCTACGAACCGTGCCAACACATTTCACAGGATCCTACAGTCACTCGCATGGGAAAAACATTCATGCTCATCCTCAAATGTGGTATACATCATTCAATGTAAAATGTGTGAAGATGGGAGTAACAAGCCAGATGCTAAAGACATGACTCAGTTTACACAGACACAATATTAAACACTCCAGTGCCCAGCAGGATGTCACCTCTGTGGGACAGCACTTTACAAATCCAGAACACTGCATCAATGGTCTTATGGTAAGAATACAAAAAGGAAATTCTAAGTCAATCCAGGAACGTAAGACCTTTGAAGTCAAAATGATGTAATATTTTGACACCCACCAGATAGGGCTTAAAGATCTGGGCTTTCCATCCCACTATAAACCATAAAATTCGACTCCTTTGTCACTCTGCCATCCATCTCTCTCTCTCTGGCTATCATCGTATTTATTTATTTATTTATTGCATTTGTATCCCACATTCCCCCACCTATTTGCAGGCTCAATGTGGCTTACTTAGATTTATTGACGTCCACCCAGCTATCCCTGGTTCTCACCTAACATACCCCTCGCTTTTTCTGTGAGACTGTCACTGGAATGCCTCTGTGTTTCACTTATATATTCTGATATTTGTCAACATTTGCTTATTTCCGATCAAAAGATGTATTAAATTAGTCCAATAAAAAAGGTATCATCTATTTTCCTCTCTCTATTTGAATTTATTTCTATTTATTACCTTTATCAGAATCAAACTTTTAATCCGATTGTAATGTCACTATTACACACTATCCTCCAGATTCAATAAAGTTTGCCCACATGTGTGTGCCAAAATTTTGACGCAGTCCTGAGATGTGCCTGCAACATTTTTGGTTAATGAGCCAATTAACATCAATAATTGGGTGCTATCAATTATTGAAGCTAATTGGCACTAATTAAGATTTGTGCACACATCTGGCTGTATGCTATTCTATAACACTGGGTGCCCAAAGGGTGGCCAAGGGACATTCTGAAAATTTGTCTGCAGTGTTATAGAAGAGCAAGGACATGCACCGAAATTGGATGCAAGGAATTACACCTGGTTTCTGCCCTGGTGTCCAAATCTGGGCACAGGGATTGGCACTCCATGGAGGAGTGACCTAGTGGTTAGAGCACCAGTCTTGCAATCCAGAGGTGGCCGGTTCAAATCCCACTGCTGCGCCTTGTCATGTTGGGCAAGTCACTTAACCCTCCATTGTCTCAGGTACAAACTCAGATTGTGAGCCCTCCTGGGACAGAGAAATATCCAGTGTACCCCTGAATGTAACTCACCTTGAGCTACTACTGAAAAAGGTGTGAGCAAAATCTAATAAATTAATAAATACATGCTATTCTATACAGTGTGCTCAGTCCAGAATGGTCTTTATAGAATAGCATTGAGTACTGATTTTTTCTGGCTCTGATTGTTGAGTGCCATTTACAGAATCTGGCCCTAGGTCCCTTATTTACTAAGGTGTGCTAAGTTTTCACTGTTACATCACGGCCATAGCCCATATTAACATAGACTTCTACTTTTCTTTACAGAATACTGCCACAAGTGACAGAGAATGTGTGATGCAAATGCCTATGCCTAGACACATGTATGATTACACGTAGATTATAGCATTCTGTACTTTATGTACATACACATGTGCTCCACTCATGCACTACCCAAACTCTGTCCATGCACATGCTCTCCAGCACAGGGCCGCCAAGAGACCCAGCCAGGCCCAAGGCAGGACTGGACCAATGCACCTCCCCCCACTCAAGTTGCTACTTCCCACCCCAGACCGACCGCTGCCACACCAACTTGCACTGCAGCCCTTTCCTGCTCCTGCTGTGCATGCTGCCCAGGACCCAGTTGATTGCACTAACGCGATATCTCATTAAAAGAATCATCCAGGTCTTGGTTTGCAGGCAGCAGGAGAGAGACCTATAAATGTATTCACTCTGCTGCTCCCCAGTATCTCTCCACACTCGTCCTTCCCTACACCCCTTCCCGTGCACTCCGCTGTTCCCTTCTCCACTACTGCCAACTCCAGACTTCGCGCCTTCTGTCTCGCTGCACCCTACGCCTGGAATAAACTTCCTGAGCCCCTACGTCTTGCCCCATCCTTGGCCACCTTTAAATCTAGACTGAAAGCCCACCTCTTTAACATTGCTTTTGACTCGTAACCACTTGTAACCACTCGCCTCCACCTACCCTCCTCTCTTCCTTCCCGTTCACATTAATTGATTTGATTTGCTTACTTTATTTATTTTTTGTCTATTAGATTGTAAGCTCTTTGAGCAGGGACTGTCTTTGGCCTATGTTTGTGCAGCGCTGCGTATGCCTTGTAGCGCTATAGAAATGCTAAATAGTAGTAGTAGTAGTACTTTGAGAGAAGACAGACCCATCCCGGAAGAATGCAGGAAGAAGCTTGACTGTGCCAGGCCCAGCTCCAGGAAATTATGCATATTCAAAACATAGCACATGTTTTTCTGCCAGCTGGTTTAAGAGGTCATTTATGCATGTAAGTGGCCACTTGCATTCATCCTTCCATTTACATGCTTTCTTGCCACTTAAAACTGGGCAACTCCTTCAAGAATTATCCCCTAAATGCCAAGAAAAAGTTGTTACTGTGTGTTAATTGCACAGCAGATAATGCTCAATGCAGTTAGCTATTCCTCTAGCGGTGGCATTAACTACGCACTGTTATCTGTCGCACTAACAGACAACATGCAGTAATTCCCATGTCAAACAACTAAACAGCTAAGGGGTCCTTTTACTAAGCTGAGCTGGTACGTGGTCTCAGTATGTCATAACACAGGATTCTTGCGCATGCTAACCTCATTTCTAGCATGGCCATAAGATAGGCAGTGCTTTCTATTTGTTGAAGTTCTGGCCACACGCATTAATGCATATCCATATAAAAAAAATGAATGCAGAGAACTCATCACCTCCTATTTAGGGGGCACTAAGGGCTCTCCTGTTATGGACATGCTAACCAGTTGGCACAGTGGAAATGTCAGTAAAGCTGCAGGGTCATAGCCAGACCTCGAAGGGGGGTGCCAGAGCCCAAAGTGGGGGGGGGGGGCACATTTTGACCCGTCTCCCCGCCACCACTGCATCCCCCGCCATCTCCGCTGTACAAAGGTACCTTGGCTGGCAGGGGTCCCCAACCCCCCGCCAGCTGAAGCATTTATCCCGTGTTGGTCTCGTATTGCCTGCCCTCCGTGCACGCTCGTTTAAATTAAACTGAGCATGTGCGAAGAGCAGGGTAGCCAATGAAGCGAGACCAGCGCGGAACAAACACTTCAGCTGGCGGGGGGTTGGGGACCCCTCACAGCCAAACCGGGGGCCCCAGAGCTAATTTTTCGGAGGGCCCAGGCCCCCGTTGCCCCCCTTAGCTATGCCACTGGTTAGCTGAATAGTACTTCCATGCCCATTCTCCACCCCTGACATGCCCCTCCCACAGAATAAATACTGTGGGCCTGATATTCAGACTTCTGGAGGCAGCCCACATATGTGGTGCATTTGGCACTGACCCTGGATATTCAATGCAGGGCCATTTACAGTGACTGGTTTTGAATATCCAAGGTTGTTTTTTTGTTTTTTGTCTGGCTCAAAACTTAACTGGCTAAGTAACTATTCAATGCTAGCAGGTTAAGTTTATAGCAGCCAAACATCGGACTGTTCTTTAGCCAGCCAGCACTTGAATATTCATGATATAGCCATTTAGTCGCTATGGGCCAGATTCTACATATGGTGCCTGAAAACTCCACATGGAGTGTATTCTGTAAGCAGCACCTATATTTAGGCACAGTATATAGAATACGCTTAGTTGATATCACAGTGCTTAAAACCAGGGGCGTAGCCAGACTTCAGCGGGAGGGGGGTCCAGATCCTGAGGTGAAGGGGCACATTTTAGCCCCCCCCCAGCGCCACCGACCCCCCTCCCCCACTGCCGCCGCCGCCACCACCAACTTTGACCCCCCCCGGCTCCAACCCTTTCGACCCCCCCTTCCTGCCACCACCAACCCTCCCCCCCCCCCCCCCCCCCCCCGCAGCCATCACCATCGGGTACCTTTGCTAGCAGGGGACCCCAACCCCACGCCAGCCGAAGTCCTCCTCTCTGGCACGGCCGTGTTGCTGGCTGATCTGCAAGGCTTCGTTCTGTTTCTGTGAGTCTGACGTCCTGCAGACTCACAGAAACAGAACGAAGCCTTCCAGATCAGCAATGCGGCCGCGCCGGAGAAGAGGATCTCGGCTGGTGGGGGTTGGGGTCCCCCGCCAGCAAAGGTACCCGACGGCGACGGCGGGGGAGGGTTGGCAGCGGGGGGGGGGGGGTCGAGAGGGTCATCGGCAGGGGGGGCCAGGGCCAAATCTATGGGGGCCATGCCCCCGTGGCCCCACGTAGCTATGCCCCTGCTTAAAACTATGCACATCCATTTACAACAAGGGAAACATGGTCTAAATTCTGGCGCATAGATTTAGGCGCACGGGGGCATATTCTATAACAGCACACGTAAATTTTGGAATGTCCACGAAATGCCCGTTCCCCCACCCATAACCACACCCATTTTGGGCTGCCAGCTCTGTAATTTAGGTGCTTTGTGTTACAGAACATGCTTAGCGAGTTGTGTGTGTAAATTCTAATTTTTGCTAATTAGTGCTCAGTATTGCTCATTACGACCTGCTATCAATACTGATTAGCTTCTTAAGCCAATTAAGTTATGCATGTTGTTATAGAATACGCTTGGATTTCGGCACAGAACAGTAGACGCGATATATAGAATCCGGGGATATGCGCTAACCGTGAATATTCAGTGGAGATAACCACTGAATATTCGCGGCCACTGGGCAATTCAGAGGTGGCCGGTTCAAATCCCACTGCTGCTCCTTGTGATCTTGGGCAAGCCATTTAACTTTCCATTGCCTCAGATACAAACTTAGATTGTGAGCCCTCCTGGGACAGAGAAATATCCAGAGTACCTGAATGTAACTCACCTTGAGCTACTACTGAAAAAGGTGTGAGCAAAATCTAAATAAATAATAATAACATTCCATGCAGAACCCCAAAGAATAGCAAGATTCTGGAATCCTAAAGAGTGACTAGATTCCATGCAGAATCTCAGAGTAGCAACTGGAATGGAGGAGTGGCCTAGTGGTTAGAGCACTGGTCTTGCAATTCAGAGGTGGCTGGTTCAAATCCCACTGCTGCTCCTAGTGACCTTGGGCAAGTCACCTAACCCTCCATTGCCTCAGGTACAAACTTAGATTGTGAGCCCTCCTGGGACAGAGAAATATCCAGAGTACCTGAATGTAACTCACCTTGAGCTACTACTGGAAAAGGTGTGAGCAAAATCTAAATAAATAAATAAATAACCGGCTCTCTCCCGCTGATTATTAGTGGTTGGCCGGCTAAATGCTATTTAACTAGTCAGGAGCTTTGTTGACATTGTATGTAGTATACTATGCCATACTTTGTATTGTTACGTGAATATTTTTACTGCTGTAATTGCCTATTGCTCATGTTCGATTTATTCTTACTGTTCACTGCCTTGAGTGAATTCCTTCAAAAAGGCGGTAAATAAGTCCTAATAAATAAATAAATAGCACTGAATATCGGCTGGAGTGTGCTTAGCACATACAGATAGCGAAACCAATGCTTTAGTGCGTCCTGTGTTAGGCCATTTTTCCAGCATTAAGGGCACACTAGCGTTAAAAGCAGCTGATGAAAATGGCCCCTTATTAAGTAGATCCCTAATTATTTGCTCATTGTTTGGGGTGCCTAATTGTTTTCCTTTTATAAAACAAAAATTATGTTTGTATGCACGTGTACCAAAAATTTAATTTGCGACAAGGTTAAGAATGTGCTTCCAAATAATGTCTGTCACTTTTGGAAAGAGCACAGTGAGTTGAACTATCTTTCCAACTGTTCTAGAATTTTCCAGGACTTTCCAAGTATAGATGGTGCCCACAAGACCCACAGAGAAATCTATCTCCTGCCCCAAAGATAAAAGCTGTCAGTTGCCTGACTGAGAACTTGCGTTAGTCATTAATTTAGCCTCGGTGCATGCCCCAGCATTTTTCATTCAAATGTCAAATCCTTCCCCAGGTGACAACCACTGAAAAAAAAAATCACTTGACTTGGAAAATACAAAAGCAATTTCCATCTCTGCAGGGAATTTCTAAAGAGCTTATTTCCATACATTTTGTACATGGTATTTTGTTCTTTCTTCTTTAAATTTAAAAAAAAAATGTTTGGGAAAAAAAAATAATTCACCTATGAAGTATCACTGGCAGCAGAAGGCTGTGAACAACTTAATTTCCAAAGCAAACATGAAGACTTGTGACAGTCAGGCCTCTTCATGAAAATTCATGAAACAGTGCTGAACGCCAATACTGCACAGGAGCTCAGAATGAACAAAGCCAAAAACAGGCAGGAAGAACTGTGGGGTTTCCCCCCCTAACTGCTAAATTTGAGACTCAGGCCAAATGGTCCTTATCTACCAGTATCTTTTATGCAGTGTGTTTTTTCTAGCAAAAAAGGTGCTGGTACTCAAATGCTAGGCCACCCTTCAGGGGTGGGGTGATCACTGAGGGACCCACCCCACAATAGCCAGCCCCCCTGCAACCAGTCACAGAACTATAACCAGGCAGAATTGGCATGCAGAGCCTGAGCTCTTCCATTAAAACTTGGAGACCAAGAGGGGCATAATCGAACGGGGCGGGGCACCCATGTTTTCATGAGGGCGTCCTCACGAAGGGGCGGGGAAACCTGTATTATCGAAACAAGATGGGCATCCATCTTTCGTTTCGATAATACGGTCGAGGACGCCCAAATCTCAACATTTAGGTCGACCTTAGAGATGGTCGACTTAAATGTTGAGATGGTCGACCTTAGAGATGGTCGTCCCCGGTTTTCGGCCATAATGGAAACCGAGGATGCCCATCTCAAAAACGACCAAATCCAAGCACTTTGGTCGTGGGAGGAGCCAGCATTAGTAGTGAACTGGTCCCCTTGACATGCCAGGACACCAACCGGGCAACCTAGGGGGCACTGCAGTGGACTTCACAAATTGCTCCCAGGTGCTCTCTTACCTTGTGTGCTGAGCCCCCCCAAACCCCCCAAAAAACCCACTTCCCACAACTGTACACCACTACCATAGCCCTAAAGGCTGAAGGGGGCACGTACATGTGGGTACAGTGGGTTTCGTGTGGGTTTGGGAGGGCTCACATTTACCACCACAAGTGTAACAGGTAGGGGGGATGGGCCTGGGTCCGCCTGCCTGAAGTCCACTGCAGCCACTAAAACTGCTCCAGGGACCTGCATACTGCTGTCATGGAGCTGGGTATGACATTTGAAGATGGCATAGAGGCTGGCAAAAAATGTTTTTAAAGTTATTTTTAGGGTGGGAGGCTTGCTGACCACTGGGGGAGTAAGGGGAGGTCATCTGGTCAGTTCGGGCACCTTTTCATGGCTTGGTCGCAAGAAAAAATGGACCAAGTAAAGTCGGCCAAGTGCTCGTCATTATCGGCCGAGGACGTCCATCTCTTAATCACGCCCCAGTCCCGCCTTCACTACGGTGCTGATACGCCCCCATGAACTTTGGTCGTCCCCGCGACAGAAAGCAGTTGAGGGCGCCCAAAATCGGCACCTTTCTCTTTTGAAAATAAGCCTGCAACGGTCAATTTTAGCAGACAATAGAAAAGGTACCAGTACTCAGTACCCCCCCAAAACCCCCTCAAAAAAGCCCTGCTTTTATTATACCACATCAGTATCAAGTGGTTAAACATGTTTCCCAGCAGGCAATTCAAGTGTATAAATATGAGCTTAAGCTTGAAGGTAGCGTGATGTCGTTGGGCATCTCTGGAAAGAAATGTTTCATTTGTTTCCAGTTTATTTAATTTCAGTTTGAGAAGTATACTGATTTGTCCATTTTAGCATAATCTATTTTTGTTTATTTGCTTTTTCACAATGCGCATTTAGGTTATTTGTTTAGCGTCTGCTAATAAAACATACAACTCCCCTATGTAATCACCACAGCACTGTGGAGGCAGTTCTGTAAGTGGACACCTCCATTTAAGTACCCTGAGACCACTGTTCCCTCTAAGCTGAGCGGGAGTCCTCCACCTACAAACACCTACCAGTAGGGGTGCTATTTCACTATCACATTTCCAATAGTAAAGGACAGACAATCTGTGGAGCACTCTAGGGAACCTGCCAGTCTCTAGTGATTGAAAACATAATATTGAAGTAGCACCCCCTACTGGCAGAAATGCAGTTACAGAACTCCCATTCAGTTTAGACTGCATCCTGGGAACCCATGTTCCATTTTAAAATGCTAGAACAATTCAATACAGAAGTGCCTAATGTTTAGGCTCAGTTATACCAGCCATAGTTCTGGCTTAAGTATGGACACAGAATGCAGCAGAGACATGAGTAACTTACAGTATTTTGTAAGGGGTCCTTTCAACAAGCTGCGGTAAAAAAGGCCCTGCACGAGCTGTGAGAGGCTCTTTTTGCCAAGAGCTGCGGGTAAAAAGGTCAAAAAATGGCATGGCCATGCGGTAAAGATTTCACTTACCACATGGTCATGCGGGGGTGGGGGGAGCACTTAACACCATCCATTGAGGTAGCATTAAAGGCGCCCACAGTAACCTGGCAGTAATCGGGTAGCACGTGGTGCTGTCCGATTACCACCGGGTTAGTGCTGTGCTGGAAAATAGCTATTTTCTGTAGTGCGGTAAACGGCCGCGTTCAGCCAGTGGTAGTTCCAGATTAGCATGTGGTAAACCCATATTGGGTTTACTGCTGCTCTGTAAAAGGGCCCCCGCTAAGTTAGGTGCAGAAGTGGGAGCCTCGCCCATGTCCTGCCCTTGCAAATACACGCTATGGGGGAGTAGCCTAGTGCTTAGTGCAATGGACTTTAATCCTGGGGAACTGAGTTCAATTCCCACTGCAGCTCCTTGTGACTCTGGGCAAGTCACTTAACCCTCCATTGCCCCTGGTACAAAATAAGTACCTGAGTATATGTAAACCGCTTTGAATGTAGTTGCAAAAACCACAGAAAGGCAGTATATCAAGTCCCATTTCCCTCCCCCCTTTTACTAAAGGATGTTAAGCTCTAAAAGGTTCTTAGCACGAGAAAAAACAGGTTACTGCAAAACAGATTAAGGTGATTCATGGTATTTTTGCCTGTTAGCAAGTGCTAGTTATTTAAAAATATATATTTTTGGAGGTGGCATGCCATGGGTGAAGAATGGGCATGGAAGCATCAATCAGGTAGCACTTTCACAGTAGTTCACACAAACTGGCAGGTTTCTATATATGGCAACTAAAGTTGTATATGCAAATCAGTGTGCATTGCCAATTTGCATGCACAACTTAATTAATGAGCCAATCAGTGCTAATAATTGGTTGCTAGCAACTGATAATGGTGTTAATTAGCCTTAATTGAGAGTTATGCGTGCATCGTATTCTATAACGCTGTGCGTGGAACTCCTATAGCATGCAATTTCAAGGGAGTGTGGACAGAGGCGTTTCATGGGACATTCCAGGGGCATTCCCAGAATTTACACGAATTGTTACAGAATAGACTTGACCGGCGCTTAACTTAGACATCGGCATTTACACCTGCTTTCCGCAGGCACCTAAAGTTAGGCACTGTTATGCACTTAGGGGGAAATTGTATATATATGCAGGGCTGCCGAGAGACTGGGCCAGGCCCAGGATAAGGCCACCCCCACCCCCACCCGAGGTCACCGGCCCCCCTCCACTGGGCCCTCTCTCCGCCCCTGGGCCCTCTGCACTGACCTTAAGCGCCTCACCTTTGAAAGCGCAAGCAGCGGCAGACCACTCCTTCCTTCCGTATCCCACCCTTGCCTTCCGCGAGGGCGGAACACGGAAGCTTTCAAAGGTGAGGCGCTTAAGTTCAATGCCAGGGAGCGACGGAGGGTGGGCGGGCCGGACTGCGGCAGCAGTGCTGGCCCTCCCCCGGAGGCCCGAGCCTGGGGAATTTTGTCCCCCCCTCTCGGCGGCCCTGTATATATGGCGCCTTAAAAATCGTCGCCGTAAAACCATGAAGTTACCGTGATTCTATAAACTATGCCTAAAGATTATTACAGGTTTCCACATGCGGGGGCTAATTGTGGGGCCCTTTTGCAAAGCAGCAGTAAGACCAATGCGAGCTTACCGCTCACTCTTTTGGGAGTGCTACTGGCCCAACACGGTCGCCGGTGGTAGTCCTGGCTGAGCGCATGCCATTTCCGGGGGAAAAAGTACTTCACTGGAAATAGCTTGCATGGCGATAACCCAGCGGTAATCGAGCATCGCCATGTGCTGCCTGGTTACTGCCGGGTTAGCATGGGCAGGGCCGCCGAGAGACTGGGCCACCCCGTCCTGCCCCCCCAAGGTCACCGCCGCCGCACCCCTCTCCCCCACCCCCTCCGTCCGCCACTGGGCTGGGCCCCCTGCATTGAAATCACAGCGCCTGTCACCTCCATGTGAAAGCGCTGCAGGCAATAGGGCAGAAGATCGCCTCCCGTCGGCCCTCCTTCCCTCCTTGTGTCTCGCCCTCGCGGAAGTTACGTCAGATGAGGGCGAGCACAGGGAGGGAAGGAGGCCCGAAGGGAGGCGATCTGCTGCCCTGCTGCCTGCAGCGCTTTCACAAGGAGGTGAGAGGCGCTGTGATTTCAATGCAGGGGGCCCGGCCCGGTGGCAGACGGTCGTCGATGGAGGGCGGGTGGGACTGCGGCGCCGGGCCCCCCTTGGAGGCCCGGGCCCGGGGAATTTTGTCTCCCCTGCCCCCTCCCCCCCTCGGCGACTATGAGCACGGGAGCCCTTATCACCACCTCAATGGGTGGTGGTAAGGGCTGCCCATCACATGGCCATGAGGTAAGAGTTCTCTTACCACATGGCCATGTGTGCCTGGAGTCTTTTAACCCGCTGTGGTAAAAATGGCCCTGGTGCGTGGGAAAAATGGCCAGCGCAGGGCCTTTTTTCCTGCAGCTTGGTAAAAAGGACCTTGTGCCATTTACTTTCTTAGTTTTCACATAATTACTGAAATTAGACAAACAAGATGTGGAGTAAGCTTGTTAAAAGTTTCTGATAGCTTAATAGTAATTTTGAAACACAAATTCAGGATTCTAAGTCCAAGAATTTTAACATGGAAAAAATGTTAACAAATGTTCCAGGTTACTTTCCTCAGAACTTACAGAGCTAGGAACGTGGCACAAGAAAAGTCTTTGGAGTGAGACTGTAGACCAGTCCTGGATTTCTGACAACCTAAGGATACCATCATTTTGGTTTATAAATCTTGGTCACCTGGGTGGGGTTGATTTGGGGTCAGGTGGGTTGTGGAAGGGCATGGTGGGTTCAGGCAGGACAGGGCCTTCTCATGGTAAATTTCCACCATAAAAGTTATAATCTACTAAAAATAAATATTTTACTCTCTTATACCTTAAAACTACATTCTTTAACATAGTAACATAGTAGATGATGGCAGAAAAAGACCTGCACTGTCCATCCAGTCTGCCCAAGAAGATAAATTCATATGTGCTACTTTTTTATTTGTACTGTCCTCTTCAGTGCACAGGCCCTATCCCCGCCTCCAAACCATCAACCCCGCCTCCCAACCACCAGCTCTGGCACAGACCGTATAAGTCTGCCCAGCACTAGTCCCGCCTCCCAACCACCAACCCCACCTCCCACCACCAGTCCCGGCACAGACCGTATAAGTCTGCCCAGCACTATCCCTGCCGCCCAACCACCAGCTCCGGCACAGACCATATAAGTCTGCCCAGCACTAACTCCGCCGCCCAACCACCAGCCCCGGCACAGACCGTATAAGTCTGCCCAGCACTAGTCCCGCCTCCCAACCACCAGCTCTGCACACAAAATATTTAGGGTCCAGTACCAGAATCATGCAGTGTGATACGTCCAGCTGCTCAACATGTAGCATTATATGAGAGATATGTTCAAGTTCTGAAACTTTGAACTGGGTCTCAAGACACTATACACTGATTAGTTATCAAACAGTAAAAAATATCTAACCTTTGGTATCTCTGGCTTGGTTTTATTGTTTAGCATCTCTCTTGCTCTCTGGTCTCATCTGTTCCTTTTGTTTTTCTCTCTGGTGCCTTCCTCCCTTTTCTTTTGAGTTTTAACTCTGTCTCTTACTTTTCTCATAAGAGGATATTTGAAAGCTTTTCCTTCTCTAAGTAAGTTTCTACTCCTTTCACTTGATGCTTTATCCTTTTTTCTGTAATTCCTGCTCTTCCTGCTAGTGCTCTCTATGAGTCTCTCTTCCACTTTTTATTTTCTTTCTCCAGCATTTTATTCCCACATTTCTTCTGTGGGTACTCTTTTTCCTTTTCACGTTCTCTCCCTCCTGTCACACTTCTCCTGCTACCCAGTGGCATAGCCAAGGGTGGGCCCAGGCCCATCCACTTTGGGTTCAGGCCCACCCAGTAGCAGCACATCTATAATGTGGCTGGCAAGGATTCCCAAGCCCCACCAGCCGAAAACTCCCAACAACTGTCCCTCCTGCATTCCTTTAAATAGCAGATCTTCACCTGTAGCGACCAGCGACTGATACATACTGCTCAAACCAGCCCCACAGCCTTCCCTCTGATGTATTCCCGCCTATGTGGAAACAGGAAGTTACATCAGAGGGAAGGCTGTGGGCCCAACATGGCATGCAGACGAGAAAGGGAGAGACCAAATCACTTGTGGGACAAAGCGGAGTTCTTCTGCCCACCCATCTTGAGCTCAGGCCTACCCAAAATCGGGTGTCTAGCTACGCCCCTGCTGCTACCAATGAATAGTGGGACACTACAAGGTAACTAGGGTTACCATATGTCCAGATTTCCCCGGACATGTCCTCTTTTTAAGGACATGTCGGGGGCGTCCGGCGGGGTTTGCCCGCCCGCTTGTTTGTCCGGATTTCTGGACAAACGGGCGGGCGGGCAGGCGAGCGGCGCTGTGGGTCTCCCCTCCCCTTACTTACTATCTGCCCTGGTGGTCTAGTGACCCCTTCGGGGCAGGAAAGAGCCCCCTCGTTCCTGCCCGGAGCGCTGCCTTGCCCTGCATCCTTCTCAGTCTCGGCTAGGGATTCAAAATGGCCACCGAGAGTTGAAGCAGCCTTGCGAGACTTCAACTCTCGGCGGCCATTGTGGATCCCGAGCTGAGATCGAGAAGGGTGCAGGGCAAGGCAGTGCTCCGGGCAGGAAAGAGGGGGCTCTTTCCTGCCCAGAAGAGGTCACTAGACCACCAGGGCAGTAGATAGTAAGTAAGGGGAGGGGAGGGGAATATGTGACAAGGGGGAGGGGAGGTGACGGGGGGGGGGGCAGGGGAGGGGAACATGTGACAGGGGCGGGGTGAGAGTGAGAAAGGGCGGGGTGAGGATCCGAAAGGGACGTGGTTTGGGCGGGGCAGGGGGTGTGACATGTGTCCTCTTTTTCAGAGGACAAAATATGGCAACCCTAAAGGTACCAAAAGTCATTTCTTGAACTGATGAGGATTATGGACCCCTTGCTGGCACCAGGTATATTTGATGCTGGGGATCTGGGCCAATCCAGCTGGCGGGGGTCAGGGTGGAAATATCCACTGGCTCCTTCAATGTTCCGGTTTATTCGGACATATTTTTTTTAATGTATGCATAGATATGTACAGACAGACAGATGAACTGATTCACAACAATAGGCACTTATGTTTTTGTGTGTAACACAATGAAAAATATTTAAGGTGATGCTTTTTTTATGGGAGTAGCTACACATTTCTGGACTAGCTTTCAAGAGCTGCACTTCCATAGCAGCTCAGGCAGAGGATGACTGCCTCATTATACATTTTTGTGGTGGATTGTTACCCACTGAAAGATAGTCAAAAAAACAAATTAGCATAGTTCAATTTAAAAAAAAAAATGTATTACCTTACTCTACTTTACTGATCATGGTTTCTGCATGTTTCAATGCAAAATCAAGACAGGAAATTAACTGGCCTATTCAAAGGTGATTAGTGGTACAAAGCAGCCCAACTGCTTTTCCCCCCACATTCTTCCAGTTTCTTATAAATCCAGGCAGCACAGACACCTTAATAATTTAAACAATTAAGTAAATGAAACTCAGTATTTCTAAAGAATTAAATATGCTTTTTAGCCAAAAAGAGTGATTGGAATTGCACCCAAAAGAGCATTTAATTTACAATTGCAAATATTGTAGACCTGATTCTCCCACGGAACCCAGCACAGAGGCCTCTGACATGTCCAAACCCATAATTTCATCCCTTGAAAATCTGATTTCAGTTCTCTAATTAAGCAGCACATCACCCTCCGCTAATTAGACTGCATTCTTTGGTGATCAGGCTGAATTCCTGAGTTTTCACTTTAATTCCACCTTATTTGCATAATGCGCTTCTCTTACTAAACATTATGCAGCTCTATGGTTAATTCTTTTATTTTTATAAAGTTGCCCAGGAATTCTCATTCTTTTGTCAGAAACATGAAATTCCACAGAAACTTGGCACAATTATTATTAAGGTGATATTTATTTCCATGGTTAACAGTAAAGGGTCCTTTTACTAAGATGCAGTAAGCATCAACATGTATTTACCACAGCTTAAAATGCCTTACCAAGGGGCATGCTCAGGCATCCCGTGGTAACAGGGGTGGACTGACTATATAGGTAAGTGGGCAGTGCCCGAGGGCCCAGTGTCTCTCTCTCCCCTGCACACTACAGCCTCCTGTGCCTCAGTGGGCCCTCCCCAGGCCTACTTTGAAGGGCCCTGGTGGTCTAGTGGCCACTTCGGGGGCAGGAAAGAACCCCACCCGGCACCTCCATATCTTCAAAATGGCTGCCGAAACTTCCTGCCGAGACCCGCAAGACTGCTGCAGGAAGTCTCAGCAAGCCATTTAGAAGAAGTGCAGCAGCAGCGGGCAGGAAAGAGTGGAGCTTCTTCTTGACCCCCGAAGAGGCCACTAGACCACCAGGGCTCTTCAAGGTAGGCCCGGGGGGGGGGGGGGGGGCTGTAATGTGCCGAGGGTGTTGGAAACAAAGGTGGGGGCAGCAGCGGAAGCCTGTGGAGGCCCAATGACCCTTTCTGCCCAGGGGCTCAGATCACTGTCAGTCCGCCCCTGTGTGGTAATTTTGGTATCGGCCACATGCTAAAAAAATAGATTTTCATTTTTTAACACTAGGTGTGAGTCGTGGGCGGAGGGTAGGCGTGTTCTGCACTAATTTACTTAGCACATAGTTAGTGCATGAGCCAATGCATGAGCTGATACCAAAATAGGTCTCTCAAATCTTTACATTTATTTATAACATTTATACCCCACATTTTCCCACCCGTTGGCAGGCTCAATGTGGCTAACATCAGTCCGTAGAGGCAATCGCCAATCTGGTAAACAATCAAATGAATTAAAGTAAGGTGAAATGGAAGGATAGTGATTACAAGGGACGAGGGAAAAGAGGGGAAGGGTAATAGAGTCCATCAGGCAACACTTGATTCTACTTATTATAACTTACTGGACCTCAGGAGTGTATCATTACATAAGAATTGAATTCCTCTCGACTCGCCTGTCTCTTCATTGGTCCATTAGATCTTTAATTCCACATTTTTTAAAAACATATTTTGAAGCTTTTTGTGTATCATTTATAATTTTATAGAAAACTTAAAACAATGCACTTAACTTGAACACTGTATGATTGAGAAACCATTCACCGACGTGCAGCATGTTACACATAAAGCTGCGTCAGGGTTCAGTCCACTAACCGCGTCTCATAACACACTCTTTGCAGTTCTTTAACATTGCTTTTGACTCGTAACCACTTGTAACCACTCGCCTCCACCTACCCTCCTCTCTTCCTTCCCGTTCACATTAATTGATTTGATTTGCTTACTTTATTTATTTTTTGTCTATTAGATTGTAAGCTCTTTGAGCAGGGACTGTCTTGTTCTATGTTTGTGCAGCGCTGCATACGCCTTGTAGCGCTATAGAAATGCTAAATAGTAGTAGTAGTAGTCTCTTGTAACCAGAGCTAATATTGTGATGTCATAATGCCTCAGGCCACCAATAAGAGCCAACCTCATCAGTGATGTCACAATGGCTTGATTGTCCTATACTTGGCTCACTTTTATTACATAGCTCTTTGAGCAGGGACTGTCTTTCTTCTATGTTTGTGCAGCGCTGCGTACGCCTTGTAGCGCTATAGAAATGCTAAATAGTAGTAGTAGCAACATTCCATGTAGAATCTCAGAATCTCAATAGTAGCAACATTCCATCTAGAATCTCCAATAGTAGTAGACTTTGCGCCTTCTGTCTCGCTGCACCCTACGCCTGGAATAAACTTCCTGAGCCCCTACGTCTTGCCCCATCCTAGACTGAAAGCCCACCTCTTTAACATTGCTTTTGACTCGTAACCACTTGTAACCACTCGCCTCCACCTACCCTCCTCTCTTCCTTCCCGTTCACATTAATTGATTTGATTTGCTTACTTTATTTATTTTTTGTCTATTAGATTGTAAGCTCTTTGAGCAGGGACTGTCTTGTTCTATGTTTGTGCAGCGCTGCATACGCCTTGTAGCGCTATAGAAATGCTAAATAGTAGTAGTAGTAGTCTCTTGTAACCAGAGCTAATATTGTGATGTCATAATGCCTCAGGCCACCAATAAGAGCCAACCTCATCAGTGATGTCACAATGGCTTGATTGTCCTATACTTGGCTCACTTTTATTACATAGCTCTTTGAGCAGGGACTGTCTTTCTTCTATGTTTGTGCAGCGCTGCGTACGCCTTGTAGCGCTATAGAAATGCTAAATAGTAGTAGTAGTAGTAGCAACATTCCATGTAGAATCTCAGAATCTCAATAGTAGCAACATTCCATCTAGAATCTCCAATAGTAGTAGACTTTGCGCCTTCTGTCTCGCTGCACCCTACGCCTGGAATAAACTTCCTGAGCCCCTACGTCTTGCCCCATCCTAGACTGAAAGCCCACCTCTTTAACATTGCTTTTGACTCGTAACCACTTGTAACCACTCGCCTCCACCTACCCTCCTCTCTTCCTTCCCGTTCACATTAATTGATTTGATTTGCTTACTTTATTTATTTTTTGTCTATTAGATTGTAAGCTCTTTGAGCAGGGACTGTCTTGTTCTATGTTTGTGCAGCGCTGCGTATGCCTTGTAGCGCTATAGAAATGCTAAATAGTAGTAGTAGTAGTCTCTTGTAATCAGAGGTGATATTGTGATGTCATAATGCCTCAGGCCACCAATAAGAGCCAACCTCATCAGTGATGTCACAATGGCTTGATTGTCCTATACTTGGCTCACTTTTATTACATAGCTCTTTGAGCAGGGACTGTCTTTCTTCTATGTTTGTGCAGCGCTGCGTACGCCTTGTAGCGCTATAGAAATGCTAAATAGTAGTAGTAGTAGCAACATTCCATGTAGAATCTCAGAATCTCAATAGTAGCAACATTCCATCTAGAATCTCCAATAGTAGTAGACTTTGCGCCTTCTGTCTCGCTGCACCCTACGCCTGGAATAAACTTCCTGAGCCCCTACGTCTTGCCCCATCCTAGACTGAAAGCCCACCTCTTTAACATTGCTTTTGACTCGTAACCACTTGTAACCACTCGCCTCCACCTACCCTCCTCTCTTCCTTCCCGTTCACATTAATTGATTTGATTACTTTATTTATTTTTTGTCTATTAGATTGTAAGCTCTTTGAGCAGGGACTGTCTTTCTTCTATGTTTGTGCAGCGCTGCGTACGCCTTGTAGCGCTATAGAAATGCTAAATAGTAGTAGTAAAATAGTAGTAAAAGGGCCTCTATGTCTGATCTTCAAGGCCCTTCAAGGAAACGGGTCAGAGTACTTGAAGGACAGGATCTCCCTCCACCCAAGGTGTATCCTTAACCACACCCTCTCCTATGTGATACCTACCAACAAGTCTTCTCCAGAGTAGCCATACTCTGGAACATATTCTAAGGGGCCCTTTTACTAAAGCTTCGCATGCGCTAAAGGGGTCTTTTACTAAGCCGCGGTAGCGATTTTAGCTCATGGTAATCAGCTGGCGGTAAACGCCAAGACGCTCATTATAATCCTATGGGCATCTTGGAGTTTACTGCCAGCTTTCTACTGCGGCTTATTAAAAGTAGAGAATAATACAGGGACGGCGAACCCACAGTACTACTACTACTACTTATCCTTTATAATAAAAAGCACCTCCAACATTCTGAAGCCCAGAAAGTGAAGCCTGAAGCATCCGTGCTCTCTGTATCCATCTGTACTTCTGGGTTTGTCACAAGCAGAAGTGACCAACCACACGAGGTTTCTCGGCTTCAGACTGTTGGAGGTGCATTCTGACAGGAAGCCAGTGAAGTGACTTGAGGAGAGGGCTAATACGAGCATAACGACAATGGCGGAATATTACGCGTGTAGCAGAATTTTGAACAGATAACCACGGGGATGGGGACAGAGCCCACAGGGACGGGGTGGGGACAGAACTTGCGGGGACGAGGCAGGGATGGGGACACATCCTGCACAGATGGAGCGGGGATGGGGACAGAGCCCATGGGAACAGGAGCAAACTTTGTCCCCATGTCATTTTCTACTTTGAAGTCTGTTAATGAACTGGACTGTTGGTGTTTTAGTGATGCAGACGATGATATTTTGATTTTTTGGGAAAAAAAAACCAAGGAAACATGCTGGCCACAACTAGCAAAATTTGCATTCCTGCTACCAGCACATCTTCTAAGAAGACATTTTCTGTTGCAGGAACATACCATCCGGGTAGTTTACAATGTATAAAACTTAATAAAAGATATTGAAAGGAAATTATGATTTTAAAATAAAGTTCTTTTGTGTGCTGTGTTTCTGCAAAACCCAACTATGTCTTCTGCTGGGGTTCAATTACTGAAGGATTTCTCAAAAAGATTGGTTTTCAATCCAGCTTTGAATCTCTCATATGATGGCTCTAACTCCAAATAAAGTGGAAAGTTATTCCACAATGTGGCCTTTGTATGCTAAAAATCAAAACATAGTGACAGAGTGTCAGCAGATAAAGACCCGTATGGTCCTTCCAGCCTGTCCATCAAGGTGTCCAAAGTTGTATCTGGTTCCACTTCATGATTAAACACTGGCATCATAAATAGAGCAATCGAGTAGTTATATGATGCAACACTATTGCTTTCAACCCTAAGAATGTCTTCCTCTCCGCACTGCTGAGTAGCCTCATTTACTTGCTAATATCAGATTTATGAGTCTGGCCCTCCCCCACAGAGATACATTACACCTGCAATAATAGCATATGCTTTGAAAGAGATTAAGTATGCATATATCGAATAACAATCTCTGGAGGAGTTGCCTAGTGGTTAGTGCAGTGGACTTTGATCCTGGGGAACTGTATCGGGCAATCAAGCCATTGTGACATCACTGATGAGGTTGGCTCTTATTGGTGGAATGAGTGGAGGAGTAGCCTAGTGGTTAGTGCAGTGGACTTTGATCCTGGGGAACTGTATCGGGCAATCAAGCCATTGTGACATCACTGATGAGGTTGGCTCTTATTGGTGGAATGAGTGGAGGAGTAGCCTAGTGGTTAGTGCAGTGGACTTTGATCCTGGGGAACTGTATAGGGCAATCAAGCCATTGTGACATCACTGATGAGGTTGGCTCTTATTGGTGGAATCAGTGGAGGAGTAGCCTAGTGGTTAGTGCAATGGACTTTAAGCCATTGTGACATCACTGATGAGGTTGGCTCTTATTGGTGGAATGAGTGGAGGCGTAGCCTAGTGGTTAGTGCAGTGGACTTTGATCCTGGGGAACTGAATTCAATTCCCACTGCAGCTTCTTGTGACTCTGGGCAAGTCACTTAACCCTCCATTGCCCCTGGTACAAAATAAGTACCTGAATATATGTAAACCGCTTTGAATGTAGTTGCAAAAACCTCAGAAAGGCGGTATATCAAGTCCCATTTCCCTTTCGCTATTTGAGATTCTAGACGGAATGTTGCTACTATTGAGATTCTGTTGCTACTCTTTGAGATTCCACTAGCAACGTTCCATGTAGAAGCCTGCCCTTGCAGATCAGCAACGCGGCTTCGCAGACTTCTGTTTCTGTGACGTCGGACTCACAGAAACAGAAGCCTGCACGGCCACATGCTGATCTGCAAGGGCAGGCTTCTACATGGAACGTTGCTAGTGGAGGAGTAGCCTAGTGGTTAGTGCAGTGGACTTTGATCCTGGGGAAGTGGGTTTGGTTTGCCATTGTAGCTCCTTGTGACTCTGGGCAAGTCACTTAACCCTCCATTGCCCCTGGTACAAAATAAGTACCTGAATATATGTAAACCACTTTGAATGTAGTTGCAAAAACCTCAGAAAGGCGGTAAATCAAGTCCCATTTCCCTTTCCCTGCCAGTTTTGGGACACAGGCCATAGAAGTCTGCCTAGCACCAGTTATACTTCCCAACAACTGGAGTTGCCGTCGAAGCTCACTCTAGCCTTCATCTGACTTTGCCATTTATGGGACCAGACCGTAGAAGTCTGCCTGGCATTAATCTTACTTGTCTACCTGGAGCTGCTGTTAAAGCTCTCCCCAGCTATAAAGTTTTAATCTATATATATATATATATATATATATATATATATATATATATATATATATATATATATATATATATATAAGGCAACCCCAATGTTCTGAAGCCTCCACGGAAGTTGAGGCAGCCGAGATATCCGGTGTGCCCTGGAGTGTCTGCACCGCCCTCGCGTCAAAATGTCATGACGTCGAGGGCGGAGCTATAACACTCGAGGGCCGAAACGCGAGGCGAACGCGAACCCCGAACAAGTAACGCAAGTAGCTCCGAGGGACGGAGGGAGGGGGCCCCTTGCTAGCGCCCGTTTCATTGCACTCAGAAACGGGCATTTTTTCCTAGTATATATATATATATATATATATATATATATATATATATATATAACAAATCTGATGATAGGATAGGACAAATAAAAGATCATGCTAGGAAGAACGTAGGCAGTTAAGTAGGCCCCTAGGGTATCTAAAAGCATGATAGGAAGAGTGGGTATCCTGAGTTAATAATCAGTGTTGTGATTTTGTACAGAATTCCGGCTGAGACTGGTAGCCAGTAGTAATGGGGTGACGTGATCCCAGTGCTTGGCGCTTGTGTTCAATTTTACTGCTGTGTTTTGAAGGATTTGTAGACTCTTGATGTCTCCCAGAAAGGCTTTGCTCAACACAAGACTCTCTCTTACTTCAGGACGCAGGGAAAGCTTCGCTCTTTAATGGAAGAAGCACACAGCTATGGAACGCACTACCCAAGACCCTGAAAACCACGGACAACTTAACCAACTTTCGCAAATCTTTGAAGACATTTCTCTTCAACAAAGCCTACAAAAATAATCCTCGATGAATCAAACCACAAAGCTTTGAAGACATTTCTCTTCAACATAGCATACAAAAACTATCCTTGATGAATCATACCACTCCGTACATCACCCAAACGCTCCAAAACACTTCGACACGACCTTACCCACTACCTTCTAACTAACTCCTCTTTTACTTCCAATTTATTACCGACTGTATCTAATACTATGTAATGATCATACCAAATTAACACCCTGTAAGCCACATTGAGCCTGTAAAAAGGTGGGATAATGTGGGGTACAAATGCAATAAATAAACTAACTTTCTAGCCACTCACACAAGGACTAACTTTGGCTGCACATACTGTAGCAGGACATTCTTATCCACTCCTACCCTAGCTGAGATTATATTCACGCACCTTTCTGACTTCAAATGAATCTTGTTTTTTTGTTAGGCTTCTTCTTTTCTAAATTCTTTTATCTATCTTATTTGTCTACATGTTCCACCTCTGCTGTCTATTAAGATGTTTTATTGTGAATTGCATTGACATTGCCATACTATGTACTGCTATTTGAATGTTTTCTGCTGAAATTGTCTATTGCCTATGTCCAGATTGTTCAGTCTACTGCCTATCTCTGAACTGTTTCAAGTCTTTTTACATCCTTAGGAAGATATGACCCCTAAAACTGAGCACAATAGTACGATACCAGTGCACAAAAAAATGAAATGGACCCTAGGAAGGCTCTCTGATAGGCGCGCCCACTTACGCCAGGTCAGCGGATGCAATTTACAGTATTCTATAAGTTGTCTGGTCAATATTCAAAACAGTTTAACCAACCGGAAACAGCCACCGAGCGGTTAAATCGCGTTTGCGGCTATCTGGTCATTTTCAGTGGCACTTAACCGGTTATCTCCACTGAAAATGTGCCCAATTCAAAAGCGGCTAACTTGCGGGCCTTCCAAGGGCACAGCTGGGTTAACTGCTGATATTCAGTCCCTCACTGCGTCAGTAAATCGCTTAAATTGGGTCGCTGAAATAGTAGTCCTCTCTTTAAGCGATTTGGCTTATGCGGTCAAGGACTGAATAATAACTTAACTGTCTATGTGTTAGCCGGCTCAAAAAAAAATGGATATTCAATGCCAAAGCCTGGGCATGGTCCAGCATTGAATATCCAGCAATAATGCCGGCAAAGGGCAGTAAAACACTCATTGCTGCCAGCTGAATATGAGGGGGGGGGGGGGGTGTTTAAGTGGAGACATGCCCATATCCTGCCCATGCTATGCCCATATTTAGCCCCCCCCTTACAGTTACATGCTAGGTCACATTGGGGCCCTTTTACTAAGCTGCATAGTTGACTATGTGCAACCAATGCACATCAATTTGGAATTACTGCCAGGCTACCGCATGGCCCAGGTGGTAGTTTCATTTTTTACGCGCATCCACAATCAGGGGCATTTTTGAAAGAGAAGGGCGCCCATCTTCCAACACAAATCGGGAGATGGGCGTCCTTCTCTCAGGGTCGCCCAAATCGGCATAATCGAAAGACTATTTTGGGCGCCGTCAACTGCAGTCCGTCACGGGGATGACCAAAGTTCACGGGGGTGTGTCGGAGGCGTAGTGAAGGCGAGACTGGGGCGTGCTTAAGAGATGGGCGTCCTTGACCGGTAATGGAAAAAAGAAGGGCGTCCCTGACGAGCATTTGATCGACTTTACTTGGTCCATTTTTTTTCACGACCAAGCCTCAAAAAGGAGCCCAAACTGACCAGATGACCACCGGAGGGAATCAGGGATGACCTCCCCTTACTCCCCCACCGGAGGGTATCTTTTGGTATTGGGGTGAGTAGGATGTTGCCATTTTCCTTAGGGAAGAGGCCTTGCTGAAGCATGTAGTTTAGGTGGATGTGAGGTCTGCTATGAAGCGGTCAGGGGCGGATTTTATTAGGTAGCTGGGACAGGTATCCAGTTTACAGTGAGTGTTGGAGAACCTAACGATCGCTTGGGTGACTGTTTCGACAGTGAGGAGAGCGAAGTTTGACCAGATTTGGTCAGCTGGATATTCTCCAAGGGTTGGGTCCAGACCATTGAGGAAGTTTTCGATATCGGTATTGTCCTAATGCAGCGTGTTGCGTAGGTTTGCGAATTTTTCATTGAAGTATTTAGCAAATTTGTCTGCAGATGGGATTTCTGTATTGGTTGTAGTGACCAAGGTGGTGTCTAAAGAAATGCTTTATTAAAAGTCATCATTTCTCTTGAATACAATATATTTTTGCATAGGTTTTAGCTTGCTGAGCTCTGAGAAATACTTTATACAAATGTCATCTTTGAGAGAGTATATTGACAGGAGAGGAAATTAAAATAACGATGTGATGTTTTCTAAACACTTTCAATTTGTTTTCAAAGTAAAACTCTAGGAAGGTGAGCTGGAATCGAATTTCATTAGCAGTTCTACATTAAGCCAAACCAATTTAAGTGATAGCTCAATTAATTGAGCATTATTATGAAGGCTGCAGAGTTTGGAATTATTTTTATTGATTAAAAATAGTTAGGATATTGTTTTGCATGGCTGTTCCTGTAATGTTCAATTATGCTGGAATCAGAATCAAACACTAGAAGATGATAAATTACCTGGTGGAAAAATGTTGCATGATGTAAAATGAAGAAATGCAGTGACAACATGGATCATTCTTTCTAACAAAACAATCTAGAGTCAGAAAATTTGATTTTCAGTATGGATGGCTCCATTAAAGAAATATTTGAAATTCATGTCCCCTATAGTTGATGGTGCATGGTTCTATTAAATTCACTGTACTCTCCATGTTCCCTATGAAGTAACAGGCAAAGAGGGTCTGATGGAAAGCTGTCACAAAATATTTTAACACTGTTCATTTTTACTCTTTTCTGCAGGTTTTTTTTTTTTTTTTTTATACATTATTGTAGTGAATTTGTGCTGTAGTGAGGACTTTTTGCAAAGCCAGAAACCTGGATATACAGGCCTAGTTGAAAGCTGACATTCTCTGCTTGGTTAAAGTGCATGTTTTCATGGCATAGTCTTTGGCTAAATTACCTAAGTAACCCACAAGAGATGAACCTTATACTCTTACAATGTAAGATAACAAATTACTAACAAAAGAAAAGGGAAGGAAACGCCTCAAATAGCTCAAAACACAGTTTTTAAAGAGCTAAGGCGGTTGAAAACAGACCTTACTTCATCATAAGCAAAAACCCTTCCCATGGGATAAAAGGCTACATTCAAAATGCAAAATATGATAAGTTATTATATTTGAATGTAGCCTCTTTTTGCTTATGATGAAGTAAGGTCTGTTTCAACCGCCTTAGCTCTTTAAAAACTGTGTTTTGAGCTATTTGAGGCGTTTCCTTCCCTTTTCTTTTGTTAGTAATTTGTTATTTTACATTGTAAGAGTATAAATTTCATCTCTTGTGGATTACTTTTTGTTTATGCTAAATTTCATGTGTAATACCACACCCATTCTTTAGTGCTTTAGTTAAATTACATAAGTACATAAGTATTGTCATACTGGGACAGACCGAAGGTCCATGAAGTCCAGCATCCTGTTTCCAACAGTGGCCAATCAATTTTAATAATGGTCTATGGACTTTTCCTTTAGGAAGCCATCTAAACATTTTTAAACCCCACTAAGCTAACTGCTTTTACTACATTGCCCCTCCGCATATAGAAGAATCCTTCCTAAAATTTAAACCCAGCCTTAAAATCCTTTTTACTGAAGGGTGCATATAACCTATAAAATATCCTGCCTTCATGCTCTTCAGAGGACACTTCAGAGAATGCTGCTACTACTACTACTACTATTTAGCATTTCTATAGCGCTACAAGGCATACGCAGCGCTGCACAAACATAGAAGAAAGACAGTCCCTGCTCAAAGAGCTATGTAATAAAAGTGAGCCAAGTATAGGACAATCAAGCCATTGTGACATCACTGATGAGGTTGGCTCTTATTGGTGGCCTGAGGCATTATGACATCACAATATTAGCTCTGGTTACAAGAGACTACTACTACTACTATTTAGCATTTCTATAGCGCTACAAGGCGTACGCAGCGCTGCACAAACATAGAAGAAAGACAGTCCCTGCTCAAAGAGCTATGTAATAAAAGTGAGCCAAGTATAGGACAATCAAGCCATTGTGACATCACTGATGAGGTTGGCTCTTATTGGTGGCCTGAGGCATTATGACATCACAATATTAGATCTGGTTACAAGAGACTACTACTACTACTACTATTTAGCATTTCTATAGCGCTACAAGGCGTACGCAGCGCTGCACAAACATAGAAGAAAGACAGTCCCTGCTCAAAGAGCTTACAAAGAGCTTGCTATATCTATATACTCTCTATCTATTGCTTTTCTATGCTTTATATTGTCTTATTGATTAATTATTGTAAACCACCCAGGAAAGTAATTGATGGCAGTATATCCAGTATTATTAAACTTAAATGTAAGTATTCTGTAACAATACCTGAGCGCTCAAGTGCTGTTATAAATCAGGCAACCACTTAGGGCTCCTTTTACAGTGCCACAGTAGTGATTATCGTGCTCCAAATGCGACACAGGCTACAGGAATTGAATAGGTTCTGTTGCATTTGGTGCGCCACTAATCATTATCATGGCTTTATAAAAGGAGCCATTAGAGAATTGCCTCCTTGGCGTATAATTTTATAAACAGACAATAACTCCAAAAAAAAAGCCCAGCATCTCAAGTCTTCCAACTGTTGTTTCCAATGTGGCAGTTTTCTATGTCATATATGGAGGGGCATAATCGAATGAAAACGTCTATCTCCATGGGCGTTTATCTCCGAGAACGGGTCCGTGAAGGGGCGGACCGAACCGTATTTTCGACAAAAAATAGACGTCCATGTTATTCAACAATGTGTGAGCTGGGCGTTTTTGTTTTTCAGCGATAATGGAAAATGAAAGCGCCCAGCTCAAAAATGAATAAATCCAAGGCATTTGTTAGTGGAAGGGGCCAGGATTCGTAGTGCACTGGTCCCCCTCACATGCCAGGACACCAACCGGGCACCCTAGGGGGCACTTTTACAAAAACAAAAAAAAAAAGGTAAAAGAGCTCCCAGGTGCATAGCACCCTTCCCTTGTGTGTTGAGCCCCCCAAATCCCCCTCAAAACCCACTGCCCACAAGTCTACACCATTACTATAGCCCTAAGGGGTGAAGGGGGGCACCTACATGTGGGTACAGTGGGTTTGGGGGGGTTGGACGACTAATAAGCATTAAGCAGCACAATTTTAACAGGTAGGGGGGATGGGCCTGGGTCCACCTGCCTGAAGTCCACTGCACCCCCTAACAACTGCTCCAGTGACCTGCATACTGCTGTCAGGGAGCTGGGTATGACATTTGAGGGTGAAAATAAAAAGTTGTGAAACTTCATTTTTTGTGGTGGGAGGGGGTTAGTGACCACTGGGGGAGTCAGGGGAGGTCATCCCCGATTCCCTCCAGTGGTCATCTGGTCATTTAGGGCACTTTTTGGGGCCTTATTCGTGGAAAAACAGGGTCCAGGAAAAGTGCCCTAAATTCTAGCTAAAAACGCATATTTTTTTCCCATTATCGGTGAAATGCGCCCATCTCTGTTCGGCAGATAACCACGCCCCAGTTCCGCCTTCGCCACACCTCTGACACGCCCCCATCAACTTTGTCCGCATCCGCGACGGAGTGCAGTTGAAAACGTCCAAAATCGGCTTTCAATTATACCGCTTTATTCGTTTTTGTGAGATAAACGTCCATCTCCCGATTTAGGTCGGAACTTGGGCGTTTTTCTCGTTCGATTATAAGCAGGATAATGGACCTCAGCAGCATTTGTTGTGCGGTGGTGATTCATCTATTAAGAGTCGAAACTTAAATAAGTACATAATAATAATTATTGCCATACTGGGAAAGACCAAAGGTCCATCGAGCCCAGCATCCTGTTTCCAACAGTGGCCAATCCAGGTCACAAATACCCGGCAAGATCCCCAAAATGTACAAAACATTTTATACTGCTTACCCAGAAATAGTGGATTTTCCCCAAGTTCATTTAATAACGGTCTATGGACTTTTCCTTTAGGAAGCCATCCAAACCTTTTTTAAACTCCGCTACGCTAACCGCCTTTATCACATTCTCTGGCAACGAATTCCAGAGTTTAATTACACGTTGAGTGAAGAAATATTTTCTCCGATTCGTTTTAAATTTACTACATTGTAGCTTCATCGCATGCCTCCTAGTCCTAGTATTTTTGGAAAGCGTGAACAGACGCTTCACATCTACCCGTTCAACTCCACTCATTATTTTATAGACCTCTATCATATCTCCCCTCAGCCGCCTTTTCTCCAAGCTGAAGAGCCCTAGCCGCTTTAGCCTTTCCTCATAGGGAAGTCGTCCCATACCCTTTATCATTTTCGTCTCCCTCCTCTACACCTTTTCTAATTTCACTATATCTCGCCTTGCCTCTTCACCGGTCCATTATATATGACATAGAAAACTACCACATTGAAAACAGCAGTTTGAAGACTTGAAGCACTGGGCTTTTTTTGGAGTTATTGACTGTTTATTCTGCTCCCGCCTTGTGTGTAAAAGTGAAATTTTTAAGTTTGACCACTTTATTTAGATTTATCGTATAATTTTATAAAGCATTTTTCATGTGTAAATCATGTTATTACACATGCAAAAGGGCTCTCACAAAGCGTGTGAATGCAAACACATGTAGAAAACAGACAAACAGAAAAACAATGCCACATGAAACATATGGAGGAGTGGCCGAGTGGTTAGAGCACCGGTCTTGAAATCCAGAGGTGGCTGGTTCAAATCCCACTGCTGCTCCTTGTGATCTTGGGCAAGTCACTTAACCCTCCATTGCCTCAGGTACAAACTTAGATTGTGAGCCCTCCTGGGACAGAGAAATATCCAGAGTACCTGAATGTAGCTCATCTTGAGCTACTACTGAAAAAGGTGTGAGCAAAATCTAAATAATTAAATAAAGATTCCATTCAGAATCTTACATAATACCAACATTCCATGTGGAACCCCCAAAGAGCAGCAAGATTCTGGAATCCTAAAGAGTGACAAGATTCCATGTAGAACCCCAAAGAATAGCAAGATTCTGGAATCCTAAAGAGTGACAAGATTCCATGCAGAATCTCAAACAGTATCAACTTTCCATGTAGAACCCTAAAGAATAACAAGTGGAGGAGTGGCCTAGTGGTTACAGCACCGGTCTTGAAATCTAGAGGTGGCTGATTCAAATCCCACTGCTGCTCCTTGTGATCTTGGGCAAGTCACTTAACCCCTCAGGTACAAACTTAGATTGTGAGCCCTCCTGGGACAGAGAAATAGCCAGAGTACCTGAATGTAACTCACCTTGAGCTACTACTGAAAAAGGTGTGAGCAAAATCTAAATAATTAAATAAGTCAATTGGTGGTAGTAAGGTCTCAGGTCAAAAATGCACACACACTGGTTTTTATTTTGCCACACGTCCATTTTACGGCCCCTTAAAAAAAAGGCTCTTTTTCTAGGACACGGTTAAAAACTGGCCCGGCGTGCATACAAAAGACACACTCGCACTGTCACAGGCCACTTTTTGCTGCAGCTTCGTAAAAGGGCCCCTCAGGTAACTACTGATTTACACAGGTAAAAGCATTGCCTAAATATCGGCCAACCTTAAGCCAGCTAATAACACGCATGCAGTTTGACAATATATTTAGCCTGCATCAGGAGATATTGTTCCTATGGGCCTACTCAGGTGGGGGGGAGGGGGGGGGAGAAAATAATCTACATAAATTGCATTTTCGAATTAATACGTTATTTTCCCATGAAAAAAGTACCTACAGAAAAAGCAGGTCCGTGGATATCCATAGCCAAAGTACTTTGAAAAACGGTGCAATGACCATAGACCTGGAGGTAGATTTTGGAAGAGACATCCAGGTCAGGACTTGTAAAGCTCTGCTAGGGCTCCTTTAATAAAGCAGCGGTAAGCCCAATGTGGGCTTACTGCTTGCTAAAAAGGAACTACAGCTGGGCTACCACAGCAGCCCGGCGGTACTTCCCACCCTCAGCATGCCGTCATATCCGGTGCTACAAAAAATATATCTTTTTTGTAGCACCGGTGTGTACCTGGCTGGCAGTAATCAGGCAGTGCCGTATGCTGCCTCGTTACCACCAGGTTAGCGCGGGAGCCCTTACTGTCACCTCAATGGGTGGCAGTAAGATTTCCCCCCAAAATGATCGCACGGCAAGCAGGGGCATAGCTATGTGGGGCCACGGGGTCCTGGGCCCCCGTAGATTTGGCCCTGGACCCCCCTGCCGACAACCCTCTTGACTCCCCCTCCCACCGTCGCCGTCTGCTACCTTTGCTGGCAGAATCCCCAACCCCCGCCAGCCGAAGTCCTCTTCTTCCGGCGCAAGGCTTCGTTCTGTTTCTGCGAGTCTGACATCCTGCAATATATGCAGGATGTCAGATTCACAAAAACAGAACGAAGCCTTGCGCTGGTTGAAGGAGACCTCGGCTGGCGGGGGTTGGGGCCCCCGCCAGCAAAGGTAAGCGACGGCAGGGGAGGGTTGGCAGCAGGAGGGGGGCCGAGAGGGTCGTCGGCGGGGGGGGGGGGGGGGGGGGGTCAAAGTTGGAGGTTGTGGCGGGTCAAAAATGGTGTGGGGGGGGTTGGCGGCACCGAGGGGGGGGCTAAAATGTGCCCCCTCACCTCGGGTTCTGGACCCCCCTCCCGCCGAAGTCTGGCTACGCCCCTGACGGCAAGTGCTTCACCTGCCGCATAGCCATTTCTTTAAAAAAAAAAAAAAAACAAAGACCTACCTTTTAGCCACTGTGGTAAAATGGGGCCTCAGAACACGTCAAAAACACGCGCTGATGCCAACGCAGGCCCCCTTTTGCTGCAGTTGGTAAAAGACACCCCTAGTATTTTACAGCTGGACCAGCTAAACTAAAATGCATGCAGGAATGAAAATATATGTGTCAGTTATGTACAGAGGGAGAATCCATTTTACAGACTATATCTAAAATATTAAAAGAGTCAACACTAGAACAGAGCTTATAGTCCGCTATTACCAAATGTAGTTCAAAGCAGTTAACAATAAGGAACTAGACCAAACATCTAAGAACATACATTGAATTATCAACAGAATTATAACTAAATTCACTGTATTCAAAACCTGTTTCCTAAAAAGATAACTGGACAAAGCTTTAATCCCATTTGAAAGGCGTGACCAAAACGTTGCTGCCTGATTCATAAAAATGGTCTGAAATAATTTCCAGTAGGGGACACCTTTAGGACTAGGAAATATTAAGAAACTTAGAATGTTGTACAAGACGCCTTCTCCCATATACCGATCTGCTTATTAATGTCATCATATAACATGATATAGTTCCACACAATAAACAAATTTTTGGGTAATGCAGAAACTGAGAAGAATTAGAAAGTATATTAATCGTGAACAGTTACAACTGGTAGTTCAGTCTCTAATTTTAAGTACAACTTTTGTATAGTCAGTTGGACTTAGCCACAATATTAGATATAAATGAAATTTCAATTTTAATGAACGGCCGTCTGTGGCATAGCTGTTACAACATATGTTTGTGGATGAAAAAGTCTCTGAGTTCCCGGTTCAGAATATTAAGAGCTAAATACATGGGGCAAAATCTTTATCAGCTAAAAAACCTCTCTGATGCAATTGAAGGTGTAACTATAATTGCAGTAAGAGGTCGATTTTCCATGAGAAAGCCGAAGACGGTGAAACGGGACCCCGTCGGGACAGAACGGAGTGGAACCAAACTGCAAATTTTCGCCCCGTGTATTCAGATCTTAATATTCTGAACCGGGAACTCAGAGGCTTTTTCCTCCACAAACATACGTTGTTACAGCCACGCCACAGATGGCCATTCGTTAAAATTCTAATTTTAAGTAAACTGGATTGTTGTAATATAGTATATTTACTAAGCCGTGTAAGTGTCTACGTGCGCCCAAAATTGAGTTACTGCCGACTACCGCGTGGCTCTTGCAGTAATTTCATTTTTGTCGCGTGTCCGATACCCGCGTCTGAAAAATATTTTTTATTTTCGGTCGTGCAAAATGGATGCACGCCAAGTGGCATTTGGTGCACTTAGGCCATTATCACCTGGTTACTGTGTGAGTCTTTATCGCTAGGTCAATGGCTGGCGGTACAGTTTCAGACCCAAAATGGACGCATGGCAATTTTCATGTTGCCGCACATCCTTTTTCAACAAAAATTTAAAAAAGGTCTTTTTTACAGGCGTGCTAAAAAACGAATCGGCGCCTACACTACCGCGTCATTTTTTCAGCGCGCCTTTGTAAAAGGACCCCTATATCCACTTTGACTATCACAAAATTCATGAAAACCACAGTTGAGAACCACATGAAAAATATTCTGTCAGGGACTTAGCAGCAGAGCTAAGAAACTTATTTTGCATAAGACTTTCACACACTAGTGACTTTAGATCGCAGGGGTCCTTTTACTAAGCTGCAGGAAAAAGGACCATTTTTTACTGCAGCGGATTAAAACCCCCTTTAAAAAATGGCCGTGCAATAAGATTACTCTTACCTTGTGGCCATGCGGGGGGGGGGGGGGGGGAGCACTTACCATCACCTATTCAGGTGGTGGTAAGGGCTCCCATGGTACCATGCTAAAAAATGAAATTTTTTCTGGTATGCTGGAATGGCGTGCATTCGAGACAGACCTACCACCAGCAGCCACACTGGGCTGGCAGTAGTTCTGGGTTAGCGTGCGGTAAGCCCCCAATGCTTTGTAAAAGGGCCCCTGAGCCAGATTTGCCCATAGCGACCGAGAGCCGAGGGACTCCATGGTTGTGTCAGTAGGCTGACCTAGCCATTCTTTCCACATTTCAGGAAGTGCAGTGAAGGAATGCCTCAGCAGTTTCCACTGGAGAAAATTTCACAACCCCACCTTACAAGAGAAGGCAAAGACAATATAAAAACAAAACCTCTGGGCTTACTTTATCAGAGCAAAATTCCGAACAGACTTCCGCCGTCAAGTTGGGTTGCATGAAAGAGGTAGGAAAAGTGTTGGTAAAGTTCGTCGGTACCCTGAAGCATCCTCGATGGATAGGAGTCCTGCCTGCAGCAACATGAAAAGAGTTTCCTTCTAAGAAAGCAGAGCCAGCAGTACATCACTATTACCAAACCGTTATCAGCTGCAGACATCAAAGGGAACATGGTGTTGACAGAGGACTTGGCAACGTAACAGAAACTGGGATGCTGATTCACAAACCCTAAAGCTAAACGTGTAGAGAATTCACTGTTATGAGAAGACACATGCAGCTTTAATAGCGATATTCCGGTAGAGCAGCCGGCTATTCTTATGCATCCAATACTTTCATTTCTTATTTGGGCTTTTTTTTTTTAAATCTTGAAATGTTAAAAGCTCTAATAAAATCTAAAAGACTTCCAGTGATGAAAATGAAGAAATGATTAAAAAGAGGGTGGCATTTTGTTGATTTAAATAATCACACCTGGAAATTGTTTTCAACTATGAAGGGTGAATGTTCTTTGTTAAATTCTCAATTCTACCAATGGTTGCAACTTAACTCCATGCTGAAAAAAAGCAAATTGACAAGATGTCCCACATTCCCCTGAGCTTATTGATATAGCTAAAAGGTTCCAGACATGTTGCATCACAAGTTTATACTAGGCCTGCGTAGACGTTGGGAAGAACATAGTAACATAGTAGATGACGGCAGAAAAAGACCTGCACAGTCCATCCAGTCTGCCCAAGACAAACTCATATGTGTATACCCAGTGCTTTTTTTGTAGAAAAAAAGGTGCTGGTACTCATTGTGGGCGGGGTCACCACATATGGCTCCACCCCTATGATAGCCACACCCCCTATACCAGCCATGGCGCATATAAACAGACATCATGGAAAATATTACAGTTACTATAGGAGAAAAAAATAATGTGATTTTTTTTCATGATAAATAATCTCTGTAAGCTCTTACAGCTCCAGTATACCCAGTGCAAAATAAGACAGCCAATGTAAATTCTCAAATTGGACATATTACAAACACTAAAATGAAAATAAAATGATTTTTTTCTACCTTTGTTGTCTGGTGACTGTTTTTCTTTCCGTATTGGTCCCGGTCTGTGATTCTGCTTTCCTTTGTTTTTGCTTAACTCTTCTGTGCCATTTGTCATTTTTGTCTCCTTTTTCTTTGCTTTCTTCAATATTTTTCAGGCTCTCTCTCTGTCCAGATTTAATTCATTCTTACTATCCATTCTTTAATGTCCTTCATCTACCTGTGGCTTTTCATCTTTTCCTCACCCTTGTTCTCCCCATGCCCCTTCCTCTTATTCTCCAGTCTTTCTCTATTCCCCTTTTCCATCCAGCAGCTCTGCTTTCTCTCCCCATCCTTCCAGTGTCTCCCCTATTTCTTTCTGCATTCTTCCATCCAGTGTCTTCCCTCTTTCTCTCCCTATCCTTCCGTTTTCCCTCTCTCTCTCCCCATCCTTCCATCTGTTTTCCCTCTCTCTTTCCCCATCCTTCCATCTGTTTTTCCCTCTCTCCCCAATCCTTCCATCTGTGTTTTCCCCTCTCTCTCCCCATCCTTCCATCTGTTTTTCCCTCTCCCCATCCTTCCATCTGTTTTTCCCCTCTCTTCCCAATCCTTCCATCTGTTTTTCCCTCTCTCTTCCCAATCCTTCCCTGTTGTTTTCCCTCTTTCTCTCTCTCCCCAATCCTTCCCTCTGTTGTTTTCCCTCTTTTTCTCTCTCCCCAATCCTTCCCTCTGTTGTTTTCCCTCTCTCTCTCTCTCTCTCTCCCAATCCTTCCCTGTTGTTTTCCCTCTCTCTCTCTCCCCAATCCTTCCCTCTGTTGTTTTCCCTCTCTCTCTCCCCAATCCTTCCCTCTGTTGTTTTCCCTCTTTCTCTCTCTCCCCATCCTTCCATCTGTTTTCCCCTCTCTCCCCAATCCTTCCATCTGTTTTTCCCTCTCTTTCCCTATCCTTCCATCTGTTTTTCCCTCTCTCCCCAATCCTTCCATCTGTGTTTTTCCCTCTCTCTCCCCATCCTTCCATCTGTTTTTCCCCTCTCTCCCCAATCCTTCCATCTGTTTTTCCCTCTCTCTCCCCATCCTTCCATCTGTTTTCCCCTCTCTCTCCCCAATCCTTCCATCTGTTTTTCCCTCTCTTTCCCCATCCTTCCATCTGTTTTTCCCCTCTCTCCCCAATCCTTCCATCTGTTTTTCCCTCTCTTTCCCCATCCTTCCATCTGTTTTTCCCTCTCTCCCCAATCCTTCCATCTGTGTTTTTCCCTCTCTCTCCCCATTCTTCCATCTGTTTTTCCCCTCTCTCCCCAATCCTTCCATCTGTTTTTCCCTCTCTCTCCCCATCCTTCCATCTGTTTTCCCCTCTCTCTCCCCAATCCTTCCCTCTGTTGGTTTCCCTCTTTCCCTCTCTCCCCAATCCTTCCATCTGTGTTTTTCCCTCTCTTTCCCCATCCTTCCATCTGTTTTTCCCCTCTCTCCCCAATCCTTCCATCTGTTTTTCCCTCTCTTTCCCCATCCTTCCATCTGTTTTTCCCCTCTCTCCCCAATCCTTCCGTTTTTCCCTCTCTTTCCCCATCCTTCCATCTGTTTTTCCCTCTCTCCCCAATCCTTCCATCTGTTTTTCCCTCTCTCCCCAATCCTTCCATCTGTGTTTTTCCCTCTCTCTTTCCCCATCCTTCCATCTGTTTTTCCCTCTCTCCCCAATCCTTCCATCTGTGTTTTTCCTTCTCTCTCCCCATTCTTCCATCTGTTTTTCCCCTCTCTCCCCAATCCTTCCATCTGTTTTCCCCTCTCTCTCCCCAATCCTTCCATCTGTTTTTCCCTCTCTTTCCCCATCCTTCCATCTGTTTTTCCCCTCTCTCCCCAATCCTTCCATCTGTTTTTCCCTCTCTTTCCCCATCCTTCCATCTGTTTTTCTCTCTCTCCCCAATCCTTCCTTCTACTACTACTACTACTCTGTGTTTTTCCCTCTCTCCCCAATCCTTCCATCTGTGTTTTCCCCTCTCTCTCCCCATTCTTCCATCTGTTTTTCCCCTCTCTCCCCAATCCTTCCATCTGTTTTTCCCTCTCTCTCCCCATCCTTCCATCTGTTTTCCCCTCTCTCTCCCCAATCCTTCCCTCTGTTGGTTTCCCTCTTTCTCTCTCTCCCCAATCCTTCCCTCTGTTGGTTTCCCTCTTTCTCCCCAATCCTTCCCTCTGTTGGTTTCTCTCTCCCTGCCAAGTTTCCCCGCGAACGGCGCGAAGTCGCGACGCACGCGGCACCAGCCCCCATTTCCGGCCGCTGCTTCTCCTGTTGAGCAGCAGCGGCCGCTACACAAAGAAAAAGAAGATTAAAAAAAAAAACTTCAAACCTGGCTGAAACGCGTAACCCCGGCACTGTAGACAGCCATTAGTCATTGGCTGTTGCCCCGCAGCCGCTCCTCCTCTTGCCTTACGTCACTGCCCCTGGAGGAAGACCCCGGAGGAGCGTAGTAACGTAAGGCAAGAGGAGGAGCGGCTGCGGGGCAACAGCCAATGACTAATGGCTGACTACAGTGCCGGGGTGCCGCGTTTCAGCCAGGTTTGAAGTTTGTTTTTTTTTTAAATCTTTTTCTTTGTGTAGCGGCCGCTGCTGCTCAACAGGAGAAGCAGCAGCGGCCGGAAATGGGGGCTGGCACTGCGTGCGGGACATGGACTCACGGGGCGGGGGGAGCCAAAAAAAAAGGTGCCAGTACGCCGTACCGTTGCGTACCGGCACAAAAAAAGCACTGTGTATACCTTACCTTGAATTTGTACCTGTCTTTTTCAGGGCACAGACCGTATAAGTCTGCCCAGCAGTATTTCCCGCCTCCCAACCACCAGTCCCGCCTCCCATCACAGACCGTATAAGTCTGCCCTCCACTATCCTCGCCTCCCAACCGCCAACCCCTCTTCCCCCCCCACCTGCTCCGCCACCCAATTTCAGCTAAGCTTCTGAGGATCCATTCCTTATGCACAGGATTCAACAGATATTCAACAACCCATTTCAGACAAACGCTGGAAGCAGATATGGAAATCGCTGTTTAAATGTTCTAAATCCACTGCCATAACACAGTCTCTCTGTTTCTTTATGCGTAGATCATTATGGACACCCTTCAGGTCGCATGCCATTAACCCTTGCATTCCCAGTTTATGTTGGTCCTGTCATGCCCAGCTAGGTATTTTTGAGTGTGTATGTATTAAAACATACTGGAATGACATATGGCTCACTTTAACAGATGTGTTTCATTTTACTGGTCCTCTATTGTACAAATATGTGTTGCTTAGAGACCAATGTTTTAGATCTACGTTAAACCCAAATGAATGTATGCTTGTTAATACTTTGTTCACTTTAGCCTTGAAGGTGATTTTTACGCACTGGAAGACTTTGAACCAAGCCACATATCAAGACTGGTGGAACCTAGTGTTTCAAACTTATAAATATGAAACATTCCTTGCTAAAAAAAAATCACCTCATTTTATCTTGTATAAGGAGAAGTGCTCTTTGTTACTGACTTACTTTAAAGATGTATGTTGAGAAGTTTTTTTTCTTTCCCCTTCTTTATGCTTTTTGAAATATGTACACTGTTATTATTATAATGGTTTGTATTATGTTTTATTTATTACATTTGTACCCCGTTCTTTCCCACATACAGCAGGTCCAGTGCGGCTTACGTAGTAAAAGAAAGCATCTTACATGGTAAAGAATACAGTAAAACAAGGAAATGTAGGAACAGTATTATAAATTGTGATGATCATAACTACTTACATTATGAAAGGCATTACAAAGGACATGTGAAAAGAACGTAATGAACTAGAATAGGGAAGGTAGACAAGGATATGATAGGTGAAAGGGAAGGAGAATGGGAGGGAAATGGTAAAGGATGGCGGGAAGAAGATGAGGGATTGAGTATAACATTGGGGTCCGAGTAAGCGTTGACGTCTTAGCAGCAGTATCATAGGTGATCTGGTGGAATTAAGCTGTTGTTCTTCTGTAACTAAATAAATAAAAAATACTAAGACTAAAAAATAAAAAAAAAAAAGAGGGTGGCAGTTCCAAGTGGCTCCGTTGCTGGCTTTCCAACCACCTTGTCCATCACCTCTCCTCCTGCCCCATGCATTGGTGTCCCTGGCTCTGTGCTGCAGATTTTACATGGAAGACAAGGTTGTTTACCTCGTGCCTTTTCATTTGTAGCTCAAGATAAGATATATTCAAGTACATAACACACGACACAGACAACAACAACCTCACAACTCACAAATCGCACATCACTTACATACACACAATGCCCTCCCCCAAAAATAACAAAGACCACGACAAACCTAACGCCCATGGACACCAACAAAGGACATCAAAAGATGACACCAAACCCGCACACCAAGAAAACAGACAATTGATAAAAATCAACACAAACCCGAACCCAAGGAAGCAACACCAATTAATACAATTAGGATACACTAACGCCAGATCAAAAATCAAAAAATACAACGATAACCGACTGGATAACGGCAGATAACCTTGACTTCCTTCTCATCAATGAAACTTGGATCCATGACTCCAAAGACCCAATAATCCTAGAGCTGTGTCCACCAGGATACAAAATCACTCATTGGACAAGAGAAGGAAAAAGAGGCGGAGGTATAGCTATAATTTATAAATCCCAATTCACAGTTACAACAACAGCTGTATCGATCCTCCCCCAACTCGAAATAGCCACAGTCAGAATCACCCACCCTAACCTACAGGATCAACTAAACATAATCCTATTCTACAGACCCCCGGCTAACTGGCAAGACGCACAGATACACTTCACAGATTTCATATCAAATACTTGTCTGCAGGGGTGTGCTGGTAAATTTTTAACAACAGGTTCTTTCTCCAGACGTAGCCAGCTCTGCAGTTGGAAGGGCCAGGGGTGGCCGGGTTGGGGGGGGGGGGGGGGCAACACTTGCCTCTCTCTCCTCCCTCCCTTCGTGTGGGCACGCTAGGCATACCTTTGCTGGCAACCAATAAATGGACTGCCACCACTCCCAACGTCTTGCTCCGAGCAGCATGCTGAAACTTCTCATACATGCTGGAGAAGTTCCAGCCTGTTGCTCAGAGCTGGAAGCAAGGAGCTGGGAGCAGCAACAGTCTATTTACTTGGCTGGCAGGGCTCAGCATCCCCACCAGCAAAGTAAAAGAGAATTCAGCAGGGGGCCCAAGCCCACATTTTGGGAGCCAGTTGTTAAAGTAGCCATGGAGGGCCCTACTTTAACAACCGGCTCCCAAAATTCTTAAAAACTTAACAACTGGCTCTTGCGAGCCTGTGAGAGCCTTCTCCAGCACACCACTGCTTGTCTGTCCTCTCAGAATGTCCTCATAACAGGAGACATAAACCTCCATCTTGAAGATACCAACTCAAACAACGTACACGAATGCAAGGAATTCCTCCACTGGCCTAACATGCAACCCACCCACAAAAAAGGACACACACTAGATATCATAACTCACAAATTTTCATCAGAAGCGAACCTCATATTCAGGGACACCAAATGGATAGTCACACCATGGTCAGATCATTACAAAGCAACCACTTCCCTCCTTTGGAAAACAAAAGAGAACCTACACTACGAGAGGCAAAATAGACCCTCTAATATTCTGGCAACAAATATATGCCGAGAAATGGACTACAACTACAGAATCACCCCAATTTCTACAAGAATGGGACAACAGATGCAGAACAGTGTTAGACAAAATAGCACCGCTCCAAACTAGAACCTCACATAGGAACAACTCAATCCCATGGTTTAACGAAGAACTGAAAGAACTAAAAACACAGGTCAGAAGACTTGAAAGAGCATGGAGCAAAAAAAAAAGATGCACACACATTCAAAGAGTGGAAACAGGTACAAAGAAAATACAAATATAAAATCAGACAGATCAAAAGAACGCATTACAAAACTATAATAGGACCAAACTACAAGGACACGCACAAACTCTTTTCACTTGTAAATAACCTCCTAAACACCACACAGGTCACCTCAAACAGCACAGACACCCCATCGGCAACCAACCTAGCAAACTATTTCAACGAAAAAATCACAAAGCTCCGACGCATGATACCAAGTAACACTACTGAGTACACAAGTGTCCTTGAATGCTTAGACCCAGATCATGGGGAATACCCAGCCGATCGATCATGGACCAATTTTGACCTGATTTCAGAAAATGAACTCACACACTGGCTCAGAAAATATGCCAAATCTCAATGCAAACTTGACATCTGCCCTACCAGCCTAATAAGATCCGCACCCAAACAATTCATGCAAGACCTCACGAACCAAGTAAACTATAGACTCATAAATGATCTCTTCCCCACGGAAAATGGAAACATCCTACTCACACCGCTGCCAAAAGATGCCAAGAAAAGCACAATGGACTTAACCAACTACCGACCAGTCGCTTCTATCCCACTCACAACAAAATTGATGGAAGGCATAGTGACGAAACAACTCACGGAATACCTGACCAAACACTCAATTTTACATGAGTCTCAATCAGGATTTCGATCAAATCATATCACTGAAACTGTACTAGTGTCGGCAATTAACTCATTAAAAAAAAACGATCGCAACCGGCAAGAACATACTCATACTACAATTCGACATGTCTAGTGCCTTCGACATGGTGGATCATGAAATTCTGTTACACTTACTAGAGTACTTCGGAATCGGAGGCCCAGTTCTCAAATGGTTTGAAGGATTCCTCACCACCAGATCCTATCAAGTAACAACGAATACGGAGAGATCACCACCATGGATACCGGAATGCGGAGTTCCTCAAGGATCCTCACTCTCACCAACTATCTTCAACCTAATGATGATACCATTAGCCAAACTCCTAGCCAACCAAAACCTTAACCCCTACATATATGCCGATGACGTTACGATCCATATCCCATTCAAAAGTGACTTAAACGAAATAACCAACGAGATCAACCAGAGCTTCCAGATCATGCACTCTTGGGCGGACTCATTCAAGTTAAAACTCAATGCAGAAAAAACTCAATGTCTAGTTCTCACCTCCCAATACAACACAAACAACTTTCCTAAAATAACCACCCCCTACTGCACACTTCCTATCTCAGAAAACCTGAAAATTCTTGGAGTCACCATTGATCGAAACCTCACTCTCGACACCCAAGCGAAGAATACAACGATAAAAATGTTCCAATCAATGTGGAAACTCAAAAGAATAAAACCCTTTTTCCCAAGAAACATCTTCCGCACCCTGGTACAGTCATTGGTACTAAGCCACTTGGACTACTGTAACGCTCTGTACGCAGGCTGTAAAGAACAGACCATCAAAAAACTCCAAACTGCCCAGAACACCGCAGCCAGACTCATTTTTGGAACACCTAAATATGGAAGTGCAAAACCCCTAAGAGAAAAACTGCACTGGCTTCCGCTCAAGGAACGAATTGAGTTCAAGATCTGCACGACTGTACACAAAATCATTCACGCAGATGCCCCACTCTATATGTTAAAACTAGTGGACTTACCGCCCAGAAATACCAAAAGATCGGCCTGCAAATTCCTCAATCTGAACTTCCCCAGCTGTAAAGGAATGAAATACAAACAGGCTTATGCTACTACCTTTGCGTACAAAAGCACACAGTCTTGGAACGCACTACCCATGGCCCTGAAAACCATGACCAATCTAACCAGCTTTCGCAAAGCTCTGAAAACACATCTCTTCAACAAAGCCTACAAAAGTCACCCTCAATGAAACAAATCATTCCTTAAACTACCCAAGTACACCAAAAAACACCTCTCACACGACCTTACCTAACACCTTCCATCTAAATCTTCTTTCACCTCTGCTTGTGATCGACTATTTTTAAATCATGTAATGACGTTATCATATCTATACTCTGTAAGTCACATTGAGCCTGCAAAAAGGTGGGAAAATGTGGGGTACAAATACAATAAATAAATAAATAAATAAATACAGTAAAAATCCCCCCATCCCCAGGGGACTGAGAATCTAAGGGTCTCATTAGCTAACCTGCAGTGATGTTTTAGAACGTATTGCTATGCGCTTACCCTCAAATTCTATAAATGGCGCCTTAAGTTGTGCACGATAATCTGATCAAATAATCAGTTAAGTTGTGCACGCAATTTGGCGAACAAGCCAATCAGCGCCGGTAATTGGTACTTAACCAATTAACGGCACTAATTGGCTTTAATTAGAATTTATGCACACAACTTTCTAGGCATATTCTAGAGTGGTTCGTATAAATTCAAATGGGTGCAGCTGAAAAGTGGGCGTGGACATGGGTGTGGAATGGGCGGGACACATTATTATGGAATACACCCGATCTGTGCCTTTTAGACGCAGGCATTTAGGCCTGGTTTTAGTTGGCCTAAATGGGTGCGCCTAGATTTTAGTCGCAAGAACAGCACATGAGCTAACTAACTTTAGGCATAGTTTATAGAATCTCACTAAACACCGATTTTAAGGTGCCATTTCTACAATTTGGCCCTTAGTATACAGGCTCCATTGATTAACTTGTTAGTCTCACTCACACACACAAGGATTGACTCGAGCTGCACATACTGCAGCGGGACATGTTTATCCAGTCCTACCCTAGCTGAGATAATATTTAACCATCTCTCCGACCTCACGTGCAACTTTCTTCAAATCAATCACCTTACTTTCTAACTCTTCCTACTTTCTTACCCATCTATATGTTACAACTTTGCCTTACCCTTCACTACCAATTATAATGTTCTAGTACATGCTGTGTTGTCATTGCAAGTAGTATACCATGCCATACTTTGTATTGTTGTTCGAATAGTTTTACTGCTCTAATTGCCTCTTGCTCATGTTTGATCTATTCTTACTGTACACCGCCTTGAGTGAATTCCTTCAAAAAGGCGGTAAATAAATCCTAATAAATAAATAAATAAACAATGGGACTTGCACTGAATAACATTAAAGCACATAAAAGCAGGTCAGTAAATGAGGCTGTAAGTTTGCACATGATGCAGTGAAAAGTGACTTGCTCAAGGTGATCAGAAGGGCCACCAGGTGGTGAATCCTGCTGCTCTAACCCCCAGGCTACTCCTTTACTATAAATATTACAAAGCTCGGCAATGAGAGTAATGATATAAAAGGAAATGCTATAAGTCAGCACCTAAATTTAGGCACATTCAACCAGTTTCACACCAAAACCTGCAACTGTCTACCGAAAGACTTAAAAGGAATGAACATCTACCCAACATTCCCAAAACAATTGAAGGCTCAGCTCTTCAGGAAATTCATTTCCGACGAAATCATATAGCCAAGAAGATCCCGGTCACCACATCACATCACACAATCACAGACATAATTGAACCAGGCTTGCTATGACCCTCACGACTTGATGCTTGTTGACCTAATTGTAAGCCACATTGAACTTGCTACTAGGTTGGAAAATGTGGGGTACAAATACATAAATAAATAAATAAAGCAAAGAAAGGCTATATCATTAACTGGATACACATTAACAAAGAGTGGAGGAGTGGTCTAGTGGTTAGAACACCCATCTTGATACTCAGAAGTGGCTGGTTCAAATCCCAATCCTTCTGATCTTGGGCAAGTCACTTAACCCTCTATTACCTTAGATACAAAATTAGATTGTGAGCCCTCTAGGGACAGAGAAACACCCAGTGTACCTGCCTGTAGCTCACCTCGAGCTATTATTGAAAAAGGTGTGAGCAAAATCCAAATAAATAAATATATTGTGAAGATGAGGCTTCTGCTTCCACTCTCCAGCAGACTTCACTGGCCTGTGGCCTCTGAACAGGACTCCAAACAGTCTCTTCCCAGCATCCTGAGCAATCCAACCTCAAGCTCCTGGGCCCCTTTCTCACTCAGGGTGAGCTGGTTCTCAGTATGCAAATTGTATGCAGATTAGCATGTTATCCTTTCACGCTCAGGGTGACCTGGTTCTCCAGAGGCAAAATTAAACAGGTCTTACCAACAGCATATTCAGGCAATTCTTTATTCCAGCCCCTGGGCACAGTTCTTCTAGCTTAAATACTTTATACATTTACATATCTTCACACTGAGCCTCCCCACACAGATTCCTGGGCTCAGCACTAACCTCAATACTTTAGGGACTTCTAACCCCAGGCTTTGCAGCCTGCTTCTCAGTACTGGGACACACAGCCCTATTTCTTCTTTGGACACCCAGTCCTTCCTTCCTTTAGACTCACAGTCCTTTACTTTGAACACACAGTTCCTCTAAGTACTGAGGCTACACAGTCCAACACTAATGCTTTAGGGACTTCTTACCCCAGCCTGTTTTTCTTCCTTGAGCACACAGTCCACCACAAGTCCATAGGGTTTAGCCAGTTCTTTCCAGGGGGATTCTCTTTCTTCAGCTACCAGCTCTCTTCTCTTCCTTTCACAACTCAGGTGGGGTATAAAGTGGTTAATAGCTAAACAGGACCCAGCCCCTAACCGCCTGCACCTGTAGCCATCCCAGGACTCTCCCCGGTCCTAGCAACCTCCACCTATTCTCCTAGCGCCCTCTAGTGGCCTACCCCGGACATCCTGGACATTTTTAGGGGAACAGCGCCATCTAGTGGTCTGCCCCAGCTAGGACACCCTCTTATTTATCACAATATAAGGTACAAAAGAATTGTGCACACAGATTTGCATGTGCAATTTAATTACATGAGCCAATTAGTGCCTATAATTGGGCATTAAAATCACTTATTGGCGCTAATTGGTAAAGAATTGAATTTATGCCCGCACCATTTAGTCGTTATGCTATAAAGACGTGCGTGTAAATTTTTACACCTGGATCCAACAAGGGGGTGTGGCCAGGGGAGGGGCATGGACAGGTCAGGGGCGTTCCTGGAATTTGCACCCAGTGTTACAGAATTAGGCAGGTCAGTGCCGGCTTTAGGTGCAAAGATTTACACCAGGTTTCAGTTGGTGTAAATCCTCGTGCCCAAAACTGGATGTGTGATCCTGGTGCCAAATGCTATTCCAAAAATGGTGCCCAACTTGGAGCACTGTTTATAGAATAGCCCTTACCCCCAGATTCTATATAGCATGCCTAGAGATCTGTGCTAAAAATCTAAGTGTATTCCTTAACAACGTGTATAGCTTAATTGCAGTGGCGTAGCTACGTGGGACCACGGGGGCCTGGGCCCCCGTAGATTTGGCCATGGACCCCCCTGCTGATGACCCTCTCAACCCCTCCTCCTGCCGTCAACCCGCCATCGCCTACCTTTGCTGGCGGGGGACCCCAACCTCCTGCCAGCCGAGGTCCTCTTCTGTTGGCGCAAGGCTTCGTTCTGCTGGACGTCAGACTCAGAAACAGAATGAAGCCTTGCGCCGGAAGAAGAGGACCTCGGCTGGCGGGAGTTGGGGTCCCCCGCCAGCAAAGGTAGGCGACGGTGGCGGTGGGGGAGGGTTGGCGGCGGGAGGGGTGATCAAGAGGGTCGTTGGCGGAGGGGGGGTAAAAGTTGGTGGTGGCGGTGGTCAGCAATGGCGGGGGTTTGGCAATGACGGGGGTGTCGGCGGTGCCGGGGGGGGGGGCTAAAATGTGCCCCCTCACCTCGGGCTCTGCCCCCCCCCTCCCGCCAAGTCTGGCTATGCCCCTGCTTAATTGGCTTAAGAAGCCAATCAGCATTGTTAACAGCAGTTAACAAGCAACAAAGGACACCTTTTTACCAAGCTACGTCAAAATGGGGCCAGTGATGGCATCGGCGCATGTTTTACACACACAACAAAGCCCCCTTTTACCGCAGCAGGTAAAAGGGAAGTCTCGCTTTCCCACAGGAAAGTAAGGTACTTGCCGGGCAGCCATTCCAAGGGGAGCCCTTACCATCACCCACGGAGGTGGCAGTAAGGGCTCCTGTGTTTACCCAGCGGGAACTGGGCAGCGTGCGGCACTACCCGATTACCACTGGGTACACTCTGGCACTACAAAAATAAAGACATTTTTGTAACGCCAGAAATGACGGCGGTACTTTCTATGTAGCATTACCGCCGCTTAGCAAAAGGGAAATGGGAAAGGGAAATGGGACTTGATATACTGCCTTTCTGAGGTTTTTGCAACTCCATTCAAAGCGGTTTACATATATGCAGGTACTTATTTCGTACCAGGGGCAATGGAGGGTTAAGTGACTTGCCCAGAGTCATAAGGAGCTGCAGTGGGAATCAAACTCAGTTCCTCAGGATCAAAGTCTACTGCACTAACCACTAGGCTACTCCTCCCAATTAGTGCCCAAAGAGCACTAATTGGCAATAATTAGATTTACGTGCATAACTGGCAAAGCCTATTCTATAATGAATTGCACCTAAATTCTAAATCACGTAGTTCAAAAGGGATGTGGCCATGGGTGTAGAATAGGCAGGGAAATAGGTGTTTTGTGGGTGTTCCCAAATTTATGCACGCTGTTTTAGAATATGGCCCAGTCCGCGTAAATCTATGCGTAGGGATTTAAGTCATATTTTCTTTGGTGTAAACTGATGTGTGTAGTTTTATTTGCTGGGGTATCAAACTAAGCACATTCTATATACCGTGTCCACATCTTATAGAATATGCTTAGGTGAAAATTATTTCTGCGTGAATTTTCCAGGCGCGATAAATTATTTATGGTGAAGTTCCGGGATACATGTTGGCCCTCATAAAATTACCACCCAGAAACAGTACCAGCCTATCTCAAACGTATTTGAATCTGCAATGGACTTAGATACAAATCAACTTATGCATCCAGCTTTTCTTACATAAGTACACAACTGTGAAACGCTTTGCCCAAAACAGTGAGATCTATCCATAACCATCTTAACTTCAGGAAACTACTGAAAACCAACTTGTTTAAGAAGGCCTACCCCCCCCCCCCCCCCCCCCCCCCCCCCGATCCAAATTAACTTCTCACTTCATGCGACACAACAAAATATGAACCGTACTAAATTTCTATAACTTCCCTCTTTTTATTTCCTTGTTGTTTTATACTGATGTTTATTACATGCTTTCTATTGTACTATGTATTTGTATTATTGAACCGGAGTCTACCTCTACAGTATTGTGTAAGCCACATTGAGCCTGCAACTAAGTGGGATAATGTGGGATATAAATGTATTAATTAAATATATAGAATCTCCCCCTTACTGGTCATTTCTTTCATTGAGGACTTTTTGGTACCATATACAGAATAAAGGGACCCTTTTATTAAGCAGCGGTAGGGAAAACACGCAGGTAGCACGCACCAAATTGACACTACTGCTGGGGTAGTGCGGGCGCCTGTCAGTAATTTTGAAGTCGGCACACGCTGTTTCCCGTGGTAGAAAATATTTTTTCTATTTTCTCCCGGGGGGGGGGGGGGGGGGCGTTCCCAGTGGTAATCAGTAGCATGGCCACATTGGCATGTGCTGCACAATTACCAAGCAGTTAGCACGCAAGCCCTTACCGCTAGATCAATGGGTGGCGGTAAGCGCTCAGGCAGTAAAGAGCCGTGGGCTACTTTTGATTTTAGCACACGACCATTTACTGCCCCATTAAAAAAAGCCTTTTCTCCCAGCTGTGGTAAAAATTGGCCCAGCGCATCCACTTCCACACATTCAAACAACCACACATCAGTTTTTACCAGAGCTTTGCCTGGAATAGACTTCCTGAGCCGGTACGTCAAGCTGGCCGTCTTCAAATCTAAACCCTTTTGATGCTGCTTTTAACTCCTAACCCTTATTCACTTGTTCAGAACCCTTATTTTATCATCCTTACTTTAATATTCCCTTATCTCTTGTTTGTCCTGTTTGTCTGTCCTAATTAGATTGTAAGCTCTGTCGAGCAGGGACTGTCTCTTCATGTTCAAGTGTACAGCGCTGGATATGTCTAGTAACGCTATAGAAATGATAAGTAGTAGTAGTGTTTGGGATTCTGGAATCTTTCTACTCTTTGGGATTCCGGAATATTGCTACTCTTTGGGATTCTACACAGAATGTTGCTACTCTTTGAAATTCTGCATGGAATCTTGCTACTCTTTGTCCTTATCCCTTATTTGTCCTGTTTGTCTGTCCTAATTAGATTGTAAGCTCTGTCAAGCATGTTCAAGTGTACAGCGCTGCGTACGTCTAGTAGCGCTATAGAAATGATAAGTAGTAGTAGTCGTCTTTGGGATTTTGGAATCTTGCTATGCTTTGAGATTCCAGAATCTTGCTACTCTTTGGGATTCCGCACAGAATCTTGCTACTCTTTGTCCTTATCCCTTATTTGTCCTGTTTGTCTGTCCTAATTAGATTGTAAGCTCTGTCGAGCAGGGACTGTCTTTTCATGTTCAAGTGTACAGCGCTGCATACGTCTAGTAGTGCTATAGAAATGATAAGTAGTAGTAGTGTTTGGGATTCTGGAATGTTGCTACTCTTTGGGATTCTACACAGAATGTTGCTACTCTTTGAGATTCTGCATGGAATCTTGCTACTCTTTGTCCTTATCCCTTGTGTGTGCTGTTTGTCTGTCCTGATTAGATTGTAAGCTCTGTCGAGCAGGGACTGTCTCTTCATGTTCAAGTGTACAGCACTGCGTACGTCTAGTAGCACTATACAAATGATAAGTAGTAGTAGTAGTAGCTTTGCTTGCCTACAAACTTGATGCCAATAATTGGCAGTTACCTTTATAAGTGCTTGGTATAGTGCACCTAATTTAGGGGCCCTTTTAAGAAGCGGTGGTAAGCCTAATGTGTGCTTACTGCTCGCTAAAATGGAAGTACCGCCGGGCTAACACAGCAGCCTGGCAGTAGTTCCTGCCCCAGTGCACGCCATTTCCGGCACTCAAAAATATTTCAATTTTTGTAGCACCGGTGTGTACCCGGTGGTAATCAGGCAGTGCCGTGTGCTGTCCGGTTACTGCTGGGTTAGCGTGGGAGTTCTTTTCGCCACTTCAAAGGGTGGCGGTAAGTGCTCCCTCCCGAAATGGCCGTGCGGCAAGTGATTCATTTGCTGCCCGGTTATTTCTTTAATAAAAGGGAAAATCTGCCTTTTACCCTCTGTAGTAAAAGGGGATCTCAGCCATGCAACGATGCCAGCACAAGCCCCTTTTTGCTGTAGCTTCGTAAAAGGACCCCTTAGCGAGCAACAAAGGTTTTTTTTGTGCACTTATGCTCACAAGGCACATGTAACTGTATGTGCACAGTTATAGAACTGCTTTTCATGTGTGCATAATATTTACTCAGACTGAGCAGAGTCATTCTCAGAGGCAGGATTGGGAACAGGTTAGCATCTATACTCATAATTTATTTAGAAAAAAATCCCATATACATGCAATTTTGCATGTTAAAGATCAGGTTTTAAAGAATGTGGTGAAGGCGGTTAGCTTGGCACAGTTTAAAAAGGGGTTGGACGGTTTCCTAAAGGACAAGTCCATAGACCGCTACTAAATGGACTTGGAAAAATCCACAATTTCGGCAATAACATGTATAAAATGTTTGTACGTTTGGGAAGCTTGCCAGGTGCCCTTGACCTGGATTGGCCGCTGTCGGGGACAGGATGCTGGGCTTGATGGGCCTTTGGTCTTTTCCCAGTATGGCATTACTTATGTACTTATATGGAGTAACTTTTTAAACAGAAGCATACGTGCACATTCACACTGAAAATTTGCTTTAGCATTCATAAGAAATAGTACCTTCACACTTTTTATGGATGCACATGGTATAAGATTACCCCATGGAATGGCCAAGCATTTTGGTTACCAGTAATTATTTCCCCAGAGATGGAGCTTAGAAACAGTGTATGTAGTTCAATCACTGGCTGTTTCCCCTGATAATCCCATTTCAATGGAAAATACAATCAGCATTTCATTGTTGCTTCCATTAAGGCATTGAAAAATCATTATCTAATGAAACAAGTAGGAAAGCTTTCAGTAATATCTTTTCATTCCCTTAACTGGTGACAAGGCAGGAAAGCAGAAATAAGCAGAATATTGCACATTAGGGATCCTAATGCATTTGTCTTGGTTCAGGTGATGTTCTGATAAAAAAAAACATTCTCTCACTGCATAAGCACAGAATGACACAGGCCACTGATGTCAATATTTTGCCCCACAAAACATCAGCAATTGGAAAGATCAGAGGTAGGGCCACAGATTGGTTTGTTTGGCCCTCAAGTCAAAAAAAGTATGCTGCTAACCCCATTGGAGCCGACTCTGTGGGTGCTGTGGGTGCTTGAGCACCCCCAATATTGAGAAAATTCCTTGTATGTGTCCAGGGAGGGGTTATTTTCATTGGGTTTAGCACCCCCAATAATTTTGAAAAGTTGGCTCCTATGGCTGACCCTGTCCTACTGAACCATCTATCTGCTCTACAAAACCTAAATTCAGTTCCATCAGTTTATCTTACTAAAGTTTCATGCTCTCCCCAAACTCCACCCATTCAGGGGAATACCAAGGACAAGGCGATGGGGGTGGGCCACCCCAGGTGCCAGAAGCAAGGGGGTTCAACTGAGCAGTCACATGCCAATCCCCTTCCCCTTCCGACATCAACTTCCACTGAACTCATGTTTATTCCCACCCGTAAACCTGCATTTATATATGTCAGACGACAGAATAGCACGCAACTGGAATATTGGCATTTACATGCACACATGCAGATATATGCATGTATATGTTGGTATCCATGTCATTTACATGTGTTCCTGGTGCCTATATCTTACACCTTGCTTACCCAATTGGGGTACTTCCATAACAGTGGACCTCTTCTAGAAATAATATTTGGAAAAACGCGTTTTGACAACGCCAAACCACTACGAGAAAAACTGCATTGGCTACCAATCAAAAAACGCATCACTTTCAAAATATGCACGACTGTTCACAAACTAATTTACGGTGAGGCACCGGAATACATGACAGACCTCATCGACCTGTCAGTCAGAAACACCACAAAGTCTACATGATCATACCTAAATCTCCACTACCCAAGCAACAAAGGACTCAAATACAAATCCATCTACACAACCAGCTTTTCCTATTTAAGCGAACAACTATGGAATGCACTGCCAAAAGCAGTATAAACTATGCTTGACCATCTAGACTTCCAGAAAGCACTAAAGACAGACCTGTTCAGAAGAGCATACCCCACCGTCTCAACATAAAATACCTGGACACTGACGTCATAATGAAACCAAAGACCTTAATGAACATTACCTGACACCTACGTCATAATGAAACCAAAGACCTTAATGATCATTATCTCACTCTTCCTCCCCTCTCCCTCTCTAAGACCCCCAATCCAAACTACCAAACATGTACTTCACCCCCACCACAATACCACTTTGTATTATTCACACCATGTATTTGTTCACACCATAATCGGCTTTTGCCGTTAACGGTAACATTTTATTTTATTTATTTTTATTACATTTGTACCCCGTGCTTTCCCACTCATGGCAGGCTCAATGCGGCTTACATGGGGCAATGGAGGGTTAAGTGACTTGCCCAGAGTCACAAGGAGCTGCCTGTGCCTGAAGTGGGAATCAAACACAGTTCCTCAGTTCCCCAGGACCAAAGTCCACCACCCTAACCACTAGGCCACTCCTCCACTCTGTAACATGTAAGCCACATTGAGCCTGCAAATAGGTGGGAAAATGTGGGATACAAATGTAACAAATAAATACAAAAATTAATTAATTAATAAAAAGTAGGTACCTATTTTCCTTGATAGAATACTAGGGTGATAGGATATACATATGCATATACTTTAGACGCAAGCACTTAACCAGTCATAGAGCTGGTGTAAATGCTGGAGATATGCACATAATTTGTATTCTATAAAAGTTACGCTGGTATGTGTGAATCTCAACATGCTCCCTCCAGACTCTTCCCATGTGCGGGTCTACTTGTGAAATATATGCTATTTACAGGATACCATTTAGATGGAATTTTGGCATATGTACACATGTGAACATTTATGTGCATTCAGGTTGCTTTTCTTCTAAACATTTATGTACAAATTTGTTTCAGAAATGATAGCACCAGCTTTAGACAATTACCCACAATCCTCCCAGATTCTATAAAGGTTGCCCAAATTTGGACATGAACCTGAGACGCGCTGCAACTTAATGGGTTAATAAGACATTATAACATGCAATAATTGGACACTATCAATTACTGGCGTTAAATGACACCAATTAGGAGCTGCACACACCAACCTGTGCACTATTCTATAATACGGAGTGATCAAATCCCATATTGTGCAACGCAAAGGAGGGCATGGGCAAGTCAGGGACGTTGTGAAAATTTGGGCTGTGCGCCCAATTTCCATTCTAGGATTTGCACATGGTTTCAGCAGGTGTAAGTCCTTACGACCAAAGTTAGGCATGGGATCCGGCGCTATTCCCCGGATTCTATATAGCATGCCTAGAGATCTGCTCCAAAATCCAGGAGTATTCTATAACAGCGCATGTAACTTAACTGGTATAACAAGCTAATCAACATTGATAGCAGCACTTAACAAGAATAATAAGCACTAATTGGTAATAATTTGAATTTACCCACAACTCGCTAAGCATATTCTGTAATGAACTGTGCCTAAATTCTAATGAACGCAGTTCAAAAGGGGCATGGCTATGGATAGGGAAATGGGCATTTCATGGGCGTTCCAAAAAATATGCAAAGGCGGCCAACACTGGCATCTGTGTGTGTTTTATACGTGCGCCAAGACCCCATTTTACCGCAGCCAGTAAAATGGAAGTCTCGCCTTCCTGCAAAAAATGGCCTTGCAGCGAGAAAAGCACTTGCCGCACAACCATTTTTTGGGGGGGGGAGCCCTTCCTGCCACCCATTGTGGTGGCAGTAAGGGCTCCCATGTTAATCCAGTAGTAACCGGACAGCACGCGACACTGCCCGATTACCTCCGGGTACACTCCAGCGCTACAAAAATAAATAAATTTTTGCAGCACCAGAAATGACGTCACGTTAGGGGTGGGAAGTACCGCCGGGATGATATGGTAGCCTGGTGGTACTTCCTATATATCGAGCGCCTGTATTGAGCTTACCGCCACTTAGTAAAAAGAGCCCATTGTGCATGAATCTATGCATAGGGACTTACACTACATTTTTGCTGGTGTAAATGGAGGCACGTAGTTTAAGGTGGTAGGATATCAATTAAGAGTATTCTATATACTGTGCCTAAATCTAAACACAGCTTGTAGGATGTGCTTAGTTGGAAATTTTTACTGCGCAGATTTTTTTTAATGCACCTTATATAGAATCCCTCCCTATGTGCTATTCTATAAAGGGTGCCCAGCTAGGAGCATCCATTAGAAATTAGCATTGCATGCCAATTTTTCCCCGACGACGGTTTTTGAGCATCATTTACTGAATCAGGCCCAAAATGTCTGGACCAATCTTCAGGGCCGCCGAGAGACTAGGCCGGGTCCGGGGCAAAGCCGCCCCGCCTCTGCCCCCTGCCACCCCCACCCCCACCGCTCCCCCCTGCCGCTCCCCCCATCGCTGCAGTCCCCTGTCTCACCTGCCTGCCTCCACAGCTCTGGACCCCCTGCATTCGAAGCGGCAGTCGCTTCTCTTCTGGCCTTCCCTCCCTGTGTCCCGCCCTCATCGGATATAACTTCCGGGACACAGGGAGGGAAGGCCTGAAGGGAGACGATCTGTGACTGCCGCTTCGAATGTAGGGGGCCAGGAGCGGAGGAGGCAGGCAGGTGAGACCGGGGACTGCCCCCCTCTCTCAGCGGCCCTGCCAATCTTCTTAGATTGTGGTTTACCTGCACATCGAGTGGGTAATTTTACAATAAAACCATTTTGGGGGATAAAGCAAAAAAGTGCCCATTGTATAAAATGACAGTCCTTAAAAACAAGTGTGTATTGTAGTTACTGGTGACATATTCTTAAAACCCAGATGTGGAATGTTATTTGAAGATTAATATTGTCATTCATTCCTTTTGGGATATATTTTGTTCGCATCTGTGGATGTTTATAAATAGACCGCCCACCGCTAACATCAGTAGTGCACAGATTTACAATGCTCCAAAGGAGGTTTAAATGTCTGCGTGTATTCTAGTCACAGACAGATCACTATTTACACACAGATGTAGGATTTAAGCGCATGAAGAAAGTGCTAGCTTGAAAAACGAAGCACTACTCGATCCTCTGAAGAAGCCCTGGGTGAAACGGGTCCCCATTGGGATCGCAGTTTTAAATACACAAAAACATCATTTCAAAGATAAGTGCTTTAGAATAAGGATATTTAACTGCTGGAATTATAAAAATGCACATTCGGTAATTATGAAGATTTTTTGCACTTGTGAAGGCTTTGCATCAATTTATAAGAGTTTTTTGGCCAATGATTAGCCTGTCATCTGTGAGCTGCAGCAAGAAAACTGAGTAATAGTAGCCACAGATTGCTGAGGCGTTTCCATTTCCCCTTAATACTCACCAGTATACAAGTTAATTTATTCAGTTTTCCACATTTCTGTGTTCTATTCATGGATAAACACAGTTGCAAAGCACATGAGTATGTTGCAACGTTATTTATCTATTAGGATTTATTTACCGTCTTTTTTAAGGAATTCACTCAAGGTGGTATACAGTAAGAATCAAACATGAGCAATAGGCAATTACAGCAGTAAAAATATTCAAATAACAATACAAAGTATGGTATAGTATACTACTTACAATGTGAACATAATACGTAATAGAACATTTTAATTGACAGTGAAGGGTATAAGCCAGTGGTTCCCAAACCTGGTCCTTGAGGCACCTCAGCCAGTCAGGTTTTCAGGATATCCATAATGAATATTCATAAGAGAGATTTGCATGCACACTGCGTGCAAATCTCTCTCATGAATATTCATTGTGGATATCCTGAAAACCTGACTCGCTGGGGTGCCTCAAGGACCAGGTTTGGGAACCACTGTTACAAGCAAAGATGGAACATATAGATAGGTAGGAGAGTAAGAGGAGTTAGAAAATAAGGTGACTAATTTAAAGAAAGGTGCACATGAGGTCGGAGAGATGGTTAAATATGATATCAGCCAGGGCAGGAGTGGATAAATGTGTCCTGCTGCAGTATGTGCAGCCCATGTCATTCCTTGTGTGTGTGAGTGAGATTGACGAGTTAATTACTTCTTCCATTAAAGGCTTGGTTGAAGAGCCAAGCTTTGAGCCCAGTCCACCCAAACTATGCCTTCAGGAAAGCCTACATGAGGTACACATATACAGGACTAGATTCTATATATGGTGCCTGAAAAATCAATGCCAAAAAAAGTTCCGCCTAGGCATTTTCTATAAATTACATCTAGATTTAGGTGCAGGTTTATAGAATACACCTTTCAGTTTTGCCTGCTCCTAAGTCTTGGTGTAAATACTGGCGCCTAAGTTAGATGCAGAGCAGGTGTATTCTATAACCCTGCACATACATTTTCGGAACATCCATAACCCAACCATTCCACACCCATGGCCATGCCCCCTTTTTGGCAGCACAGATCAGAATTTACACACACCACTTTACAGAATATGCTTAGCAAATTGTGCACATAAATTCTAATTAATGCCAATTAGTGTTAATTACTGCTTGTTAAATGGCAATTATCAGCGCTGGTTAGCTTGTTAAGTAATTAAATTATGCATACAAATCTAGAATATGACCAGATTTGCGTGCACAATTTCGGTCGTGCTATATGGGATCCAGGGGATACGGACATGCCATCCTGGGGGTGCACACATTTGTGTGTGTGTATTCAGCCATTTTCCACCCACACAGAAAACGCTTTACGACACTGACTTCATTTTGAACCAGCATAGTTTTAAGTGTGCTAAACACCTTTTAGTACAGTGCTCCTCAAACCAGTCTGCCAAGTTTTCAGGATATCTACCATGGATTTGCATAGGCTGCCTCTCTAATGCACATTCATGAAGGATATCCTTAAACAAGACTGGCTGGGTTTAGAACATTGGGGCAGGCAACAGGCCCTTGAGTGAGAAACTCAGTCAGTTTTTTTTGAGCATTTGGTTTTCCCAATGCTTAACAAAGCTCATCTCTTTTCCAATAGCAATGCAGTAGTTTTGAATGTTATTATAATGGTTGCCATAGCAACTTAAATGCCATAAAGTGTAACCCTGATGCCAGATAAATCATATTCTACTTGCGTTGCACACCACATACTGTGGTCCTGTTTCTTATTTTTAAAAAAAAAAATCTTTACTGCAATGTCAAAGTCTGATGTTTCTGCGAGTAGAAGTAGATCTTAGAAAGCAATTTTTTTATTCTTTCTACCATGAGATCAATATTCAGCCATACTAAGAACATATAATTTGAACTGTCTAATCTGTTTGATTGGATATCCATATATAAATTAAAACATCCAAATTAGATATTTCCCTCCCTAATTCTATAAACTTCTGTGCACAATTTACACTTAGAGGTGAATTCTATATATGACGCTGAAAAAATCAGCGCTAAAAAAGCGATAGTCTATAAGCTGTGCTTAAAGTTAGGTGCAGTTTATAGAATAGCACTTATGCCAGGGAATTGCGCCTAATCTTCATGCCTACGTTAGGCACGTTTCCCCCTTATTCTATAACTACGCACGTAAATTTTAGGAACACCCCTGTTCCACCCATTTCTGTGCTCCCTTTTTGAACTCGCATGTGAAATTTAGGTGTGGATTCCATGTCTAAATGTACTTGTGTATATTCCAATGAAATCTAATTAGTGCTAATAATTGCTTAACAAGCCAATTATCGGTGCTGATTAGCTCCTTATGCAATTAAATTGTAAGCACAAATTGGGCCTGTGCCCAAATTTGAATGCACAATTTTTAATACATTTTATAGAATTTGGGGGTTAAAGCACAAAGTTGCATGCAGAAATTAAAGAATACTGTCAGTTATGTACATAACTTTATTTAATAATTAGCTAATTGTTACCAATTAGGAGTTATGCTTCTAGTCGGGATTCTGCAAATTGCGCGCACAAAATTCATAGCATGCAACTGAACGGGCGAGTGGACCTGGGAGGAGCAAGAGTGGGTCAGAAGCATGCCTAGTACTTATGGGCACTAGAGATAGACTTGAGTATTTATACCAGCTATTGAGCTAGCCTAAGAGCATGCACCTAAATTTAGGCTTGTAATTGCGGACTTACATGAGCATTCTAAAATGGCAACTGCACATGCAATTGCCGATACAGAGTTTGCTCTTATTGCACCTCATCCTGCTGCCTAACTTTGGCAATCAATGGAGAATTACCCCCTTCCAAGGTTAAGCTACTTCTGCTCAAGTATAAGGCTGTGCTTTGGGTATTCTGGTTGCCTACTTCTGAACTATGAAACAGGTTAGAATCTGAAGTTTTTGTTATGTCTTTGATTCATCTGTTTTATGTATTTTTTTTATGTGTGCATATTGTACCTCGCCCTGGATATGGGCAGGTTATAAATCTAATCTAATCTAAATCTATACCTGCTATTGGTGCAGCCCACCTAGATACGTGAAGGGCAATTCTATAGATTTTTGACTCATTTCCGGTCTATGGAGGATTGTTTCACATTCGACTGTGAGAAGCAGAGGAAGATAATTCAGTGTGCATCGTGCGGGGAGGTATCTCCGTCTTGTACATCAGATTTTTACAATCAGAATTGTTCAAGAATATTTCACTGGCCCCTGAGGCAGGTGCAGAGTGCCAAAACATGGCCCATGTCGGGTCACTGATACGAGATTGATGTTTTAGCTACATTATTAAAAGATTTGTGCCCCTATTTTGAAGGCCCTTAGTGCTTTTTTCTGCTGTTTTGGACTTTGTCTTATACTTTGAACCCTCTCTGTATGTTCAAAAGTACTCATGAAGCAGTTCAGTATGGTGCATGACTCAAAGGCAATTGACAAACATGGCAGGTGGTTTTTTTTTTTTTTTTAGTAATCTTTTTATTAATAACAAGCAGAGCATTTCAATAAAAACAAAAGACAAATACACTCAAAGTTCAGGCTGTAGTATTAACTCGTTGACAGTTACAAGCTGCAAATTTTCGGCTTTTCCCTATCCCTGATGTGTGTTTTTATAGGGAAAGGGGATGGGATTTGATATACTGCCTTTCTGTGGTTACAATCAAAGCAGTTTACATATTATATACAGACACTTTTTTTTGTACCTGGGGAAAAGGAGGGTTAAGTAACTTCCCCGGGGTTAAAAGGAGCCACTGTGGGAACTGAACCCAGCTCAACTGGCTCTCAGGTCCATTAGGTTACTCCTCCACTCCAAAATGTGATTAATTTTAAAAGTCAGCATCTATATAAACACTCCCACCATGTTTGTGAATTGTCTGGTTTTCATAGATGCGAGACGCCAATTCTGCGCAGCTCTAGTCTAGATTGTTCCGAGTGATTTTGAGTACCACAAGTTCCCTGAAGAGACAACTGGAGATGTGGTTACAAAAGCGTTCTCAATACATTTTTATCTATACATCAATTAGAAACATCTGATGTAGAATTTGAGTAAGACACTTTGTATGGTGAGAAGACTCCTGACGCAGGCCTCAACGGTTGAAACACAGCTGTGTCGAGTCCTATTCTCCTTTACTCTGCATTATTTTTATGGTCAATAAAGATTTTTAGGTTTCATATTTTTGAAGTGCCATCTTTTTATATATATTTTTTATTATTTTTTTTGTTTTTTTAGTCATCTTCGCTGTTTTGTCTACTGTGAATTGTCTGAGCCATGCATCACGCTGAACTACTGAACCTATTCAATATTTACACTAGTATTGTATAACAGTAACTATGCATAGAATTAACATTATAAAATTCGTATTTAGGGTACATTCTATATGACACCAAAAATATTGGTGCCGAAAAACCATGCGCTTAGGCAAAGTTTATAGAATATGCACACGTGCTGTTCTTGTGCTTAAAATTTAGGCACACCCATTTAGGCCACCTAAAACCAGGCCTAAATACCTTAGGCACAGATCAGGTGCATTCCATAATAGTGCGCATAGTGTTTTGAAATGCCCACAACCAACCCCATTCCATGCCCATGGTCACACCCACTTTTTGACTGCGAGCATTAGAATTGACATGCACTGCGTTGTAGAATACGCCTAAAATGTTGTGCGCTACATTCTAATTAAAGCCAATTGGTTATGAAGTACCAATAACCAGTGCTGATTTGATTGTTAATTAAGTTGTGCGCGTAATTTGGCCCTGCGGCCAAATTAGCACACACAACTTAAGACACCCTTTACAGAATTTGGGTGCTAGTGCGTAATATTCTGTTACCTAACTTTAAGTGACCTTTCTTGAATTGAACCCTAAATATGTAAGTGCCATCATTTTACACTTGCAGACGCTGATATTACAACCTATCCATGTAAGTGCTAAATTTTATACAACTGGACATTCAGGAAGATCCGGTTAAGACGCAGAGTCACAAACGGCCACTTTTACCAAGCTGCGGCAAAAGGAGGCCCATGCTGGCAACGGCACATGTTTTTCACATGTGCCGAGGCCCTATTTTACCACAGTGAGTATAAGGGAAGTCTCTCTTTCCTGCAAGAAAGGGGAACTGGGACTTGATATACCACCTTTCTGAGGTTTTTACAACTACATTCAAAGCGCTTTACATATATTCAGGTACTTATTTTGTATCAGGGGCAACGGAGGGTTAAGTGACTTGCCCAGAGCCACAAGGAGCTGCAGTGGGAATTGAACTCAGTTCCCCAGGATCAAAGTCCACTGCACTAACCACTAGGCTACTCCTCCACTCATTCCACCAATAAGAGCCAACCTCATCAGTGATGTCACAATGGCTTGATTGCTCAATACTTGGCTCCACTCATTCCACCAATAAGAGCCAACCTCATCAGTGATGTCACAATGGCTTGATTGCCCAATACAGTTCCCCAGGATCAAAGTCTACTGCACTAACCACTAGGCTACTCCTCCACTCATTCCACCAATAAGAGCCAACCTCATCAGTGATGTCACAATGGCTTGATTGCCCAATACAGTTCCCCAGGATCAAAGTCCACTGCACTAACCACTAGGCTACTCCTCCACTGATTCCACCAATAAGAGCCAACCTCATCAGTGATGTCACAATGGCTTGATTGCCCAATACAGTTCCCCAGGATCAAAGTCCACTGCACTAACCACTAGGCTACTCCTCCACTCATTCCACCAATAAGAGCCAACCTCATCAGTGACGTCACAATGGCTTGATTGCCCAATACAGTTCCCCAGGATCAAAGTCCACTGCACTAACCACTAGGCTACTCCTCCACTCATTCCACCAATAAGAGCCAACCTCATCAGTGATGTCACAATGGCTTGATTGCCCAATACAGTTCCCCAGGATCAAAGTCCACTGCACTAACCACTAGGCTACTCCTCCACTCATTCCACCAATAAAAGCCAACCTCATCAGTGATGTCACAATGGCTTAAAGTCCATTGCACTAACCATTAGGCTACTCCTCCACTCATTCCACCAATAAGAGCCAACCTCATCAGTGATGTCACAATGGCTTGATTGCCCAATACAGTTCCCCAGGATCAAAGTCCACTGCACTAACCACTAGGCTACTCCTCCTTGCTGCTCCTCCTTGTCATGCAGCCATTTCGGTGGGAGCATCTACTGCCACCCATTGAGGTGGCAAGTAAGTGGTCCCATGCCAACCGGACAGTGTGCGGCACTGCCCGATTACCACTGGGTACACTCCGGCGCTACAAAATAAAAGATGTTTTTGTAGCACCGGATATGACAGCGCGCTAGGTTGGGAAGTACCAGCAGGGGGCTGCTGCAGTAGCCCGGCAGTACTTCCTGTTTAGCGAGCAGTAAGCCTGCTTTCGGCTTACCACTGCTTAGTAAAAGGAGCCCAAAATTCATTTTGCTGAATTTGTCAGCTGGTTGTAAATACCAGAAAGGTAAGCACAATTGCTCCCTCAGTCTTTGGTGGAAACCCCAGGTCTAAATGAACAGTCAGCATGCCTGCCTCAGAGCAGGTGCAAATGCTGACCTCTAGATTTTTTAAAAGAATGTCTGCACTGCTGTTGCAACAGCAGATACCAAACCATGACCTTGACACAATGCCTTCCAAATTGTGCAGGCTGAGGTTGCAAATGAGTGAAGTGCAACTTTTCTAAAACTGCTATTTACACACTTAGGGCATTTCTAACAGGGAGTTCCAGACTGCCTTTAGAAATTCAGAAAATAACACATTTATTATTCATTCAGGAAAGTGTTAGAAAGATGTTTTTTTTTAGTTTCAATGTATTTGATGGGAAAGATGCTTTTTAGTTTCAATGTACTAGACATGCAACTGTAATTAATGTTTTAGATATGCATCTGATGAGAGAGATTTTTTTTTTAGTTTCAATGTATTAGATATTCAATTATAAATTCTCCTGCTTCGAATCTCTTTTGAACTTAGCGGAATATAAGAAACATATAATCAGTGCTGTAGCGAGGGCAGCTGACACCCGGGGCGGGTCACCGCTGCGCACCCCCCCCCCCAGGTGCAGCACGGCGCACCCCCCCCCCCCCCGGAGTGCGTACTTACTACTACTACTACTATTTAGCATTTCTATAGCGCTACAAGGCATACGCAGCGCTGCACAAACATAGAAGAAAGACAGTCCCTGCTCAAAGAGCTTACAATCTAATAGGTGAGGGACATAGTAACATACATAGTAACATAGTAGATGACGGCAGAAAAAGACCTGCATGGTCCATCCAGTCTGCCCAAGACAAACTCATATGTGTATACCTTACCTTGAATTTGTACCTGTCCTTTTCAGGGCACAGACCATATAAGTCTGCCCTCCCCTATCCTCGCCTCCCAACCACCACCCCCTCTCCCATCAGCGGCTCTGGTACAGACCGTATAAGTCTGCCCTCCCCTATCCTCGCCTCCCAACCACCACCCCCTCTTCCCCCCAACTGCTCCGCCGGGCGGGAGGGCCAATCCACCCCAACTGCTCGTTGCTGGGAGCTGCGTCGGCTCCGCTGGTTCCCTGCTCTCTCTGCCCCGGAACAGGAAGTAACCTGTTCCGGGGCAGAGGGAGCAGGGAACCAGCGGAGCTAACACCCCCCCAGCAGCGTGCACCCCACCCCCCCCCCTTCCTACGCCACTGCATATAATATAGCATAGCATAAATGCAACAGTTGCCTCCTAAAATGACATGCTGCTAACTCACAGTAATGATATATTATGCTCTCAGGGGCCCTTTTACTAAGCCGCGTAAGCGTCTAAGTGTACCCAATGTGCGCCAAATTGGAGTTAACCGCCCAGCTACCATGTGGTTCTTATGGAAATTTCATTTTTGGCACGTGTCCGATACGTGCATCCGAAAAATAATTTTCGGATTATTTGGCGCACGTAGGTCATTACTGCCTGGTTACTGCATGAGTCTTTACGGCTAGTCAATGGCTGTCGGTAAGGTCGTAGACCCAAAATGGACACATGGCAATTTTGATTTTGCCGCACGCCCATTTTCGGCAAAAATTTAAAAAGGCCTTTTTTTTACAGGCACGCTGAAAAATGGATCGGCGCGCATCCCAAAATACGCACCCTACACTACCGCAAGCCAGTTTTCAGCGCACCTTTGTAAAAGGACCTCTTAGATTCTTATATTTCCTCTGAGAATGAGAAACTACTGGGAACACCTCTAACTGCTAATGTAGAGGTTTTGCAATTCCTGTATGTTAATTTTTAAGTGGCGTAGTAGTCTAGTGGTTAGAGCACTGGGATGGCAACCCTCCATTGTATAAATTCGGAGTTACCACCCAGCTACTGTCTCGCCTGTGCGGTAATTTAATTTTTGACATGCAAAAATTGGGCGGTAACTCCGACTTGACACACATAGGTGATTACCGTATGGTTAACGCAAGAGTTCTTACCGCTAAGTCAATGGCTGGCGGTAAGGTCTCAGACCCAAAATGGACGCGCGCCAATTTTTATTTTGCTGCACGTCCATTTTGGGCAAAAATTTAAAAAAAGGTCTTTTTTACAGGTGCGCTGAAAACTGGATCTGTGCGCATCCGTAACACATGCCTTCACTGCCACAGCCCATTTTTCAGTGCACCTTAGTAAAAGGACCTCTTAGATAGTAATCCTTCCAGGGACAGGAACATATCCTTCCAGGGACAGGAACACACCTTGAGCTACTACTGAAAAAGGGGTGAGCTAAATCTAAATAAAATAATGCATTGTAAGCTCAAAATCTTATTATACTTTACTGTGTCTTTGGTGAAAATAGCTTAGTAAAATACACACATTATCTACAATTATGTCAGAAACTCTGGTATTTGGTAAATCTCACCGTTACCTGGAAAGGACTTTTCCACCATCCCACTATTTTTCATCCCATCTAAATATATGTTTCACTTTTTGCTGAAGAAGAGCAGCACATGTGTAGGGTTATCATATGTCCGGTTTTACCCGGCGGGGCATGTGTCCTCTTTATAGGGGGACCAAATTTGGTAACCCTACACATGTGTATATGTACAGGGAAGGTGGTGAGTGGTGGTGGTGGTTGGTGGGGAAGGAGGTGTTAGAGCAGTTTACGCTGCCATTCTAAAACAGGTTGCTTGATGTGATTTGCACCCAGAGCCTTCTGGCTCACAGGCCAAGTTCACTTCCGATTATGTTGTCTAATCAAGTACTACTACTACTACTATTTAGCATTTCTATAGCGCTACAAGGCGTATGCAGCGCTGCACAAACATAGAAGAAAGACAGTCCCTGCTCAAAGAGCTTACAATCTAATAGACAAAAAATAAAGTAAGTAAATCAAATCAATTAATGTGTACAGGAAGGAGGAGAGGAGGGTAGGTGGAGGTGAGTGGTTACAAGTGGTTACGAGTCAAAAGCAATGTTAAAGAGGTGGGCTTTCAGTCTAGATTTAAAGGTGGCCAAGGATGGGGCAAGACGTAGGGGCTCAGGAAGTTTATTCCAGGCGTAGGGTGCAGCGAAACAGAAGGCGCGAAGTCTGGAGTTGGCAGTAGTGGAGAAGGGAACAGATAAGAAGGATTTATCCATGGAGCGGAGTGCACGGGAAGGGGTGTAGGGAAGGACGAGTGTGGAAAGATACTGGGGAGCAGCAGAGTGAGTACATTTATAGGTTAGTAGAAGAAGTTTGAACAGGATACGAAAACGGATAGGGAGCCAGTGAAGCGACTTGAGGAGAGGGGTAGTATGAGTAAAGTGACCCTGGCGGAAGACGAGACGGGCAGCAGAGTTTTGAACCGACTGGAGAGGGGAGAGGTGACTAAGTGGGAGGCCAGCAAGAAGCAGATTGCAGTAGTCTAAACGAGAGGTGACAAGCGTGTGGACGAGGGTTTTGGTAGAGTGCTCGGAAAGAAAGGGGCGGATTTTATGGATGTTGTAAAGAAAGAAACGACAGGTCTTGGCAATCTGCTGGATATGAGCAGAGAAGGAGAGAGAAGAGTCAAAGATGACCCCAAGGTTTCGAGCTGAGGAGACAGGGAGAATGAGAGAGCCATCAACAGAAATAGAAAACGGGGGGAGTGGGGAGGTGGGTTTGGGGGGAAAAATGAGAAGCTCGGTTTTGGTCATGTTTAATTTCAGGTGGCGTTGAGAGATCCAGACAGCAATGTCAGACAAGCACGCTGAAACTTTGGTTTGGATGCAAGGTGAGATATCAGGGGTAGAAAGGTAGATTTGGGAGTCATCAGCATAGAGATGGTAGGAAAAGCCATGGGATGAGATTAATGAACCAAGGGAAGAAGTGTAGATAGAAAAGAGGAGGGGACCAAGAACAAAACCCTGAGGTACAGGCAGAGGGATAGAAGTAGAAGAGGATCCACCAGAGTGAACACTGAAGGTGCGGAGGGAGAGGTAGGAAGAGAACCAGGAAAGGACAGAGCCCTGGAATCCAAGTGAGGACAGGGTATCGAGGAGTATGCTGTGGACAGTGTCAAAAGCAGCGGAAAGATCAAGAAGAATGAGGATGGAATAGAGACCTCTGGATTTAGCCAGTAATAGGTCATTGGAGACTTTAGTAAGCGCAGTTTCGGTTGAGTGGAGAGGGCGGAAACCAGATTGTAGTGGGTCAAGAATAGCATGTGAGGAAGAGGGTGAGATAAAAAGAACACGTTCGGACATGGTGAGGAGGGAACAGTTATGGAAAAAAAAATTTTTTTGGTTAGCGATTTGGTTGTATTAGAACTGTTTTCCTTGCTGCCATGTTTGTGCATGAAAATAATAAAATAAATGGTTAAAAAAAAAAAAAAAAGAAAATCAAGGCAGCAGCGGTGAACAGCACGCTCAAGTAATTTGGAGAGAAAGGGAAGGAGGGAGATGGGTCGGTAATTAGAGGGACAAGTAGGGTCGAGTGAAGGCTTCTTAAGGCAAGGTGTGACCACAGCATGTTTAAAGGCAGTAGGGACAGTCGCAGTGGAAAGTGAGAGGTTGAGAATGTGACAGATAAAAGGAATAAGAGCAGGAGAGATGGCATTAAGAAGGTGGGTGGGAATGGGATCAGAGGAACAGGTGGTACATTTTGAGGAAGAAAGGAGAAGTGTAGTTTCCTCAATAGTAACTTCAGGAAAGGAAAAAAGGGAATGAGGGGAAGAAGAGAGAGGGGAACGGACTAGTGGAGGGAGAGGTGGCGAGGTAGAGAATGCAAGGTTTATCTTTTGAACCTTGTGAAAGAATTCAGCAAGGGTCTGAGGAGATAATGAAGGGGGAGTTGGGGGAGGGGGCACCTTGAGGAGAGAGTTCAATGTGGTGAAGAGAAGTCGAGGGTTAGAGCCAAGAGAGTTGGTCAGTTGGATATAATAATCCTGTTTGGCGCATAAAAGAGCAGATTGGAAGGAGGTCAGCATGAACTTAAAATCAGCAAGGGCCCGAGATTTCCGCCAGAGGCGTTCGGTGGAGCGGGTACAGGAACGTAGGTAGCGGATATTATAAGTCAACCAAGGCTGGGGTTTTGTACGCCTTATAGGGCGGGTCATCAAAGGTGCAAGAGTGTCTAAGGCAGAGGATAGAGTATTGTTGTAAGAAGAAACAGCCTCGTTGACAGACATGGATGGTACCACAGTAGAGGTAAAGGGTAAAGTGTCATGGATTTGATAAACCGCCTTTCTGTAAGTACAGCCAAAGCAATTAACATATATTATATGCAGGTAGTTCCTCTGTCCCTAGTGGGCTCACAATCTAAATTTCGTACCTGGAGCAATGGAGGGTTAAGTGACTTGCCCAAGGTCACAAGGTGATGCAGTGGGAATTGAACCTGGTTCCCCAGGATCAAAGTCCACTGCACTAACCATTAGGCTACTCCTTCACTCATTGTATAAGGAATGATACACATTCAATGCCACTGAGCTAGGCAAATATCGAAGTCTAGTTCAATTCTGAGAAATAGTCAGAGAATATAAACAATACGAAAGTCTAGACAGTAACCAGATGTGAGCTACAAAACAGATATGGAGAAACAAAGACCGGCATTCAAGTTAGTGCCCTACAATTGTGTATGTTAGCATTCCGTAGCCACACTAGCTGAAAAAGAAGAAGGGAACAGGAATCCCCAAATACCCACCCTTTCTATTGCAAACTGTTGCCCCTTTCTTCGCCACTTACGTTTTTTTGCCCTGTCTCTCAGCTCCTCTATCCTGTAGACAGACAGCCTGTTCACGCCCCCGCAGACGGTGCCCTTTTCTCCTTTGCATTCATTGTTACACTCTTCCTCCTTTGCTCTAGTCGTGGGAAGTTTGTTCCCACAGTAACATTCTGCTCCGTACTCTAATCCCGCATACAGGTAAGTTCTGCAAAGGAAAAGAAATGACTGAGACACATTCTTCAAACATTAAAAGCATGCCAGGACAAATGATGCATATCGAATCCAATGTCAAACCTGGAACCAGGAGACTTCAACCTGGGTGAATGGAATAGAATTTATAGAGCTTCTCCCAAACCCATTGGGAAAATATGCCATGCTGGCACATTTGGGTAACATGAAAAAAAAATCGTGAAAGGTCAAAAACCAAGTTCTCAGAATTTGCTTTGGTGTTTTCCAAGATCTCTGAAGAAGTAAATTACAAGTCAAGGAAACTCATAGTTTCATGGAGAAGAAACAATTTTTTTTCAAATTCCTTTCAATGCAAGGCGTACATGTAAGAAAACTCATAATCTCTCCCTTCGAATTAACCAATCTAAGGGTCAGCTGCATCACTCTCACACACCTGGGACCACAGCTCACCCCAAGAAGTCTAGGGAGCGATGGAGACAGGATTGATCCACCATCTCTCCTGCCCTGCTGACTGCTTCCTCTAAAATGACCCCTCTTGATCCTTGCCAGTAGTCTCACAGTACTACTGCTAAGGGTCCAGACTCCCAAAACCCTTGCTAGGTAGGCAGAACTCTAGCAGTAATACTGCAAGACTAACATTAGGGGTCAAGGTAGAGTCATTTTAGAAGAGGAAGCTGTAGGAATGAATAGGGCTCATTACTGCTCCCATTGCTTCTGGACCCCTTTGGGTGAATTGAGTCCCAGGAGGGGAGGAGAAGCTTCTAACATGTATGTCCAACTCTGGGGCTCTGGTAGGGGATTCAGGGGTCACTAAATACCAGCACTGGATGCCTCCCCAGGAGTTTGAGTCATAATAGTGACTTGGAGGGGCATAATCGAAAGAGAAGTGCGCCCATCTTTCGACACAAATCGGGAGATGGGCGTCCTTCTCTCAGGGTTGCCCAAATCGGCATAATTGAAAGCCGATTTTGGGCGTCCCCAACTGCTTTCTGTTGGGGGGATGACCAAAGTTCATGGGGGCGTGTCGGCACCATACCGAAGGCGGGACTGGGGCGTGATTAAGAGATGGGCGTCCTCAGCCGATAATGGAAAAAAGAAGGGCATCCCTGACGAGCACTTGGCCGACTTTGCTTGGTCCAATTTTTTTCATGACCAAGCCTCAAAAAAGTGCCCGAACTGACCAGATGAGCACCGGAGAGAATCGGGGATGACCTCCCCTGACTTCCCCAGTGGTCACTAACCCCCTGCCACCCTCAAAAAAACAACTTTTAAAACATTTTTTGCCAGCCTCTATGCCAGCCTCAAATGTCATACTCAGGTCCATCGCAGCAGTATGCAGATCCCTGGAGCAGTTTTAGTGGGTGCAGTGCACCTCAGGCAGGCGGACCCAGGCCCATCCCCCACCTACCTGTTACACTTGTGGTGGTAAATGTTGAGCCCTCCGAAACCCACCAGAAACCCACTGTACCCACATATAGGTGCCCCCCTTCACCCATAAGGGCTATGGTAGTGGTGTACAGTTGTGGGGAGTGGGTTTTGGCTGGCTCAGCACCCAAGGTAAGGGAGCTATGTACTTGGGACCATTTTGTGAAGTCCATTGCAGTGCCCCATAGAGTGCCCTGTTGGTGTGCTGGCATGTGAGGGGGACCAGTGCACTACAAATGCTGGCTCCTCCCACAACCAAATGACTTGGATTTGGTTGTTTTTGAGATGGGCGTCCTCGGTTTCCATTATGGGTGAAAACTGGGAACGACCATCTTTAAGTCCGCCCATCTCGACATTTAGGTTGACCATCTCTAAAGTCGACCTAAATGTTGAGATTTGGGCGTCCCCGACCGTATTATTTTGAAACGAAAGATGGACGCCCATCTTGTTTCGATAATATGGGTTTCCCCGCCCCTTCACGGTGCAGACCTTACAGATGGGCGCCCTTAGAGATGGTCGTCCCTATTCGATTATTCCCCTCTTGATATACCACCCTTCATAGACAAAGTCACAGTGGTTTACATAATAAAATAATAAAAACTTCAGAAAAGAACATCATTAAATGATAGGAAGGAAAATAGCACAATCCAATCACATAGAAAAATTGAAAGAAAATATTCTCTCATTAACTCTCAATGTCTTTGCAGGTTCCACCACTCAGTCCTATCAATCCAATATTCCAAAAGCATTCTAGAAAAAAATACGTTTTTAATTTCTTCTAAAACTTTTGTAAAGATTTCTCATTTCGTAATCCCAGTGGTAATAAAACTGGTGCTCACTAAAAATAGGCACCCTCTCTTCTAGATGTTAAATGCACCTGAGATGATCTAGGAAGGGACAATAACAAAAGATTTTCCAACTACAACTCCATAGCTGGCTCATATCTACAAACCATGGCTTTTAAATAGGGAGGGGTCCTTAAATACAGGGCTTTATGCACTAAAATCAAAATCTTATACAAGGGACGATACTCTATCGGCAACCAATGGTGACAAATGAGCAAAGGGGTCACATGCTCCCACTTACCCACCCCTAACAAACAACTGAATACTAGCATTTTGTAATGTTTGCAACCTCTTAATCAAATAATGCAAAATGCCCAAATATACCAAGTTGCCATAATCTAATTTAGAAACTACGAACTAATGTAAAAAAATATGCAAAGCTGCTATATCTAAATATGATCGTATCTGACATAGCATCCTCAAAATACAAAACCCCCTTCTCTTACTACCTTGGACATCTGCTTCTCAAAATGTAACTGTGCATCCACAATCACTCTCACATAATGAAATGAATCTGACATTACCACTCAACCTTCCAGGAAACATGGCAAGACTTCTGGACTTCAAAATGACTTAGTTTTAGCCATAGTCAAAATCATTTTATGATCCCTCAACCAGCCATTAACAATTTTCAGACAATCATTCATAGCAGTTGAATGTAATCTGTTTGGGGGAACACCAATCTACCAGCAAGATGTCATCTGTTTACACACAGACTCCCACCCCAAACTGCTATATCAGCCATACTAAAGGTGCCACAATCAAATTAAATAAAGCTGGTGATACAGCTGACCCCTGGGGTACTCCACTACTAGCATGAAACACAGAAGACCATTCAAACCCATCCTGAACAATCTGTCAAAAATTACTCAAATTGTGCCAGTACCCTACCACCCAAACCCAAAGACGCCAAATGATCAAACAGCAAACGGTGATCCAAGACATTGAATGCCGATGACAGATCCAAAGGTACTGCTAGAGCAACCTTTCCTGCATCCATACGTCTACAGATATCAGAGACTACCCAATGCCAATAAGGTCTCGGTCCCATGTCCTTCCTGAAAACCTGACTGATATGGGCTAAGAGCCTCAGCTTTATTGATATAATCCATCAATTGACTCAACACCAATTTTTCTATGATCTTTGTAGAAATACATAAATTCGAAATGGGTCTATAAATTAGTGGCATCTACACTATCCTTCCCAACATCCTTCAAACATTGCCACACCACCAGCCTTTTCCACTCTAGGGGTACTAATCTCTCTTGTAAACTGGCCACTATCATACCATACCGTACACTAACTGCCTCAAACCAAGCTGTGGCAAGTCAAACTCTCCACTCTACCCCTTCACCCCCTTCATCAGCCACCACATCTCTTAAAACCTCCAGCTGCCCCAACCCCTCTTCCTCCCTTTGATCCTCATCCTCTATCGCCCTGTTCCTCAATTTCCACATTTTGTATAAAATAACTCCCCAACAAATCTACTAAAGGCATAGGCAAAGCTTCCTGCACTTTATTCTTTCTTTGTATTCGATGCAACACTTGATAAATTGTCCATTCTAGATTAGGGGCAAATTTCACCAACCTCTTAAAATATTCCCCCTTAGCCAGTTTCAACTGCATCACATAATACTGCCCCTGCTCTAACAGTACTAGACAATCGGCTTCTATCCTACTATACCTCCACCTCTGTTCTAATGTCCGTAATTGTCTTTTTAACATAAACAGTCCCTCATGGTACCAGGGATTCTTTTTATGTCCCAATTGACTAACCTTTCACTATGATACCACTTTCTCTACCACCGACAGCAATCTTTCCTCCCATACCACAACCTGATCTTGAACCGAACCTTCAAAAAACACATCCAGGAGAATCTAAGATGGCCGACGAATAGGAAGCAGAGACGTTAGCTCCCTAAAGAATGCTAAGTTTCTTAATTTTGTGTACCTTTTACCTCTCAAATTTCTAGTGGAGCATGCCGAAAAGGGAAACCTAAGGGACCTCCTCTTCCTAGGGTAGATATCCCTGGACTTCGGCAAACATCCATCTCTGCTTTCCTGGCTTTGACTCCATTGGGCGCTTCCGCTGCCAATGCGAGGGAGAGCACAGGCTTGGAGAGCGATTTTTCGGTCAGCCCGGCAGGCCCAATAACCCCTCCATTCCCACGACCTACTGGAGCCCTAGTTCCGGAGAGTGAAGCAAGCATACCTCCGAAAGGGAGGCAGGACTCTGGCGAAAAATCGAAGGCGGGGAAGAAAATGGAGGGTGAACAGCAAATTCGTGCCACTGCGGCTGAACCGGAACAGAAAGATATTTCCTCGAGTACTATTCAAGCTGAAACTTTGCTATGTGTAGCGGCAATTCAACCGCTGACGAGACCGGCCGAAATTTCGCTGGACTGCCCTAGAAAACCTTCATAAGGTCTGTACATCATTTATTACAGTTTCCTTGAATAACACCACTCAAATAAAAGATATGAAAAGCGATTTGGAAGCACTATCAGTTAAACGAACTCTGAGGTGGAATTACAAAAACTACGAGAGGTTCATACTCAAGTAGTGAGTGATAAACCTTTGATTAGTAGAAAAATGGAAAACTTAGAAAACACCATGAGGAATCTAAACCTCAGAATTCTAAACTTTCCTATGAGTGACCTGATATCGCCAAGAGAGATGTTCTTCAGATTTTTGAAAGAAGAATTTAAATATTCAGAGCAGATGCTTCCACCTGTTCAAAAACTGTTTTATTTGTCTATAAAGCAAGATATTTCTCAGATTCAGGAAGCTCAAGCTCAATCAAAAGAAAATCTAGAAGGTTTGGATTTATCTGACTTCCTAGAGCAATCTAGTGAAGAAATTCAAGAGATCTACATTTCTTGTAACTTTTGTTTTTCTTCAGGATAAGGAAGCACTGTTAAAAGTTTATTTTCAAAAATCTAAAGTGGACTTTTTAGGAGGAAAAATTTCTATTTTTCCAGATATTTCTAAATGGACACAACAGCGGAGGAAAAAATGTTTAGCGCTGAAACAAGAAGTACTCTCTTTGCAAGCTCGTTTTCAATTATGATTCCCATGTAAATGCTTAGTAATATTTAAAGATAAGAAATATATATGTCAACCAATTGAGTGATTTTTTGAAGGAAGGATATAGGACAAGCCTAAAGCTTTAATAGGGTTAAAGTAAAATGAGCGAGCCTATGAGCGTAATTGAATATTTTCTTATTGTGATACCTTTATTGTGTATCTTTGTATTAAATTTGTAAAATATAAATAAACACAAAAAAATCACTCCTACTATACAATCTGTAGGTGAGTGCAGGACACTAGACTATGATAGAAAAATTATATAAATAAAGTGGCCTCAATAGCCCAGGGAACCTGTAATTAGGACTCCACTGAATTGGCCAACATCATGGGCTCCTCCTGCCTTCCGAAAAAACTCACAGACAACAAAAAACTCCCTATCTCAGGGAGAAAAAGATACTGTGAACAAAAAACGGAAAGCGGAGTATTTTAATTATTATAAAACTGTCAAAGTCAATGCACACCACTACAGAGAGTATTTAATGGATATAAAGAACTTATATATTACCTTCATAAACCTCTTAATAGTGTGAACTGGAGAAATTCAAAAGTAAAGCACAATTACAATATTTGTTGGTCACCTAGAATCAGCCCCAACACTCAAAAATCAATCACTTAGCTTGAAACACAGGTTTTTGCCTCTTCTGTAGTCAGAGTATCCTGATTCCCAAATGTCAACCTGTCTGCTTACATCAGCGGTTTGACTCGGTTGAAAAAGTGCATCTCAAAAGCTAAAGCTCGAAGTTATAAGTGGTTTATATATGATAAAGAAAAGTTCAAAAAAAGTTTTAAAAAAATTGAAAATATCATCTGACATCTATTCAATGAGCACGGGTTGTTTGGGACAGAATTGATCAGCAGCATTTTCAATCGCTGGTCCACAAATCTGGAATGATTCACCTGGCTATTTAAGATTGTGTAGCAGCATGGAATGGTTTCATAAAAGTTTGAAGTCATGCTTGTTTGTGAAAGCACGGGGTTGATATTTCTGTGATGAATTGCTATGAAGAGTTTCTATTTGTCTGTGATTTTATTATGTACGTTTTTGAAGTGATCCACTTAGTTGCAGGTGTAATAGAAATTTTAAATAAATAAATAAACACCCATGCTCCACCATGTATCTCCCCTGTTGCAAATATCTGCTATGCAAGTTAAGTGAATATTTGCAGAATAGCACTTAGGTGGTCTGCTGGCATATGTAGGTAAGTAGCTACCCCACTCCTTCATAATTTACACTGGTTACCTATAAAGAGCAGAATTTCATTCAAGCTATGTACATTGGTCCATCAAATTTTATTTGATATGTCACTGTCCTATATGATTGAACTCATTGATTTACCTCCGCGCAATGCTTCCGTGTCATCCAGAGAATATCTCATTTTACATTTCCCCAGTTGCAGAAATGTATCTTACAAAACAATCGACAATGCTAACTTTTCTCATCAACGCATCAACATCTGGAATTCTCTTCCTGAACCAATTAGATATACTAGTGATTATGGGTTATTTTGTAATTTATTGGAAACTTACTTTTTTAGTTCAGTCTTCAACAATGTTAGAACTCGGTCCTGAATGTTATTTAGTTCCTTATATTTCACTTCTTCCTGACGTCCCACTGAATTTGCACCTATCGCTTATATAATATTTTCGTGATGTATTCTTTAAATGTAACTATTTTATTTATTTTCTTTTATGTTTATGCTATAAACCACATTTAATCTGAGTTCCACTTGGGCTAATGTGGGATAGAAATGCAACCAACCAATCAATCAATAAGTTAGTTAGTTAGTTAGTTAGTATTCTAAACACGGATGTATGCAATGGACACAGCTAGTTTATAGAGCTCTCATAGTGCTCAGGCAGTCTGTAAGGATTTGAACACAGCCTTTGAAGATGCCAGTCAACGGCACTTATCCAGACAGCAGGTGCTGTTATCCCGATAAGTACTTCTGAATATTGAGCCTGAACTGATTTAGCTATTTCTAAGAAATCATGTTTTATTTCCTTAACATGATCCTCATTTTGGTGGTGCATGTGGGAGGGAGCTTCGTTATCTTACAAGCAAAATGTAAATCTCCATAAGCAAATTGTATCTTGTCCCGTCTACATTTATTCAGTTTTAAAGGCTTAGCAGTCTTGCTGAATATACACATGGGTTGCCATTGTTGGCCAGAACTGAATTTAAAGTTCTAATTTTTAAATTCTTTTAAGATTTAATTCTCACGTATCTAAAAGATTTTCTGGCAATACATCCCTCTCACAGAAACGTACAATCTATCCATGATTTGAAACTAATTAGACCACTGAGAAATGTTTATCAGTTGGTAGGTACAAAACAACGGAGAATATTGGGTAAAGGGGCTGAATTATGGAACACTCTTCCAGGATATCTGAGAGATATAACAAATGTGCCGTTTTGTCGTCGTTTCAAAACATGCTTTTTTTATAAAGTATTTGACTGTGTAATGAGGTTGTTTTTAAGGGTGAAAGCTGGGGTTTAGTATTAGTGTCTAGGAAAGATATATTTTAAAATTTTGCAAGTTAGATATCTATTATAGAGAGGATTCTATGTACGTCAACTGAAGTTGCATGTGTAACTTTGGCAGTGCAGTCAAATCGAACACACAACAAGCCAATCAGTGCCAATACTTGGTCGACACTAATTTATTTATTATTATTTATAAGTTACATTTGTACCCCGCAGTTTCCCACTCATAGCAGGTTCGATGCGGCTTACACAGTAGTAGGATTACAAAGTATAATGCAGAGAAAGCAGGCTAAGCTTAGTAGAGTAATGGAGGTGTGTAGATAGGGGGTAGAGGGGGTAGAGGAGGTGCTGGTTTTAGGCTAGATTGAGATAATCAGGGGAAAGGATCAAGGTAAGTAAAGGGAAAAGTTGGAGGAGGCGTGGTCTGAGTCATTGCTGTTGTCGCAAAATTTGGTGATTAGAATTTATTTATGCAACTTTCTAAGCGTATTCTGTAAAGCGATGTATGCAAATTCTAATGCACAGACCTCAAAAGAGGGCATGGCCATGGGAGGGGCATAGGGGTCATGGACGTTCCTAAAAATTACATGTACTGTTATAGAATATGACCAATGCACACCTAAGTTAGGCTCAGGCATTTACACCAGGTTTTAGCTGGCATAAATGGATGCAAATTTATTTTAGTCATAGGGAAGGGCGCTATACATATTCTATAAACCGCGTTTAACATTAGGAGACGTTTACAGAATAGTGCTAAGAGCATTTTTTTGGCACCATATATAGTTCCACCCAGGGGCGTAGTCAGACTTTGGCGGGAGGGGGTCCTGAGCCCGAGGTGACCCCCCGACGACAACGTCCCCCATTGCCGACACCTACCCCTGCCATTGCCGACCCCGCCGCCACCACCAACTTTGCCCCCCCCCCCCCCCCCCCCCCGCTGACGACCCTCTCGACCCCCCTCCCGCCACCAACGTGCCGTCGCCTACCTTTGCTGGTGGGGAACCCCAACCCCCGCCAGCCGAAGTCCTCTTCTTCCCCCAAAAGGCTTCCTTCTGTTTCTGACGTCCTGCACGTACGTACGTGATGTGCAGGACGTCAGAAACAGAAGGAAGCCTTTTGCGGGAAGAAGAGGACAGTTTGGCGGCGGGGGGTTTGGTCGATAGGGTCATCGGCAGGGGGGCCAGGGCCAAATCTACGGGGGCCCAGGCCCCACGTAGCTACTCCACTGGTTCCACCCCAGATTTTACATGGGGTGGTTTTAACATGGCTGAGCCACACAGGGGAATATAATGAGGAGTAGTAGCAGAGAGTCAGAACTGGTGGGAAAAGGGTGATTGGTTGGAAGGCTGGGGAGACTGAGACAATAAGGAAGAGAAGGGAAAAAAGTACAGGGAGATTCTTGAGCAGGCTTGCAGCTGGTCCACGAGCCCGGGTGGACGGTATCTGACTTTTTGGCTGACCCGCCCACCCACCCCTTCTTCTACAGGGTTTGGATGGTTTTGTGATGGGATTGAGGCTGTTGGGGTAGGTGGTCAGCGTGTCGCAGTAGGAGGTTTGAAGGATCATTTTATTTTCCAGTGTGAATTCAGAAGTGAAAACAGTTGGGGAGTTTACTGAAAGGGGTGCGGTACCACCATAGACTTGGGGGTAATGGATTAGTTCTGCGGAACTGCGAACCATACCTTTCGGGAAAGAGATAATTTGATATGTCAGTACAAGACAGTCTGACTAAGAGGGGTTTATTCCATTATTGTTATATTGTCCAGTTAAATCTTAAGTAATTTAAGATGATTTGAACTTGGTTAATAAAGCTGTGGCCGATTTAATCCAGAGTTAGAATGAAGTCTTATTGATTGATTGATGTGAATGTTGTTGTTGAAAGGAAGGAGAGCAAACGCCTACGTTAAGAATCTGGCCGTACATGGAGAACTTTTTGAAGTATTTTATTCTGTAAAACTAAACGTAAGCAATGCCTACCCTTTAAATCCTGATTTCCCTTCACCTACTTCTTTTCAAGGTTTTGAGTCTGTTCAATTCTAAAATTCAAATGGATTTTTTGCACCTTGTTAACACGATCATGATTTGTCTGCTTGTACACAGCTATAATTAACCCGGCTCAAGTAGTCTATAAAAATTTTTTCTTGTTTGTTTTGTTAAAATTTAAAACGTTTTTATTTTTTACCTTTCAGCACAAGCTTCCTGACAATGAGGCACTGTCATCTTCCTCAAGTCATAGAAAACGACTCCTTTCATGGTTCTGTCTCCAGGATCATCAGTGAAGCATCCAACATATGTTCCTAAAACATATAACAGAGCAGACACAGAATGAAACCGAGAAGAGGCAAACACTGCAATCTGCCATGAGAGCATAAGCACACAACATCAGCTACAACAGCAATGCAGTTGCTCTAAATAGCTATTTATGTATTTACTTATTTCTATTCCGCCTGCAACTAGGCAGAGTACAAATACTTCACATAATTTCATAGAAAATTGCATATTGGACCATAATGGTGGTAGTTTATTAGCAAGGACACTGTTAAAATGTTAAGAAATTGAACCTCTCTCTCCTGCAGGCCTTACCCCAGTATAAGACTAAAGATTGCAACTCTTACAGAATACCACTATTAAAAATTTGATTGGATAACTCCATTGCTAGTGGAGAATCTATGGCTTCCTACATCCTTTTCTATCTCTGTTAAAGTTCTTATTTAAGCCCACTGTATATTCTATAAAGAGTCCCTCCTTTTCTGCTTACTTCCCTTATTCTCCCTGTTTATTTACTAAGGGGTCCTTTTACTAAGCCACATCAGCATCTATACATGCCAAAATGGAGTTACTGCCCAGCTACTACGTGGCTCTTGCGGTAATTTCATTTTTGGCATGCATCTGATACGCGCGTCCCAAAAAGATTTTTTATTTTCGGTCAACGGCTGGCGGTAAGGTCTCAGACCCAAAATGGATGCGCGCCAATTTTGATTTTGCCGCATGTCCATTTTTGGCAAAAATTTTTAAAAAGGCCTTTTTTTTTTTTTTACAGACACGCTGAAAAATGGATCGGCGCGCGCCCAAAACCTGCAAGCCATTTTCCAGCCCACCTTAATAAAAGGACCCCTAAGATCCTCACTAAAAACCAAAATTATTAGCTGTTCCATTTCACTTACATAGTCGATTTGATTCTACTAGGTGCTCTTTTTGACACCAACATTTTGGAATGCTCTTCCTCTGGACATTCGAATGAGACTTACTTTGAGAAATATAAAATTGTCCTAAAAAAATAGGGGTCGATATTTAGCCCATCGCAGCAAGCGACTGGTAAGCTGTTTCCGGTAAAGGACTGAACTAATCCCGGATATTCAATGCAGGGGATCCTGGCATTGAACAACCGGGTATGTCCGCCAACCCAGAAGCTAACCAGCACCGGATGTTATGCTGTCCTAACTTTATGTGGTTACTTAGCCAGAGGACCAAAACTTGCGGCTATCTGGCTAAGTTGCCACTCCTTCCTAACTCCACACCTAGCCTACCCCCTAGGAGATGGCTGGTTAGCAGTGATATTCAGTAGCACTAACTGCATGGTTACGTTCTTTTGAATATTAACCCTGTGTCATTTTATCCAAGTTAATCCTTACTTCTCATTTCTTCCATCTTTCCATGTTGGTGGTTGTGGTCCTCCTCATAGCAACCCCTTCCTATTTCACTGTCTTGCATTCTTCCTTTCCTCCCTTTGGTGCATTAGCTAAATGAAATGGACTTCTATTTTTACTTATTTATATACCAATAATAACTGCATTACCCTCTCTTTTCCCTTTTTAATTTTTATATTACTGTACTGTAAACTGCTTAGGGAAAGTAGCTATGAAGCAACGTTAAGGCACTAATCCACATATTTTCCCCTTAATGCGTTATTTGCCCCTTTCTGTGGCAGGAAAAAAGATCCTTGGGGAGAAATTCAGATAGTATATCTACAGGTATTTAAACTAGATGGTGGGATTGGCAAAAGGAACCAGGGAAATTCAAAAAATCACCCCCCCCCATTTTTTTTTGTTACATTTGTACCCCGCGCTTTCCCACTCATGGCAGGCTCAATGCGGTAGGCAATGGAGGGTTAAGTGACTTGCCCAGAGTCACAAGGAGCTGCCTGTGCCGGGAATCGAACTCAGTTCCTCAGGACCAAAGTCCACCACCTTAACCACTAGGCCACTCCTCCACTGTTGCTACTATTTGAGATTCTACATGGAATGTTGCTATTCCAACATTCCATGTAGAAGTCGGCCCTTGCAGATCACCAATGTGGCCGCGCAGGCTTCTGCTTCTGTGAGTCTGACGTTCTGCACGTACGTGCAGGACGTCAGACTCACAGAAACAGAAGCCTGCGCAGCCTTCTACATGGAATGTTGCTAGTGGAATAGCAACATTCCATGTAGAATTTCCAATAGTAGCAACATTCCATGTAGAATCTCCAATAGTAGCAACATTCCATGTAGAATCTCCAATAGTAGCAACATTCCATGTAGAATCTCCAATAGTATCTATTTTATTTTTGTTACATTTGTACCCTGCGCTTTCCCACTCATGGCAGGCTCAATGCGGCTTACATGGGGCAATGGAGGGTTAAGTGACTTGCCCAGAGTCACAAGGAGCTGCCTGTGCCTGAAGTGGGAATCGAACTCAGTTCCCCAGGACCAAAGTCCACCACCCTAACCGCTAGGCCACTCCTCCACTGTTGCTACTATTTGAGATTCTACATGGAATGTTGCTATTCCAACATTCCATGTAGAAGTCGGCCCTTGCAGATCACCAATGTGGCCGCGCAGGCTTCTGCGAGTCTGACGTCCTGCAGGTACGTGCAGGACGTCAGACTCACAGAAACAGAATCCTGCGCAGCCTTCTACATGGAACGTTGCTAGTGGAATAGCAACATTCCATGTAGAATCTCCAATAGTAGCAACAGAATCTCAATAGTAGCAACATTCCATGTAGAATCTCCAATAGTAGCAACATTCCATGTGGAATCTCCAATAGTATCTATTTTATTTTTGTTACATTTGTACCCTGCGCTTTCCCACTCATGGCAGGCTCAATGCGGCTTACATGGGGCAATGGAGGGTTAAGTGACTTGCCCAGAGTCACAAGGAGCTGCCTGTGCCTGAAGTGGGAATGGAACTCAGTTCCTCAGTTCCCCAGGACCAAAGTCCACCACCCTAACCACTAGGTCACGCCTCCACTCTTGCTACTATTTGAGATTCTACATGGAATGTTGCAACATTCCATGTAGAAGTCAGCCCTTGCAGATCACCAATGTGGCCGCGCAGGCTTCTGCTTCTGTGAGTCTGACGTGCAGGACGTCAGACTCACAGAAACAGAAGCCTGCGCAGCCTTCTACATGGAATGTTGCTAGTGGAATAGCAACATTCCATGTAGAATCTCTAATAGTAGCAACAGAATCTCAATAGTAGCAACATTCCATGTAGAATCTCCAATAGTATCTATTTTATTTTTGTTACATTTGTACCCTGCGCTTTCCCACTCTTGGCAGGCTCAATGCGGCTTACATGGGGCAATGGAGGGTTAAGTGACTTGCCCAGACTCACAAGGAGCTGCCTGTGCCTGAAGTGGGAATCAAACTCAGTTCCTCAGTTCCCCAGGACCAAAGTCCACCACCCTAACCACTAGGCCACTCCTCCCATAAAAGAAAAAGCATGCCGGCAGTGGAGAAGATAAAGATAATGTTTCTAAGCAACTCATTCATGGGTAACAATTGGAAAGCAACAAGCTTAAATGCTCACATTCTAAATAGCAAACTTCAGGATTTGCATGCCCTGATTTTTGAGAAAGTCTTGGATATTATTGCTATAATGAAGACATGGGTCAATGATTGCCATGAATGGGAGTCAATCATACCAGGCTATAATTCTTTTTAGGAAGGATAGAGAGTGCCGAAGGGGCGGTGGAGTGGTGTTGTATGTGAAAAATGATATTACAGCTGCTGAGATGAAGGGAAACTGGGGGGGAAAGAGGAAGCAATATGGGTTGTCCTGGAAAGAAGAGGAGGAATTGTATTCACACAGGCGTCATCTACAGTCCTCCGGCACAAATGGAGAGCATAAGAATAGCCATACTGGGTCAGACCAATGGTCCATCTAGCCCAGTATCCTGGTTCCAACAGGGGTCAATCCAGGTCACAAGTACCTGGCAGAAATCCAAATAGTGAAAAAGAAAAAAGGGGGAAAACTAATAATCAAACTTCCCACAGTAGTGCATCTCTACTTCCGGCATCAGAGCTTCAAATATGCTTATTTTAATAGACAGCATCGGGATAAGCTCATCAATATTACACATCTGCAACTGCTTTCCAATCCCCTGAGGCAGGTCGACTAGACTGGAATGCCTTTTCTACATAGTGGGCGTTGGGGAGCCTTTTGAGAATTATACAGCGCTGTTTCACGTTATTTTATATTTTGTGGCTGAGTTTGCCATGCAGTATATATATATATATATATATATATATATATATATATATATATATATATAATTTTTATATAAAGTGCAAAGTGTACTAAAGTAATGGGGAGTCTCATAAGCCTTGGAGGCAAGTGATTGTTATTGCTGAAAAGAGCTTGGATTTGAACTAGCTGGGGCTATAAGAGATCCGATAGCTCATTTATATGCTTTTCTGATGCTTCCTGGCTTTTTTGTGCCTTTTTATGAATTGCACTAGTGATTTTGAACTGCCACTTATTATTCACTTCTCCTTTATCTTTGTTGGTTTAGAAACTCAAAATAGCAGCAACATTCCATGCTACGAGTCCGAGGGCATGCAGTGGCTTCCCCGTTACGGTCTCAATAACAGACTATAGACTTCACCAAATCAACCCAGACACCCTAACTGCTGTTACCATATCCTCCGGCAATGAGTTACAGAACTTAACTCTTCGTTGGGTGAAAAAATATTTCCTTCTATTTGTTTTAAAAGTATTTCCATGTAACTTCATTGAGTGTCCCCTAGGATTAATAATTTTGAAAGAGGTAAAAAATCAATTCACTTCTACTCGTTCTACAGCACTCAGGATTTTGTAGACTTCAATTATATCCCCTCCTCAGCCATCTCTTTTCCAAGCTGAAGAGCCCTAACCTCTTTAGCCTTTTCTCATATGTGTTATGTTTCTGGGTAGTGAGCCCTTAGCATGTAGGGCAGGCCTATGAAAAACTGAATCTCCAAAGGCAGACAAGGGAAGCGGCTGCAGGCAGACACGCAAAGAAAAAGCACAGAGGGCAACAGGATCCAAACACATAAGTAGCAATGTTGGAACTGGAACTCAGGAACACACGAAGCAAGGCTGAACTGGAAATCACCCACATGGGCCGCTAGGCCGAAGTGGAACCAGTGCAAACAGGAAGTGAAACTAAACTACAGTCTAATCACATAGGCCGCAAGGTTGAACTGGAACCCATGCACACAGGAAGTAAAACTGACCCGGAGCCCTCTCACACAAGTGGTGAAATGTAATACTGGAACCCACATACACATCAGTGAGACATAATACTGGCAACCCATGCACATAAGCAGTAAGGAGAAACAAGCTGGAACCCACTCATAAGTACATAAGTATTGCCATACTGGGACCTATGGTGTCAATGCACCTCGAATACTGTGTGCAAATCTGGTTACCACAGAGAAGGGCGACGGAAATGATAAAGGGGATGAGATGACTTCCCTATGAGGAAAGGTTAAAATGGCTAAGGCTCTTCAGCTTGGAAAAAAGATGGCTGAGGGGAGATATGATAGAGGTCTATAAAATAATGAGTGGATTGGAACAGGTATACGTGAATCACTTGTTTACTCTTTCCAAAAATACTAGGACTAGGGGGCACGCAATGAAGCTACAAAGTAGTAAATTTAAAACAAAGTAGAGAAAAATATCTTCGCTGTGGAATTTGTTACCAGAGAATGTGGTAAAAGCAGTTAGCTTTTCCTCCAGGAACTTTTCCAACCCTTTTTTAAAACCAGATACGCTAACCACTGTTATTACATTCTCTGGCAGCAAGTTCCAGTGAAAAAAATATTTCCTCCTGTTTGTTTTAAAAGTATTCCTATGTAACTTCCTTCAGTGTCTCCTAGTCTTTGTATTTTTTGAAAGAGTAAAAAAAAAAAATCAATTCTACACAACTCAGGATTTTGAAGACCTCAATCATATCTCCCCTCAGCTTTTCCAAGCTGAAGAGCCCAAACCTCTTTAGCCTTTCCTCATATGGGGGAGCTCCATCCCCTTTATCATTTTAGTTGCTTGTCTTTGAAGCTTTTCTAATTACACAAAATCTTTTTTGAGATAAGGTGATCAGAATTGATCAAAATACTCAAGGTGAGGTTGCACCATGGAGTGATACAGAGGCATTATATTATTCTTGCTCTTATTTACCATCCCATTCCTAATAATTCCTAGCATTCCTAGTTTTTTTGGCTGCCACTGCACACTGGGCAGAAGATTTCAGTACATTGTCTACAATGACACCCAGATCTTTTTCTTGGATGCCGACTCCCAAGGTGAACCCTAGCATCAGGTAACTTTGATTTCGATTATTCTTCCCAACATGCATTCCTTTGTATTTGTCCACATTAAATTTCAGCTGCCACTTGGATGCCTAGTCTTCCAATTTCCATCCATATATTTAACAACTTTGAATAGTTTTGTGTTATCTGCAAATGTAATCACTTCACTTGTCGTTCTGATTTCAAGATCATTTATAAATGTCACATAGCACCGGTCCCAGTTCAGATCCCTGCGGCACTCCACTACTCTTTCTTCCATTGAGAAAAATGGCCATTTAACCCTACCCTGTTTTCTGTCCAACATTGCCTCCTATCCTATGGCTCTTTAATTTTCTCAGGAGTCTCTCATGAGAAACTTTGTCAAAAGCTTCCTGAAAATCTAGATACACTGCATCAACAAGCTCACCTTTATCTTCATATTTATTCCCACCTTCAAAGCAAATTGGTAAGGCAAGACTTCTTTTGGCTGAGTCCATGCCGACTCTATACTATTAAACCATGTTTGTCTCTGTGTTCTGTAATTTTATTCTTTATAATAGTTTCCACTATTTTACCCGGCACTGAAGTCAGGCTTACTGGTCTGTAATTTCCCAGGTCACCCTGGAAACCTTTTTAAACATTGGTGTTATATTGGCTGCAGTGGAGTTTTAACCTTTTAACCTTGTTGATATAGGTTCTAGAGTTAAGCAGCCTGAAATCTTTTTCTCTCTCTCCATTAAGTTTTATAGTACCATCCATTGGTGAGCTAGCTTATGAAAATTGATAAGAAACATTGTATCGTGTGATTTTATGATTTCAATTTCTCCGCTACTGAGTCACCCCTTAAGCCAACCCTGTTGAGACTGAGGGACCTCATGAGGCAGTTGATAATGGAAAAGTCCCGCAGGCACTCAGAAAAACCTTGGTTATTTTAGCTCTCTTAGACTTGTGTTGAATGATGCTACATGCTACCCACTTGTGTGTCTGATATATCCTACAGTAGAAAGGTTCATTTAATCCATAAAGTTGATTTTGGTAATTTTATTGCTAGCCTAGTCGATGTATTTTTATCTAGCAAATAAAGTTAAATTTAATTATAGTAACCTTGGGACTAGAAAAAGAAATGTAATCTGCAGTTTCACCATTGACTGAACGTACTTGTGTGTTATTTTAGAACCAAAATAGGTTGGGGGACATATGAAATTTGAATCTGAAAATTGCCCTTATATTTTTGAAAACTTACTTATTAGTGGGTAAGCACGTAACTATCTTGGGTGAGTGCAGGACAATATTTTACAGTCACAAGTAGACACTTAAAGGAAGGTAGCTAGGAAAATTAATCACATAGTTTAGGCAATCCTAAGCAGGGCTGCTGAGAGAGGGGGGGGGGGGGGGGTCGGGGGGCAAGATTGCTCGAGCCCGGCCTCCAAGAAGGGTCCAGCACCAGCTATCAAGAGATTACTCTGCCTGCTGCATCCTGCCTAAGTGGAAACAAAATGTTACTTCACAGGAGGAGGGACACGGCAAGAAGGACCTGTAGCCAGCAGAGCACTCTCTCTTGTCCGCTGCTGTGGGAGGGGCATAACAGTGGGAGGAGCAATGTTGGTGGTGGCAGCAGCGGCGAGGCCCTGAAGATTGTTTGTCCTGGGCCCAGCTTTGTCTCTCGGCAGCCCTGTTCCGGTGGAATGAGGGTGCATATATCTTATAAAACACAAACAAAGTAATGATTCTTACAGGCATATAAACAATGCATAGTTAGTTTATATCATGACACTCTGTGGCAAAGCAAAGCATATCACAGGGAAACATCAGCACAAACCAAATGTGGAACAATAGTAATGAAGTGGGCCGCAGATGGAACAATGAGGCAGAGCCAAAGATTGGAGGAAGCAGATTTTATTAAAGGACCCAACATGGCCCGCTTTTTAGAAAGTGCCTGCACCAGGGGTCAAAAATGTTCATCACGACAGTGAAGCGTTTCCTATGTAACTGACACTTCCAATGGATGAAGGAATGTCGGTAAAGTAAACCACTTGGTTTTCACACTCCACATGCTGGGAGTTATAATATTGTGACTATCAAATTTACATAGGAAGAACTGCACTGCCATGATGAACCACCGAAACACAGGTCATTGTCAGGTCCTTTATTAAAATCTGCTTCCTCCAATTTTTGGCTCCACCTTGTTGTTACATCTGTGGCCCACTTCATTGTTATTAATCTATGCGAGACTGTGGTAATAGCACAAATGGGTTGACAAAAAGGATTAAACACATTTCTAGAAGGTAGATTAATCAGAGGTTCTTCAACTACAAGGGTATTAAACCTAGTAGTTAGAACATGAGGCTGAGAAACGGGGAAGCCAGGGCTCAAATCCTGCTTCTCCCACCGATGCTTTTCCTGATATTTACTGCAATGCAAAAACAAAACAAAACAAAAAAAATGGAGAAAAAGGTTTTACCAACTACAAAGTAATATCAACAAAAGAAACTTGGGTAAAAACGTGCACCCTCCTTGGTCACCATCAAATATTTTAAACTTTAAAAATCCACATTTCACTGCTACATACACTAATGGAGAGTATCACCAAGTCCTACAGTGTTTGAAGTAAAGATTCACTTGCTCTCTTTATGTAATAAGATGGTATTCACAAGACACACAAACTGCTTGTAAGATCCATAACGTAACTCAAGACAGTGCAGACACCTCTTGACACTGCAGTCTACTGCAGTGTTCAATTAAATGAGTCTTCAATGATTATACTGTCTTCCCTACGTAAACTAAATCACAGGGGCACCACCTGGAGTATTGTGTTCAGTTTTGGAGGCCGTATCTTGCGAAGGATGTTAAAAAAATGGAAGCGGTGCAAAGAAAAGCTAAGAGGATGGTATGGGATTTACGTTCCAAGACGTATGAAGAGAGGCTTGCTGACCTGAACATGTACACCCTGGAGGAAAGGAGGAACAGGGGTGATATGATACAGACGTTCAAATATTTGAAAGGTATTAATCCGCAAACGAATCTTTTCCGGAGATGGGAAGGCGGTAGAACGAGAGGACATGAAATGAGATTGAAGGGGGGCAGACTCAGGAAAGATGTCAGGAAGTATTTCTTCACGGAGAGGGTGGTGGACGCTTGGAATGCTCTCCCTCGGGAGGTGGTGGAGATGAAAACGGTAACGGAGTTCAAACATGCGTGGGATATGCATAGAGGAATCCTGTGCAGAAGGAATGGATCCTCAGGAGCTTAGCTGAAATTGGGTGGCGGAGCAGTTGGGGGGAAGAGGGGGTGGTGGTTGGGAGGCGAGGATAGGGGAGGGCAGACTTATACGGTCTATACCAGAGCCGGTGATGGGAGGCGGGACTGGTGGTTGGGAGGCGGGAAATACTGCTGGGCAGACTTATATGGTCTGTGCCCTGAAAAGGACAGGTACAAATTCAAGGTAAGGTATACACATATGAGTTTGTCTTGGGCAGACTGGATGGACCATGCAGGTCTTTTTCTGCCGTCATCTACTATGTTACTATGTAAGTGGACATACATGTAGAGAATCCTCGCAGTCTTATATTACATTCATTCAAGGTGACAAATTCTCCCGAAGAGAGGGCACAAAACCAGCATTGCCCACCTGGAAAACAACCCCACTGTAAAGGCGCAAGACTCGGTTCCAAAAGATCAGATAAAACTAAAAGATCTTTCCAATTTTGCCCCTTTTAAAAACAAAAAGTGGTGGTTCACAGCAACTAGGATGTGGTTGCAATATATGGCAACATTTTCAAATGGACTGTCTAACTGCTTGAATCCCAGGTAAGAAAGGAAGAACGCAAACATTTTGAGTAGGATATAATACGTAAGAACGTTTAGCGCATCAGACCCTTTTCTAAGCCCTTTTTATCAACTGCCGTGTGATGGCCGATAAAGAGGCCCCATAACCTGTTGAAAGGGTCCATATTAATCTGTCGATACACTCCATTTGTGTATGTAGAAGTGAAATGTGGATTTGAGAAGTTTAAAATATTTTATGGTGAACAGGGAGGATTCACGTTTTTGCCAAAGTTTCTTTTTGATATTGCCACTCTTCATTAACTCAGGCATCCTTTTACTAAGCTGCGGAAATAATAGGCCTTACAGTGCCCACACACAGGTCTTTCCTATCTGATAAGGACATTTTTACCTCAGCCATAAAACCGACGACACTCTACTTTTTGCATTAATGGTTATGCGTTAATGTCATTAGCACATAGCTGTTTAAAAAAATAACTATATCAGCACTTACTGCTACCTATTTTGTAGGCGGGGAAGGCTCCTGTGTATCTGTGCGCTAACCAGTTACTGCACAGTGATGTAGATTAGCACAGGGATACCCACTCTCCACCCGACACACCACCTCAAAGCATTGATAAAGAAGACAGGTGGGGGAAGAGGGGTTGGTAGTTGGGAGGCGAGGATAGTGGAGGGCAGACTTATACGGTCTGTGCCAGAGCCGGAGATGGGAGGCGGGACTGGTGGTTGGGAGGCGGGAAATACTGCTGGGCAGACAGACTTGTACGGTCTGTGCCCTGAAAAAGGCAGGTACAAATCAAGGTAAGGTATACACATATGAGTTTATCTTGTTGGGCAGACTGGATGGACCGTGCAGGTCTTTTTCTGCCGTCATCTACTATGTCGCAAAGACAACTCATAGTAACACCTTTTTCAGGTACATCAAAAGCACAAAGCCTGTGAGGGAATCAGTGGGACTATTAGATCATGGAAGAGCAAAAGGGGCACTCAGGGAGGACAAGGTCATAGCGGAGAGATTGAATGAAATTCTTTGGTTCGGTCTTTTTAAAAAGAAGATGTAAGAGGTCTTTAGAGGGTGACGATGTGAAGGAACTGAAAAATCTCGGTGAACCTGGAAGATGTACTAAGCCAAACTGACAAGTTAAAGAGTGATAAACCATCTGGACTGGATGGTATAAATCCCGAAAGAACTCCAACATTAAATTGCTGATTTGCTATTAGTGATCGGTAGCCTGTCCTTAAAATCATCTGTAGTACCTGAAGATTGAAGGGTGGCAAATGTCATGCCAATTTTTAAAAAGGATTCCAGGGGTGATCTGGAATGTTACAGACTGGTAAGCCTGACTTCAGTGCCAGACAAAATAGAAGAAACAAAGCAACACATAGACAATCATGGTTTAATGGGACAGAGTCAGCATGGGTTCAGCCAAGGGAAGTCTTGCCTCATCAATTTGTTTCATTTCTTTGAAGGCATGAATAAACAAGTGGATAAATGTGAGCCAGTTGATGTAGTATATCTAGATTTTCAGAAAACCGTTGACAAAGTTTCTCATGAACTCCTGAGAAAATTAAAGAGTTATGGGATAGGAGGCAATGTCCTTCTATGGATTAGGAACTGATTGTTGGACAGAAAACAGAGGGTAGGGTTAAATGGTCATTTTTCTCAATGGAGGAGGGTGAATAGTGGAGTGTCGCAGGGTTTTGTACTGGGACCGGTGCTATTTAACATATTTATAAATTGAGCTGGAAAACGGAACGAGTTCAGTGATTTAGGGTCCTGTTTACTAAGCTGTGCTGTAGATGTGGTAGCGAGTTTTGTGCACACTAAAAATTAGCGCTTGCTAGGAACATATGTGTGCTTCTAGCGCTAGTCCGTGCTAATTTTTAGCACCTGCTAAAAATGCTAGCACACCTTAGTAAAAGGGCCCTAAATTTGCAGATGACACAAAACTATTCAAAGTTGTCAAAACACATGCAGATTGTGAAAAATTGCAGGAAGACCTTAAATTGGAAGACTAGGCATCTAAATGGTAGATGAAACTTAATGTGGACAAATGTAATGTAGTGCACGGGTCCCCCTAGGAATCAGCACTCAAGAAAAAGATCTAGGTGTCATTGCACACAATATACTGAAATCTTCTGCCAGTGTGTGGCAACGGCCAAAAAAGCAAACAGGATGCTAATAGGAATTATTAGGAAATGGATGCAAAGTAAGCCCAAGAGTATTATGCCACCTCTGTTTCGCTCCATGGTGTGACCTCATCTGGTCACCATATCTCAAAAAAGATATAGCAGAATTAAAAAAAGGTTCAAAGAAGAGCGACCAAAATGATAAAGGGAATGGAACTCCTCCCATATGAGGAAAGGCTAAAATATTAGGGCTCTTTAGTCTGGAAAAGAGATGGCTGAGGGGGGATATGGTTTTGGTCTACAAAATCCTGAGTGGTGTAGAACGGGTTAATATGAATTGATTTTTTTTTACTCTTCCAAAAAGTACAAAGACCAGGGGACACTCAGTGAAATTACAAGGAAATACTTTTAAAACAAATAGAAGGAAATATATTTTCACCCAGCGAATAGTTAAGCTCTGGAACTCATTGCCAGAGGATGTGGTAACAGCAGTTAGCATATCTGGATTTAAAAAAGGTTTTGGACACGTTTTGAAGTAAAAGTCCATAGTCTTCTGTTGAGACAGACATGGGAAGCCACCGCTTGCCCTGGGATTGATAGCATGGAATGTTGATATTCTTTGGGTTTCTGCCACGTGCTTGTGACCTTGACTGGCCACTGTTGGAAACAGGATACTATGCTAGATGTACCATTAGTCTGTCCCAGTATGGCTATTCTTATTTTCTTATTTAGCATGCAATTAGCATGCACTCTTATAAAAAAATAAAATAAAATAATGAGTGGAGTTGAATGGGTAGATGTGAAGCATCTGTTCACGCTTTCCAAAAATACTAAGACTAGGGGACATGCTACAATGTAGTAAATTTAAAATGAATCTGAGAAAATTTTTCTTCACTCAACATGTAATTAAACTCTGGAATTCGTTGCCAGAGAATGTGGTAAAGGCGGTTAGCTTAGCGGAGTTTAAAAAAGGTTTAGACAGCTTCCTAAAGGAAACGTCCATAGACCGTTATTAAATGGACTTTAGGAAAATCCACTATTTCTAGGATAAGCAGTATAAAATGTTTTGTACATTTTGGGGATCTTGCTGGGTATTTGTGACCTGGCCACTGTTGGAAAGAGGATGCTGGGCTAGATGGACCTTTGGTCTTTCCCAGTATGGCAATACTTATGTACTTATAAAAAATACTGCATGATGCTGTAGCATGTCCCAAAGAAGTCCATGTTTTGCTGTGTTAGGCATGCATTAGCACCTAATGCAGCTTACTTAAAGGGCCCCTCAGTCACACACAGCTTAGACTGTGAATTTGCACAGACAAAGGAATAACTTGTGCACCAGCATTTAAGTCACCTGAAGGTCAAATTTGGGAAAAGCTAGTAATTAAATCTGAAAACAAAATCCAAATCTAACAGTAAAGGATGTCACTCAAGGTTCACTGCATCCTCCCCCCCCTCCCCAGCTAAAAAATGACAAAACAGGAAGGATCTGGCAGCTCCACAGCCCTGTTTCTTAATTCTTACACACATTCTTCACGAGACATCTCTTGCCTCTATCAGAGACAGTTGCTGGGCTAGACAAACTTTTTATCTAACCATGTTTGACAGTACTTGTCAAGTACATTAAAACACGGAACAGTAGTGCCTGCGATTTTGAACAAACAAAGCTCACATTCCCTCTCTATGGAGGGAAGAAAATCAATAAAACAAGAGACTGGCATCTGGAATAAGACTTTTGTATTTGGAAAGAAAAGGTGCCAGTGATGATATCAGTCATTAATTTCAAGGCTACACTTGGACAGAGACAGCCTCGGCTTCTACAGGACTATGCAACGTTCAGGAAAAACTACGTACTGATTCAGAAAGACAAACAAACATGTACATCCAACCAACAATGGAAGCTACTGTAAGGAGCTTTGGAGGCTTTTTTTAAAATAAGTTCAAATCATTTTTATTAGAAATTTTTATAATATACAAATTAAGGGGTATATTTACTAAGGCATGTTAGCGTTTTTAACGCGCCTTTAAAGTTAAGGCATGTTAAACTCTAACACGTCTATACATCCCTATGGGTGCATTAGCGTTTAATGTGTGTCAACCATTAACGTGCATTAAAAATGCTAATTCGCCTATAGCGCACTTTAGTAAACATACCCCTAAAACAAGTAAACATTTGGATAAACATTTAACAATGCACACCATTGGTATAAACAAAACTAGTCAATTGTATTTATCAGAAGAAGAAATATGGTCACAAAAAGACAGATTTTTATGTGTCTAGTAGCATACGTGGATGAGCATTGTTGATATGACGTTTAAATCTGACTTTGGACATTTTGCTCAAAACGTCTAGGATTCAAGTAGCAGTTTTCAAAACAGAAATCTGCTTATATTTTTGTTTTGAAGGTGGCCATTTGCGAGATGTGTTTGTGCTCAGTGCATCTATCTTTTTGGACCATTTTAGAAACAAACAAACAAAAAGGTTCTAGTGCAAAATGCACAAAATCAAGCCAGTGGGATGTAGAAGGAGCCAGCATTCTTAGTAGACTGGTCACACAGATATCCCAGCAAGACAGTGGGGCATACTAGGGGGCACCAGTGGCGTAGCTACGTGGGGCCTGAGGGGGCCTGGGCCCCCATAGATTAGGCCCTGGCCCTCTGCCGACGATCCCCTTGAACCCCCCTCCGCCATCGCCGCCACATCAGATACCTTGTTTGCTAGCGTGAGGTTTCGGTCTATTGTGACTCCGAGAATTAATTAATTATTTAAACATTTCTATTCCACCTACAGCTAAGTGAATCACAGGATACTTATATAATAAAATCACAGACAGAAACTACCCTGAACAAGTCCATGACAAAGGATTCAACCCCATGCCTTCACAAACAAATTATGTGTTCAAGTCCTTACAAAACTGTTCCATACTTCTGCACATTCTTAAAAATCCAGGCAGGTCATTCCAAATTTGTGGACCAGTAATTGAGAATGCTGATGCTCGAGTGGAAGCATATTTCATAGTGCTCAAATTTTCATTAAACATTAAAGATTCTGAACGGGCAACACACAACAATCACCTGTTTAAAATATATCACTTGGTGAATCAACCATGCAATCTTAAATTGTACAAGAGATACAATCGGCAACCAGTGCAATGATCGAAGCAAGGTCAACATATGTTCAGACTGAGCGATTCTGGCCAATAACCTGGCTGCAGCATTCTGAATAGTCTAATATGCATGTAGCCTAGCTTTAGTTACTCCCAAACACAGTGCATTGCAGAAATCTATTTGCGAAATTAGCAGGCTCTGGACCACTGACCTAAAGTCGCATTCAGGCAACATAGACTTTACCACTCAAAATCTGATCTTTCATAGACAGCTAAGAATCCAAAATCAGATCCAACACATGCATATTGTCTCTCACAGGCAGTTCAATCTCACCCACTCACACCGCGAGGACACTGAAGCAACTTTTCATCCTTTCCAAAAACTAGATGGTTCCCAATCCTGGTCCTGCAGGCACCCCAGCCAGTCAGGTTTTCAAGTTATCCATAATGAATATTCATGAGAGAGACTTGCATGCACAGCCTCCACTGCATGCAAATCTCTCTCACTAGAAACCTGGATAGGGCCTGGCATTTAGCTGGTAGTGGTGTGTTTAGAGAAATGCCACTGCTGCTAAATGAATATTAACCCCTTAGATTGTAAGTTCCCAGGAACAGGAAAATGCCTGTTGTAACTGAATGTAACTGGCCTTGAGCTACTGAAAAACAAAGTATGGGCTACATGCTTGATCTATTCTTACTGTACACCGCCTTGAGTGAATTCCTTCATAAAGGCGGTAAATAAATCCTAATAAATAAATAAATAAATCCATAAGCTCATATTTAGATGGACTTAGATTTTAGATTTAATTACTCCCTCCCCCTTTTCTTTTTTTTCTAACTTCAACTCTTGGTGAGTTACAGTCAGGTACATATCCTATTTCCCTGTCCAAGTGACCTTAGGATGTATGCAAGCCAATGGAGGGTGACGTGGAGGGGCATAATCGAACGGGGACGACCATCTCTAAGGACGTCCCGGCGAAGGGGCAGGGAAACTGCTATTATCGAAACAAGATGGGCGTCCATCTTTCATTTCGATAATACGGTCGGGGACGCCCAAATCTCAATATTTAGGTCGACCTTAGAGATGGTCGTCCACGGTTTTCGACCATAATGGAAACCGAGGACACCCATCTCAAAAACGACAAAATCCAAGCCATTTTGTCATGGGAGGAGCCAGCATTTCTAGTGCACTGGTCCCCCTCACATGCCAGGACACCAACCGGTCAGCCTAGGGGACACTGCAGTGGACTTCATTAATTGCTCCTAGGTACATAGCTCCCTTCCCTTGGGTGCTGAGCCCCCCAAATCCCCCCCAAACCCACTCCCCACAATTATACAATACTACATAGCCCTTATGGGTGAAGGGGGGCACCTACATGTGGGTACTGTGGGTTTTGGAGGGCTCACATTTACCACCACAAGTGTAACAGGTAGGGGGGGATGGGCCTGGGTCCGCCTACCTGAAGTGCACTGCACCCACTAAAACTGCTCCAGGGACCTGCATACTGCTGTCATGGAGCTGGGTATGACATTTGAGGCTGGCATACAGTATGGCAAAAAAATGTTTTAAAACTTTTTTTAGGGTGGGAGGGGGTTGGCGACCACTGGGGGAGTAAGGGGAGGTCATCCCCGATTCCCTCTGGTGGTCGCCTGGTCAGTTTGGGCATCTTTTTGAGGCTTGGTTGTGAAAAACAATGGACCAAGTAAAGTCAACCAAATGCTCATCAAGGACGCCCTTCTTTTTGCCATTATCGGCCGAGAACGCCCATCTCTTAAGCACGCCCCAGTCCCACCTTCGCTACGCCTCTGACACGCCCCAATGAACTTTGGTTGTCCCCGCAACAGACTGCAGTTGAGGACGCCCAAAATCGGCTTTCGATTATGCTGATTTGGGCGGCCCTGAGAGGAGGACACCCATCTCCCGATTTGTGTCAGAAGATGGGTGTCCTTCTCTTTTGAAAATGCCCCTGATAGGGGCCCTTTTACTAAGCCGCGGTAGGTTCTCCTGGTGGTAATTTCAGATCCGGCAGTATTCATCACTTGACGCGCGCCGACCGGTCACTGTGTGTGTAATTTGTGAGCCTTTACTGCTAGATCAGTGGGTGGCATTAAGTGCTCAGGCCGGTTTGGGGTACGTGCTGGTTTCATTTTTACCGCAAGCCTTTTTCCCGTCCCATTAAAAAAAAAAAAAGCCCCTGCAAATGTTGTATTTCTCTTGATCTTGTGAATTATATTTTTTTTACTCCCAAGAAATTGCTAGAGTTTATTGAATCAAAAGAAAAGGTTGCTCCAACCATGGAGGCACTCCCCTAGATAAAAATGCTGTATAATCGGCTGTGAACACCCGTTACTCCCCTCCGTTGTAAATTAGTTTAATTTACAATTTATTTCCATTTGAAAATATTTCTTAGTTTCTTGACTCAGATTATATTAGACAAAATAAGAAGTTTTTAGTCATATATCGTTGTGATATGATATATTATATTGCTTTATCATATTTCTGATATTTCCAATACGTTTATGTTTGTGGATGTAAATGTGAAAAATTTAATAAATAAAAATTTTTAAAAAGCCCTTGTAGATGGGCGCACGCCCAATACAAGTGCCTACGCTTCCGCAGTCCATAACTTGCCTAAGGTCACAAGGAGCATCAGTAGGAGGAGCAGAATTTGAATGCTGGGTTCTCCGATTCTCAGCTTGCTGCTCCAATCACTGTGGTGTTTCAACATACTATCGAAGTACATTTATTAATACCGCATTGCTAAGGGACATATTACGAAATGAGCCGATACTGGAAAGCATATCACTTCCACTGCTTCAAGGAACATAGAATCGTGCCAAAACATACTCTAGGCATGACCTGCTAGTTAAGGAAGTTTTCCAAATCCTGCATGCAATATTTCCAGTGCATTTTTTCTAGCAAAAAAGGTGCCGGTACTCAAATGCCAGGCCACCCCTTCAGGGGTGGGGTGATCACTGGGGGACCCACCTCACAATAGCCAGGCCTCCTGCAACCAGTCACAGAACCTATGACAAGGCAGAATTGGCGTGTATTGCCTGAGCTGTTTCATTGAAACTTGGGGACCATGGAAAAGGTGCCAGTACTCAGTACCCCCAAATACCCCCTTCAAAAAAGCCCTGAATATTTCTACCTCTATACCCCCTCCCTTCTGCTCTGAGATACTGAGTACCAGAGAAAAAGCAAAAGCTGCATCAATACTGCAGGACAATGGGAGAGGGGGGGGAGGTAGCAGGGAATGTCTTGGATAACTCTTACTTTCTGGTATTGCCTGAGGATATTGCTACACTTTTTCTGTTAAGTTACTCCGAAATAGCTGCAGTCCATCACATTGCTCCAAATGCAGCCTCCTTCTTTGGTACGAGTCCCAAGGGATGACTGTTTTATTTTTGTGTAATCAGATTCTATTATGTTTTTTGTTTACAGCAAAATGTTAGGATCAGACCATAAAAGCTCAAAAGCTATATTCAAACAACCACCGACTTGCAGAACCATCTATTGGTTCAAAATGTATTTTATTGATTTCAGAGCCAAGATGTTTTTATAGCCCTGAGACAAAGAGCTAATGCTGCAGTGGCCTTAATTAAAAGTTCTTAAAGCTTGGACTGGTTTTAAATTTGAGTTTTTAACAGCAGAGGAAGAAAGGACAGGAGGTGTGGTTTAGAGGATAGGGCATGCATTTCCTCTGCCACTGTCTCTCCCGATGACCTTCAGTCAACCACAGTTCTTTAGTTTACCCATCAGAAATGAGCAGGATTGCGGTGTCTGTATCCTCTCATTTGGAAACTAAAAGACAGATCAGACACCGAAATTATTAATGCTATAACCCAGAGATGGCTGCGTGCAAAATTCCGAAACATTCAGAGACGGGAGAGTGCTAGAACTAGAGGACATGTATTGAGGTTACAGGGGGCAGATTTAGGAGTAACATCAGGAAATGCTTCTTTACAGAGAGGATGGTAGATGCCTGTGGTGGGGTCATAAATAGTGATGAGTGGGATAAACACAGAAGATCACTGCATAGAAAGAGGAGGGAATCAAACCAAAATGTAAATGACTTTTACAGTTTAAATAAGACATAGAAGGATGTGGCCCAGGGGTGTAGCTAGGTGGGGCCATGGGCCCAAACCCCGCTAGCTGAAGTCCTCTTCAGTGACGGTCTCCAGCACTTTCATTGATCTGTTTCTGTGAGTCTTGACTCCTGACGTCCTGCATGTAGGAACGTGCAGGACGTCAGGACTCACAGAAACAGAACGAAGCCTTGCGCCGGAAGAAGAGGACCTCGCTGGCTAATCTGCAAGGCTTCGTTCTGTTTCTGTGAGTCCTGACGTCCAAGCCTTGCGCTGGAAGGAGAGGACCTCGGCTGGCGGGGGTTCGGTCCCCCGCCAGCAAAGGTAGCCGACGGCGGGGGAGGGTTGGCAGCGGGAGGGGGGTCGGCAGGGGGGTCCAGGGCCAAATCTATGGGGGCCCAGGCCCCAGTGGCCCCATGTATCTACGCCACTGGTGTAGGCACCTACACGCCTTAGTAAAAGAGCCCCTAAGTTTTGTACCTGATTCAATGGAGGGTTAAGTGACTTGTCCAAGATTTCAAGGAGCAGCAGCCTCCCTGTTTCTTAACCTGCAGCTCTATTAGTTACTGTTAATAAAGATAACGCATATCTAAATTAGCAGTACCTAATCTTTAGTAACTCAACCTCTTACTAAAGGCTAGCTGAGCTGAAGACTGGTGGTCATTTGGTAACCTTCCAAAAGCATTGCCAGTAACCTCAGGATTTCTCCTCATGCTGCTGAACATCACATGGCCAATGGGAAGATGCTGGACGAGTGAGCTAGGACCGACACAGCCAAGTATTAAAGTACCTGCGTATATTTCCAGACTACTGCAAATATTTTTCTGTTTAATATGTTGCATCGTTTGCAATGCATTATTTTGATTTTTTGGTACATAGTTCCCTGAAGTGTATTACAGTGTGCATAATACCATAGGTAACAGAGGTACTGGTGGAGGCAGCTGGTAGACAATGAAGGGGTCCTTCCCTGCTGTGTTCAAAACTGCCCCTACAGTAGGAGCAGTGTCCCCTCTAAGCTGCATTATACATCCAGTAGGTAAACTTCAGAGTAACTATAAACATAGTTAAACAGGTGAACAAGGAGGGAAAGCATGCAGAGTATGGCTCAATGAATTCTTTCCAGCCTCCCTAAAAGTGTTTATGTATGTGTTATCTGTAAGAACTGCTTACAATGTAACGTAACAAAATATTTGTGCTCATGTCAACTTCAGTCCTTAAAGGGAACATTGCTCCAACTTCTCCTTCCCTCCACACCCTCTCGCAACGAGTTTAGTACCTTACCTCCGTCCTCCAGGGCAGCGATAGTCCAACTGGCACAGCTCCAAAAACAGGGAGGATGAGAGTGTTATCCACAGAAATAGAGAATGCGGGATGAGGAGAGGTTGGTTTAGGGGGAAAGATAAGAAGCTCAGTCTTGGTCATGTTTAGTTTCAGATGGCAGTGAGACATCCAGGTAGCAATGTCAGACAGGCAGGCTGATACTTTGACCTGGATTCCTGCTGAGATTTCTGGTGTGGAGAGGTAGATCTGAGAGTCATCAGCATAAAGATGATACTGAAAACCATGAAATGAGATCAGAGTGCCGATTAGGGTATGGCTGCCCAGGGGAAGAGAGGTAAGGGACTAAACGTGACACAGGAGGTGGGGAGGTGGAGAGGAGTGCTGGAGACTATGGGGGAGGGAAGGAGAAAAGTGCTAGGCACCATAGAGTGGGGGGGGGGGGGCAGTTTCCAAGGTAGAGAAAGATGCTAGATGCCATGGGTGGGTGGGGGGGGTAGGTAAGGGGAGATGCTGGAATGGGGATTGGGGCAGAGCTTGGCACCCCCAAACAAAAACATGTTCCACTGTCCCTAAGGCAAACTAGATGATCATACAGGTCTTTTATCTGGCACCATTTACAATGCGCAGAAGTTTGATTTCACTCAAAGGCTTATCAGATCCCCTGTTCTGTACATGAATATGAATAGACAAACCAACTAAATGCAGTTAAAAATGTATTTATATCGTTGTGACCATGTGAGACTTGTTTACTATAACTTGGTTCCTCTGAAATAGACTGGAAGAAAATGAGATAATTGGAAATGTTTATAGGTAAATTAATTTTAACAAGTACTTATGAAAAAGGAATTGCACTGTAAAATGTAAGATGAAACAGCAATAAAAAGGAAGTCAATGTAGACTTATACATCTGAAAACTAGAAAGCAATAGAGCATATTATATCCCATATCTGCAAAAAGGTACAAAAAATATTTGTTTCAGCACCATTAAGACTTCACACATTTGAATGATGCCTTTTAGCATTTTGTTTCTCTTAACCCCAGTTTGTATATTTTTAGAAGCTTTATACATCAAGAACAGTGTAAGAATTTATGGAAAAAAAATAAGCTTAATTCTGGAATCCTACACTGTCTGACGTCATAGATTATTCTTATGGAAGCCTTGTCAGTACCTCAATCGTTTTGACCTCCATTCTGCGAAACTGCCAAGGGGCAGAGGTGCTGTAGGCCTAACGTGGGCCTACTGCATGCTATAAGTGTTATGAGTTAAGTACAAACGTTTTTGGGGGCATGCCCAAGTCTGTCCTGGGGAACTATGTATTTTTCACAAAGTTAAAAGTGAGTAAAGAGGACATGAGTAGTTGCTGATTAGTTATGGAATTTGTGACTTTTTTTTCTTCTCATGAAGGAATTGTTTCCCACTATTGTTTTTCCAATCTCTCACAAGGAGCGGATGAGAGTGAGCCCATTAGAGTTTACTGGTAGTAAAGGTCTATGACTTTATTTGGGCAGTTGAGGCTCTATTTGGTAAAGATATTTCTTTGTTATTGGTATCCTCTCTCAATCTTTAGAAAAAAATCCATTTTTGGTAGGTAGTTTATTTTATCACAAAGCAATACTATTTTAAAGTAGGGTCTCATTTCATAAAATGTGACCCTGTGCTAAAATTGCATAACTTGTAGTAAAACAACTCATCTTTACGGTAGCCCATGTTGATAGCTTTTCCTCTTAATGATAAATTTTTGTTTTACAAGTAATATTGAAAACAAAAATTCTACACTGGCAGATAGATAGATAGAGAGGAGAGAGAGAGAGAGAGAGAGAAACAATAAGAAATATTGTTAATACTGTAAAGACATTTTTATGTTCAAATCATGTTTATTGCATGGCTCAGAATAACACATATAAAGGATCTTTGGTCTGACACAATATAGCAGTTCTTATGAGCTAAGTCCAACTGCCTCCCTAACAGGTAGAGCATTTCTCCTTGGAAGTCACCATATGAGAATCAGAATATTTTTTGTGTCATCTGAGCAATTGTAATATATATCTCTCCATTATATTACATTGGGGGCTTATATTCCGCTAATACCTTTTCAGACTTCAAGTATTCTAAGGGACATAAAGATCAGAGCATTCATCTGAGAATTACGATGGTTATGTTGGGAGAGAACGTTACAGCAATGCTTTTCCAAAGTCTGGCCACTTTGAACAGCAAGAGATTTAGTTTCTTCTTACCCTTAGATGAAGGGAACGTGAAAAAGTTGGCAGCTTCCTGTCTTCTAGTTCTTTTTGGGGTTGCAAAGCAGAAGTGAGTTAGCAAGTAGCTGGGGATCAGTCCTTGTAGTGTTTTGAAAAGGAGGCATGCCAGTTTGAAAAGCACTCTTGCCTCAATGGGCAGCCAGTGTAGTTTGATGTAAAAAGGGGAGACCCTGTTGAATTTTGATGATTAGTCCGATTGCTGTATTTTGAATGCTTTGAAGTCTCTTAAGTAAGGTCTTTGTGCAGCCCAGGTATATTATGTTACAGCAATCAAGAGAGGATATTAGCAGCGCATGGAAGCTTTCATATTGACTGATTTCAAAGTATTTCCAAATGGTACAAAGCTCTCTCATTATGAAGAAGCATTTTTGGGCCAAGGCGTTAACTTGTTCCTCCAGGGAAAGAGCACACTCAATATAATTGCCTATGAATTTAATGGTAAGAAATAGAGTGAAGTCCATTTGGTTGACGGTAATCATCTTAGGGATTTGTTCTGGTTTTGAGTTAAAACATAAGAATTTGTTTTTTTCAGTATTGAGTTTTAAGTTATGAGCGTGCATCCATTTTTCTAATAGGTTGCTACATTGTTGGAACCTAGGTACATCTATACTGAAAACTGACTGAATTAACACTAAGATGTCATCAGTGTAGATGTAGTGGAGAAAGCCATTTCTGTCTAACAGTGAGCTTAAGGATTGGAGAAAAACATTGAATAGTACTGGAAAAAGTGGGGAGCCCTGTGGGACCCCACACCTGTTGCTCCAGTTTGGGGATAAGTTTGTGTTCACTTTGACCCTGTACGATCTACTTTCCAGCCTCTGAACCACTTTAGAACATTTCCTGTGATTCCCATTTCCTCGAGGTTCTGTAGGAGGAGAGTGTGGTCCACTAGGTCGAACCTTGAGGACAGATCAAATTAGAGCAGAATGCACTTTTTCCTTCATTTAACAGTAATCGGACATGATCTAACATGGAGCACAAAACTGTTTTTGTACTGAAGAGCACACAGAATCCAGATTGAGATGGTGGAAGAATATCATGCAAATCCAGGTAATGTGACCTGTAGAGTCACCATTCTCTCCATTAATTTAGTAAAGAATGGAATGGAGGTCACCAGTCTGTACTTGGAAACCATTTCTCTAGGTTGGTTGGGGTCTTTTGAAATCAGTGTAAGGATGATTTTGGCCATGCTTTGAGGAAAGATTCCATGTAACAGTTGTTGTTCAAGCCATGATAGGAAATATGTGGCTAGTTGGTTTGCTGAGTAAGTTCCTCTTTTGTAATGTCTTCAGAGTTCAGAGGTGTAGTAAGTGATTTGACAACGGAGAACAGTTGTTTCGTATTGCATCCCCTTTTTGATTCAGTTCAGAATAATTTTTTTTTTAGCTAAAACTGAAGCTTTTCTGTAGATATGGACTGCTTCTCGCCAATTGGTCCTAAAAATATTGGATTTGTCTTTAATCCATTTGTATTCTAGCTTTCTGCATTCTTGTTGTCATGTCCCCTACCTCAACGCAAGCGACATCCTCGGGCTGCGCGGGGTCCCGTCGACACGCACACTTGACTGGCACTGCCTGAGCCATGTGTGTGTAGTCCTCTCTGGGTTTGTTCAGAGAGTGGTGGTTGCAGGCTCCTTGATTGCTTTGCTTCCACCCACCTGGGTCAGCTCTGCCTCTGCCTGGATTCCTTTCCTTCTCTCCTATTGGTCTTCTGGTTCCTCCTTTCCTTGCTCTTGTCCTATGGCTATGCCCCTTCTCCCTGCTGATGTCAGATGCCAGCACTTTATCAGCTGAGCTCTCCATGGACTCCATGCTTCGGCTTCTACTTTGGTAGGTGTTTCTAACTCTGTAGTCTGCTTCTTATCTACTGGTCCCTCGTTTTGCCTGTACCTGGATTGCCTACCACCTGCCTACTGACTTTCACCTCTACCTGGATTACTCTCTTGCCTGCCGCCTGCCTACTGACTTTCGCCTGTACCTGGATTACTCTCTTGCCTGCCGCCTGACTTTCGCCTGCATCTGGATTACTCTCTTGCCTGCTGCCTGCCTACTGACTTTCACCTGTACCTGGATTACTCTCTTGCCTGCCGCCTGACTACTGACTTTCGCCTGTACCTGGATTACTCTCTTGCCTGTCGCCTGCCTACTGACTTGCCTGTACCTGGATTACTCTCTTGCCTGCCGCCTGCCTACTGACTGCCGCTTGTAACTGGATTACTCTCTTGACCTGCTGCCTGCCTGGCCGATACATTCATCACCTTGCTTCCAGCTCCGTCCCGTAAGTCCTGCAGGCCGCCCGCAACTAGGGGCTCTACCTCTGGGAAACGGTGGTCAGCGCAGGTGAAACCCAGGGATGTCCAGCCACCAAGCAGAACCTGGTCTGAGTACCGGGCTCAGCAGCGCTCTACTTGGTACAAGAACTCACAAGTCTGACACTTGTGTTAGATTCAGTAAATCTGTATTGAACCATTTATCACTCTTCCGTATCAACTTAGTTTTGAAGCGGAAAGGGGCTATATCATCCAGAATCTTGAGGCCAACTTTAGGCTAGTTGATTTAAAAACTGAATGTTCCATCTTCAGGTAGTTTTAGCAGTACAGTATCCCAGAAGGTATTGGGTTCTATCCTCCCTCTAGATGTAACATGTTGTTGTAGGTTGAAAAGTTTCTTAAAGAGGTTCCAGAGAATTGTAAAAGAGCATCTATACTGATCAGACCATAATGATTCTTCCCATCTGATAGTCTAATAATCGGGTTCATGTTTCCATTACCACTGAAGGTGACCAGATCTAGTTGGTGACCCTTACTGAGGGTTAGTGTGGGGGAAGGTATCGCATAGTTCAGAGAAGATAGAAAAGCACAGAGATCAGACCTACTGGAATTTGATAAGTTTTCTGTGTACATTAAAGTCTCTCAATAATAGATTATAAGAACTTTCAATAGAGTTTTTTTTTAGACAAATTCACAAAATTGAGGGCAAGCTTTAAGCCACTTGTAAGGGGGGGGGGGGGCTGTAACCGAGTATATCATGTTAAATGGTTTTGTGATGAGTAGTCTTTGAGATGATAATCAAGGATCTCTAGTGTCAAATATATACTTGTATATGAGGGCAATGCCCCCTCTTTTTTCCCATTCTGGGACAGTGTGATAGTTTTGTATCCTGCAGGAGCTATTTTTTTAATTCAGGGGTCTTCTTCAGAAAATAACCAGGTTTCTGTTAGAAAGAGGCAACCCAGCTGATGTTCCTCATGCCAGTCTCGAAGGAGTGGTACTTTATTGCCCACTGATCTAATGTTAAGGTAGTAACAGGAATGGGAATGGAGGAGGAATCGTACATTTTTTGAGATTGTATCTGTTTGAGGGAATGGCCTTGGTCTTTTGATCTTAGAAAGGGCATGTTTCTGTATCTTTAAAGCATTTGAAGTTGGAGGTACTTTGTAGAACTTGAATAGGGTGGGGTAGTATTTGTGAACAGTCGATCAAATTAGGGGTAAGCAAGGATGAGCTGGAAGGAGGAAATAGTTGTATGCTAGATTTAGAGAGTGAGTAAAGGGTCATTGGTCACAACTAGTGAGGATCAGAAATAGACACAGCCAGGGACTTGATGCCATGATTTCTGTGTGTTATGTCAAGGTTGTCTGCTCCAACAAAGGTCTCATGGAGGTGAAAGTTGTTTCAAATTAGTGAGGGATTTGTGGGTAAGAACTTAACTCATTTGGAGGCTGCTTTGGGCATTGCGCACTGGATGCAAGCTGGAAAAGATGTGAAGTAGTGTGGTAAAAGAGATCCTCTCAAGATGAGGAGTGTGTTAAGAAGTAAAAGAGATCCTATAAAAACAGATCCTCTAAGAAAAACAAACAAACAAAAAACAGTCTCTCAGGAGGTAGGGAGAGAGCCTATAGATGGGCGAGTAAGCCATAAGGTTTTTTGGTTCCATGTGGAAAGAGGCCCCGGCTCCCCTTGCCGTGGACCCACACAGCTGTTGCCCCAGGATTCAGTGCCTCCCCAGCTTTCAGAAGAAGCCTTGTGGCTCTCTGTTTGACGTTAGTGGCGCCAAATCCAATCACTGCAGTCAGGAGGGCTCCCTCTCAGTGTTGGAGAGGCCGCTTGCTCCCTCCAGGCTTCAAAGTGGCCAATATTGCCTTGGTCTCACCGTGTCTGAAGTGCACTGCCTCAATTGCTCTCCCTGCAGTTGCAGCTCGGTTCCCTCAGATAGGTCATCCTCGCTGGTCCTGGTGCTTGGAGGGTTTTTCTTTATCTGTTTCACAAAGGGATGGACCCTCAAATCTCTTGATCCAAAGGGTACCAGAACCACCCTGGTTTCATAGCCAAATGTGGATCAACTCGGTTCGATGTCAGGGCGTCAGCCTCTTCCAATAGCCATCCGGTAATGTATCGAGCAGCTGGAGCCGGTGGTGCCTCAGTCCTTCCTTTGACTGGGAACCTTGGGTCCGAGCCACCATCTGTGGCTGGGCTAGGCTCTACTCTGTGGCCCTCAGAGTACCAGTGCCGTCCAGGGTCGCAGCATGGTCAGAGACCGTGGAGGTCGAAGGGATCAGACGGTGGAGATGTTCCGCATGGGCCAATGTTTCCGAGTTCAACACAATAAGTCTCCAGTCCTCTATCCCACAGGGACCCAGGAACCTGCCCTCAGCATCGGTCAATCAAAGGCTAGGGCATCTGGGGTCTGAGGAGCTCGGTGCGATGCTTCCATCTACCAGGCACTCCATGAAATACAAAACCTGGAACAAACCCAACTCACCAAACATTTAACAAACCTGTCATACAACACTAGCACTAATTACTATGATTTAAATAGCAAAAACCCTATCTATGAATAGGCAACACTTCAAATATTACACTGGGCCATAGAACACCAATATACCCACTGCTGGTCAAATAGAATAATGGGACTGCTACAGATCTCTATACAAACTACATGCAAACAGAATACCGCACTTCGGTCACAGCCAAAACATAGCTGCATAGGAGCCAGCTCTGTGAATCCTGTGGGTGCTGAGCACTCTCAATATTTAGGAAGCTCCTTCATTATGTCCAGGGAGGGGTTATTTATAATGTGTCTTGCATCCCCAATCATTTTAAAAAATTGGCACTTTACTCCTCCCTCATCAACTACAGGATAAAGATCAAAAATAGAAATATGAAAACAAAAACTAAACTAGTAACCCCAAGATGTCAAACTCGGTATGCACCATAACACTGGAGAAAGAAAAACAAATTCATTTACTCTTGCATTTAACACAATATAAATACATCCGCAATGCAATACAATTCACTTCCCAAAAGCAACATGTTCCAGTTCATAAATTCAGAATAAAAACTCTTTTTTCTACATTTGTTGCCTGTGCATTTCATTTTTCTAATCATGTTGGTCCCAGTGAGTTTCTCTCTTCCCTCACACCTGTCTCTCTGACATATTGACCTTTCTATTTTAGCCCTTTAATCCTTTTCATTTCTGACTTTGTCCACTCAAATTTCACACCTTCTTTCTCACCCTCCAGTTTTCCCGCTTTACCTTTCACAGAGAGAAGTAACTGTACACAGAAAGTCAAATACGTTAGCGTTTAACTTTAAAAAAGGAGACTATGATAAAATGAGAACGGTAAAAAAAAACTTAGGGGGGCAACTGAGAGAGAACTGTACAACAGGCGTGGACGCTGTTCAAAAATACCATCCTGGAGGACCAGGCCATACATATTCCGCGAATTAGAAAAGAAAGACGGAAGTCCAAAAGACAGCCGGCCTGGTTGAAAAGTGAGGTGAAGGAAGCTATTAGGGCTAAAAGAAACGCCTTCAGAAAATGGAAGAAGGAACCGTCTGAAAATAACAAACAGTAGCATAAGGAGTGTCAAAGCAAATGCAAGGCGCAGATAAAGAAGGCCAAGAGGGATTACGAAAAAAAGATAGCATTAGAGGCAAAAAAACATAGTAAAAAATTTTTTCGGTATATTAAAAGCAGGAAGCCGGCAAAAAAATCTGTTGGGCCGCTGGATGACCGAGGGGTAAAAGGGGCAATCAAGGAAGACAAAGACGTAGCAGAGAGACGGAATGAATTCTTTGCTTCGGTCTTCACCGAGGAAGATTTGGGTGGGATACCGGTGTCGGAAATGGTATTTCAAGCGGACGAGTCGGAGAAACTTACTGACTTCACAGTAAACCTGGAGGACGTAATGGGGTAGTTCAGCAACTGAAGAGTAGCAAATCTCCTGGACCGGATGGTATTCATCCTAGAGTACTGATAGAACTGAAAAATGAGCTTGCGGAGCTACTGCTACTGATATGCAATTTATCCTTAAAATCGAGCGTGGTACCGGAAGATTGGAGGGTGGCCAATGTAACGTCGATTTTTTAAAAAAGGCTCCAGGGGAGATCCGGGAAATTATAGACCGGTGAGTCTGACGTCGGTGCCGGGGAAAATGGTAGAGGCTATTATTAAAAACAAAATTACAGAGCACATCCGAGGACAAGAATTACTGAGACCAAGTCAGCACGGCTTTTGTGTGGGGAAATCTTGCCTGACCAATTTACTTCAATTCTTGGAAGGAGTAAGCAAACATGTGGACAAAGGGGAACCGGTTGAAATTGTGTATCTGGATTTTCAAAAGACATTTGACAAGGTACCGCATGAAAGGCTACAGAGGAAATTGGAGGGTCATGGGATAGGAGGAAATGTCCTATTGTGGATTAAAAACTGGTTGAAGGATAGGAAACAGAGAGTGGGGTTAAATGGGCAGTATTCACAATGGAGAAGGGTAGTTAGTGGGGTTCCTCAGGGGTCCGTGCTAGGACCGCTGCTTTTTAATATATTTTAAATGATTTGGAGATAGGAGTAACTAGCGAGGTAATTAAATTTGCTAATGACACAAAGTTATTCAAAGTTGTTAAATCGCGACAGGATTGTGAAAAATTACAAGAGGACCTTACGAGACTGGGAGACTGGGCGGCTAAATGGCAGATGACGTTTAATGTGAGCAAGTGCAAGGTGATGCATGTGGGAAAAAAGAACCCGAATTATAGCTACGTCATGCAAGGTTCCACGTTAGGAGTTACAGACCAAGAAAGCTCAACTTTCCTGAAGTTACTATAGAGGAAACTACACTTCTCCTTTCTTCCTCAAAATGTACCACCTGTTCCTCTGATCCCATTCCCACCCACCTTCTTAATGCCATCTCACCTGCTCTTATTCCTTTTATCTGTCACATTCTCAACCTCTCACTTTCCACTGCAACTGTCCCTACTGCCTTTAAACATGCTGTGGTCACACCTCTCCTTAAGAAGCCTTCACTCGACCCTAATTGTCCCTCTAATTACCGACCCATCTCCCTCCTTCCTTTTCTCTCCAAATTACTTGAGCGTGCTGTTCACCACCGCTGCCTTGATTTTCTCTCCTCACATACTATTCTTGACCCAATACAATCTGGTTTTCGCCCTCTCCACTCAACCGAAACTGCGCTTACTAAAGTCTCCAATGACCTATTACTGGCTAAATCCAGACGTCTCTATTCCATCCTCATCCTTCTTGATCTTTCCGCTGCTTTTGACACTGTCGATCACAGCATACTTCTCGATACCCTGTCCTCACTTGGATTCCAGGGCTCTGTCCTTTCCTGGTTATCTTCCTACCTCTCCCTCCGCACCTTCAGTGTTCACTCTGGTGGATCCTCTTCTACTTCTATCCCTCTGCCTGTCGGCGTACCTCAGGGTTCTGTTCTTGGTCCCCTCCTTTTCTATCTACACTTCTTCCCTTGGTTCATTAATCTCATCCCATGGCTTTTCCTACCATCTCTATGCTGATGACTCCCAAATCTACCTGTCTACCCCTGATATCTCATCTTGCATCCAAACCAAAGTTTCAGCATGCTTGTCTGACATTGCTGTCTGGATGTCTCAATGCCACCTGAAATTAAACATGACCAAAACCGAGCTTCTCATTTTTCCCCCCAAACCCACCTCCCCGCTCCCCCCCGTATTCTATTTCTGTTGATGGCTCTCTCATTCTCCCTGTCTCCTCAGCTCGAAACCTTGCGGTCATCTTTGACTCTTCTCTCTCCTTCTCTGCTCATATCCAGCAGATTGCCAAGACCTGTCGTTTCTTTCTTTACAACATCCGTAAAATCCGCCCCTTTCTTTCCGAGCACTCTACCAAAACCCTCGTCCACACGCTTGTCACCTGTCGTTTAGACTACTGCAATCTGCTTCTTGCTGGCCTCCCACTTAGTCACCTCTCCCCTCTCCAATCGGTTCAAAACTCTGCTGCCCGTCTCGTCTTCCGCCAGGGTCGCTTCACTCATACTACCCCTCTCCTCAAGTCGCTTCACTGGCTCCCTATCCGTTTTCGCATCCTGTTCAAACTTCTTCTACTAACCTATAAATGTACTCACTCTGCTGCTCCCCAGTATCTCTCCACACTCGTCCTTCCCTATACCCCTTCCCGTGCACTCCGCTCCATGGATAAATCCTTCTTATCGGTTCCCTTCTCCACTACTGCCAACTCCAGACTTCGCGCCTTCTGTCTCGCTGCACCCTACGCCTGGAATAAACTTCCTGAGCCCCTACGTCTTGCCCCATCCTTGGCCACCTTTAAATCTAGACTGAAAGCCCACCTCTTTAACATTGCTTTTGACTCGTAACTACTTGTAACCACTCGCCTCCACCTACCCTCCTCTCCTCCTTCCTGTACACATTAATTGATTTGATTACTTTATTTTTTGTCTATTAGATTGTAAGCTCTTTGAGCAGGGACTGTCTTTCTTCTATGTTTGTGCAGCGCTGTGTACGCCTTGTAGCGGTATAGAAATGCTAAATAGTAGTAGCAGTAGTGGGATCTGGGTGTCGTCGTCGATAATACACTGAAACCTTCTGCTCAGTGTGCTGCTGCGGCTAGGAAAGCTAATAGAATGTTGGGTATTATTAGGAAAGGTATGGAAAACAGGTGTGAGGATGTTATAATGCCGTTGTATCGCTCTATGGTGTGACCGCACCTTGAGTATTGTGTTCAATTCTGGTTGCCGCGTCTCAAGAAAGATATAGTAGAATTGGAAAAGGTGCAGCGAAGGGCGACCAAAATTATAGCGGGGATGGGACGATTTCCCTATGAAGAAAGATTAAGGAGGTTAGGGCTATTCAGCTTGGAGAAGAGATGGCTGAGGGGAGACATGATAGAGGTATATAAAATAATGAGTGGAGTGGAACAGGTGGATGTGAAGCGTCTGTTCACGCTTTCCAAAAATACTAGGACTAGGGGGCATGCGATGAAACTACAGTGTAGTAAATTTAAAACAAATCGGAGAAATTTTTTCTTCACCCAATGTATAATTAAACTCTGGAATTCGTTGCCGGAGAAAGTTGTGAAGGCGGTTAGCTTAGCAGAGTTTAAAAAGGGGTTGGACGGTTTCCTAAAGGACAAGTCCATAAACCGCTACTAAATGGACTTGGGAAAAATCCACAATTCCGGGAATAACATGTATAGAATGTTTGTATGTTGGGAAGCTTGCCAGCTGCCCTTGGCCTGGATTGGCCGCTGTCGTGGACAAGATACTGGGCTTGATGGACCCTTGGTCTTTTCCCAGTATGGCATTACTTATGTACTTAGAGTGGTGGATGCTTGGAATGCCCTCCCATGGGAGGTAGTGGAGATGAAAACGGTAACGGAATTCAAACATGCGTGGGATAAACATAAAGGAATCCTATTCAGAAGGAATGGATCCTCAGAAGCTTCGCCGAGATTGGGTGGCAGAGCCGGTGGTGGGAGGCGGGGCTAGTGCTGGGCAGACTTCTACGGTCTGTGCCCTGTAAATGACAGATACAAATCAAGGTAAGGTATACACAAAAAGTAGCACATATGAGTTTACCTTGTTGGGCAGACTGGATGGACTGTGCAGGTCTTTTTCTGCCGTCATCTACTATGTTACTACGTTACAATTATGTATCAACTTCCTATTATGTGCTCAGCAGTCCCTAGTTCTCCCATCCTTATCTCCTTGACAACCCCCTCTCCCATGGCTTCTCCCATATGGTTCCATCATATTCAGCATCTTCCCTTCCTACACTTTTCTACCTGGGCATCTCCACTCTTTCTCCTTCTCTCCACTGCAGAAACAGGAAATGCATCACAGGGAAGGCTCTGAAGTCAGCAGGAACAGAATGAATACGTGTGTGTGTGGGGGTGGGGTTAAGAGGCAAGGAGTTAGCCTGACATAAGGCCATTAAGAACAGCCTTCTTCTTACAATGTAAAACTGAACAGGCTACAATACAACAGATATAATCCTTCAACAAAAATACTCTAGTTGTTTTCATGACTTCAGCACCAACATTGCTATGATAATAAGAACTCCTGCCAGTACTATACAGCTCTATTTCAGCTTCCTGCCAAGATTTCTCAGCAGTTTACGATGACCTTCTTATCCTAGGTATTCAGCTAAAATGATCAAACCTTTGAGGCTTATTCTTGTATATTTTGCACTTGCTACAGAAAGCAGTTTCTTATATATATATATATATATAAATTGATCAAAGCAGAAGCCAGAAGAAGGAAATCTACACTGTGGTGGAATCTCTGAGGGCTTAATTGAGCCTGAAAGGTGGCTTACACACAGGTTGGAAGAACGTTTCTGCTATTTCCACAGTAAATTAATTGAAAGGAATGTCAATAAACATTGTAAGTGATAGCTTTTGAGATTTATGCTCCTGACTGTTTAGTGAAGAAGTGTTAGGGCTTCCCTTTACTAAAATGCGTTGCAATGTTGCAGTTACCATGTGTTAATGGTCAAAATTAATTACCACAAGACCACTTACCATGCTTTGACCGCACTTAGGGGGTAATTCTCAGAAAGCCATGTGAAGTTAGGCATCGGGATGAAGTGCACTGTGTGAATTCTATAACGACAGTTATGGGCTCCAATCTGTATATGGCACCTGAAAATTCCGTGCGGAAAACAAATGATGCCTAGGCAGATTCTGCAAAGTACGCCTAACTTTTATACAATAGGCTTAAATGCCACAAGGTATAGAGAATACACCAAGCGCCTCTCCACACGTCGAAATTTGGTCATGTCTATATTTTCGCCACATTTTACTCGGTGCAAATCCAGACGCCTAGGGGCAGAACAGGTGTATTCTGTAATAACGATTGTCGAAACACCCACGCCCTGCCCGTGGCCACACCCCTTTTTCAACTATGTAACTTAGAAATTCTTAACCGCGCATGCCACAGAGATCATCCCACCACATCGTAACTGTATTACAATGTAACTTCGCTAAATGTAAGCCAGACGTTTAAATACTACTATTCTAATATTTATTAAATTTTAGGCAAGACAGTATACACAAATAGCAAACAGGAAAAAAAAGCACAACTGAGCCTTCAAGACTGAGACAACAGGAGTCCTTTATTGCGATAAGACCTGACACAGGCCGGGTTTTGGTGTACACAATGCCTGCCTCAGGGGTCAAAGTTCAATATCAATGTGGGGAGCTCCGTAAGAGCAGAACTTTAGTTAAGTGTATAATTCCTGGTAACTTCCACATGGATATGTCAGCACTTCCCAGACTACCATTTGTAAGTGGCACAGACCACACTCTCTTAAAACTCTATTAACCACGCATATGAGTGGTAGGCACACTGCTGACCCCCCCCCCCCCCCCCCCCATGCTCCTCGTAGGTCCACATCCCCTCTTGCTGTTGTACTCTATGGATTTTGTGCATGCAATTTGAAGAATCCCAATTAAGAGTACTTACACATATAACTACCAGTGGTGTAGCTACAGGTGGGCCTGGGTGGGCCACAGCCCACCCAATTTGGACTCAGGCCCACCCAAAATTGTGGCACTCTTGCTGTGGCTGGTGGGAATCCCCAAAGCCTAAAGATTTCCTCCTTCTCAGGCAGCCAATTCTCTTCCAAACGGCAGCTGGCACCACACACCGGCCCCTCTGCACATGCTCAGTTTTCACCAGGCAGAGGCACTGAGCATGTACGGACTACTGTCAGCGGCGTCAGCTCAAGTCAAGTGCTGCCATCTGCTGTGTGGAAGAGCACTGGCTGCTCGAGAAGGAGGAAACCTTCAACTGGTGCAGTTTGGGGATCCCCACCAGCTCAGGTATTTAATATTTTGTGTTTGAGGGTAGGGGAAGAGGCAAAATTCAGAGCGCAGAGTGGAGGGGAGCCAGGAGGGACTGAATTCTGTGCTCATCCACTTTGGACTCAGGCCCACCCAAATTTGGCTGTCTGGCTACGCCCCTGATAACTACAACTTGGTGTGAATTCTAGCCAAGTAGCAGATAGCAGATAGAAAAATCCAAAATTCCAGGAATAACATGTATAGAATGTTTGTACGTTTGGGAAGCTTGCCAGGTGCCCTTGGCCTGGATTGGCCGCTGTCGTGGACAGGATGCTGGGCTCGATGGACCCTTGGTCTTTTCCCAGTATGCTGATTACTATACTCAGTTATTTTGAATGTTTTGCATTGTACCAGTCTGTTAGTAAATACGTACGGAATTCGTATTATGATCATTTGATTCAGAAGACTGGTTCTTCTTCAAAGGAACATTTTTCTATAGTTCATACTTTTACAAAAATGAACCGGAGAGATGATCTTGTGGATAACAATTTGACTAGTCAAGTGTTTGTTGATAAATTTAAGGATAAGACATACTATTTTAAAATTGTTTGATAGTAAAACTCGTACATTGGGAGATATGTACCAGGATAATGGTACTGTCAATTGGGAGACATTTGCTTCAGTATCTAAGAAGCATGTGGAGCACATGATTGGATATTTGACCAAATCTTCCAACTCCTTAGATATTTGTTCCGCAAGTTTAAGTACATCTTTTAAAATGGATATCTCTGACTTTATTACCTTCCTGTGGTCCATCCTCTATTGAAGAGTGATCAACTGGACAAATCTAAGGTTGAGAATTATCAACCCATGTCATCACTTCTTTTTTTAGCAAAAATGATGAGAAACTGGTCCTTTACCAATTGCAAGTTGGACCAGAACCAAGTTTTAGACAATTGCCAGTATGGTTTTCGTCCTAAATACTTAACTAAAACATTGATGATTTCTTTATGTGACAGTATACGAGCATGATATGATAAGGGGGTATTCCTAATTGTTGGTTACTCTTGGTATTTCCTCAGCATTTGATACGATTCATCATGGATTGTTGATTCAGAGATTAGAGGCTCTGGAGATGTAGGGGAATGTATTAGAATGTTTTTCTTCCTTTCTGAGTGATAGAGCTTATAGGATTGAAATGGAATAGGATGTATCATCATAGACTAATGTAACTACAGGTTTTCCCAGGGTTCATCTTTATCCCTCATATCTTTTCAAAGCTGTCTTTCTTTTTTTAGAGGGTGCCAGCAGCAGGCAACGATTGACAACATGCTGCTCGTGCCACCATCAGAGCCTTCTGTCTGATGCAATTTCTTGTTTCAGCATAGGTGGGAAGGTCAGACAGAAGGCTCTGATGTCGGCATGAGCAGCATGCTGTGAATTGCTGCCTGCTGCCAGCACCCTCTAAAAAAAAGGAAGACGGCTATGAAAAGATACGGGGGATGGGGAGAAGAAGGGATGGATGCCATCATGCGTTACAAAAAGATCAAAAGGGAGAGAATCCTGACCATGGGGGGAGGGGGGGGGGAAGAAATGCTGGACCAATGGTGGGGGGGGGGGGCTAGAAGGAGAAGGATAAATGCTGGACCAATAGTGGTAAGATAGGTAGGGGAAGAAAGAGAAAAGATGGATCAATGGTGGGAGGGGTGAGATTGTGATGAGAAGGAGAAAAACTGGACTAATGGGGGAGGCTGGATGGAGGGAATGAGAAGGAGAAATACTGGAGCAATGGTGGATGGAGTGAGGTGAGGTGAGGTGGAGGAAAGAAGGAGAAAAATAGGACCAATGGTTGGGGGGGGCGTGGAGAGAGGGAGAGGGAGAAATGCTGGAACAGTGGTGGATAGATAGGTAGATAGGAGAAGAAACAGAAAAAGCTGGACCAGTGGTTGGTGGGTGGGTAGGTAGATAGGGGGAGAAGGAGAAAAACTGGACCAATGGTGGGGGGGGGGGGGGGAGAAGGAGCAAAGCAGGAGCAACAGTTGGTTGGTGGGTGGGGATAAAGAAGGAGTAAATGCTAGGCCAATGGCGGGTGGAAAAAAGGAGAAAATCTGGACCAGTGGTCAGTTGGTGTGTGTTGGTAGGTGGGAGGGAGAAGGAGAAAAGCTGGACCAGTGGGTGGGGTGGGATGGAATAGGAGAGAAGGAGAACTATTGGACCACTGGTGGGGGGGGAGGAGAAATGCCAGACAGGGAGACGAGGGCATAATAGGGATAAGAGTGTGGAATTGCTGACTATTGGGCAGAGGAGATGGAGTGGAGAGAGAGAGGGAGATGCTGACTATGGGGGGAAAGAAAGAGAAAAAGGGAGAAGTTACATTGTTGGCCAGAAAGAACAGAAGCTGCACTGTTGGGGTAGGGAATGAACAGAGAGATGCAGGTATACAGTGAGGATGCAGATAGTTTTATTAAGCCTGGTTTATTAAGTCAGAATGTGAATGACTTAAGAATGTATATTGCTAGTTTTGTCACATGGTGGTTGGATTTGATTTTATGTGTTTTATATGTTTACTAGTAAAAAATGGCCCGTTTCTGACACACTTGAAACGGGCGCTAGCAAGGTTTTCCTCGGAGTGTGTATGTTTGAGAGAGTGCATGTGAGAGTGACTGTGTGTGAGAGAGTGAATTTGCGAGTGTGTGTGAGAGACAGAGAGTGAGTCTGGGTGCGAGTGTGTCTGTGAGAGAGAGAGTGTGTGCAAGTGCGTATGTGAGAGACAGTGTGAGAGAGAAAGAGTGTGTTTCACACAGATACAGTGTGTGCTAGAGAGAGTGTGTGTGAGACAGACTCTCTGTGAGACTGAGTGTATGAGACCAAGAGAGTGTGTGAGTGACTGTGTGACACATAAAGAGTGAATGTGATATTGTGTGAGACAGAGTGTGTGTGTGTGTGTGACAGAGATACCTCCCCTCCTTCCCTCCCTTCTTCTCTCTGGTGTCAGGCCCCCCCCCCCCCCTCTCTCTCTCTCTCTGGTGTCAGGCCCCCCCTCCCTCCCTCTCTCCCTCTCTCTTGTTTCAGCCCCCCCTTCTCTCTCTCTGGTGTCTGAGCGTTACTGTGCAGGACGCTGAGCTCTGGCTGTGCTTCAAGGAACTGACCAATCCTATTTAATAGAATGAACCTCCAACATTCTGAAGCCGAGAAACCTCGTGTGGTTGGTCACTTCTGCTTTTGACGAACCCGGAAGTGCGTGATGTCAATTCAGGAGATGGATACAGAGAGCAGGAATGCCTCAGCCATGCAGTCAGCTTCAGAATGTTGAAGGTGCCTTTTATTATATAGGAAAGGAACTGACCAATCCTATTTAATAGAATGCACCTCCAACATTCTGAAGCCGAGAAACCTCGTGTGGTTGGTCACTTCTGCTTGTGACGAACCTGGAAGTACGTGATGTCAATTCAGGAGATGGATACAGAGAGCAGGAATGCCTCAGCCATGCAGTCAGCCTCAGAATGTTGGAGGTGCCTTTTATTATATAGGATGTATTGGCAATTTGTATGTAATATTGTACACAGCTTATAATGGTAGATTGTGGTCTAGAAATCTGAGAAATAAATAAATAATTAGATGATAGGCTACAAATGTTGGGGGGGGGGGGGGAAGAGAGGGAAGATGTTTGGCTACAAGAGTATGGGTGAAGAGAGAGAAGATGGGCTCTAAGAGTGGGGTGAAGAGGAGAGAGAGATGGAAGATATCGGGCTACAAGAGTATGATGGTGGAGAGAAAGAGAGAGAGGGAAGATGTTGGGCTACAATAGTATGGGTGTGGAGAGAAGGAAAGAGAAGATGCTGAGCTACAAAGGTGGAGGGAGGGGGAATGCTGAACGTGATGGAACCATGTGGGAGAGGCCATGAGGGGTTGTCAAGGAGATAAGTGAGAGGAGGGAGGGATGTACAGAGAATAAAAATGTGACAGAAGGGAATAGGAGAATGGGGAAGGATTGAGATCAGAAATGGGAGAGCTAATGACAGAAGGAGATGGAAAGTTGTAGGAATGTGAAAAGTAAAAAGAAGGTGTTGGAGAACTGGAGGGTGAGAAAGGATGAAATTTGAATGAACAGAAAGGCAGATAAAGGGAGGAAAGAGCTAAAAAGGGAAAGATAAATATGTCAGAGACAGATGTGAGGGAATGTGCACCACAGATATCTTTGTATTGTGTTCCAAGAGAAAATTAATTTATTTTTATTTTTCCAGTGTTGAGTTTTGACTTCTTGGTTTACAAGTACAATTATTGTTTTCATATTTCTGTTTCTAATTTGTAATCTCTATTTGGCGAGGGTCTGTGCATAGGTGCCAACATTTCAAAATGATTGGGGGTGCCAGACAATACAAATAACCCCTCCCTGGACATAATGAAGGAGCTTGCTCAATATTCGGGGTGCTGAAACCCACTGGATCCACATATCTAGCTCCTTTGTGTCTGTGTTTCATCTGTGACCAAGGAGCACTATGTTGTTTGCATACTATTTATTAAGAAAAAATGAAATTTATTCACAAAAGTGGACAAGATGCACACAGTGACCAATCAAGTTTCATCTTATATTCTCTGGGAAAATGAAACAAGAAACCTGACTGGTCACTATGGGGAAGTTCTTCACTTTTCTGGAGAACTTTTTTTTCTCCTGTTTTTACAAATAGACCCATCTGTAAGTCTCATCATTCATTTTTACTTAGGGCCCTATTTACGAAGCCATGCTGTAGGCATGCTAACTTTTTAGTGCATTCTAAAGTTAGAGACACCCATTATATACCTATGGGTATCTCTAGCAGTAGCGTGTGCTAATTTTTAGCACACGCTAAAACGTTTGTGCGCCTACAGCACAGCTTAGTATACAGGGGCCTTAGTTTGTAATAAAACACCAGTTGTGAAGGGGCCCAGACAGTTTATACGTTAAGCGCAGATCAGGTGTACTCCATAATAGTGCGCGTAGTTTTCTGAAACACCCACAACCCACCCATTCCAAGCCCATGGCCACACACCCCCTTTTCAAATGCATCCATTAGAATTTACACGCACTGCGTTATAGAATACGCCTAGAAAATTGTGCGCATAAATTCTAATTAAAGCCAAATTAGTGCCACTTGTTGGTTACGTACAAATTATTGGCACTGATTGGCTTGTTAATCAATTAAGTTGTGTGCGCAATTTGGCCATGCAGGCAAATTTGCGCACACAACTTAAGGCGCCATTTATAGAATTTGGGGGAAAGAGGGTCCACTTTTTTGAAACAGTGCACACTTCTCCTGATACTGTACCCATTCAAACTGCGTGTGCTTTCAGGAAAAGAGTGTGTCCTCTTTGTAAATAGCACGTACTCTTTTCAAACAGCGGGCACTCAATGACTTTAGATTGGATTGGATTTATTGGTTTGATGTACCGCAATATACTTTTTCTGACGTGTGGGTTACAATCAAAGAAAATAAACATACAGCACACAAAATATAATACAGTACAAATTCCAGATTACCTTCACTAAAATACTTCTTCAAACACAAACACACCATTGACCACTCACAGCGGTCTGACTAAATAATAAACTCCTAAAATTGCCTGATCTTCATATAGTACATAATCAACTACAGTACTGCTGAAACGACAAACTTTTAAAGATTACAAAAGGGTCAAACAAAAACAAATGAATTGGACATTCCTGGAAGCGACATGGCTAAGGTGAAACTGGTAGTGTCTGCTGCTTGTACTGGAATGTACAGCCTTGCAATCCAGAGATTACCTGCAGACTCATATACATGGGGAACCGAGCTTTATGACCTTCTACTGTGGGACCACCAGACCATGGATGCTAAAGGACCTTTGATAAATGTTCTAAGTTTGTTTCCAGTCACGTAACAATGTGAAGAGGGGAGGTAGCGGGTACCCCTTGTTGTGTACCATAGCGGAACTTGATAAATGAGGATATTTTCTGCTGTTATGGCCAAGTGACTTTCAGCCCCTGAGCCTGCAAGAAGGAAAGAACTCACAGTGAGAAGAAATTATGAAGAAGAATGAAGCTGGAAGTGAAAAAATATGAACTACTTAAGAAGGCACACGAGAACTGTACATCTCGACTCTTTGCCCCGTTGCTCATACACTCCCAAACAGCCCTGTGTTAAGAGTAGTTTCAAGCGATACTAAAAGTGGCTATTTACCAGAAAGCAAAAGCTTCAAAACCCTTTCTGTTATCAGATCTATTTTTTCAAGATACCCAGAGGAGATTCACATCTAGAGACAAAACAAACCTAGGGCCCTGTTTACTATGCCGCACTAGAGACGCATTAGCGTTTTTAGTGTGTGCTGTGTCGGCGCCCATAATATTCCTCTGGGTGCCTACACAGCACACGCTAATTTTGTGCGTGTGCTAAAAACGCTAGCGCACCTTGGTAAACAGCAGTGCTGTAGCAAGGGTGGCTGCCACCCGGGGCGGTTCGCCGCTGTGCACCCCCCCCCCCCGGGTGCAGCAAGACTCCCCCCCACCCGGCGCATCGACACCTCCCCCTCGGCACACATTCTTACCTAGTGGCGTACGAAGGGGGCGGGAGGGGCTGGTCCGGCCCGAGTGCACGCCGCTGGGAGCTGCGTTGGCTCGCTGGTTCCCTGCTCTCTCTGCCCCGGAGCAGGAAGTAACCTATTCCGGGGCAGAGGGAGCAGGGAACCAGCGGAGCCGACACCCCTCCCAGCGGCGTGCACCCGGGGCGGACCGCCCCTCCCGCCCCCCCCCCCTTCCTACGCCACTGGTAAACAGGGCCCCTAGTGAATACATTCAGGTGAAGAATCCAAATGATAATAGAAGAACCTGCATTAGCCTTACAATCAGCCCTGCATTCGGTTAAATGGTTCATAGTTCATTATACGGGTCCTTTTATTAAGCGGCAGTAAAACGTGGCCTGCGGTAGTGTAGGAATGTATATTGGGTGCACGCCGGGCCAGTTTTTACCACGTCTGCAAAAAAAAGGGCTGTTTTTTTAATGGGACGGGAAAAGGGCCTGCGGTAAAACTGAAACCGGCGTGCGCCCAAAACTGGCCTGAGCCCTTAACACCACCCATTGAGCTAGCGGTAAGGGCTCACATGCAGTGACTGGTCAGCACGCACCAAGTGCCGATTACTGCCAGAAACGACGCGCACAGGATGAAATAAAGAAATAAGTCATCCTGGTGGTATGGGCGCACGCCAAATCTGAAATTACAGCCAGGGGCGCAGTAGCCTGGCGTTAGTCTCATTCTGGCGCATGCTGCATGCGTATAGCGCCTAATGCGCCTTTGTTAAAGGACCCCAAAGTCCGTTACTGCAACAGTTTTATGGAAAGTATAATCCTAAATCTTTTTTTCTAAGGAGTTTTTGGAAATATAGTAAATATAGTAAAACAGCCATGATTCCATCAAGTATGGCAAAACATTTGAGCTTAAATGAGATATAATGGAATGTACATGAAGTTCAAGTGGTACAGCCACTTCTGAAAGCACTAACGGAACATGGATTACTGATCAGGTATTACCAGTCTGTCTAAATAATGCATGTCTTTGGGATCACCTTATTCATTCCAGTCAACTGTTTACATCCACTTCTGAGATTATTACGGAAAAGGCAATCCTATAAGCTGATGCGCCAACAAGGAACATAAGAATACCCATACTGGGTCAGACCATTAGTCCAGTATCCTGCAACAGTGGCCACAAGTTCCTGGCAAAAATCCAATTACTTCCAACATTCCCTGTTGCCAGCCTGGTGCAAACAGTGGCTTCCCCCATGTCTATCTCAATAACAGACTATGGGCTTTTCCTCCAGGAACTTGTCCAAACCTTTTTGAAACCCAGATATGCTAACTGCTGTTAGCACACCCTCTCTGGCAACAAGTTTCACAGCTTAACTATTCTTTGACTGAAAAAATATTTCCTCCTATTTGTTTTGAACAAACAGAGAGGGTATACAGCATACATAGAAAGTATACAAACAAAAAAAGCAACACTGGGCCTTCAAGACTGAGACAACAGGAGTCTTTTATTAATAAGTGACCCGACACGGGCCGTGTTTCGGCATTAAACAACGCCTGCCTCAGGGGTCAGGGTTTAGTTGTGAAGTGTGCAAGATGTATAGATCCAATGCCTCAAGAAATGAAGAAAATCTTCAAAATCAAGCATTTCTGTTGAAAAAGACTGCTGCGATATTGGAATTAAGCTCCTATAGTAACCTTGTCTTTAACAAAAACAACTTGTAAAATTTTACAAGGCTCTCGACTAAGCAATTTCTCCTCTCTCCCTTGCCCTCCCCTCCATATCCCACGATTCTTCCCTCCCCTCCCCTCCGTATTCCAGAATTCTGGCCTCCCTTCCATGTCCAGTGATTGTCCTCTGCCCTGGCCTCCCCTCCGTGTCCTGCGATTCTGGCCTCCCCTCCATGTCCAGCGATTCTCCTCTGCCCTGCCCTCCCATCCGTGTCCCGCGATTCTCTTTTCCCATCCCATCCATGTCCATTGATTCTCCTCTGCCCTGCCCTCCCCTCGATGTCCCGCGATTCTGCCCTCCCTCCATGTCCAGCGATTGTCCTGTGCCCTGCCCTCTCATCCGTTCGTAACATCCTGACGTCAGCTTGCCTCCAGCACTCCCTTCCCTCTCACTGTTCCTCCCTCCTCTGAGGCTTGCTGACGTCAGAATGTTACGAACCCAGACAGCCAGCCAAAGAACGTTGAGGTACAAATTATTATATAGATTATTAGTTGTCCGCATTGCATGGTGACTTAGGCATGCCAACTTACGTCATGTCAATGGCTATTATAAGTTGGCGAACCTAACTTTCAGCACACCAAAGTGGCTTTTTCACTAGTATTCTATAACGGGTTATGCATGCCTAGAAGCCATTATAAAATTGGGGCAAAGCATGGCCATTGTAGCACCTAAATCTTGGCACCAATTTTTAGAATTGTCCTTTCAGAACTAAATTCTATGTATGGCGCCAAAAGAAAATCCGCTATTCTATAGAATGCGCTTTAAAATAAGTGCGGTGTATAGAATAGAGCTTATATCTGGGAATCGTACCTAAATTTAGAAGCAGTCATTTGCACCAACTAAAACATGGCGCAAATACCCACATATAAATTTAGGCGCAGATCCCTTTATTCTCTAACTACACGTGTAACTTAAAAGAACATATTGATCTGCCCATGACCCATCCATTTCCACACCCTCTTTGTTGACTCGTGCCTAAATGTATATGCATACATTTTAATTAATTCTAATTACTGCCAATATTTGCTCGTTAAAAACCAATCAGTATTAATGCTTATTAATACTGATTGGTTTTTTTAACGAGCAAATATTGCACACATAAATTGCACACATAAATTGGGCACACACAATTTTTAGCACATTTTTATAGAATTCAGGGGTCAAAGTCTTTTGTGCTAGTGTCCTAAACCAGGTCTAGTTTATAGTTTAATCCACTTTCTACACCGCAAGGCTTAAAAGTAAAATCACTGCAGTTTACAATCTGATAAAAACATTAAACACAATCCAGAAAGGGCATCCATTAAAGATAGGAGAAAGAAATCACCCACAAGTCAACCACAACCTCAATAAAAGCCACAAATGGCAAAAATGCCATGTCTAGGTTTCTAATCTTAGGATTTTATAAATTAGCAATCCAGCTAGTTAGGGGTTAAGGGTACAAGAAATCAGTGTTTATCAGTGTTTTTGTGCTGTTGCTGGGTGCCTTCCCTGGTGGAATCAAATATGTGTTTTTGTGTCACTTAGGGGTCCTTTTACTAAGGTGCACTGAAAAATGCCCTGCTGTAGTGTAGACATGTTTTGGGCGCACGCAGATTCATTTTTCAGCGCACCTACAAAAAAATGTCTTTTATAAAATTTCACTCAGAGCTTGTAAACTGGACCATAGCTTCGCTGATTAAGAGCAATCCTGCCTACCTGGAATTTACTTTCAGGGGTCAGAATAATTGCCAGGTGAATAACAAGGATAGATAGAACATGCTTTTCAGGGTGCTGACACTCAACCTGGATATCCAGCTCAGATCACTATAACTTCTGGATTGCTGGGGGAAGCTTAGCTTAAAGTAGAAAAATCATTTGAAAGACCCCCTAAAGTGTTTTCACTTTTTAAGAATGTATTTAGCACAGACATGCTTAGGACTTCATTGAGGGGCCCTTTTACTAAGCCGTGTAAGCGTCTACATGCGCCCAACGTGTGCAAAATGGGCACCAAAATGGAGGTACCGCCCGGCTACCACATGTCTCTCGCGGTAATTTCATTTTTGGCATCCAAAAAATACTTTCTATTTTTGGACATGCGTATTGGATGCGCACAAAGTGGTATTCGATGCGCGTAGGTCGTTACCGCCTGGTTACCTCATGAGACTTTACCACTAGGTCAATGGCTGGTGGTAAGGTCTCAGACCCAAAATGGTCGCACGCCAATTTTGATTTTGTTGCATGTCCATTTTGGGCAAAAAGGCATTTTTTCCAAGCGCACTAAAAAATGGATCTGTGCGTGCCCAAAACACACGCCTACACTACCGCAGGCCATTTTTCAGTGCACCTTAGTAAAAGGACCCCTTAATTTGCTTTTAATATATTAGTAGTAATCAAATAATTGAAATAATCAACTTAACAACAAAGATCTCTACAACTGTTCTATATCATCACACAAACAGACAGAGAGACAACGGACTGCACTGGGCCAGTCATTACCTTTGTTAGTAGCTGTATGTTTTATCACTTTGGGGGCCATTCCATGGATTGACTCTCGGTCATTCATGAAGCTATGAAACCATCTTCTCCTTAACTGTCTCAGCTCTGAGTTACGGGACATCAGCCAACGTGGTCCAGGTTTCTGGTCAGATGTTAGATCAGTAATACCATCCATACTTACTAAAAGTTTAGGACTCTTGCGGGGATTTTGTATTATCCTACTATCTATGATCTGGTTTCCTATCACTATATCTGATGCAGGTAGAGTCCCACGTGCACCCTGCTGGATTACAAAGCGAGACCTCTGGAAAAGTAGAAGACTGCCAGCCATTAGGTATGCTGCTGTAAGAAAGAAAAGCAGGAACTGGGTCCGTCGAAGAAGCTTCTGTAGGCTGAAGAAAGGTTTGGCCATAACCTTGCTGAAAGTAGGATCTTTAAGCCTTTAGACAGGCTTCTCAGTCACTACTTAGATTTGTGGTTGTTTCTCCTAAAAGTTCCTCCCTTCATTTTTCATCCCTTGAATGTTTCATTCTGTGATTGTAAAGGTGTTTTTATATCCACAAGACCACATGGTCCCCAAGTTGCTAGTCTGCTCCAGGTTTGTGTCATGCATCCTTATTCCACTACGTTGTGCTCCGTACGTTCAAATCCTAATGGTCATGGAGATCTGAAATCCTGCAGGATGAAATATGACAAATGAATTTATACTGAAGTCGTTTATGTTCTCTGTTTTTTTTAATCAGTTTAAACCAACATTAGGTACATTATGTAAATATATATTCACAATAGCTATGTATAGATTATATTACATTAAGGTCTTATAGCCCGTTACAACCAACAAGTTCTAAGCGGATAACATCAAGAAAAAAAAGCAAACTCCAGATCATTATATAAAATAATCACAAACTTTAAAGACAGAATACAGCTTCTATAGGTTATAAAACATATTTTCTAGAAGAAAAGTCTTTAATAGTTTGTGAAACTCAGAATAATGTTTTATATGTCTTAAGAAGTATGGAAAAGAATTCCAGCTGGAAGCTGCTTGGTAAGTCAGAGAAGACTTTAAAGGACGCCAAACCTTTACTCTATGAACAGTGGGAAAGTCTAACAAAAAAGATTTCTTGTAACTCGCCCATGGTTCCTATTAAAAAAAAAAAAAACCCCAAACAGATCAATTAAATAACCCAGGGAATCCTTATGAAAAGCCTCGAAGGTCAAAACCAGAACTTTCAATTGCAATCTATCCTTCACTGGCAACCAATGTAACTAACATAAAAGAGAAGGATCATAATTGCCTGCTGAAAAAACTAACTCTGACTGCAGCATTTTGGACTCTCCGCAACTTCATTATTAAAGGTTTTGTACAGCCAATAGAGATAGAGTTACAGTAATCCAATAATGGCAATGTTAATGACTATACTACTAAACAAAAAAATCATTGGTACAAAATATTTACGAATACGAATATAAGAGGTGCCCTACCGGATCGGGCCAAGGTCCATCTAGCCCAGTATCCTGTTTCCAACAGTGGCCAGTCTAGGTCACTAGTATCCAGTAGAATCCCAAAACAGTAGAAATTTTCCATAGTGCATGTCTGAAGTGTCATTATGTATTTGTGAAACATTTAGAGGGAATTCTATAGCATGGCAACACCATTTAGGTGCAATAATAATGCAGATACTAAGGGTACTGATAGGAGGGTGACAAAGCAGTCGATTTTATGGTTTATAATGGGATAGAAAACCCAGACTTTTGTTAAGTCCTGTCTGGTGGGTGTCAACATATTTCATCATTTTGACTTCAAAGCTCTTATATTCCTGGATTGTCTTAATGTTTCCTTTTAGAAAAAAAGATTAGTAATTGCATATTCTAGAGATAAGAACTTAGGGCCCCTTATACCAAGCTGCGGCAAAAAGGGGGGCCTGCTTTGGTGTCGGCGCATGTTTTTCACGCGCACTGAGGCCCCCTTTTACCACAGCGGGTAAAAAGGGAAGTCTCTCTTTCCTGCAGGAAACGTCGGTGTGGCAAATAAAGCACTTGCCGTGCAGCCATTTCGAGGGAAGAAGCCCTTACCACCACCCATTGAGGTGGCGGTAAGGGCTCCCGCGCCAACCTGGCGGTAACCGGGCAGCACATGACACTGCCCGATTACCACTGGGTACACTCCAGTGCTACAAAAATAAATATATATTTTTGTAGTGCCGGATATGACGGCATGGTAGAGGTGGGACGTACCACTGTGCTGCTGCGGTAGCCCGGCGGTACTTCTTGTTTAGCAAGCGGTAAGTAAGCCTGCAGTGGGCTTACCGTCGCTTAGTAACAGGGGCCCTTGTTCACTTGGCACCCTCTGTCCTTCCAATCAGAAAATCTCTTTTGTTCCACTAGAACCTATGGGTCAGCGAAGTTGCGGGTCACGTGGTGTGTGTCTGCATTGTTTAGACAAAGGAATTTACCCATCCCACTACTGGACGTATTTTAAAGCTATAGCACACTTGCAATAACTCCCATGTGCTATATATTGTTATGTGTCCCTGTCCAACGATATATGTAGGCAAGACAAAACGCCTGGTTAAAAACAAGAATAACTGAACAGTGTAGCTGTATCAGTAAGAATGTAGAATCAGCACCTTTACACCTACATTGCAATGAGTTGGGACACTCAGCTGATGAATGAAACTTTCTTGTTTTCAAAACTGAGGTAGAGAGGAGGTGATCTTGATTCAGTTTTACTCAGAGAAGAACAGAAGTGGATATTTTTACTTCATTCAGTAAGTTCCATTTTTTATTTATTTATACGCTGGTTCATTTTTTACGGTGTCATATTTTGTAGCTTCATGTTTTGTCACTTTTGTTTTACTTGATCCACCTTTTATCTTCACCTTTTTAGAGTTGTGTCCTTATTTTGCAGCTCTATATCTTGTCAATTTAGATTCATTTTTATCTCTAGGTTGCTCGCGTGCTAGATCCGCCTTTTCTCTTTACCTTTTTTTTTTTAAGTCGCGCACTTTTTTGTTTTCACAGCAGTGGTTTTAGATTGCTTCCCTTTCTATAACTTTTACTAGTGTCCATCTCTGTTACAGGACATCTATACTGAAGCACATGAGAGGGAAGGTAGGTGCCTACTTTCCTTTAGAGAATAAAATGCAATCAGGTGCCTAAATATTGGTGCTGTTTTATAGAATTGCACTTTATGTGCCTTTGTGTGGGGGAGGGGTAGAAGTGGTGGGATCCCTGAGCCACTTTTGTGATGTTGTAGGGAGATAGAGAGTCAGATTGTAGGATTGCTGACCCCCTTTTGTGGTGGGGTGTTTTGCTAGGGTATATTTTCTGCCTAGGGATTTGTAACAGTCCAGTCTGTAGGAGGTGTATTACTACTACTACTACTATTTAGCATTTCTATAGCGCTACAAGGCGTACGCAGCGCTGCACAAACATAGAAGAAAGACAGTCCCTGCTCAAAGAGCTTACAATCTAATAGACAAAAAATAAAGTAAGCAAATCAAATCAATTAATGTGAACGGGAAGGAAGACAGGAGGGTAGGTGGAGGCGAGTGGTTACGAGTCAAAAGCAATGTTAAAGAGGTGGGCTTTCAGTCTAGATTTAAAGGTGGCCAAGGATGGGGCAAGACGTAGGGGCTCAGGAAGTCTATTCCAGGTGTAGGGTGCAGCGAGACAGAAGGTGCGAAGTCTGGAGTTGGCAGTAGTGGAGAAGGGAACAGATAAGAAGGATTTATCCATGGAGCGGAGTGCACGGGAAGGGGTGTAGGGAAGGATGAGTGTGGAGAGATACTGGGGAGCAGCAGAGTGAGTATTGATGTAGAATCTAGGGAAGTGTTTTGTAATCAGTGATCATAGTAAACTGGTGCACTATTAATGCTCATCACTGCCCATTCATTATGTTTAAAATGGTTTCCTTCAGAAATTTGTAGGTGTAACATCAATAAGCAACATATCAAAGTGTATATGTTCCTTGTCGATCTTACACCGTACAAACTTCTGAAGGAGACTGTTTTTGACATTATGAAAAGTGTTGAGATGAGCATTAACAGTACATCGGAGAGTCTGAGATAATGTCCTGGCAATGCACTCTGATTTAATAGTGAGATTCATTCCTGTAACTGTTATGGAATACACAAAACTAACCCATCTGAAGATATTCTGGAAGGTACGAAATTACTTGCTGTCATTGCCAGCCATTTTGCCTCCCAAATACAGCATTTCTAATTCTAGAGCTTATATATTTATAAGGTTCACACTGGCAAGGTATGGGGAAAATGCTAGAATACTGGGGGAAGAGGGAGAGATGGCTAAAGGAGGAGGAAGGAAGGAAGAGAAAGCAGGCCACAGTAGTATGGGAAGGGGGTGCACTGCCCTTGATAATTCATGGGGATGTGAGTGGGGGCGCCATGAGACAAACTTCCCTTGGTGCTGTCTCATTTCAGTGAAAAGGAAAATCTTCACTGTCCAATAACCTGGGTTCCCATATGAGATGTGTATATGCAAATGAATATGCTAAGATGTTACAGCCCACCCTTTGCCCCCCCCCCCCCCAATGGAACAGTCTAAACTACACCTATGACTTCCCCCTAATTTGGTTAATTTTTAGTCTCCGTCTTTTTTCCCCACAAAATACTATTTTCCACAGACACCCCTATTGTGCTCTAACACAGAATTTCTACAGTGAGTGAATTCAGTCTAGATTTGTTTCTTTTCTGACAGGGATAAGTCTTATAATCACTATTTATTTACTAGGATTTCCTTACAGCCTTTTTGAAGAAATTCACCCAAGGTCATGGTCACTTATAAAGGATTAATGCAGGTTTGTAAACCTGAGGTGTTTTAAAATTTAATATTCTTGATAAAAGGCCGATATTTGCTCAAATGCATGCAATTATGTCAGAGGTCATCACTAAATAATATGAATTTAAGTATAACAAAGAGTAAAAAATGTGTCTTATTTATTGAGACTCAGCACATGCTTTGTAGGTAGAGAATAAAAGATTTCAAAACCATATTTTTCTTCTAGCATGCAGGGGAGTCTCTTCAGTAGCTGACATTCTTTTCTGATCCCTGCTGGGTGCTACTGGGAAAGGAATCCCATTATCTTTTTGCAGACAGGACCCAGTGGGGAGTCAGGGGACAACAAAAGCTAGAGAATCATCCCTAAATTCATTGCAAAAAAAGACTGAAGGGAAATGGGTATAGCTGACTTTAAATTAGACTAACCAAATTTATGTAAGACAGATTAATCAGGTCATTTAACATAAATGACAGCAATGTCACCCCAGGTTCCATGCATCCTTCAACCACTGGAAGCCAATAGTCTATCCTTTTCCTAGCATGTTTTGTCTAAACACCTGCTGCTCCCTACTTTCCAAGATAGGATGCTGAACTAAATAGACCTTTAACATACGGATGGGCTGGAGTGTACATTTTAAGGGGCTTCGACTTTAGCGTCAGAATTTTTAGTACAAGCAGTGACGTACCGAGGGTGGGGCGGTGGGGGCGGTCCGCCCAGGGTGCACACCACTGGAGGGGTGCATAAAGCAGCTGCGCGGCTGTCGGCTCCACTGGTTCCCTGCTCCCTCTGCCCCGGAGGGAGCAGGGAACCAGAAGAATTGACAGCCGTGCGGCTACTCAGCAGATAAGAATGCACAAGGGGGTGTTGATGCGCCGGGGGGGGGGGGGTGTCAATGCGCCGGGGAGGGGTGTTGTGTTGCACCCGGATGGGGGGGGGGGTACGCAGCAGCGATCCACCCCAGGTGGCAGCCGACCAAGGATCGCCACTGAGTACAAGAACAGTGCTGGGCAGACTTCTACGGTCTGTGCCCTGAAAATAGTAAGGACAAATCAAACTCAGATATACAGTATCACATACCATGTATAATGAGTTTATCTTGTTGGGCAGACTGGATGAACTACTCAGGTCTTTATCCGCCGTCATTTACTATGTGCTACTTTATGCTTGTGGCTACTTGTAGTAACCCACAACTTGCCATGACCACAGCTATCAAGAAACATCTCTAAGGAAATCAAAGGAGCCATGCTAGAAATCCAGAGTAATTCATGGACCTGCTACAGATAGTACCACATCACAATACCTCTAAGCTTGTGGCTGACCCATCAAGTCAACGCTCAATAAGATAAGATTTATTGAAAAGTTAAGCTAACTATCTGTGGATCAAAAGATTGGCAGAACATCTAAGGTAGAGGGAAATACAAGCAGACCCATCTACAGTGGTGGAGAATAAAATACAATTTATTATTCTTTTGGAAAAATCAACAAAATTATGTTTTGCTAATATTTCAGGCAGCCAAATGTGCATCTCTCTTTCTCTCTATATAAGAGATTTCTTTAATTATTTTATTTTTCATTCTATTTGAACACCACTGTTAGAATGACTGATCTGCACAGTGATAGGATTGTCACAGCAAGTGAAAAGCTCCTTTATGGAGGGAATAACCTTTCACCCCCTATAACAAATAAAAGCTGGGGGCATGCCAAAAAAAAAAGGCTCCCTCTTAGAGCTCTGGTCAATCACTTCTCTGTGAATCTATAAAAGCACAGTGGAAATATTCACACAAGTAGAGAAAATAAATGTTTGGGTGCTTGTGTAGTCTGTATTCACCATCCCGGTCAGGAAATGAGCCCAATCACTCAAACGGGAGGCCTTATTCATCAAGGGCTTCTGTGCTAGATGCATGATGAAATATAAATGTAGAAAAGAATCCTTCAGGAAAAAAGGAAAAAAAAAAAAGAGAGACAAATCAACCGCAGAACCAGCCGAAGAGAGCAGTGGTAGAAAACAGAACTCAAATTAGTAAAGCAAAAATCAATAAAATATTATATGAAGATAAATATAACCCTTATTAACCCTTGAATCACCTGTTCCATAGCAGCCAACTTTTCAAAATGATTGGGGGTGCTAAACCCAATCCGCCCTACACTCGAAAGTATTTAACCGGCCAGGAATGGCACTTGGCCAGTTAAATACCCTCAAGCCGGCTATCCACCGATATTCAACGGAAGATAACTGGCTATCTCCCACTGAATATCCCGGTCACTGGCTATGTCGCGTGAAATAGCTGGTTACTGCTGATTTTCAGCGGTTGACCAGTTACGTTTAGCAGCCAGATAGACCTGCATAAATAGCCGGTCTATCTTTGGCCGCTAGAACCTAGCCTGTCTGCCGATGAATACTGGATTAACGAGCTATGTTTGCAGTGCCAAAAAATCCCCCAGAAATTCAATGCTGGTGGCCGGATATGGCTGCAGCATTGAATTTCCGGGTTCGCCGGCGACTGCAGGAGTTAGCCGGTCTATCTCCCACTGTCTCAATATCAGGGCCAATGGGCCTAATATTCAGCTAACAGCGATCATCATTTTGCTGACTGCCATCACCATTATATCCGGAAATTCAATGCCAGGCCATGTCTGGGCACCAGGGTTGAATTTCCGAGTCTGTGGAGCCGACTAACGCAGAGCCAGTTAAGGGATCCTTTTACTAAGGTGCACTGAAAAATGGCCTGTGCTGTTGTAGGTGCATGTATCAGATGCGTGCATGTCCACTTTTCAGTGCGCCTTGTAATCCACAGGACACTGCAAGGTTTGTAATCCACGGGATATTGTAATTTCCTGGATCTCTCATCTGGACAACCCTCTTACAAGGAGAAACCAAGTTATTCACTTATGCCTTCTCCCCCTTCAGGCTCAGGTGTCCAGTTTCCACTCCAATGGGCACACTCAGATCTAGGCGACCGCCTATGGCAGCAGCTAAGATGCTAGATTTTCACTGGGCTCCTCTATCCGCCCCTTACTAGTTTCTGACCACTGCTCGTGACTGCAGCTCCTCCAGCTGCCCGAGTCTCCGTGCTCTACAAAGTCTACCCTAAATTCCAGCCATTCCCCTTATGGGGAGTAGGGCACTTGTATCTCCCCCCCCCCCCCCCACCCTCAGGTCCTTTTAAATTTTAGTATCATCAAAGTCCACCCTTGTCACAAACTCAGTTTAAACTTCTTTTTCTTTCCTTTCTATTCCACAAGCACAGTCCTTGGTATACACAATGGAACTGGTTCAGTTACAACCCTTTCTTCAATAAACCCTCTTACAGTCTGGGAAATGAAAGGGTCCCACCCATTCCTTGTCAGCTCCAACACCTGACAACCTCCCATATGACCCAAGTTGAAACCTTTATTTACTACTACTACTACTATTTAGCATTTCTATAGCGCTACAAGGCGTACGCAGCGCTGCACAAACATAGAAGAAAGACAGTCCCTTCTCAAAGAGCTTACAATCTAATAGACAAAAAATAAATAAAGTAAGCAAATCAAACCAATTAATGTGAACGGGAAGGAAGAGAGGAGGGTAGGTGGAGGCGAGTGGTTACAAGTGGTTACGAGTCAAAAGCAATGTTAAAGAGGTGGGCTTTCAGTCTAGATTTAAAGGTGGCCAAGGATGGGGCAAGACTTAGGGGCTCAGGAAGTAGGGTGCAGCGAGACAGAAGGCGCGAAGTCTGGAGTTGGCAGTAGTGGAGAAGGGAACAGATAAGAAGGATTTATCCATGGAGCGGAGTGCACGGGAAGGGGTGTAGGGAAGGACGAGTGTGGAGAGATACTGGGGAGCAGCAGAGTGAGTACATTTATAGGTTAGTAGAAGAAGTTTGAACAGGATATGAAAACGGATAGGGAGCCAGTGAAGGGTCTTGAGGAGAGGGGTAGTATGAGTAAAGCGACCCTGGCGGAAGACGAGACGGGCAGCAGAGTTTTGAACCGACTGGAGAGGGGAGAGGTGACTAAGTGGGAGGCCAGCAAGAAGCAGATTGCAGTAGTCTAAACGACAGGTGACAAGGGTGTGGATGAGGGTTTTGGTAGAGTGCTCGAAAAGAAAGGGGCGGATTTTACGGATGTTGTAAAGAAAGAAACGACAGGTCTTGGCAATCTGCTGGATATGAGCAGAGAAGGAGAGAGAAGAGTCAAAGATGACCCCAAGGTTTCGAGCTGAGGAGACAGGGAGAATGAGAGAGCCATCAACAGAAATAGAAAACGGGGGGGGGAGTGGGGAGGTGGGTTTGGGGGGAAAAATGAGAAGCTCGGTTTTGGTCATGTTTAATTTCAGGTGGCATTGAGACATCCAGACAGCAATGTCAGACAAGCACGCTGAAACTTTGGTTTGGATGCAAGGTGAGATATCAGGGGTAGAAAGGTAGATTTGGGAGTCATCAGCATAGAGATGGTAGGAAAAGCCATGGAATGAGATTAATGAACCAAGGGAAGAAGTGTAGATAGAAAAGAGGAGGGGACCAAGAACAGAACCCTGAGGTATGCCGACAGGCAGAGGGATAGAAGTAGAAGAGGATCCACCAGAGTGAACACTAAAGGTGCGGAGGGAGAGGTAGGAAGATAACCAGGAAAGGACAGAGCCCTGGAATCCAAGTGAGGACAGGGTATCGAGAAGTATGCTGTGATCGACAGTGTCAAAAGCAGCGGAAAGATCAAGAAGAATGAGGATGGAATATTGACCTCTGGTTTTAGCCAGTAATAGGTCATTGGAGACTTTAGTAAGCGCAGTTTCGGTTGAGTGGAGAGGGCGAAAACCAGATTGTAGTGGGTCAAGAATAGCATGTGAGGAGAGAAAATCAAGGCAGCGGCGGTGAACAGCACGCTCAAGTAATTTGGAGAGAAAAGGAAGGAGGGAGATGGGTCGGTAATTAGAGGGACAAGTAGGGTCGAGTGAAGGCTTCTTAAGGAGAGGTGTGACCACAGCATGTTTAAAGGCAGCAGGGACAGTCGCAGTGGAAAGTGAGAGGTTGAGAATGTGACAGATAAAAGGAATAAGAGCAGGTGAGATGGCATTAAGAAGGTGGGTGGGAATGGGATCAGAGGAACAGGTGGTACATTTTGAGGAAGAAAGGAGAAGTGTAGTTTCCTCAATAGTGACTTCAGGAAAGGAGGAAAGGGAATGAGGGGAAGGAGAGAGAGGAGAACGGACTAGTGGAGGGAGAGGTGGTGAGGTAGAGAAAGCAAGGTTTATCTTTTGAACCTTGTCGTGAAAGAATTCAGCAAGGGTCAGAGGAGATAATGAAGGGGAGTTGGGGGAGGGGGCACCTTGAGGAGAGAGTTCAATGTGGTGAAGAGAAGTCGAGGATTAGAGCCAAGAGAGTTGGTCAGTTGGATATAATAATCCTGTTTGACACGTAAAAGAGCAGATTGGAAGGAGGTCAGCATGAACTTAAAGTGTATTTACGGTTAGAATGGTGCTGTAGCCACCTCCTCCCTCCTTTCAACAAGTCAGAGAACCAAGCCGCCATGAGCCCTTTCAACTGCTCACCAGAGCAGAAATGTCCATGGGCTCTCCTTCTGGGATCTCCTCTCTCTCTAACCATTCTCCACCCCCCCCACCCCCACCAGTCCACAGGCTCCTCTTCAGCACCTCCGCCCAGCTGTTTCCCATCCTCCTGATCAATCCCTCCCAGATCCTCCTCCTTTCCCTTAGAATTCTGGGACTGGTAGCATGGGTAACACTTCCTAGCCCTACGCGGTGTCTCCCTCAAGGACTGCTGGGACTTGTAGTCTTTTGATTCTAATGACCTCATTGGGGAAGGAGACCAGCTACTCTCTCAGATTGGCCTGGATCTTTTGGTCCTGTACCTTCTGGTTCTGTACTCCCTTGGGGGGTTTAGGGTACAAAAGGGACTTTCCCCTTCCTCCTCCTCCCCCGGGTTCCCAATCCACGCTCCCTGACTGATCACAGCCTGCAAAAAAGGTCTTTGGGGGGTGGGGGGCAAAAATGGACATGTGGCAAAATAAAAATTGACATATTTTGTACGTGCAGGACATCAGAAACAGAAAGAAGCCTTTAGCGAGAAGAAGAGGACCGAGGCTGGCGGAGGTTGGGGTCCCCCGCCAGCAAAGGCAGGCGACGGTGACGGCGGGTTGGCAGCGGGAGGGGGGGGGGGTCGAGAGGGTCATCGGCAGGGGGGTCCAGGGGCAAATCTACGGGGGCCAGGCCCCCCTGGCCCCACGTAGCTACGCCACTGACTGGGGGTGCACAAAGCAGACTCCTATGAACTGGTCAACACCAATGCTGTTTAAATCTTTCCCATGATAAATCTATATTGTTAGGGACTCTTTTTCCAAAGGGCCGCTGAGAAATGGCCTGCGGTAGTGTAGACGCATGTTTTTGCTGAAAATGGACGTGTGGCAAAATGAAAATTGCAGCGCATCCATTTTGGGTCTGAGACCTTACCGCCAGCCATTGACCTAGCGATAAAGTCTCACACGGTAACTGACGCGCACAACGGATGTGCGCCAAAAATGAAACTACCGCAAAAACGTCATGTGGTAGCCGAGCAGTAACTCCATTTTGGTGCACGTTGGCGCGCGTAGACGCTTACGCAGCATAGTTAAAAAGCCCCTTAATCCTTTATTTGTTTTGTCTTGTATAAGCTCTGTCGAGCAGGAACTGTCTCTTACACGTTGTCTACAGTTCTGTGTACATCTCCGAGCACTATAGAAATAAGCAGAAGTAGCAGTAGCCTTATCTTTAGAGAGGAAACACACTCTTTCATGCTGTTTATCAGTATTTCACTGCAGAATTTATCCTGATCAGTGCAGTAAAATGGGAATCAAATCCCTTCCACATCTGCTGTTTATATTGCTTCAAATGTTAGAATACCTGCAATTTCCACGCGAGCTGCTGAATTTTGATATTTCTGTGATGCTTTGGAAAACCTAGCCCAATGTATTTTGGCCTGGCTTTCGACTAAACACAATGGATGGAGCCTCAGTCTACAGCTGTTGCTTTGTCTAGATAGGGGGAAGAATATGAATGAATCCATTATGTTGGCTATGCAAATATACTTACCTTTAAAAGTACAGGCAATTTAGGCAGGCTTCATCTGCTGCACAATTCAAGGCAAGTTCACCACCTTCTGCCATGTTTTTTATAACGCCTGGGATTTATTTGCATAATCCATTCAGTGCTGAAAAGAACCACTTTTAAATGGACCACTTTCAGCCCCATTTTGCTTCTTTGGAAATGATTTTCTGTCTCCACAATTAAATAAACTGGCAGGTTAGGATAATTAACATGATTTTAAACCACTTGAATACTCTGCTTGTTGCTCTACTGTTCATGGGTCTAGCATTGTAAATCTAAAGACAGATCATGCTGGATTTGTCTCTGAGCACCCTCCGTATTTTAATAGCAAAGTTTAAATACAAATAAGCACAAGCTTAGATTTGGCATCACTGTTATTATTATTAGCATTTGTATAGTGCTACCAGACACACGCAGCGCTGAACACCTGATACAAAGAGACAGTCCCTGCTCAAAAGAGCTTACAATGTAAATAATACAGAAAGACAAGACAGTTACGGGTGAGGGAATTAATGGGTGAGAAGGAAGGAAGGGACAAGGGGAGGGCAACTGAGTAGTGGCTAGGAGCTAAAAAGCAGCAGTGAAAAGGTGGGTTTTCAGCATAGATTTGAAAACAGGTAGAGATGGAGCTAGACGTATAGGTCCAGAAGTCTATTCCAGGCATAAGGTGCCGCGAGAGAAAAGGAGCGAAGCCTGGAGTTAGCAGTGGAGGAGAAGGGGGATGACAAGAGAGATTTCTTCAGTGAGCGGAGTTCACGGGGAGGAATGTAGGGAGAGATGAGAGTGGAGAGGTAAAGGGGGGCTGCAGAGTGGATGCATTTAAAGGTCAGTACGAGAAGTTTAAACTGAATGCGGAAGCGGACAGGGAGCCAGTGAAATGACTTGAGGAGTGGGCTAGTGTGGGTATAACGATTCTGGCGGAAAATAAGTCGTGCCGCAGAATTCTGGACAGATTCGAGAGGAGAGAGATGGCTGAGCGGAAGACCAGTGAGAAGTAAATTGCAATAATCCTAGTGAGAGGTGACAAGGGTGTGGATAAGGGTTCTGGCAGCGTATTCAGAAAGGAAGGAGCGAATTTTTCTCAACAGGAGAAAAGCTGCAGATGGAAAGCAATGTCTGTGTATCTAAAAGAATGATTGTTATTCTTTCAGGGGCCCTTTTACTAAGGTGCACTGAAAATGGGCTGCGCTAGTGTAGGCGTGTGTTTTGGGTGTGTGCAGATCCATTTTTCAGCACACCTGTAAAAAAGGCCTTTTTAAAATTTTTGATGAAAACGGACGTGCAGCAAAATAAAAACCTTACCACCAGCCACTGACTTAACGGTAAAGTCTCACATGTTAACCGTACGGTAATCATCTACATGCATAGAATGACGATTACCGCCCAGTTTCTGCCGTGCGCTGAAAAATAAACATTATTTTCCAGTGTGCGTAATACTTTAGTGAAAGCTCTGTCCCGCCCATGCCCCTCCCATGGCCACACCCCTTTAGTTGCGTGCTAAAAAATGTGAGTGTGAATCTTTATAAAATAGCACTTATCAAGATGTGAGCAGAAATCCTAATTAGAGCCGACTGCAATAATTGATTGATAGAGCCCGCCTATTTCTAGTTAACGACTCATTATTCAATTAAATTGTGCACACAATTTTGGGCGCCGTATACAGAATCCGCAGGAGTAAGTGCAAAAAAAAAATCTTACCACACTTTACTAAAAGAGCCCCTTAGCTGGTTTATCTTACTGAATAATCCAGTTTAAAAATAACTGAAAAACTATCCCATAATACGTATTAGAATAAAAATAGAAACAAAAATACTACAAATTTAAAAAATACTTATTAACCAAATTAGTAACAAATAATATATGATGAAGAAGGGAAAAAAAGATATGAGAAAATATAAAGAGGCATGGAGAGGATATAAATAACACAAAAAGGGAAACAAAAGAGAACTCCAAAGGTGTGTACCAAATGTGAAAATATACATATGTAGATCTGTGACAGCAAATGTGGTATTTACTTTATGAAAAAAAACAAAAAAACAAATAATCTATGTGACTAAAATACAAAAATAATGCTACCAAAATGTGTATGTGTAAACAACAAAAATTGGATCAAATGTGTCCATGACCTTAAAACAGAAACATCTGTGCTACCCCATATAGATAAAGTGCTCAGGACTACAACAACCGTTCCACCTGTGAAAAGCACTGTGAAGCTACATTGACCGTTCTTTCTTGAAGATGAAAAGTGTGTGCTACAGATGCATCACTCTATATATAAAAGAAAAAAAACCAATAAACGTAGGGCCCCTTTTACTAAGCTGCGTAGGCACCTATGCGAGCCCAATGCGCACCAAAATGGAGTTACCGCCCAACTACCACGTGGCCCTTGCGGTAATTTCAATTTTGGCGCATGTCCATTACGTGGGTCTGAAAATATTTTTTATTTTCTGGCACACACCAAGTGGCATCTGACACGCGTAGGTCATTACCGCCCAAAATTCTTTACAGCTAGGTCTATGGCTGGCGGTAAGGTCAGAGACCCAAAATGATTTTGCCGCACGTCCATTTTCAGGAAAAAAAAAAAGAGGCCATTTTTACAGGTGCGCTGAAAAACCCGTGCCTAGACTATTGCAAGCCATTTTTCAGCGCGCCTTTATAAAAGGACCCACCCCCAAAAAATGTGATTAAAATATTACTTGCCAGCCTCAGATGTTATACTCAGGTCCATCAGAATAACATGCAGGTCCCTGGAGTAGTCTAGTGGTGGGTGCAATGCACCGCAGACAGATGAACCCAGGTTTCTACCTCCCCCTACCTATTACACTTGTGGAGGAAACTGTGAGCTCTCCAAAACCCACCAGAAATCCACTGTACCCATACCTTGGTGTTCCCTTCACCTGTAAGGAAGGGCTATGGTAGTGGTGTACAGCTGGGGGTAGTTGGTTTTGGGGGCTCATCAGACAAGGTAAGGGAGCTATGGTGAGATGTGTACCTGGGAGCATTTTATAAAGTCCACTGCAGTGCCCCCAAGGATGCCCTATTGCTTTCCTGGGATGTCATTCCACTATTCTACCTGAAGTGTTTTTTTCATACTTCATAGCAAGAGTGTACATTCCCTAATTATCTGTCCCAATGCAACTGAAGCTTTTACCTCCTCAGTGCATGTAAATGGTTTCATCCCTGTGCGGATTCTCTGTAGCCGTGTGAGGCTTTCTTTCCAACCAAAGCTTTTACCACACTCAGAACATGTAAACGGTTTTAATCCTGTGTATATTCTTTGGTGCATTGTGAGGTTTATCTTCTGACCAAAGCTTTTACCACAGTCTATACATGCAAATGGGTTCTCTCCTGTGTGGACTCTCTGTTGCACTTTGAGATTTACATTACAACCAAAGCTTTTACCACACTTAGAACATGTGAATGGTTTCACTGTATTGTGGATTTTCTTGTGCATTTTGTATGTTTTGCATTTGAATGTTTTTTTGTTTGAAAATGGACCAAAAAATAAAACGTCCAAATCACAAAACGTTTATCCAAATAGTATTTTCAAAGGGAAAAGATAGACGTTATTGATTGTTGAAAATAACCTTCTCTCCTGTTCAGATTTTGGACGTTTTACAAAAACATCCAAATTCAGACTTAAACGTCATATTGAAAATGTCCCTCCACACCTCAGAAAGGCCTGTTTGACAGATGGAATGCACACATTTCAGATATGTTAGATGAAATAGCACCATATAAAATTAAGACTAAGATTATACTTAATTTAGAGAAATGGTTTGATGAAGAAATTTTGGCTCTAAAACAAGACTGCAGAAGGAATGAATGAGTTTGGAGAAAGTCACTGTTAATCGATGATAAAAAGAGGTGGCAATCTAAGGCATTGTCTTATAAACAAGAAATAATAAAAAAGGTAAAAGAATTTTATTCTAGTCAAATTAGTGATAAGATCGTAAATATATACAAACTCTTTAATTTGGTTGATAATTTAATATCTCCTGCTGCTATGAATTTAGCTACTTATTTTACTACTACTACTATTTAGCATTTCTATAGCGCTACAAAGCATACGCAGCGCTGCACAAACATAGAAGAAAGACAGTCCCTGCTCAAAGAGCTTACAATCTAATAGACAAAAAATAAATAAAGTAAGCAAATCAAATCAATTAATGTGAACGGGAAGGAAGAGAGGAGGGTAGGTGGAGGCGAGTGGTTACGAGTCAAAAGCAATGTTAAAGAGGTGGGCTTTCAGTCTAGATTTAAAGGTGGCCAAGGATGGGGCAAGACGTAGGGGCTCAGGAAGTTTATTCCAGGCGTAGGGTGCAGCGAGACAGAAGGCGCAAAGTCTACTACTATTGGAGATTCTAGATGGAATGTTGCTACTATTGAGATTCTGAGATTCTACATGGAATGTTGCTACTACTACTACTACTATTTAGCATTTCTATAGCGCTACAAGGCGTAGGCAGGTGCTGCACAAACATAGAAGAAAGACAGTCCCTGCTCTAAGAGCTTACAATCTAATAGACAAAAAAGTAAATAAAGTAAGCCAATCAAATCAATTAATGTGAACGGGAAGGAAGAGAGGAGGGTAGGTGGAGGCGAGTGGTTACGAGTCAAAAGCAATGTTAAAGAGGTGGGCTTTCAGTCTAGATTTAAAGGTGGCCAAGGATGGGGCAAGACGTAGGGGCTCAGGAAGTTTATTCCAGGCGTAGGGTGCAGCGAGACAAAAGGCGCAAAGTCTGGAGTTGGCAGTAGTGGAGAAGGGAACAGATAAGAAGGATTTATCCATGGAGCGGAGTGCACGGGAAGGGGTGTAGGGATGGACGAGTGTGTAGTTATTAAAAAATCTACTAAGTCCAACTGATTGATCTGCTTTGTTTGTCTCCACGTTGGATTTTGCAGATTGCTTGCCATCTTGTTTCTTAGGACCAACTGTAGTTAGATCCATGTCCAGCTTATCTAATGAATAACATGACAGATGTTTTTTTATTTTTTTTTAATCTACTTATACTGATTGGTTAAACTGCTTGATAAATGGCAGGTTCCCCGAGAATGGTAGGGAAATGGATTTGACACCCATTCCTAAAAATCCCAATGGGGACTTATCACAACCCTGTAACTATCATGCAATAGCATCTATTCCATCGTGTACAAAGATTATAGAGGGTTATGTTTCAAAACAGCAGGAAAATTATTTACCAGATAATAATATAGTACATTAATTTCAGTCCAGTTTTCGTAAGAATCATAGTACAGAAATTGTGGTAGCTTCTATTGCTGTCCATGGCAAACGTTTGCTGAGTCAGGGCCGAAGACCAATAGTAATACATTTTGATTTGTCATGTGCTTTTGACTTGGTTGATCATAACGTCTTGCTGACCAGGTTAAGTGATATTGGCATTTATGGAAAAGTGTGAATTGTGGGACTGATTTAGGGAGTTTTGTTTTCTCAAAGTTATAAAGTTCGGAAAGATGGATCTCCATTACTGTTTAATATTCTCCTGCAACCATTGGGTACTATCTTAGAAAAAAATTTAAAGTCCCATGTTATATATATATATATATATATATATGTGTGGATGACATTACTATATTATTCCCAGTTTCTGATGATTGGACAACCACGTTTTATGATATAACTTCCTATGTACAAAGTATTAAACATATAGTAACTGACTGAAACTAAATCTTGAAAAAGCTAAATTTCTATGGTTGGGTCCATCAAATTCCATAGAATTATCACAACATTCCTCTGTTGGTAATAATATTTTTACTTTTGAGTCCTGTTCAAGAATTTTGACTTTCTCTACTCAAGTTAAATCGGTAGTTGCGAAGTCCTTTTATATGTTGAAGAAGTTAAGATCAATTCAAAAGTATTTTGAGACAAGAGAAATTTAGATTGCTGCTACAGGAGCTGATATTGTCAAGACTTGATTACTATAATGCTGTTTATATTGGCTGCTCGTTAGTTTTGTTCAAATGTCTTCAACTTGTTCAGAATACATTCACTAGGTTAATATTTTTGACTACAAGCTTTCGTTCAGCATTTCTGTTGAAAAACATTAATTGGTTGCCTATACAGGCTAGAGTACCGTTTAAACACTGTACTCTAGCCTATAAAATCATGCATGGAAACACCCTGGTATACTTAACTGATTGAAATCAAATACAGTTAACAGCAGAACTCACAATTAAGTGCTTCTCAGTTTTCCTTCAGTGAAGCAAGCTAAACAATGTCGAGCGTTTGACTCTTCGATGCATTTTCATATAGTGTTACAGATTCACTTTTTACTGTATTATTTCATTTATTGAAAGGAAATTAAAACTTTCTTTTTCATCAAATACATTTCATAATATAATTATATTACAGTTATTGTATTTTCTGTAACTTTTGTATTTTTTGTAAATTCCCAGATTATTTATTCGGTTATTTTGTTATTGTAATCTGCATTGAACTATTTTTTGGTATTGTGGAATAGAAGAACTGTGTAACATAGATTCCTGAGGGGGGATATGACTGAGTTCTACAAAATTCTGAGTGGTGTGGAGCGAGTGGAGGTGACTCAGTGTTTCACTCATTCATAAAGTACAAAGACCAGGGGACACTCAATACAAGTGCATGGAAATACATTTAAAACAAATAGGATGAAATATTTTTTCACTCAAATAATAGTTAAGCTCTGGAACTCATTGACAGAGGATGTGATAACGGTGGTTAGTGTATCTGGGTTAAAAAAAAGTTCGGGTAAGTTCCTGGAGGAAAAGTCTGTTATTGAGATGGACATGGACGAAGTCACAGCTTGCCCTGGGATTCGTAGCATGGAATGGTGCTGCTTACTGGGTTGTTGCCAGGTACTTGTGAACTGAATTAGCCACTCCTGGAAGCGGGATATTGGGCTAGATGGACCACTGGTCTGATCCAATATTTCTATTCTTATGTTCTTATGAGTCAGCTGGGAAGCAAAGTAGGACTTTTTTTTTACATCTTGGATACAGACAGTTTTGAATAGCCCTCTGGGGTTATTCTGTACTGTAAAAGAGTTAACAGAAAAGAGAGAGAAAGGGAAAATGATATATCCCAATAGTAAGCGCTTCTTGGCAATTTTTCAGACAAGATCCAGGTAGCATGGTTGGAAATATGTCCAAGTACTAGCAGTTGAGGAGTTTTTGGAAATAAAACATGTGAGAACTTTGTCTTAGTAATAATCCATGAGGAAGTAAAGTCTGCTCTATTGCATCTCAGTTATTTCACTGATTTTTCAGTTCCATGTCCTTTTCTAGCTTGTGAGGGTGATGTGGTGGATCTGGATGACATGCTACCTTTGCTGGTACAATTGGTAAACACATTTTTCCAAGAGAGAGAGCATCTTATCTGAGAGCTTGAAAGTGCAATAGCATGTCTTCTGTAAAAGCAATCATTGTTTCTCCCTGCATCTAACCTGCCAATTTTGGGGAACAAACAAATGTCCCCTATGACAGTTGGTGGATTTCTTAGAGGATGAAAATAGTCTTGCTGGGGGTCAGTGCAGTTTTCAAAAAAGGGCATTGCACACAGACATTACTGGTGTTGATTGATTAATTTATGCTGTAAAATGGATTGGAGGCAGGCAATATTAGTTTTGCTGAAAGCGTCATTGACCTTTGATAGCCTGGATCACAACATATTGATTAAGACATTGAAAGCAGTAAGAACAAGTGGAGTAATAATGAACTCGTTTATAGCTTTTTCACAAATACAGAGATGCCAAGTCTCACCCACAGAGAGTGTGTGTGTCACTTGTCAAAAGACTTTTCTCACTCTCGCACTCCGAGCCCCCTCCCTCATTCACTGGAACCTCCTTAGTAATCAAGGCAAAAATTCCTTCAAAATTATCCTCAGATTACCTTCACGCTGTCTATGCCATTTCAGAGGCACCAAAGAAAACTTTGTATACTGATTTTGTCATTTGCAAATCAATACAACATTTACATTTTTATAGATTTATACCTCAGACACACCATCCCAAAAATCTGACTTTGGACTTCAAGATGCTCGTTTAGGATGGTTCATACTTGGAATCTTTTCAAATAGAAAACGGCAATTTAATGTGGGGGAGAAGAGCTCTACCTGGAAGTCAGTATTTTACGGGACGGGTCGCCACAGGGCTCTCTGCTGTTGGCTATTTTGTTTAATCTGTACTTACAAACAGATTAAACAAAAGGAGAAATGCTAATGTTACAGGATATGCAGTATAAGGAAAAGTCATGTTCTTACCTGATAATTTTATTTCCTTTAATCATACTAGACCAGTCCAGACCAATGGGTTGTGTCCATCCACCAGCTGAAGGAGACAAGAGAAAATAGCTCTAAGTACTTTGCCTCTTAAAGGTATTGTGCAGCCTGGAATGTTCAGTATTTTGAATAGCCAAGCAATGGTGCTCATAACTTCTACAATAAAACACAAGAAAAGTAAACATGAAAGGCACTTGTGCACAAAAGCTGGGAATCCCGTGGCTCCTACGCCATCATTGAGAATATGCACCATAATGTGATGTGCATCCTGGCTGCTTCTCATGCACCACTGAGCAGATCCACAAAGTAGGGAAAAGGAATCAATGCTGAAACTGCCCCTGAGCCCCAATGAGCTGGCAGAGCATTTTGGAAAGGAGAAAGATGATGACGTTCTACATGATGAGATGGCCACAATCTCTGAACTTGAGCAAAGACCGTCACACATATGTTATACACAAATCCGAGAAGAATTCAAAAAATTGAAGGAAATCCCACTAGGGAGGGCATCTGGACTGGTCCGGTATGAGTAAAGGAAAGAAAATAATTTTTCCTTCTTCGTCAACTATACCAGAACAGTCCAGCCCAATGGGATGTAGCAAAGCAGTCTCACCGTTGGGGTGTGAGAACAGAAGAACAAAGGCACCAGAAATGGAAAGCAAAGCAAAGCAGTCCACATTTGCACGACAGGCCGATAAGGTAGAAGAGAGTACTTGAATGCCCCAGGAAAGAAAGACACTGTGCTACCTCAGTAGACAATCAGCGCGAGGCCGCCATGAAGGTACAGTTCAGAACCCTAGGAAGAAACAGTGCCGGAGAAACTCATCAAGAACACCCTGATGGTGACGACAGAGCAGTCCCTGATAACATGCTGGAGGCTGAAGACCCAGAACCTGATGATCTAGACGAGCTCTGCTCCGCTAAAAGAACAGAAGATGTGGCGCCCCAAGGAACCCAGTCAAGAGCCCGCAGCCGTGGAAAGGCCCCCAACAAATGTTCCATCACACTAGAAGGCTAGGAACATACAAGAGAGAAAGCTATGCACCAGCAGCCAAGAAGGAGCTGCCCCATAACTATGCTGCAGGTGCAGAACTGGACCAGCAGAGAGAGAGAGGGCAATATTTTGCCCACGAAATGGGTCCATGTGCTATGGACAGGGATGTAACCAAACTGGACATCAAGAAACAGTCTAAGTGCCAACTCCAAAACAGAGTCCTGTTCCCCATGCAAACAGGGAGCCCTGCTCCAACCCCAAGGTAGAAACCCATGGTCAACTCACTGCCCCTATTCAGACAGAGCCTGAATCAAGGCCATAGATGCCAAGAAAGTACCAAACACCACAGAGGTGCACCCCGGCCACCAGCCGGAGATGAAAGTATGCCTGAAAGGCAGAGATGGGTACCATAGCCAGAGAGATAGCGAGCCAGGTACAGGTATGCTCCATACTCAAACATGGAGCTATGCATGACCAACATATGTGATGTCAACGCAGTAGCCAGAGCCAAGCTGTACAGCCAGAAGTGGAGCCATGCTCTACAGCCCAAGAAGGAGCCATGCTCCATGATATAGCCAGAAAGGGCACCCTGCTCCACCACAAACAATGGAGATATGCTGCAGAGCCAGAGAAGAAGAAATGTTCTGCCTCCATAAAGGAAGCCACGCTCAACCCCCAGAGAAGCAACAACACTCAGCGGGCAGAGTCAGAGACATGCCCCACTGTCAGAGATGGCGCAAGGCTGCACATCCAGAGATATAGCTACGCTGAACTGTCAGATTGGAGCAACCCCCCAAGGGGGAGACTGAGCCATGCTCAACAGCCAGCAAAAGAGCAGGGTCCATTTGTGAAAAGGTAGATGAAGCAACACTCAAACTCCAGAAAAGGAGATACGCTGCACAATCAGGGATAGTACTGCAGCCCACAGCCGAGACATTGTACGGTACCACCAATGACAGCACTGCGCTTGTAATGCCCAAATGGAGCTGCACTCTCCAAGTAAAGAGGGATGATGACCCTACAACCAAATAAAAAAAAAAAACTGTGCTCTACAGCCAATCCCCCAGCTGCGTAGCACAGCTAAAGTGGGAAGTGCACCTTAAATCCACAGAGGGAGCCAAGTCAACGTCCAGCAATGAAACCATGTTCCACATTGAGAAAGGAAGCGCTGCTTGAGATCAAGCGTTGGAGTGCTTCTTGACATCTAGCAATGGAGCGATGCTTACTATTCCAAAGATGAAGCAATACTGAACAAACAACACTGCTCCACATGCATCCATAGAGTAATGCTCAACATTCAGCAATGGAGCAATGTTTGAGATCCCGCTATCTAAGGATGCTATACAGCACTAATGCCTCCAGTGATGGATCACTGCTCCACATCCTGCGCAGGATAGATGTTGTACAGCCTGCATCTGAATGATGCCCCATTCCACATTCCGAGCTGCAGCTGCACCCCACTCCCAGAAATGAAGCACCTTGCTCCTTCCCAAGATGGAGACTGCATCCATAAAGGAGAACCAGCAGTTTGCAGGGATGGGCTACACTCAAACCACCAAGAGAAAATACTAAACATTCTAGGCTGGACGATACCCTTAAGAGGCAAAGTACTTGAAACTATTTTCTCTGTCTCCTTCCACTGGTGGATGGACACAACCCACTGGTCTGGTCTGGTATAGATGACAAGAACATTTTATGCACACGACTGTCAGCTGATGTGCACAAGATTCTGTGACAATGGCAACAAGGCTGGTGGATTCTATCCAGAAATGGTTTGCTAATAAATTAAAAGAAAAAAAAAAAAGACCCAAGTGGTTTGGATCTGATAGGACTCAAACTGAATGTTGTCAGTTTGAAACTTATGTCCAACTGTCCTTGGCAGTGGAATTTCAAAATAAGAGCATAAGAGTTGCCATACTGGGACAGATCAAAGGCCCATCAAGCCCAGTATCCTGTTCTCAACAATGGCCAATCCAGGTCACAAGTACATGGTAAGATCCCAGAACAGTATAACAGATTTTATGCTGCTCATTCTGGAATTAAGATTGACTTGGGAAAATCAAACTGCTTAATGATGGTTTATGGACTTTTAGGAAATTACTAGACAAAAATAAAAATCAACAAAAATCCACAATATGAAAACGTTTATAAAGGGAAGGAAAAAGCCTCAAAGAGTTCAAAAATCATGTCGATTTACAGAGCTGAACAGATCAAACAATCTTCTCTTCATCATCGGCAAAAAACCTTCCTTTTTGATGTCTATCATTTTTTGTGTAGAAAAACAAAAAATCACTAGTAGTTCACACCACCCGACCTTAAATTGTAAAGCACAAACTGTCTTGTACTTGTACATTTGATTCAAAGTGCCTGACACATTGCCTGGCCATCCTCAAAATGGCCCCCAATATATAACAAAATTGACATCAGATGCTGTTGCTCTCTCCTCCAATCAAAACAATCTAGAAAAAATGGCCCCACTCAATCTGCCCAAGATGAAGATTGTTTGATCTCTTCAGCTCTGTAAATCAACACAATATTTGAGCTTGTTGAAGCTTTTTCCTTCCTGTTATAAACATTTTCATATTGTGGACTTTTGTTGATTTTTTTTGTCTAGCGATTCTATATTTCCACACCCAAATCTTTTTTTTTGTTTGTTTGTTTTAGTAGCTTTTAGGAAATTAGCCAGATCGTTTCTAAACCCTGCTAAGCTAACTACTTTTACCACATTCTTTGGCAACAAATTACAATTCAGTGAAGAAATATTTTCTGCGGTTTACCACTTAGTAGCTTCATTACGTGCCCCCTAGTCCTAGTATTTTTGGAGAGTAAACAAGCAATTCACCTCTACCTGTTCCACTCCACTCAGTATTTTATAAACCTCTATCATGTCTCATATCTCCCCCTCAGCCATCTCTTCTCCAAACTGAAGAGCCCTAGCTGCTTTAGCCTTTCCCCATAGGGAAGTTGTCCTATTCCCTTGTCAGTACATTTTCTAATTCCACTATATCTTTTTTGAGATGCAGTGACTGGAATTAAACACAATATTTGAGGTGCCATAGAGTGATACAAAGTCATTATAACATTTTCTTTTTTTGTTTTCTATTCCTTTCCTAATAATTCCTAACATTCTGTTTGCTTTCTTAGCTGGCGCTGCACACTGAGCAGAGGGTTTCAACATATCATCAACAATGACACCTAGATTCTTTTCCTGGGTGGTGACTCCTAATGTGGAACTTTGCATCACATAGCTGTAGTTTGGGTTCCTCTTTCCCACATGAATCACTTTGCACTTGCTTACATTAAACATCATTTGCCATTTGGATTTGGATGCCCAGTCTCATTAGGTTTTCTTGCACTTTTTCACAACCCCCTTGTGATTGAACAAATTTGAATAACATTGTCATCTGCAAATGTAATTACCTCACTAGTTATTTCAATCTCCAGATTAATGTTAAAAAGTAGCAATCCCAGCAGAGACCCTTGGGGAAGCCCACTACCTACTCTTCTCCACTGAGAATACCGTACTGATCATTTAATCTTACTCTCTGTTTTCTATCTTTTAACCGTTTTTAATCCACAATATGACATTACTTCCTATCCCATGACTTTCTAATTTACTCAGGAGTCATTTATGGGGTACTTTGTCAAATGGCTTTTGAAAATCCAGATACACAATATCGACCGGCTCACCTTTATCCACATGGTTATTCACCACATTGGCTTTGTCTCATGCTTATGTATAAGTACATAAGTACATAAGTACATAAGTAGTGCCATACTGGGAAAGACCAAAGGTCCATCTAGCCCAGCATCCTGTCACCGACAGTGGCCAATCCAGGTCAAGGGCACCTGGCACGCTCCCCAAACGTAAAAACATTCCAGACAAGTTATACCTAAAAATGCGGAATTTTTCCAAGTCCATTTAATAGCGGTCTATGGACTTGTCCTTTAGGAATCTATCTAACCCCTTTTTAAACTCCGTCAAGCTAACCGCCCGTACCACGTTCTCCGGCAACGAATTCCAGAGTCTAATTACACGTTGGGTGAAGAAAAATTTTCTCCGATTCGTTTTAAATTTACCACACTGTAGCTTCAACTCATGCCCTCTAGTCCTAGTATTTTTGGATAGCGTGAACAGTCGCTTCACATCCACCCGATCCATTCCACTCATTATTTTATACACTTCTATCATATCTCCCCTCAGCCGTCTCTTCTCCAAGCTGAAAAGCCCCTCAGCCGTCTCTATATGCTCTGTAATTTTGTTCTTTATGATAATCTCTACCATTTTGCCTAGCACTAATGTCAGACACACTGGTCTATAATTTCCTGGATCACCTCTGGAACCCTTTTTAAAAATTGGCATTACATTGGCCACCCTCCAATCTTCTGGAACCATGCTTGATTTTAAAGATAAGTTACATATTACTAACAATAGTTCTGCAAGTTTATTTTTCAATTCCATCAGTACTCTGGGATGTGTACCATCCGGACCAGGTGATTTCCTATTCTTCAATTTGTGAAATTGCTCCATTATATCTTCCAGGTTTACAGAGATTTGTTTCACTTTCTCTGATTTATCAGCATTGAATACCATTTCCAGCACTGGTATCTCTCCCATATCTTCCTCGGTGAAAACTGAAACAAAGAATTCATTTAATCACTCTGCTATGGTCTTGTCTTCCCTGAGTGCCCTTTTTAATCCTCAGTCATCTAGAAGTCCAACCGATTCTTTTATCAGCTTCTAGAAGTTTGTTTTGACTCAGCTATTAATATTTAGACTGCAAATGAGGAGAGCAATGCCTATAACTTTTATTAAACTACAGTTTTTAAGATGTTTAAAATGCAGTTTGCCAGTAAGAGTTTCAGACAATGTTGCTGTCCTGAAAAATACAAAGGTTAGACTATTGTAATGCTATACTGTATTCTGAGCCATGCAGGATCAACTATTAAATGTTTTTACAGGTGTTACAAAATGGTGCTGATCATTTGTTGACAGAATCACAATAGTCTGAGTCTATTTCCATTAGGTTAATGACTCTGCATCCTTTTGCTGGTATTGAAAGCACGATATGAGAAAGGTCCATTGTATCTCGCAGAGATCACAGAGATGTATATTTGTACTGTTGCAGTCAGGTTGCTCGTCATCATTATCCATGCCTTCTCTGAAGATTGCCTGTTTATCAATGCCACGGAATGGAGTCTTTTCAATAGCAGATCCTTGCTTATGAATACTAACGCCTTTGCAGAAAGAAGTAGATTATTTAGCATTTAGGAAAGGCCTTATGTTCTATTTCTTCAGGCTGGCTTTTGAGTCAGATTGAAACGGCAGTTTGGGAGGGAGATATTGGTATTCAGTCCGTTTTTAAATGTAGTGTTTAAAAACTGACACGTGTAAGTTGGTGCAATATATGGAGATTAGCAGTGCCAGATCTGCATAAGAGAGCATGTCCCCCGCTCTTCTGTGGCTAATCCATTGTAAATGCTTATGAAAATTTGACACATTCATCCTATTTCAAAAAGAAATTATTATGGATACAGAATATTAGCGTTAACATATAAAATACGTAAGCATGATCGCTAATATCAGCCACAGAACTGGTGTAAGTGCTCATACCTAAATTATTAAAAATGCATGCAAATTACAGTATTCTATGTGGGACCCTTTTACAAAGGTGTGAGCGCATATATTGGACACGCTCTGCGTCTGGAAAAAAGGTTTTTTGGGGGACGGGGGTGGGAAACAGGCGTGCAGCAAAATGAAAACCAGCATGCATCTATTTATGGTCTGAGCCCTTAATGCCACCCATTGACTCAGCGGTAAAGCATCACGCATTACCCACGTGGTAACCGTCCAGTGCAAGCCAATTGCCGATTACCGCTGGGAACGCCCTCACGGTAGAAAATTATTTTAGACCGCTACTAAATGGACTTGGGAAAAATCCACAATTCCGGGAATAACATGTATAGAATGTTTGTACGTTGGGAAGCTTGCCAGGTGCCCTTGGCCTGGATTGACCACTGTCGTGGACAGGATGCTGGGCTCGATGGACCCTTGGTCTTTTCCCAGTATGGCATTACTTATGTACTTATGTTTTCAGGATGCGCCAAATTTGGAATTACCACCCAGGGCATGCATTAGCCGGGCAGTAATGCTGATTTGGCGCATGCTGGACACACAGACCCTTACGTGCCTTTGTAAAAGGGCCCCTAAATTTACTCACATAATATGCACCCTACTCACACTCTGCCTAGACCACTCATGTGGTACAGCTACTTTCTAACTACATAAGTACATAAGCATCGCCATGCTGGGAGAGACCAAGGGTCCATTGAGCCCAGCACCCTGTCACCAACAGCGGCCAAAAGAACAAGCAATTTGTCCCGCCCATCCTAAAAATACTGTATTCCCTCGTCCATTCAATAACATTCTATGGCTTTTTCCTCCAGGAAGCCGTCCAACCCTTTTCTGAAGTCTGCTAAGTTAACCGCCTTAACCACCTTTTCCGGCAGCGAATTCCAGAGTTTAACTACTCGTTGAGTGAAGAAAAATTTCCTCTGATTCGTTTTAAATTTACCACACTGCAGCTTCATCGCATGCCCCCTTGTCTAGTATTTTTGGAAAGCGTAAACAGATGCTCCACATCGACCCGTTCCATTCCACTCTTTATCTTACAGACCTCTATCATATCTCCCCTCAGCCGCCTTTTCTCCAAGCTGAAGAGCCCCAGCCTCTTCAGCCTATCCTGATAGGGAAGCCGTCCCATCCCCTGTATCTTCTTTGTCGCCCTTCTCTGCACCTTTTCCAATTCCACTATGTCTTTTTTGAGGTGCGGCGACCAGAATTGAACACAATGCATCATTGCACTTAAGCACCAGTTTACAAAATAGCTTTTAGTTGGAATATTGGCATTTAAGTATGCATGATGAGCATGTGTATGCCGGTACTCAGATCATTTTTACGCTCATTCTTAGCACCTAGGTGTTGGTGCTTTCTTTGTAGAATTGCTTCCATTGTTGATTTATATGTGATCAATTTTACTTGCATTAATCAAATTCATTTTTGACACAAAACTGTATGAAAATCAGCTAAAAAAAAAATCTGAAAATGGTCCAGAAATGAACCAATTTTGTTTTTCTGTGCACACCTCTAATTGGTACCATTTCTCTTCTTCACAGAACTGTCTGTAAGGCTAATATGCAACTCCCAGTTTCTTGCAGTCTTGACCAAACCCCCCCCCCCAAAACTATAGTTAAGGATTTGGAGGGGGGGGACAACTTTTATTATGTTTGTATATCTCTGCCTCCCACACCCTTCCACAATTATTATTCTTCATTTCATCAGAATTGGTTTCCTTGGTGGATTCTCTCTGAATCACCTCGTTTATTTTAAATAAACTTGGCAGATAACATTTACAGTTGTGTCGGAATAGAGATAATGGCTTTCTAGTGGCTGCAGTACAATACAGCAGTGAGCTTTAAGCATGACTCATAATGGAATCCAGCAGGCCGGCTTTTTAAGTTGAGCTGAATGTACCGAGATCCAAGGGAGATGGGTCACAGCTCCTCAGAAAATGATGGCAGCGTGAAGCCAACTTGCCCTTTAAAGCGTCTTGTTGATGTGTTAATGGATTTGGATTTATTCCTCACCTTTGTAAAATCCAAGCTCATGTCAGCTTAAGATCCCAATGTAAGAAACGATGCACATCTGAATGCAATGGTTTACTTTTGGTTTAACACTCACACATTTTGCATGCCTTCCAACGTAGCAAGCATTGGAGTTCACAAATAAGTCATAGTACAACCAGCATATAAATACATGTTAATCAGCTGCAAACAGAATTACTTTTGAAACCGTGCTAAAGACTACTAGACAATTTAATTTCTTGTCAACTCTTTTCTTCACTGCTGGAGCTGAAGTAGAACCTCTGGAGAGGAGGTCAACTTAATCTCCAAATGACTTCTATAGAAATCAATGGGAAGTAAAAAGTATAAACATGAGATCCCCAAGTTAGGGATTTCCTGGACAATGAGCCCCCAAGCCAGCTGCCTCCCCCGATGAATCAATAATATTTATCTAAGTTTGGGAAAGCACCTCCTGCTGTCCTTTTCAACAGAGCCCCATCTTTGGAAAATGGCACTGGTCTGACTGAAGTTAATAACATCAGCTTAACCTCAGCTGGTCTCACTGACACCAATTGAACCAGTGCCATTTTCCAAGAGGGTGCCAGTTGAAGAGGATGATGGATGAAAGGCTAAAGCAGCTAGGGTTCTTCAGCTTGGAGAAAAGACGGCTGAGGGGAGATATGATGGAAAGGCTAAAGCGGCTAGGGCTCTTCAGCTTGGAGAAAAGACGGCTGAGGGGAGATATGATAGAGGTCTGTAAAATAATGGGTAGACATGAAGCATCTGTTTGCTCTTTCCAAAAATACTAGGACTAGAGGGCATGCAATGAAGCTACAAAGTAGTACATCTAAAACGAACCAGAGAAAATATTTCTTCACTCAATGTGCAATTAAACTCAGGAAATTCATTTGCTAGAGAATGTGGTAAAGGCGGTTAGCTTAGTAGGGTTTAAAAAATGTTTGGACTACTTCCTAAAGGAAAAGTCCTTAGACCATTATTAAAATGGACTTGGGGAAAGTCCACTGCTTATTTCTGGGATAAGCAGCATAAAATGTTTTGTACTTTTGGGGGATTTTGCCAGGTATTTGTGACCTGGATTGGTCACTGTTGGAAACAAGATGCTGGGCTTGATGGACCTTCGATCCCTCCCAATATGGCAATATTATGTGCTTATGTACTTATGAATCTTCTTTGTTATCAGATAATTATTGATCCATCATGGGGGTGCCACCAATTTTGAGATTTTTTAACCAAGAACCTCTCTGTTTTCGGTATTCAGTCCAGTGATGTCTTAGACCAGAGAGTCTCTGTAGTTAAAAATGGGAGGTTAAATTTGAAGTGCTTTGCTTCCATTTCAAAGTTTAAAATTAACTTCACATTTGTTTTAATTGCATTACTTCCAGCGCATTGCTTTTTACATTATTTTCATTTTAGCTCAAAGTTTTACTTCATTGCTTTAAGCATATAATTAGCTTATTACATTTGAAATAAAATTTTAAAATAGGGCAGGTAGAAAAAAACTGCATTAAAAAATCTAAAATGGTGATTTTAGCACATTATTTATTTTACTGTGCTTATATCCCACAATTTCCCACCTCTGGCAGGCTCAATGTGGCTTACAACAATTGAATAACAAACAGACAGGGTACAATAAACGGAAAGGGGTAAGCAGGACAGTAAGTTAGAGAAAAATAGATGGGTCAGTCCAGGATAGCAGTGTCAGTCCATACTGGTGGCTTCCTGAGATTAACGAGGGCAAACAGGATCTTTGGGGTAGGCTTGCTCAAATAAGCGGATCTTAAGCAATTTCCTAAAAGCCAGGTAATCCGGAACCGTTCTCACTGATTTTGGCAGGGTATTCCACAAGTGAGTGCTGACGTAGGAAAAGGTGGAAGCATACATGGTCTTATACTTCAGCCTAGAACACGTAGGGTAATGGAGGGTTTGGTATGAACGGGCAGTCCTGAGTGAGTTTCTAGGAGGGAGGTGGACAAGGGCGTCCATGTTTGCTGGGGCTGCTCCATAAAGTATCTTGTGGACTAGGGTACAGATTTTAAAATGTATACGCTCTTGCACAGGAAGCCAATGTAATTTTGCACGGAGTGGACTGGAACTGGTGAACTTGGAGACACCATAGATGAGTCGTGCTGCTGTGTTTTGGACGGTTTGTAGCTTCTTTAAGAGTACGCCAGTGCACCCCGTGTAGATGCCATTGCAGTAATCTAGTCGGCTCAAGACTAAGGATCTGACTAGATCGCAGAAAACTTCTCTGGGGAAGTACGGTTTCACTCGCCTTAGCTTCCAGAGAGAGGAGAATGCTTTCTTGGTGGTTGAGATGGTATGTTCTAGCAGCGTTAGGTTCCGATCTACTATGACACCTAGTATTCGAAGGCTTTCAGAGATGGGCAAGGTAAAACCTGGCACGGATAAGTTGGTGGGCCTGAACTTATTAAAGGGAGAGGCAAGGACAAGGCAGTGAGTTTTGTCGGCATTAAGTTTTAGCTTGAATGCATTGGCCCACACCAGAATGGTATTTAGTCCATTATTATTATATATGGCAATACGTATGTATTTGAGGCAATGTAGGGTGAAGTGACTTCAAGGTCACAAGTAGTGTTGATGAAAGAAGCAGGATCGGAGCCCTGGCCTCTCAGATTTCAACCCACTGCTTTTACTACTAGACCAATTCTCCATGCTATACAAGAGGAAAGGTCAATGAGTAAGCTAGTTTATAAACTGGTGGCTGTCAATCGTTTTATTTAAATTTAATGCATAAATCTAAAATTCACTGCTCAAAGCCATTTATCTAGACAGTGGCCTCCATTAGTCTAGAAGCCAGTGGCCATGGATGAAAGGTGTGAGCAAAATCCCAATCCAAAAACTAAACCCAGTAGTACTATCTAGCAATTCGCTTTCTGTCCAGCACTAGCCTGCTGTTCAAAATCTCCAGCCGCTGTGTCATAAAAAAACTCAAAGTATTTTGGCTCAGAAACACAACCCCCTCTCATTCTACAATTTAGTGTTCATAGTTTGGGAAAATAAGGTTTTGGAGCCAGAGGCTGCGATGGAAGAGGCTGATTTGGACTTAGTGGCAGCCTCAGCGACATGGTTCACAGAGAACCATGACTGGGATATGTTATACGGGCTATAATCTGTTTAGGAAAAACAGGGGGGGGGGGGTGAAGGGAAATGGGACTTGATATACCGCCTGCAGGGACTGTCTCTTCATGTTCAAGTGTACAGCGCTGCGTACGTCTAGTAGCGCTATAGAAATGATAAGTAGTAATAATAGTAGTAGTCTTTGAGATTCTGGAATCTTACGACTCTTTGGGATTCCGGAATCTTACTACTCTTTGGGATTCCGCACAGAATCTTGCTACTCTTTGTCCTTATCCCTTATTTGTCCTGTTTGTCTGTCCTAATTAGATTGTGAGCTCTGTCGAGCAGGGACTGTCTCTTCATGTTCAAGTGTACAGCGCTGCGTACGTCTAGTAGCGCTATAGAAATGATAAGTAGTAATACTAGTAGTAGTCTTTGAGATTCTGGAATCTTACGACTCTTTGGGATTCCGGAATCTTACTACTCTTTGGGATTCCGCACAGAATCTTGCTACTCTTTGTCCTTATCCCTTATTTGTCCTGTTTGTCTGTCCTAATTAGATTGTGAGCTCTGTCGAGCAGGGACTGTCTCTTCATGTTCAAGTGCACAGCGCTGCGTACGTCTAGTAGCGCTATAGAAATGATAAGTAGTAATACTAGTAGTAGTCTTTGGGATTTTGGAATCTTGCTATGCTTTGAGATTCCGGAATCTTGTTACTCTTTGGGATTCCAGAATCTTGCTACTCTTTGTCCCTACCTCTTGTTTGTCCTGTTTGTCTGTCCTAATTAGATTGTAAGCTCTGTTGAGCAGGGACTGTCTCTTCATGTTCAAGTGTACAGCGCTGCGTATGTCTAGTAGCGCTATAGAAATGATAAGTAGTAGTACTAGTAGTAGTAGTCTTTGGGATTTTGGAATCTTGCTACACTTTGAGATTCTGCACAGAATCTTGCTACTCTTTGTCCTTATCCCTTATTTGTCCTGTTTGTCTGTCCTAATTAGATTGTGAGCTCTGTCGAGCAGGGACTGTCTCTTCATGTTCAAGTGTACAGCGCTGCGTATATCTAGTAGCGCTATAGAAATGATAAGTAGTAGTAGTAGGGGAATAGGCGGGTCACGGGTGTTTCTACCAATTGTGCACACTGTTGTAGAATACACCCGATCTATGCCTATGTTAGACGCAGGCATTTATACCAGGTTTTAGTTGGTGTAAATGGTCGTGTCTGTTTACAAAATAGTGCTAAGCATGGGTTTTTCCCCTGATGATTTTTTTAGCGTCATATACTAGAATTTGCTCACAGATGCGTGCACTTATGCACATACAGGCTGGTATTTAAAACAATTTAATCAGCCAGAAATGGCTCCTGGCCAATGTTCCATCTAAGCGAAGCTGATGAGCAATTGCTCATACATTTTAGGAGTGTCGCTCACAGATTTTACATGGTTGCTTACAAATATTTTTTTGTGCTATATACAGAAACGCATTGCTAATGCTGGCACTCAAGAAATGTTGGTGTTTAAAACGTGTTGCACACACCAGGCCACTCCTTAGAGGAAACATTGCTCCAGGCCCATTAAATCGCACGTTTGTGGTAATCACTAATTTTCAGTGGCACTTAATTGGTTAACGCCTAAATGAAAACCTGCTACTTTGAGGGCATTCTGGGGGTGAAGCTTGCACTTAGCCAGCTAAGTGCCAATATTCAGTACTTAACTGGCCAGGGTAACCGCATAAAAGTCAGTCCTATCTTAATGCAGTAACTCACAGCCAGCTGAATATCGCACTTAACCTGCTATGCAAACTTTGAGGGCATTCTGGGGGTGAAGCTTGCACTTAGCCAGCTAAGTGCCAATATTCAGTACTTAACTGGCCAGGGTAACCGCATAAAAGTCAGTCCTATCTTAATGCAGTAACTCACAGCCAGCTGAATATCGCACTTAACCTGCTATGCAAACTTGGAAAGTCAATGCCGGTGCCTAGACATGGCCTGGCACTGAATTTCCAGGTTTAATGGTGGCAACAGAGCAGAGGAGTAGCCTAGTGGTTAGTGCAGTGGATTTTGATCCTGGGGAACTGAGTTCAATTCCCACTGCAGCTCCTTGTGACTCTGGGAAAGTCACTTAACCCTCCATTGCCCCTGGTACAAAATAAGTACCTGAATATATGTAAACCGCTTTGGATGTAGTTGCAAAAAACCTCAGAAAGGTGGTATATCAAGTGCCATTTCCCTTTCCCTATTTGAGATTCTACATGGAATGTTGCTATTCCACTAGCAACATTCCATGTAGAAGCCTGCCCTTGCAGATCAGCAACATGGCTGCACAGGCTTCTGTTTCTGTGAGTCTGACGTCCTGCACATATGTGCAGGACGTCAGACTCACAGAAACAGAAGCCTGCGCGTCCGCATTGCTGATTTGCAAGGGCGGGCTTCTACATGGAATGTTGCTAGTGGAGGAGTAGCCTAGTGGTTAATGCAGCGGACTCTGATTCTGGGGAACTGGGTTCAATTCCCACTGCAGCTCCTTGCGAATCTGGGCAAGTCACTTAACCCTCCATTGCCCCTGGTACAAAATAAGTACCTGAACGTATGTAAACTGCTTTGAATGTAGTTGCAAAAACCTCAGAAAGGCAGTATATCAAGTCCCATTTCCCCTTCCCCCCCCAACGGTCAGCACAATGCTGATTGCCACTGGCTGAAAATCAGGCCCATCTATGCTAGCATGTCAACTAACTTATAAACTGTGTATTGCCAAACGGGAGGGGAGGGGAGGGGGGGATACACATGAGTGAGACATAGGCAATGATGCTATTTATACATATAATGTAATGTTCCTACATGCATCCCTGCCGCTCTTAGCAGTGGCATAGGAAGGGGGGACGGGAGGGGCAGTCTGCCCCGGGTGCATGCGCTCGGGGGGTGCCAGCCCCGCTGGTTCCCTGCTCTCTCTGCCCAGGAACAGGTTACTTCCTGTTCCGGGGCAGAGAGAGCAGGGAACCAGCGGGGCTGACGCAGCTCCGAGTGACATGCACTCGGGGCGGATCGGCTCTCCCGCAGGTAAGAATGCACTCCGGGGGGGTGCGCAGCGGCGATCCGCCCCGGGTGCCATTAGCCCTCGCTACGGCACTGGTTCTTAGTACACCACTCTATGCTAGTATTCTATAACGGAACCAAGGTAACGAGTTTCCATTATAACAGAGCCCTACCACACTCTTTCCATGTGTGTAACTGAAGGATCCCAGTTAGAGAATCGCCCCTTTTGTGGGACAGAACGCTGAAGGCCTTAAGTTCAGACTGAGCAGCCTGCCTCTCCACAGCATTCAGAAAGTATTGATTTTGCCTAGCAATTCAGTACTCTGAGGTCTCGGCACAGCTCCAGACAAGCATTTTGGCATTGTTACTCTTGATTCTGTTTCATCATCTACTAAGCTCTATATTTTCCAGCTAGTTACTTGCTCAGTAAACTTGCGGACCCTGAGAAGCAAATCCGTCTTTCATGCAAAGTTGAATTTGTGTTTAGCTCTCTGTTTACCTCTATACAACTCCATTCTATGTGTCATTTATGGTGGACGAACATTAAGATTAACACTATGTAGAAGCATTAAGTAACCCCCGAGGAGGCCGATGATGGTGAAATGGAGCACATTGGGCTGCTGAAAGATAAATTCTTCTTTGTTTGAGAAGGCTTTTGGACATTTGCATAGCTGTTTTCCATTGCTTGCACTGAAGTTTGATTGATATTTGATAAAAGTACATGGGGTTTTTTAGGACCAATGAATAAAAAAGAAACCAATTGTAGAAGCAGATGGAAGATATGAATATCTGCATTTTTTTTGTGGTACTGAGGCCCTTTTCCCCATAAACACAAGAAGATTACCATGGGCGTGTGTCCCACTTATATTCATGGTTTGTAGTATAATATAAATTACACACGTCACTTGGCACACTGAGGCGAGTCAACTTACACCTGCTACTGACGGGCACTAAATATGGACCTGCCAATGCTGACATACGCTAGTATTCCATAATGTAATTTTGGTGTCAAGATGCCTTTATAGAATTGGAGCTATAAGCATGGCACTGGGCCAGTACCTAGACTGAGTTTATAGAATTGCTCTGAATGTCTTTTGTTAAGTCTTACGAGTCACCAAAATAATTAAGGGAATGGAATTCCTCCATAGCGGAGTGGAGGACTGGCCTAGTGGTCTTGCAATCCAGAGGTGGCCGGTTCAAATCCCACTGCTGCTCGTTGTGATCTTGGGCAAATCACTTAACTCCCCATTGCCTCAGGTGCAAACTTAGATTGTGAGCCCTCCTGCGACAGAGAAATATCCAGTGTATAGAATATAACTCACCTTGAGCAACTACTGAAAAAGGTGTGAGCAAAATTCAATTAAATAAATATATGGAAAGGTTTAACAGGTTAGGGCTCTTTAGCGTCACGAAGAGACAGCTAAGGGGGGAATAGGATAGAGGTCTATAAAATCCTGAATTGAGTAATTGCAAATTGATTGTTTACTTCTTCAAAAAAGAGGACATGCCATAAAATTATATAGTACTTTTTTTTTCACTCAATGGTTAAGTTCTAGAACTCACTGCCAGAGGATGTGGTAACAGCAGTTAGCATAGTTGGGTTTAAAAAGGTTTAGACAAGTTCATTAACTGTTAAGGAAGAGTGCTTATCCCTGGGGCTAGTAGCATGGAATCTTGGGATGGTGCCAGATACTTGTGACCTGGATTGGCCACTGTTGGAAGAGGGATACTGAGCTAGATGAACCTTTGGTCTGACCCAGAATAGCAACTTATGTGTAAGCCATGGGGCTGTCACATTCCTGTAAAGCTCAGTGTGTAATTCTGACCCAAGAGTAGCCTCAACTGGCTATTTAAGGTTCTTTCACTATGAATTGTATGACCATGAAATGTGTTGCATTCAATAGTGTGCACTGTTCTGTAAGCTGGGTGCTTACATTTATGCATGCAATATACATAAATATAAACATTTTGGAACAGTCACGTCAAAGATCCACCGAGCCCGGAGCTTTGCTTCCAACAGTAGCCAAATTTATTACACTTAACATTTCATCATCCTCTGTATTACATCCAATGTGGCTTATAAGCAAAATGCAATAAAACAGAAATCAATGGATCAATAAATTCAAATATACGACTGTATAATCTGAGTAGATGTTTGTCAGAGGTCAGAATCCACACTGTAGACAGAGGACTTCACTTATTAAAGTTGTTTATAATATATAGGATAATTCTATTAAATTGCATATATATGTGAGTTATTATATAAGAGCTTTCTTTTATATACTACCATCACTGTTTGGTCAAAGCAGTTCACATAACTTCCATATAAAGTGAAACAGATCACACATATTAAACACTTTCAATTCATATACATATTCCTGTAATTGGATTAGTTTGTACTAAATGTAAAAATCATAAAACAAACTGAATTAATCCTAATAAATTAAGCTAGTGCGTGAGCATTTATTAAAGGAAGATCACTCCCTTAATCTCACAATTCCGGGTCCTCAGAGGGAGAGTCAGGAATACACAAGAATGCAAAAGAATTGAAATTAAGATTGAATACAAAGATAGTGGCATTTCCATTTTCTTCCCACCCATTATCTAACATAGTTCTTTTAAACTATTATTATTATTATTAAGTTGATTTGCTTATCCAAACAGGCTGAAATCTTGGTGTTCAAATACAAACCACAAACAAAAAATGCAAATACCAGTCAAACTTAAGTCTCACTGTCCTCACCACCTCCATAACTCCCCAACTTCATTTTACTTTACAGATATATGAAGACTGCTACTAACGTCTACTGCACTTCTGGGACAACCTAACGCCAGTGTAATCCTGCCAGTTACCATTTCCTCACTAACTTGAAGGGAAGACAACTCTCAAATGCTAGTCACAGATGTATTAAGTAGTTCAACAAGAAGGTTTCACTTACATCTTATTTCTACATGTTCTTGAATGCTGGGGCATTTTTGCTGCCAAGTTTATGGTACTTCATCAAACAGTAAGATGCAAAATATATGAATCCTGCAGTTCTGGGTTCAACGTGGCACCCATGATCCCTACCTACTATTACTGATAGGGGTCATTTTGAACCCAGATTCATAGAATCAGGAATGACTGGGCAGGGTCGGCATTAGAGGGTAGCAAACAGGTCAATTGCCCTAAGCCCCCCACTACAAGGGGCACCCAAGCCTGCCTCATGCTGAAGGAGGCATAGGATGAAGGCCAGCTTTGGGGCCTCCTCCCCAGTTTCTGCCCTGGGCCCCTGAATGTCTAACACCAGGCCTGTGACCGGGGAACACTCCTGTTACCACTAGACCACCAGGGACCCCTGTAGGAGCCACTGGTGGGATCAGGGAATGGAGGAGTACAGGTTTTGCTGGGGAGGATCTGGAGGGGTGATGTCTGGAAGGGGGACTCTCAGAGGGAACTGTGATGTAGGGGCAGTGGAGAGGGTAAGGGAGAGGAATGGATGCTGTTGGGAGCATCAGTTTCCCAAAGCTACTCCCATATATATGTGAGGTACAGATGCATATTTTGTTCCCCACAATAAGCTTTGTGAAATCACTGGTCCCAATAGATGGGGAAAGAAACTGCAATCCTGTATGTCCTTACATGCATTTTAGAAGATGCTCTAAGTTTGGCAAAGCCTTTGTAAAATACCAGAGGAATTGTGTTATGTCCCAACTTGAATATCTCAGTTTCCCTTTCAGTGTCCTGTGTCACTGAGCTCCACATTTGCAGTGGATTAAATAGATTGTGGAGAGTCACCTGAGGATGGTATATACTGAGAAAGCTCTGAAATCTGATCTCCAAGTTGTAGTCCCCACTATTTTCTTATCACTGAGATTGTGCCTTGAGGAGGAGTGGCCTAGTGGTTAGGGTGCTGGACTTTGGTCCTGAGGAACTGAGTTCAATTCCCACTTCAGGCACAGGCACATTGGTGATCTGCAAGGGCCGACTTCTACATGAAATGTTGCTAGTGGAATAGCAACATTCCATGTAGAATCTCAAATAGTAGCAACAGTGGAGGAGGAGTGGCCTAGTGGTTAGGGTGGTGGACTTTGGTCCTGGGGAACTGAGGAACTGAGTTCGATTCCCACTTCAGGCACAGGCAGCTCCTTGTGACTCTGGGCAAGTCACTTAACCCTCCATTGCCCCATGTAAGCCGCATTGAGCCTGCCATGAGTGGGAAAGCGCAGGGTACAAATGTAACAAAAATAAAATAGATACTATTGGAGATTCTACATGGAATGTTGCTACTATTGGAGATTCTACATGGAATGTTGCTATTCCACTAGCAACATTCCATGTAGAAGGCTGCGTAGGCCTCTGTTTCTGTGAATCTGACGTCCTGCACATACGTGCAGGACGTCAGACTCACAGAAGCAGAAGCCTGCGCGGCCACATTGGTGATCTGCAAGGGCCGACTTGTACATGGAATGTTGCTAGTGGAATAGCAACATTCCATGTAGAATCTCAAATAGTAGCAGCAGTGGAGGAGTGGCCTAGTGGTTAGGGTGGTGGACTTTGGTCCTGGGGAACTGAGTTGGATTCCCACTTCAGGCACAGGCAGCTCCTTGTGACTCTGGGCAAGTCACTTAACCCTCCACTGCCCCAGGTACAAATAAGTACCTGTATACAATATGTAAGCTGCATTGAGCCTGTGATGAGTGGGAAAGCACAGGGTACAAATGTAACAAAAATAAAATAGATGCTATTGGAGATTCTACATGGAATGTTGCTACTATTGGAGATTCTACATGGAATGTTGCTACTATTGGAGATTCTACATGGAATGTTTCTATTCCACTAGCAACATTCCATGTAGAAGGCTGCGCAGGCTTCTGTTTCTGTGAGTCTGACGTCCTGCACGTACGTGCAGGACGTCAGACTCACAGAAGCAGAAGCCTGCGCGGCCACATTGCTGATCTGCAAGGGCCGACTTCTACATGGAATGTTGCTAGTGGAACTCTGGGCAAGTCACTTAACCCTCCATTGCCCCATGTAAGCCGCATTGAGCCTGCCATGAGTGGGAAAGCGCAGGGTACAAATGTAACAAAAATAAAATACTGCATCCTGTGGCACTCAGAGATCAATGAAGCTGTCCTGAGAACTTGGAGGATGCTTGCTCAGATCAGTGAAGCAAGTGTGATAACTTTATTGCCATCATGATTTTGAATGCATTTTGTGCGTATGGTTCTTTCCTATAATATTTATGGCGTTCTTTTCCTTTCCCAATTTGTTATAATTGTAAACTGATTTGATTTGTGTTCTAAATACAGCTCTATATATCAAAGAGAAATAAGTGATAAAACGTAAGCAAATCAGGAAAAAAAAAGTTATTTTCCAGAGAATGGGAATACTTATCTAATTGGCCTCCCGGTGGAGGTGGTGGAGTCGAAGACTGTTCCAGAATTTAAAAAGGCATGGGATAAGCATGTGGGATCGCTTAGGAAAAGAAAGAGTTAGGGGTTACAGAGGATGGGCAGACTGGATGGGTCATATGGCCTTTATCTGCCGTCATGTTTCTAAACAAAATCTGATAACAGGATAACCTTATATTTTTGTATCAACTCACTGCTTTGGTCATGTGCGATGTTATATATTTGCAGACAGGAAACGGGAAGAAGAGAATAGCAACAGTTTGCTTTCTGTACTTAACTATAAGTAGAATAAGAAAGACCTACATTACTTACACAAGGTTAATTGCTTGGTTATAATATCCTAGCCCTGACAAACTTTCCCCAGTGCAGGCAGGTAAGTGAACACAGCTGAATTATAGAAAGGGGAATAGAAATCGGGCACCTATGTTCAATCACAACAGCGTTCTTCCAGCATGTATATATCTACACAGCAACATCCTAAATTATTTTGTCAGCAATACCTATTTTGATAGGACAGAATTGCACAGTTTGATAAAAAAAATAAATAAAGACCAGCTAATTAAATTAAACAACCCCAATCGGTACCTCACATATTATAGGTAACTTTTGTATTGAAAAGAAATAGATATAATAAAAATCCTTTTCAATGTGTTTCTCACTTTCTGAAGAGGCAGCGTTTTATTTTGTGAAGCGTCTGTTTACGCTTTCCAAAAATACTAGGACTAGGGGGCATGCGATGAAGCTACAATGTAGTAAATTTCAAATGAATCGGAGAAAATGTTTCTTCACTCAACGTGTAATTAAACTCTGGGATTCCTTGCCGGAGAATGTGGTAAATGTGGTTAGCTTAGCGGAGTTTAAAAAAGGTTTGGACGGCTTCCTAAAGGAAAAGTCCATAGACCGTTATTAAATGGACTTGGGGTAAATCCACTATTTCTGGGATAAGCAGTATAAAATGTTTTATACTTTTTTGGGATCTTGCCAGGTATTTGTGACCTGGATTGGCCACTGTTGGAAACAAGATGCTTGATGGACCTTTGGTCTTTCCCAGTATGGCAATACTTATGTACTTATATTATTATTATTATTTATCTACTTGTACAAATGCCAGCTTCCTAAATTCACTCTCCATCAGAGATGCCATTTCCATCCAGTCTGGCAAAAGACATTGCAACCTCTACCACAGAAAAGCCTGCTTAACATCCAGTTCTGGGTCATCAGCTTTTCTGGGAAGGCAGATATGCAGCTACTATCAGCTGTATGAACGACTGTTCTAAAGAGCTACAGAAGCATTAAAAAAAAAACCCAAAACGCCCTTACATACTCTTTTCCAGTCCATGAAGATGGGGAAGTCTGCACATTTTATGCTCTCTGGTGTTTTATGATATGCACAATCTTTGAAGAGAACTACTAAGTTCATCATTCTTGTGGCATGTTTGTGGGCAGGGACAAAAAGTTAGATAGATAAATATAGGTACACACACATATCACACCTGTCAATATTCCTCAATGCTCCCGTTAACCTGCATGGAGGAAATTGGGCTCTCCCATTCCTTTCTAAGCCTTCCCCAGCCCTCCTGCGGTTTGAATTGCCCGTGTGGGGCCCTGTAGTCTCGTGGGACCTCCCCTGTCCCCCTTGGAGTTCAGCCCATAAAATGGATGGATGGGGTATTCAGGTTGCAGAGGAGTGGAAGGCTCTTTGATTAGTAAAATCAAAACCAGAAATGCACAAGTAAAGCTAAAAGACCAAATTAAAACCTCACTGTTTTATAAAGATAACCAGCACTAAATTCTTATGCCTGAAACTTACAGCAAGAAAGTGGTAATGGCTAGCGTGGGAACAGATTTGCATTTAAGTGTTTAGAAGCACTTTGCAACAATAACAATATTTCTAAAATGGAAGCTAATGTTTTTTGTGCAATCCTCCACCGTCCTCGGTAGATCTAAGAGAAATAAAACTAGTTTATTGCTACCACATTCGCCAAACAAACACAGATGCCCTTCTTCTGAAAGAAACACTGGAGAGGCAGAACAGAAAGTCTCGCTGGAATTCTACGGTTCAGTGCACATTCCCTCCTTCAGTAAAACACTGTAAAAACCTAGGCTCGCTCTATTTCCTTTACCAGCTCTTGCAAAACCGAGTCCTACTTTTAAACTAAACGATACGTCAAGGAATTAAGCTTAACTTGCCTCATAATCCTTGAAGGGGCAGTTCTGCCACACAATTGCTGTTCTCCGATGAGCACTTGTTAACCAGTTGCTATAAGGTGAATAAAAGACAACACGGTGGAGTTTCAGGTGGGGGCTGAGCACCCCCTTGCAACAGCTGCAGGAAAACGAGTGGTCACGTTACTTTTGCGCTGATCAAACGGGAGGCATTTCACGCCGAGGAGGCAGAATCGCTCACCTTTTCCCCTTCCTGAGTAAAGAACTCCTTCCAAAACGTGTCAAAGTCCTGGCAGTCTAGTCCAATGTTACAACAGGCTGGAATGCCTGCTAGCAAAACGAACGCATCTTTTGCTCTTCCGTATTAATCCATCTTCTGTAGCTTGTGCACAGAGCTGTAACCCGGCTCCTACCTAATGCTCAGCTTGCTTGTTAGGTCTGCACTTCAGTACCTCCAGCTGCTTCTATGGGTAACTAACCAAGCAGCAAAATACCTAATTCACTTTGCACATGCTCACTGCTAGCTGCTGGTGCCGTCTCCAATCTTGCCGCTCTCCAGGGTCCTAAAACCTCACCCACAAAAGCTTAGCAGCAACAGGCTTCAAAGCGAAAAGGTGCTTGGCTTATCTGCGACGCAGTGGGACAAAGATCTACTTAAATTCTGCGAGAGAGCTTAAAAATGTGCATTTTCGCTACTTCCAATTTGTGGTCTCATTTACTGATATATTGCAAGTAGTGACGTGGAATGGAGGAATAGCCTAATGGGGGTTCAAATCCCACTATTACTCTTTCTTGGGCAAGTCACTTAACCCTCTATTGCCTCAGGTACAAAATTAAATTGTGAGCCCTCCAGGGACAAAGAAATACTCAGTGTACTTGAACATAACTCACCTTGAGCTACTACTGGGAAAAGGTGGTGTGAGCAAAATCCCAAATAAATAAATAGAAAATCTGTGGAACAATGACCTAGGTAGATACGTTTTGAATGAAGGATATTATCTGTTGCAATTTTTTTTTAAATGTATCACCTTAACAATGCTTTAGTTTATTAAATAGAAATATCATCTCAGTGCTCATGTACATCTGCCTAATAAGGTCCCTGTCATGGAACACCTAGCACGTACCTGGGGTTAACCCTGTGGCTACATAGAGGGTCCATCACAAGCACTGCTCAGGTCTACCTGCACCCGGACACATGCTCTATACTAGCCAACCCTTCACCCCACGTGCTAGGTTCCACTTGCCCCTGGGCAAGTCTCTCACCCACAAGTTATTCTCCGATGATTTCTAGGGCACTGGAGTGACACTCCAGAGGTTCCACAGTTTCTAGAAAGCACCCACAAACACGAAAACAGAAACCAGGATTCTTAGTTAGTCCAGAACAAACAGGGCTAATAAATGAATTGATTTATTATCATGAAAAATTTGAACAGTGAACATTTGAAAAATCAGATGGAAAAGTACAGCAAGCAATAATAGATAACCAAAACAAGGATCAACATCAAAGCTATCTAACACATTACCACCTGGGTAGCATCTGGGACGTTCAGGAACTTAACTGTTCACAAGACTTGAAAGGGATCTCAGGACAGAGATGTTTCTCAACTGTACCCCCACACTGAGATTAAAGAAAGATCCAGTACCTCCAGGCTAGATTTGAAGTCCAGAACCAATCAGAGCCCAGAGCACTAACCTTTGTAAGTATCCCTTCTCTCAAGGCCAGGGGCATAGCCAGACCTCGGCGGGAGGGAGGTCCAGAGCCTGAGGTGGGGGGGGGCACAGTTTAGCTCATCTCCCCCAGCCGCTGACCCCCAGCCACTTTGGACCCCCTCCCACTGCTGACCCCCCCCCCACCACCGACCCTCCCCTGTCGCCGCCGCCAGGTACCTTTGCTGGTGGGGGTCCCCAACCTCCACCAGCCAAAGTCTTCTTCAGCGCTGGTCGACTCCGACGTCTTCGCTGTTGATCTGTTTCTGACTCCTGACGTTCTCCGTGCATGTCCTGTATGTAGCCCCATGCAGGACGTGCACGCAGGATGTCAGGAGTCAGAAGCAGATCATCAGCGAAGGTGCCGTAGTCAACCAGTGCTGAAGAAGACTTCGGCTGGTGGGGGTTGGGGACCTCCTCCAGCAAAGGTACCTGGTGGCGGCGATGGAGGAGGGCCAGCGGCGGCAGCGGGGGAGGGTCGGCGGTGGGAGGTGGGGTCAAAAGTAGAGGGGGCCAGAGCTTAATCTGTGGGGGCCCATGCCCCCATGGCCCCACCTAGCTAAGCCCCTGCTCAAGGCTAAATTGGAAAAGAGAAAGTAATCTTTCCTACAAAAGCTTAAAAAAAAACTGAAAACAAACGCCATCTTCTGGGCAATTAGAAGAAATACATTTTCATGAAATTATTTATTTACAATTCACAGGCTTGAAAACTTATAGAAAACATAAGTTGAGGTTGAAACTTAAACTGTGGCTGGCCAAAATCTAGCTGACTAGATTTAGGCATTCAGTGGCTGTATTTGGCTGGTTAACTTTTGTCCCCTAACCAAATCCAGCTTCTTCTGAAGGCGATGAAACAGTGTGACAAGGCGGTGGCTGTAGCGAGAAGGTTGCTAGGCTGTATAGAGAGAGGTATGATCAGCAGAAGAAAGGAAGTGTTGATGCCCCTGTACAAGTCGTTGGTGAGGCCCCACCTGGAGTATTGTGTTCAGTTTTGGAGGCCGTACCTTGCGAAGGATGTTTAAAAAATGGAAGCGGTGCAAAGAAAAGCTACGAGAATGGTACAGGATTTGCGTTCCAAGACATACGAGGAGAGACTTTGCTGACCTGAACATGTATACCCTGGAGGAAAGGAGGAACAGGGGTGATATGATGCAGACGTTCAAATATTTGAAAGGTATTAATCCACAAACAAATCTTTTCCGGAGATGGGAAGGCGGTAGAACGAGAGGACATGAAATGAGGTTGAAGGGAGGCAGCCTCAGGAAAGATATCAGGAAGTATTTTTTCACAGAGAGGGTGGTGGATGCTTGGAATGCCCTCCCGCGGGAGGTGGTGGAGATGAAAACGGTAACGGAATTCAAACATGTGTGGGATATGCATAAAGGAATCCTGTGAAGAAGGAATGGATCCTCAGAAACTTAGCCGAAATTGGGTGGCGGAGCAGGTGGGGGGGAAGAGGGGTTGGTGGTTGGGAGGCGAGGATGGTGGAGGGCAGACTTATACGGTCTGTGCCAGAGCCGGTGATGGGAGGCGGGACTGGTGGTTGGGAGGCGGGAAGTACTGCTGCGCAGACTTGTACGGTCTGTGCCCTGAATAAGGCAGGTACAAATCAAGGTAAGGTTTACACATATGTTTGTCTTGTTGGGCAGACTGGATGGACCGTGCAGGTCTTTTTCTGCCATCATCTACTATGTTACTATGTTCTTCTCTCTTCCCCACTCAGAATTTGAAAGGCTAAATTCAGCATCCTAATGAAATTGCTTTGTGCTGAAAATCAGTCCTAAAGAGCTTTGTTATAATAATGAATTGAGACTCAAGTGTAAGAAATGTTTTAGTTTACCTTAGTAGCAAGAAAGGCTTGTTGCTCTCGAAAAAGTAGATTTTCCATTTTTAGCCCAACTTTGACAGCTGCAACATTTTGCGTTCCCCCCTTAAAGGCAGACTAACCGGGCAACCGCACAATCTCTCCGTGTATTATTGTATTCGCGAAGGAGTATGGGTGGACTCTGAGGCCACCAACGAAAATAATGGTACATAAGTACATAAGTACATAAGTAGTGCCATACTGGGAAAGACCAAAGGTCCATCTAGCCCAGCATCCTGTCACCGACAGTGGCCAATCCAGGTCAAGGGCACCTGGCACGCTCCCTAAACGTAAAAACATTCCAGACAAGTTATACCTAAAAATGCGGAATTTTTCCAAGTCCATTTAATAGCGGTCTATGGACTTGTCCTTTAGGAATCTATCTAACCCCTTTTTAAACTCCGTCAAGCTAACCGCCCGTACCACGTTCTCCGGCAACGAATTCCAGAGTCTAATTACACGTTGGGTGAAGAAAAATTTTCTCCGATTCGTTTTAAATTTACCACACTGTAGCTTCAACTCATGCCCTCTAGTCCTAGTATTTTTGGATAGCGTGAACAGTCGCTTCACATCCACCCGATCCATTCCACTCATTATTTTATACACTTCTATCATATCTCCCCTCAGCCGTCTCTTCTCCAAGCTGAAAAGCCCTAGCCTTCTCAGCCTCTCTTCATAGGAAAGTCGTCCCATCCCCACTATCATTTTCGTCGCCCTTCGCTGTACCTTTTCCAATTCTACTATATCTTTTTTGAGATACGGAGACCAGTACTGAACACAATACTCCAGGTGCGGTCGCACCATGGAGCGATATAACGGCATTATAACATCCGCACACCTGGACTCCATACCCTTCCTAATAACACCCAACATTCTATTCGCTTTCTTAGCCGCAGCAGCACACTGAGCAGAAGGTTTCAGCGTATCATCGACGACGACACCCAGATCCCTTTCTTGATCCGTAACTCCTAACGTGGAACCTTGCAAGACGTAGCTATAATTCGGGTTCCTCTTACCCACATGCATCACTTTGCACTTGTCAACATTGAACTTCATCTGCCACTTGCACGCCCATTCTCCCAGTCTCGCAAGGTCCTCCTGTAATCGTTCACATTCCTCCTGCGACTTGACGACCCTGAATAATTTTGTGTCATCGGCGAATTTAATTACCTCACTAGTTATTCCCATCTCTAGGTCATTTATAAATACATTAAAAAGCAACGGACCCAGCACAGACCCCTGCGGGACCCCACTAACTACCCTCCTCCACTGAGAATACTGGCCACGCAATCCTACTCTCTGCTTCCTATCTTTCAACCAGTTCTTAATCCATAATAGTACCCTACCTCCGATTCCATGACTCTGCAATTTCTTCAGGAGTCTTTCGTGCGGCACTTTGTCAAACGCCTTCTGAAAATCCAGATATACAATATCAACCGGCTCCCCATTGTCCACATGTTTGCTTACCCCCTCAAAAAAATGCATTAGATTGGTGAGGCAAGACTTCCCTTCACTAAATCCGTGCTGACTTTGTCTCATCAGTCCATGTTTTTGTATATGCTCTGCAATTTTATTCTTAATAATAGCCTCCACCATCTTGCCCGGCACCGACGTCAGACTCACCGGTCTATAATTTCCCGGATCTCCTCTGGAACCCTTCTTAAAAATCGGAGTAACATTGGCTACCCTCCAGTCTTCCGGTATTACACTCGATTTTAGGGACAGATTGCATATTTCTAACAGTAGCTCCGCAAGTTCATTTTTTAGTTCTATTAATACTCTGGGATGAATACCATCAGGTCCCGGTGATTTACTACTCTTCAGCTTGCTGAACTGACCCATTACATCCTCCAAGGTTACAGAGAATTTGTTTAGTTTCTCCGACTCCCCCGCTTCAAATATTCTTTCCGGCACCGGTGTCCCCCCCAAATCCTCCTCGGTGAAGATCAGTCCTTTAGGAAATGATATAGGTTTGAAGATAGGGGGGTGCAAGAGGACTTTGGTTTATGAAAATGAAGATCTCCAGGCAAACTGCTTTCTATTGGACTAACCCATAGCCGCCAAGTTACTTAGGACCCCTTTTACTAAGCTGCGGCAAAAGGGGGCCTGCGCTGGAATCAGCATGTGGTTTTGATGCATGCAGAGGCCCCCTTTCACCACATTGGGTAAAAGGTAGGATTTTCTTTTTTTCAGTAAATGGCCGTGCGGCAAGTGAAGCACTTGCCGCGTACCCATTTCAGGGGGGAGCCCTTACCGTCACTCATTGAGATGGCGGTAAGGGCTCCCACGCTAACCCAGCAGTAACTGGGCAATGCCCACCGGTTACACAATGGCGCTACAAAAATAAATATATTTTTGTAGCACTGGATATGAAAGCACACTGGGGGTGGGAACTATCGCCGGGCTGCTGCAGGAGCCCGGTGGTACTTCCTTTTTAGCGAGCAGTAAGCCCACATTGGGCTTACTGCAGCTTTGTAAAATGGGTCCTTAGTTCCACTTGGAACATTTTCAGACTAGTCCTAGTTTTAAACTTACAATCCCAATGCGGTGTGGTATTTGCCACCTTTGATGCTATCCATTGAAATCAGTATTACCAATTTTATACAGTACCAGGATAGACCTAAACCTGTCCCCGCTGGAACTGGGTAAGTTGACAGCTGTGATAAAAACTAATTTATATTTCTTAGGTTCAATATTAATCTACCACAACCTTCAGGTTAGTGCAAAATGAGAGCCTGATGTAATAAGCTGTACTATCCTTTAGTTATAGCAGTTGATTCTACCTTTTCCTGTGCTAATTTTGCTCTCAATATGAGATTGTTTACCTGTCAAAAAATAAGAAGGTAAAACCACCACACTAAAAGATATGGTAGGCATGCAAAAGTCCAAATCCTTAATTAACCCACACCTCATTTTTGGCACAGTTTTTTTTACCCACTTTGTAGTAGTACTGAGTCTTAATACCATCTCAGGACTGGAGTAAAGGTGCTATATGGGAGGAAAGAGTCATCTGAGGTGAAGTGTGGAGTTTCACCTCAGATAACCTCATTCAACTCAGACCCCTGAGAGGCCAAGATGGGAGAAAAAGAAGGCTTCCACTGGAGCTATCCTGTCTAGATTGCCACTGGTTCCAGCACCTAATCCCCTGTGAACCAGTAATACTGTACTTACATGGTCCCAGGGAGAAGTGGTGAGTTGAAAAGGATGACACAGGACATCATCCAAAATGGCAGTGAACCCTAGCTGTACGTTGGGATGAACAGCTATGGGTCACTCTTCCAAACAAGGAAGTGCTCTCCTGTTGGTTGTCTGAGCCCCAGTAGTACGTCCCAAGGAACGCACCACCACTTTCAAAAATGGTGGAGGGATGGATGCTGCTGGATGTCTCCCTGGGACTAGCTAAGTATTATTGGTCTACAGGGTGGGGTCTGGTGCCACAACATCAGACTTTTTGATCTAGGGCTTCCCTGTGCTGAGTGCCCAGGCCAAGGGTGCCCTAAAACTTGGAATGGGGAAAGGAGAAGGCAAAAAAGATTAAGAGGGGTCTGTTTACAGGATGGAAAGTGGGGTTTTGGGGGGGGGGGTGTTGATCTGCAGGCTACTGGGAAGCAACTGAATGTTTGTGGGTATGGGGGTGGGAGTTCAAGGCAATCACAAAGACTCTCTTGCTGGGCTGTTAAAAATCAGAAAGAAGATCTCCTACTATCTGGTTAAAATATTCCTTAAACTAGGTTTGACATTTACTTTCTATGTCCAGATGAAGGTGTTCTAGGGCCTGCAGTACGGATATGCTATCATTTAGAAATGACATGGAAACACTAGCAAAATGTCCTCTTTCGTCATTTAATTTCATATCCAAATCCAGCTAGAGCTTTTTTTTGAAATTTAAAGAAGTCTTTATTAAATAATTAGAGACAATACAAAATCCAATAAGAAAAGCATTACAACAAAAAATGCAAGCTATAATGAACAGCAATAAAATTTCAATTAATCGTAATCCTCTAAAATAATAAGTAGAACACAAAATAGTAACTTCTATAATTTATAACAATTTTTATGAAATAACCCCCCCATTTCCCTTTAAACCTCTGTACTCAGAAAGAACATTGTGAAATAAAAGGCTCCCAAACAACCTCCCATTTTGATAAAGTTTTACAACGAATAGCTCTTAATCTTTCCATTTCACAAATGTACCACAACGTATTCAACCACTTAAAGAAGGGACCTGAGGGGACTTCCAATAAGTAGCTAGTGTAACTCTAGCAGCTGACATAGCATGTTGAAAATGTTCAGACTGAAATGTGGTAAGGCCGGGAGGCCTTCTAGGAAATAGAAAGTATTCAGGAGACCACCTAATGGGTTTCGAAAGCCAACCCTGGAGTCTATATTGAATTACTTTTCAAAAGCTCGCACCTTTACACAAGACCACCATATATGACCCATAGTACCCCTCTGATCACAACCCGTCCAACATAGAGGCGATAACATCGGAAACATATGATGCAAGCGAACAGGGGTCAAATGCCTCCTATACATGACTTTTACAGCATTTTCAAGAAAAGGAATAGAAACAGAAATTCTTGATAACGCCTTCTCCATACTTGTCCAAGCATCAACACCCAATGGCAACTCCAGTTCCCGATGCCAAAGCAAACGATGCTCAACAGGAGGCCGCTTCTTATCACACTGATAAGCATACAGACAACAGATAAGACCCCGCGTATCCCTAGTATCTTCACACAAATCTTCCATAAAAGAATCCCCCCTAGTCACCTGACCCTTAATTGCAGGAGAGGAAAGAAAATGCTTTACTTGCATATAAGCAAAAGTATCCTGCGCTGAAAGAGAATAAGTATCCACCAGAGAGTCAAAAGTCAGCAATTTACCTTCTTCCAAAAACTGACCCAAAGCCTCCAAACCCGCAGAAAACCATTTCAGAAAAGGACCCTGCCCTAATCCAGGCGGATAAAGAGGATTATGTATGACAGGAGTTAACTTTGAAAGAACCAAGTCAGGTTTGTCAAATAAACCATCCCAATAATAAAAAGTAGTAACTACGGAGGGACACAAATCACCACAGTGCCACAGTGCCACAGCGCCGAGGGAGCCACATTAAAGAGCGCAATGGACGCACACCAAGTGAGACCTGCTCTATTTCTATCCACCTTTTCTGCGAGCTTGCATGGAACCATTCAATCGCAGCCGAAGCCTGAGCCGCTTTGACAACTCCAGCAGTGGGGTAAATAAGGCCAGTGCTGGGCAGGCATCTAAGATATATATCCTCTGTATGGCAAGACTGTCAAGATGGGCTGGAGTGGGCTTTGACAGCAACTTCAATAGTTGGGAAGCAAGGCCAGAGCCAGGTGGACTTCTACGGTCTGTGTCCTGAAAATCAAGTGCAGATGTTTTTATGCTACATTCATATTGGATGCTGTATCTCTCAGTGAGGGAGGGGGAGGACATCTCAAATTGAATTTAGCGAGTAAAATGTTGTTAGCTAATAGCATTGTTGGATTGTTGGTTTACTGTTGGGTAGACTGGATGGTCTTTATCTGCCATCATCTACTATGTTATGCTACTATATGGGGAGGGGGTCCTTTTACAAAGGTGTGTTAACCATTTAGCATGCACTAATGATTAGTATGTGCTAAATGCCATGCTGCCCATTGTATACCTAATTTATAGAAGGGTAAATTAGCTTTCCATTGTTTGATCCTCATTTGCTTTTCATTGATTGATCCCCATTTTTGCTGTGTTTTCAGAAAGTGCTCTAATCAGAGTAAAACCTCACCAGGTAATGGAGAATCTTGAGTCTACATGTGCACCAAGACCTCAAAGCCTTCCATATTTTCTGAATTGAAGTTGAGCCTTGCTCAGATGTAGACCAGGATCGTGTCGTGCGAGCATAAGGGATTTGTAACCATTTTTGCCAACAGAAAGAATGGAAGCATTTTTACGGGACCTTTATTTTAAGTAACAACAAAACAGTATAAATGCAATAAAAATTAACATATAACACATAAAGGCGTCTTTTCCAAGCACTTAGACTTACAGAGTTACATAGAGGGACATTTTTGATATGACGTCTAAGTCCGACTTTGGATGTTTTGCACAAAATGTCCAAAATCCAAATAGGAAAGGAGGTCATTTTCAAAAAAGAAAAACATCTTATCTTATTTTTTTTTCAAAAATTCCTGTTTCGAATAAGGGTTTGTACTTTTTACATTTTGTTTTTTGGTCCATTAAAAAAAAAAAAGCCTGAATAAGTGCAAAATGTAGAGATTCATACCATTGAGATGTAAGAGTAGCCAGCATTTTTAGTAGACTGATCCCCCAGACATCCCAGGAGAGCAATGAGTGCACTTCTGTGCACTTCATGAGAATGCTCCCAGACCCATCCAAAACCTACTATCCCCCGCCCCCCCCCCCCCCCCCCAGTGTAGAGGGCACCTATATGCGAGTACAGTAGGGTTTTGGTGACTTTGGAAGGGATTACAGTTTCCACCACAAGTGTGACAGGTGGAGGGAGATAGGGACCTGCGTCCCCCACTCCATAGTGCACTGCACTGACCATTACACTACTCCAGGGACCTGCATGCTGCTCTAATAGACCGGATTTTAACATCTGAGGCTGTTACAGAGGCTGGTAAGTCATATTTTTCTTCACATTTTGGGGGTGGGGGTATTGGGGGTCACCTCTGATTCCTTCCAGTGGTCATCTGGTCATTTAGGGCACCTTTTTCTGCCCTATTCATTATAAAAACAGGTCTAGCTCACAACATCTTAGTTTTAGTCCTGAACGGTTTGGTTTGTTCCGTTCCATTCTGGCTGAAAAAAGCCTAAGTCTTATGAAGACCCACATCCCGCCCTTAACACGTTCCCAACATGCCCCCTTGAGATTTAGACCCACTGCAGAAGAACAGCATAGAAAAATGTCTGAAAAATGGGTTTCGAAAATACTGATTTGGACGTCTTTGTGGGAAAAACATTCAAATGCTGCTTTATGCCACTTTTTAGACTTTTTTCTCTTTCAAAAATGAACTCCATATTAACCTACAGAACTTTGTAAGTCTAAGTGCTTTGAAAATGAGCCCCTTACTAAACGCAGCTAAAATGTCAACATGCATTAGAACTTTTTAATATGTGTAAATTGAATTAATGTTTAATTCATACGTTAATGCTTACTAAATCAATTAAGTGTACACTGAGAAATTTAATAAGAAAATTTCATTACACATAAGAACTATTTAGCATGTGTAAACTGATTTAATGAAACTACTAGCAATGAATATCACTGGTACCTAGATAACTTTCTGGAGGTGACAAAGACCCAGATATTCAGTACCGGTACCAGAATATGGGCCTGCACTGAATATCCAGGCCTAATTCAGTCCAAAGCAGCCAGCATTTAAAATTAAAAATACTGACCACTATTGGCTGAATATTGACCTGAATAAATCTTCAAAACTGTATTGAAACTGTGCATAATGTGAGGCTAAGGGGCACTTTTACTAAGCTGCGTGAGTGTCTACGCACGCCCAATGCGCACCAAAATGGAGTTACTGCCCGGCTACCATGTGGATCTTGCGGTAATTTCATATTTGTCAGGTATCCAATACACATATCTAAAAAATAATTTTTATTTTCGGATGCGCGCCAAGTGGCATTTGACGCGTGTAGGTCATTACCGCCCGGTTACAGCATGAGACTTTACCGCTAGGTCAATGGCTGGTGGTAAGGTTTCAGACCCAAAATGGATGAGCACCAATTTTTATTTTGCCGCACGTCCATTTTCGGCAAAAAGTTTTAAAAAGGCATTTTTTGCTGGTGCGCTGAAAAATGATTCTGCGTGCACCAAAAACACGCGCCTACACTACAGCAGGCCATTTTTCAGCACACCTTAGTAAAAGGAGCCCTAAAGGAGCTTCCATTTTCCTGTGTGGCTACAACTGTAGTGTTCAATCAAACACATCTTCAAAGCTCAAATTGTCTTCTCAACATAACTCACCTTACAAGGGCACACAATTTTATAAACGGAAAACAAAGAGCACCTAGTGAGGTAATTAAATTTGCTGATGACACAAAGTTATTCAAAGTCGTCAAATCGCACCTTATGAGACTGGGAGACTGTTTTTCTTGGTTTAGCTTAGTTTGTATACTACATTTTATGGATTGTATGTTAATATTTTAGGGGCAGGAATTTACTGCATGATTATTTTTTTGTATTTTAACTAGGATTACATTTTTTAACCTGATAAAAAAATGTAACTTCTCTCTGTTCAGCATTGTTTTCTCTCCTCTGCATAATATAGCACAGGGAAGGCATTGGCGTGAGAATGTGAAGCATGTGAGAATCTCTGCTGGAGACCCTATGAAGAGCCAGATAAATGTTAAACTAAATGAGGGAAGGGAGGAAGAGATGCTACCAGTGTGCTGGGGTGGGGGGCAGCAGGAGAGGAGAGAAATGGGTGTCTGTGTGTAAGGGGTAACAGGTTTAGCAGCAGAAGAGAAGACATTTGGGTGTAGGTACAGGGGAAGGATGCATCAGGAGTGAAGAAAGGTACCTGTATGGGGGGGGGGGGGGCGTGGGAGGGGGAGCAATGAGTTGTGGAAAGAACTATGTGTATGCATACACTTTTGAAGATTTAAAGCATGCATTCATTTATAAACCTTGTCTCAAGGAAATATTCCCCCTACAGTGAGTAAAATTGGGCCCTTAACCAGCTATATCAGATTATGGGGCCATTTTACTAAGCTGCAGCAAAAAGGGGTCTTAACGTGCCCTTACATGGATCTTACAAAACAACAAGGCAAGAGATCCGCAAACTCCAACTTGGAAAACAAAACAGCAGATCAGTAATAGATATTTAAAAACTATTAGTAGTACCATATACCAGACTATTGCCCGTGTTTCGCCCAGAAGGGCTGTGTCAGGGGCGGGTGCACAGACAATTAACCAGGACAAGTCTCATGTTTCAGGGGTTTTCCATAGCGGTACGCCTTTCTCATTTAACAGCTGCCCAAGCAGAACAAACAAACTGCACCTCGGGCGGCTGTTAAATGAGAAAGGCATACAGCTATGGAAAACCCCTACTAATAAAGTTTTTAAATATCTATTACTGATCTGCTGTTTTGTTTTCCACTTACATGGGTCTTCCCATGTGCTAAGGCCATTTTTTTCACAGGGTAAAATTGCCGATCTTCAGATTTTTCCATTAATGGCCACGTGATAATTTTCCTTTCAGTGCACGAGCTCCTATCGCCACCTATTTTGTAAGCGGTAGGGACACGTATTAAACCTGTGCTAATAAGTTAGCATGCAGTAATGCTGACCCGGTAACCGATTTGCAGATATGTACCCACTCTCAACCATCCAGACATACCTCCTGTGCCAAAAATAATAAAATGCATTTTTTTTTTAACGATGTGGGTAGTGAACACACATGGCAAAATTACTGAAGACGCCTCAGCACGCCCCACGGTACGCCAATTTTTTGCTTTGCAAAAGGGTCCCTATGTTTAAGCCACACCACACCTACGGAGTGTTTCTTCCTCCATTTCTATCCACATAACATTTGATCAAACATTGAGGGGCCCTTTTAAAGAGACGCGTAGGCGTCTACGAGCATCCTATACACGTCAACTTGGCACTACTGCCTGGCTACTGCGTGCCCCGTGCAGTAATTTCATTTTTGGCGTGTGCCCAAAATACGCGGTAGAAAATATTTTCTATTTTCTATCGCGGGGCCCTTATCCGGCAGTAATCAGCAGTTGGTGCATGCTACACGCTTACCGCCCGGTTAGCACATGAGACCTTACTGCTAAGTCAGTGGGTGGTGTTAAAGGCCTCAGGCCGAAAATGGACGTGCGCTGGTTTTCATTTTGCCACATGTCCATTTTCTGGCACATTAAAAAAAATCAACTGTAATTACAAATCCCACGAATTTCCGTATAATACTATTAGTGAGCTGAAGTACATAAGTACATAAGTACATAAGTAATGCCATACTGGGAAAAGACCAAGGGTCCATCGAGCCCAGCATCCTGTCCACGACAGCGGCCAATCCAGGCCAAGGGCACCTGGCAAGCTTCCCAAACGTACAAACATTCTATACATGCTATTCCTGGAATTTTGGATTTTTCCAAGTCCGTTTAGTAGCGGTTTATGGACTTGTCCTTTAGGAAACCATCCAACCCCTTTTTAAACTCTGCTAAGCTAACCGCCTTCACCACTTTCTCCGGCAACGAATTCCAGAGTTTAATTACACGTTGGGTGAAGAAAAATTTTCTCCGATTTGTTTTAAATTTACTACACTGTAGTTTCATCGCATGCCCCCTAGTCCTAGTATTTTTGGAAAGCGTGAACAGAAGCTTCACAACCACCTGTTCCACTCCACTCATTATTTTATATACCTCTATCATGTCTCCCCTCAGCCGTCTCTTCTCCAAGCTGTATAGCCCTAGCCTCCTTAGTCTTTCTTCATAGGGAAGTCGTCCCATCCCCGCTATCATTTTAGTCGCCCTTCGCTGCACCTTTTCCAATTCTACTATATCTTTCTTGAGATGCGGCGATCAGAATTGAACACAATACTCAAGGTGCGGTCGCACCATGGAGCGATACAACGGCATTATAACATCCTCACACCTGTTTTCCATACCTTTCCTAATAATACCCAACATTCTATTCGCTTTCTTAGCCGCAGCAGCACACTGAGCAGAAGGTTTCAGTGTGTTATCGACGACGACACCCAGATCCCTTTCTTGGTCCGTAACTCCTAACGTGGAACCTTGCATGACGTAGCTATAATTCGGGTTCTTTTTTCCCACATGCATCACCTTGCACTTGCTCACATTAAACATCATCTGCCATTTAGCCGCCCAGTCTCCCAGTCTCGTAAGGTCCTCTTGTAATTTTTCACAATCCTGTCGTGATTTAACGACTTTGAATAACTTTGTGTCATCAGCAAATTTAATTACCTCGCTAGTTACTCCCATCTCTAAATCATTTATAAATATATTAAAAAGCAGCGGTCCTAGCACGGACCCCTGAGGAACCCCACTAACTACCCTTCTCCATTGTGAATACTGCCCATTTAACCCCACTCTCTGTTTCCTATCCTTCAACCAGTTTTTAATCCACAATAGGACATTTCCTCCTATCCCATGACCCTCCAATTTCCTCTGTAGCCTTTCATGAGGTACCTTGTCAAACGCCTTTTGAAAATCCAGATACACAATATCAACCGACTCCCCTTTGTCCACATGTTTGTTCACTCATTCAAAGAATTGAAGTAAATTGGTCAGGCAAGATTTCCCCACACAAAAGCCATGCTGACTTGGTCTCAGTAATCCATGTCCTCGGATGTGCTCTGTAATTTTGTTTTTAATAATAGCCTCTACCATTTTCCCAGGCACCGACGTCAGACTCACCGGTCTATAATTTCCCGGATCTCCCCTGGAGCCTTTTTTAAAAATGGGCGTTACATTGGCCACCCTCCAATCTTCCGGTACCACGCTCGATTTTAAGGATAAGTTGCATATCACTAGCAGTAGCTCCGCAAGCTCGTTTTTCAGTTCTATCAGTACTCTAGGATGAATACCATCCGGTCCAGGAGATTTGCTACTCTTCAGTTTGCCGAACTGCCCCATTACGTCCTCCAGGTTTACCGTGAAGTCAGTAAGTTTCTCCGACTCGTCCGCTTGAAATACCATTGAAATACCATTTCCGACACCGGTATCCCGGTAAACTGAACTAACTTAAACACCATAAATATTCACGTCATACCAAGTTAGTTAAGTGGAGAAAACGACCTCAGTAGTCACCGCTTGGCAGCAGAACATAAAATGCACTCTATGCCCGCATTTCTATGACTCCGTTCTTATCATTGGTCAAAAAACTCCACTGCAAATAAATATAAGTTGGTTTGACCAATTTTCAATATTACCTAGAAATTAGGTGATCTAAATAGTGTTACTTAGCTTTAAATTTGCCCAACGGGGCTCTCCGTTTCACTCAAGTAACTTGGCGGGGGGGGGGGGGGGGGGAAATGTGCCTTTGTCCGCCTGTCTGAAGTACACTGCACCCACTACAACTGCTCCAGGGACCTGTATACTGCTGCGATGGACCCGAGTATGGCATTTAAGGCTGGCATAAAGGCTGGCAAAAAAGTATTTTTACCCTTTTTTTATTGTGGGAGGGGGTTAGTGCCTGCTGACCCCCCCCCCCCCCCCCCCCCCGTGAACTTTGGTCGTCCCCGCGACGGAAAGCAGTTGGGGGGCCCAAAAATCATAAGTACATAAGTAATGCCACACTGGGAAAAGACCAAGGGTCCATCAAGCCCAGCATCCTGTCCATGACAGCGGCCAATCCAGGCCAAGGGCACCTGGCAAGCTTCCTAAACGTACAAACATTCTATACATGTTATTCCTGGAATTGTGGATTTTTCCCAAGTCCATTTAGTAGCGATTTATGGACTTGTCCTTTAGGAAACCGTCTAAACCTTTTTTAAACTCTGCCAAGCTAACGTCCTTCACCATGTTCTCCGGCAACGAATTCCAGAGTTTAATTACACGTTGGGTGAAGAAAATTTTTCTCCGATTTGTTTTAAATTTACTACACTGATGTTTCATCGCATGCCCCCTAGTCCTAGTATTTTTGGAAAGCGTGAACAGACGCTTCACATCCACCTGTTCCACTCCACTCATTTTATATACCTCTATCATGTCTCCCCTCAGTCATCTCTTCTCCAAGCTGAATAGCCCCAGCCTCCTTAGTCTTTCTTCATAGGGAAGTCGTCCCATCCCCGCTATCATTTTAGTCGCCCTTCGCAGCACCTTTTCCAATTCCACTATAACTTTCTTGAGATGCGGCGACCAGAATTGAACACAATACTCAAGGTGCCGTCGCACCATGGAGCGATATAACAGCATAATAACATCCTCACACCTGTTTTCCATACCTTTCGATTATGCCGATTTGGACGACCTTGCGAGAAGGACGCCCATCTCCAGATTTGTGTCGAAAGATGGGCGCCCTTCTCTTTCAAAAATAAGCCTGATAGTGTAACTGGATTTTCAAAAGGCATTTGACAAAGTACCTCATGAAAACTCCAGAGGAAATTGGAGAGTCATGGGATAGGAGGTAGTGTTCTATTGTGAATTAAAAACTGGTGAAAAGTTAGAAAATAGAAAGTAGGGTTAAATGGTCAGTATTCTCAATGGAGAAGGGTAGATAGTGGGGTTCTCTAGGGGTCTGTGCTTTTTAACAGATTTATAAATGATCCAGAGATGGGATTAACTAGTAAGGTAATTAAGGGGCCCTGCGCTGGCAAAGGAGGCCATTTTTACTTCAGTGGATAAAAAAGCAGCAAAGAACTCTTACCGCATGACCATGTGATGGGGAGCCCTTATTGTCATCCACTGAGGTGGCAATAAGGGCTCCCGTGCTAACCTGACGGAAACCGGGCAGTGCGCAGCGATGCCTGATTATTGCCGGGTTGCAGCCATTTGCTTGGATTTTCTTTTCCCCCCGCAAATGGTGTGCACTGGGGGCGAGACTACCGCTGGCAGCCATGTTGGACTGGTAGCAGTCCTGAAAGAGCGAGAGGTAAGCCTGTGTTGGGCTTACTGCCGCTCTGTAAAAGGGCCCCCCATATTTGCTGATGAGACAAAAATATTCAAAGTTGTTATATCGCAAGAGGAATGTGAAAAATTACAAAAGGATCTTACAAGACTGGGAGACTGGGCATCCAAATGGCAGATGACGTTTAATGTGAGCAAGTACAAAGTGATGCATGTGGGAAAGAGGAACCTGAACCATAGTTACGTGATGCAAGGTTCCATATTATGAGTCACAGACCAGGAAACGGATCTAGGTATCATTGTTGATGATATGTTGAAACCCTCTGCTCAATGTGTGACAGCAGCTAAGAAAGCAAATAGAATGTTAGATATTATTAGGAAAGGAATGCGAAAAAAAAATTAGGATGTTATAATGCCTTTGTATCGCTCCATGCACCGCATCTCAAAAAAGATATAGTGGAATTAGAAAAGGTACAGAGAAGGGTGTCGAAAATGATAAATGGGATGGGACGACTTCCCTATGAGGAAAGGCTAAAGCAGTTAGGGTCCTTCGGCTTGGAGAAAAGATGGAAAATATGATAGAGGTCTATAAAATAATGAGTGTAGTGGAACGGGTAGACGTGAATTTGCTTGTTTACTCTTTCCAAAAATACTAGGTCTATGGGGAACACAATGAATCCACTGCTTATTTCTAGGATAAACAGCATAAAATGTATTGTACTGTGTTGGGATCTTGCCGGGTACTTGTAACCTGGATCGGCCACTTTTGGAAACAGGATACTGGGCTTGATGGACCTCCAGTCTTTCCCAATGTGGTAACACTTATGCACTTATGTAGGAGGAGCCAACATTTTTAGCAGACTGGTCCCCCAGACATCCCAGGAGACCAATGGGATACCCTAATAGGCACTGCTGTAGAGTTCATATAAATGCTCCCAGGTACACATTTCACCATTGCTATCTTATCTGATGAACCCTCAAAACCCACTACCCCCAAATGTACACCACCACAATAACCCTAATGGGTGATGGTGGCACCTATATGTGGGTACAGTAGGGGTCTCTGGTGAGTTTTGGAGGTCTCAGTTTACATCACAAGTGTAAGGTTGGGGGAGGTATGGGCCTTTGCCCAACCACCTACAGTACACTGTACCCACCACTACACTACTCCGGGGACCTGCATGCTGCTCTATTGGACCTGGCTATAACATCTGAGGCTGTCAGAGGCTGGTAAATACTATTTGTGTTCATGTATTTTTGGGGGTGGGAGGTGGTCATTGACCACTGGGAGGAGTAATGGGGTGTCATCCATGATTTCCTCCACTGGTCATCTGGTCTTTTATGGCATCTTTTTGTGCCTTAGTCATACTGGAGACAAACGTACAAACAGTGGATCCAATAAAAGTCCTCTCACAATAGGTGACTTCCTGAACAAGGTCTTTATTCAAATCAATAAAAACAACCCGACACGTGACGTGTTTTGGCCGTGAAGGCCTGCGTCAGGGGTCTATAAAATAAACATAAAAACATTGATAGAGTAAAGATATATCCCTCAAATATATATATATATATATAACATGTATGTGTGGAACATAAAAACGTTATACAAATGTCATATAATTTAAATAAAAATAATAATAAAACAATGAAGTAGAAAACAATTATTATTATTTTTAATTAAATTATTTTTAAATTTTTATTTAAATTATATGACTTTTGTATAATGTTTTTATGTTCCACACATACATGTTATATATATATATATATATATATATATATATATATATATATACAGTGGGGGAAATAAGTATTTGATCCCTTGCTGATTTTGTAAGTTTGCCCACTGACAAAGACATGAGCAGCCCATAATTGAAGGGTAGGTTATTGGTAACAGTGAGAGATAGCACATCACAAATTTAATCCGGAAAATCACATTGTGGAAAGTATATGAATTTATTTGCATTCTGCAGAGGGAAATAAGTATTTGATCCCCCACCAACCAGTAAGAGATCTGGCCCCTACAGACCAGGTAGATGCTCCAAATCAACTCGTTACCTGCATGACAGACAGCTGTCGGCAATGGTCACCTGTATGAAAGACACCTGTCCACAGACTCAGTGAATCAGTCAGACTCTAACCTCTACAAAATGGCCAAGAGCAAGGAGCTGTCTAAGGATGTCAGGGACAAGATCATACACCTGCACAAGGCTGGAATGGGCTACAAAACCATCAGTAAGACGCTGGGCGAGAAGGAGACAACTGTTGGTGCCATAGTAAGAAAATGGAAGAAGTACAAAATGACTGTCAATCGACAAAGATCTGGGGCTCCACGCAAAATCTCACCTCGTGGGGTATCCTTGATCATGAGGAAGGTTAGAAATCAGCCTACAACTACAAGGGGGGAACTTGTCAATGATCTCAAGGCAGCTGGGACCACTGTCACCACGAAAACCATTGGTAACACATTACGACATAACGGATTGCAATCCTGCAGTGCCCGCAAGGTCCCCCTGCTCCGGAAGGCACATGTGACGGCCCGTCTGAAGTTTGCCAGTGAACACCTGGATGATGCCGAGAGTGATTGGGAGAAGGTGCTGTGGTCAGATGAGACAAAAATTGAGCTCTTTGGCATGAACTCAACTCGCCGTGTTTGGAGGAAGAGAAATGCTGCCTATGACCCAAAGAACACCGTCCCCACTGTCAAGCATGGAGGTGGAAATGTTATGTTTTGGGGGTGTTTCTCTGCTAAGGGCACAGGACTACTTCACCGCATCAATGGGAGAATGGATGGGGCCATGTACCGTACAATTCTGAGTGACAACCTCCTTCCCTCCGCCAGGGCCTTAAAAATGGGTCGTGGCTGGGTCTTCCAGCACGACAATGACCCAAAACATACAGCCAAGGCAACAAAGGAGTGGCTCAGGAAGAAGCACATTAGGGTCATGGAGTGGCCTAGCCAGTCACCAGACCTTAATCCCATTGAAAACTTATGGAGGGAGCTGAAGCTGCGAGTTGCCAAGCGACAGCCCAGAACTCTTAATGATTTAGAGATTATCTGCAAAGAGGAGTGGACCAAAATTCCTCCTGACATGTGTGCAAACCTCATCATCAACTACAGAAGACGTCTGACCGCTGTGCTTGCCAACAAGGGTTTTGCCACCAAGTATTAGGTCTTGTTTGCCAGAGGGATTAAATACTTATTTCCCTCTGCAGAATGCAAATAAATTCATATACTTTCCACAATGTGATTTTCCGGATTTAATTTGTGATGTGCTATCTCTCACTGTTACCAATAACCTACCCTTCAATTATGGGCTGCTCATGTCTTTGTCAGTGGGCAAACTTACAAAATCAGCAAGGGATCAAATACTTATTTCCCCCACTGTATATATATATATATAAATATATATTTGAGGGATATATCTTTTCTCTATCAATGTTTTTATGTTTATTTTATAGACCCCTGACGCAGGCCTTCACGGCCGAAACACGTCATGTGTCGGGTTGTTTTTATTGATTTGAATAAAGACCTTGTTCAGGAAGACACCTATTGTGAGAGGACTTTTATTGGATCCACTGTTTGAACGTTTGTCTTTGGTTCTCCTGTGGAGAGATCACCTTCTGTGGGTGTTTGTTTAGTCATACTGGAAACAGGTCTACACCAAACGTTTTTGTTTTGTTCCATTATGGCTGTAAAACGTCAGTGTTAGGCTTGCCCTAAGTCTGCCCTTCGAAACACTCCAACACACCCCCTTTGTGATTTGGACACACTGCAGATGAAATGCATAGATAATCATCTGCAAAACAGATTAGGAAAATAATATTTGGATGTTTTGAGAAGAAATCCATCCAAATGGTGTTTTATGACACTTGTTGGATGTTTTTCTCTTTCGAAAATGAGCCCCTTAAGGTACTGTATATTAGTTGAATTTATTTTTTTTTTAGGCATGACTCAATCTTTCTCTGATTTTGGAGTGCCTTTCTGTTGTTAAGACTTTTAGAATGTTAACCGCCTGGTCCAACATGTCAAAGAAGGTCTAGCAAGTATGAATACATGAAATGATAAATGAAATATGGTAGACCAGCTATACACCTGTTTGAAGGTAACCAAAAGGAGACAGTTACTTTGAAGAAAAACTCAATCAGCACTCACAATTAAATAAATATTTCCTTTAAGAAAAAAACCATCACGGTAATCGCAGCTGTGTGTATGACAATTTCTAGTCCCCACAGAGATACGCTGTTGAACAATCAACATTCTTACAATGAAGAAGAAAAGATGAGAAAGATCTGCTCATTATATAAGACAGATACTTGGAGGTTTTGTCTATAATGTAGCTAAGATACTGCCAGTCCTTTATAGAGGACCCGAGCTTAGTTACAGTGATAATACAATTAGATTATCGAGACTTAGAGAGTCTGCTTTTCCCCCTCCTTCAGGCAGTTCATCCTTGTCTGAAAGAGTTAGTGCCAGTTGCTCTGTGATACTAATATAAGTAACAATCAATAAATAGCCCTAATTAACAAAGTAACATGACTGGTAAAGTGCTGGGCACTTTAGGAGAATGAAGTCAAACTGTAGACTGGAAAATGAAAATTATAGATGCATAAAATGCCAACATCATCACAGATGCTAAAAAAACAAAAAAAACAACTGACTATATTAAGAATTTAGCAAGGCAGAAAAAAATGTGAAAAATCTAAACAGAACAAAAGAAACCATAATAGAACTGTGGCAGGGGGGGGGGAGATATTTGCTTCTTTAAATCAGGAATATAACTCCACTAATTCAAACACTAAGGGCCCTGTTTACTAACCCACGATGTAGACGCGCAAACTTTTTAGCACACGCAAACGATAGAGACACCCATAGGAGTATAATAGGAGTATAATTTTTAGCGTGCGTTAAAACAATTGCATGCCTACAGTGTGACTTGGTAAACAGGGCAGAAACAGATTCTCTTACAGGCGACATAAGAGTTGAAACAATAAGATAAAACTCATCATTCCTAAAGTGTTTTATAATGAACTAAGGAACCACTATTCATCAGTAAACTATGGTAATGATTATTGTTATGCATTGTAGGTATGTACAATGAAAATGTTTTTGTACTGTTTTGTCTTTTTTTATTGTTGTTTTTAAAATTTCTTGCTTGATTTGTTTTGTTTTTTGAAGGAATCAAAAGGACCCTTTTACAAAGCGGCAGTAAGCCCAATGCAGGCTTACTACTCGCTAAAAAGGAATTACCACTGGACTACCACAGCAGCCCAGTGGTAGTTTCCAATCCCAGCACGCTGTCATACCCAGCAGTAATTGGGCAGTGCTGCATGCTGCCTGGTTACTGCCAGTTTAGAGCAGGAGCTCTCAGTGGGTGGTGGTAAAGCCTCCCCCCCAAAATGGCTGTGCAGCCATTTCCTGAAGAAAAGACCTACCTGTTACTCCTGTTCTTCGGTGATATCTGTTCTAACACAATACATTTTAAAGATGCAAAGCAATCCAATTTTATTAATCCGCTCAATGGAAGAGATTTTCTATTGAGAATCAACACTTCTTGTCTGTCTTCCTATGTTGTGTACTGTATTTGCTGTCCATGTCAAAAATTGTATGTGAGAGCTTAGGACGGGTAAGGGGAACCCAGCCCAAAAGCAGGAACCAGGACAGGGGAAGCCAGTTCAAGGCCAGGATGCAGCTCCAGAAGCGCATCACTGGAAGGACAGTCTAAAGTGTCCGTGCATAAGAGAAGTGGATTGTGATCATGGAAATTCAGGAGCAGCCTTGGCTTATTACCAGCTTCTGGGATGGGTAAAGGACAAGTGGTGTTTGTAAATATGTAAATACTAAAAGTTACAAAGATGATCACGTTTGAAAAAGTATTGAGGTTGTAATACACAGTCTCGAATGGACAGGAGGAGTTCTGCTACCCTGGTGAAACCTTACAGAGAAGCCCCTTTTAACTTCCCAAAGCCCTGGATCTCAATTCCGGACCATTTAACCACTCCCAAGCTCAACTGATGGAAGCAAAGACTGTGTGTGGAGGGGGAACCGAGTAGAGAAGAAGAAAAGATTGGGGCGCACTTATATTTGACAATGTATGGGTCAGAGAAGTAGTCCAGACCCAGAGGAACTAAGGTAGTATGGGTCGGACCCTGGGTTACACTTGGGTGCACAGGGAGAGGAATGGCCAGTAGAAAAAAAGGAGATGATAATGCTCCTTTATAAGACTCTGGTGAGACCTCAATTAAAATATTCTGGAGTCTGCACCTTCAAAACAAATATAAGCAAGATGGAGTCAGTCCAGAGGGCAGCTTCTAAAATGGTCATTAGTCTTCATCATAAAGCATATGGGGACAGACTTAAAGATCTCAATATGTATACTATGGAAGAAAAGGGGGGGGAGAGGCGATATGATAGAGACATTTTGCACAGGAGGCATGTCTCTTTCAATTGAAAGGAAGCTCTGGACTGTGGGGGCATAAGATGAATGTAAAGGAGATAGTCTTAAAAGTAACCGCGTGAAATACTTCATTGAAAAGGTGGTGAATTCATGGAATGGCCTCCTGGTAGCTGGAGACAAAAACTGTATCTGAATTTAAGCGAGCTTGGGACAAGTACATAGTATCTCTAAGGAAGCGATAGGGAGAGTAAATGGCATGATGGACAGACTAGATAGGCTTTACAGCTTATCTGCCTACATTTTTCTCTGTTTCTATATTTACAAGCAAACTTTGGATTGTCTTTCTCACAACGCTTCAACTGAGCGATGCAATTTCATAGTGGAAACCATGCCTGGGAGAGTTGCATGACCAACCTAGTTTACCACTATTATGTTCTGTGATGAGTCAGTTGGGTCATGAGGCTTCCGCATGGTACAAGTCTTGAAATCCCTGCCCAAACCACAACTAGGTCTGTGTACAATCTGTTGCAAAGAGGTTCACGTTAAACCTACGGAATCCTCCTGGCGATACTTTTGGTCAAAGCGTGAAAGATGTGTGACCTCAGCATCTATGAGGCAATCCCTGTTCTCTGCCACTCACCGAATACTATGGACACCAGCGAATCTTGTTAGATGCTCAGACTTCAGATATGCGCTGGCAATGTGTACTTGGAGGTTGGCACACTGGCTCATCTACTGTTCCATTGTCTGGTGGTATACTCTTTCTGGCAAAGTGCATGGAGGAAAATTCAGTAAGTGCTGGACTTTGGAGACCCTCTGACATATGCAGGCATACATTCTGTTCATACTGGGGATGTGCCTACTTTAACAGAGCTATAAGAGCGTATATTGTATATTATCACAGGTATAGCCATACAGACAATATCGCAGGCCTGGAAGCAAGGCAACCATTTGAATACCCACTACTGGTGGGAATCTATATGCTCAATATATAAATATGAAGATAACATGGCAGAAAAGGCCGGCACCCTGGACAAATTTCTTGCTCTATGGGCTCCAGTTAAACAATATGTAATGATAACTGATTAATGTAGATTCCTGTCTAAGGGGATACGTCTTTTTGAGGATTCTCTTAGACCTATGATAATGCTACTCTGTAGTAAAGGGCTGGGCAGTGAGTGGGTAAGGGGTGAGGGGAAGGGAGATGCAGAGTACTATCAATATGATTGTGTATGCTGATGTTATGTACATATTCTGATATTCTATACCATTGGTTGTAATTTGAAAATGAATAAAAAGTGGAACTTACAAAAAAAAGGTGCAAAATAGAGGGACTCTTTTACAGAGTGTGGTCAGCCCAATGTGGGCTTCCCTCTCGCTCTCCCGGGACTACCGCCAGCCCAACGTGGCCGCTGACAGTAGTCCCACCTCAAGCGTGCGTCATTTCTGGGGGAAAAAGAAAACCCCAGGAAATGGCTTGCGTGGCGATAACCTGGTGGTAATCGAGTATCGCTGCGCACTGGCCGGTTACCGCTGGGTTAGCGCAGGAGCCCCTATCGCCTCCTCATGGCCACACGGTAGGAGTTATTTCACCATGTGGCATTTTTTTGGGGGGGGGCTTTTACCAGCTGCAGAAAAAAGGGCCCTGGCACGTGGGGGAAACGGTCCCCACTGCTACTGTGGGGCCCTTTTTCCTGCAGCTTAGTAAAAGGACCACAGAGTAACCAAATTGATAGAGGACGGAATGACTCCCCTATCAAGAAAGGTTAACGAGGCTACAACTCTTCAGTTTTGAAAAAAAGACAGCTGAAGGGGAGTTATGATAGAGGTCTATAAAATTATGAGTGGAGTGAAATGGCTGTTGCAAATCAGCTGTGTACTTTCAAATAGTGCAAAGACTAGGGACACTCCAACAATAGTACATGCAAAAGAAATCAGAGAAAATATATTTTTCACTCATATAATTAAGCTCTGGAATTCATTGCTAGAGGATGTAGGAAAAATAGTTAGCAAAGCTGTGTTCAAAAAGGTTTGGGGCAAGTTTCTGGAAGAAAAGTCCATATACCATTATTTAAATGGATTTAATACCCTGCTAATTTGTTTTAAACCCTGCCAGGTATATGTGGCTTGACTTGGCCATTACTGGATTTTTAGTTTTGACATAATATAGCAATTCTTATATTCTTATGCGCACTGTTTATTGATACTTTTGTCCCATATTATCTGAATTTATATATCCAGTTCAATGTGGTTAACAATCAATTATAACTTGATACATTAAAATTTTAAGAGATACACAAAAGTGATGGCATTAAGAAAAAAAAAACAAGATTTCTAGACAATGAAGAGAATTAGCATTAAACATCTTAACATAAGAACTTATTGAAAAGAAAAGCTTTCAGGAATTTCTGGAATGACAAGTAGCTACTGATGAGTCTAAATTCCCTTGGGATAGAATTTCACCATTCAGTACCCAGATGAGAAAAACCTGGCTACTAAATATTTTTGTAACTGGGGAAATGCAGACTGAGGTAGTCCCTTGCATCTGGTATATCATTACTACTACTACTTAGCATTTCTATAGCGCTGCCAGGGTTACGCAGCGCTGTACAAGTTTAGACAAGGGGAAGGACAGTCCCTGCTCAAGAGAGCTTACAATCTAAAGGTAATAAGCTATGTAGTCAGTGTATGTATCTGGAATGGGGAAGGTGGTTAGGCGCCAAAAGCAAGAGAGAAGAGATGGGCCTTGAGTAAGGACTTGAAAATGGGCAGGGAGGGCGCACGTCGTATGGGCTCAGGAAGTCTGTTCCAGGCATAAGGTGAGGCGAGGCAGAAGGGGCGGAGTCTGGAGTTAGCGGTGGTGGAGAAGGGTACAGATAGGAGTGATTTGTCCTGAGAGCGGAGGTTACGGGTGGGAACATATGGGGAGAAGAGGGTCTACCATGTCCAGCATATAATCTGGTGCCAACCCATAGATGATTTTGTAGATGAATGTGCAAGTTTTAAAGATAATCCTTGCTTTGATAGGAAGCCAATGCAATTTGATAAGTAGTGGAGATGCCAAAGTTAGAAAAAGCTCTCCATGGAAGGACAAAACACAATGCTGATATTTGGGTTTGGTTATGTATTTGGTGGTTCGAGTCTCAGCATTATGTTTTGTCCTTCTGTGGATTAATGTAGCGCATCAGTGCCCTACTGCATACGAGATTTACTTTTGGGACTCGTTATATGTTTTTTGAATGACTGCTCAATTTAAGATGATATTTGAAGGAGCATGTCTAGCGATGTGTGACCATTTCTGATGTAATCTCAGCGGTTGGCATGACCGAGGACTTCCTGGTAAAAGAATTACTGGGTGACCACTGAGATAAGTACACTTTATTACAGAGACTGAGCTGGACATATATTCTTGTATTACAGTAGGGTTGCAGCCGTTATTTGTTATGATATGAGTATATGCAACAGACTTTTTGTCATGTTCATAGCATTGCTAAAAGCAGAAGTTTTGATATTTTGATATTGTTTTAGTATAAGTTTTGAACTATATAATACAGTGTTTGAATATTGCATAGTTGCTATGATATATTTATTTGTTTGATGATTACAACTATATTGTGAATTAAAAAAAAATAACTGAGACATCTAATCTATTTTTTGGGTCTAATTGCTTACTGTCTGAAGGGCTGCTGGAGAGAGAGAGCTCAATGGACCTCAGTTTGACTCAACAAGCCTTTATTATCTACTTATGTTCTCGCCTCAGATCCTTCCCTTTACATGATCTGTTTGGGCTGAGGGTTTGGGTTTTACCCAGCCTTCTCCATAGGACTGACCCCCAGGGCCCTTCAGTTCCTTAGCGACATGTCTTAGTTTTTTTCCATGGGGGCTCTCCTAATGTGCCCTTAGTCACCCTGGCTGTCAACTATCCCTCATCTCTTGTTGCACGAGGCTTGGATTCCATCACAAGGAGATGTAGCATCGCTGCCAGTCTGGCACAGGCATCGTGGTTGCCGGGTAATCTGCAGCATCACCTCAGCAATGCGTTTCTTTGAAGCAAGTCTCCCAATCAAAAGGCTTTGAAAGGAACAGTGGCTCTTTCATACAGAAAAGAAGAGGGTCTTTTTCAAATGCTTCTTTCACAGTGGGTTTAGTTCAAGCTTACTCTTTCTTCTCCTTGTTTCTTGCTGTCATCTGCCTCAAAGGCAGGCAGTGTTTCTGACCTTGTCTGCTGGACTAAAATGCTTTTGTGCTCATGTCAAATATTACCATGCTTGAAATCCACTGTAAGACTTCTCGGATACAACTTTTACTAAGCACTGCGTATCTTTTTGATATTACTACTCTGTCGGTCTACGATTAATTCTCTTGAATCCATAAAATATTCTCTATATATCTTGATTATATCTTATACTTCTTGTAATATTTTCTTGGGAGGATAATTTTCAAATGTTATTTACTTCAGTAATCACTGATTTATCCTGGTGAAAGGGATGTCAAAGTGACCCATCCTTAATCCAGCTAAAAATGTGTGTGGGGCTCCATAGGGCAGGCATCCTTTAGCTGTGTTAAGGGAAGGGTCCCTGGGAGTTGTTTGGAGAGGTTTAAGAAATAGTGCTGGTATGTTGCATTTTACATAAGTACATAAATGTTGCCATACTGGGACGGACCAAAGGTCCATCAAGCCCAGTATCCTGTTCCCAACAGTAGCAAATCCAGGTCACAAGTACTTGGCAAGATCTCAACACAGCACAATACATTTTATGCTGCTTATCCCAGAAATAAGCCGTGGATTTTCCCCAAGTCCACTTTAATAATGGCTTATTGACTTTTCTTTTAGAAAGCTAGCCAAACCTTTTTTAAACCCTGCTAAGCTAACAGGTTTTACCACATTCTCTGGCAACGAATTCCAGAGTTTAATTACATGTTAAGTAAATCCTTTTTTTGTGTGTGTGATAGTTTACCATTGCCTTTTCCCAAGGCAAGAAGAGTTAAGTGACTTGCCCAAGGCCACAAGGAACTGCTTTGGGATTGAAACTTCAGCCCTTCCAGTTCCCATCTATACTTTAATTACTGGGCTGCTCCTCTTAAAATGTAAAGGAATCAAAATTATAGCGGTTCCCCCTTTTAATCGTCCCCTTCTACTTGCTATTTAAAACATAATGGATACCCACAATGAATATGCATGAGATAAATTTGCAAACAATGGAGGTAGGGCATGCAAATTTATCTCATGCATATTCACTATGGGTATCCTGAAAACCCGGCTTGCTAGGTGTGTCCTGAGGACTGGGTTGAGAGCCCCCATTCTAGGTCTACTTCCAACCCACCTATCTCTATCCTGATTGCCATTGACCCCCTGAAGCTTCAGTTAGCATGTATATACTGAAATGAATATTTTATATATATATATATATATATATATATATATATATATACATACATACATACATACACACACATGTAAATGAAGAATGCCACTTAGGATATAGAATGTGCATCAGGGGCGTAGCCAGACAACACATTTTGGGTGGGCCTGGGCAAGAAGTGGGTGGGCACCAAGTGTTCTCCCTCCCCAACCACCACGAAAAAAATATCTCAACTGGTGGGAAAACACTTCTTTCCACCTTGGCTGTCTGCAGCAGGCATACGCTGAAAACTGAGCATGTGCAGGTGCCAGTATCATGGAGAGTAGCGTTTTCAATACCATCAGGGGGAAATCTTCAGCTGGCCGAGCTTAAGATCCCCACCAGCTACTGCTAAACATGTGCTACTGATGGGTGGGCCCGGGCCCACCTGTGGCTACGCCACTGATGTGCATGCTAAATAGTATGTTATGCTCTCCAACCACTGAATAGCGACTGCTCACTAAATCCTGAGTTATATCTGCCTCAGGAGAGGTGTTAAATGTTTTGCCCAAATACCTATCGAAAGGGCTCATGGCTCATCTAGCAGAATGCTTGGGGGATTTCAGAAACAGTAGATAGGGCTACTGGAACGCTAAGAGTTATAGGAGTTGTGGAATACAGAACAGGGGGGAGGGTGATGGAGGAGAGGAAGAAAATTACCGATAAAACAGAGGAGAGACACCATATACTTCAGCACGTCGAACACATATCTGCATTTATAAAACGTCTCCAACCGTACCTGCATCCGAGTTGGCTTCTACCATTACTCTAATAATCTTGGCTAGCTGTTTCATTCTTTTCAGAGACCAGCACAACAGTGTGCCAAGTATTGTTAAAGCATTGCTAGCTGCTGAGTCAGAAGCATGAGAGAGAAGTTCTACATCTGGGCTTGGAGTGGGGAGATGTGGGACTGTCCAGGGGTTGAAGGGGAGAGGTGCACAGTCACCTTCTTCTACAAGAATGGGGTGTGGGACCAGGAATGGCACGAACTGACTAGTTTCTTTTCTGGGGCGAGCAATGGAAACACAAACTGTAGAACTAAATTTTGTTATGTGGTTCACGTTGTTTCAGATGCAAAACAATACAGAACATCACTGATAGTCAGCTACCCTAGCAAACAAAAACACATCCCTATTCTAAACAGGCTTGAAGAAGCAGTATAATAACCAGCTCTTGGCAGTGAAACATGGAACTAAATGCTACAATTGTGCCATTCTCCACAGCCTTAGGCCATTTTTAGAAACATAACACAGAAATAACATGTAGGCTTCCCATTGAGACCCCCTCCTTAAGAAGACCCTCCCCTAAGGCTCCCACCTTCCTGTAGACCTCCTTCAGGCCTACCTTAATCCATCCTTAGTGGTCTACAGTAGGCTGGGCAGGAGCAATCTCTTGTGGCAGTGTTGCGGATGGAAATTATATAATATCTAGCTATCTATCTATATATATATTTGTGCACACACGCACAGTTATAGACTTCTTGTTCTCCACAGTGCGTATAGGTCCCTTAGCACAAAACATTGAAACAAGGCTACCAAACTCAGCGCTGGAGGTCTGAATGCATCTTACATACAGTTTCTTCACATTCCTCTGTATGTTCATTTTACAGAGAATACCCCAGCTACCCAATCCTGTATTCATGTATCCTTTCTGAAAAAAGTACAAAGACAAAATCTCAGAAAAGATTTTGAAGATGATGAGAATAGCGTCAAAATAAACAGCTCAAAAAGAGCATCTCAAAACATGACAAACTAATCTTTTTTTTAAATACACAAGGTAAAGAAGACAACAAACTGCTGATTACATGAGCATTAAAAACCCAAATAAATCAAAGGGGTCCTTTTACTAAGGTACGCTGAAAAATGGCCTATGGTAGTGTAAGTGTGTGTTTTGGGTGCACGCAAATCCATTTTTCAGCACGCCTGCAAAAAAATGGCATTTTAAAAATTTTGCCGAAAAATTGGCACGCGAGCATTTTGGGTCTGAGACCTTACTGCCAGCCATTGGCCTAGCGGTAAAATCTCACACGGTAAGTGGATGGTAATGACCTACACACGTCAAATAAAAATTATTTTTCCGACTTGCATATCGGGCGTATGCCAAAAATGAAGTTACCGCAAGAGCCAAAAGGTAGTCGGGTGGTAACTCCATTTTGGCATGAGTTGGGCGCGCGTAGACGCTTACGTGGCTTAGTAAAAGGGCCCCTAAGAAGGGCATAATCAAAAGGGACATCCTCGTTTTGATTTGGAAGTTCTTGCAAAACGTCCCCATCCAGGGGTGGGGAAACCCATATTTTTGAAACAAGATGGATGTCCATCTTTCGTTTCGATAATACGGTCAGGGACGCCCAAATCCTGAAATCTGGTCGTCCTTAGAGATGGTCGTGCCTAGACTTGGTCGTTTCTGATTTTCGTCCATAATGGAAACCAAGGACGTCCATCTCAGAAATTACCAAATGCAAGCCATTTGGTCATGGGAGGAGCCAGCATTTCTAGTGCACTGACATGCCAGGGCATCAACTGGGCACCCTAGGGGGCACTGCAGTGGACTTCATAAATTGCTCCCAGGAACATAGTTCCCTTACCTTGTGTGCTGAGCCCCCCGAACCCCCCCCCCCCGAAACCCACTACCCACAACTGTACACCACTACCATAGCCCTTACGGGTGAAGGGGGGCACCTAGATGTGGGTACAGTGGGTTTCTGGTGGGTTTTGGAGGGCTCACTGTTTCCTCCACAAACGTAGCAAGTGGGGAGAGGGGAGGGCCTGGGTCTGCCTGCCTGAAGTGCATTGCACTCACTAAAACTGCTCCAGGGACCTGCATACTGCTGTGATGGACCTGAGTATGACATCTGAGGCTAGCAAACAATATTTTTAAAGATGTTTTTTGAGGGTGGGAGGGGGTTAGTGACCACTGGGGGAGTAAGGGGAGGTCATCCCCGATTCTCTTTGGTGGTCATCTGGTCATTTTGGGCATCTTTTTGTGCTTTGGTCGTAAGAAAAGCACGACCATGTAAAGTCATCCTTGTTTCTTTCGATTATGGGTTGAGGACATCCTAGTGTTAGGCATGCCCAAGTCCCGCCTTCGCTACACCTCCAATATGCCCCCTTGAACTTTGGCTGTCCCTGCGATGGAAAGCAGTTGGGGACGTCCAAAATTGGCTTTCAATTATACCGATTTGGACGACCCTGTGAGAAGGACGCCCATCTTCCGATTTATATCGAAAGATGGGCGTCCTTCTCTTTCGAAAATGAGCCCAAAAGTGATTTAACCAGCCAGAAATGACTGGTTGAGATCAATCCGAAAGTACTTTGAGATGGACAAATTCAGATTGTTGGTTCAAACGTTGATACTATCTAGACTTGACTATTGCAATGTCAACTATATTGGCTGCTCAAAAATTCTAGGAAAACTTTTACAACTTCTGCAAAACACAGCCGCTAGGTTGAAATTTTTTGCTAGATCTGATTCGCCATCTTTGCTACTTAAGAAATTGCACTGGTTGTCTGTACTGGCTAGAGTAAAGTTTAAACTCTGTACTTTAGTTTTTAAGATTATGTATGGACATGCTCCGCTATATTTGATCGATGGGATGATGTATCTTTCTGATGTAGTTAATAGTAGAACTCGTAATCAAATGCTGCTCTGTTTTCCCTCAGTCAAACAGATTTAAAAATGGTAAATGTTTGATTGTTCTTTTTTTTTACCAGGCAGTGTCGGTATGGAATTCACTGCCATTGCAGATCCATGTCTTGCAAAATTATTTTTTTGTAGGGAAATTAAAACTCATCTATTAAATTTTTTTATTTATAACCATTTAAATTTTTACAAGCGATAAAACAACTTGCTGGAAATACAGAGAAAGTAATATATAGGAATTATTTCAGTCAGGTAATTTTATTCTCTTTCTTAGACCACTAAATAGGGAGAGTGAAACAAGACAAGGAGATCAATTAAACAGTAAACAGAAAAAAAAACGTGGTATTAACCTGATTATCCCCAGATATTACTCGTCTAATTCATTATTCCACATTGATCATCTGGTTGGCTTCTTCAAGGCCAATACGGTGTATAGTCAAATCATTTAATTGAAAACATACTTAATTATCCGATATTAGTTAGAAATAATACATCTGATTACATTCTTTCTCTTTTAAAAACCAGAAGTTATTTAACAATACATATACTTAAGTCTCTAATTCAAATCCCACTGATTAAAGTAATCCCAGTTTTCACAGGCTTCACTCCTTTTAAAGTAATAATTTAGGAAATATTTCTGAGGAAAACTTTAGGAGTCATACCCAGAACTCTGGGAAAAACAATAATCTCGATATTAATCATCTATAATAATATTCATTTTATTATTCAAAGTTTCTGGTCTATTATCATTTTCAAAATCATAACCAGTTCTTGTTCGTGTAGAATCATTTGTTATATCAATTTTTCACTCTCAAAGGGTTCAGTTAAATTGTCCATGTAACTCTAAAATAAAATTATATCTGAAAGAAAATTATTTACTGCCACCGTTAGGTCCCGAAGTACCTTCCAGATGGTATTCAATGTAACCTCCATGGGAGCCAAAAACTCCAAGTTGATTTCTCTTAGGTGTTTACGAGTGGTTCCGCCGATTCGGGTTCTGTTGTAAACGTCCTCCGTTTCAGCATATGCCTCTAACTCACTCCTCCACTCCTTTGGACATGGTGGTTGAATAATTCGGGAGCGATGGAGTTGTTTTTTCCAGGTCCAAGAGCGTCAACGCTCCTTCGCCGGCGCTAATCAAAGGACTTGCCAACCCTTTCATCTGTGGGCAGTTCGTCGCGCAGCGGTCCCGCACTTGCTGCTCAGGGGACAAAACGCTGGCCATCGGCAGCTGACTGCCGGTTGTCGCTTTCCTCTCAGTTAAGGTGACTGCGAAATTTATGTAAAGAAGACGAAACTTCAGCGGGCAACTGGGCCATTAGGCATACGAACTTCAGGTCGCCATCTTAGCACTCTCCCAGTTTGGGACACTGTTTGTCTGGTTTCTCCTCAGAGGCCTGTCTGATATGGGTAACCCTTCACCATAGCCCTCTGAGTCATTGAAACACAGCAGCCCCTCCACCACTACAAGGTGGTGTCCCTTCAGAGGGGAAAACTCATCTATTTAACAAACATTTTGATCGGATTTTATTTGTAAATTTTCAATTTTCCTGGTTGTCTTAAATTTGTGATCCACATTGAACTATTTTTGGTATTGCGAAATAGAAGAACTGTATAGTATAGTATAGCAATGCCAGGCCAGTAATATCACTTGTTCGGTCTAACCCTTCATGTTTAGCAGCACTTAACCAGATAGTGCTGCTGAAAATGTCTGGTTAGGGCCCAAAGCAACACCAGCTATTTTGTGTATTTTAAATCTTTTTATTGATTATTAGGAATCAGCAGCTCTTTTAGGGGCATTCCAGAGCAGAGTGCCAATACTTAGCACTTTGCCACTCAAGGTAACCACTTAATGAAGACCGCATAAAAGTCAGTCTTACCTTTGTGTGGTTTACCATAGCCAGTTAAATACGGAATATCCCTGGCTCTGTATACCCAGAAATTCAATGCTGGAGCCTGGACATAGTGTCGCATTGAATTTCTGGGGTAACACAGGCGGCAGTAAGCATAAATACTGATTGGACCCAATATTCAACCAGCAGCAAAGTGATTTTGCAATACAAAATACCCACCACTTCTCCCACAAAATCATAAAAAAAAGCACCATTTTAACATCCATACGCTCATAACTAGCTCATGGATGACTGCCTGGGAGCCACTCAGCAAGATGGCCGCATGATCTCGAGCTCCCAGAGGTCATCTCCCTTAATTCCTCCTGGGGACCACATACTCATTTGTAGCTCATTAAACAGGTTCTTGGATTAAGGGAGGCACAGTTGGTGACTGGTCGGAGCATTCAGGTGGCACTTTTCATTTCTCTGGCACTTCCCTGCAGCAGTTCGGGAGCAGGCCAATTAGGCGTGGAGCGCGGGTGCAGCTGCCTTGTTGGAACGAATGAGTAGACCATCTGAGGCCCTACAAGGTGAAATGCACAGTGAGAACTTGGAACCGGAGCAGTGGTGGAGGGAACACCAGCGAAAATGTGAGCCCTGTTTGTCAGGTGACTGGAAGAGAGCTCAGGGACAGCACGTGACTGCACTCACGGAGGCCTGTTTCTGGGGAAGCTCCAGTAAGAACGGCTTCAGGCTGAGTTTTGGTAGACTTTTTTGCCTGCATGGAGGGCCCAGATCAACTGGTTGTGGGAAATTAGTTTTTTTTCCCTCCACCTTACTCAGAGCAGAATGGACGAGGTTAGTGAGTATTCTGCCACTCTGTTCCAGAGAATCAGCTTGAGGTATCTCCACAACTCCAAGCTTCTGGTATAGTAGAGCTGATATAACACCCTAGAAGCAGGGGGTTACAATATTACACAAATAAGATGGGCTATGTCCATGTAATACTTCAAAATTAGTTGTCAATCTTTTAAAATCAACATGGAAATCAACAGACAACCACTGATTCTGATGCATAGAATGACATGGTCGTAGGGATGCAATAGAAAGAAATATATAAAGTGATTTCAAATAAAAACCATATGGCCTATCTAGCCTGCCCATCCATACCATCTACTATCCCTTTCTCTCTAATGCCATTGTATCGCTCCATGGTGCGACCGCACCTTGAGTATTGTGTTCAATTCTGGTCGCCACATCTCAAGAAAGATATAGTAGAATTGGAAAAGGTGCAGCGAAGGGCGACTAAAATGATAGCGGGGATGGGACGACTTCCCTATGAAGAAAGACTAAGGAGGCTAGGGCTATACAGCTTGGAGAAGAGACGGCTGAGGGGAGACATGATAGAGGTATATAAAATAATGAGTGGAGTGGAACAGGTGGATGTGAAGCATCTGTTCACGCTTTCCAAAAATACTAGGACTAGGGGGCATGCGATGAAACTACAGTGTAGTAAATTTAAAACAAATCCGAGAAAATGTTTCTTCACCCAACGTGTAATTAAACTCTGGAATTCGTTGCCGGAGAAAGTGGTGAAGGCGGTTAGCTTAGCAGAGTTTAAAAAGGGGTTGGACGGTTTCCAAAAGGACAAGTCCATAAACCGCTACTAAACGGACTTGGAAAACTCCAAAATTCCAGGAATAACATGTATAGAATGTTTGTACGTTTGGGAAGCTTGCCAGGTGCCCTTGGCCTGGATTGGCCGCTGTCGTGGACAGGATGCTGGGCTCGATGGACCCTTGGTCTTTTCCCAGTATGGCATTACTTATGTACTTATGTACTATGTGCTTATCTCATGTTCTGAATTCAGATAGGTTAGTTATACATTCACCAGTGGCTGTAAACATGTAGAATGGAATTTTAGAAACGGCATCTCAAAGCCAAAATAGATGTACAAAAGGCTCGTGGCTCTGCAGGGACATTTGCTGAAACCCTGAGATGAATATCCAAAAGTGTGCAAGATTGGCCTCGGAAATGATTGTCCACAAAAATTTCATGGTCAGAAAAAAAATCCATGGTGGTATAAAATATAGATGTCCAGATCCCACGTGCCAATTGCCTGACGCATTTGAGGAAACAGAAAAACATTTGTAGGGTGCATGACTTCATTTCCAACCCTGACTCTCCCTGCGTTACATGTATTCTTACTTGGACATCCATCTTTAACACTGCCCCAGGCATGCCTCATCCGTGGATGTCCATTTGTGAACCGCCATTACACATGGACTTTTGTATTTCCCCTATCTAAAACGGGGGGACTGGATGATTTCATAACATGGAAATCTGTAGTAGGCCCATGGGGATGTTCATATCACATTTTTAAATTTTATTTTGCAAAATTATAATTTAATTTACAAGTGGATACTTGATAAGCAAAACAGACATATATTTTCTGTATTTTAACAGCAATTAAGGAAATAGGATAATAAAGAAAAACATTATTAATCTTCTTTAGACCACAAAAATAAGGGAGGAGTTAACATATTATTCAGGAGAAAAACTTTAGGAATAAGTTCATAAGTGGATATTGCTTTGCACATTTTTTACTCAGACCTTAAAAATCTTAATCTCAATCTCAGACGTCAAGTTGTTACTAATTTCTTAGATTCTACAAAAGTTCTTAGTTGTTCTGGTTAGAAAAAGATGTATTTAAGACCTAAATATTTTATTACACATTTACAAGGATAATTAAGATAAAATGAAGCACCTAACATATCACATTTTTAAAATAAGCACCATCACTTGCTCTGAGCAGACCTTAGTGCTGTATCATTGAGTTTTGCATTAAGATGTTTAGAAAGGTCGTGTGCACTAGGGCATCAGTCATTCCTGCAATGCTGCCTCCATTTAATGCCTTTGAAGAACTGCATTCATGTTACACCAGTTCAATTGAGTTGAAGATTGGAACTGCAGCTTAACACCACCTGACAAACCCTGTCAGTTTTCATTTTGCCACTTCTGTCCCACTGCCTAAACAATGGACAAATACAAAATAAATCGTAAGGCCAACCCTACAGAATACACAATCCTTCCTAAATAAAACTGTCAGTGCAGTCTTGTGAACAATATAAAGCTGTCTAGTTCACTTACAGTTTCTTACCCATCCACACCCAGTCATTGAATACATATCAAGTTACGTTATTTAGATAAGACAGTAAGGAATCTATAGGGACCAGTATGATACCGAATTAGCATGAGTTAATGGTGAAAATTAATGAATGGTAACTAAAATCTCAAGAATATCATTTGGGGGTGTTCTTTTCTCATTTGTTAACTGACTGGTCATAAGTACATAAGTAATGCCATACTGGGAAAAGACCAAGGGTCCATCAAGCCCAGTATCTTGTCCACGACAGCGGCCAATCCAGGCCAAGGGCACCTGGCAAGCTTCCCAACATACAAACATTCTATATATGTTATTCCCGGAATTGTGGATTTTTCCCAAGTCCATTTAGTAGCGGTTTATGGACTTGTCCTTTAGGAAACCGTCCAACCCCTTTTTAAACTCTGCTAAGCTAACCGCCTTCACAACTTTCTCCGGCAACGAATTCCAGAGTTTAATTATACATTGGGTGAAGAAAAAATTTCTCTGATTTGTTTTAAATTTACTACACTGTAGTTTCATCGCATGCCCCCTAGTCCTAGTATTTTTGGAAAGCGTGAACAGACGCTTCACATCCACCTGTTCCACTCCACTCATTATTTTATATACCTCTATCATGTCTCCCCTCAGCCGTCTCTTCTCCAAGCTGTATAGCCCTAGCCTCCTTAGTCTTTCTTCATAGGGAAGTCGTCCCATCCCCGCTATCATTTTAGTCGCCCTTCGCTGCACCTTTTCCAATTCTACTATATCTTTCTTGAGATGCGGCGACCAGAATTGAACACAATACTCAAGGTGCGGTCGCACCATGGAGCGATACAACGGCATTATAACATCCTCACACCTGTTTTCCATACCTTTCCTAATAATACCCAACATTCTATTCGCTTTCTTAGCCGCAGCAGCACACTGAGCAGAAGGTTTCAGTGTATTATCGACGACGACACCCAGATCAATATCAATATTCAATTCATGGCGTTCAGTGTATTTTTAAACGCTGACTGTCATAGGCAGAATTAGCCCACAATATTTAATGCTGAGTCATATCCAGGCACCAGCATTGAATATCTGGGGGTAATTTGCCATGTGCTGGCCACTGGAGCTTATATGGGACCCAGCCCATATACAGATGGAGTCTGCATAAGTGTCTTTATGTGGTGCCCGGCTAAATATTGGCCAGGACACATATAAGGGGTGCAGGAGACCTCACCACCTCCCAACTCTCTCTTCCCTAGCCCACAATCCGAATCCCCCCCTTCCACCCCCAATTCGAGGCACCCAAGTTAAAGAATTACCCCTTCATTTGTGGTAACTACCTATGTATAAATGGTATCATTTATCAGGTTTGATATACCACTTAAATTGCAGTGCAAAACAAAGCAGTTTACAATATAAATAGACACAGAATCAATATAAAATAGAAAAGAACTCCATTAGCAGGAAAGAGACTCCCAATCTCATAAGAAGCACCCACAAAAATATTCATACTGTCCTATGTTCCAATCTGTTGTCTGACCTATGGGAAAAGGGACAGACTAACAGGAATTATGGGTAGTTGAAAGCAACTTGGAAAACAAAAGATTTAAGTCTGATATGATGTGGTAAAGAGTTCCACAAAGCTGGAAAATAGAATGCACATTTCCTTGTTGATTCTCATCTTACATGAGAAGGATTAAGTAGAACTAACCTGCTATCGTTTAGGGATCGGAGCATTTGTGCTGAGTATAAGGAATAAGTGCATTAAGTATGGAGACACTCCTCTATATAGAACCTTATGGGTTAAAGTCAATATCTTAAATTGGATTCTATATTCAATTGGAAGCCTTTGTAACCATTTCAAAAGTGGAGTAACATGGTCTTTGCGTTTCACATGACACAGTATTGTGGGAGCAAAAAGGCTATATATATAAAAAACATTATATATAGAACTACATGGCAGTATACAATATAGCTATATGGAACAAATATATACATGTGGTACCACAAGTCAGAACCAGGCTCATGACAGTGGCTGGAACACCACCTGTAAATTGTTTATGAACATAGTGACCCTTCAGCATGACACAAGTGGGACAGTATTGTGGCTCCTCAAGTGATAATACCTGAAACAGACAAGATTGTTTTGATAAACATTCAGGGTCCGTTTATCAACAGTAAGGCAAAGATTCATGTCACAAAAACCAGCTGAAGCCTGCAGTTTCTACATAAAGAGAGTCTATAAACCTAGGCAAAAGGGTTGCATGCTTTCCAGATGATCTGAAGTGCAGGATGTCTGGTGCCATCTACATCCAGGTTGTATATTTGATATATTATTACTATTGGGCTAGGATATGTGGCTGAACTCAAAGCCTACCTTAATGTTTAATGTACATTTGCTCTGATCTAATTACTAGATAAGCCCATCTTTGTCATTATCCTTGTCTTTTCATTTTGTTCTTGCTCCTATGTAAATAAGTAAATCTATAATGTTTGGGTGCGGTTTCAGTTCTATTAGAATTTGAGTTTTAGAATTTGGATCTATACATAAAGGAAATGTAATTACTTTCTAGATATTATACTATTTAAATACCAGAGTGTTACTGTTACATACTTTTCCATCATTAATTCCTAATTACCTCTCCTGTATACTGGGACGAAGTAATCTGTATTTGCACTACAGTATAGTTGTAGCAGTGTTTATCAATTGCTAATCTCTTCAAGTTGAATTTGGTTATACCCATATATGCAACATTACAATAATCATAGTGAGAATTAATAAATGCAAAAAAAGAGTATGTGTAGGGTGTCAGCATCTAAATAGTAGAGCCAGAAAATCTAATTTTAATACAGCAGAAATCTGAGGAGAAAAAGTGAGCTCTGAATCTAATATGACACCCAGATGTTTGAATGAGGGAACAGTAGGAATAAGTGTGTCAAATAAATGAACCATAGTGGTGGTGGTGGTGGTGGTGGTGGTGGGGGGGGGGGGGGGGTAGAACCATCTTGGTTAATCAACAGGCAAACAGTCTTTCAAGTATTTAACACTAAGCAATTATTATGTAGCCAAACAGCTACTTCCTAGAGACAATTCTGTACAGAAAAATGGTTAATAGAGCCCTTTGAATCAAAAGATAGTCATCTGCATGTGTGTATACACTAATACCAAGTGTTTGAATTAATAAGGCTAGTGGACTAGTGGGCTAACAAAAAGATTGAAGAGTAAAAGAGAAAACTCATCCCTGGGGCACTCCGCACTCAACAGACTGGAAGATTCTGATGAAGACTTACCTAAAAGGTATGATAGTGAAGAAGAGAGAACTAGTTCCAAACTGTGCCTTCAATACCAAGAGATGCTAGCCTATCAAATAGTAGCGTATGATTTAAGACAAAAGCCACAGAAAGATCTAATGAAACTTCCAGTGCAATATTTATTAGGATTTATTTACCGCCTTTTTGAAGGAATTCACTCAAGACGGTGTACAGTAAGAATAGATCAAACATGAGCAAGAGGCAATTACAGCAGTAAAAATATTCAAGTAACAATACAAAGTATAGCATGGTATACTACCCTCAAATGTACTGTTATTTGCTCAGTAAGGCTGCAAGAACAGTTCTGTACTAAAACAAATTCTAAAATCTGATTGCTGAGGATGCAGTGCATTGATAGATTCAACTGGAGTCTGAAGTTGAGCAAGGACTACTGATTCAAATAATTTTAGATAAAAAGGACAAGTTAGAGACTAGACGGATACTTGAAGGACGCAAAGGATCCAAATTACTCTTTCAGAATAGGTTATACTATTGCTGTCTTAAAAGTAGAAGGAACCTGCCCAGATGAGACTTTCGGAGACTATCCTATATAATAAAACTCACCTCCAACGTTCTAATGCTTGGGACCGTGGCTCCCTCAGCAGGTGGTCTACTAGGCAGCATCGAACTCAATGACGTCAACAAACACAGCTGAACGCAGGAACTGGCTGCTGGCATGTGCAAAAAAAAAAGAAAAAAAAAGGCACCAGACCCACAGTAACAAAAAAAAAAAAAAAGAAACCCAAAAGGGTGAAGAGAGAGCCTCCGGGCAACTCAGCAGGGGCCCTCGACCACACTGCAAGCTGCAGGAAGCTGAACAGCCCTCTGGACCCGCACTAACAAAACAAAAACAAAGGTGAAGACACAGCCTCCAGCGTATCAGCAGGGGTCGACTATAACGCAAGCTGCTTGAAGCCTAGCAGACGGACCAACTTTCCTAACAGCAGGTACACTTATGGGAGAGAAAGGGCAGGAAAAAAAAAAAGAAAAGGAACTGAAAAACCAGGGGGGGGGGGGGGGGGGGGGACTACCCTGCACCTCAGACAGAAGGAAGGGGTCATACACACACACACACACACAACACACAACACACAGTCTTTCACTCTTTGTGTGACACACACTCTCAAACACACACACTCTCTGACACACACACATGTTCTCTCTCATATGCAGGGAGGGGGGGGGAGGAAAAGAGAGGGGCCTGGAACTTCAAGGGGAGACAGACAAAAACACATGGAGAGGGGGGAGAGAACAGAATGAGAGGGAAAGGGGAGAGGACAAATGTTACACATGGAGGGCATGGACAAAAGAGCACAATCGCAGGATTAAAACAAGGAAAAGTTACTGAAAATACAAACACATGGGGGGGAGGGGACTACTCTGCAACACGGACAGAAGGAAGGGGTCATGCACACACACAAATACACACACACAGAGACAGACACACTCTCACACACACTCACTGCTCGCCCCTGTGGTCCCAGAACTTCAAACACAAAAGGTGGGGGTAACTGCACATCTGACAGAATGAGGGGGTCATGCACACACGCAGACACATACTCTGGCACACTGTAGCTCTGTGTCACACACACACTCTTTTCCACTCTCTGTGTCTCACTGTGACACACACTCAAACACACACACTTTACTAACAACTCTACAGATACCAAAAAAAAAAAAAACATTGCTAGCGCCCGTTTCCTTACAAACAGAAACGGGCCTTTTTTACTAGTTAGATGAATAAATGGAATGAGTCCAGTATGGGACATTTATGGTCGGTGTGAAGGAATTGGATCTAAAGATCAGGTAGTACAGCATTTTTTAAATTTAGAATTTATTCACTTTGTCCAATCAAAGAAAATACAAGAAATGATATTCATATTAACATAAATTCAATTAAAGCATCATAATAAAAAACACCAACATGCCCCCATTAAGAGAGTAGCAAAAAAGAAAAAACCATAACCATAATTGAGTTAAATTAATCACATATTTAAAACCTATCTTTTCAAGAAATGTTATGATTAAGCACTCTGTCAATAACTGTTCCTCACTGCTTTTAAGTGTATAACAATGTAAGCCCCATTGAACCAAAACTTGTTTTTCCATAATTGTGGGATATAAGAATGAATAAGTAAATAAATATTAGGCGCAGTCATGAGTATATTATTTCTCATGACCTTTAAGAAATATGTCAAGCTGTAAAGAATCCCCCCCAAAAAAACATCCCTAGGGGGCACGCAATGAAGTTACAAAGTAGTAAATTTAAAATGAGAGAAAACATTTCTTCACTTAACATGTAATTAAACTCTAGAATTTGTTGCCAGAGAATGTAGTAAAAGCAGTTAGCTTAGTGGAGTTTAAGAAAGGTTTGGATGGCTTCCTAAAGGAAAAGTCCATACACCATTATAAAAATGGACGTGGGGAAAAGTCCACTGCTTATTTCTAGGATAAGCAGCATAAAATGTATTGTACTGGTTTGGGATCTTGCCAAGTAGTTGTGGATTGGCCACTACTGGAAACAGGATGCTGGGCTTGATGGATCTTCGGTCTGTCCCAGTATGGCAATACTTATGTAGGTAATAAGACACTTACATGGATATTTAAGAAAGAAAATTGTTCCCAAGGCTAAGACATGCGATTTTAAAGCCAATAAGGCCTTTCTTCTGAGTTGCGTAGCCTTGGAAATATCTGGAAAACAATCTTCTCTTCACAAAAACTCACATCTTTTTTTAACAATTTCAAAATCAAAAATTTCTCATCCATTCACAAATGTAACTAATAAGGTAGCTCTAGTACTAATAGCATCTTGCGTATCTTCCAAAAAAAGCTGTTAGATCAACAAGGGGTTGATCAATTGGTGACATCTGAGGTAGACCTAATTGGAGCTTCTTTTTAACAGCTAAATAAGAATTACTCAAGGAAATTGTCTCAGATGTTGGTAAATTCAGAATTTCTTTGAGGTATTTCCTCAAAAGGATTTCTGGAGATAATAAATTCTAGGAAAATTCAAAAATTACAGATTATAAACTCCTCTGTCATTTTCTATCATTTCAAGTTTTACGTGCTTAGCATAAGAATCATTGAAAGTCAAGATTGAAACAGCCTTTTAAGCTGAAACTTGAGATTTATAAGATATGTGCGTTTACTAAGCCACGTAAGCGTCTACGCATGCCCAATGTGCTCCAAAATGGAGCTATCACCTGGCTACCATGTGGCTCTTGCGATATTTATTTTTGGACACGCGTATCAAATGTGCGCCAAGTGGCATTTACACTAATCAGATCACATCCTTAATATATTCTATTGCGTGTAATCTTCTTTTTACTAGGAGGAAAAGCCTCACGTGTCGTGATGTACCTCCGTGACCTGCAGTTAAACTGTCACACATTTACGGAGTACTTCACTAGCATCATCGGCATAAAAACCTCTCAAGTGGCATTTGACACGCATAGGTCATTACCGCCCGGTTACCACGCAAGTCTTTACTGCTAGGTCAATGGCTGGCGGTAAGGTCTCAGACCCAAAAAGGACGCATGGCAATCTTCATTTTACCACACATCCATTTTCGACAAAAAAGTTTTAAAAGGCATTTTTCACAGGTGTGCTGAAAAATGATTCTACATGCGCCCAATACACGCATCTACACTACCACAGGCCATTTTTCAGCGCACCTTTGTAAAAGGACCTCTTATTTTTATGGAGATTTTAGACCTATGAGTGACAAAACTGGATAACCCTTTAGGAACACTAATTTTGATTGTTATTGTGGGTGTCTGAGGTCTTTTTCTCTATTTAAGAAAGGGTTTAGATGGACATTTCTGTCAATGGAGAAGGGTGAATAGTGGAGTGCCGTAAGGATCTATACTGGACCTGGTGCTATTTAACAGAGCAGGTGGGGGAAGAGAGGTTGGTGGTTGGGAGGCGAGGATAGTGGAGGGCAGACTTATACGGTCCGTGCCAGAGCCGGTGATGGGAGGCGGGACTGGTGGTTGAGAGGCGGGAAATACTGCTGGGCAGACTTGTATGGTCAGTGCCCTGAAAAAGGCAGGTACAAATCAAGGTAAGGTATACACATATGAGTTTATCTTCTTGGGCAGACTGGATGGACCATGCAGGTCTTTTTCTGCCGTCATCTACTATGTTACTATGTATAAATGATCTGGAAATCAGAACATCTGAGGGGATGAAATTTGCAGATGACACAAAACTATTCAAGGTTGTTAAAACACATGCGGACTGTGAAAAATTGCAGGAAGATCTTAGGAAATTGGATGGCTGGGCATCCCAACGGCAGATAAATTTAATGTAGACAAATACAAAGTGATGCACACGTTGGGAAGAGCAATCTGAGTTCCTCAAGAAAAAGATCTAGGTGTCTTTGTAGACATGCTGGGATTGGTAGCATGGAATGTTGTTACTATTTGGGTTTCTGCCAGGCAGGGGCGTAGCCAGACACCCAAGTTTGGGTGGGCCTGGACCCAAGGTGGGTGGGCAGAACTCCGCCTTGTCCTACAAGTGATTTGGTTTCTCCCTCTCTCGCCTGCATGCCATATGGTCTTTCAAGCATCCCCTCTCCCCCATATACCTTTTAAATAGCAGATTTTCACCGGCAGCAAACAGTTGTTGGGAGTTTTTGGCTGGTGGGGCTTGGGGTCCCTGCCAGCCACATTATAGGTGTGCTGCTACTTGGTGGGCCTGAACCTAAAGTGGGTGGGCCTGGGCCCACCCCAGCCCACCCTTGGCTACGCCACTGCTGCCAGGTACTTGTGACCTGGATTGGCCACTGTTGGAAGCAGGATACTGGGCTAGATGGATTATTATGTTAAATTTTGTGCAATTATTTGTAAAGATACTGTTGACCCATTTAGATATTTTTGTACATAGTTATCGAGTTCACGTTTTCCTCACATTATTTTGTGGCAGAATAATGATTTGGCAAATTTTGGGCATTTATGCATGTAATTGGTGCAGAAATCTAAGCATCTATTTTATTGAATTACACTTTGTGCACAGGGCCCTACATGCATTAATAATATCATACTGTGTCCTCTTTTCCTGTATAAGGGCCTCGATCAGATCTGTTCTTTATGATCTTTTCAAAGATCGCTCATCATTTTGCACAAAAAGGAAAGTTTGAGAGTCTCTGAAAAAGCCCCAAAATCCCTGAGATAAGGGAAATGCTTTATTCTAACATTTTCCTATACAAAGAACAGACAATGCAAATGTGCCATTTTCAGAATACAGTTCATATTTTAATAGTCTACTAGAGCCAGTAAATTGTTTTCTATGACTTGTATAATCTGTCTCAATACTGTACTTATGATGCTTGGAGCTGGGCCAGTTTTTATTTTCTTGCGCATTTCTGGGATGTAAATTGAGGACCAGGGATTTATTTAATCCTCTTCAATTGTACAATAGTTAACCATATTCACAACCAAATAGCTTTTCAGTCGATGCCACTTTCAAGTTCAGAAAAATTTATGAGTTTTGCCTAATTGACCAAAAGAATAAATACAACAGACCTATTGTGTGAGACTATAATAGTGATTTTTTTGCACAGAAGGAAACCCAGGGGTCCTTTTACTAAGGTGCGCTGAAAAATGGCTTGCGGTAGTGTAGGCGCGCGCTAATCCTTTTTTCAGCGTGATTGTAAAAAAGCCCTTTCTTAAATTTTTGCCAAAAATTGACGTACGGCAAAATAAAAATTGCCGCATATCCATTTTGGGTCTGAGACCTTACCGCCAGCCATTGACCTAGTGGTAAAGTCTCATGCGGTAACCGGGCGGTAATGATCTACGTGTACCAAATGCCACTTGGCACGCATAGCTGATGCATGCCAGAAAATAAAAAAATATTTTTCGGGCGTGCATAGCGGATGTGCACCAAATGAAATTACCGCAAGGGCCATGTGGTAACCCTGCGGTAACTCCATTTTGGCTTGCATTGGGCATGCGTAGACACGTATGTGGCTCAGTAAAAGGGCCCCCCAGTCTTTGCTTTGCACCATAACATCTAGGAAACACACCTACAGATCATTTGAAACCTATACTAAAATTATTACTGAGATTAGAATAGGGAAAGGGAATGGGACTTGATAAACTGCTTTTCTGTGGTTTTTGAAACTACATTCAAAGTGGTTTACATATTATATACAGGTTATTTTTTGTACCTGAGGCAATGGAGGGTTAAGTGACTTGCCCAGTCACAACAATTTGCAGTGAGAATCAGTGGCATGCCTTGGCTGGCTTCCACCCAGGGCGGATCGTCGCTGCGCCCCCCCCCCCCCCCCCCCCAGGTGCAGCATCGTCCGTCCCCCCTGAGTGCAGAGTCCCCCCGGCACATCACTGTCCCACCCCCGGCACATCACCTCCAAGCCCCCACCCCCTGGGTGCATTCTTCTTACCTGCTGGGAGAAGCTGAAAGGCTGTCAGCTCCTTGGTTCCCTGCTCCCTCTGCCCTGGAATGGGAAGCAACAGCAGAGGGAGAAGAACCAAGGAGACAACAACTGTGTGGCTGCTCCCTGCAACCCTCCTGCAGCGTGCACCTGGGTCGGACTGCCCCCACCGCCCCGCCCTCAGTACGCCACTGGTGAGAACTGAACCCGGGGCCCCAGAATCAAAGTCTGCTTGCACTAACCTCTAGACTACTCCTCCACTCCAATAAAATGGTTAGTATTTTTTTTTTAACTGCACTAACAGCATCCCTTGTTCTCTTTTCTAGAATATTCTGGTTACTCTGTAGAAGGGATAGACAAGTCAGAGAGAAGTATACCATGATAGCACATTAAATGATGGTAGAAAAAGTCAAATTTGTTTATGCCCAGTAAGGTGGGTAGGGCTGTAACTGCCACTCTGAAGGTTAATATCTCCCATGCCTTTTTCATAGGAAAGTAACTTTCTCCATGGAAGTTTGTCCCCTCTCCCTCCAGAAATGCAATTGGTTTCCATGTGTCTTGTCCGTAAGGAAGGTGAGCCCTTAGGTCCCGTAAGGCCCCGAAGGACCTCAAAGGACAGCCGTGCAACCCCAAGTCTTCACCCGCGGCGACCGCCGTTCACCAAGGGTTGAGCCCCCAGCTGCAGGCGGTCAACGGGACTTCAGGAGCCGCGGGGTTGACGGACTGACCTGGACTGGAACCAGGATAGAAGCGGGCAGATGGAATAGAGAGTCCACAAACAGGCAGCAGCTCTGGGCAGGCAGCTAACAACGTAGTCAGAGTCAGGCAAGAGGTCAAGGCAGGCAGCTAGCAGAGAAAACCAGGAAACAGTCCAAAACCAGCAACACCAGGAAATCAACGGAACACAGGAACCACGGAGACTGGCCTCGGGTAACAGAACCTGAAGCAACCTCCTTCCTCAGACTCATTCCTTAAATACTGTTCGGCAATCAGCCGCCCAGCCCCTGTAGACATAGCTGGCCAATCAGAACTTGGTTATCGACGGAACTCTTCTGATTGGCTCTGACCGACCTCCCAGGCGGGTCTATCGTGCTGGCCTTCCAGTCTAACTCCTCTGAGGCGGAGCTTGGGGTTCCCGCGCCCAAGAATGAAGGGAACGCCGGCCATCGCGCCTCGACGCCATTTCCCTTACTGGCGCAAACACAGCCCCCGTAGCCGGTGATCGATAGTCCGGCAGCCACGATCGCCGGCCATCACCCCGGCAAGCCCCGGCTCCCCTCCGTGGCCTCAAGAAGGCCGGCCTTCGTTGTGGAGAACGCCGGCTCCTGCTCCCCGTGGAGGAGCAGCCGGAGGGAGCGACGGATGTGACACCATGTTCTTGCCCTTTAGGAATCCTCTTTGTAAATTCTGCTCTTTTTTTTTTAATCACACCACCACTTTTGTCTCCATCATCTCTGGGAGAGCATTCCAGGCATCCACCACCCTTTTCATGGAAAAAAAAAAGTTTTTCTGATGTTGCTTCGAAGTCTACCTCTCGCAGCTTCGTATCATGCCATCTAGTTCTACAGATTCCCCTTCTTTGCAAAACATTTATTCATTCATTAATACCTTTCAATAATGTAATTGCCTGTATCATACCTTCCCTTTCTCTCCTTCTCATATGTCTTCTGGTGTAGACCTTTAACCATGATGGTTGCTTTCTTCTAGACCACCTCTAATCTCTTCATATCCTTACAGAAATATGGCCTCCAGGCATAGGAGCCAACTTTTCAAAATGATTGGGGGTGAAGAAAATTTTTTTTTTACAGGTGGTGCATTTCCCCCTCTCCCCCTCCCCCATCTCCGAGTTCCAGGCCCCCTCCCTCTCCTCCGAGTGCCAGTCCCAACCCCAGCCCGACCTCTTCTCCCACAACAGTCCTCCGTCCACTCCTTGCCTTCCTGCCGCCCAGAATTTAAAACTCGCCCTCATTTTCTGTTTCCGCAAGGGCGGGACCAGAGCTGAGAGAGAAGGGAAGGCTGAAGCGCCGAGCCTGCTCGCCTTTCACTGCTGCCGCTGGGACTCGAGGTAAGATGAGTTTTAAATTCTGGGCGACAGGAAGGTGAGGACAGAGGACTATTGAGGCGGGCAGGGCGGGTTAAAATACTGGGGGTGCTTGAGTACCCACAGCACCCACGGAGTCTGCGCCTATGCCTCCAGGGCTCCTCAAATAGGGGAGAAAGATTGTCTCATTCTTTCTGCTGGTTATGCCTCTCTCTATTCAGTATATCAATCTTTTGAATTTGGCTATTGCCTTGTCACATTGTTTTACAATCTTGAGATCCTCAGATACTATCACCCCAAGGTATCTCTCCTGGTCCCTGCCTATCAGTCTCCTCTCCTATTGCATTCAGCTGTTTTGGATTTCTGCACTCCAAGTGCCTCAGTCTGCACTTCTAGCCATCTATCTCCCCTTCAGTCCATCCAGAACTCTGCCGCACGTCTTATCTTCCGCCTTAACTGATATACTCATATCACCCCTCTCCTCAAGTCACTTCACTGGCTCCCAATCAGTTACCGCATACAGTTCAAGTTTCTCTTACTCACCTACAAATGCACTCGATCTGCGGCCCCTCCGTACCTCTCTACCCTCATCTCCCCTTACGTCCCTACCCGTAACCTCCGCTCTCAAGACAAATCCCTCCTTTCAGTACCCTTCTCCACCACCTCCAACTCCAGGCTCCGCCCCTTCTGTCTCGCCTCACCCCATGCCTGGAACAAACTCCCTGAGCCCATACGCCGTGCCCCCTCCCTACCCATCTTCAAATCAATGCTCAAAGCCCACCTCTTCAATGTCGCCTTCGGCACCTAACCACTACACCTCTTCTCAGGAAAACTTATCTACCCCAACTTGACATTTCGTCCTTTAGATTGTAAGCTCTTCCGAGCAGGGACCGTCCTTAATTACTACTACTACTACTTAATTACTACTACTACTACTTAACATTTCTAGAGCGCTACTAGGGTTAAGTAGTAGTAGTAGTAAAGCTCAGCACCCTGGCATTTGAACAGTCCTCCAATTTGATCACTTCTTATTTTGTCTATTTTGACATAGATCTTCATGGCATCCCCGAAAAGGCATACTTGTCTTTTTAACCTTTTGTCAATATTGCTCAGAAAACTACTGAGCATGGCCTCACGACCAATCCCTGAGGCACTCTACTACTCACCTTTCTTTCTTCTCAGTGATTTCCATTTATCATTAACATCTGTCATCAGTCAACCAATTTCTAATTCAGTTTGCTACCTTGGCACCAAGGCTGCTCAGTTTATTCATTAGTCTCTTAGGAGGAAAAATATCAAAGGTTTTATGGTTTATTAAGTTTAATATACCCCAATTTAGTGAATTCACAGCAAGGTGGTTTACAATTCAATTAAAATGATCGAAACATCCAAAGTAGACAACATCTAAATTGTGCCTTCGATGTAGTATTATAAATCGCCTAGTCACTTTGTAAAAGAAGATGCTCACATTTACACGATAAATATGTGTGCAAATGATTAGTAAAAACTACGCTCGACCACCTCCATTTACGGAAAGCACTAAAAACAAACCTGTTCAGAAAGGCATACCCCACCGACCCAACATAAAAAAACCTGGCCACCTGCGACATAACGTAACCAAAGACCGTAATGGACATATCCTAACTCTTCCTCTTCCTCTCTAAGTTCCCCTAATGTATTTACCATACATGAACCTCATTCTACCACAATATCACCTTGTATTTGTTCTTACTGGAACTGGCTAACGCCGTTACAGTACTATGTAAGCCACACTGAGCCTGCAAATAGGTGGGAAAATGTGGGATACAAATGTAACAAATAAAATAAAAATAAATAAAATCGAATACCGACATATACGTGTGTGTGCATATATGCATGTAACTGCACGTATTTTTAGATTGTATAAAGACACATAAGTGCCTGTATTGACTTTGTAAAAACAGGTCCATACTAGGTTCCAACTTAGACTTCTTCCCTAGACAACCTTCCCTCACTGATGGAAAAATGTTTTTAGTATATGGCATATACGGGATAACAAAAAATTAAATCAGTGGTGAAGGTAAGCAGAAACCTTGTGTTATGATTACATAGCAACAAGGAGGAATCACTGCAGAATGTAGACACAAAATTATTCAGCTTTATGAGTTTTCTTTGCTTTAGTGCTTGACATGGAAGTGCTTCCTAAAAAAATGTTTCCACTTGCTAATCATTTTTCATCATGATTTTCCCTAGTGGATCTGTAGCTGTGTTTTTCCCCCTCTCTTCATTATACATTACTGCTTTGCTGTTTTGTTTTTTACTTTAAATTCTAGCATACATGCTTCTAAAGAGCTGGAGTGGAGTCGTCGTCTAGTGGTTATTACAGTGGACAAGTGGGAAAGCGCGGATTATAAATGTTACAATACAATACATTGACCCTGGAAAATAGGATTTGATTCCCACTACAGTTCCTTGTAACTCTGCACAAGTCACTTAATTTTTTGTTACATTTGCACCCCGCGCTTTCCCACTCATGGCAGGCTCAATGCGGCTTACATGGGGCAATGGAGGGTTAAGTGACTTGCCCAGAGTCACAAGGAGCTGCCTGTGCCTGAAGTGGGAATCGAACTCAGTTCCTCAGTTCCCCAGGACCATGTAGAGGTCGGCCCTTGCAGATCACCAATGTGGCCGCTCAGGCTTCTGCTTCTGTGAGTCTGACGTCCTGCACCGTACGTGCAGGACGTCAGACTCACAGAAACAGAAGCCTGTGCAGCCTTCTACATGGAATGCTGCTAGTGGAATAACGACATTCCATCTAGAATCTCCAATAGTATCTATTTTATTTTTGTTACATTTGTACCCTGCGCTTTCCCACTCATGGCAGGCTCAATGCGGCTTACATGGGGCAATGGAGGGTTAAGTGACTTGCCCAGAGTCACAAGGAGCTGCCTGTGCCTGAAGTGGGAATCGAAGTCAGTTCCCCAGGACCAAAGTCCACCACTCTAACCACTAGGCTATTATTCCACTAGCAACATTCTATGTAGAAGTCGGCCCTTGCAGATCACCAATGTGGCCGCGCAGGCTTCTACATGGAATGTTGCTAGTGGAATAGCAACATTCCATGTAGAATCTCCAATAGTAGCAACATTCCATGTAGAATCTCCAATAGTATCTATTTTATTTTTGTTACATTTCCCACTCATGGCAGGCTCAATGCAGCTTACATGGGGCAATGGAGGGTTAAGTGACTTGCCCAGAGTCACAAGGAGCTGCCTGTGCCTGAAGTGGGAATCGAACTCAGTTCCTCAGTTCCCCAGGACCATGTAGAGGTCGGCCCTTGCAGATCACCAATGTGGCCGTTCAGGCTTCTGCTTCTGTGAGTCTGACGTCCTGCACCGTACGTGCAGGACGTCAGACTCACAGAAACAGAAGCCTGTGCAGCCTTCTACATGGAATGTTGCTAGTGGAATAGCAACATTCCATGTAGAATCTCCAATAGTAGCAACATTCCATGTAGAATCTCCAATAGTATCTATTTTATTTTTGTTCCATTTGTACCCTGCGCTTTCCCACTCATGGCAGACTCAATGCGGCTTACATATTTGTATACAGGTACTTATTTGTACCTGGGGCAATGGAGGGTTAAGTGACTTGCCCAGAGTCACAAGGAGCTGCCTGTGCCTGAAGTGGGAGTCGAAATCAGTTCCCCAGGACCAAAGTCCACCACCCTAACCACTAGGCCACTCCTCCACTTAACCCTCCATTGGCCCAGGTACCAATAAGTACCCATATTTACTATGTAAACTTCTTTGAATCTAGTAGCAAAAACCACAGAAAGGCAGTATATCAAGTCCCATTTTCTTGCTAATCCCTGCTTTAAACTCCATTCAACATTTTGCATTCAAGTTGTTGGGTTTTTATTTTTTATTTATATACATTTTAAATGCTTTCTGCTTTATTTTACTGAATCCCATGTTTATGGTTTATCTTTATATATACCTTGTTTAGGAACACCATCTGTGAGAGGTCTTTTTTTGGATCCACCCTTTGTGTTGGCTTTCCTTTCTCCTGTGGAGAGATCACCTTCTGTTGGTGTTATCTTTATATACCACTTTTCCTGCAGGCATTACAAAGCAACAGAGGGGCATTTTCGATATGACATCTAAGTCCTACTTTGCAAGTTTTCCTTAAAAAGACCAAAATTCAAGTGGGGAATATAGCCATTTTCAAAACAGAAAAAGTCTATTTTTTCTGGAAATGGCTATTTGCTAGATGCTTTTGTGCTCTGTGCGTTTATCGTTTTGGTCTATTTTAAAAAAATGCACAAAATCAAGCCTAGGAGGAGCCAGCATTCTTAGTAGACTGGCCACACAGAAATCCCAATAAATGCTCTCAAGTACACAGCTCACCACTGTTCCTTTATCTTGTCTGCTGAGCCCCCCAAAACCCATTACCCCCCAACTGTACACCACTACAATAGTCCATACGGGTGAAGGGGGCATCTATGTGGGTACAGTGGGTTTAGTGAGTTTTGGAAGGCTCACAGTTTCCACCACAAGTGTAATAGGTAGGGGGAAGATATGGGCCTGGGTCCACCTATCTGCATGCACTGCACCCACTAGACTACTCCAGGGTCCTGCATGCAAAAGACCAAAGTATGACATCTGAGGCTGGTAAGTAAATGTTTTTATTCACATTTTGGGGATTGGGGTGGGAGGGGGTAGTGACCACTGGTGGAGTAAGGGGAGGTCATATCTGATTCCCTCCAGTAGTCATCTGGTCACTTAGGACACTTTTTTGTGGCTTATAATCAAATAAGTCTAGACCAAAATGTCCAACTTCTAGCCTTGGATGTTTTTGTTTTGTTCCATTATGGCAGAAAAACATCCAGATGTTAGAAATGCTCAGATCTCACCCTTAACATGCCCCCCCTTGTGATTTGAATGCACCTCTGATGGACTTCATAGAAAAACAACTAAAAATTGGTTTTGAAAATACCAATTTGGATGTTTTTGTGAGAAAAAATATGCAAATACAGATTTATGCCACTTTTTGGACGTTTTTCTCTGTTGAAAATGAGCCCCGTAGTAGATGATGGCAGATAAAGACCTGCACAGTCCATCCAGTCTGCCCAACAAGATAACACATAACATAAGGTATGATGTGATACTATATATGTATATTTGATCTTCATTTGTCTTTGTCATTTTCAGGACACAGACTGGCCTTGTTCTCTAATGTAAAGCCCCTAATGGCAGACTGTTAGTATAGCTTGGTTGGGAAATAACACCCCTATCATGGTCAGACCATTTTCTAATTAAATTCTCCTTAAGTGACCACCTGAAACAAATGGCACCTCCCAGAGTTTGGAAGGAGATCAGAGACAAAAAAAAGCTGACCGCTGAGAATTTCCTACAGGTCTTGGACTATCCATATGTAGATGAAAAGACAACAGTGTCAGAACAAGTTGACATCTGGAATACACACTTAGCCAAGACCTTAGAGAAAACAGCACCACTAAAAAAGGTCTTATGCCCCTCTCACAAACGCTCACCTTGGCTTTCTCCAGAACTTCGGATCCTTAAACGCGAAGGACGAAAACTGGAAAGGAGATGGTGCAAATCTCACCTGGATGAAGACAGGCTAAGCTGCAGGAAGCACATGGCAAAGTACCGCCAAGCCTTAACAGCAACCAAAAAACAGTATTTCTCTCAATGCATTGCACAGGCTGCCAATTCAACCAAGCAGCTGTTCAGTATAGTAAACAGCCTATTGCAACCCCCCACAACAGAACCAGCCTGCCCAGTCTAAACTGAACTGCAATGATTTTGCTGCATACTTTGCCAACAAAATTAAAAGTCTCCACCAGGATTTACAGGCAATCCCACCCAGTGCCCAACCAGTCAATCAGGGGTGCACAAACTTGCCCCCTTCCAAACAGAGACTGATGGAACACTTAACCTAAAGACAGAGGAGACCCTCGACAAAATCCAAAGAGACCTTCGACCAACTACCTGCCCCCTCGATCCCTGCCCATCAAAGATAGTGCAGCAAGCAAGTATGGGCCTTATAGAAGGCGCCACAAAAATTGTGAACACCTCTCTTTATAATGGGCAACTACCAACAACATTAAAAAGGGCAGTGGTTTGCCCTCTGCTGAAGAAAAACAACCTTGACCAGGGCAAACTTGAAAGTTACAGGCCAGTATCCAACATCCCGTTTCTAGAAAATCTCACAGAACAAACAGTCTGTGTTCAACTTAATGAATGGCTAGAAAAGAGTAACAAGCTAGATCCATGTCAATCTGGATTCAGACCTGGTTATGGAACAGAAACGGTCTTCGTATCCCTGCTAGATGATCTTCACAGAAACCGAGACAAGGGATTTGCCTCGATGTTAGTACTGCTAGATTTCTCAGCAGATTTTGACACTGTGGATCGTGATATCTTGCTAGCACGACTGACAGAAACAGGTATCAATGGAACAGTACTTGCCTGGTTCAGATCCTATCTATCAGACAGACAACAATCCATAATGTTTGGCAACAATTCATCACCACCATGGACACTGACCTGCGGGGTACCACAAGGATCGATACTGTCATCTATTCTGTTCAATATCTACCTCAAGCCACTAGCTGAGCTGATTTGGTCAATGGACACTCAGATCTACGTCTATGCGGATGATGTGCAGCTACTCATACCCATTGAACCTGACTTACCTACAGCCTTGAATAAACTGATTACCTGTCTAACATCAATACAAGAATGGGCTAAACTCAACAAACTTTGCCTGAACCCAAGTAAAACCGAGCTTCTCTGGGTCCCTAACACAAGTGGATACATACCTGACATCAAAATCCCTTTTGGGAAGTATGAACTCCCCCTCAAATCACAAGTCAGGAACCTTGGAATACAGCTAGATTCAACACTTACTCTGATTCCCCAAATCAAAGCAACCTTCAAGAGCTGCTTCTACTATTTGTGACAGCTATGCTGCCTCGCTCCTTACATTGAGAAGGTAAATCTTATTCCAGTTGTGCATGCCATGGTAACATCAAGACTGGATTACTGCAATGCACTATATAATGGTCTGACCACAAAGGGCCTGCACCAGCTCCAGTTGATTCAGAATGCAGCAGCAAGACTCATAGAAGGTTGCAAGCGACATGACCACATCACACCATTTTTGCAAAAACTTCATTGGCTACCAGTACAATACAGGGCTAAATTTAAAAATCTTTGTCTGATCTTCAAGGCCCTGAAAGGAAATGGCCCTGAGTATCTAAAGAATAGGATGATCCTCCACACACCGTCAAGGACACTAAGGTCCTCCTAAGGACTTTCACTAACTACACCCTCTCCAAAAGACATTACACGATGTGACACCCGCAAGCGAGCCTTCTCCGGAGTAGCCCCCACACTCTGGAATGCATTGCCTGAAAGGCTCCGCTTAACACAAGACTACCTCTATTTCAGGAAGCAGGTGAAAGCTTGGCTCTTCAACCAAGCCCAATGGAAGAAGTAACTAACTTGTTAGTCTCACTCACACACACAAGGAGTGACTCGGGCTGCACATACTGCAGCGGGGCATGTTTATCCACTCCTCCATGTGCAACTTTCTTCAGATCAGTCACCTTACTTTCTAATTCTTCCTACTTTCTTACCCATCTATATGTTACAACTTTGCCTTACCCTTCACTAACATTTATAATGTTCTATTACGTATTGTGTTGACATTACTAGTATACCATGCCATACTTTGTATTGTTTTCGAATATTTTTACTGCTGTAATTGCCTATTGCTCATGTTTGATCTATTCTTACTATACACCGCCTTCAAAAAGGTGGTAAATAAATCCTAATAATAAATAAATAAGTCACAGTGTTTGGGGTTTCCCACTAAACCAGCCACTGTTGAGTTTCACAAAATTAAAGTGGGAAAAAGTTTCAGTTGTGGCATTAAACAATTTGCAGTTTAATTCAGGTCTTATATACTGCTAAAATCTCCTTTTCAGGGTTCGGTGCAGTTTACATCGGTTAAGTGAAATATTTAAAATAATATGGGTGTGTTGTCACGGGATGTGGTAAAGGGGTGAGAGGTCATGGAGTGGGACTGTGAGAATAGGTGTGATCAGAACGATGGGAATATCAGGGTGTGGACTTTGGGAACAGGAAGTTGTTATCAGACCTTACAACAGTGAGAAGGGAGTTCCATAAGTGGGTTCCTAATACAGGGAAGATCGAGCCAAACATCATCTGAAATCTGATGCCCTCAGATGATAGGAACTGTTGGTCTCAGTCTGTCAGATCGAGCTAGGCATAGCGATGTTGTACTGATTAGCAGGGCAGAAGTGATGCCGTTAAGGATTTGAAAAATTAAACAGCCAGCCAGCCAGCTTTGAACTTGATTCGTTCAGACATGGGGAGCCAGTGTAATTTGGAGAGACGCGGAGAGGCATTAGTGTATCTCTTTAGCTTGAATATCAGTCTTGCGGCAGTGTTCTGTAAAATCTGTAATATCAAATAACAAAAAATAATCCACTAGATGAAAAAATAACTTTCTAAATTTCTTTAAAAATTTTCTGAAAAATCTTTTGCCAACCGGGACCAAAACCTCCAAAAAGCTAACGCCTACACTTTATCAAAGAAACTGAAAAATCATATAAGGTATAAGCATGTCTTACACATACCTTATAGCAAACTTTGAATATATAAATGGCAACTACTTATCCTGCATTTGCAGATTTAGTGCTAATCAAACAATTCCACTGGAGGGTTTGGTCCCGGCTGGCAAATGATTGATGTTATACAGTAGGCTCAAGAGTTTGGAATAGCTGAGCGCTATAGGAGACCTAATAGCCAGGCCGCTGATATAAGTCTGATGCCCCTGGTTCCTTTTTTTTCCTCCTTTTTCAACATTACAAGGTCTGTGAAAGTGGCATGGCACATAAATGCAAGAGGGCATTCACATGGGTAAGCAAGAGCAATGCTTCCACTTAAATGCACTACTTAGAGAATACTGTAAGTTACATGTGCCCTTGTCATACTTAGGCATCCACAGTTACACCAGGTCTATGGCTGGTTAACTGCAAGCTTGTAAATGTTAGGTGGCCGATGACAGTTTATGATAGCATTTTATAATGGGATCTGGGTGCCCCGATGTCGTTAGAGAATAAGCTGTCATTGTGTGGCATTGAGTTACCTACTTATAGAATTGTCCCCTTAATACTGATTTCTTTTCCTTGAAGGAAAGACAAAGCCTGGCGGCTTTTAATCCAGCCTGGCATTTATTGTCAGTGCCAACCTGGAACAGCAGGAAATGGGGTTATTTATTTTGTGTGCAGATAAATAACTCCTCGCTCACATCTGCTTTTCAAGCAAACTGACAGTATTGAATACAAACACTTGTTTACACTGGTGAAATTGGCTTTAATTGCAGTAAAGCATATGGCTCTGGCATTCACCGCACAGTGGGAGACTGATAAAAAGCTGGAAACAAGCTCACTCACACCTCTCAGACAGCAGAGGTATTACAAGCCCTGACCCCATCATCAGAGCAAGCAGAAGGATGGAATATTCCTCCAATGGGGGATCATAGTCAGTCTTTACTTCCAGAAAAGAAAATGGGGTCAGAGTCGGCTGCATTTGGATTTTAACTTGATTGATAGGAGTAGGTAGAAAAAGTCAAGATGGCTGGTCTCAAGATTCAGAGCCTGACATTCAAATGGCAGTTATGTCTGGTACCATGCTGCACATATAACTGCTTTTGTTTAGAAAAAAAAATCTGGCAACTTTCTTTGTGTAATGCTTCCATATAATCAACTATGGGAATAAATCAGGAATAAACCACTCGCAAGTATGTCATTATGCACAGAAAATGAAGTACCTATGAGTGGAAGTGTGTTCTCTTGGGTGATTGTGTGTTTGCTTTCCTATTGATTTTTGTAGGTTTCTCCTCTGTTTTATAGTGTTGTGAGCAACCGTGGCCTGTTGTGATTTGGTGTTGTATCAAACCTCTTATTAAGCCATGCTGGCGGCTCCCAGTGCAGTAATGCCAACAAAGCCCATTCATTTTGAATGGGTTCTGCCAGCACTGCCGTGCGGCTTGACAGAGGCCCTTCATGAACAAAGAACCTTTATAAATTATGAAACTATGGTATGCAATAGATGTTCAAAAAAGGGTTGGGCCCCTCCGAAGGGACACCACCTTGCAAGTGGTGGAGGGGCTTCCGTGTTTCAATGACTCAGAGGGCTATGCTGTAGGGTTACCCATATCAGACAGGCCTCTGAGGAGAAACCAGACAAAGAGTGTCCCAACCTGGAGGATCCAAGATGGCGTTGAGGGAGGACGTACGCTAGTTGAGTTCCCGTTTTACACCAGAATGCCTGAAGAAGAAGGCACGCTCCCCAGAGAATGGGGAAGAGAAAAGGCAAAGCCGTGGTGCTGTCCTCCTCGAACACGGCTGGGGTTCCCACTACTTCTCAGTCTATTTTGGAGAGATTCGGGGTCATAACGTCGGGGATGTCGGTTCTTGCTTCGGGGAACAGCAAGGCTTTATTGCCGAATCTCAGTGGAGGGAGTGACTTTGAGTCCCCCTGTTGGCACGACCCCTCCAAGACCCGGAAATAGTAATGCTTCGCTATGGAGGTCAATAATGGAAACGCCCGAAGTGGGTTAGGATTTTCATGTGACCTGAGGAGGTCCTGGTGCAGCATCGACTCGGATAATAAACCAACTGGGGGATTGGAGAGTGAGCTCTTCCCCCCGAAGATATCTGGAGTGGTTTCTGTGGAGAAATTGGACTTGGTGAAGCCAATAATGTCATAAAGGACGTACTATAGGAACTGCAGCAGAATGTGAATAACTCTCTTCTTCAGAGGTTTAAAATTTTTCACTATGTGAGTTAAAGAATTTATATTAATACTTATCTAACAAAATGGAAGTCCAAGATATAAAAATAGAGACTTTGAATACGGAAATGGCTTCTCTATGAAAATCAGATAATTTGGTAGTGAAGAATAGTTATCTTTCTTGTAAAAATTGGAATTTCTGGAGAACCAATTAAGGGAAAATAACTTGAGAATGATAAATTTACCTATAATATCCTATATATTAGCTACTGAATTCTTGAAGAAATATTTCTCTGATACTTTGCTAATACCTTCTCATAGCCACCTTTTGGTGACTAAAATTATATTTCCTTTAAAATCTTATTTCAGAGAAAAGAGATGTGTTTAACTGACATTTTGGAAAATTCAGAAGTTATAGATAGTTATATTATTAGTGACTTTCGTCTTTGATTGGATAGGAACAACGTTTTGAAATTGTATTTCCGATATATGGTTGATAGTTTTTTTGGGTTCAAAGATGAATATATTTCCTGACACATCAAGGGAATCGCAGACTGGGAGGTGTGAAGTCTTGACTTTTCAGCCAGGAATCATTGCCCCAGGTGGGACCTTCCTAGCACGATTCCTTTGTAAGTGTTTTATTTTTCTTATTACTTATTTGTTTGAACCTAAGAAATTATAGAGTTTGTGGAAACAGATGAAGAATCCTCTGCAGCAACTTCCTTCAGTTACCACTGTACCGGCTGCAATAACCGATTAACCTTCCTCCCTCAGAAAATGTGAAGTGTAAGATTAACCATTTTGAGTTTTTCTTATTTTCTTTAAGATTGTTTTCCTGATCTAGGATCTTCCAATTGTGGACAATTATGTAAATATATATTGTTGAGAGAAAAATGTTTTCCTTTTTATATTAATTTCTGTATTTCCTTACATTTATGTGATAAATGTGACTGTAATTAAGTAAAATTATAAATAAAATAAATAAAAGGGTTGGGAATAATAAATCGCTACAGAACAAATCAAAATCCCATGAATCTAGGATAGACTCAAGCCTGGACTCTATATAGGAACTCGATCATGGACGAGACCTTCGTGCTCATTAATCCCATGGATGGGAAAGAATACGTTTTATGATCACGTACTTTCATGTAGATCAACCTATGTCATCTATTGCCTCAAGTGCCCCTGTAACAAAATATGTTTGGGCCAGACCTCCAGGAAACTCTCGGTCTGTCTGGCTGAGCACAAGAGTGCCATACGGACCGAGAAAATTGGGGTACCAATAGTATCACACTGTTTGCAGCAATGGCACGTTTTCACAGACTTTAAATGCTTAATATTGCAAGAAGTTTTTTGCTCCACCAGAGGAGGAGATCATCGCCGCATTTTACTCCAGTAGGAGCAGAAATGGATACATAGAATGTGCTCCCTGGAACCTACAGGTTTAAACATACGCATTGAATGGAGCCAATTTTTCTAATAATGAAGGCACCTCTGGTGAATGGTTAGGAGTCTGACAGCATCTGACGTCATGAGTAGTATATATAGTTTGGGGGATGGAGGACGTCAGATGTCGTGCATTGTGCCGTATAGCGAGTACTTATGGCTGCCCCGAGTAATGTAAAGGTAATTGTTGAGGTCAGTGAGCAACAAAAAAGTAAAAACGTAAAACAGAAACGGACAGTAAGTTTGACTTTGTCTTTCTCACTTGCAGTGGTAACCCTGCCGCCAAGACCCTGAAACAGCAGCGCGAAACGCTGGCCATCGTTGGCTTGGGGCAGAGGGGTTTAGACAGCAAGTCGCAACACGAAAGTTTGAAATGTTGTTGAGATAAAGAAAGCAGCAGATGAGTCTATGCCGACAATCAAGAACAGGCACAAGAAAAGATAACTGTCCTTTTCACTACTATAGCTCACCGTTTGATAGACGAGACTGGAAGCACTGAAACAGAAGAGTAAAGTTAACAGATAAGATTTTGGACAAATTAACAGATAAGAATTTAATATAATAACAGAACATTGGATATAACGTATTTGATAGAAGGTGCCTGATGTTACCTAGCACTAGAAGGTTTTTTATGCCTGATGATGAAGAGAGGATCTAATTGATCTGTTTAGCTCTACAGATATAGTGTATCCTAGAGCTCTTTGAGGCCTTTTTCCTTCTAAAGATAGGAGACCCATAGGGTTAGAGAGTTCCCATATAGAGTCCAGGCTTGAGTCTATCCTAGATTCATGGGATTTTGATTTGTTCTATACTCTAGCTAAGTATAAATAGATACTTGGAAGGACAACGCCAGATCCGCAGTAAACAAAACAGCATTACTAACAGACTGGATCACGACAGAAAACCTGGACCTAATCTTCATCAACGAAACCTGGATCCATGACCAAAAGGACCCCATAAACCTAGACCTGTGCCCTCCAGGATACAAAATCACATACTGGACCAGAAAGGAAAGGAGAGGCGGAGGCATAGCACTAATCTATAGATACCACTTTACCACCGAAACCAATACCTCTATAGATACCACTTTACCACCGAAACCAATACCGAGTCCATGACACCTCAGAATCCACAACAAAATCCTGCACGACCATTTGAATTGTGTCTTGTTTTATAGACCACCAGGTAATTGGAACGAAGTTCAGACAAACTTCATGGATTTCATCTCAAACACATGTGTAGCCGACTCCAATGTACTAGTTCTAGGAGACATCAACCTTCACTTAGAACCCACGTCAAAGGGCACACACTGGATCTCATCTCACATAAAATGTCACCAAACCAGAACTTATTCATAACAGATATTAAATGGACAGAAACACCCTGGTCTGATCACTACAAACTAGAAGAAAGGATCACACCAAACTAGAAGAAAGGATCACTACAAACTGGAAGAAAGGATCACACTAAACCCAAGAACTCACATCCTACAGAACAAGAGGTCACGTAGACACAAAAACATTCTGGCAAATGACATACAACAATGACTGGACAGCACAAACAGACTCCATAAACTATCTCTTGGAATGGGATAAAAGATGCAAAGGCATACTAGATGATATAGCACCCTAACAAACAGAAACATCATGTAAACGCAACTCAATACCGTGGTTCAACGACGAACTGAAAAAACTAAAAACACAATCCAGGAAACTTGAAAGAGTATGGAAAAAAATAAAAGATGAAAACACACTCAACACATGGAAACAATCACTAAGAAAATACAAATACACAATAAGACAGACCAAAAGATCATACTATAAAACCAAAATAGGGACAGACTACAAAGACATGAAGAAATTATACCAACTCGTGAACAAACTCCTAGACACCAACTTGGTCACTTCATCGAATACAGACATTCCATCTGCAGATAAACTTGCCAATTATTTCAATGAAAAAGTTGTAAATCTACGCAACACGCTACCTCACGACAACCCAGACATAGAAAATTTCCTCAATAAACTGGACCCAACTGCTGGAGAATACCTGGCTGACCGAACCTGGTTAACCTTCACCCCCCTTACCGTCGATACAGCTGCACAGGCGATCAGCAGGTTCTCCAACACTCACTGCTATCTAGACACCTGTCCCAACTACCTAATGAAATCCGCCCCTAACCGCTTCATCGCAGACCTCACATCCCACCTAAATTACATGCTTCAACAAGGTCTCTTCCCAAAGGAAAATGGAAACATTCTACTCACCGCGATACCAAAAGACACCACAAAAAAAGCAAATGAAATCACAAACTACCGACCAGTAGCATCCATCCCGCTGTTAGTCAAACTGATGGAAAGCATGGTAGCCAAACAACTTACTGACTATATACACAAATTCTCAATATTACACGAATCTCAGTCAGGATTTCACCCACTACACAGCACAGAAACAGAACTACTCTCTCCTAGCCAAATTCAAGCAGGAAATAGCAACAGGCAAAAATATCCTCCTCCTCTAATTCGACATGTCTAGTGCGTTCGACACGGTAAACCACAATATACTACTAAGATTACTAGATACGTTCGGGATTGGTGGTAACATACTTAGCTGGATCAATGGTTTCCTAACCACAAGAACATATCAAGTAAAATCAAAATCAACTATATCATCACCGTGGAAGGCAGACTGCGGATTACCACAAGGATCACCACTATCACCAATCCTCTTCAACCTAATGATGACCCCTTTAGTCAAGACCCTTTCCAACCAAGGCCTGAACCCTTTCATATATGCAGACGATGTCACAATATACATTCCTTACAAATCTAACCTGACAGAAATCACCAATGAAATCAAAAGCAGCTTGAACATCATGGACTCCTGGGCAAACGCATTCCAACTAAAACTCATCCCAACACAGCGTGAACAACCCTACAATTATCAACACTCCAGATCACACCCTCCCTACCTCAGACAGCCTGAAAATCCTCGGCATTATAATAGACCACAACCTAACACTAGAGAAACAAGTGACAGCCACAACTAAGAAAATGGTTTACTCAATGTGGAAACTTAAACGCGTGAAATAATTCTTCCCAAGGTAAACATTTTGCAACCTGATACAGTCAATGGTACTAAGTCACATGGACTACTTCAATGGAATCTATGCGGGATGTAAAGAACAAACATTAAAGAAACTTCAGACCGCCAAGAACACGGCAGCCAGGCTTATCGTCGGAAAAACCGGATTTGATAGCACATTATTCCGTTAATGGTGATCGCCATTGCGACATAATGTAAGCCACATTGAGCCTGCAAATAGGTCGTAAAATGTGGGATACAATTGCAGCAAATAAATAAATAAAACCCCTCCGTGAAAAACTACACTGGCTCCCAATCAAAGAACGTATTGCTTTCAAAATCTGCACAATGGTTCACAAAATTATCTACGGTGAAGCCCTGGGATACATGACAGACCTGATTGACCTACCAACCAGAAATACTTCAAAATCAACATGAACGTATCTAAACCTGCACTACCCAAGTTGCAAAGGACTCAAATACAAATCAACTTACGTATCCAATTTTTCCTACATAAGCACACAATTGTGGAACGCACTTCCAAAAGCCTTGAAAATTATGTACGACCACCTACCCTTCAGGAGAACACTAAAAATGTATTTGTTTAAAAAGGCATACCCTACCAACCCAACATAAAAGCCTGACTGCTGCAACACAACATAACCAAAATACAGTAGGGACACAACACAATTCTTCCGTGCACAACACCCTTATGTGGCTATGCCACATGAACCTTATCTTATCTCAACATCACTCTGTATTTGTTTACACCAGAGTCTGCAATCGCATCCCCGGCACTATGTAAGCCACATTGAGCCTGCAAATAGGTGGGAAAATGTGGGATACAAATGTAACAAATAAATAAATAAATTAGTGCCCTTGAAATCATGTTAAATGGCCAATAACATGGGTTATTGCCCTAACACAGCTTAATAACTTCCCCTCATAAGTGCCTATGCAGTAAGGTGTGAGCACTTATACCAGCTAAATGCCAGAAATACACACATAACATATAGTGTTCTATAAGTTACACATGTAAGTGTAAGTCCTGCCCTTGATCTTCCCAGACTCCGCCCATATGTATGTCTGCCTGTGAAATATGTGCATATTGACAGAAAAGGACTTACGTGGATTTTTGTCATTCATGCATGTATGTGATAACATACGTGCACATAGGGGACCAGTCTATAAATAATGCCAAAAAATTGGCGCTAAGCGCTGTTCTAAAAATGGCACTAAAAGTTAGGCACTGTTTACAGACTATGCTTAGCATTGGATCAGTGCCTAACTTTAGATGCGAGGATTTACACCTAGTAAACCCTAGTGTAAATCCTCGTGTCTAAATTAAGGACAGATCCCCTTTATTATATAACAGCGTGCATAAATTGTAGGACGCCCCTGATCCAACCATGACCCACCCATGGCTGCGCCCCAATTTTGGAGCCACACATAAAATTTACATGCGGATCTCTGTGACTTAAAATATGCTTGTAAATTTCAACTGATGCCAATGCGTACTGATAATGGATTATTAGCACCCAATTATCAGTGCTAATTGGCTCATTATTCAATTAAATTGCACACGCAAATTGGGTGTACGTCCAAATTCGCACATGCAATTTTAATTAAGCACCATTTAAAGAATTTGGGGGGGATGCTGTTATTATAACAGTATATATTTGGCATGTAAATGTTAGCACCCACTTTAAAGAATTGCCCCACTGTTGCATAGCACTGGTACTGCAACTCTGCTTTTTCTTATTGGTGATGGCAAAGCAAATGCAAGGACCAGTTTAGGCTCTTTATTTGATGTGCTCCAGACAGCAATTCCATTGTTCCCGTTGCAGCACTGCTGCTCTCTGGAGGAGTTTAAATAGAGAAGCAACATAATGAGCCTGCCAGAATTAAAGAAGGAGCAATCCAATTTAAGATAATGAGTTCTGCTGAAAATTTAATGTTATCGTAACAATTTTTGCCACCGTAGTCCAGTCAAGCAAAATTGAAATGCACTCTCTTGGGATCTGCACTTAGCTCACCTTTACCTCCGAACTTGGTATACCTTGTCAAAAAAATCAAAGTGGCACACCTGCAAATACTGGATTGCTGCTGCTCTAATTGCTGTGCCAGTCTAAAAATGGCAAAAGGAGAAAAGTGAATGGCATTGAGAGCTGTGAAGCTCAGCATCCCTGATTTGATTTTCCTCTATACCAGACATTTTGGTACTAATTTTGTAAAGCAGTTTCCAAGTGCAAAGCCTAATGTATGTGTTGGAAACTGTTTTATAAAACTACAAGGTATATTAACCCCCCCCCCCCCCCCCCACCGATTCTATAAAAGTCAGCAAAAATTACATAAGTACATAAGTATTGGCACACTGGGACAGACCAAAGGTCCATCAAGCCCAGCATCCTGTTTCCAACAGTGGCCAATCCAGGTCACAAATACCCGGCAAGATCCCAAAAATGTACAAAACATTTTATACTGCTTATCCCAGAAATAGTGGATTTTCCCCAAGTCCATTTAATAACGGTCTATGGACTTTTCCTTTAGGAAGCTGTCCAAACCTTTTTAAAACTCCGCTAAGCTAACCGCCTTTACCACATTCTCTGGCAATGAATTTCAGAGTTTAATTACACGTTGAGTGAAGAAAAATTTTCTCCGATTAATTTTAAATTTACTACATTGTAGCTTCAACGCATGCCCCCTAGTCCTAGTATTTTTGGAAAGCGTGAACAGATGCTTCACATCTACCCGTTCACTCATTATTTTATAGACCTCTATCAGGTCTCCCCTCAGCTGCCTTTTCCCCAAGTTGAAGAGCCCTAGCCGCTTTAGCCTTTCCTCATAGGGAAGTCATCCCATCCTCTTTATCATTTTCATCGCCTTTCTCTGCACCTTTTCTAATTCCACTATATCTTTTTTGAGATGCGGTGACCAGAATTGAACACAGTATTCGAGGTGCGGTCGCACCATGGTGTGATACAAAGGCATTATAACATCCTCATTTTTGTTTTCCATTCCTTTCCCAATAATACCTAACATTCTATTTGCTTTCTTAGCCGCAGCAGCACACTGAGCAGAAGGTATCATCAACGACGACACCTAGATCCCTTTCTTGGTCCATGACTCCTAACGTAGAACCTTGCATGACGTACGTATAATTCGGGTTCCTCTTTCCCACATGCAAATTTGGGCGAGCACAATTTAATTGAACAAGTCAATTAGCACCAATAATTAGCTTTTTAACAAGCAGTTGCCACTAATTGAAATCAATTCATATATACATGCGTAAATTTAGGCACGTGATCTGTGCCTAAATTTTAAATGTGTCCTGGAAAAGGGGGCACAGAAAGTGTTTTGGGACGGAGCATGGGCATGAATTCCAGTTACACACACAATTATGGAATAAGAGAGTTCCGGCCATAAATCTGGGTGCGGGCATTTGCACCATGTTTTCAGTGGTGCAAATTGACACGCCTAGATTTACACGTGACCCTTGCATTTAAGTGCTCTTTTATAAACCGTGCCTAACTTTAGGCACAGCTTATAAAATAGCATTTAAACAGGTTTTTATTTAGGCCCGATTTATAGAACCTAGCCCTTAATAAGTACATGCAAGTATGGGTGCTGACAAGAAGACATGTACTTTTTATGAGGACGCTGAGTAGACATTGCTGGAGGTGAAGTCTCCAGAATTACTGGGGGTAGGGAGTGAGTTCTGAAGGTGGACAATGATGCAGCCCTGTTTCTGGGATATGTTTACAGAGGTAAAGAGCTAACATGTGCTTACTGCAACATTAACCCCCAGATTCTATGTAGCGGCCTAGAGATCAACACCAACTTATAACAAAGCATGCAGCTTAATTTGCTTAACAAGCTAATGAGCGCCAATAACTGCACTTAAGAAGCAACAATGAGCACTAATTGGCGATACTTAAAATTTAGGCACACAATTCGCTAAGCATATTCTGTAATTAAGTGCACCAAACTTCTAATGCGTGCAGGCAAAAAGAGGGTGTAGTTATTGGCGGGGGTAATGGGCATTTTGTGGGCGTTCCAAAATGTACACACATAGTTACAGAATATGGCCCAGGGCACATAAATCTATGTGCTGGGATTAATGTAACATTTTTTTTTGTGTAAATGGGTGTACATAGATTTAGGCGATGAGATATCAACTAAATGTATTCTATAATTGGCGCCTAAATCTAGGTGCTTAGTAGGCACTGATTTCAGCGCCGATTTTTTTAAGGCGCTATATAAAGAATCTCCTAAATGCCTTACCCCAGAGCGTGCTCAGGCATCCCACGTTAATTTTGGCATCAGTGTGCTATAAGCTGTGTGTGTATCTGTGGAAGATAGATACACACAGACACACACACACCAGCTCTACCGCTGGTGTAAATGCTCACACCTAAATTATAGGTGCATATTTTTGCAATTGTTTGCAAGTATTGTAAACAGCTATATTCCTTTACAGAATATGTGCCAATCAGTTACAGAATTGCCCCCAAAATGCCAATGAAAGATATTACTGGATTTAGATAGAAAACAACACCTAAGCATTCAGCCCAACACAGTGTTTCTGCAGCTGAAGAAATGGAATCGGATTTGAGATGCATGTAGGCGCTAAAGGCTGAAGTCAGTCTTGCAATGAGAAAAACAGTACTTATTTTCCACAAATTCTCATATTTGTAAGCCAGTAAAGGAACGGCCTTTAAATTGGTTCATTGCTTTCCAGTATAATGAGTTTTGGCTACTGTGTATCTTCTAAATGTTGTTTCTGGTGTAGTCATCTGGAAAATCCTCTTATAGTGAATATATCATTGGAATTACTCAGGCATGAAATGGTGACAGACCGTGTACATTTTGGGGTTTGATATTGTCTAAATGAAAGGATGCCCCAGAGAGAAGAGAAAATCCTATTTCTCCTTTTGTACAACTTTCATCCTAATCTAACCTTTCTTTCACTAGAGCATTTTCTAAAGTTTATTCAGATAAGAAAGCATTTTTATGAACAGTTCAGTTGGTAGCATTTTCATAAAAATTATATCAAATTTTTATAAGCTTTTTTGTTTGTTTGTTTGCCTAGTGTGCAAGAGGAGAGACCGGTATTTTGGTTTCTATAATGCATGAGTGAGCAGATAGTTTTCGGGCTTGACATTTGAGCACAGACATGACTGGGTATTTTCCAGAATCTTGAGCCAAATCAAAAATAGTAAGAAGAAATGAATAGAGTTTGGTACAGAGTTTGGCACATTAGATTGAGCTAACTCAGAGTTAATCAGAAAGATCACACTGGAAATAAAACTGTACCCTTAAAGATGACCTTTCCTACATGGCACATTCATATGGAAATCTTTTCATACACAGTGCACTCCATTTAAGTGCACGTCGGATAAGAGCATGCTCTGTTTAACTGCATGCCGTACTTCGGTCCCGTTTTTGGCACCATCGATTTCTATGGGGACAAACTTCAGTTTAGCACACCACTGATAAGTGCAAGATTCGCTTCTATGCATGGTTCAAGACCGCTCCTCTGCAGGAAAGACTCCACATAAGCGCATGCATGGAATATGGAAGCCGATTGGCGCATGACAACCAACGAGATTTCAAATTTACTGGCAGAATAAGCGAAAGAATGTCGTCTTCGCGGTGGAACTGTAAGACTTTAACACTGGCTGAACGAATAGAAGTTCTTAAAAAATTAGAAAACAAACAAAGTCAAACATCTATTGCTAAAGAATATGGAGTCAATCCCAGTCAAATTTCACATATCTTGAAGCAGAAAGACCAGCTTCTGGAAGACTGGCAAAACAATACAAATCCACAACGGAAACGAAAACAGGCGGGAAAAGCTGAGGAGGTAGAAGATGCTCTTCTTCGGTGGTTTTCTCGAGTCAGGAGCAGACAGTTTCCTGTCAGTTGTCCACTGCTTATGGAGAAAGCTAACCAGCTAGCTGAAAGTCTTGGACTAACTGAATCCAAAGTCACTGTTGGATGGTTGGAAAGATGGAAGGAGAGGAACAGCATAAAAATCAAGAAACAGCATGGTGAGAAACAAGACGCTGATGACTTTGGTGCTGAAAATTGGGTTGTTTCAGTTCTTCCTACCATCTTGAACGAGTTTGCACCTCGTGACATTTTCAATGCTGACAAAAATGGTCTCTACTAGTGAGCGATTCCTGATGGAACACTTGCATTCAAACATGCCGAAACTACTGGAGGTAAAACATTGAAGGACCGACTGACGCTCTTCCTTTGCTGCAACATGGATGGGAGCGAGAAGTTGGAACCCCTCGTCATTGGAAAGAGCAAACAGCCCCATTGCTTCAAGAAAGTTAAGCGACTTCCTGTGTCATATGAGGCTAATGCAAATTCATGGATGACTGGGAAAATTTGGAAGCTGTGGCTAAAGAAGTTAGACACTAGAATGCGGGCACAAAAGCATCAGATTTTGCTGCTTTGTGATAATTGTGCTGCATACAGGGATGATGTCAAGCTGTCCGTCAAGGTGCTCTTCCTGCCACCAAACACTACCTCTCTAATCCAACCTATGGATAAGGGCATAATAGCCAATTTCAAACAACATTATCGGGCTCTTGTGCTACGTCATCTGATGAGCGTTATGGATGACCAGACTGGCAAGGATAAACGTGCTGTTGAACTGGCTCGTAGTCAATCACTGTTGGATTCCCTACATATGCAGAAAGAAGCCTGCATTCATGTTACACAGGCAACCATTGTGAACTGCTACAAGCGGGCAAGCTTTGTTAAGGATATGGAGAGGGACAAAACAGATGCAGCTGTTGCAAATGCGTCAGATGAAGAAGTTATTGACATCCCAGCCGGTGTTACTGAAGAGGAGTTCCATCGCTATGAAGCTGTTGATTATGATCTACAAACTGCTGAAGACAGCACTGATGTCGAGATATGCGCCTAACCATAGGCAACAACGGCTGATGATGAAACAGATGAAGAAATGAGCAGCGAGGCACATGCTGACGAAATTCAACAACCACCTCCTGTCAATTAACAACCATTCAATATTTCATATTATTACGAAGATAGCCTAATCATAAAATTTCTTAAAAAGGAAAGTTTTTTGAGCCTTCCTAAAAACAGGTAAACTCTGAATTTTTCTCAATTGTATGGGGAGAGAGTTCCATAACAAAGGGACATGGTACATAAGGTTAGCAGTCTTACCTTTCAATTTACTAGGACTGGGATAGTGACGAAATAAATGATTTTGAAGGCCTCTATCTTTATTGGCCATTTGAGCCCAACCAAGCAATATTCTGGATTAAGCCCATATAGGATCTTATGAACTATAGTACAGAACTTGAATTGAATTTGAGTCTCCACTGGTAACCAGTGAAGGTCCCGCAACAAAGGACAAACACTATCATACTTACAAGCAGAAAATATTAATCATGCAGCCGTATTTTGAAAAGTTTGCATCTTCCTCAGAAGGCCTTTTTGACAGCCTGCTTAAATAATATTACTATAATCTAAAATAGATAATAGTAAGCTTCGTACAACCAATCTAAAAGTGTGAGAGTCCAAACAATTACGAATTCTTCTGAGTTTCCTCTTCATAACAAATGATTTCTTAATGAGTAAATTCACCTGTGAGTCTAAAGACAGAGTTCCCGATAGAGTAACACCTAACATTTTAATGTTTTCTTCAAAAGTAAAATGTGAACTTTTGGGAAAGGGGGATACACATAAAAAGTTTAAATATTACAAGAAATAATATGTATGCATATGTTAGTGTTATTGCTAGACCTGAAGCACTTATGATGTTATATGGTAAGGGATTTATATGATTTCTGTTTGTACTGACTTGAGTTGTAACAAGCACAATCCCTCAATAAAGAATTCTTGTTAAAAATTAAAAAAAAAAGTAAAATGTGAACTACTTAATTTTAACACATTGTCATTCAAAATATTTGTAGGTTGCCTTAACAAAAGAAACTTTGTCTTATTCTTGTTTAGCTTTAGGCCGTGAGTTTTAATCCAGGTTTCAAGGAGCTGAATACAGTCTTTTACTCTGAGAGCCATATCAAGGTAATATTATCTGCATAACTATAAACCTTTACACCAATGGAACATAAGACCTGACCCAAAGCAGACAATAATACATTAAACAAAGTTGGTGGTAAAGGAGAGCCCTGTGGAACACTGCAGGTTGCTTTCCATGACAGAGTGGGACCCCTTAAATCTCACTCTACATGACCTAGAGATGAGAAAAACCTTCAACTAAGATAAGACATTACCCTCCAACACCAAACCCATCCAAAATTTCCAACGACAAACTATGATCTACTAAGTCAAAAGCGCACAAAAGGTCAAATTGTTGCGGAGGAGTGGCCTAGTGGTTAGAGCACCACTCTTGACATCCAGAAGTGGCCAGTTCAAATCCCAGTGCTGCTCTTTGTGATCTTCGGCAAGTCACTTAACCCTCCATTACATCAGACACAAACTTTAGATTGTGAGTCCTCTGGGGAAAGGGAAATACCTAGTGTACCTGAATATAACTATCCTTGAGCTACTACTGAAAAGGTATGAGCAAAATAAATAAATATACTTTCCATATCAGCAATTCAGTCTGTATTCGGATACCTCATTGATATGATGCAATGAGGCCTGGTTACTAATAGCTAGGATTAACAGTAAAATAGCATATCTTAACAATAGTCCGTTTCAGTAACTATGGGGCCCTTTTACTAAGCTGCGTAAGCATCTATGCAAGCCCAACATGCGCCAAAATGGAGTTATCGCCTGGCTACTGCATGGCTCTTGAAGTAATTTTACTTTTGGAGTGTAACCTATCGAGGCATCCGAAAATAATTTTTATTTTCAGACACGCATATCAGATGTGCGCCAAGTGGCATTTGACGCGTGTAGGTCATTACCGCACAGTTACCGCATGAGACTTTACCACTAGGTCAATGGCTGGCAGTAAGGTCTCCGATCCAAAATGGATGCACGGCAACATTCATTTTGCTGCAAATCCATTTATGGCAAAAAATTTTTAAAGGCATTTTTTACTGATGCACTGAAAAATAATTTTACTCCCACCCAAAACACGCGTCTACACTACCGCAGGCCATTTTTCAGCTCACCCTTGTAACAGGGCCCCTGAGTCTCTAAGCATGATTAAATAAGTTTTCAACTACCTCCAAAATCTAGCCACATTAGACAAAAGTCAAAACTTTTCTAGTAGAGAGTTCCAGAATAATGGATTTGCACTTGAGAACATGTGGGCAGATTTGGTAAACAGATGCTACATCTATCAAACAGCGACTGGAACCACTTTACTCAGGGCCGTGCCTAGGGTCTCCGGTGCCCCCCTGCAGTTGGCCCCGCCCCGCCCCCCCGAAAACGATCGCTACACTACCCGCCCTCTTCTCTCCAGATCCTTTTCCTTTTTTTTGTTTAAATTTACCTCTGTCCGGCGGCAGCGTAGCGTTAGTGAGAAGGAGGCGGCGCTCCCCCGCCCCGACGTGTCAGTCTTCCCTTCGCTCAGTATCCCACCTTCTTCTGATGTCATTTCTGATGTCAGAAGAAGGCGGAACTGAGCTAAGGGAAGACTGACATGTCGGAGCGGGGGAGCGCCGCCTCCTCACTAACGCTACGCTGCCGCCGGATAGAGGTAAATTTAAACAAAAAAAAAAAAAAAGGAAAAGGCTCTGGGGAGAAGAGGGCGAGGTAAGCATGGTGTGGCGGGGTGCCCCCCAGAGGATGGCGCCCTCCTGCCATGCTTACCTGGCTTACTGTGTTGGCACGGCCCTGACTTTACTCAAACCTTTACACACCAAAGTGAGAATCTTAAATTGTATTCTCCAGGTTAAGGCAAGGAAAGCTGCAACACATGCAGTTTTGCATTTCTTAAAATTATGCATATAAGTTTCATAGAAAAACTAGATGCAAATCACCATGGGTACCTTATCTTGGGCAATTTTCATAAAGAAAATGCCTTCATTCATACAAGTCATGAAATTCACATCAGCATATCAGTTATCATTTTAAGGGATGTTCTGTTCTGCTTGTTTCATCAATATTCTTGAGAAAGCTGTGTTTCTCTACTAAATTACCATGATCATCTTATCTCTAAATATATTAAAATATAATTGGCACTACAGGCATACTATTTGTGGCAGAGTGGATTTTTAAAACTAGAAGAATCTTTCAGTGAGAACTTCTGCAAGCACATTGAAAATCATTGTAGAAAGCCAATTTTCTGAATTGTCAATTTGTTTTAAATGATCAACTTACTTTGCATACGCTATGGAAAAGGTCATGGTTAAAACAGAGAAAAAGATGTTTGCTTTAGCAGATGTGAAATAGATCCGAGTCATTTCAAAAACTCCTTAGAATCCCTTAGAAAAAGCTACAAGAGAAATACAAATTTTCAGTAAAGAGGCAAAAAAAAAAAAAAAGAGGAAATCTTTCTAACTTTTGTCATTATCACCTGCTAACATACAAACCCCCTTAATTCTAGAAATTGCTTGCATGAATTTCTAACTAGTGTGCAAATTTGCACATGCAATTTACAAAATATGGTCAGTTGTGTGCATTATTTAATAGATTAGTTAGATGCTAATTGGCCTTAATAACCAATTATTGGCTATAGTAGGGGCTAATTGGCAACAATTAGCAGTTATTTGCATAAGTGCCCTTAGTATTCTGCAGCCCCTCCCTACCTCTCAACCCTCATCTCCCCTTACGTTCCTACCCGTAACCTCCGCTCTCAAGACAAATCCCTCCTTTCAGTACCCTTCTCCACCACCGCCAACTCCAGGCTCCGCCCTTTCTGCCTCGCCTCACCCCACGCGTGGAACAAACTCCCCGAGCCCATACGCCAGGCCCCCTCCCTGCCCATCTTCAAATCTCTGCTTAAAACCCACCTCTTCAATGTCGCTTTCGGCAACTAACCTAACTAACCAGGAAAGCTAGACTGCCCCAACTTGACATTTCGTTCTTTAGATTGTAAGCTCCTTTGAGCAGGGACCGTCCTTCTTGGTTTATTTTGTACAGCGCTGCGTAACCCTAGTAGCGCTCTAGAAATGTTAAGTAGTAGTAGTAGTAAGATGTGCGCTCTAATTCCAGAGCATGCATCTTCAAGTGGGGGGGGGGGGGGTGGACCTGGGAGGGGCCTTACACAGCTAGAATATGGAAAAAGAAAGTACTTCTGCTAGACTTGGGGGTGATTGTGTCTGATGATTTCTAGGTGGCCAAACAGTAGAATAGGTGATGGTCAAAGCCAGAAGGATGATCCGGTGCATAGGGAGAGGAATGGCCAGCAGGCAAAAAGAGGCGATAGTGTCCTTGTATAAGTCTCTGGTGAGGCTATGATTAGAATACTGCGTGCAATTCTGGAGACCACACCTATGAAAAGATATAAACAGGATGGAGTCAGTTCAGAGAGTAGCTACAAAATTCGTTAGTTGTCTCTTTCATAAAGCGTATAGGAACAGACTTAAGGCTCTCATTTGTATACTTTGGAAGAAAGGCGGGAGAGAGGGGATATGATAGAGACATTTAAATACTTCTGTGGCATTACTGTACAGGAGGTGAGCCTTTTTCAAATGAAAGCTCTGGAATGAGAAGGCATAGGATGAAGTTAAGAGGATATAGGGGGAGGGCTGATCCTGGGGAATTGCACAGGGAAGTCTGCTGGGACTGTATGATGAATGTGCTTTTAAAGTTATTGTTCTTAAGGTGGTATTTGGAGTATTCTATCATGATTTGGAGTTCTTTTCTATATTTTTATAATTTTTTTTAAATATGTAAACCACTCTGACTTCTTTTGTAAGAAGGATGGTATATCAAGAGTTTAAAACTATTAAACTATTATTCTACATGTGCAAGGATGGGGAGGGGACTTAAGTGGGAATACCGTAGCACACGGGTATTCGTACAGAGATTTTTTTTCTCCTGGTAAAGGGCAACTAAAACAGACATCATGTTATGAGAATCAGGTGCTCAACATTCAGAGTTTCTATCTATTTATGTATTTTACTTATTTATGACATTTATATCCCACATTAAACATGAATTAGGTTGAAACCTAGGAGCATTTAAAATCTTCTTTTCCTGTGCCTAGATCAAAAGAGAAAGATGGTTTGTGGGAACTTGCTCCTTTTGTTTTGTGGAATGCAGTGGTATATTATAAAAATGCACTTAATATTGTTTATTACTGCTATTTAAAAGAAAGGTATTAAATAATGAGGGCAAAGCAACCTTCATGCAGAAGTCCAGAGCCAGTCTAAATGTGTCAACATTTTGCAGTTCTGTAGTATATATTTATTTCTTCTTCAAGTATGTTTGGTTGTAAAAGGCATGGGGTTTTTTGTGTTTGTGTGTGTGTGGGGGGGGGGGGGGGGGGCATAATTTTTATCTCCCAGCTCTCTGTTTGTATAGAGATGAGTCTCTGGAATAATGATGGCTAAAGGAAAGCAGCAGTAGAACAGTTGGAGATTAATGACATTTATATTCCTACAAAGCAAATTATTTTCAGTAGAAATTAAATCTGTTGGCTACCTGCTATGTGACTATTCCATCACTGCTTCATTATTGCTAACAAGTATTACATATTTAGGGCATGTGCCTTTAACAAAGATTGTTTAATTCATTTATCTAGACCTTACATGCAGACAGTATTGCGTGTTAAACCCAAAGGCAAAACCTAAGGATGGTTAAACGATTTGGTATAAACTGTGTTGTTTATGACTTGACCTGTTTTGCACTGTTTTGGATCCTACTGGATGTTCAATGCCAGTCACCGGAAACAGCCTGTCATTGAATATCCAGGGTCAGTGCTGATCGTGGCACTTATACGTGCTGAATATCAGGCCCACTGTGTCCCACAAGTTTTTAAAACTTCATCGGTATCCAGATAATTTATTTGGGAGTAGAAAGTGATCTTGCATTTTGCTTCCTACAGTAGATAATGCATTTTTATTTTCATTTCTCCTGTGTTGTACTGCTTATAGAGAATGTGATTTCTTAGTGTTTCCTTTTCTAATTTTTGGTCCTTTATTCTGTAATTGGTGAAGATTGCTCCGTGTTCTGTGAGTGACTGAAGTAAGAGATTTTAAAAATGTCAGTGTTTCCAAAGTTTCCATAAGTATGAATGTGGTTTATGTTGCTGCAGAACAAACTGTTTACTTAGAAATCCATCATAAAGTTCATTCTAAGGCATTATTTGGTATACTCCTAAACACTAGTCACACCTATATGCCTAGTGCCCCCCATATTAACTCTGCCCCCCCCCCCCAAAACAAAATGTCAAATCTAGTTATGCCCCAAGCTGGAATTTAGTTATGTGAGGGAAGATCATCTCTTTGGGAGCCTACAGGCGAAAAGAATGGGGACACAAACAAAATATCCTGAGACAACAACTTGCCCAGTGGCATAAGCAGGGCAAGGGATCTACTGTGCTCCTTTTCCAGCTGGATAAAGTACATAATGAGCTGAGAGAACTGAAATTAGTCAATATTAATGAGAAATTGCAGTGTTTCATCAGGAAAATGTTGAAGCTGGAAATAGAGCAGGCACAAATTGAAACAGAAGAAGCCTAGAACCTGTATTGGAATGATAAAAGACTCTTGGGGTTCGAGAAGGAGAAGAGCATTGATGCCTATCTAAAGCAGGTGGCTCTCCTGAGATTATCCCTATGGGAGGCTAAGCAGCTGTGAATACCGATAAAAGAGGCTGAGACTTTGTGGGCTATTAAATTGTCCCCTTATTTATATGACTTCACCAACCAGCTTTGCAAATGCTTTAGGAAATTGTTGGTGGTGTTCTGCCCTCTCACTGGGTTTAAACCAGAGAATAGAACATCACTATGAGCAGACTCAAAACTCTTGAACCAAAATCTTCTTTAATGCAGCAAAAATTAGACCTGGATATTCAATGCCAGGGCCCACACATGGCCCAGCACTGAATATCTGGGGCTAATCTACAGGAGACTAAATTTAAAGGAAGTTGCATGTGAAGTCAGAAAGGTGCTTGAATATTATCTCAGTTACAGTAGTAGTGGATATGCAAGGTCTCCTACAGAATGTGCAGCCAGTGTTACTGCTTGTGTGTTTGTGACTAGCAGGTTAATTACTTCTTCGATTAAAGGCCTGCATGAAGAGCCAAGCTTTAATCTACTTCCTGAAGATTTTACAAACATGGTGTGATGTGGTCACATCATTTACAACAGTCTATCAGTTTTGCTGCAGCATTTGGAATCAATTAGAGCTGGTGGAAACCCCTTGTAGTCAGACCAGTGTAGAGTGCATTACAGTAATCCAGTCTTGATGTTATCTTGGTGCGATAACGTGATTCTTCAGACAGACCTGGGCCCTTAGTAAACACAGCCACTGAGGGATTATAGGTGAAAGGAAAATATTTATTTACATGCAGAGATGTATAACCTGTTCTCTCCACAGGTCAGAGATAAATAAACATACAAAGAGGCATATTTTCAAAGCACTTAGCCTTCCAAAGTTCCATAGGTTTCTATGGAACTTTGGAAGGCTAAGTGCTTTGAAAATATGCCTCAAAGTAACTTCTTATAGTCACAAGCTCTCTCTCTCCCATTGCCTGCTCTTGTAGGCCTATGCTTGGTTACCCCTCCACCAGGCAACCCAACCATCTTGTATCATCCTAGAAGTCCTACCATTCCATTCCATCCCTGACTTCTAAAGTCACACTGTCAATCAGTTTGTAAGGTAAACCTATCCTACCTCAAAGTTGCTTCTGTCTCGTACAGGGTAGCACTCTCAGCTAAGGCACTCTTCTTCCCCAGGCTTTTCCTAGGTACTGCAGCCCTGCTTGCCACACTCTTGGAGTCCCCTGCACTTAGGACCTCACTGATCTATTCAGCCTTAGGGTCTTTAAATTCCTCCCTGCCTGAGTCCCATCCCTTTGACTCAACAGGGTTGTCCCACCTACCCTAAGTTAGCTTATTCTTTATATTACATTACAAAAATGCTTGTATTCTGCCTATACCATACAGTTCTATGCAGATTCAAAAAATCTGAAGAACCAGACATCTTCTGGGATAGACATTGCATTTATAATACTAAAAATAATGATCATTCATCCAAATATTTTTTAAATAAAAAGCCTTTAACATCTTACAAAACAACAAATAATTCTGAAGCTTCCTAATCAGATATGAAGGCTAGGAAAGCGAATAGAATGTTGGGTGTTATTAAGAAGGGTATGGAGTCCAGGTGTGCGGATGTTATAATGCCGTTGTATCGCTCCATGGTGCGACCGCACCTGGAGTATTGTGTTCAGTACTGGTCTCCGTATCTCAAAAAAGATATAGTAGAATTGGAAAAGGTACAGCGAAGGGCGACGAAAATGATAGTGGGGATGGGACGACTTTCCTATGAAGAGAGGCTGAGAAGGCTAGGGCTTTTCAGCTTGGAGAAGAGACGGCTGAGGGGAGATATGATAGAAGTGTATAAAATAATGAGTGGAATGGATCGGGTGGATGTGAAGCGACTGTTCACGCTATCCAAAAATACTAGGACTAGAGGGCATGAGTTGAAGCTACAGTGTGGTAAATTTAAAACGAATCGGAGAAAATTTTTCTTCACCCAACGTGTAATTAGACTCTGGAATTCATTGCCGGAGAACGTGGTACGGGCGGTTAGCTTGACGGAGTTTAAAAAGGGGTTAGATAGATTCCTAAAGGACAAGTCCATAGACCGCTATTAAATGGACTGGAAAAATTCCTCATTTTTAGGTATAACTTGTCTGGAATGTTTTTACGTTTGGGGAGCATGCCAGGTGCCCTTGACCTGGATTGGCCACTGTCGGTGACAGGATGCTGGGCTAGATGGACCTTTGGTCTTTCCCAGTATGGCACTACTTATGTACTTATGTACTTATGTAAGGTGCATTCCAAGTGGCTAATGCCAAATAAGAAAACTCCATTGCAAATATTCTTTAAGAACAGATTCTCATAGGATTTGGGAAAGGTAAACATAAAATATCACATAAAGTACTAGACCTATCTAATAAGTCTTTTCCATATGGTGGGGGTGGAGCCGCACATGCAGCAGGGTGTCCTGGAGGGCACTGCAGCTCTGTTATACTTGTCCTTTCTTTCTCTATTTCTATCCAAATGGAATTCTGTTTCATATTCTTTTGATTATCTATATATTAGTGCAACCACCCTTCCCCCGTTGTATAGGGTTATTGAGAGGATAGAGCCCTGGTAGAAGTTAACTATGGGGGAGTATCCTGGAGGTCCCTGGGTAGGGAGTAAGCCTAGCCCAAGGGGACGGGTTAGGAAATAAAATGCAACAAGATGTTGCAGAAAGATGAGTGACATGTTGGGAGGAATTAGGAGGAGAGAGAATTGTTATCATAAGCTTGCAAATAGTCTTTTGGCGGTCCAAGATTCCCCCACCAGGAGATCTGTGAAGAGAGAAAGGGGAGTCCCTGATTAAGAACTGGCAACCACATAGACAGGGACTGTCAGTGAGCTCTGGAGAGTGGGTCAAGGAGATCACTTCCAGGAGCTGGAGATGGAAACTGGGGAGAGTTCCATCTCGTAGAGGGGTCGGGACACTGGAGCCTGAAAGAGGAGTATAGCCATTCAGGGTTGATTGCCATTTTGAAGGAATGGACAAGGAGAGGCCTTGTATAAAGTGTACATATTTTGGATCTGCAATCCTATAAATATTCTTCCACAATCAATTTGAATATATATATTGTACTCTTATCTATTTGTTTGGTTTGAACAGACTGAAATGCTGGTTGCAGAGGTTAATAAAAGTTCCACTTCATTTTCATATACACTGCCGGATTGTGGAGCGATTTAATCTTGGAAAGTGTTTCGGAAACCAATGGCCAGCTGGGGCCGTTCTAACTAACTGCCAGCTTGCATCCCACAGGGGGTTTGAACCCAAGACTGAGTTCCTAGGAGGAGAAGGTCTTCAAACACACTAACCACTTCTTTTTCCCAGGTAGAGGCACCACGCATCAACTGCAAAGAACAAAAGGGTCTGAAGTAGTCTGTCCATCAAGGTGGCTCCTCACCCACTCAGACCCCGGACTTGGGGAAGCCCCAGAAAGGGCAATAAATACTACAGGACTATACAAAACAGCTAAAAGACCTTATCAAAACATTTCCTACACAAGTGCAGCCTCATCTGAAGAAACTCATACCAAACCAGCCTTCTGTAGGCACATTCTACATGCTACCCAAAATCTACAAACCTGGAAACCCTGGCATACCAATCATATCAGGTATTGGCACACTCACGGAGGAAATATCTGGATTCATAGAGGGAATTCTGAAACCTCTCATACACAAAACTAACAGCTTCATACAAGACACCACAGACTTTCTGAATAAATTGAAAAATATCAAGCAATTACCACCAAACACCCTTCTGGTCACGATGGATGTAGAATCACTATACAGCAACATTCCACATGCGGATGGCATAGCTGCATGTGGAAGACTCCTAAAAAAATCCACACTGGACCATCAATACTCACCAGAAACTATTACAAAATTAATCAAATTCATTTTAACTCACAACTACTTCCGCTTTAACAATGATATCTATCTGCAAATAATGGGCACTGCGATGGGCACCAGGACAGCACCCCAATATGCCAACCTTTTTATGGCTGAGCTGGAAGAGACATTTCTGAATACACACCAGACCAAACCTCTAAAATACTACCGGTACATCAATGACATTTTTATGATTTGGACGGAGGGTGAAGAAACTCTGAAACAATTTTACTATTCCTTCAATACATACCATCCTACAATCAGATTCAAAATTGACTACTCCCCAGAAAAAGTCAATTTTTTGGACACCAAAGTCTCAATCAGTGATGGCTTTATACAAAGATCTATATGCAAGAAACCCACATACAGATGCAGCTACCTCCACAACTCCAGCTTACATCCTTCACATACAAACAAATCCATTATTTACAGCCAAGCCACAAGATACCAACGTATCTGCTCAGGCCCAGGGGATAGAGACAGACACCTTGAAACCCTGACTGCATCCTTCAAACAGAAAGGCTACAACCACAAAATAATCTCCAAGAACATTGCCTCCTCCCTCAAAACACCCAGGGAAAATCTGCTACAGTACAAAGAAAAAAAAAGCCACAGACAGAATCCCCCTTTTAGTGACATACAACCCAGAGCTGGAGAAACTGAGGAAAATCATAAGAGACCTACAGCCTCTACTCCAGGAAGATGAATTACTGAAAGAGATATTCCCACCCCCAACTTAAAACACAAGCTAATCAGAAGTAAACTCCCAACACAGACTGAAAAGGAAAAGAAGGGCACATTTCCCTGTAATATATCCAGCTGCAAGCTATGCCAAAACATTTCACAGGACCCCACTGTCATTCACAAAGGAAAAATATTCAACATAAAGGAATCTTTCACATGCTCATCTTCCAATGTGGTATATATCATTCAGTGTAAAAAATGTAACGAAGGATGCTATATTGGAGAAACAGGCCAGATGCTTAAGACAAGATTTAATCTGCACAGACACCACATGAAGATAGCCGGTGCCAGTCAGGCTCCCACCCCTGTGGGACAGCACTTTACAAGACCAGAAAACTGCACCAGTGATTTCATAGTAAGAATCCTGAAAGGTAACTTTAAAACAATACAGGAACGTAAGACCTTTGAAGTCAGAATGATTGAATATTTTGACACCCAACAGACAGGACTTAACAAGGATCTTTCTAGCCCATTATAAACCATAAAATTGTATTTCTCTGTTTATCACCCTCCTCTCACCTACCCACACCCATCCTGTTAGAATATCAATGAAATGCTTTGATGTCTGCCCTCGCCCTCCCCCCCACCCCAGATCATTAACTACCCCAAGAATGTCTCCGCCATCACTGTGTGCCGCAATCACTAAAACACACACACACAAATATACAAACAATGGGACAGCCACAATGACAGGGGCACACAAAGAGAAATGGGACACAGTTCCTTTAATCGTATGACTTGAACATCAAAGATCCATAAATGACCAGACACGGGCCGTGCACACCAGGTCCCTTGGAGCAACAAAGAAGCAGGAGTTGCTGGACTTTCTCACCTGAACTGAGAAAGCTCCTTCACCGCACATCACATCAATTAGATGTTACATTTGACCCCTGACGTAGGTGCTGTTTGACGAAACACGACCCTTGTCGGGTCCTTTATGGAAGATTGATGTTCAAGTCATACAATTAAAAGAACTGTGTCCTGATTTTGAAGGCTCTTGGTGCTTTTTTTTGCTATTTGGACTCTCTCTTCATATGTCTTGGAACGCAACTCCCATACCAACCTCGTAGCTTTTCTTTGTTAAAAAAATGGAAGCGGTACAAAGAAAAGCTACGAGGATGGTATGGGAGTTGCGTTCCAAGACATATGAAGAGAGACTTGCTGACCTGAACATGTATACTCTGGAGGAAAGGAGGAACAGGGGTGATATGATACAGACGTTCAAATATTTGAAAGGTATTAATCCGCAAACGAATCTTTTCCGGAGAGGGGAAGGCGGTAGAACGAGAGGACATGAAATGAGATTGAAGGGGGGCAGACTCAGGAAAGATGTCAGGAAGTATTTCTTCACGGAGAGGGTGGTGAACGCTTGGAATGCCCTCCCGCGGGAGGTGGTGGAGATGAAAACGGTAACGGAATTCAAGCATGCGTGGGACAGGCATAGAGGAATCCTGTGCAGAAGGAATGGATCCACAGAAGCTTAGCTGAAATTGGGTGGCGGGGGGAAGAGGGGTTGGCGGTTGAGAGGCTAGGATGGGGGAGGGCAGACTTATACGGGGTCTGTGCCGGAGCCGGTGATGGGAGGCGGGACTGGTGGTTGGGAGGCGGGAAATACTGCTGCACAGACTTATACGGTCTGTGCCCTGAAAAAGACAGGTACAAATCAAGGTAAGGTATACACATGAGTTTATCGTGGGCAGACTAGATGGACCGTGCAGGTCTTTTTCTGCCGTCATCTACTATGTTACTATGTTCTGTACTTTGGTCCCTCTCTGTACATATATTTTAGGTGCAACCAGTTATATCAGCCATAGATCTAGTGTAAGTGTTTATGCCTAGATTGCTATGAAATGCACACACATTTTTATACAATTTACTTGTATAATGTGCATCCTGCCCAGACTCTACCCATGGGTACACCCACCTTTAAACTATGTGCCATCTTTAGGCACCATTTTACATTCTATTGTCTTGCCAGAATATTGACAATGACATGTGTAGGTGCCCACATATGCATGTATATACTGGTATTCCAGTCATCTGTGGGTGTTTCTGGCAACTAAGTGTTGGCACTCTCCAAAAAATACAATTAAACTACCTTTAATAAAAAATAAGGAACTCCTTGTATTCTCAGATTAACTGTAAACTGAAAGCTTGTCTGCAATTAATGCAAGAGCAAACAAGAGCAACAAGAGCAAAGATGGATATATCGTTTACATTCTCTACAACCGGATGGTTTAAACATGAGAATTGAATGGAACCAGTTCTGTTAATTAAGTTCAAGTGGTTTCCCTTCCCCTTTTTTTGTAAATAGAATATTTTTTGGCAATGATCCATATAGGATTGGATGAACATGGGTTAGCTCCGCCCAGTAGGAAATAAGGTGGAGCCCGATACAGTGCGTCTGACGTCATCCATTATAAATAAATGATCCACATAGGATTGGATGAACATAAGTTAGCCCCGCCCAGTAGGATGATAGGTGGAGCTAGATACAGCGCGTCTGATGTCATCCATTATAAATACCAACGCCATCTTGAGAATTTCACATTGAAGAGAGCAAAAAGCCGATTGAAGTAAGGAAAATTAAGTTAAGGTTGGAGGTGGAACTGTTTATACTTATAAGCGTCAAATATATGATATATATTTTCTGATAGATACAGTTGATTGACCCGCGGACCCTGAAGAAAAAGGTGAAACTTGGGCTGAGTCGGGCTGTGGACTGGGTTCAGATGACTGTATTCCGTTTGACTGCTTAGAATTTTTTCAGCAGCAAGCTAAGTACCCATTAAATTGAGATTTCTTTAAAATTGGATAATAAAAGTGGGTTACTTCAATAGGGGTTTTTGAGCCAGTGATGATCGGGTGACGCTCCCTTACGTTGTTTCACAACACAAGGAGCCCACGCCGGGATTGAGGCTTTTCCCCTATATATTAAACTCATATTTGACGCTACTTATTTTCATGTAGGAGTCTATGATTATATGATTGCAATTAATGCAGAACACAACAGCCATTTTGATTTCTGATTCGGGTTGGTTTGACAGCGTTTCACCCATATTGAAAGAGTTACATTGGTTACTTATTGCACAATGTATCCGATTTAAAAATTTTAAAGCACTTTTTGGGTTCAACGAAGAAGAGTTGGCAGGAGATTCCTTCTTCTAAGAGAATTCTTTGTTATCATCGGACTTTAACATTAGGTTACCCTTCCATGAAAAACGTTAGATTAACTTCTATTCTTGAAAAATCGTTCCTTTTTCAGGGGGCATGTCAATGGAATGAGTTACCTACGTCCTTGAAAAAAACATCCTTCTTATGTATTATTTAGGAAGATGCTTAAGAACGTTTTATTTGAAAGTTACATTTAAATTTTGCACTATTTGTAAACTTTTCTCTCTGTAATGTTTTTTGAGATTTCTGTTATGTGAACCACTGTAAATCCAGTTTAGGAACAACGGTCGGTATATAAGAACCAGATAGAATAGAATAGGCCAGTGGTTCCCAAACCTGGTCCTGGAGGCACCCCAGCCGGTCAGGTTTTCAGAATACCCACAATGAATACTCATGAGATAAATTTGCATATTCATTGTGGGTATCCTTGAAACTTGACTGGCTGGGGTGCCTCCAGGACCAGGCTTGGGAACCACTGGAATAAAATAAAATTCCTTCCCATCTTTGAAGTCTGTTATGGATGTCTTCAGTAACCTGAAACTGACTATCGAGTTAGATCTTAGGCACAGAAGGCAGCTCACTAGAAATTTAAAAAAGTATAACATAAAAGTACATTTTATGATTATAAGTGACAGAATGATTGCTTGCTGTGTCAGCTGAGGTATCATAAAGAGGCATGCTGGTTACTATTGCAAGTGTCCTGTTAGTGCAGCTAAAGCACAGTACAAAAGCAACATTAAAATTTGGCTTTATCTGTCTTGCTGGACTATAGGGAATTAGGAGCTGAGAGTGAGAGTTCTTCATATACCAAGGTAAGTATTTTTGGGTCGATATTCAACGCGATTTAACTGGTTATAAATGGCTCCTGGCTGGTTTAAATCGCCTGTTCGGGGCTAACCTCTAATTTTCAGTGGCACTTAACTGGTTAGTGCAGTTAACACCGAACTGAAAACTGACTAGTTCCAGGGGCGGAGACAGCTGTTGACTGGTTAAGTGCTGATATTCAGCATTTAATGGGCCAGATTAATAGCATAAATGTCAGTCCTTGGGAAGCTTGCCAGGTGCCCTTGGCCTGGATTGGCCGCTGTCGTGGACAGGATGCTGGGCTCGATGGACCCTTGGTCTTTTCCCAGTATGGCACTACTTATGTACTTATGAAATACTCTGTTCTTCTTATTTCGCTAATGACGACTGTCAGGGCAGCATAATGTAAGCCACGTCGAGCCTGCAAAAAGGTGGGAAAATGTGGGATACAAATGCAGCAAATAAATAAATAAAATAAATAAATAAATAAAATAGATGAATGAGTATTCAAAGGAGATAATAAAATCCAATCATCAAATAAAATAAAGTGACACTTAAATGATATTACAAAAGGTATTGGTACATAACACATTGTAAGAAAATGGAACACATTGTGGAGCAATATGTGTAAAGTGAAGAGAAATACTATTCTGTTTTCTCGCAAATTAGTATTTCTCTTCACTTTACACATATTGCTCCACAATGTGTTCCATTTTCTTACAATGTTTTGGTTTAACCCACGTTTCACATACAGACGGTGCACCTCGATTCCACTCATGTTTAAATATACTCCATATGTTTTCTGTTACATTGAAATGCATGGAGTGTTTCTTACGTTTTATTTAGATATGACAAGGATTTTACAGCCAGAACTTTCATAACAATCTCGCAGTTTAGCACTCCTGTCACAACATCAAAGGTATTTTCATGGTTTATAGTTTTTAAACTTATAAAATTATTTTCTCATCCATACAGATTTGATGTACATTTTATTGACCTGATTCTTCTTCTTTTATGTACCAATACATCTCACTGTATTTTATTTGATGAATGGATTTTATTGTCTCATTTGAATACTCATCTATTTTATTATTTAATTAAAATATACATATTTTTTATTTAATGTTGTTTTAACATGTTCATATTTGTTTCTAGGTACATTCACCTAGACCCCTGAGGTAGGCCTTTTGTGCCAAAACACGGCTGTGTCGGGGTCGTCTTTTAGCTGGTTTCCAATAAAGACCTTTTAATATCCTCTAGAACTTTCTTATACATGTAGTCAGTTGTACACATATTAATTCATATGTATATGCACATACAATCAACTTGTACGTACTAAAATTTATAGGTGCCCAGACATAACAAATACACTCTATCCCTACTGCATTCCTTCTTCCTTACACTATCAGGCAGAGACTGGGTTAGAAGATTACCAGTGGGTTAGGGCCTCCTGTAAAATCCCCCTACCTACATAAAAATATCAATAGAAATCAAACAAAATAAAACATGGAAAAGAAAATAAGATGATACCTTTTTTTATTGGACATAACTTAATACATTTCTTGATTAGCTTTTGAAGGTTGCCCTTCTTCGTCAGATCGGAAATAAGCAAATGTGGTAGCAGGTAGTATATATAAGAGAAACATCAAAGCATTACTTTGACAGTCTGACAGAGTGGGAGGGTGGGGGTATGCATGGGGACATCAAAGCATTTCATTGATATTCTAACAGAATGGGTGTTGGTAGGTGAGAGGAGGGTAATAAACAGAGAAATAAACAGAAAAATACAGCTTTATGGTTTATAATGGGTTAGAAAACCCAGATCCTTATTAAGTCCTGTTTGTTGGGTGTCAAAATATTCAATCATTCTTATTTCAAAGGTCTTACGTTCCTGTATTGTTTTAAAATTACCTTTCAGTATTCTTACTGTGAAATCTAGAGTGGACTAACATGGCTACCACACCTCTCTACATAAAGATAGAAATTACACAGAAAACGTCTCTCAAAGTTGCATATATGTATGTGTGCATACATATTTTCATGGTGAAAAGAACACATCTCTTTTGAAGAAGTCATACAGGCATTCCAGGGGTGTAGAGTTTGGGCAGAGCTGGTGCATACATACTTTATCAAATATTAACATACAAGCCTAGAAAATATACACGTTTTTCTATCTCCTTCAGAGCAGATGCATGTGTGCACTGCTAGGGGATGGTTCTGAGAGACCTTCTTATAAAGTCAAATAGATGCCTGTGCTACCTTTTTAAAACAGATACGTGTTTTGAACCTTTTATAGGCATCAATGGCATAGCTTCAACAGGGAGTGGGTCTGCATTTCTCTCCCTTCTGCCTCCCACCACATCTCTCTCTCTTCTTGGTTTGGCCCTGCAAAGATCTGGCAATTCCCCCCCCCCCCCCCCATACCTTAAAATCACCTCTAGTCTTTGGCTGGGCAAGCCAGCGACAGCGACGCTCATAGGCTGCCTACAGCCTGTGCCAGGGCTTTCTCTCTGAACCATCCTGCCCTTCAGAAAACAGGAAGTTACATCAGAAAGGGAGGAACATGAATGGGTCAGGAGTGTTCACTGAAGATGCGTGCAGCCTTAATGAATACTGGGAATCTGTGCCTAACTTATATGCCAAGATTTACACCAGGTTTCAGTTGGTACAAATCCTTACACCTAAAGTTTGGCACAAATCCTAGTGCCATGTGCTGTTCTAGAAATGGTGCCCATCCCGCAATGCCTGTTATAGAATACCATTTGGTGGCAATCAGCGCTGAATTTTGAGCACTCTTTACTGAGTCCAACCCAATATTTATTATTTATGTATTTAGATTTTGCTCACACCTTTTTCAGTAGTAGCTCAAGGTGAGTTACATTCAGGTACAATCTAAGTTTGTACCTCAGGCAATGGAGGGTTAAGTGACTTACCCAAGATCACAAGGAACAGCAGTGGGATTTGAAGCGGCCACCTCTGGATTGCAAGACTGGTGCTCTAACCACTAGGCCACTCCTCAACTCCACTGTATCTAGTTTGCTATGTTTTAACAGTTACACCAGCCAGGCTATTTTTGGAATTTTATATCAGCTGGTGACCTACTGCTCCTGACGCAGCCATTTTATACTGACAAAACATGGTCATGTCTGGCATTTTATGTTAAGTTTCTGGGAGCTTTTAATCCATTAATAAAACATGGAAAGAAAATAAGATGATACCTTTTTTATTGGGCATAATTTAATACGTTTCTTGAATGAATGAAAAAATGTATTACGTTATGTCCAATAAAAAAGTTATGTCCAATGAAAAAGGTATCATCTTATTTTCTTTTCCATGTTTTATTTTGTTTGATTTCTATTGATAACCTTAAGAGTGGACTAACACGGCTACCACACCTCTCTAATCCATTAATAAAAACTGTGTTTTTTACAAAATGTGCCTTGTTATTTTATCTTCCCTTTTTCAAATTGTGCATAAAATGTAGGCATTGTTGCCATGCCTAAATTTATATAAAGTTCAATTAAATCTAATTAGTGCCAATAACTGCTTGTTAAAAAGCTAATTATTGGTGCTAATTGGCTTATTATTTAAACTGTGCATGCAGATTTTCATGTGCCCAAATTTGTGTGTGTAATTTTTGACTACTTTTACAGAACTAGCAACATTCCATGTAGAATGCTGCGCAGGCTTCTGTTTCTGTGAGTCTGACGTCCTGCACGTACGTGCAGGACGTCAGACTCATAGAAGCAGAAGCCTGCGCGGCCACATTGGTGATCTGCAAGGGCCGACTTCTAGTGGAATAGCAACATTCCATGTAGAATCTCAAATAGTAGCAACAGTGGAGGAGTGGCCTAGTGGTTAGGGTGGTGGACTTTGGTCCTGGGGAACCGAGTTCGACTCCCACTTCAGGCACAGGCAACTCCTTGTGACTCTGGGCAAGTCACTTAACCCTCCATTGCCCCATGTAAGCCGCATTGAGCCTGCCATGAGTGGGAAAGCGCAGGGTTCAAATGTAACAAAAATAAAACGGATACTATTGGAGATTCTACATGGAATGTTGGAGATTCTAGATGGAATGTTGCTACTCCACTAGCAACATTCAATGTAGAAGGCTGCGCATGCTTCTGTTTCTGTGAGTCTGACGTCCTGCACGCACGTGCAGGACATCAGACTCACAGAAGCAGAAGCCTGCGCGGCCACATTGGTGATCTGCAAGGGCCGACTTCTAGTGGAATAGCAACATTCCATGTAGAATCTCAAATAGTAATAACAGTGGAGGAGTGGCCTAGTGGTTAGGGTGGTGGACTCCGGTTCTGGGGAACTGAAGGACTGAGTTCGATTCTCACTTCAGGCACAGGCAGCTCCTTGTGACTCTGGGCAAGTCACTTAACCCTCCATTGCCCCATGTAAGCCGCATTGAGCTTGCCATGAGTGGGAAAGCGCAGGGTACAAATGTAACAAAAATAAAATAGATACTTTTGGAGATCCTAGATGGAATGTTGCTACTATTGGAGATTCATGTAGAAGGCTGCGTAGGCTTCTGTTTCTGTGAGTCTGATGTCCTGCACGTACGTGCAGGACGTCAGACTCACAGAAGCAGAAGCCTGCGCGGCCACATTGGTGATCTGCAAGGGCCGACTTCTACATGGAATGTTGCTAGTGGAATAGCAACATTCCATGTAGAATCTCAAATAGTAGCAACAGTGGAGGAGTGGCCTAGTGGTTAGGGTGGTGGACTTTGGTCCTGGGGAACTGAGGAACTGAATTCGATTCCCACTTCAGGCACAGGCAGCTCCTTGTGACTCTGGGCAAGTCACTTAACCCTCCATTGCCCCATGTAAGCCACATTGAGCCTGTCACGAGTGGGAAAGCGCAGGGTACAAATGTAATTAAAAATACTATGCTTTAGTACAAGGGCCCCTTAGATTTTATTTTTTTTTAATGCTGTTGAATTGATTTAAGTTGCGCTTTTGCCACTTTCTTTGGGAAAAGATTTGTTTCTATATTGGGTTCATTTCTATAGACTGCTGTATTTACAGCATTTGAATAATATAACCATATTTACTTATTTATTGCGTTTGTATCCCACATTTTCCCACCTATTTGCAGGCTCCTGTGGCTTACAATATTACATCATGGCCAGCGTCACGCAGGCGTAGGTAAACAATTAGGTTACATACAAAGAAATAAATGTAACATAATGGATATAATCAGTTCAGTAAATCAGAAAATATTTACACTTAAACCATAAATATATAAGTACACTATACCTATACGCTCTGTAATACGGGAAGAGCATCAAACCAGCAGCAATAGTTGCCGTGGTAACAACTGGACTTTAGGGAGTATGAGAAAGCGAAGGATCATGAAAGACAGGGAGAATGAACAATTTCTTTCTTCAAGCACTTCTTAATTTATCTCCAAATAGATGTTGTAGACAAAATGTATTTGTACAGGTCAATGTTTAAACCCAGAAATGACCATATTTGAAATGCTGCCTTGATTTATTTATAATGACACTAGTAAAAAAGGCCCATTTCTGTATGAAATGAAACGGGTGCTAGCAAGGTTATCCCCCCCCCCCTCGCTCTTTCCCTCTGTCCCCGCCAAGTCCCATGGCCCCCCTTTCTATGCCGTCCTCCCTCCCCTCTCCCACTCCCCTGCAACTCACCACTTTGTTCATAAGCTTCCAGGTGTTCTGTATGGGCCTGATTGTGTTTTTTTTTAACAGGTGGTGCATTCTCCTCCCCCTCTGAGTTCCAGGCCCCCCTCCCTCTGTCCTTCTCCTTCCCTCTGTCCATCCTCCGAGTTCCAGTCCCCCCTCCCTCCCTCCCCATCCCCCCTCCGAGTTCCAGACCCCCTCCCTCCCTCCGAGTTCCAGTCCCCCAACCTCCCTCCGAGTTCCATACCCCCTCCTTTCCCCCTCTGAGTTCCAGACCTCCCTCCCTCCCTCCCTTCCTTCCCTCTCTGATTTCCAGACCCCCCTCCCTCCCTTCCCCCTTCGAGTGCCAGACCCCCCTCCCTCCCTTCCCCCTCCGAGTTCCAGGCCCCCCTCCCTCCTTCCTTCCCCGAGTTCCAGACTCCCCCCTCTTTCAGTCTCACACACGTCCTTGCAATGCCTCCACCCGCGCCCCTCTCCTCCCCGACACTGGCCCCGCCCATCCCCCTATGTGCACGTCGCCCCCCCCCTCCAAAATCGACAACCCCTCTCTGCTACCCTCCCCTCCCCCCCTCTTACCGGGGTCCCAGCGGCAGCGGTGAACAGGGAGCAGACTCGGCGGCCTGCTCGCCCTTCACTGGTGCTGCCGGGACCCCAGTAAGAGGAGGAAAGAGGAGGAGGGGGTAGGGAGGTTGGCGTTCAATGAAGCTGCCTGGCACAGCCAATCAGAAGCGAGGCATGGTCGCAGGCAGCCTCATGGAACGTTCATAGAGCAGATTATTATATAGGATTTGTATCCTGCATTATCCCAAACAGCGTTCAGAATGAATGTGGCTTACAGTCTAGATAATTTAGGGGCCCTTTTACGAGTCAATGTGGCATACCGCTTGCAGCAGCCCAGCGGTAGTTCCTTCCACCAGCGCGTGCTATTTCCGGTGCTGCAAAAATATTTTAATTTTTTGTAGCACCAGTGTGTACCTGGAGGTGATCGGGCAATACTTAATGCTGCCTGGTTACTGCCAGCTTAGTGTGGGAGCCCTTACTACCACCTCAATGGGTGGCGGTAAGTGCTCCCGCCCCAAAATAGCCATGCGGTTCACTCGCCACACAGCCATTTTGTTAGGAAAATGGAAACCTGTCTTTTACCCACTGTGGTAAAAGGGAGCCTCGGTGCATGTCAGCACATTGACACCAGCGCAGGCTCCCTTTTGCCACAGCGTCCTAAAAGGACTCCGTAGTGCATACATATTATAGTTATAAATCTTCTGATAAAGGAAAAAGTTGAGTAAATCTATATACGGCCATAGGAAACTTTACAAAAATTAGTTTATTAATTATTTTACAAGTTTACAGAAGCAGTTTATACAGGAAAAAGTTTGAAACAGCGTTTTGCATAAAAACGGTTATTCTTATCTTCCATTATCTTGTTGCAGGAACTTTTCAAAAAAGAAAAGTTTTTAATAATTTCCGACAGCAACTGTAATTATGTACAGATCTGATAGCGCTTGGAAGAAGATTCCACCAATTGGTACATTGATAGGAAATGTCAGCAGAGAGGACTGTTTTGTAAACAATCTTTTTACAATTAGGATGATGGAGAATTAGGAATTCTCTGGATCCAGGGATAGAATTACTCACAGAAGCAGAAGCCTGCGCGGCCACATTGGTGATCTGCAAGGGCTCCCACTTCAGGCCCAAGCAGCTCCTTGTGACTCTGGGCAAGTCACTTAACCCTCCAATCAAAGGAGAGGTGACATAGCTAAATATATATGGAGAGGGTAACGTCATAAAGTCATATTCTTATGAATATCTCAATATATGAATGCAAATTTGCTCTTATAAAATGTCAACCCATGTAAAACTACACACGATGACGTGTTGGTGTGTACTTTGCCAGTAGGCCTGTGCAGGGGCAGAGTTAGCAAGTATGCTTGTAGATTATAAACATATGTTAATTTATGCATGCACATTCAAACTTTGGAACCCCTTTAATAAGCTACTTTAAGAAGTGTCCTGCGCTATGACTAGTGCATGGGTTTCACATGCACTGTAAAGTGGCCACATTTCCTATTTCCTCTATTAATGGCTACGTGCTAATTTCTCAATTAGTGTGTGGTCATTAGCGCAGGAACCCTTACCAATACCTATTTCGCAGTCGGTAAGGGCTCCCACACTAACTAACCATGTGCTAATCGGTTAGCATGCAGCAATGTAGCTATTGGCTCTGGGCACACCTATTTTTCACCCCCAAACACAGTCCCAGCACTAAGAAATTAAAGTGTTTTTTAGCTTGTGGGAAGCATGCATCGATCCGAAAACTACCGTGGGATGCCTGAGCGTGCCCTGCGGAACTACTGGTGGGCCGTAAGGGGAACATTAGTTTAGGGAGTGCACCACCGCAGCTTTTGCATTTATGGGGGCTCTGGATGGAGTGTGTACGGTAAATGTTCTGGGGTCCTTTTGCAAAGTTACGCTAAACCTTAGCATGCCCTTATGTGGGTCTTTCCCATGTGTGAAGGTCATTTTGAATGGAGGAGTGGCCTAATGGTTATTGCAGCAGGTTGCGGACCTGGGAAACCAGGTTTGATTCTCACTGCAGCTCCATATGACCCTGGGCAAGTCACTTAGCCTTCCATTACCCCAGTTTCATTAAAACGAGTGTGCATGGACGGCGCTGAAAACAGGACAGGGTGCCAGGCAATGTGAGACCAGTGTGGGACAAACGCTTTAGCTGACTGGGGTTGGGGACCCTCACCAGCCAACAGCCAAGGTACTTTCCACTGCTGGTGGGGGGGGGGGGGGCAGCGGCAGGGAGGCAGAAGCGGTGGCGGCAGGAGGGTGGCAGCGGGAAGGTGGGCCAAAATGTGCCCCCCCCGCATCTTGGTCTATGGCCCCCCTCCTATCGAAGTCTGGCTACTCTCCTGGCTCAGATCATACCCCCGCACATTCTTCCATTTTAGATGTTCATATCCTGGCTTTGTAAAATCAGGATTTAGACATCCATGCAATACGAACATCTAAGTGTCAGTTTACCAGTGTCTAAAAAATGAATAGCGTTTCTAAAATATGCACCGAAATGTTGGATTATGCACATCTAAAACACAAATGGCACCTCTAAAATTACACTGGCTCCCACTAACAGACCGAATTACATTCAAAATCTGGACTCTGGCTCATAAAATCATCCACGGAGATTTATATGTCAGTCCTTATAGACCTACCAGCAAGAAATACAAAAGGTTCTTCACGCACTTTCTTAAACCTCCACTACCCTAACTGTAAGGGACTTAAATACAAGTAATCATTTATTTATTTATTTATTATATACGTTGGAATGCACTACCGAATCCCTTGAAAACAACGCACGATCTGACAATCTTCCAGAGATCACGGAAAACTAAATTATTTAACGAGACTTACAACAAGAATCCTTCATAAAAGACTCACTATCACATCTGTATTAGAACTAATCAACATTGAACTCTTAATTTGGTTACTTTAATCACACTGTTGTTATTTAACGCTATACTCTACCTTACATTTTGCATATCCGATATGTATTATTTATTTCCTTTATTTCTAGTTTTCTTGATATCTAAAATACCTTAATTGTAATAATACTTTGTTCTTCTCATACCGTTTATGACGATTGTCATTGCGGCATAATGTAAGCCACATTGAGCCTGCAAAGAGGTGGGAAAATGTGGGATACAAATGCAATAAATAAATAAATAAAATTAGCCACTCACAGTTGAAAAAGAAATAAGAGAAAAAAAGCCATAGACCTTACTCACAATAACATCTATAGACCAAGTATTGCCCTCAAGCCGTGTTTCAATATGGCCTTGTAGCCTGTGTGAGTTTGGTTCAGAGACTCCTTCCTTTGAATGACCCCAGAAGCCGGCAGTAAACTGAAATGCCTCTTTTTTGTAAGTGTCGGGTGTTTTCTCAGCGCTGAAGGTTCAGTATGCAGATAAATGTGCTAATAAGTGGTCAATTCTTATTAAGATATTGATAATGGTTAAAGGTTTTTCTACAATTAGCTATTATAATAAAGTTGTACACATCCGATGGGAGCTTTTTTGACATAAGAACGTTGCTTTTCAGACAATACAAGTATTAAAAACTAAAAATGATAAGATTACAAGATTGATTAAGACATTGGTGTTTTGATTTTGCGGTTACCAGTTTTCCTTACTTGGTTTATAGACCTCTAAAATGAGCACCACAGCTAGGCAGAATGCCTCTCACTTCGATCTGAATATGGGCCTAAATTTAAACCAGACAAAAAACCACATGGAAATGGCCCGGCATTGAATATCCAGGATGACCAACAAAAACAGGAGTTAGCTGGCCTCCCTCCCATGGTCTCAATATCGGGTCCCATGTACATAAGAATATAAGAGTAGCCATAATGGGTCAAACCAATGGCCCATCTAGCCCAGTATCCTGTTTTCCAAACAGTGGCCAAAAGCCAGGTCACAAGTACCTGGCAGAAACCCAAATCATGGCAACATTCCATGTAGAACCGCAAAGAATATCAAGATTCTGGAATCCTAAAGAGTGACAAGATTCTATGTAGAATCTCAGAGTAGCAACATTCCATACTGCAAATCCCAGGGCAAGAAGTCGCTTCCCATGTCTGTCTCAAAAGCAGGCTATGGACATTTCCTCCAGGAATTTGTCCAAACCTTTTTTAAACCCAGATACACTAACCACTATTACCATCTCCTCCAGGTTAACTATTCATGGAGTAAAAAATATTTCCTCCTATTTGTTTTAAAAGCATTTCCAGTGTCCCCTAGTCTTTATACTTTTGGAACGAGTAAAAAATCGATTTACTTCTACACGTTTATGTGCATATCAGGTGGGAAATTTTTATAAAAACCTGTTTTGCACATAAAGCACAGCAGAAATTCTTTTGAAAATTACCATGACGACTCTGTCCTCACTTGAACATCATGAGGAGATATTTCACCCCTGTGTGTCAAGTGGAGAGGAATGGCCATGAAGCAAGGATTCCACATGCTTGTGTGCGATCCTATCACTAACTCTAAGAGAAACTTTGAAGAGGTTCAAGAAGTGACAGCAGCAATCCAAAAGCTGTAATTTACTGGTTTAATTGTAGAGGAGTGTGGTAGCCGTGTTACTCCACTCTTAAGGTTATCAATAGAAATCAAACAAAATAAAACATGGAAAAGAAAATAAGATGATACCTTTTTTATTGGACATAACTTAATACATTTCTTGATTAGCTTTCGAAGGTTGCCCTTCTTCGTCAGATCGGAAATAAGCCTGTCTATCCCAGTTAATCCTAACCCTTTACCTCCATATTTCAATACCTAGCTTAAACCACTAAGGCCCCATTTTACTAAGGCTAGCTGACAGTGTATATAAGTGAAAACATTCAAGCATTACTATGACAGTAAAATAGATACTATTGGAGATTCTACATAGAATGTTGCTACTATTGGACATTCTATATGGAATGTTGCTATTCCACTAGCAACATTCCATGTAGAGGGCTGCGCAGGCTTCTGTTTCTGTGAGTCTGACGTCCTGCACGTACGTGCAGGACGTCAGACTCACAGAAGCAGAAGCCTGCGCGGCCACATTGGTGATCTACAAGGGCCGACTTCTACATGGAATGTTGCTAGTGGAATAGCAACATTCCATGTAGAATCTATAGAAATCAAACAAAATAAAACATGGAAAAGAAAATAAGATGATATCTTTTTTATTGGACATAACTTAATACATTTCTTGAATAGCTTTCGAAGGTTGCCCTTCTTCCTCAGATCGGAAATAAGCAAATGTGCTAGCTGACAGTGTATATAAGTGAAAACATTCAAGCATTACTATGACAGTAAAATAGATACTATTGGAGATTCTACATGGAATGTTGATATTGGAGATTCTACACGCAAACTATTGGAGATTCTACATGGAATGTTGCTATTCCACTAGCAACATTCCATGTAGAAGGCTGCGGAGGCTTCTGTTTCTGTGAGTCTGACGTCCTGCACGTACGTGCAGGACGTCAGACTCACAGAAGCAGAAGCCTGCGCGGCCACATTGGTGATCTACAAGGGCCGACTTCTACATGGAATGTTGCTAGTGGAATAGCAACATTCCATGTAGAATCTATAGAAATCAAACAAAATAAAACATGGAAAAGAAAATAAGATGATACCTTTTTTATTGGACATAACTTAATACATTTCTTGATTAGCTTTCGAAGGTTGCCCTTCTTCCTCAGATCGGAAATAAGCAAATGTGCTAGCTGACAGTGTATATAAGTGAAAACATTCAAGCATTACTATGATAGTCTGACAGGGTGGGAGGATGGGGGTGGGTCGGAGGTATGCATGGGGACATCAAAGCATATCATTGATATTCTAACAGGATGGGTGTGGATAGGTGAGGGGTGGGGTGATCAACAGAAACATACAGTTTTATGGTTTATAATGGGCTAGGAACCCCAGGTCCTTGTTAAGTCCTTTCTGTTGGGTGTTAAAATATTCAATCATTCCTCCCACCCTGTCAGACTATCATAGTAATGCTTGAATGTTTTCACTTATATACACTGTCAGCTAGTACATTTGCTTATTTCCGATCTGACGAAGAAGGGCAACCTTCGAAAGCTAATCAAGAAATGTATTAAGTTATGTCCAATAAAAAAGGTATCATCTTATTTTCTTTTCCATGTTTTCTTTTGTTTGATTTCTATTGATAACCTGGTTTAATTGCAAACCCCCAAGCAAATAATGGCTCACATACCAGGAAGGATCACAGATTGTGACCGACAGACCAGGGCTTTAGGTTGACCCATTCCTGCACTTATGATTTTTATTCTGTTTATAAACTGCTGTAATCTGTCCATCAAATACAGCGGTATATGAAATTGTAAATAAATAAATATTTCACCACAGCTTATGATAACAATGTACAGCATAAATAGCTTGTGAAAACCAATTAGAGCAGTTCTCATTTTTCTGAATCTTCAGTGACTGCTTCTACTTTCTATGCATCACCTGTAGCCTGCAAAGAAAGACAGTTCTGGAAGAGAACTTGACAGGCAGTGAACTCATTCTGTGCCACTAAGCCTCTGGATTTCTGCGTTACAGAGCAAGCGGAGATTAATGCAGATGGAGGAAGGAGGAATGGCATCATAATAATAGACCGAGTTCACTTTCAAACTGGACCATTAAAATAATACATTTGGGTACAATACCGATATATATGTCAGATCTCATAGACTTACCAGCAAGAAATAGAAAAAGTTCTTCACACACATTCTTGAACCTCCATTACCCCAATTGTAAAAGGACTTGAAATACAAATCAATATATGCATCTAGCTTCTCCTATATCTGTACACAACTATGGAATATACATAGTAACATAGTAGATGACGGCAGAAAAAGACCTGCATGGTCCATCCAGTCTGCCCAAGATAAACTCATGTGTATACCTTACCTTGATTTGTACCTGTCTTTTTCAGGGCACAGACCGTATAAATCTGCCCAGCAGTATTCCCCGCCTCCCAACCACCAGTCCCACCTCCCTTCTCCATCACAGACCGTATAAGTCTGCCCTTGATTTGTACCTGTTTTATTTTATTTCAGGGTACAGACCGTATAAGTCTGCCCAGCGGTATTCCCCTATGGCACTACAGAATGCCATAAAAACAACGCACGATCTAACACCCCTCCGGAAACTACTGACGACTAAATTGTTCAAAGAGACTTATCAAAAGGATCCTTCATAAATGACCTGACGTCTAATTCAATCACAACAAGTTAAAAGTGAGCTGTTCTATTTAATTAATTTCTTTTTCTGTACTGAACGTTATACATCACCCTTTGATTTCAAATTCCTGAAATGTATTATACATCCATTTATTTCTAATGTACCTCATTAATAATATGTATTTCTCATTCCGGAAATGGCTATCTCCATTTCGGCATAATGTAAGCCTCATTGAGCCTGCAAAGAGGTGGGAAAATATGGGATACAAATGCAGCAAATAAATAAATACAAAAACAGAAGAAACAAGTCTTTGCAAAAAATATGCTATAAAACAAAACAGCGAGGATGACTAAAAAATAAAAAAAAGGACGACGCTTCAGGTAAAAATCCAGATAAAAATACAATTTTTTATGGTCGATGAGCAAGACTCGGTTTTGCTATTGGCATTGAAGGAAGTGAAACTAGGAAATCAAGTACGCTAGCGTTTAACTATAGAAAAGGTGATTACGACAAAATGAGAAAAATGGTGAAAAAAAGACTGAAAGGAGCAGCTCGCAGAGTAAAAAACTTGCATCAGGCGTGGATGCTGTTTAAAAACACCATCCTGGAGGTTCAGGACAAATATATTCCACGTATTAGAAAAAAGGGAAAAAAGACTAAACGTCAGCCGGCGTGGCTAAACAGTAAGATAAAGGAAATCATTAGAGCCAAAAAACAATCCTTCAGAAAGTGGAGAAGAGAACCAACTGAAAGTAACAGGATAGATCATAAGGAATGCCAAGCCAAATGCAAAGCGGAGATAAGGAGGGCAAAAAAGGACTTTGAGAAGAAATTAGCGTTGGAAGCAAAAATACATAGTAAAAATTTTTTTAGATACATTAAAAGCAGGAAACCGGCCAAAGAGTCGGTTGGGCCGCTGGACGAAAATGGTGTTAAAGGGGCGATCAGGGAGGACAAAGCCGTAGCGGAGAAATTAAATGAATTCTTTGCTTCGGTCTTCACCGAGGAGGATTTGGGGGGGACACCGGTGCCGGAAAGAATATTTGAAGCGGGGGAGTCGGAGAAACTAAACGAATTCTCTGTAACCTTGGAGGATGTAATGGGTCAGTTCAGCAAGCTGAAGAGTAGTAAATCACCGGGACCTGATGGTATTCATCCCAGAGTATTAATAGAACTAAAAAATGAACTTGCGGAGCTACTGTTAGAAATATGCAATCTGTCCCTAAAATCGAGTGTAGTACCGGAAGACTGGAGGGTAGCCAATGTTACTCCGATTTTTAAGAAGGGTTCCAGAGGAGATCCGGGAAATTATAGACCGGTGAGTCTGACGTCGGTGCCGGGCAAGATGGTGGAGGCTATTATTAAGAATAAAATTGCAGAGCATATACAAAAACATGGACTGATGAGACAAAGTCAGCACGGATTTAGTGAAGGGAAGTCTTGCCTCACCAATCTAATGCATTTTTTTGAGGGGGTAAGCAAACATGTGGACAATGGGGAGCCGGTTGATATTGTATATCTGGATTTTCAGAAGGCGTTTGACAAAGTGCCGCACGAAAGACTCCTGAAGAAATTGCAGAGTCATGGAATCGGAGGTAGGGTATTATTATGGATTAAGAACTGGTTGAAAGATAGGAAGCAGAGAGTAGGATTGCGTGGCCAGTATTCTCAGTGGAGGAGGGTAGTTAGTGGGGTCCCGCAGGGGTCTGTGCTGGGTCCGTTGCTTTTTAATGTATTTATAAATGACCTAGAGATGGGAATAACTAGTGAGGTAATTAAATTCGCCGATGACACAAAATTATTCAGGGTCGTCAAGTCGCAGGAGGAATGTGAACGATTACAGGAGGACCTTGCGAGACTGGGAGAATGGGCGTGCAAGTGGCAGATGAAGTTCAATGTTGACAAGTGCAAAGTGATGCATGTGGGTAAGAGGAACCCGAATTATAGCTACGTCTTGCAAGGTTCCGCGTTAGGAGTTACGGATCAAGAAAGGGATCTGGGTGTCGTCGTCGATGATACGCTGAAACCTTCTGCTCAGTGTGCTGCTGCGGCTAGGAAAGCGAATAGAATGTTGGGTGTTATTAAGAAGGGTATGGAGTCCAGGTGTGCGGATGTTATAATGCCGTTGTATCGCTCCATGGTGCGACCGCACCTGGAGTATTGTGTTCAGTACTGGTCTCCGTATCTCAAAAAAGATATAGTAGAATTGGAAAAGGTACAGCGAAGGGCGACGAAAATGATAGTGGGGATGGGACGACTTTCCTATGAAGAGAGGCTGAGAAGGCTAGGGCTTTTCAGCTTGGAGAAGAGACGGCTGAGGGGAGATATGATAGAAGTGCATAAAATAATGAGTGGAATGGATCGGGTGGATGTGAAGCGACTGTTCACGCTATCCAAAAATACTAGGACTAGAGGGCATGAGTTGAAGCTACAGTGTGGTAAATTTAAAACGAATCGGAGAAAATTTTTCTTCACCCAACGTGTAATTAGACTCTGGAATTCATTGCCGGAGAACGTGGTACGGGCGGTTAGCTTGACGGAGTTTAAAAAGGGGTTAGATAGATTCCTAAAGGACAAGTCCATAGACCGCTATTAAATGGACTGGAAAAATTCCTCATTTTTAGGTACAACTTGTCTGGAATGTTTTTACGTTTGGGGAGCGTGCCAGGTGCCCTTGACCTGGATTGGCCACTGTCGGTGACAGGATGCTGGGCTAGATGGACCTTTGGTCTTTCCCAGTATGGCACTACTTATGTACTTATGTACTTATGAGCTGAGCATTCCATTTTCATTCAACAGCATCTGAGGAGAGCATTGAAAAATTAGCAAACCTGCACTGGCAAAGTCAGGGTAGACACCAGGAAGCAGAACCTCTCACAAATGGTGCCCAGAAAAGATCTTTATTAACATCAGTCTTCAATAAAAACAAAGGGACCCAACACGACGTGTGTTTCGGCCCTACTGGCCTGCATCAGGGGTCTGAAATTTTACAGACAAATAAATAAATAATAAAACATAAAAAAATAATAACAACAACTATATGTTAATAAAGATCTTTTCTGGACACTATCTGTGAGAGGCTCTGCTTTTTTCCTCTACTCTTTGATGCCTGGTGTTTTCCTTTGGTGGAGTTTCTCTTTTGTTTTTACTTAAAGTCAGGGTAGAAACATGCAAACCACAGTTTGCTGACAGTGTTGCCAACTATACTGAAGCCATGCTGAAGGAAAGGATAGTGAATTTCCTGGAAGCCAATAAGTTGCAAGATCCGAGACAACATGGTTTCACCAAAGGGAAATCGTGCCAAACGAATCTCATTGAATTCTTTGACTGGGTGACAGGAGAATTAAATCAAGGACGTGCTATGGACGTCATCTACTTAGATTTCAGCAAGGCTTTTGACACGGTTCCCCACAGGAGGCTCTTGAATAAACTAGAAGGGCTGAAGATAGGACCCGAAGTGGTGAACTGGATTAGGAACTGGTTGACGGGCAGACGCCAGAGGGTGGTGGTAAATGGAGTTCGCTCGGAGGAGGGAAAGGTGAGTAGTGGAGTGCCTCAGGGATCGGTGCTGGGGCCCATTCTGTTCAATATATTTGTGAGTGACATTGCCGAAGGGTTACAAGGTAAAGTTTGCCTTTTTGCGGATAACACTAAGATTTGCAACAGAGTGGACACCCCTGAGGGAGTGGAAAACATGAAAAAAGATCTGAAGAAGCTGGAAGAATGGTCTAACATTTGGCAATTAAAATTCAATGCGAAGAAATGCAAAGTGATGCACTTAGGGAGTAGAAATCCAAGGGAGGCGTATGTGTTAGGTGGGGAGAGCCTGATAGACACGGACGGGGAGAGGGATCTTGGGGTGATAGTATCTGAGGACCTGAAGGCGATGAAACAGTGCGACAAGGCGGTGCCCGTAGCAAGAAGGTTGCTAGGCTGTATAGAGAGAGGTGTGATCAGCAGAAGAAAGGAGGTTTTAATGCCCCTGTATAAGACGTTGGTGAGGCCCCACCTGGAGTATTGTGTTCAGTTTTGGAGGCCGTACCTTGCGAAGGATGTTAAAAAAATGGAAGCGGTGCAAAGAAAAGCTACGAGGATGGTATGGGAGTTGCGTTCCAAGACGTATGAAGAGAGACTTGCTGACCTGAACATGTATACTCTGGAGGAAAGGAGGAACAGGGGTGATATGATACAGACGTTCAAATATTTGAAAGGTATTAATCCGCAAACGAATCTTTTCCGGAGATGGGAAGGCGGTAGAACGAGAGGACATGAAATGAGATTGAAGGGGGGCAGACTCAGGAAAGATGTCAGGAAGTATTTCTTCACGGAGAGGGTGGTGAACGCTTGGAATGCCCGCCCGCGGGAGGTGGTGGACATGAAAACGGTAACGGAATTCAAACATGCATGGGACAGGCATAAAGGAATCCTGTGCAGAAGGAATGGATCCACAGAAGCTTAGCTGAAATTGGGTGGCGGGGGGAAGAGGGGTTGGTGGTTGAGAGGCTAGGATAGGGGAGGGCAGACTTATACGGGGTCTGTGCCAGAGCCGGTGATGGGAGGCGGGACTGGTGGTTGGGAGGCGGGAAATACTGCTGGACAGACTTATACGGTCTGTGCCCTGAAAAAGACAGGTACAAATCAAGGTAAGGTATATACATATGAGTTTATCGTGGGCAGACTAGATGGACCGTGCAGGTCTTTTTCTGCCGTCATCTACTATGTTACTATACCACCGTACCAGACACTACACCCATTGGCTCTAGCAACTAGTGTGTTTATTGTGACCCCCGAGGCAGATGGCTACGTCTGCCGAAACACTGCCTGTGTCGGGTCCTTTCTCTGGTGCTTTTATTTAAAAATTCTCAAGATTTACCTCCTCGTCTGGTCATCATTTGTCATCTTTTACTCCCTTTTGGTTCTTCATAGAGACTTCTTTTCCTGTTTTGTTTTTTTTTGTGTGTGGACTTTTTATGGGTTTGGGTAAAGCATTTGATATACCGCCTTTCTGTAGTACAACCAAAGTGAGATGTGTGTTCTATAAATCTGGAGCAATATCACTAACACTGTTTACCCAAAATATTTGAATAAACTAGGGATTTGCCCATTGAAACCTCAGCACAGGCATCTCAACTGTTCACTTTTTTAAGGCAAACAATATATATATATATATATCCAGATACCCTGGATACAGATCTCATGCATAAATGCAAATGCTTTTGTAAGAGGTTGTTCGGGAGATATACAGAGTTTATTTACAAACAGTTCAACAAATCACACAGTTATATATCTAACTGCAATATCCCAATATTTTGAAAATAGTCCATTTATCACATTACATTAAATTGTCAGTGAGCACAAACATTAAGGTGTGATTTAATAAATTTCACTGAAAAACTCAACCGCTATGCACTGATCTAAAAAGGGAGCATGCACTTTATAGTGTTTGGTGCAGATCCTGCACCTAAATTTTGGGCGCTGTAATTACGCCTGCTAAAAGCAAGTGTAAATGCCAGCAACCAACTTAGGTGTGCTTCTGGCTAATTCTATAAATCCGTGCACAACGTTTTGGAATGCCCCTGGCCAGGCCCCCTTTTCATATATATGCAATTGAAGTTAGATGCTATTTTTTATAGGATAGTGTGCAGGGAGATGGGTGCACTGATTGTTAAGACTTTGTTTTTTAAGATTTAGCTACCTGGGATCAAAATGGTGGAACTCAATTTCCAATAGTCATAAGAAGCATCACAAACTATCTCCAGTTCAGAAAAGACCTACTTCTTCAGGAAATTCTGGGGTCCTTTTACTAAGCTGTGGGAAAAAGGGTCCTGCAATGGCAGGAGGGGCTGTTTTCCCTATGCATCGGGGCCCTTTTTCCCCGCAGCCAGTAAAACCCGAAAAAAAGAACAAACCTGTTCAGAAAGGCATATCCCATCGACCCAACATAAAAGCCTGAGTAGCTGCAACACAATAAAACCAAAGATCGGAATGGACACACCCGAACTTCCCTCTTCCTCCCTAAGTTCCTCATCATACCTACCTCACATGAACCTTATGCTACCAGAATAACACCTTGTATTTGTTCATGCCGGAACTGGCGAACACCACTATGGTACTATGTAAGCCACATTGAGCCTGCAAATAGGTGGGAAAAAGTGGGATGCAAATGCAACAAATAAATAAATATCTTCTAGCACATGGCCATGCGGTGGAGAGCCCTTACCGCCATTCACTGAGTTGGTGATAATGGCTCCAGCACTAACCCTGAGTAACCGGGCAGCGCATGACGATGATCGATTAGCGCAGGGTTACCGCTGTGCTAGCCATTTCTGGGGGTTTTCTTTCCCCCACCCCCTAGAAATGGCATGCAGTTGGGGAGGGACTACCACCAGCAGTCCCGAAAGATCAAGCAGTAAGCCCGCATTGGGCTTACCATCGCTCTGAAAAAAAGGGCGCCTTTCTGAGTAAAATATGTATTAATCATTCTGGAACAACACACAACACAGCCTCTAACTGTAATGCATCTCTTCATTTAAGGTGGGGATGGGGGGGGGGGGGGGAGGGTATTTCTCTAAAACTTCAAAAATTTGGAGTCACTGATTGAGCTGTAGGTAGCATTGGAAGTCATGTTGTTTACTTAGTATTTCAAAGCAATTTGATGTGGTTTACAACGAGGTTACTACTACTACTACTATTTAGCATTTCTATAGTACTACAAGGCATACGCAGCGCTGCACAAACATAGAAGAAAGACAGTCCCTGCTCAAAGAGCTTACAATCTAATAGACAAAAAATAAATAAAGTAAGCAAATCAAATCAATTAATATGTACAGGAAGGAGGAGAGGAGGGTAGGTGGAGGCGAGTGGTTACGAGTCAAAAGCAATGTTAAAGAGGTGGGCTTTCAGTCTAGATTTAAAGGTGGCCAAGGATGGGGCAAGACGTAGGGGCTCAGGAAGTTTATTCCAGGCGTAGGGTGCAGCGAGACAGAAGGCGCAAAGTCTACTACTATTGGAGATTCTAGATGGAATGTTGCTACTACTACTACTACTACTACTATTTAGCATTTCTATAGCGCTACAAGGCATACGCAGCGCTGCACAAACATAGAAGAAAGACAGTCCCTGCTCAAAGAGCTTACAATCTAATAGACAAAAAATAAATAAAGTAAGCAAATCAAATCAATTAATGTGAACGGGAAGGAAGAGAGGAGGGTAGGTGGAGGCGAGTGGTTACAAGTGGTTACGAGTCAAAAGCAATGTTAAATAGGTGGGCTTTCAGTCTAGATTTAAAGGTGGCCAAGGATGGGGCAAGACGTAGGGGCTCAGGAAGTTTATTCCAGGCGTAGGGTGCAGCGAGACAGAAGGCGCGAAGTCTGGAGTTGGCAGTAGTGGAGAAGGGAACAGATAAGAAGGATTTACAACGAGGTTAATATGTTTGCGCGTTTTTACGTGTTTGTATGCCTATTATCCTCAAGTAGTTTCTTATGTATCGGGATCTTTCAATGCTTAATAAAGACTTCATACAAATTAAAAAAAAAAAAAGAAATGAAGACATACCTTCTCAAGAAACCCAATGACTATTCCATACGCACGAATATAATAGTTATCTTGCCAATCACTGTAAAACACAGCATCATACAACCATGTAAATGTAATTGAATCAATGTAATCTTTAACTGTTAAGTGTAAACCACATTGAACCGAAACTCATTTTGGATAATTGTTGGCTACAAGTGTGCGTGAATAAATAAATAAATAAATAAATGATTGCCATCAATAACATCAATAATTGCTTATGAGCCTCAATTATTGATGTTTCTGAGCTCATTAGTCAATTTATTTGCATGCATATCTCTGATGCAGGCACTAAGTTAGGCGTGCAAATTCAGGCACGACGTACAGTATGCAGGGGTAACTGTTTTAGTTACTATCCAGCTCATTTTCAAAAGAGAAGGGCACCCATCTTTCGGGAGATGGGCGCCCTTCTCTCAGGGGCACCAGAATCGGCATAATCTAAAGCCGATTTTGGGCGTCCCCAACTGCTTTCCATCTCCGGGACGGCCAAAGTTCCCAGGGACGTGTCAGAACGGTAGCGAAGGCGGGACTGGGGCGTGCCCGGGCGTGGTTAAGAGATGGGCGCCCTCGGCCGATAATGGAAAAAAGAAGGGCGTCCGTGGCGAGAATTTGGTCCACTTTATTTGGTCCCTTTTTTTCAGGTCCAAGTCCCAAAAAAGTGTCCGAACTGACCAGATGACCACCAGAGGGAATCGGAGATCACCTCCCCTGACTCCCCCAGTGGTCACTAACACCCTCCCACCATAAAACAACTTTAAAAACTTTTTTTGCCAGCCTCAAATGTCATACTCAGGTCCATGACAGCAGTATGCAGGTCCCTGGAGCAGTTTTAGTGGGCACAGTGGACTTCAGGCAGGTGGACCCAGGCTCATTCTCCCCCTACCTGTTCCACTTGTGGTGAAAAATGGGAGTCCTCCAAAACCCACCCAAAACCCACTGTACCCACATGAAGCTGCTCCGCTTCACTCCTTAGGGCTATGGTAGTGGTGTATAGTTGTGGGTTTTGGGGGGAGCTCAGCATCCAAGGTAAGGGAGCTATGTACCTGGGAGCAATTTGTGAAATCCACTGTAGTGCCCCCTAGGGTGCCCAGTTGGTGTCCTGGCATGTGAAGGGGACCAGTGCACTACGAATCCTGGCCCCTCCCACGACCAAATGCCTTGGAGTTATTCGTTTTTGAGATGGGCGCCCTCGGTTTCCATTATGGCTGAAAACCGAGGGCGCCCATCTCTATAGCCGGCGATCTCAGCATTTGACCCAAATGTTGAGATTTGGGCGCCCCCAACCGTATTTTCAAAACGAAAGATGGATGCCCATCTCGTTTTGAAAATACGGTTGGCCCCGCCCCTTCATGGCACCATTCTCGGAGATGGGCGTCCCCGATCCAAAATGCCCCTCCACATGGCCTTTTACGAAGCAGCGGTAAGTCCAATATGGGCTTACTGCTCGCTAAAAGGGAAGTACCCCCGGGCTACTGCAGCAGCCCAGTGGTAGTTTCTATTCTAGCGCATGCAATTTCTGGCACTACAAACATATTTTATTTTTGTAGCGCTGGTGTGTACCTGGCTATAATTGGGCAGTGCCGTGTGCTGCCTGGTTACCGCTGGGGTAGCGCAAGAACCTTCACCACCACCTCAATGTGGGTGCGTGGCAAGTGCTTCACTTGCCACATCTCCATTTCTTTTTTAAAACCCCTGCCTTTTACCCACTGAATTTAAAGGTGGCATCGGCACACGTCAGAAACACAAGCCAGTGCCACCGCAGGCCACCTTTTGCCGCAGCTTCCTAAAAGGACCCCTAGAAAAATGGGCCATCTCTACCACAACTGGAGCTATGTGAATAATTCAAAGTTGAACTTCTCCCTGGCAAATTTCAACTTCTTGTCAGCTGGTTAGAATGTTGTATTTGCTGTAGATCCTCTGGGAAGATCCACTGCCTACATGCACAAATGGGAAAGGGAAATGGGACTTGATATACTGCCTTTCTGAGGTTTTTGCAACTGCATTCAAAGCGGTTTACATATATTCAGGTACTTATTTTGTACCAGGGGCAATGGAGGGTTAAGTGACTTGCCCAGAGTCACAAGGAGCTGGAGTGGGAATTGAAATCAGTTCCCCAGGATCAAAGTCCACTGCGCTAACCACTAGGCTACTCCTCCACTCATTCCACCAATAAGAGCCAACCTCATCAGTGATGTCACAATGGCTTGATTGCCCGATACTTGGCTCACTTCTGATATTGTGATGTCATAAGGGAAAGGGAAATGGGACTTGATATACTGCCTTTCTGAGGTTTTTGCAACTGCATTCAAAGCGGTTTACATATATTCAGGTACTTATTTTGTACCAGGGGCAATGGAGGGTTAAGTGACTTACCCAGAGTCACAAGGAGCTGCAGTGGGAACTGAACTCAGTTCCCACTGCACTAACCACTAGGCGGCTACTCAACTCATTCCACCAATAAGAGCCAACCTCATCAGTGATGTCACAATGGCTTGATTGCCCGATACTTGGCTCACTTCTGATATTGTGATGTCATAAGGGAAAGGGAAATGGGACTTGATATACCTCCTTTCTGAGGTTTTTGCAACTGCATTCAAAGCGGTTTACATATATTCAGGTACTTATTTTGTACCAGGGGCAATGGAGGGTTAAGTGACTTGCCCAGAGTCACAAGGAGCTGCAGTGGGAATTGAATTCAGTTCCCCAGGATCAAAGTCCGCTGCACTAACCACTAGGCTACTCCTCCACCAGCAGCAATCACACCTACCTTGCAGGTGAAGACATTTACATCTGCTGTTGTATAGATGTACAAGTACATGCATAGATTAACATATTTTGAAATCTATGTGCATATTTGCAAACTCTGCCCCGTACATGCCTACCGGCAAAATACCTTCCATCGAACATGTACTTTTACTCTGGTTGGGCTTAGTATAAGAGTCCATTCCTGCATGTAAATCAGCATTTTATACATGAAAATGATTCATGAAATTACCTCCACAAGGCCAAGGCACATCTACATTATGAGGTTCACTAACTTTGTGAAGCAGTCAGTGTGGGCATGGGAAAGGCTTCATGGGACGCCCCACGAGGGACTGGAAAGACTCTAAGGAGAGGCACTGTGTGCACTGAATGTCCTGCACAAAGCATGGCAGGCCTATCCGTGCCCTACATGTCGCCTGCTAATTCCCACAGTCTGGGGCAGTGGCGTAGCAAGGGCGGGGCGGTGGGGGCGGTCCGCCCCGGGTGTCAACGGGTGGGGGGGTGCTCCATCCACCTCCCCCCCCCGGCGCAGCGCCTCTCACTCCCCCCGACAGTCCCCACCTGCCTACCAGCTGAGCTCCGGCCGGCACCTCCAATCTGCAGTGCTGCTGACTTTAAATGAAGAAAACCATCTCGTCATTGGCCCTTCACTCACTGAGTCCCGCCCTCGAGGAAATAGGAAGTTATATCAGAGGGCGGGACTCAGTAGTGAAGGGCCAACAACGAGACGGTTTTCTTCATTTAAAGTCAGCAGCGCTGCAGATTGGAGGTGCTGGCCAGAGCTCAGCTGGTAGGCAGGTGGGGACTGTCGGGGGGAGTGAGAGGCGCTGCGCCAGGGGGGGTTAGGGTCCACGCCAGGGGGGGTGCCGTTCCATGCTGGGGGGGGGTGTGCTGTGTTGCATGGCACCCGGGGGGTGCGCGCAGCGGCGATCCGCCCCGGGTGTCAGCCAAGCACGGAACACCACTGGTCTGGGGCTCATATAGTATTTATTTATTTATTTATTACATTTGTACCCCACATTTTCCCACCTATTTGCAGGCTCAATGTGGCTTACATACTACCGTATAGCGAGCGCCAAATCCGGTATGAACAAATACGAAGTGATGTTATGGTAGAGTAAGGTTCATGTGTAACTGACACATTAAGGAATCGTAGAGAGAAGAGTTATTATATGTCCATTACGGGCTTTGGTTTCGTTCTGTTGCAGGGTACAGGCATTTAAGTTGGGTCGGTAGGGTATGCCTTTTTGAACAGGTAAGTTTTTAGTGACTTCCGGAAGTTTTGTGTCGTACGCTGTTTTCACGGTTTTTGGTAATGCGTTCCAGAGTTGTGTGCTTATGTAGGAAAAGCTGGAAGCATAAGTTGATTTGTATTTGAGTCCTTTGCAGCTTGGGTAGTGGAGATTTAGGTATGTTCATGTTGATCCTGTTGTGTTTCTGGTTGGTAGGTCTATGAAGTCTGTCATGTATCCCGGGGCTTCGCTGTAGATAATTTTATGAACCAGGGTGCAGATTTTGAAAGCAATACGTTCTTTGATTGGGAACCAGTGCAGTTTTTCTTGGAGGGGTTTGGCGCTTTTGAATCGTGCTTTTCCAAATATAAGCCTGGCTGCTGTGTTTTGAGCAGTCTGGAGTTTCTTTCTGATTTGGTCTTTGCAGCCCGCATAGATTCCATTGCAGTAGTCTACATGGCTTAGTACCATTGATTGTATCAAGTTGCGAAATGTTTCTCTCGGGAAGAATGGTTTCACGCGTTTGAGTTTCCACATTGAGTGGAACATTTTCTTTGTTGTGGATTTCACTTGGTTCTCTAGAGTGAGGTTACGGTCGATTATAATGCCGAGAAATTTCAGGCTGTCTGAGATAGGGAGGGTGTAATCTGGAGTGTTTATGTTTGTGGGTTTGTTCGTATTGTAATGGGATGAGAGGATGAGACAGAGTGTTTTGTCTGTGTTGCGTATCTAGGAAGGAGACAGCTGTATCCGACTCCATATATGCTCAGAAAGGAGCTCCTGCATGGTCAGGATCCACTGATGGCATCTCTTGTCACTACAAGCTGCAGAGAGCAAAGTCCAGTTGTTGCTCTGAGACTGAACATTAAGCAGCGGTGACTTTTTTTGATTGCACACCTGAGTGGGTCTGAAGGAACTGAGTGGGCTCATGTCCAGCAGACCGCCAAGACCTGTCGTTTCTTTCTTTACAACATCCGTAAAATCCGCCCCTTTCTTTCCGAGCACTCTACCAAAACCCTCATCCACACCCTTGTCACCTCTCGTTTAGACTACTGCAATCTGCTTCTTGCTGGCCTCCCACTTAGTCACCTCTCCCCTCTCCAGTCGGTTCAAAACTCTGCTGCCCGTCTCATCTTCCGCCAGGGTCGCTTTACTCATACTACCCCTCTCCTCAAGACCCTTCACTGGCTCCCTATCCGTTTTCGCATCCTGTTCAAACTTCTTCTACTAACCTATAAATGTATTCACTCTGCCGCTCCCCAGTATCTCTCCACACTCGTCCTTCCCTACACCCCTTCCCGTGCACTCCGCTCCATGGATAAATCCTTCTTATCTGTTCCCTTCTCCACTACTGCCAACTCCAGACTTCGCGCCTTCTGTCTCGCTGCACCCTATGCCTGGAATAAACTTCCTGAGCCCCTACATCTTGCCCCATCCTTGGCCACCTTTAAATCTAGACTGAAAGCCCACCTATTTAACATTGCTTTTGACTCGTAACCACTTGCCTCCACCTACCCTCCTCTCTTCCTTCCCGTACACATTGATTTGATTTGTTTACTTTATATTTTGTCTATTAGATTGTAAGCTCTTTGAGCAGGGACTGTCTTTCTTCTATGTTTGTGCAGCGCTGCGTACGCCTTGTAGCGCTATAGAAATGCTAAATAGTAGTAGTAGTAGTAGACCCACTAGCTGGAAAACACTGGCAAAACATATATCCCATAAGCTTGATTATCTGCACAATGTCACTTCTCCAGGTCAGCTTCACTGTCTTCCTTTAGTTCTTTGCTTTCCAAGCAAATGAGCAAATCAGTTCTCACAGTTCAGCGAACACCACTCCTTTTTATAGTCTCATCTATTTTATCAAACCTCTCAATTTTGGTCTTACCACAAACCTCTATAAGTGTCCCAAGCATGTTTACATTCATTCACAGCATATGTTCTTACAAACATATTGCAAAGATATTCACACATCTCTGACCATAACCACGACCTCGAGAGGCATTCCATTATAATCATTGAATATCCAAGCCATTTCAGTATAGATTTAGACTGAATTCAGCCCTCTGCGGCTAGCTACAGGGAAACAAAATGGACATGCAAAGTAAAGCAAATGGAAAAGGTCAGAGTAGTAGAGGATGCTTTTATCTTTCATAGAACATAATGTCTGAGGCGTGAGCGTTCAGACAGATCCTTATTACAGAGATGTTAGTAAGAGTGGAAATGGAAAACAAATCTATTCTCCTAAGAGGGATTATAATAAAAATGAAGAAATAGCACAAACGGCACTTTTTCAAGTTATTCACCTCAAACTACATCAAGATTGGATGGAGACTCTTGGAGTGGAGGAGTGGCCTAGTGGTTAGAACACCTGTCTTGCAATCCAGAGGTGGCCGGTTCAAAACCCACTGATGCTCCTTGCGATCTTGGGCAGTCACTTAACTCTCCATTGCCTCAGGTGCAAACTTAGATTGTGAGCCCTCCTAGGACAGAGAAATATCCAGAGTACCTGAACGTAACTCACCCTGAGCTACTACTGAAAAAGGTGTTAGCAAAATCTAAATTAAGTTATGGATTTGGATTTAGTTCAGACTTTTTTTCAGTAGTTGCTCAAGGTGTGTGAATTACATTCAGGCGGTGATGATCCTAACTCGGCTGCCACCCAGGGCAGATCGCCGATACGCAGCCCCCCCCCCCCCCCCCCCCCGGGTGCATTCTTAGCTGCTGGGAGCAGCCGTGCGGCTCTCGGCTCCGCTGGCTCCCTGCTCCCTCTGCCCCGGAACAGGAAGTAACCTGTTCCGGGGCAGAGGGAGCAGGGAACCAGCGGAGCCGACAGGCGCGCGGCTGCTCTCTGCACCCATCCAGCGGCTCCGCTGGCTCCCTGCTCCCTCTGGCCCGGAACAGGAAGTAACCTGTTCCGGGGCAGGGAACCAGTGGAGCCAACAGGCGCGCGGCTACTCTCTGCACCCATCCAGCGGCGTACACCCAGGGTGGACCGTCCCGCACGTGGTACACCACTGCATTCAGGTGCAGTAGGTATTTTCTCTATCCCTGGAAGGCTTATAATCCAAGGCTAATGCACGCCTAACACAGCAAAAACAGCATAATGCAAGTTGCACTAAAGCATTCTGCACTAGTGATGTCATCGTGTGCATTAAGGCCCCCTTTTACCAAGCTGCCGCAAAGGTGGGCCTGTGCTGGTGTGGTCGTGTGCTTTGGACGCGCACCAAGGCCCCCTTTTTTACTGCAGCAGGTAAAAGGTAGGGTCTTTCTTTTCTTTAGGAAATGGCCATGCGGCAAGTGAAGCACTTGCCGCGTGGCCAATTCTAGGGGGAGTCCTTGCCGCCACCCATTGAGGTGGCGGTTAGGGCTACTGCGCTAACCCAGCACTGCCCAATTACCTCCGGGTACACACCAGTGCTACAAAAATTTAAATATTTTTGTAGCGCCAGATATGACAGCGCATTGGGGGTGGGAACTATCGCCGGGCTGCTGCGGTAGCCCAACGTTATTTCCTTTTTAATGAGCGGTAAGCCCGGGTTGGGCTTACCGCCGCTTTGTAAAAGGAACCCTTAATGCACACTATTTATTTTTCTTTATTTTTTGGAGGGGTGGAGAGTGGACATGGATCAGGGGTGAACTGAGAGTGTTCTGGGCCCTTGGGCAATAAGGGCCTTGGGCTCCTAACCACCTATCAAAAGTGATTAAATGAGATGGAAGCTAGGGGAGAGTGGGACCCTTACTGCTGTGGGCCCTCGGGCACTGCATTATTGTTCCAGTGGTCAGTCCGTCCCTGGCGTGGATGCACTAATCAGCTAGCAGGCTGACTTTACCACTACGTTGACTAGCGTGTCCATAAAACAGGAACCAGTAGCTCCTCCTAAATAGGAGGCAGTAGGGTCATGTTTTTTAAGGGTCACGTGTTAATGATAACATTAGTGCGTAGCCATAAATGAAACAAATAGAAAAGAGCTCTTTTTGACAGCTGCGCTAGAAATGGCCTTAGCATGTGGGAAAGACCTGTGTGAGAACATGCTAAGCTCATTTCTTAGTACCGCTTGGTAAAAGGGCTCCTAAGTTTGTACCTGAGGCCAGTGCCATAGCGAGGGCGGCTGACACCCGGGGCGGTTCGCCGCTGCGCACCCCCCTCGGCGCACGCACGCACCCCCCCTCGGCGCGTGAGCACACCCCCCCGGAGTGCATTCTTACCAAAGAGGGCGGGCAGGAGGGTCGCTCCGCCCCGAGTGCACGTCGCTGGGAGCTGCGTCGGCTCCGCTGGTTTCCTGCTCTCTCTGCCCCGGAACAGGAAGTAACCTGTTCCGGGGCAAAGAAAGCAGTGAACCAGCGGAGTCGACACCCCCCAGCGGCGTGCACCCGGGGCGGACCGCCCCATGCCCCCCCTTACTACGCCATTGCCTGAGGCATTGGAAGGTTAAGTAACATACTGGAAATCCCATGGGGTGGCAGTGGGATTTGAGCTGGGTTTCCCAGGTTATTACACTGATGCTTTACCCACTAGATACTCCACCCAGGGCCACCGAGAAACTGCGCCGGGCCCGGGGCAAGGCCGCCCCCGCCACCCTCCCAAGGCCGTCACCGCTGCCCCCCTCTGTCCACCACCGGGCCGGGGCCCCTGAATTCAAATCACAGCGCCTCACCTCGCTCCGTGTGAAAGCGCAGCAGCGGCAGTCTGCAAATCGCCTCCCTTCGGGCCTTCCCTCCCTGTGTCCTGCCCTCGCGGAAGTTACGTCAGACGAGGGCGGGACACAGGGAGGGAAGGCCCGAAGGGAGGCGATCTACAGACTGCCGCTGCTGCGCTTTCACACGGAGCGAGGTGGTGAGCCGTTGTGATTTGAATGGAGGGGGCCCGGACCGGTGACGGACGGTCGACGGAGCCGAGGGCGGGCGGGTGGGACTGCAGCACCGAGCCCCCCTTGGAGGCCCGGGTCCATGGAATTTTGTCCCCCCTGCCCCCCCTCTCAGCAGCCCTGACTCCACTGCCTTCATTTTATTGATTCAGTCGTAAAGTCTATGTACATGTACATATGTTTTATAACCCTAACTAGGAAACCAACTTCATTTGATACTGCTGCAGGAAATATAAAATCATTGTTTTAACATAATGAGATTCAGAGTATTTGATAACAGGTAAAAATGTATTACTCAGAATTCATTCTATATAGAATAATTGACTTGATTGTACTAGGAAGCAATTTTTAAACTGTCTGCTTTTGTTATGTTGTGTTACATAACATCTTCCTGGAAAACAATTCAACCCAAAGCCATTTACACAAATAATGCAATAAATAGCAAACACATTACATGAAAATCAATGCGTACCACTGAGCCTGTGTAAAACCTGAAGGGGAAATCGAAGCATATTCTATAACAATGCACATAACTTAATTGGTTAACTAGGTAATCAACACTGTCAATTGATAGTTAAACAATTATCAGTACTAATTGGCATTCAATGAGATTCACGAGCACAACTCGCTAAGTGTTTTCTATAACGTGGTGCGCCTAGATTCTAAGTCGCATAGTGGAAAAGGGTGTGTGGCCATAGGTGGGGTGTGAGCGTTTCTAAAATGTACGTGCATTTTTATAGAATACACCTGCTCTGCACCTCATTTAGGCATCAGGATTTACACCAAGTAAAACATGGCCTAAATGGACACGACCAAATTTGTTCACGTAGAGAGCCACGGGGTATTCTATATACCGTGTGGCACTTTAAGCCTATTCTATAAAATTTAGGCGTACTTTAGAGAATACGCCTTGGCGTAATTTTTTTACGTGTGGATTTTTCAGACGCCATATATAGAATCTAACCTTAACGTATTCCCTTTGTAACATGAGAAACATGCATAGATTTTTGTAAAACTTCACCCCCTATCTTGCACTACCACTCCTTTTAGCTTTTGCAGCTAAAATGCATGACCCTCATAGCACCCAAATTCTAGACCAATCTTCAAGCTTTGCTATATCCTTACTATTTGAGTTGTCTACCCTGGATACCAGTACTAAGTTGTTTACTTAAGCAAGACTCCCTAATAGATAAGAAATTCGGCAACCAACAATGCCTCACTTAGAGTGTACAAAAACCTTTTAGGCCAGTGCCTTTGTGTGTACTTATAAAAGGCATTAAAAGCCAGTAAACATCTAGGCCAGAGAAGATTATTGCTGTTACAGAAGAAGAAATCTCTGTAGGACATTTAAAATGAGAGGTCATCTTTTATTAATCTAGTAACTGACTTGAATAGCATCTGTTTTAATTCAGTTACTGCTAGCACTTCAGTGAAGTCAAAAAGTTTAAATGCTGAGTAGAACAGAAGTATTGTGTTAAAAGAAAACCAACCAAGCACTGAGGTGCATTTATGATGCCAAATTAATGCTTTAAAGTGCAATGCTTATGAGGGAACTGTGGTATTTGGTTTCTGCTAGTTCTGAATGCTTTAAAGAGTTATTACCTTTATATATAAATAGAAATAATAATTATATATATATATATATATATATATATATATATATATATATATTAAAAACAACCGTTTTCTTCTTAAATCTAATGCCAACTTTATTATCTCAAAAAGTATTTTTATATATATATCGCATACATCCAATAAAACAGATCACATACACTTTCAATCATTCTATCATTCAACCACTTCAATCTAAATATGATTTCCTAATAAATTCTTAAAACCATATTAAATCTTCACATATTAACTGGACATTCATGTTTGACTATCTTGACATATCTTATCGTAAATCGTATCTGTTATCCCATATAGTATTAAATCGTATAGATATTATCCATCGTTACTGATATTCCATGCAGCTAACGGATGTGTGTTCCTAGCCGCCGTGAGAAGCCGGACGAATGAATAACCCTTGAAGACGCCTTAGTTGGTGAAACACAATTGTGTCGGGTTGTATGTTTCATTCTACAGTCTGGAAGAATTCCAGGCAAAAGAAACTTTTATGGACATTTCCACTGGACTCATAACACGTTTTGACGAAACGAGCAGCGTTTTGATGTCCAAGTATAGAGAAAGACAATTCATACGACATCTGATGGAATATCAGTAACGATGGATAATATCTATACGATTTAATACTATATGGAGCAACAGATACGATTTACGATAAGATATGTCAAGATAGTCAAACATGAATGTCCAGTTGATATGTGAAGATTTAATATGGTTTTAAGAATTTATTAGGAAATCATATTTAGATTGAAGTGGTTGAATGATAGAATGATTGAAAGTGTATGTGATCTGTTTTATTGGATGTATGTGATATATATATAAAAATACTTTTTGAGATAATAAAGTTGGCATTAGATTTAAGAAGAAAACGGTTGTTTTTAATATTAAATGTATGTGGAATGCAACCAATTAAAGATTTAAACCTATAAAATCATATTGTATATATATATATATATATATATATATATATATATATATACATATACACACGTGTGTATTTTTGGAGTGCTTTCCTATCACAAATGGATTTCAGTGTGTTGGTTTTATTTTAATGTGATTTTATATTGTAAACCATTCTGATTTACTTTTGTAATAAGCGACGGTCTAGTAAATAAATAAACGATAAACGATACATATCAGATATAACAGAAGATATTCAGCTGGCAGTGGTCACTGTTTTTTTTATGCTGACCACACCTGCAGAATTAGGCCTGGATATTCAGGGACCCTTTTACTAAGCTGCGTAAGGGCCTACGCACGTACAGCATGTGCCAAATCGGAATTACCACCCAGCTAGTGTGTGAGCCGGGCGGTAATTCTGAATTTGGCACACGCTGAATCCCCTGGTAGAAAATAATTTTCTCTTTTCTACCGCGGGCTGCTTACAGTTGATGTGCGCTGCATGCTTACCACATGGGTAGCGTATGATACCTTACCGATAGGTCTGTGGGTGGTGGTAAGGTGTCACACCAAAAATGGACATGCGCTGGTTTCAATTTTAGCACACATCCATTTTCTAGCTCCTTAAAAAAGGCCCTTTTTTCCTAGATGCGGTAAAAAATGGCCCAGTGCGCATCCAAAAGATGTGCTCGCACTGCTGCAGGCAGCTTTTTACCTTGGCTTAGTAAAAGGGCCCCTCAATGCCAGGACATATCTGGGCATCAGCACTGAATATCTGATGCAGGGGCGTAGCCAGACTTCGGTGGGAGGGGGGCCACAGCCCGAGGTGAGGGGGCACATTTTAGCCCCCCCCCCGCCATTGCCGCCAACACCGCCCACCCACCAATCATTGTCAACCCCGCCACCAACTTTGCCCCCCCCCCCGCCCCATACAACGTGCAGGACGTCAGAAACAGAAAGAAACCTTTTGCGAGGAGGACCTCGGCTGGCGGGGGGGGGGGGGTGTTCCCCGCCAGCAAAGGTAGGCGATGGCCGGTTGGCGGCGGGAGGGGGGGTTGAGCGGGTCATTGGCAGGGGGGGCCAAGGCCAAATCTACAGAGGCCCAGGCCCCACGTAGCTACATCACTGATCTGATGACATACTGGCATGTGTTAGCCGCTGGATATTGTGTGGGTCCCAGCTAATATTCAGCCAGGACCTGAAAAAAAGACACTTCTGCCCTTATCACTTCCAAGTCCCCTCTTCCTCCCTAATGATCCAGATCCCTCTCTCTCCCACTTCTGATGACAGAAAGACCCTGACCGAGCCCCCATCCCTTCAACCCTTAGGCTCCCCCAAATCTACCTTATAATCCCTGATTGTCTAGGAGGTCCTAAGGGCAGGAACAATGCCCACTCACTCCTGTTGGTCATGGTTATAAAATGGCCCACCACAAATTCATAGTACGAGCAAGTACCTCTAGACTGCCACTAGGGGGTTGTGGTGGCCATTTTGTGAGCACAGCTGCAATCAACAGAAGTGAAAGGGTATTGCTCCTGCCACTAGGACCCTCCTAGACCACAAGAGATATACAAGGCAAACATTGTGAGCATACTAACAGCCAAATGTGAAAACAAGGACTCGGTATAATCCTTAACGGGGACTAAAGGGAATAACAAATATAAAATGATGCATAAAACATGCAAACGTGGGAACAGCTTTACACTTTGTGTGACACGGTACACACATCATTAGTAAGGTTTCCATAAAAGTGCAAATCAAAACAGAATACATGTACATATTTATCTATGTATAACTAGCAAACCTGTGGAACGTGATAAGAAATAGTTGAATGAGGTGCTGGGTAAGTGGCAGTTACATGCAAGGACAAAGTTTCACCAGGAAAATGCTGCAGACATACAAAGAATAGAAACAATAAAAACATAGGAGTAAATCCAAGTTTCAGGGGAAAAAAAAAAAGAATATTTGTACCTCTATTCCAGAACAAATCACACCCAAGCACCATTATTTAAAAAATATCAAGCATGAAGAATCTAAAATAGGTACTAAAATCGCAGGAGACCGCAAACATATAGCAGGTTGTTCGAAATGAATACATGTTTCAACTCTCACAAAATATGTATGAAAATGATGAAGGAAAATACACTTCGGAGACAACTAAGAGCAACGTCTGATGCAGAAGACAAAGGCAATAGAAGCAGCAGCCTTCACAGTGCTAGATGGCAACACACCACGGACAATTCACAGGTCAGCATTAAGCACAATTGCCAACATAGAATTCACGCTTAGCACGCATCAGGGCTGCTGAGGGGGGGGGGGGGGGGCGGGGGGGCAAGATTCCCCTAGACCCAGCTTCCAAGTGGGGCCTGGCGTCGGGTCTGTCTCTCTCCTGCTCCTGATGGGACCTGGGTACCGACAGGAGCAGGAGAGAGACAGACTCCGGTGCCGGGCCCCACCTTAGAGGCTGTGGAGGAGCAGACACAGGATTCCAAATTAGGTTCAGCTTCGGGACCTCTGGTTTGGCTGGTGGAGGCCCCCAAGCCCGAGCAGCAGAAGCCTTCCTCCAGCGCTGTTCGCCGCATTGCCTGCCCTACTTTCCCTGACGTCATGCTTGCTCGGTTTTGATGAAATTGAGCATGCGCGACATGAAGGGAAGCAGCCAAAGGGCAGGCAATGCATCAGAACATTGTTGGAGGAAGGCTTCTGCTGGCAGAGCTTGGGGACCCCCACCAGCCAAGATATGTGGAGTTGCAGTGGGGGGCAGGGAGGAGGGGCAAAATGTGCCCCTTCCATTTTGGGCTCCCCCCCCCCTCAATTTTTGAAGTCTGGCTATGTAGCGTCCTGGGGTGGGGGCAGCAGCGGTGGTCCTACCCCAGACCCAGCTCAGTCTCTTGGTACCCCTAGCACGCATTATACCTGTGCCTAACTTTAGGTGATGTAAAGGCTCACCCTCCAATTTCCAAGCTTCAGCTCTTCCTCTCTCCGATCACCACCTGATCACATTCACACTTCTTCACCCCCCCCCCCTGCCCCGCCCAACCTTAACCACCACCTCCAGGAATCTCCAGGCCATTGACCCCCTCACCTTATCCGCTAGTATCTCTAATCTCCTCCCATCCATCATGTCCTCTGAGACTGTCGACAAAGCGGTCTCTGCTTACAATGCCGCTCTCTCCTACTACTACTACTACTATTTAGCATTTCTATAGCGCTACAAGGCATACGCAGGCATCTCTCCTCTGCTCTGGACACCCTCGCACCATCCACCTCCCGTCCCACAAAGCGTACTAATCCCCAGCCCTGGCTGACCCCTTGCATCTGTTACCTTCGCTCCTGCGCATGATCTGCCGAACGCCTCTGGAGGAAATCTCGTACTCATTCAGACTTCTTTCACTATAAATTCATGCTATCTTCCTTCCACTCCTCCCTATTCCTTGCAAAACAGGACTATTACACCCAATTGACCAATTCTCTCAGCTCCAACCCTCGTCGTCTCTTCGCCACCCTTAACTCTCTCCTCAAGGTGCCCCCCGCTCCCACTCCCCCCTCACTCTCTCCTCAATCACTGGCTGATTACTTCCACAACAAAGTGCAAAAGATCAACCTTGAATTTACTATCAAGCCATCACCCCCACCCCCCCTCTTCACCCATTAACCCTCTCCCTCAACCAACCAACCCAGGCCTCCTTCTCCTCCTTTCCTGTGATCACCGAGGATGAAACCTCCCACCTTCTTTCCTCCTCGAAATGCACCACCTGTTCCTCTGACCCCATCCCCACCAACCTACTTAACACCATCGCCCATACTGTCAACCCCTCCATCTGTCGCATCCTTAACCTCTCTCTCTCCACTGCAACCGTCCCTGACACCTTCAAGCACGCCGTAGTCACACCTCTCCTCAAAAAAAACCATCACTTGACCCTACCTGCCCCTCCAACTATCGCCCCATCTCTCTCCTACCCTTCCTCTCCAAAATATTTGAGCACGCCGTTCACAGCCGCTGTCTTGATTTTCTCTCCTCTCATGCCATCCTCGACCCACTCCAGTCTGGTTTCCGCCCTCTCCACTCGACAGAAACAGCACTCTCTAAAGTCTGCAATGACCTGCTCCTGGCCAAATCCAGAGGCCACCACTCCATCCTCATCCTCCTCGATCTTTCTGCCGCTTTTGACACTGTCAATCACGATTTACTTCTCGCCACACTGGCCTCATTTGGGTTCCAGGGCTCTGTCCTCTCCTGGTTCTCCTCCTATCTCTCCCACCGCACATTCAGGGTGCACTCTCATGGATCTTCTTCCACTCCCATCCCGCTATCTGTTGGAGTTCCCCAGGGATCTGTTCTTGGACCCCTTCTCTTCTCTATCTACACCTCTTCCCTAGGCTCACTGATCTCATCTCATGGCTTCCAGTATCATCTTTACGCTGATGACACCCAGCTCTATCTCTCCACACCAGACATCACCGCAGAGACCCAGGCCAAGGTATCGGCCTGCCTATCCGACATTGCTGCCTGGATGTCCAACCGCCACCTGAAGCTGAACATGTCCAAGACCGAGCTCCTCGTCTTTCCACCTAAGCCCACTTCTCCTCTTCCCCCACTCTCTATCTCAGTTGATGGCACCCTCATCCTCCCCGTTTCATCTGCCCGCAACCTCGGGGTCATCTTCGATTCCTCCCTCTCCTTCTCTGCGCATATCCAGCAGACTGCCAAAACCTGTCGCTTCTTCCTTTTCAACATCAACAAAATTCGCCCTTTCCTCACTGAGCACACCACCCGAACTCTCGTCCACGCTCTCATTACCTCTCGCCTCGACTACTGCAACTTGCTCCTCACTGGCCTCCCACTCAGCCATCTATCCCCCCTTCAATCCATTCAGAACTCTGCCGCACGTCTCATATTCTGCCAGAACCGATATACTCATATCATCCCTCTCCTCAAGTCGCTTCACTGGCTTCCGATCAGATACCGCATCCAATTCAAGCTTCTCCTCCTTACTTAAAAATGCACTCACTCTGCTGCTTCACCCTACCTCTCTACCCTCATCTCCCCCTACGTTCCTGCCCGTAACCTCCGCTCACATGACAAATCCCTCCTCTCAGTACCCTTCTCCACCATTGCCAACTCCAGGCTCCGCTCATTTTGCCTTGCCTCACCCTATGCCTGGAACAATCTTCCTGAATCCCTACGCCAAGCCCCCTCCCTACCCATCTTCAAATCCTTGCTTAAAGCTCACCTCTTCAATGCTGTATTCGGAACCTAACCTTTCGAACATATAGGTTGCCCTAATCTGTCTGACCTATCAGATTAACTGTACATTTGTCTTTTAGATTGTAAGCTCTTCGAGCAGGGACTGTCCTTCCATGTTAAATTGTACAGCGCTGCGTAACCCTAGTAGCGCTTTAGAAATGTTAAGTAGTAGTAGTAGAAGTAGAGACATGGCCTAATGGTTAGTGCAGTGAGGTTTGGGTTCAATTCATGCTGCTGCCTAATGATCAGCAGTGGGTTGAGATCCTGGGGAACCGGGTTCAATTCCCTCTGTAGCTCCGTGTGACCTTGGGCAAGACACTTAGCCCTCCATTGCCCCAGGTACAATATATAACTTAGATTGTGAGCCCATTAGGGACATTGTCAGTACCTGTAAAGAAATTGTAAACTGCTTGGGTCTAGGAAGTATATACATGCTGAAATAAACAAACCCCCAACAGAACATGTTCCCTTATAAAATGCCATCCATTGAAAAATAACCACCTCTATCAAATACACTGAAATTTAAAATATATATCCCGAACAGATTTATCAAGACCTCGGCCATGCAACTCGATGGATCTACTCATATCATCACTTCGTCATTGGTCCTTATTTTTGTATTGTTTGTTTTATTAAGTGTTATGCATTGTCCTCTGCAGGCCTCTAGTATCTCATAAATATGAACATAAAGCACTTACGTTTGTCGGCTCAAGGGTATGTGGTCCGACATGACTCATGTTTCGCATGACAAACCTCCTATAAAACATAATAATGGAATCAATATTTAAAAAAAAACTGTTTTAAAATTTAACAAAACACACAGGAGCCTCCAAAACCTTCTAAGGCACCTTTACCTTCAATTAAGCCAAGCGCATCTTGCTGACCAATGTTACTCCGTCAAGATGGCACTGAAGTCTGACATTGCTATTTAAACTAATCAGCTGATACCTTCCACCAATCGCAGAACCCTGTCACAGTACAGATGCCCACTCTATCTCTGCATTAAGGGCCAGATGCACTAAACTTAACGAGCCATTAACGAGCAAGTAGTAAACCCCGGCATGCACTAAAGACTTTTTTCCGATGACGGTAGCAGCTAACGAAAACGGAATGCAGATGAGCAAATTGTGTGATTGGCTCAGGGACTTCTAGGTCTCTCAGCTGAGTGAAGCACTGCCAAAAAAGACGTTTTATTATTGCGGGGGGGGGGGGGGGGGGGGATGATGGCCAAAATGGCCGTTTTTTTGGGATGGGCGTCCTCAACTGCACTCGAGCCGCATCGGAGGGGGTGAGCAGAGCGGCGTCTTCGGGCGGCACAGGGAGGCGTATTTGGCATGCGCAGAGCAGCCAGCATAACGTTTGGCTGCTCTGCGCATGCTCGACCGGCCAATTGGCCGACTGTTTAACAATGGAATAGAGAATGCAAGTGAGCTACAATGAGCAGCTCATTTGCATTCCCTTTCCTTAACGCATGCCCGTTCTTTAACGATTCGCTAAGGCAGGGGTAGGCAACTCCGGTCCTCGAGAGCCGCAGGCAGGTCAGGTTTTCAGGATATCCACAATGAATATGCAGGAGATAGATTCGCATACCATGGAGGCAGTGCTTGCAAATCTATCTCCTGCATATTCATTGTGGATATCCTGAAAACCTGACCTGCCTGCGGCTCTCGAGGACCGGAGTTGCCTACCCCTGCGCTAAGGGAATCGGTAAGGGAAGGGCTCTAACGATTGTTCAGTGCATCTGGCCCTAAGTCCCTTCGGATAAACTGTCTGTAATAAAAATACTCAATATTTTCCTTCATAATTTAAGTATTCTTTGAATGACCACCCTCCCCTCCTTCAATGACCTGTCTAATACACATAGGGGTTTGTTTACTAAGGTGCATTAGCATTTTTAACGCACCTGTAAATTTAAGGCACATTAAACGCTAATGCACATATACCTTTCTATGGTTGCGTTAGCATTTAATGTGCGTACACCATCTACACACATTAAGAACTCTGACGCGCCTATAGCGCCGCTTAGTAAACATAAGTGATAATGAGCAGACCCCACTGGGGAAAGCAGAGCTGGTTTCTTACGCGATCGCATGCCTTTGAGCTGTTTTGTTTGCACTATATTTCTTTGAGCGGTTTTGGGTACACAGAACATTTCTTGGAATATTAACGAGACCCCTGATGTTGGCGTTTTGTGACACCGCAACATGGACCGTGTCAGGTCCTTCTGTATCAGCAGTAATAAAGAATTTCCTAACACTATCACCAGCGTTGGATTCGTCTTTTGGTCAGCCTCTACTCTTGCTTGCCTGGTCCAATACTCACCATTTAATACCTTGCACAGTATGATGTTTCTCTGTCCAATGCAGAACTAACGGTGCTTCCATGTTAACAGTAGAGTTTCTATTCTTATGTTCATTTAACTGGAGACGCACCGGTCTGCTACTGCTCCCAATATACACTAACTTGCAAGGACGTTCTATCAAATAGCATTTTTATAGATGCACTAAAGGTGCCTGGAGTGTGCAGGAAATCCACGTGCCTACACTACCGCTGGCCACCTTTTAGCGTGTCTTAGTAGAAGGACCCCTAAATCTGTGAAGATATGCTAGCAAATCAAGGGGCCCTTTTACTAAGGTGTGCTGAAAAATGACCTGCGGTAGTATAGATGCGTGGTATGGGCGCACATAGAATCATTTTTCAGTGCACCTGCAAAAAAATGCCTTTTTTTAAATTTTTGCCGAAAATGGACATGCGGCAAAATTACCGCCAGCCATTGACCTAGTGGTAAAGTCTCATGCCATAACCGGGTGGTAATGACCTACAGGCTTCAAATGCCACTTGGCGTGCGCCCAATATGCGCGTCTAAAATATTTTCAGATGCGCGTATCGGACATGCGCCAAAAATGAAATTACCGCAAGAGCCACGCGGTAGCCAAGGAGTAACTCCATTTTGGTGCATGTTGGGCGCGCATAGACGCTTACACGGCCCCCAAATGCATGCCATCGAATGCGAGTCCTTAGTAAATGACTTCCTCGTTTACTTGTGCCACACGTGGTTTCACAAACCTCTCTTATATCCCCCTCTGAGTCATCTTCTCTACAAGCCCTAACTTCATAAGCCTTTCTTCATTAGAGAGTCATTCCTTCCCCTTTATCGACATTTATGTTGCCCTTACAACTTTAAAAGCATTCAAAGAGCCCATACAGCAATCACATCACAGAAGCACTGGAGAGACCTGCCCTTAATGTGATAGGGGAAGACAAAATCATCAGAATTTTGGGCTAGGATCAGTTTCAAGGTATAAAGTCACGGGAGGATAAAAATGCTACAGCCATGGCTAAAACATGAGCACTGAAACTCCTGTTGAAAAAAATTGTCTTTTTTCTATAAATAATTTAGAAATCATATGCAAAACCATTTGTGGAATAACACTACAGATTTCCTGGAGATTGCTCCATTGCCTATTTAATATTTGCAAGCCGACGATTGTGCTCTCTCTTCCCTGATTTCTTGTTATTTAATAAAATAGCCTTTTATTGCAAAAAGATTCTTAGCATTTTAATATTTAATAGAGTAAATCCCACATGAATCTTAGAAAGGAGAGAAAAATTACATTTTAAAAGTAATGCTCTCCCACAGCCTGCTCTCATTCGTTTCTGCTGTTAAATGCCAGCAACTATCCTGAGTGTAATAACAGCTTCAAATAAAATCTACTGTTTTAATTTAGAACAGAGTGTATGGTGGTTTCAGAAGATATAGATCGAAGCCTACAACAAGAGATCAACAAACTGATGGGAAGTAACTCTCTTGATTGCGTGTTGTTCTTGTTTTCTTCCAAAAGTGCATCCTCTTTTAATCCCCTTAAACACTGAATGAGATACCTAGTAACCTCATCACTACATTAGAACTACCTTCAGTCTGTTTGTTGACTGGAAAGTCGTCCAGGGGTCCTTTTACTAAGGTATGCCGAAAAATGACCTGCGCTGTTGTATATGCATGTATTGGATGTGCGCAGGTCCATTTTCCAGCGCACCTGCAAAAAAGGTCTTTTTTTTGAGGGGGTCAAAAATGGACGTGCGGCAAAATAAAAATTGGCACGCGTCCATTTTGGGCCTGAGACCTTACCGCCACCCATTGACTTAGCGGTAATGTCTCGCGCGTTAACCAGGCGGTAATCATCTGCGCACGGTACAATGTGGGTTACTGCCCGGTTAGCACCGCACGCCAGAAAATAAACTATATTTTCCGGCGCGCATAGTGGACATGTGTAAAAAATGAAATTACCGCCTGGACCACACGGTAGCCGGGCGGTAGCTCCGAACTGGCACACGTTGGGCTCATGTAAGCACCTCCACGGCTTACTAGGAGGCCCCTGCGCCCAGTTCCTTATTCATCATACTTCAGTAGATGCCTCATCATTCTTTTATCTTTTCTGTTCAAATTCAGGGAAGACAAAGGAGGGGTTGGATCTCTTTTGTGCACTAATCCAGTAAAAATTATACACCTATGAAGGGCAATTCTATAACTGTGCACCCATACTTGTGTGTGCTTTGAGCATATAAATGCAGGATTAATTGGCACTTATGCACATAAGTGCTCTAATGAGTCCATAAGAATAAGAATAAATGTTTAGAGGCCCTTTTATTAAGCTGCGATAAGCACTAATATGGGCTGAATATTGCACTTAACCACCTAAGGTTTAGTGGTCAACATACAACAATCCAAAATCCCAGGAATAACATTGTATAGAATGTTTGTACGTTTGGGAAGCTTGCCAGGTGCCCTTGGCCTGGATTGGCCGCTGTCGTGGACAAGATGCTGGGCTCGATGGACCCTTGGTCTTTTCCCAGTATGGCATTACTTATGTACTTATGTACTTAACTGGAAATTCAACGCCAGTTGACAGGACATGGCCTGGAATTGATTATCCAGGGAATACTAAAAACGCTGATCATCGCAGGCTGAATATCAGCCAAAGAGGTTTTGTTTTTTTTGCCCTCCTGTTTTTGGTAGCTAGTTGCAATTCGAACATTGTTATAGAGGGTTTTATTTTTAAATGTGATCTTTGTGACCTTCATTGGTATGTACATTTTTGGAGTATGTTAAGCTTTATCCCCTGGATTCTAAATATGGCGCTCAAAATTGTGTGCGCAAATTTGGGCATGCGCCTAATGTACACGTGCAATTTAATTGCCAAAAAACAGCCAATTAGCACCGATAATTGGGTGCTAATAATCAATTATCTGTTCTAATTGGCATTCATTTAAATTTATGCATGCATTTTAGGCACTAGGATTCTGTGTCTAAAAATGGGAAGGGCATGGGCAGATCAGTGGCATTCCTGGAACTTGCACGCAGGGGGAGTTATTATTAAGAAAAAAAATTAGAAACAATTTAAACAAGTTAATTTTAGATTGTACGAGTAAGAATCAACTCTTCGCACTGCATATTTAATCTCATTTTTGTCCTCTCTTTTGTGGTTAAGGGCTATTGCCTTCTTTCCAGCCTTCCAGCTAGATTAACTGTTCTGCAGTGTATCATGTGAAACTGTCATTTAGCTATGCCACTGGCAGGTTCCCCCTCGCTTCTATGTTTTCATTTCCTTGAACTTATAATTCATTTTAATCTTTTTCCTCCTATGGAAAAAAAGATTCATTACCTCTTTATGATTTCTTGTGCTTAACCTTTTGGAAAATAAAACCAGTTTAGTAGCCAAATAAAAGCAATAAAAACTAAGCCTGAGCCTCCAGAAGAAAAGAATTGATCGATTTCTCTCTTTTGCAAGCACACACATATTCTCTTGCAATATATTTTAAAGGAAAGAGAAAAGTGCAGATGGTGTGAAGACTGCCCACAGCTAATTACACTTTTTGAAGACTGAAGGTATTCAATGGGACATCATTTGTCTTAAGTCTGTAGAAATCCATGTACAAGGTGAAAACTCTCTCTTACCTGGATGCACATATAGGTGCAAAGCAGGGCTGGCCCTGCCACTGGTTGGAATAGTCATCTGCCTAGGAAGGCACAATTTGGGGAGCAGTAGTACAGCTCTAGCATGGGAGAGAGCCTCTCCCTCTTCCCTTTCAACTCTCGGTGGCCATTTTGAATCGGCGCTGAGATCACGAACAGGAAGGATGCATGGAGGGCAGCGCTCTGGGCAGAAAAGAGGGGGCTCTTTCCTGCCCCGAAGGCGGAAGAGGTCACTAGACCACCAGGGCAGTAGTAAGTAAGGGGTGGGGAAGGCTAGCAATCTGCCCGTTTGTCTGGATTTCTGGACGAACGGGCAGGCTGGCGGGTGGGCCGTCCTATAGGATGGCCCGCCCACCAGCCTGCCCATTTGTCCAGAAATCCTGACAAACGGGCAGATTGGCAAAACCCGCCCGGTTGCCTGGACACGTCCTCAAAAAGAGGACATGTCTGGGTAAATCTGGACATATGGTAACCCTAGTGCAGGCCCATGCAAAAATGCTGCTCTGTGCAACCCACCTCCAACAGGAAGTGTGAGTTGGAGGGGGTAGCACATGGCAGTGCTTGACCATGGGCCTGCTTTTAAAGGGTCTACACGGCTCTCAGAAATTTCACGGCTTTGCGTCCGGTTTGAGAGGAGGTAGTGTGACACCGGTAGCATGATGCCCACAAGGGAAAAAGGACGAGAGTGGAGATGCTGGACACAGGGTAGGGATAGTGGGGGGGGGGGGGGGGGGAGATGAGATGTTGGCCAATTGGGAATGTAGGAGAAGAAGGGAAGATGCTGGCCACTTGTGAGGATAGGGAAGAGAAGGGGGTATGCTGGTCACCTGCGAGGCAGAAATGGGAGATGCTGAGCTATGGGTGGGGGAGGGCCTTGGGTTGTCCCGGGTGGAAGAGCTAACAGCTAGATGTTTGCCTAGGACATCAGCTACCCTTGGGCTGGCTCTGGTACAAAGATATAAGGAGTTTCAGACAGAAGGCAAAATCCAGATGTTACAAAATGTTTGCACCTCAAACTTCAAAAATAATGAGTGCAGTAGAACAGGTAAACGGAAATCAGTTGTTTATACTTTAAAAAGTAAAAAGCTAGCGTGCATATCATGAAGTTACTAACTAATACATTTAAAGCAAATCAAAGAAAATATTTTTCACTCAATGTTCAATCAAGCTCTAGAATTCCTTGCTGCAGGATGTGGTAAAAGCAGTTAACTTAGCTGTGTTGATAAGTAGTAGTGATAGTAGTAAAAAAGGTTTAGACAAGTTTCTGGAGGAAAAGTCCCTATTAACAAGGTAGACTTGGAGCAAGAAATCCACTGCTTGTCCGCGATGGTAAGCAGTATGGTATGTATCTACTTTTTGGGATCTTGCCAGGTACTTGTGACCTGGACTAGCCACTGTTGGAAAAAGAATTCTCGGCTTGATGAAGCTTTGGTCAAAGTCTGAATGGCAATCTTTAGGTACAAGTGGTTAGAAACTTGCAAGAGAAACAAAATTTTCCTATGAAAAGAAGCAACCAAGGCTGTCATGAAGGAGGAGCAAGCATGATATCTAGCTGAGATAATATTTAATCTCCTCTTGGACTTCATATGCAACTTTTTTTTTAATTAGTCCCCTTATTTTCTAACTCCTCCTACTGTCTTACCTACTTACCATCTTCATTTTTACCCTACGCTGTCTATTAAAATGTTTTATTACGTATAGTGTGTTGACATTGTAAGTAGTATACTATCAAAAATCAAAAACTGTAAAGAGTGTATATAAATATAGAAACCATAAGACAAAAACACTCTACAATGTTATAGTAGATTAAGCACTATAATCATTCATAAATGGATATATGTATCTTTTATAAAATTAGCCTCAGAAGCCTAGGGTACCTTTAAAATAGGACACCGCTGTATTGGCCGGCATCATAGGCTCCTCCACCTTCCGAAAAAACCAACAGAGTAAAAACTTCCAGAGACCTTCACTCATGGAAGAAAAAGTCTGTTGTGAAAAAATGGAAGAGGGGATAATAATTTGTACCAATTTAATGATTAAAGTGCACCAATCTGAACTGTATCTCTTGATCAGGACTTGAAAAACTCAAATCAATGAAGTATAACTATAACTTCAAACCATCAGGGAACCCCATGCTTTTAGTACATAAGTACATAAGTAATGCCACACTGGGAAAAGACCAAGGGTCCATCGAGCCCAGCATCCTGTCCACGACAGCGGGCAACCAGGCCAAGGGCACCTGGCAAGCTTCCCAAACGTACAAACATTCTATATATGTCATTCCTGAAATTCTGCATTTTTCCCAAGTCCATTTAGTAGTGGTTTATGGACTTGTCCTTTAGGAAACCGTCTACCCCTTTTTAAACTCTGCCAAGCTAACCGCCTTCACCACGTTCTCCGGCAACGAATTCCAGAGTTTAATTATGCGTTGGGTGAAGCTACAATGTAGCTTCATTGCATGCCCCCTAGTTCTAGTATTTTTAGAAAGTGTAAACAGACACTTCACGTCTACCCGTTCAACTCCACTCATTATTTTATAGACCTCTATTATATCTCCCCTCAGCCGCCTTTTCTCCAAGCTGAAGAGCCCTAGCCGCTTTAGTCATCCCATCCCCTTTATCATTTTCGTCACCCTTTATCATTTTCGTCACCCTTCTCTACACCTTTTCTAATTCCACTATATCTTTTTTGAGATGCGGCAACCAGAATTGAACACAATATTTGAGGTGTGGTCGCACCATGGAATGATACAAAGGCATTATAACGTCTTCGTTTTTGTTTTACATTCCTTTCCTAATACCTAGCATTCTATTTGCTTTCTTAGCTCCAGCAGCACACTGGACAGAAGGTTTCAACGTATCATCAACGATGACACCTAGATCCCTTTCTTGGTCTGTCACTCCTAACGTGGAACCTTGCATGACATAGCTATAATTCGGGTTCCTCTATATATCTGTTGGTGTAACCCTTTAGTGTCTTTTGCATAGTATCTTATTTTTGTATTTTGATTTGTCTTATTGCATTATTTTTCTACAATATGCCCAGAGGTGGGCATGGGCATATAGGCATTAACCCCCAGATTCTATACATGGCGCTCAAAATTGTGTGCACAAATTTAGGTGTGTGCCCAATTTGTTGCACATGTCATTTAATTGAGTAGTGAGCCAATCAGCACTGACAATTGGGCACTAACAATTATTGGTGTTTACTGGCAGCAATTTGGATTTGCACATGCATCTTGCTATGTGTTATTCTATAAAGATGTGCACACAATTTTTTAGCGTGTAACTGAAAAGGGGTGTGGTCATGAGAAGGGCATGGGCAGGGTAGGTCATTTACTAAACATACACACACTATTATAGAATTTGGGGGATCTGCACCTAACTTATGTGCAAGGATTTGTACCAGGTTTCAGTTGTTGTAAATCCTCGCACCCAAAGTTGGGCGTGGATCCTGACGCTGAGCTCAATTCTATAAATGCCACCGAACTTGGAACGCTGTTCATTTTCTTTGGCACCCAAACTTGGGCGACATTTACTGAATCTAGTCCTAAGTGCTACTCTATAGGGTGGATTAAAAAAAAAAAAAAAACCTTCCTAGAAAGTTTTTTTTTGCCATTTTCCCAGCAACCACTTTAAATTTCAAAGAAAACATTTACATAGTTATTTAGACATCATTTTACTATTAAACAGCATTTAATTATCCTAAGCTATGTTGATTTTACTGGCATTTTAGCATACCTAGAGAGTTTTGCGCATTAAAAATGTTTGATCTAAAACACAGTAAAATAATGTCATTCAAAGGATACATTTAACAATGTATCAGACATTTAATCGGCCAGAAATAGCACCAGAGTTGCCAATTCCGTGGTAAAACCGCAGAAGTAGGCTATTTCCTGCTCCTCCCCATGGTTTTGTTAACAAATGCCCGTGGGTCATGGTTTTGGGGCTATTTTTGACTGGGTTGGGCTTTTTTTTTTTTTTTAAATCTCTGTGGCCCATGTGTTGGCTGCTCATTTACTGCTGCTTTCCTATTGGTCCTAATTGGACCAATAGGAAGTGAGATCTGGCCCTTTCAAATGCCGCTGCAGCTGTGTAGACCACATGTCTTTTTTTTCTTTCTCAGTTTCCTCTCCTCCATGTGGCCTGCACCCTGGCCACGGCCAGCCACGTTTAAGTTCTCGCTCAGCCGGAGTGGTTGGAGGAGGCGAGGGGCAGGAGACAGACGGACGCTGGAGGGTGTTGGTAGCGGGTCCCCTCCTGATTTGCTCTCAGAGTCAGAGAGTAGATCATCAGGAGAGGATGGAGCCGGAGGCAGAAAGCGCGTTTGGGACAGAGGAGGGGGAGGGAGCTGGAGCGGAGCTATGAGCTGCTGCAACCATGTTGTTGTGCTCTACTGCTGGTAGCATTTTTATTTAATCTCATTTATATTTTCAAACATGCCAGCTTGTGCAGCATACAGATGTACACAAAGTATAATCTATATATATAAAAGGCAACCCCAACGTTCTGAAGACTCCACGGAAGTTGAGGCGCCCGAGATATCCGGTGTGCCCTGGAGTGTCTGCACCGCCCTCGCGTCAAAACGTCATGACGTCGAGGGCGGAGCTATTGACACTCGAGGCCCAAAACGGCCCACAGCGAACAAGGCAAGTAGCTTCTAGGGACGGAGGGAGGGGGCCCCTTGCTAGCGCCCGTTTCATTCCGCTCAGAAACGGGCATTTTTTCCTAGTTTGTTATAAATCGTAATAAGTGTGTCATTTGGCAGGGCTGGTTAAAGTGACACCCTAGCATGTGTTGTATCGTGGAGAGATTTTTTTCTCCTGGTAAAGGGCTTCTAAAACAGACATCATGCTATGAGAATCAGGTGCTCAACATTCAGAGTTTCTATCTATCTATTTACTTATCCCACATTAAACACGATTTAGGTTGAAACCTGGGAAAACGTAAAATCTTTTTTTCTGTGCCTAGATCAAAAGAGATAGATGGCTTGTGGTGGGAACTTGCTCATTTTGCTTTGTGGGTGGATGGATGGATTATGAATTTGTGCTAATTTATGATGCTGATTCTATTTATAACATAGTAGATGATGACGGCAGAAAAAGACCTGCATGGTCCATCTAGTCTGCCCAAGATAAACTCATATCTTGAATTTGTACCTGTCTTTTTCAGGGCACAGACCTTATAAGTCTGCCCAGCAGTATTTCCCGCCTCCCAACCACCAGTCCCGTCTCCCATCACCAGCTCTGGTACAGACCGTATAAGTCTGCCCTCCCCTGTCCTAGCCTCCCAACCACCAACCCCTCTTCCCCCCACCTGCTCCGCCACCCAATTTCAGCTAAGCTTCTGAGGATTCATTCCTGCTGCACAGGATTCCTTTATGCATATCCCACGCATGTTTGAATTCCGTTACCGTTTTCATCTCCACCACCTCCCGCGGGAGGGCATTCCAAGCATCCACCACCCTCTCCGTGAAAAAATACTTCCTGACATCTTTTTTGAGTCTGCCCCCCTTCAATCTCATTTCATGTCCTCTCATTCTACCGCCTTCCCATCTCTGGAAAAGATTTGTTTGCGGATTAATACCTTTCAAGTATTTGAACGTCTGTATCATATCACCCCTGTTCCTCCTTTCCTCCAGGGTATACATGTTCAGGTCAGCAAGTCTTTGGTCATACGTCTTGGAACGCAAATCCCATACCATTCTCGTAGCTTTTCTTTGCACCGCTTCCATTTTTTTAACATCCTTCACAAGGTACGGCCTCCAAAACTGAACACAATACTCCAGGTGATTATTTATTTTATTTATTTGTTACATTTGTATCCCACATTTTCCCACCTATTTGCAGGCTCAATGTGGCTTACATAGTACCGTAAGGCGTTTTCCAAGACCGGTAGAGAAACAAATACAAGGTGATATTGTGGTCGAATAAGTTCCATTTGTTTCAGACACAATGGGGTCAAAGAGAGGGAAGTTTAAATAGTGTCCAATACGATCATTGGGTTTGCTGTGTTGCAGAGTGTTGGCATCTATGTTGGGTCAATACCCTATTAATATTCATATTGACCTTATTAATATTGGGCTATTTTGGGGCTGGAAAACGTTTTTGCAATCTGGCAATTCTGAAAGGCACTTGGCCAGTTAGATGATATTTAACTGGCTATCCTTGTTACTGCTTAGCAGATAGCTGGTTATATTATGTGATATAACTGCTTATTCACCAATTTTCAGTGCATTGTCAGCTAAGTTTGGTGGCCAAATCTGGCTGCATCAATAGAAGATCTATCTTTGGCCACTATGAACTAAACCGGCCAGCTCTGAACATCGACTTGGCCAGCAATATTCTTAACTGCCAAAAGTAAACTGGATATTCAATGCTGGTCACTGGAAATGGCCCGGCATTGAATATTTGGCATCACTACTGACCACAGGAGTTAGATGGACTAACTCATGTGGTCTGAATATCAGCCCTAAAGTGTCCACTCCCCAGCTTGAACACAGGCCTTCAGTCACTTTGGAAAGTTCTTAACGGCCTTGTCGATCGGTTCCTGTGGCAGGCTGACCCAGGTCATCTTCAGCTCTTCCTTGAGTTTAGCGATTGTTTGCGGCTTTGGGTGGAGCTTGTGAGAGGCCTCCAACACTGTTTCCCAGACAAAAGTCTATGTCACTGTGATGTCAATAACAGTAAGCTGATATCTCATTTATTTGTTGCATTTGTACCCCACATTTTCCCACCTATTTGCAGGCTCAATGTGGCTTACATAGTACCGTCAAAGGCAATTGCCCAGTCGGTGGATAACAAATACAAAGTTGTATAGTGATCATATGAGGTATAAGTGGAGGGTCGGAATGGATGAAGATTGCGTGTTGTCCTGTTCGATTATAGTTATGCTCTGTTGGTAGGTGAAGAGGGTTACGTGGGGTCGTTGGGGTAAGCCTTTTTGAAGAGCTTGGTTTTTGGTGATTTCCTGAAGTTCAAGTGGTCGTGGATTGTTTTCACAGCTTTTGGGAGCCCATTCCATAGTTGTGCGCTTATGTAGGAGAAGCCGGCTGCGTAAGTTGTTTTGTATTTCAGTCCTCTTGTTGTTGTTGTTTGTTTTTTGGGTTTGTTTGTTTTTTTAGTTTTACGGTGCAAACATTTTTGAATGGGCAATACTGCTGGGTGGTCACACTAAAAAGTTTGTAACTTCACTGTGTTTCAATATAGTGGTGCACAGTTGGGTACAGTAGGTTTGTGGTGGGTTTTGGAGGGCTCACCTTATGATATAAGGGGGTAATGGTGAGATGTGTACCTGAGAACTTTTATGTCCACTGTAGTGTCCTTAGGGTGCCCCACTGCTCTGCTGGGATGTCTGTGTGGCCAGTCTACTAACAATGCTGCCCCCACCCCCACCCCCTATACATCCCAATGGCTTGTTTTAGTGTGTTCCTTTTGATGTTTTTTTTTTTAATGTTCCTAAAATATAGATGCAGTGAGCACAAAAATGTCTAGCAAATGACCATTTTTGAAAGAAAAATTAGACAGCTTTCTGGTTTGAAAATGGCCATATTTGCTAGTAGAGTTTTGGATTTAGACGTTATATCAAAAATGTCCCTCATGCCTATCAGCTACAGGTCTTTTGCTGCTACTATTCATTTGACTGGAGGAGAGGGAGAAAAAGAGGCAAAAAGGGGGTTGAAAAACCATAAGAAACTGAACAAATGCTTATGCTACCTTTACTCAAGACTGAGAAGAAAGCTGTGGGGAAAAAAGTCTGTATCTATAGACTATGGGCCCCTTTCACCAAGCTGTGGCAAAAGGGGGCCTGTGCTGGCATTGGTGCATGTTTTTCATGTGCTTTAGCATCCCCACTGTGTTCACGCAGTCCTGTGTGACAGAAGTTTGATTTACAACGGTCTTTTTCAAGACCTATTTTATGTTTTTGTCTCAAGATTTTGATTTGTCATTTGAAACTTGAGATTGTTCATATCATCAATTCTTTTTTTTTTTGACTACGGTTACAAGACGCCTGATGTAGCCCACTAGGCTGAAACACAACGTTGTGTTGAGTCGTTCTGTTTTAAAGAAAATTAATAAATATTGTTGTTTGACTTCTTTAATTTTCATTATCTATCCCGTGGGATCTACTGAGATCTCCATGTATGTGGATTCTCTTTTATATTTTTTGTTTTTCATGTGCGCCAAGGCCCCCCCTTTTACTGCAGCGGGTAAAAGGGAAGTCCCTCTTTCCTGTAGGAAATGGCTGTATGGCAAGTAAATCACTTGCCATGCACTGCCATTTCAGGGGGAGCCCTTGTGGCTCTGCCCAATTACCACCAGGTACATTCCGGTGCTACAAAAATTAAAATATATTTTTGTAGCACCGGATATGATGGAGCACTAGGGGTGGAAAGTACTGCGGGGCTGCTGCAGTAGCCTGGCAGTGCTTCCTGTTTAGCGAGCGGTAAGCCTGCGTTGGGCTTACTGCCGCTTAGTAAAAGGGGCCCTACGTAACTAACCTTTAAAAAAAATAAACTATATGCATGCTTTTGAAATCAGATAGTTTTATGAGTATTTGCAAGGCTTATTTTCTATTGTACTAAGTCACTTTCAGGTTCATCAACTCCCTTCCTGCAGGAAGAAATAGGAAGCAAATTGGTTTTGCAGTTCTCTCAGCAGTCAGTATTCGGGGGAGGAAGATGAATGGCAGCAACTGAGATCAGGGCATCACTATCGCAATGTGCAATGTATCTGGATACTTTTATTCCCTGTAATTTTCAGTACCGAAAATAGTATTCTTTTTGTCAAAATGTTCGTGAGCATGCCAACAGAATTAAAGGGACACTATATTTCAGTTCACAAAAAAATAATAGCTGTGTGTGCATATGTGTGCATGTGGGTTTGTGTGTTTACCAAATGCTATCAGTGTGACCTAGGGGATAATTTCCTTTTTAAACTGTTTGTTCCACGGTGTAGTTACACTTCATTGTGATGTCACCAGCTATTGTTGGTTGCTATTTATTTATTTGTTGCATTTATATCCCACATTTTCCCACCTATTTGCAGGCTCAATGTGGCTTACATTATGCTGTAGTGGTGATCGCCATTTCTGGAGTGAGAAATACAAAGTTCATACATGGTAGAGTAAATTATAGAGTAAGTTAGACAGTAACTTATAGAGTAAGTTAAACAATCAAATATAGAAAGTTCATTTCAGCATGAGAAATAGAGTGGTAGTGTGTTAACGTTCATTAGTGACAGAGTGGCTGAAGCAATCGTGTAGAGAGTTCAGTTTTGAAAAGTTTTGGTAGAGTTTCGTTGTCTAGTATTTAGGATGGATCCTTGTGGTATGCGCCTTTTTGAACAGGTTGGTTTTCAGGTCTGTTCCGCTGGAGAGGAAGGGGAAACAGAAGAAGAAGAAATGCCCAGCGAAACAGACCCTGGACAAGATCCCAGAGGACAGACCATCAGTGGTGATCAATTTATCAAAGAAAAACCTAACCCCAGAAGAGGAAAGTCTGTTAGGAAAAGGTCTTTCATTCGTGCCCACTCTATTTTTCGATGACTTTCAGTTCAATGTTGATTTAGAAAAATTTTTAAGGAAATTACAGTTACGGATGTTTTTTGGTACTAGATCTACATATGATGAGAGAACTATAATTAGACCAAGATCAGCATGGACACCGGCTGGACAACTAGACACAGCTCTTGCAACATTCAAGGATCTTCTGTTGAATGATATTGAAAAAATGAAGAGAAATCCTCAATATAAAACACACATGCACAACCTCAACCACACTGTATATAAGTCACTTTGGGATTTGAAAAATGATCGGAATATCATTATCAAAAAGGCAGATAAGGGTGGAGCAATAGTCATACAGAACGTGGAAGACTATATACTGGAAGGATTACGTCAGCTTGAAGATAAAAATTCTTATAAGAGATTAAGTCTTGATCCAACCAAAAGATTACAATCACTGATACGAAAAATTACCAACAAAGGACTTCAAGAGGGGTACATTACCAAAGATAAAAACTTTCTTGATAAATATGATCCAGTAACCCCGATTATGTATTTCCTTCCGAAAATTCATAAAAATGCAAAGAAACCACCAGGACGATCAATTCTATCATCCAATCAGTGTTGGAACCCCTTTCCATGTTTATTGACACTTTTCTTAAACCAGAGGTCTAAAAAGGATCATTATACATTAAGGATACCACTCAATTCCTGAATACATTAGGACACATTGACTGGAAGAGTGAAGATTTCATTATGGTCACGTTGGATGTCAACTCACTATACACTTCGATCCCACAGGACGAAGCACTTAGAGTGGTTAATGAAGTCCTTGACGCGAGAGAAAAAACACATTTTATTCCAACTGAATTTCTTATGAAATTGACCAGGTTAGCTATTAAAGAGAACTTTTTTCTTTTCAATAACAGCTATTATCTGCAAATCAGTGGCGTTGCAATGGGTGCAACATTTGCACCGTCCATTGCCAACCTATTCATGAACACATTTGAAAAAGAATGGCTTGAAAATTCACCATTTATTCAGATGATGCCTAAATGGTGGAGATACACAGACGTTGTTTTCATGCTTTGGAAGGGCTCATATAGTGAACTGTCCAAGTTTATTCATTGGCTCAATAGTTGTGATGACCACATTCAATTTACACATCAGTTGTCTAGGACCTCTATACATTTTCTTGATGTTGAAATAGAAATTCAGAATACGTGTTGCCTCACAAAAGTACATGAAAAATCCACGGACAGAAACACATTCTTACACAGCACAAGCTGCCATCCCACACATCTAAACAAGAGCCTACCCCTGTCACAAATGCTAAGAATAAGAAGAATCTGCTCAGATAACCATATTTACAAGTATCAAGCAAAGAACTTGTCAAAGAAACTCTTTGGACGAGGTTATTCGAAATCAACGATCAAGAGGGCATACAAGAGAGCAAAATTTAATAATAGAGATCTCTTATTAGAAGGTGCTTTCAAAAAAGAGAAACATGATAACTTGTGTACAATGGTAATGAAATACACATCTTCAAGTCCGGAAGTTTCAAAAATCATTAAAAAACGTTGGGAAATCATACAATCTAATCCCATGTTTAAAATTCCAATTTACGTATAGCTTTCGCAAGAGGTAGGAATCAAGTCCAGCAGCACTTCTATCTGGAATGAATATTAAAAAGAAAATTGTAGACCATTATAAGTGTGGCACATGCCAAATTTGTAGGACCACTTTGGAGACAAAAGAATTCATAGATCACATTAAAGGAAAACAATATCTGCTATCTCACTTTTCGAATTGCAGAACTGAATATGTAATTTATGTGATCCGATGTCCATGCTACAAATTATATGTAGGCATGACAACTAGAGCCTTAAAAACTAGAGTACTTGAACACAGATCCAACATCGCAAGACATAACATTAAAGTAGAACACATCACATTCAAGCATAAATTTGAAGAACTAAGATGTGTACTGGATAAGATACAGAAGAACCAGCGAGGAGGGAACAGGAAGTTAATGCTTCAGAGGAAAGAAGCGAAGTGGACCTTTAAATTAAAATCACTCGAACCAACAGGTCTAAATAACAAAATCGACTGGCATGTGTTTTACTAAACCATTTGCCTATGTTTATATTGAGTTTCCCGCCATGACCTTTCAATGATCAGCAGATCAATGAATCACGGATCAGCTGACAGGAGCAGTTTATATTTAGGGTTCATTTGGCGTGTGACGTGTCAGCGCCATTTTGTTTGAGAATATAAACTAGAAAGTATGCAGACCGGCGTTAAAAGGCACTAATGATTGTAAAATATTTTGTTTGAAAAAGAAATGTTCACGACTGAATCTTATTTTTCTAGATCGTGGAAAGCTGAATGAAAAGCAGTTGCAACGCCAGTCCCTGAGGAAGCCACAGAATGGTGAAACAGTGGCACCGTAGGACTTTGTCCTTTGAGCAGAGACTGTCCTTCTTTGTTAAACTGTACAGCGCTGCATAACCCTAGTAGCGCTTTAGAAGTGTTAAGTAGTAGTAGTTAAGCTAAGTGTTGCACTATATCTGATTGGCGCTTTCCTGAATTTAAATTGATTCTAGTCAGAATTGCATAACTTAAAAACATGGCATTAAGCACTTAGAAAAACGAAAAAACTAGAAGAGTTTAAAAAATCCCCATGATAGAAACTTGTCAATGGCTCTCATTGTACCCGTTGCAAACCTAGGACGTAAGGTCCGATAGGTTTCTGAGGGATTCTCTTCTTATACAAAAATCGTAACAGCTATACAGCCACTTACACAGTGTCATTTGTTGGTTTGTATTAGTTTACCTTATTGTGGACACTGGTTATACTGCAAATCTTTTTTGAGTGTTCATAAGCCTGTCCCTATAATTTTTGCATTCAAGACCCTTACTAATTTCGTAGCCGCCCTCTGGACCGACTCCATCCTGTTTATATCTTTCCCTAGGTGCGGTCTCCAGAACTGCACGCAGTACTCCAAATGGGGCCTCACCAGAGACTTATACAACGGCACTATCACCTCCTTGCCTCTCTTTATGCACCCAAGCATCCTTCTGGCTTTGGCCGTCGCTAGTGCTAGAATGGTCCAGGGTGGGGCTTGGACAGAGCCGGAGGTCACTCAGTTAGCAGAAGTATGCAGTCCTAAGTTTATCTGGTTAGCCATCCAGTTAACAGCTTGAATATCACTACTAAATGAGTAGCGCCACAAGCCATAGGTATATGATGGGTATCAGCACTGAATATCTGGATTATATTGGACAACGGTGGCCAGTGTTTGAAAAAAAAAAATGTTGACTGCAGCAGTGAAATATCGGGGGGGGGGGGGGGGGGTAAAACAACTTGAGGCTGTATTTGTTCACATTCATTTGGAGAAGGGTCCATATCATCTCTGGCTGCAGTGCTACACAAGCAGCAGCAGCAGCAGGCTGGAACTGTGATGTTCATGAATCTTTCATGCTCATTTCCTGGAGAGATGACTGAGATTTATCTTGTTGGTGAATATATTTTCAAATGAATTGCTTATGCTGAAATGAATAGATACTATGCACGACCTCACATAAGCTTATATTTTCCTACCCTTTGGTTTTGATACCAGAATGACCATGTCAATAATTTTCTTCAATTTCTTTTTGTAATAGCCACAAACCAAGCGGAAGATAATTTTATAACACATTGCTCAGGTAGGAAAGCCGAGTAAGCTCCTATTTTGGGCCTATTTCATAAAGACATATAGATAGGTATGTCTTTATAAAATAACAGCACAAATCCTGCAGAAAGGGTAGGAAAATGAACCTATATGCCATGGGCATAGCCAGACTGGCGGGAGGGGGGACCAGAGCCAAGGTGAGGGGGCACATTTTAGCCCCCCCCCCCACGCCATTGCTGACACCCCCCACCACCGCCAGCACCACCTCCAACAACTTTGACCCCCCCTTGCCAACGACCCTCTCGACCCCCGCCCGCCATCGCCTACCTTTGCTGGCGGGGGACCCCAACCCCCACCAGCTGAAGTCTTCTTCCTTCGTTTGGTTTCTGAGTCTGACGTCCTGCACATACAACGTGCAGGACATCAGACTCCGAAACCAAACGAAGGAAGAAGACTTCGGCTGGCGGGGGTTGGGGTCCCCTGCCAGCAAAAGTAGCAGACGACTGTCAGGATTGCGGGAGGTCAAAATTATTGCTGGACATACTTATATTAATATGAAATCAGCTTGACATAATATTAAACCAGCTTCTGACCTCTGATAAACTCTTCCCCTCCCCTTCAGGAACCATTGAGGATGAAATGGACCAAATGGTGCTCAGAGAGGCCCGATAGCCCTTTGGTTTCTCAATTACTCCTGATTAACATACCTTTTGTTCCATCTGGGAGCAGGGCTTCAGAGCAACCAAAGCCAGATATAGAGGCTCCATCACTAGGGATTTCAAACAGGACAACCTGTGAAAGTTGTCACCTTTCCTGACTTCAGAAAGTATCTGGAGTTCTGTAAAGGAAATAACTGGGAAAGAGAGAAGTTTTTGATCTCTCTCTCTCTGCTCCTGTTCCCTCTTAGTTCTTATTAGGTATAAAGCAGAGCTCATGAGGGCACTAGGGCTCTCTCTGTCTTTCTCTGTGCAGCAGAGCACAGAGCTCAGCTTGGGGTCTACTGCTCCCCCCCCTTTCTCTGCCCTCTCTCCCTGCAAGCAGAGCACACCGGGCTCTGCATGCACTACTTCTTTCTCTCTCTTCCTTAAACACACACAGATACAGGCCTATACCAGTTACCTGTACTAAATGCTGTGAACCTATACATATCTGCAAATATAATATACTTTATATATTCAAATCCGTGTGGATTGCGTATTCTTTGGGAACCCACTGCCTCTGTGAACTGGACCAACCCTAAACAATGATAGCTGACATCTTGGGCGCTCGTCTCGGTTTCAAAAAGAGGATCTCCAGCGGGGTAAGTAAGACATTGTTTTGCTTTCTGCATGTTTGCATATGTACTTCTAAGCTTGTTAAGGGGGACTGAAAGTTGAAGTAATTTAATGCTGTGTTTGGGGCTGCTCAGAAAAGACTGATAGATCTTCCAACTTTATTGGAAGGGGTACCAAGTGAAACAGTCCCACATTTTTAAACACTACATATCTGTCTTTGGTAATCACTTAATTTCCTGTCACTTTGAAGTATTTCTCTACCAGCCAGTCTCTGTCTTGGTGAAAAGTCAGCTCTGCCTGACAGGGAACCGACAGTTGGCATATCTAATTTAACACCTGCCTTGCTTAATCTATATTCATTCTAAACTATCCCTCCAGCCCCTCTACTTCATAAAGAGGGCCTTTCCAAATCCAAGAGCTACACAGAGCTAGTTCCATATATGTATATCTATAAAAGAAACTAGCCAGGCCCCGATACCAATGTAAGTATTTTTCAGCAGCCTCAACCATGGACGCTTTTGATCTTAAAGAACTAAAAGTTATGGTACAAACTTATTGTAACAAAAAGGGAGGCCCATTTGAAGGAGGATTCACAAAGGATTCCTGGTGGTTGACGGTGGGTTGGCGGCGGGAGGGGGGTTGAGAGGGTCGTCGGCAGGGGAGTCTATGGCCAAATCTACGGGGGCCCAGGCCCCCGTGGCCCCATAGTAGCTACGCCCCTGCTATATGCATTCAGGGCTACATTCAGTAAATGGCACCTAAACAATCAGTGCCCAAAAAACCTACTTAAGCAGTATTTTATAAGCTATGCCTCGCAGTTTATAGAATAGCCCAAATTTGCACATGCATTTTTGAATGTCATATATAGAATGCAAGGGGTTATAGGATGGGCTGCAGAGAGCTTCGATGGACACTCCAGTAATTTGGAACGTGAAGACAGGGCCGGGCAGACTTTTACGGTCTGTGTCCCACATATGACACAACAGATTCGGATAGGCTGGAGTGGGCTTTGAAGGCAACTCAGGTAGTTGGAACATAAGGACAGAGCCGGGCGGACTTCTACAGTCTATGTCATAAGAACATAATAATAGCAGCCATACTGGGTCAGACCAATGGTCCATCTAGCCCAGTATCCTGTTTCCAACAGTGGCCAGTCCCAGTGGTGAACCTACCATTAGGCCAACTGAGGCAGGGGCCTCAGGCAGTATTCTTCTGAAGCAGCATCCCCCCCCCCCCCTTCCTTCCTCAACCTCCTTCCCTGAATTTACCTTTTCTGTTTTTTTTTTTTTTAAAAGGCAGTGGTGGCAGCGATTCTCTTAAGCTGCCCTGCTGCCTGTCCCAGCCCCTTCTCTCTACTGTGACCCGCCTCTCTGATGCAACTTCCTGCGACAGTCTCGGCAGCGTCGAACAGAACAGTCTTTTTCTGCCCTGAAGAGACCACCAGGGCCTCTCAAGGTAGGGCCGGGGAGGGTCCACTGAGGCTCAGAGGGCTGTAGTGTGCAGGGGAGGGAGAGAGGCACTGGGCCCCCAGGCACTGCCTATGTGCCTGTATGGTCAGTCTGCCCCTGCCTAGCAGAATCCCAAAGAGTAATAAGATTCATGCTACTGTTCCCAAGGATAAGCATGGCTTCCCCCACGTCTGTCTCAAAAGCAGACTATGGACTTTTCCTCCAGGAACTTGTCCAAACCTAGATACACCAACCACTGATACCATATCCTCTGGCAATGAGTTCCAGAGCTTAACTATTCGTTGAGTGAAAAAATATTTCCTATTTGTTTTCACAACATGATAGAGATTGTGTGGTGAACTGTTATTTGTTCTTTAAAACAGTGCTGGGAGAAAGGTCCATAAAAGACATGGTTCTTTAAGACCATGACTGAGTATATAATATCACGTTCATTGTTGATTTAATCTTGAATTGGTAATGAATGTAACTGTTGGGCATACTGGGTGGACCGCTCAGGTCTTTATCTGCCGTCAATTACTATGTTATGTATATGCGTATATACTGGCATATATGAATGAAAAATCCTTTATAACATTTCTCCCTTAGTGCCAACAAATATTTGGGGATGCAAAGCAGATTATCAGTATCCTGTCCGTTGATTACGTTCATTTCTGCTACTGTACTATGATGCACTATTTGTTCGGTGGATGTCTATGAGCATCAAGAGTCTCAGCTCTTCGGGCTTAAATTCTCAAGTGTTCACACAGGAGTTAGGAGTTCTAAGAAAAGCGATGAATGTGAACTGTTTTTAAGTTAATAACATAGGCAGGCTGCATTCCCTCTCGCTCCCGCCCTCGCTTTTCCCCTAGCGTACTCACAGACCAAACATGAGACAGGTTTTGGGAATAAATGGCCACAGTTTTTATTGAAAAGACATTAAACAATCCCTAGGAAGCACCCGAGCCTTGGGTTTGCCGTTGCGGATGCTTGCGTTCTCCGCCATAGCTTATCCAGCTAGAGAGCAATCATCCCAGCCCATGCTGCGGCCAGCCTTACTCCGCCCCCAGCGTGGCCCACTCCCGCGCTGCTCGCTGCCAACAAGAGGCTCCCTAGCCCTCGTTGGCAGCTTTTATGCTTTCCCCTGTAGCCCTGCCCCTTCCGGCTTCCCAACCAACGGCAAGGGGGTCTCCTGCCGCGTCATCTCAATCGCCGATGGGGAAGCCGGAAAGGAAGGTCATTCATGGCCTGAGATTTAGTTGGCAAGGAGGGTTTGTTATACAGATGCTGCATACAATACCTCTGTGTCTTTCTTGTATATGAATAAGCTTCCTGGATTCCCCTCCAATTATGCCCCCATGCAGTTGTGAAAGCCTCCATTACTTTGAAAAGGCACAGACATACTATTGCAATTCAGGATAAAGTCTGAAGAAACACATTCATTTTCCAGTTGCATTAAATAGGACAAAGAAAAAAAAAAAGCACATGAACTCTTCTTTCCGTGCCCCTGCAGACACTCATCAACTTGTCTTCTGTATCACCACTGATATTACTGACTGTCAAGGATCTATCAAACCTATTTTTAACAATCATTACAGTGTCTGCTTTTTTCACATTCCAATTTGGTCCCCTGCTCTTTCAGGGCAAATGCAACTACAGAAAAACTTCAACAAAGGGGGACTTGGATAAGGACTAAAGTTCTCTGAACAAATGTTAATTGTTTCAACCACTGCTCTGCATTGTGCAAGTTGGGTTTGCTTCATTTAGCAGCTCATCCAGAAGGAAGCCACAGCGTACGAAGCAAAATATAATACAAAATTCTTTATAACTGAAGTAAAGCAGTGGATTACACTAACACACACTTGAGAAACCTATTTTTAAAAAGAAGTTATATGGATCATCAGACTTACTGTGAGTTAGCAATGATTAGGCCAGTGGTTCCCAGACCTGGTCCTGAAGGCACTCCAGCCAGTCAGGTTTTCTGGATATCCACAATGAATATTCATGAGTGATATTTGCATGCACTGTCTCCACTACATGCAAATCTTTCTCATGAATATTCATTGTGGATATCTTGAAAACCTGACTGGCTGGGGTGCCTTCTGGACAGTGGCGATCCTAGGTCAGCTGCCACCCGGGGTGGATTGCCGCTGCACCCCTCCCCCCCCCCCTCTGGGTGCAGAGGCATCCGTCCTCCCCAGGGTGCAGCAAGACACCCCCCCTGGCGCAATGACACCCCCTCCCCGGCGCATCAAGCCCCCCCCCCCCCCCCGGGTGCATTCTTGGCTGCTGGAGGGTGCAGAGAGCAGCTGTGTGCCTGTCGGCTCCACTAGCTCCCTGCTCCCTCTGCCGTGGAACAGGAAGTAACCCTTCAGCAGCGTGCACCCGGGGCGGATTGCCCCACCGCCCCGCCCTTGCTATGCCGCTGCTCCAGGATCAGGTTTGAGAGCCACTGGATTAGGCTGACTATCTTTGTTGCAGCAATTGCTCATTCTGGAACTGAACTATTTTATTTACAAGCCCTTTTACTAAGCCGCGTAAGCGTCTACGCACGCCAAAATGAAGTTACCAGCCGACTACCACATGGCTGTTGCAGTAAAGTTATGGAAGCCGATCTTCCTTGGTTGTGAACTGCTGTGGGTTACCTTATATGAAGATGAAGCAACAACAGCAAAGGTGGTCAAAGGTAAGAGGAACAACCAACTAGTCTATCGAAGAAGGACCTGACTTGGCAGTGTCTGCATCAAGGGGGCTACAAATTCACATCAATATATAAAAATTAAAAACAAAGCTATAAAGTTTATGTAATAAAAAGTAAATAGAAATAATAAATAATATAAAAAACAAAAAACAAAAATAACTATAACATTACCATCAGATTCTTCAACAGAAAGCTAGATAATTATATCAACAGAATAAATCATTCTGGGGCCCTTTTACTAAGCATCTACATGTGCCCAACGCATGCCAAAATGGAGTTACCATCCGATATGTGCATCTGAAAAATATTTTTTAATTTCGGGCGCATGTAACAGACGCGCGTCAAGTGGTATTTGGTGCACGTAGGTCATTACCACCCGGTCACCGCGTGAGTCTTTACCGCTAGGTCAATGGCTGGTGGTAAGGTCTCAGACCCAAAATGGACGCACAGCAATTTTCATTATACTGCATGTCCATTTTCGGCAAAAAAAAGCCTTTTTACAGGCGCGCTAAAAAATGGATCGTCACGTGCCCAAAACCCGCAAGACATTTTTCAGTGCACCTTTGTAAAACGACCCCTCTGTGAGGAAACAACCCCCCCCCCCCCTCCGTTTACAAAGCTATACTAGTGGCTGCCATGCGGTAGTGCCAACACAGTCCATTCACTTTGAATGGGCCGTGTCGGCATTGCCTCACTAGGAGAATGATCTCAAATGAAACAATCCTATCAAATCACCACTGCAATTCACATCCAAAGAGATTGTCTAGCTGCCTATTGAAGAATCTGATGGTATTTTTATGGTTATTTGTATTTTTAATATTATTTACTTTTTTTTAACTTTATTACACAAACTGTATATCTTTGTTTTTAATTTTTTAGATATCGGTGTATATCTGTAGACCCCTGATGCAGGCAGTTGCTGAAACCTGGCCAAGTTGGGAGCCTTCTTCAATCAACTAGTTGGTGTGCTATTGGTTGTTCCTCCTTCTTTGGACCACCTTTGCCGTAGTTGCTTCATTTTGGTTCTGCAGACGTTATGCTCCTGTTTTACCTTATGTTGCTCCAGCCCTCCGCAGCCATGTTAGAAGTCAATTTACTCCAAAGTGCTTGTGAATCCCCTGGCGCAGCATGAAGCAAAACAGATTTCTCTATTGGGAACTCTGAGCTGGAATGCCAAAAGTTAAGTTGAACGTGCAGCTGAGCTAAAACAAGTGTGAGCAGCTTTGAGAAAGGAAAGTGCTGGTGCCTTTACTTGTTTATAGTTTGGATTGAATGGTTTGATATAGCAGCTTTGCAGAGGGTCACTGCTGGTTTGAACTGCACTGCTTGGATTATAGTTACCAGTCAAATTATTGTAAAATAGTGGAAGTTTTTACGATTTTTTTTCCTGTGATGTGTTGCTTTACTATAAAATTGTTCAGGGTGATGTAGCTATATAAGAGCTGCTTGAATTAAGCAAACGCTGACTTTTTTTTTCTCCACAATAGTCGTTAAAGTATATGGACAATCAAAAGGCTGTTCTTACCTCATTAGCTATTGTATCAGAAACAATTTATATTTACTGATTTTCCTTGTTTTATATTGTTTCACTTCAATTTGATTTATTTGTATAATTTCCTTATGTGCGGCAGTATATAAATGAGAAATGAATGTTGAAAAAATGTAATAATATAGGATCAACTAGGCCTTCTAAATAAAGGACCAGTAAGGTGCTCCTAAGGGAATGTGAACTCAAGTCTCTAGAGTTTTGCTTTTATATGGTCCATCCTATTCAGCTCAAGTATTTTTATTTAGTTTCCCATGTCATATTTATTCATTCATTTCAGGAGCAATGTCAATAATGACACTCTTCAGAAAGGGCCAAATTTTATAAATGGTGCCTTAAAAACTGGCATCGAAAAACCATGTGGCTAGAATCAAACATATAAATGGCAAGTGACCGACTCACCTGCAAATGCGCAGTAGAGACTTCCCTCTCTGTCCCGCCCTCGCATCAAGACGTGATGACGTCAGAGGGTAGAACAGAGAGGGAAACGGAGTCGGACTGTCGGACGCTGCCGCTGGAGCCTCGAAATGAACATCGTGCGCACCAACCTCCACCCTCCCCCCATCCCCGCTGCCGCTCCCGCACCCCTCCGTATCGGGTCCCCTGCACTGACCTGACAGCGCCTCTCACCTCCGTGTGGAAGCACTGCAGGCAGCAGCAGAGCGATCTGCTGCCTGCAGCGCTTTCACACGGAGGTGAGAGGTGCTGTCAGGTCAGTGCAGGGGGCCCGGCACGGAGGGGGGAGGGAGCGGCGGTGAGGAGGGTAGCTGGAAATCTCACCCGTTTTAACGGGCTTAATGGCTAGTGATTCTATAAACACCACCTAAAGTTAGGCGTAGTTAATAGAATAGGTTGCGCCATTCTTGTGAACTAAAATTTAGGCACACCCATTTAGGCCACCTAAAACAAGGCCTAAATACCTGCGCCTAAGTTTGGGCCAGATCTGGTGTATTAAATAATAGTGTGCATAGTTTTTTGAAATGCCCATAACCAGCCCATTCCATGCCCATGACCACGCCCTCTTTTTAACTGTGTGCATTAGAATTTATGTGTACCGCATTGTAGAATACGACTAGAAAGTTGTACATGTAAATTCTAATTAAAGCCCATTAGTGCTGCTAATTGGTTGTTAAGCACCAATTATTGGCGCTGATTGGCTTGTTAATCAATTAAGTTGTGCGTGCAACTTAAGAATTTGGGGGAAAGAGCACACGTTTCTCCTGTTACTGAGGACTGGGTGAAGTGGCACCTTTCAAACAAGAACATCTTACCGAGAATTGAAAATGTAAGCTGTTGGCTGCCTCCAAATTCCTTTCTACAGCCGTGACTAGGCTCAGTCCTTGGTTAAACTGTACTGAATGTAAAGCTGCAAGGTTACCTTATCTTTGATTATCTAATTCAGCACTCATTCAGGCCTGGCAGCCTTGATATGACAGAATGTAATCTATTGTAGGCAGGCAGTTTATCCCATTGTAATTGTATGTGTGTACAGTACTTAGGAGATTAACACAAATACTGCCATTTGTCTTAGTCATTCCTAATGAACTGCATCTGTTACAAGGGAATGGAACAGCTATGTTGGATCCAGATCAACTTAATCTTTGTCAAAAGCTGATAGAAGATGGCTATGTAGGCCTCAGCAAGCGAAAAGAAGGGGCAACAAACAGTTTAGGAAGAAGTGAGGAAATGAACAACAACCTACTCAGCTACTGGAGCACAGGGGATACATGCCTTCCTTTAATAATAGTTCTCTGGTGGTATGTTCTTGCCATGACACTCATGGGTCATATCAAAAGCTTCTCAAATTTAGAGCTTTTTTCTTGGATCTCTGCCTTTTAACTATCCAGGTATTAGAGGTGTAGCTAGGTGGGGCACCAGGGGAGTGACCTCTCCCCCAAACGGACTTCCGATGGTGCCAGCACCCAGTGGTGAAGCTGGCTCTGGGGCACCCGGTTTGGCTAGCAGGGGTTGGGGACCCCCACCAGCTGAATTATTTGACCAGTGCTGGTTGACGCCACGTTGCCTATCCTGCTCTTCCCCTCACTTGACATTCCTTATTCTGTTTCTTATTATTTTCAGTCGGATCCTTCTTCTATTTCCTGAAGGATTTTCTTTTAGCTCTAATAGCTTCCTTTACCTCACTTTTTAACCACGTCGGCTGTCGTTTGGTCTTCCGTCCTCCTTTTTTAATACATGGAATATATTTGGCCTGGGCTTCTAGGATGGTATTTTTGAACAGCTGACCCAGTATGGCTACTCTTGTGTTCTTATGTTCTTTTTTTTTTAATTTATAGAAGTCTTTATTAATTATTGAGAGGCACTACAGAAGCAAATAAGCCATGGCCATCAACATAGGCAAATACAACACAAGTGTAAAACAGTACAAAGTCAAATGATCAATGGAAGAAAAAAGGTGTAATAAACTCTCAAACCTAGAGTATCCACTTACAATATACTCCTAAGATTTCTAACAAGATTTTGTATTACACCTCCCGCCCCCCCCCCCCCCCCACCCCACCTTCCAACTTCAAGCACTCAACACGAACAATGCGACACAAAAGGTTCCCAAATAGCTTCCCACATGGACAAAGTTTTGCAAGGTATGGCCCAAAGCCTCTCCATTTCACAAATGTATCACAGCTTATTTAACCATTTTAGCAAAGAAGGAACATTAGGAGACTTCCATTGAGCGGCCAGAGTGACTCTAGCGGCCGACATAGCATAGAGAACCAATAAGGCCTGGAGGTTTTTTTAGGAAAAAGAAAAAATTCAAGTGACCACTTTATAGGCTTAGAGAGCCAGCCCTGGAGTCTGTGTTGAATTGCTTTCCGGAAAGCCCAAGCCTTAACACATGACCACCAGAGATGACCCATGGTACCCTTCTGCCCACATTCCCTCCAACACAATGGTGATACCTTCGGAACATGTGGTGAAGGCATGCTGGAGTCAAGTACCACCTATATAAAACTTTTACAGCATTTTCTTTAAAAGGAACAGAGATAGAAATCCTCAATAAAGCGTTTTCCATAAAATTCCAATCATCATCACCCAATGTCAAGCCCAGTTCCCGGTGCCAGCGCAATCAATGCTCAACAGGAGGTTGCACTTGTCTACGCTGATAAGTATACAAACAAGTGATAAGCCCCCTCGTCTCTTTAGAGTCCTCACACAAATCTTCCAAAAACAGAGTCCTCTCAAATTACCTTGGCCTTTATTTCAGCGGTGGAAAGAAAATATTTCACTTGAGTCTAAGCAAAAATATCCTTGGAAGAAATTGCATATGTTTCAACCAAAGTGTTGAACGGAATAAAGGCCTCTTCATCAAAAAATTGACCCTAGGTCTGTAGACCCGCAGAAAACCAATTCGAGAAAGGCCCTGGTTCAAGATCAGGGGGAAAAAGTGGGTTATTTGTAATCGGTGTAAGTTTGGAAAGAATTAAACCAGGCTTGGAAAATAAACTATCCCAATAGTAAAACGTTGTCAAAATTGAGAGACAAACATCCTTACCCCATTTGTTGGACCAAGTAAAGCGAAGGATGTGATCTTGGAGACCTGAGAGAAAAGTGCGAGACAAACGAAGAGGGAGAACATGAAAGAGATACATCAAACATGGCAACACATTCATTTTCAGAATAGCATTCTGCCCAAACCAAGATAAATCAATGGAAACCCAAGTCTCCAGATCTTTATATATCTCCCGCAAGAAGGGAGGGTAATTAGCCAAAAATAAATCAGAGAAATTCTTGGTAAGATGAACCCCCAAATACTTGATACTTTGGGTCACCCACTGAAAAGAGAAGGCTTGTTGTGAATATTGTAAGATCGGGCTAGAAATACCAATAGCCATAGCTTCCGATTTAGTCATATTGAGCTTAAAACCCAAAACAGAGGAATAATCCGCTAAAAGCTTAATTAAATTACGCAAGGAGCATAATGGTTTGGTTAAAGAAAGAAAGATATCATCAGCAAACATTGCTAATTTATATTCCTGACCACCTACCTTAATACCCGAGACATTAGGATTTGAGCGTATAGCAATAGCAAGGGGTTCCATAACCAAGGCAAATAGCATTTGCGAGAGAGGACATCCTTGCCGTGTCCCCCTAGACAAAGGGAAAGTAGGAGAATTTCCACCATTAACTCGCACTATGCTCTAGGAGAATTGTAGAGGGCTTGAGTCCAATCCCTAAATCCCGACCCGAATCCAATCGCTCCATAACACTAATCATAAAAGGCCAATGAACACGGTCAAATGCCTTCTCAGCATCTAATCTCAGAAGACACAAAGCTACATGCAGCAAGTTAACCATACGGCGAATACTGTCTTTAGCTTGTCTTTGGGGAACAAACCCAACTTGATCAGGATGAATTAAGTCAGGAAGAACTTTCGCTAGTCGATTAGCTAGGACCTTTAACATCAGAATTGAGAATGGAGACAGGGCGATAGGAGGCTCACTCCATCCTATCCTTACCTGGCTTTGGAATCACTGCTATCCAGGCCTCCATCATGAAGGGAGGCAGAGCCTCCTCACTCTGAACCCCATTAAGAATATTGTGGACACACACAAAGTAGGCAGCAGTACAAATAGAGCATTTTGAGAATAGAAATTTAGAAATAAACATTAAGCAGTGGAGTTTTTTTGAAGCTACATGATGGCACGCTAAGCTCACGCCTTATAGTCTGCGAAGTTGGGCTGGCTGGGTGGCGAAGCTTTTTTTTCTCCACTTTAAACACACACGATTAAGCGGGTGTTCTACATTAGAGTTACACAGCTAGTGTGAGTCTGTGTGAGGAATTTCATTATCTGGGTAGTACCAGGGAAATCTCGGCATGGAGCTAAGACAAAGCTGGAAGTTATCTGGGTACCACTAATATTCATCGCCGGTACCCAGATAAATATCTGAGCAAGTTAGGCCAGCACAATAGCTCTGCTAACTTTTACTGCATATCGGTAGTACTCATATAGGACTAGATTCTATATATGGTGCAGTAAAAATCAGCACTGAAAAAAACCTCCTAGGCGTATTCTATAAACTACGCCTAAAGTTAGGCACGGTTTAGTTGCAGATATTTATGCCAATTAAAACTTGGTGTAAATGCCAGTGGCTAAAGTTAGGTGCAGAGCGAGTGTATGCTACATCAGTTTGCATAGATTTGAGAAACACCCATGACCCGCCCATTCCATGCCCATGGCCACGCCCTCTTCCCAGTTCTGCATCTTTGAATTTACATGCAGAACTTTACAGAAAATGCTTACCAAGTTCAGGGGTTCTTTTACAAAGGCAAGCTAAACAACGGCTTGCGGTAGTGTAGGCGTGGGTTTTGGGTGCGCGCCGATCCATTTTTTTAGCACGCCTGTAAAAAAGGCCTTTTTTTGCCAAAAATGAACGTGCAGCAAAATCAAAATTGCCGCACGTCCATTTTGGGTTTGAGACCTTACCGACAGCCATTGACCTAGTGGTAAAGACTCATGCGGTAACCGGGCGTTAATGACCTACGTGCGCCAACTGCTACTTGGCGTGTGTCCGTTACACGTGCTTGAAAATAAAAAAAGATTTTTCAGACGAGCATATTGGACGTGCGCCAAAAATGAAATTACCGCAAAAGCCACGCAGTAGTTGGGCGGTAAGTCCATTTTGGCGCCCATTGTGTGCATATAGATGCTTACGTGGCTTAGCAAGAGGGACCCTCAATGTGTACATTCTAATTAATGCCAATTAGTGTCAATAATTGCCTGTGAAGTGGCAATTATCGGCGCCACCTGGCTTAAGATAATTAATTTGTGCGTGCTAATCAGAATACGACCTGATTTGCATGTGCAACTCCAGTACCACTATATAGAATCCTGGGGATAGCATCTGGTGACTGCTGAATACTTGTATACTCAGCACCGGTATCTGAGTACAGCCCAGCACTGAGGGGTCCTTTTACTAAGGTGCACTAAAACATTTCCTGCGGTAGTGTAGGCGCGAGTTTTGGGCACGCGCAAAATCATTTTTCAGCGTACCTATAAAAAAGGCCTTTTAAAAAATGTTTATCAAACATGGACATGCGGCAAAATGAAAATTGCTGCGCGTCCAGTTTGGGTCTGAGACCTTATCGCCAGCCATTGACCTAGCAGCAAAGTCTCATGCTTTAACCAGGTGGTAATGACCTACACGCGCCAAATGCCACTTGGCGCATGCCCAATACGTGAAGCAGAAAATTAAAATAATGTTTTGGCGCACCAAAAAAAGAAATTACTGCAAGATCCACGCGGTAGCCATATGGTAACTCCATTTTGGCGTGCGTTGGGTGCGTGTAGATGCTTACGTGGCTTAGTAAAAGGATGAATATCCAGGTGTAGAAAACCCCATAGCGGCCAGCGTTTAAAAAAAAAGTTGACACTTCGGGTTTAATATTACCCCCAATATTCTTCTTGTGCATTATATAAATTTAAGTAAATATAACTGCAAAAGGTATCAATCATAGATTAATACTAAATGCAACAAATAAATAACAAATGTCTTTATAGCAAACTTGGATCCGGTAAATTAATAGCAAACCTGTATTTGGTGAATTTAATTTTAATGCTTTTATCCTGCTTACTTGTGGATAAGACTGTAACTAGCAAGGTTCAGTCATGTATCTTTAGCACCCTCCTCCCCCTAATCGTCTCAAAAAAATTATTTCTGACTATACCACTGGCATTTTTCTCTAGGCAGGCAAGTTATCGTGTGATTCTCATGATTATCCACCAGGTTTGATGCTTTAACTTCCAGAGCTTGGAATCATTTTGAGAGCCAGGAGCTCTTTAGACTAAGGACCAAATTCTATAAATAACGATGAAAAATTGGTGCAGAAAAAATGCACTAACCCCCTGGATTCTATATAGCGCACCTAGAGATTTGCGCTGAAATCCAGGTAGGTTCTATAACAGCATGGGTAACTTAATTGACTTAACAAGCTGATCAACATTCATAACAGTACTTAACAAGCAATAATGAGCAGACAAAAACTTCTAACTTGTAAGGCACGCAGACAAAAAGGGATGTGGTTAAAGGCAGTGGCATAGCTAGGTGGGGCCAGGGGGCCTGGGCCCCCATAGATTTGGCCCTGGACCCCCTGCCAACGACCCTCTTGACCCCCCTCCCGCCGCCAACGCCTGTCTTTGCTGGCAGGGGACCCCATCCCCCGCCAGCCGAGGCCCTCTTCTTCTCGCAAAAGGCTTCCTTCTGTTTCTGACGTCCTGCACGTACAGAAAGGCAGGCGATGGCAGATTGGCGGTGGGAGGGGGGGTGGTTGAGAGGGTCGGCGGCAGGGGGGGCTAAAATGTGCCCCCTCACCTCGGGCTCTGGACCCCCCTCCCGCCGAAGTCTGGCTATGCCCCTGGTTATAGGTGGGGAAAGGGGTGTTTCATGGACATTCCAAAATTTAAATTTACATGCACTTAATATGGCCCAGTGCACCTACATCTACATGCCGGGATTTACTCCATGTGTTTGTTGGTGTAAATGGAAGCGCATAGTTTTAGGCTCTGAAATATCAACTAAACGTATTCTATATGCTGGTGGTTAGCTTGGCAGAGTTTAAAAGGGGGTTAGACGGTTTCCTAAAGGACAAGTCCATAAACTGCTACTAAACGGACTTGGAAAAATCCTAAATCCCAGGAATAACATGTATAGAATGTTTGTACGTTTGGGAAGCTTGCCAGGTGCCCTTGGCCTGGATTGGCCGCTGTCATGGACAGGATGCTGGGCTCGATGGACCCTTGGTCTTTTCCCAGTGTGGCATTACTTATGTACTTATGTCCTCTACTTGGCTCACTTTTATTACATAGAGCAGTGATTTAACCTATTGTGATGTCATAGTGGCTCATTCCACCAATAAGAGCCAACCTCATTAGTGATGTCACAATGGCTTGATTGTATAGAATGTTTGTACGTTTGGGAAGCTTGCCAGGTGCCCTTGGCCTGGATTGGCCGCTGTCGTGGACAGGATGCTGGGCTCGATGGACCCTTGGTCTTTTCCCAGTATGGCATTACTTATGTACTTATGTTGTACAGATCATCATATCACTCATCTGGCAGTCCCCACATCTGTAATGGCCAGGTTCCCCAAACTCCCCATCACAGCATGCTCTTAATACCGCTGGTGATAATATTTCTTTGAGATTACTGCCCCGACTATAGGCAAATCTTAATCTTATCTCTTCTAGTGTCAGTATTGTCTGTAATACAGGCCAATGTTTTCTAATTGCTGCTGTCAGTCTGGAGGTTGTATTTGTGAATTTCATCACACATGTACACACATTTAGCTCCCTTCGATCTCAGGATTAATAAATAATCACGGTTGTTGGAACCTTCCCCATTTATACGCTTTATTGATCACTTGCTTTGGATAGCCTCTTTCCAATAATCTGTTTTTCAGATCCTGTGATTTAACCTTGAAATCACCAGATGTGTGATATGATGATCTGTACAACAGAGTTTGAGAACCCACAAATGGACAAAAGTATTATTTTACGGTATAGAACTTTGTGTACATCAAGATATGTTGTATACTGCATTCAGTGTCCATGCAGGAAACTGTACATAGGACAGACGTCTAGAAAACTTACAACCCATCTGACAGAGCATAAATGTAAGGCCACTGGCAATGCATTGTGAAAAAGAGCAACATGGTTTTGAGCCTTTAAGGTGTGTTGTTTTACAGCAATTGCATTTAAACGAGAGAGGAGGCGATAATACACGCCGCCTTGCTCAACTGGAACAAAAAAGGATTTTTCGCCGTCAGGCTTGAACTCCAAATTGGAGTGGAGCCATTTCTTTTGAAATGCTTTTGGATGATACTGTTCTAGGATTGGTCATATCAGAGAGCAGGTGTCTGACGTCAGTTGATAAATAGAGGCGCCGTATTTCAAGGGATTCCACAAGAAGCGCTGACGTTTTAAAGCACCGGATGCCAGAATAATGAAGTGAGAAAGATGGTCTAAGTTTATAAGTGTATGGACTTTAGTTGCATTACAGTTTTCAAATACTGACATGTTGCTTTGTACCCAACAGTGTGATCCGCCACAAAGCCTGAAGAAGGTTCGAAACTCTGGCCATAGTCGACCGTGGCATATGGACAACGCTGTGTATCGTGTTCAGATAAGTTCTGCTATAAAGAGATTTTAATTCATACCAATTTAAAATTTAATGGTGGATGGAGGATTTTGCCACTGATGATAGTGAGTGCTCCTTGATACAGAACGCTGGCCGCCATAATTATAAGGATCCCGTTTGAGGCTTTTTCCTCCATTTTTTCACGTTGCCTAATAGCTGTTAAGAATTGAGTATGAAGTATGCAACTAAAAGTTAAAACATAGTCGGTATATTTTGAAGAGGATTATAGAGTTGTCTGTATGAGTATAGCCAGAGAGCTAAGGAAGAGATTAAATAGGATAAGGGAAAGCATGGATCCCTGTGGGACTCCGCAGGAAAGAGAATATATGGCCGACATGGATGCTGACATTGATAGTTGAAAAAAGCGGCGATGCAGAAAAGATGTGAACCAATTAAGAACAGTGAAGAGATTCCTTGAAGTAGCAAAATATGGTGAGAAACAGAATGAATACCTCCGAGAGGTCTAAAGACACTGCAAGGGCAATAAAGCTTGCTGTGGACCACACTTAGAAGACATCAGGGGTGTAGCCAGACAACAGATTTTGGGTGGGCCTAGGCAAGAGGTGGGTGGGCACCAAGTGTTCTACCCCCCCCCCCAAAAAAAAAAAAAATCTCTCAGTTGGCGAGAAAACGCTTCTTTCCACCTTGACAGTCTGCAGCAGGCATGCGCTGAAAACTGAGCATGTGCAGATGCCTGTATGGTGGAGAGTAGCATTTTAGTTACCATCAGGGGGAAGTCCTCAGCTGGCGGAGCTTGGGATCCCCACCAGCTACCGCTAAACGTGTGCTACTGTTGAGTGGGCCTGAGCCCTAAGTGGGTGGGCCCAGGCCCACCCATGGAAGACATACCAGCATAGTGTTGGTATTGAAGGCGGCTCTAAAACTAGACTGATGGTTATCCCCCCTCCCACAAATACCAGGTTTCATCCCAATCTGTTAATCTCCTACAAAAGCAGGTAGTCCTCTCTTACAAGTGTATTAGGTCATTCATTAATTCTTTTTGGGGGGGTGGGGGTGGAGAGGACATATATCTCTGGAACCCTCAATCTGATGTTGTCTCTTTTCAAACATGTTATACCTTTTTATATGGAAGGCAGAATCCTAGTGGTAATAAAGCGAGATTACTGTTACTGGTCAACACCACCATTTTTTAACCCAAAGCTGAACAGGGGAGGAAAACGGAGGGGGCCATGCCTACTCTATCCCACTAGACTACCAGGGATCACCTCTGGGTATATATCTGGGGGTGGGAGGAGGGTTGAGTTGGGGACATATGGGCTAGGGGTTAGAATTGGGGGGGGGGGGTGGATGAAGGATCAGATAGGAGAATTGGAAATGGGTGTTGGATGAAGAATTGGGCAAGAGGGAGTTTGGTAAATGTGTGGGAGGGAGGATCATTGAGATCAGCGGACTGTAACGGGGAGGGGGGAGGTTGTCAGTCTGACAGACTCTCTTATCCAGGTCCCGGCTGAATAATATCTGGGTCTAATCTGACCAGCAGCATCCTGCGCATAAACATACAGACTGCTGCCGACTGAATATTGCTCCCTAAATTTTTATTTCAAGGTGATAAATAAAATGAATGTCCTGTAACTAGTTCAGAAGAAATCAAACCATGTTAGGAGTAAGGAGGGGTAAGTTCTAGCCATATGTATACAATCACATGCATTGGTAGGATCTGTTAAATCTTTCAAGCCTGAGACATAAGCCGTGAGATTGTCAGGTGTTTTGCTTATGCAGGAAAAAAAATATATAAAAAGCCAGAGTGCCTTCCTTGGCTGCTGAAAGCTTTTCACAAAAATATTCACAGGAGATTCAAACAATAGTCGTCTTTCATCTTTGTGACTACATGTTTTGGTGTAGAGAGTTTTCTCTTAGTAAACGAATAAAGACTGATGTCAAGGTCTTTTCATTTAAGTGTCAAGAGGTTCTTAGAATTTAATACAACAATTAGTGTATTTTAATTCTTATGCTGTTTAATTTTTTAATCAGAAGAGATAAATTGGAATACTTGGAAAAAAGCTGGTATATGGACTCTCAATGATGTTATAAAAGATAATTCTTGGCTACCTTTTGCCCAACTAAGTATAAAATATGGTCTTAAAAGTTCTCAATACTACAAATGGGTTCAACTCAAACACTGTGTAACTAACTCCGTAGATATAAAAAAATTAACTACTGATTACCCTTCTTGTTGGCAACTTTGCAAGTCTTTTATGACTTCCAAAAAAGTCGCATCTAAATGGTACAAAATACTACAGTTAGCTAAATTCAAAGAACCTACTAATACCATGCACTCATGGGAATGCGATCTAAATGCCCAACTAGATGAAAAAACTTGGGAAAATTTTTGGTTTAAAATTACTCATACCACCAAATCAGCGTCCATTTCACAATCTATGTTCTACTTAGCACACAGAACCCTATGGACTCCTGCTAAACTCGCCAATAAAACCAAAAAACAATGCGAATAAATGCTGGACCTGTGAAAAAGATATTGGAAATCTTAAACATATCATCTATTCTTGCCCATATATTCAAGAATATTGGAATTCTGTATGGGACACAATCCTGCTTATAATCGAACGAGAATAACGCCCAAGTTCCGACCTAAATCGGGAGATGGGCGTTCTTCTCACAAAAACAAATAAAGCGGCATAATCGAAAGCCGAACTTTGGACGCTTTCAACTGCACTCCGTCGCGGATGCGGACAAAGTTGACGGGGGAGTGTTGGAGGCGTGGTGAAGGCGGAACTGGGGCGTGGTTATCACCCGAACAGAGATGGGCGCCCTTCGCCGATAATGGATGCGTTTGTAGCTAGAATTTAGGGCACTTTTCCTGGACCCTGTTTTTTGACGAATAAGGCCCCAAAAAGTGCCCTAAATGACCAGATGACCCCCAGAGGGAGTCGGGGATGACCTCCCCTGACTCCCCCAGTGGTCACTAACCCCCTCCCACCACAACAAATGATGTTTCACAACTTTTTACTTTCACCCTCAAATGTCATACCCTCCTCCCAAGCAGCAGTATGCAGGTCCCTGGAACAGTTGTTAGGGGGTGCAGTGGACGTCAGGCAGGTGGACCCAGGCCCATCCCCCCCCTACCTGTTACAATTGTGCTGCTTAATGCTACTAGTCGTCCAACCCCCCCCAAACCCCCTGTACCCACATGTAGGTGCCCCCCTTCACCGCTTAGGGCTATAGTACTGGTGTAGACTTGTGGGCAGTGGGTTTTGAGGGGGATTTGGGGGGCTCAACACCCAAGGGAAGGGTGCTATGCACCTGGGAGCTCTTTTACCTTTTTTTTTGTTTTTGTAAAAGTGCCCCCTAGGGTGCCCGGTTGGTGTCCTGGCATGTGAGGGGGACCAGTGCACTATGAATCCTGGCCCCTCCCACGAACAAATGCCTTGCATTTATTCGTTTTTGAGCTGGGCGATTTCATTTTCCATTATCGGTGAAAAGCAAAAACGCCCAGCTCACACCTTGGCGAATAAAGCATGGGCGTCTATTTTTTTTTAAAAATACGGTTCACTCCGCCCCTTCACGGACCCGTTCTCGGAGATTAACGCCCATGGAGATAGGCGTTTCTGGTCGATTATGCCCCTCAATATCTTCCACCTTGAATATTCAAGATGTTTTATCATATAATATAGTTATATGTGGATCACTAACGTTACAATCATCAATAGACAAATATCAAGCACAATTACTGGATTTAATGTTACATCAAGCCCTTAGAACACTTTTCTTTTGTTGGAAAGATCTTGGCAAAGTAACTTATTTATCATGGTGGAATTCTGTGTGTATTTTAGCTAAATATGAATATGCTGCGGCTGAAAAACATAACTCACTTGTTAAGTACAACAAAATATGGTCTCCTTTACTAAACTCACTACGTAATAACCTTTGTCAGAATTGAAATTATGTATTACTCCTGTGACTTATGATTATGATCTGTTATCGAAATAATCCCGGACTTGCCCTAACTTGAACATGTATGCCGATGCTTGTTACTGTTAACTTGTTAAGCTGGCTAATTGCTTTATTTTAGCCATTTGTTATCATTTATAAAACACAATAAAAATATTGGAACTAAAAAAGATGATATTTTGCTTTAAAAAAAAATGCTTACACACACACCATCATGAGGTCTACAAATGAGTGTTCCATAACACCCAAAATAACCATTGATGCTTCTCGCCCTAGATATCTTTTTTTTCCAGTGTTAAGGTTCCTAAGAACACAGAAAATTTTAAAGGTAAAACGACTTACATGGAAACACTACCCACGTGAACCAGTTTTCAGGGCAGAGATGGCAAATGCTTTTACATATCACCTCTCGGAGTGGAGTAGCAGCCTAATGGTTAATGCAGTGGAGTAAAATCCTGGGGAACTGGGTTCAAGTCCCACTGTGGTTCTTTACAACCCCTGGGTACGTCACTTAACCTTTCATTGTCTCAGGTATAACAATTTAGATTGTGAACCCACTAGAGACAGAGAAAGTACCTACACATAATAAATGTAAACAGCTTTGCTTGTACCAAGGAAAGGCAATATATCATAGCCATAACCTTTTACCTCATGAAAGAGAGAATCATTCGAAATAGCAATTTTCAAAATTTTACCCACATGAATCAGTTACCTGAAACCTGGAAGACAGGACAACACAAACACAAAACATCAAAGCAATGCAGTAGGCCACAAGAAGAAGGTACGGATGCAAAGTTTATTAAGGAACTCAACATGGCCTGTATTTGGCAAGGTGCTGGCATCAAGAGTCATTTAGTGATCTCATTGTATGTATGTTCCCTGGATCCACTAATCATGTTGTATGAGAAATATCAAAAATAATGGAGAGCCCAATATCAGCTGGTGGTGATCAGCATTTTACCAACCACCACCAGCGCTAAATCCAGAACTTAATTGCCAGGTAATGTCCAGGCACCAGTATTGAATTTCTGAGTTTGAGGACCTGGCTAACGCATAACCAGTTAAGCGCAATATTTAGAATTTAGGGACCCTTTTACTAAGCAGCGTAGGTGCCTACATGCACCCAACGAACGCCAATTCAGAGCTACCATGTGGCCCATGCAGTAATTTCTTTTTTTTATGTGCGTCCGCTACGCGTGCCAGAAAATGTATTTTATTTTCTGGTGTGCGGCGAAAATCCGGCGGTAACTCCGACTTGACGCGTGCAGGCGATTACTGCACAGTTAACGCGAGAGACCTTACCACTAAGTCAATGGCTGGTGGTAAGCTCTCAGACCCAAAATGGACGTGCGGCAATTTTTCTTTTGCCGCATGTCCATTTTCGGCAAAAATATTTAAAAAGGCATTTTTTTGCAAGCATGCTGAAAAATGGATCTGCGAGCCCCCCCAAACCCGTGCCTACACTACCACAGGCCATTTTTCAGCATACCTTAGTAAAAGGACCCCTTAACCAGCTATGGGATACCACTTCCAGACAGGACTGACTTTTATGCAGTGCTATTTATGCGGTTAACCTGGCCAATTAAGTTCTGAATATCAGCTCTTAGGAACACCCACAAAATATCTGGTTTTGAGTTCAGCACTAACCAGTTATTTTCAGTGGAGCTAACCAGTTAAGTGCCACTGAAAATGTCCAGTTAATCCCAAAAGAGATGATTGAACCAGCCAGGAGCCATTTCTGGCCAATTAAATTGTGTTTAATATTGACCCTGTAAAAGCAGCATTCACCATCATTGGTACTGGATGAGAAATTCACCCTGTGCACAAAAGCCTGCTTTCTCCAGGCACACTTATTACACCAGAGCTGCCCAAACCAGTCCTGTGGGTCCTACAGATATTTGGGTTTTCAGGATAGCCATAATGAATATTTATGAGCTCATTCTGCATATACTGAGTCTCCAAAGCATGCAGATTAACTTTGGGCCCCTTTTACTAAGCTGCAGTAAAAGGGGTCCTGAGGTAGAGGCGGCTCTTGGATTTGCCACACGCCGAGGCCCCTTTTTATAGCAGTGGGTAAACGTGAAAAAAAACCCCAAAATGGCTGTGCGGTAAGTATGCACTTGCCATGCAGCCATTGCGGGGAGAACCCTTATCGCCACCTATTGAGGTGATGGTAAGAGCTCCCGTGCTAACCTGCCGGCAATCCCCTCTGGGAAAAATTCACAAAAATTTCCGGTCGCACCGGAAATGCCGGATGCTGGGGGCAGAACTGCAGCTGGTGGCCGTGTTAAGCCAGAGGTAGTTCCGATTTGCTGTGAGGCTGCCCTTTAAGTAAAAGGACCCCTTAATACATATACATTGTGGTTATCCTGCAAACCTGACTTGCTATATGTCCCTAGGTCACATTTAGGAAGCTCTGAATTAGACTTTACATACAAAGATGAAGAAAAGACTGGAATATACTACTACAAGGGGGGGGGGGGGGGGGGGGGAAGCAGTTTCTTTGCACAAGGTGAATTTCTCATTCAATTCCAATGATGGAAAATTCTGCTATACAAATCAGTTTGTCTGAAAAAGTGTTGGCGAGCAAACATTGAGAATGTTTTTTACATTATTGTTGATATTTATCATACATCATCGTTAGTGGATCCAGGAGACATATTTACAATGACATCATTGAATGACCCCCCCCGATGCACTCACCTTGTTGAAACACGGGCCTTGTTGGGTCCTTGCTAAACTCCGTCTCCATTCCCTCTTGTTCCTGACTGTATTGCTTTGATGTGTTACCTGCACGTTGTGGAACAATGTCTTTGTTTAGTGGGGGACATCCCTGAGGGAGAGGTGGAGAGATTATTGTAGGTGAAAACAACACACATAGGAGTCCTTTTACTAAGGTGCATTGAAAAATTGCCTGCGGTAATGTAGACGCATATTTTGGGCATGTGCAGAATCATTTTTTAGCGCACCTGAAAAAAATGCTTTTTTAAAATTTTTGCCGAAAATGGACATGCAGCAAAATGAAAATTACAGTGTATCCATTTTGGGTCTGAGACCCTTGAGAATGTAATTAGAGTTGCTATCCCTGTGGGGGGCATGGGGGGGGGGGGGGGGGGCGGTTGAGTTTTTCAGCAACTAATATATTTGAGAATCTAATACTGGTGGCCTGGTATCTGGGCTTTGAGGCCTTCTTCCTTTCCACAACATACCTGAGAAAAGCTTTACATCTCAAGCCATTTTTTCTTCCAACTGTGCTGTTGCCATCCACATTTCTCTCTTCACTTGGGTTTTATCTGCTATTCTTTTCTGTGTCCCTCTTGTGCTTTATTTTTTCAGCCAGTTCTTTAGAGAACCATATCAATTTCCTTTTCTTCACTTTACTAAAATAAAGATCTGTTGCCAATTGACCACTCTTTCCACTAATCTTGTATTCTCTCATCCTGTCAGCTCTTTCTTCAGGTACTCCCCTGGTTTACTTAAAAGCAGTTTTCAGAAGACCATAATTAACCATAGACAGATAAGATAATTCTTTTTTTGAGCACTAGTGCAAAGAGATAGATAAACTTTAAGCACCAGGACGTAAGAGACAGAAAGAGAAGTGATTCAGCCAGAAACTTTTCAGAAATTTTGCAACTTAACCAGACAGCATATTCCACTTCTGCCCTAGTACTCAGGAGACATGGAGAGGCATTTTCAATTCAACGTGTAAGTCCAACTTTAGATGTTTTGCTAAAAACATTCAAAATTCTTTTGAAAATGGTTATTTGCTAGATGTTTTGTGCTCTGTATCTTTTTGTCCATTTTTGGAAAAAAAAAAAAACACTATTCAATTGAAAAATGCAAAAAATCAAGCCATTGAGATATAGAAGGAGCCAGCATTCTTAGTAGACTGACCACACTGACATCCCAGGAGAACAATGGGACATCCTGGGGGGCACTGAAGTGGACTTCAAATAAATGCTCCCATGTACACATCTCACTGCTGCTCCCTTATCTTGTCTGCTATGCCCCTGAAAACCTACCCAACATAGGTGCCCCATATAAGAGGCTTGGGGAGGCTAAGGCTCTCCAGGCCAGCTGTGACCTTCCCCACCTGCTTTCTCCTCCAAATTGTATCTTCCGCCTCCGCCTCCCAGCTGAGGCCGCCCTCAACTCCCCAACATACCTTCCATTCCGTTCCCGACACAGCCGCCCTGCGTTTAAAGCTGTTGTTTTAAATCGCAGCGGCAGCTCGAGTCCAATCTTTCCCTTCCCGTTCAGTGTCCCGCCTTCCTCTGATGAGGTGTTTCCTATTTTGCAAGGATGGGACATTAAGTGGGAAGGGAAAGGCTGAAGGTGAGCGGCCGCTGCGACTTTAAAATAACACGTTTTAAACGCTGGGCAGCTGTGGCAGGAACGGAATGTGGGCTGTCAGGGAGCTGAGGACAGGCAGGTAGGGCTGGGTTACATCTCGAACTGGGGGGCTGAAAAGGGGGGCTGGGGCAAGTCACCGGACATGGATGGGAGGGGAGCACAGGGCAGGGGCAGAGGAGAATGGCTGGACATGGATGGGAGGAGAGGACAGGATGGGGAGAGAAGAGAAATAACTGGATATGTAGGGGTGGGGCAGGGGAGAGAGGAGAATTGCTAGATATGGAAGGATGGAGGGACCAGGGGAGAGAGGAGATTTGCTAGATATAGATGGAGGGCAGGGGAGGGAGGAGAATTGCTGGACAAGGATGGATGAATGGAGGGGAGGGCAGGGTAGAGAGAAGAGTTGCTGGACATGGATGGGTGAATGGAGGGGAGGGGAGGGAAGACAGGAAGGATATGCACATGGAACATGGATGGAGGGAAGGGATGAGAGGAGAAATCTGGACATGGATGGAGTGGAGGGGTGGAGGGAAGAGAGGAGAAATGCTGGACATGGATGGAGTGGAGGGCAGGGAAGAGAGGAGAAATGCTGGACATGGATGGAGTGGAGGGCAGGGAAGAGAGGAGAAATGCTGGACATGGATGGAGGGGAGGGAAGACAGAGGAAGTAAATGCACATGGAGGGGAGGGGGTGAGAGGAAACTGCTGAATTTAAGGACTGGATCAGAATGCTTTGAGGGCAGATGCTGCAACTGGAGGAAGGATAGGGACAGGGCTACAGATGGTAGACAGAATGCATAAGGACACAGGAGGATGGTGGACATGGTGAGTGAAAAAAATATCATGGCAAGAAGACACTGGGACCAAAGCGAATAGAAAAACTAAATGCTCAGACAACAAAGGTAGAAAAAAGTATTTTATTCAGAATTTATTAATTGGAATGTGTATCTGTGATATTTTGCATGCAAGTTTCAATTTTTCTAGTATTGCTGCATGCCGATTCTAACTTCTTGAGGTAACTTTCCAGTTCAGTATTTTGCCTTCATATCTTTTGATTTCTAGTTCCTTGTGTCATATCTGTTGTCATGTGTTTTTCATGTGTGATCAAGGTGCAGTATTCTGCTTACGTGTACTATTTGCAGCCCTTTTGGTTTGGTTTTTTTCACTAGGTAATGTATTGGTGTTTTAGAGCCTGGTGTAATTACAGTGCTGCCTTTCCACTCATAAGATTGTAGCTCGTCCTGTCCTTGGAATTAGTGCTGTTATGGTTTGGTAAGGTTCTGAGTGTGTTTTTGCACAAGTTTGTGTATAGTGTTTTGTAGTGGAGAGATTGTGTGTTGGCCGTACTAAGGTGACATCAGCACTTTAAATTAATTTTAGTTTGTCATAACATCAGACATGGTTTTATAATATTTTGGAGGATCTGATGTTGAATTGTTAAAGGTATTAATTGTGACTATTTTACTTTTATTTTTTTTTCTGTGTGTTGTCAGACAATTATGGATGTAAGCCCCACCCCCTGGCACCACCCATAACCCCGGCCCCTTTAGCCACCGACCACCTATGCTACCCAAAACCCACTACCTCCAACTGTACATCACTACAATAGCCGTTATAGGTGAAGAGGGTACAGTGAGTTTCTGCTGAGTTTTGGTGGGCTCACGTTTTCCACAAGTGAAACAGGTTGGGGAAGGTATGGGTCTGGGTCCACCTGTCTGCAGTGCATTGCACCCACCATTAGACTACTCCAGGGACCTGCACATTTCTTTGGGGGTGGGAGGGAGTCAGTGACCACTGGGGGAGTAAGGGGAGGTAATTCCTGATTCCCTCTAGTGGTCATCTGGTCATTTAGGATACCTTTTTGTGCCTTATTTGTTATAAAAACAGGTCTAGCTCAAAACGTCTTAGTTTTAAAAAGTCCTGGATGGTTTTGTTTAGTTTCATTATAGCTGAAAAACGCCCAAGTATTAGGAACACCCATATTCTGGTTTTTAACACGCCCCTGACATGCTCCTTGTAATTTGAACGTACTGACAGACTTCATAGAAAAATGTCTAAAAATTGGTTTTGAAAATACCAATTTGGACTTTTTTTGTGAGAAAAATGTCCGAATACATATTTTTGTCACTTTTTGGACATTTTTCTCTTTTGAAAATGAGCCCCAAAGTATCACATTAAATGCATGTCAATCTATAACAGGCCTTTCCTGCATAAAAAATAGCTCTTATACATGGAAAACCCTTTTTAATTTTTTTTTTTTAATTTAGCTCATCCCTTTTTTAGTATTAGCTCAAGATAAGTTACATTCAGGTACATAAGATATTTCCTTTCCCTGGAAGGAACATTTTACTAAGTTTTCTTAAGGGACTAGTGTGGTTAAACTGCACACCAGCTGTTATTGCAGACCTGTGCTATTGACCAATATACATTAAAACCAGCCAGTGTGATTAACAAAAAAAAAACTGCACTGTTTATCACGGGAAGAGGTGGTTCACAGACATGTCATAGATGGAGCAAAGGAACAGCCAGCAGCACACCAGTAGCATAACATAAGAACATAAGTGTCGCCATACTGGGAGAGACCGAAGGTCAATCAAGCCCAGCATCCTGTTTCCAACAGTGGCCAATCTAGTTTACTGTTAAATGAATTTTATTAACAATACTCACGAATCTCAAGAGATCAAACAGGCTTAGACACCAACAGGTTTATTTATCTTGCAAGAGACACAAAAATCCAACATCAGCCTGGAGGTTGTCGGACTCAAAAAAAAGTCACCGTGGAACCACACATAGGCATTTTAGGAGATAGGTTTATAAGAGCAGAGGGGTTTTTTTTTTAGTCCGACAACCTCCGGACTGATGTTGGATTTTTGTGTCTCTTGCAAGATAAATAAACCTGTTTGTGTCTAAGCCTGTTTGATCTCTTGAGATTCGTGAGTATTGTTAATAAAATTCTTTTAACATTTACAAGTACCTGGTAAGATCCCAAAACAACACAATACATTTTCTGCTGCTTATCTTAGAAATAAACAACGGATTTTCCACAAATCCAACTTAATAATGACTTATGGACTTCTTTTTTAGGAAGCTATCCAAACCTTTTTTTTAAACCCTGCTAATCTAACTGCTTTTACCACATTCTCTGGCAAGGAATTCCAGAGTTTAATTACAAGTTGAGTGAAGAAATATTTTCTCCAATTTGTTTTAAATTTACTACTTTGTAGCTTCATTGCATGCCCCCTAGTCCTAGTATTTTTGGAAAGAGTAAACAAGTGATTCACGTCTACCCCTTCCACTTCACTACTATAGCAAGATTCCCCTCCACATTTCCCCTTTGTCCAATCCCCTCCCCCCGTTACCCTCCACCCCGTGATACACACACATACACACAATAACACTCACACTCGCAACCCCCTGGTCTGATTCACCACCAAATCACAATCTCCCATCCAATCTTCCCAATTCACAAGAACTTATCAAATTCTCTTCTCTAAGTCACAACTCTCGCCTCAGGAACAAGTCTCATATTATCACAGAACCTGATACTCCCCACCCCACTTGACCCCTCCTGTGATGGTCCCAGGAGTGTCCCTGGTAGTCAGGGCCGGCGTTAGGGGGAGGGGCAAACAGAGCAGCTACTCTGGGTCCCACAGCTTCAAGGGGCCCAGTTACCTTTAGTCCACCAGCAGTATCATTAGATCAGCAGCAGCACACAGGTGACAGTACAAATTAATTTACATATGCCTTCCATGGTGAAGTTCCATGGCCCACAGCAGTGAGAGGGAGGAAGGAGGAAATCAGAGAACTGAACTTGAGGCAGCACAAGGGGAGGACACCCCCTCCCCGCCCAACGCTGCCTCAGCTTCAGTTCTCTAGCTTCCTCCTTCCTTCTTCTCACTGGCTGCTGTGGACTGCAAACTGCTGCACCGATGCTTTGGTGTAATAGGCAGTGGAGTAGCTACAGGGGGACCTTGGGTGCCCAGGTCCCCCCCCCAGTCCAGCCTCTGGCTCCCAAACCCTGGTGCCCAGTTAAATGCCTGTATTTTGGGTACTACTGGCTGCCCTTCTGCTTCCTGCACTGCTGTCCTTCAATTTTCCATGCCACTGGCAGCCTCACTGAGGTACACACTGCCTTCAATGGCCTGGAAGCTTTCCCTCTGCTACAATTTCTTGTCACACATAGGCGGGATATTGCAACAGAGGCAGACGAAGACAGTGTGCTTACCTGACGCTGCCGGCAGTCCAGAAAATTGAAGAAGGGCAGCAAAGCAGAGAGCAAGTAGGAGAGAGCTGACCAAGGAGGTTATATTGAGAACAGGACGCAGTGTACAGCGCTGCGTATGCCTTGTAATGCTATAGAAATGATAAATAGTAGTAGTAGCAGTAGCATGACGGCTTAAGCCCATGAGGTTTGCCTCCCTTTCCCTCTCCTCCGCACAGCCGTCATCCCTGTTCACTCACAACAAAGCATGCAAACCTATGAGCTGCTCTACCCATGCTGTCATTCTTTATTGTTGGTAGCATTTTTATTTGATATGGACTTACCAACCTTTGGGGTGTATCACCCACAAAAACCAGGCCAGATCAGGATTGTGTTCGATTCCAGTGCTCAATTTCAAGGAATCTCACTCAACAATGTGCTGCTTTCTGGCCCAACATGATCAACAATCTATTAGGAGTCTTGATCCACTTCAGAAAGGACCCTATCTTCATAACAGCAGATATCCAGCAAATGTTCTATTGCTTTGTTGTACACCCAGACTGCAGAAACTACTTAAGATTCCTTTTTTACCGTGACAATGATATCAACCAAAACATAGTAGAATACAGAATGAGAGTTCGTCTTTGGTAATAGTCCACCATCTGCAGTAGCAACCTATGGATTTAGAAGGACAGCCGAAGAGGGAGAAAGAAAATATTGAGAGAGACTTTTATGTTGATGATGGTTTGAAATCCTTACCTACCAAAAGAGAAGCCATTGACTTGCTAAAGAGAATACAAGCAATGCTGGCAGAAGCCCCAATCTGAGACTTCATAAAATTGTCTCTAAGTAATGAGAGCATTTCCTGCAGAGAATCATGCCAAAGATTTAAAAGACCTAGATCTAAGGGTAGACACCCCTCCGCTTTAGAGAAGCCTTGGATTACATTGGGATCTAAAGAGAGACATTTTCACTTTTCAAGTCTCCACTCAAAAGAAGCCATATACACGTAAATGTGTCTTGTCTACAGTAACTAGTCTGTATGATCCACTGGGGTTTGTGTCTCCAGTCACCACTCAAGAAAGATCCCTATTGAGAGGACTTTCTCAAAGTACTGATGATTGGGATGTTCCATTACCACCAGAAATGCAACAAGAATGGGAGAAATGGAAAGATTCTCTAAAGACTCTTGAGCAGCTGCACATCCCACAAACTTATATCCCTGTAGCACTCAGTACTGCCTCTCACAAAGAGTTTGCATCATAAGTACATAAGTAATGCCATACTGGGAAAAGACCAAGGGTCCATCGAGCCCAGCATCCTGTCCACGACAGCGGCCAATCCAGGCCAAGGGCACCTGGCAAGCTTCCCAAACGTACAAACATTCTATACATGTTATTCCTGGAATTTTGGATTTTTCCAAGTCTGTTTAGTAGCGGTTTATGGACTTGTCCTTTAGGAAACCGTCCAACCCCTTTTTAAACTCTGCTAAGCTAATCGCCTTCACCACTTTCTCCGGCAACGAATTCCAGAGTTTAATTACACGTTGGGTGAAGAAAAATTTTCTCCGATTTGTTTTAAATTTACTACACTGTAGTTTCATCGCATGCCCCCTAATCCTAGTATTTTTGGAAAGCGTGAACAGAAGCTTCACATCCACCTGTTCCACTCCACTCATTATTTTATATACCTCTATCATGTCTCCCCTCAGCCGTCTCTTCTCCAAGCTGTATAGCCCTAGCCTCCTTAGTCTTTCTTCATAGGGAAGTCGTCCCATCCCCGCTATCATTTTAGTCGCCCTTCGCTGCACCTTTTCCAATTCTACTATACCCTTCTTGAGATGCGGCGACCAGAATTGAACACAATACTCAAGGTGCGGTCGCACCATGGAGCGATACAACGGCATTATAACATCCTCACACCTGTTTTCCATACCTTTCCTAATAATACCCAACATTCTATTCGCTTTCTTAGCCGCAGCATCTTCACTTCATTAACCAGATGATGAAAGAATGGACACCGACCATCAAAGTCCCATCAGAGAAACATAACTGCAGATTATCAGTGACAACTTGGCACCACCTGGGAACTTTGACACAAGATTTCCCTGGAAGACAAGGAACTTCTTCAGCAGAGCCATCACTGAGCCAGTGATCCAAACCACAAGGACACCATGGACCATGTCCACTCCAGAGACTCAAAGACTTTTCTCCCTCCTTTGTGTTGTTTGTTTGTCTCTCATTTCAGCTCCTGCAAGACTACATGAGAGAAGTCGCCAGAGCAACATTGAACCAGAGACCAGTAAGAAGTTGCCAAGTTTAAGATCCAGATATAATTGGACTTTCACATGCTGAGCGGCCCTTTTACAGAGCAGCAGTTAGCCCAATGCAGGCTTACTGCTCACACTTCAGGGACTACCACCGGCCCAAACGTGACCACCGGCAGTAGTCCCGCCTCGCGCGTGTGCAATTTCCGGGGGAAAAGAAAACCCACGGAAATGGCTTGCATGATGATAACCTGGCAGTAATCGGGCATCGCCACGCACTGCTGAGTTACTGCTGGGTTAGCATGGGAGCCCTTATCACCACCTCCATGCATAGCGTTTTGAACTCACGATCCTTTTGAAAACAGCAAGGTATAAGACATTGCATGTATTTTATAGACGACATCTAAGAATATTGTTACATCCAATTGAAGGCTCCTGAGAAAGGCCTTTTTTAGCCGAAACACAGCTCGCATCAAGTCTCAGATGTTGTAATAAAGCTCTAACACAGTCTACATCATCTGCTGTTCCCATCATTTGTCACTCTCGCTGTGTTTGACTTGTTTGTGGGACTACAAGGGTTGCTTCTTCTATTGCCGTTAAATGGCAATTAGACACATTATATTACTATAAAGCATGCTAATATTTGTTATCTTGGTATACATAATAAGGAGATGTAAATCACACAAAAATGCATGGAACACACCATATTACTATGAAAATTGAATAACATGGCTTGCAGTGAACATCACAATGCCAGCTAAAAGCTGGTGTTATTTGTCCTGGTTGGGAGCAGCAGGCCACAATACCACAGCCCAATACCACAGCATCTTAAAGGGCCTAAGCATTCTCACCTATCCCTGATGTCCCACCTCCCAAAATAAGATTACTACCCCCTCCCATAGTCCCCCACAGGCCTATCTAGCGGGTAGAGGGCAGGAGCAAAACTAGTTGCTCCTGTCTCTGCTGAGGTTCAACATGGCATTGGTGACCCCTAGTGGTAGTGTCGCAGTACTTCTATTAGGGGTCACTGGTGCTATTTTGAATCTGGTGCCAGCAAGGGCAAGAACAGGATAGATGCTGCCACATACCCACTAGAACCTAGGGATCAGCAAAGTTAGGCCCAGGGCATCCTACGGGAGAGTACGTATATGTGTGTGTGGGGGGGGGAGCTTGGGAGGACAAGGGACACTTCAGGGGGTACCTTATATTGGGAATAGCATTGGGAGGGGAGTCTGATATGGGAGGCATTGGGGTATATGGATAAACTAATGCCCGGGCCCTTTAAGATGAAGTCTGGGATCATGAGGTCATGGCTTTGCACCCAATGCTCCCAGACAATATGAACAGCCCTGCTTGCGAGGTTGATCGCAAGCTGCCTTATTTATGTACTGCAGTGGGAATGACTAACCTTCAGAAAATTAAGGTGCAGTAAAAGCCCGACTTTTACTACATTTTAATAACTACCGCCATAAATTTCCAATTCTCCCAGCATGGCATGACAACACAGCTTCTTGTACCTGTATTCAAATATGGATATCAGAAATTACCAGACACCTTATTGCTGTCTAAACCTACAAAATGCAGATTCTTTCAATCCATTTTACAGTTCAGAATGGTTGTTAAACAAAACACAGCCAGAAGCATTTGAATGCCTTGTAGAATTATTTGTGTTGTATTTTTTTCCTTATTATTAACGGCTTGTTCTGCTCTAGTGGAAATAGAATAAATGCCAGGAAATGTATACTGCCCTTATTATTGAAGATGAAATTGCGCTTCTAATCTTTTATTGACAAGGGCTCTGTCTAGGACAGTCACAGACAGCTTTGAAATGAAGCATAAACCAAGCAATAAACTACGCCACTATTTTAATCTGCCGATATTTTATTATAATTGATCTGAAGACACTGTTAATTAGAAATTGTTCTATTATAGAAAGAGTTACATCCTTGTGTTTCAGCATAGGTTCTGCAATTTTCTATACAAAGGCTTAAGGGTAAATAAAACTATTAACTAATAGAATTTCTAATTGGTTGCGTAATCAGTTTTAGCACAGTAAGCATACCAAGGGAGTCATCTTTTCAGAGTTATCTATAATAAATAATACTTATAACCAGGGCCGGCACTGGGGTGGGGGGGGGGGGGGGGGGAGGGTAAATAGGATAGCTGCCCTAGGACCCACAGCTCCAGGGGAGCCCTGTAGTCTGGCATCTCTTCTCTTTCTCCCCACCTCATCTGACATCTCACTCTTTTCTTCTCCTTCCTGGTTTACCTTACAATGTATTTTTCTTTACAGAGATTGCTGGTGCAGCAGGCAATTCTGATTTGCTATCTATACCGGCCTTGGAGCTTTCCCTCTTTCATGCTCCACCCAGATAGAAACAGGAAGTTGAATCAGAGGGAGGCAGAGAGAGATAGAGGGAAAGCTCCAAGGCTGGTACTGACACCATCATGAAATTTCTGCTGTGCCAGTGACTTCTGTAAAGAAAAATACATTGTAAGGTAAACTGGGTAGGGGAAGGAGAAGGAGAAGGGAGATGTCAAATGGGGTGGGGAGAAAGGGAAGAAATCCCAGACTATGGGGCCCCCTAGAGATGTTTTAAGGTAGATGGGGAGGTGAGAGAAAGAGGGAAATGCCAGAATGGGAGTGAGGGGGAGTGGGCTGAAGGAAAGAATGATGGGCACCAGGACAGAGGAGAGAGAGAGAGAGAGAGGATAGTGGAATGGAAGAAGGGAAGAGATGTTGGACCCCGGGGTGTAAGGCAGGGAAGGAGAGGTGTTGGGCAACAGAAGGCAGGAAGGGAAAAGAGAGAGAGAGAGATGTTGGACCTTGATATGGAAGGGAGGGAGGGAGATATGTTTGACTCTGGGTGGAAAGGAGGGAAGAAAGGAAGAAAGAGGGAGAGATTACTGGATCATGGGGGAGGAAAGCACAGCAGGAAAAAGAGGGAGAGATGTTGGACCATTCGGGAGAATGCAGAGGTGGGCCACAGAAGGATTAGAAAGATACTGGGGGAGGTAAAGGACAGGGAAATGTCAGTCTGCAAGGATGGGGAGGGAGAAGGAGAGTAAATGTTGGGCTACAAGAGTAGAGGGAAGAGAGATACTGGAAATGGTGGAACTATGTGGGAGAGACCAAGGGAGATGGCAGCAACAAGACAAGTGAGAGGAGGATAGTGAGTACAGAGGGTAGAAATGTGGTAATGTGGAGTCGATGGAAAGATGAAAGTGAATTGGAGGCTGGGGAAGAAATGAGATGGAAAGTGAGAGAAGGAAATGGAAATTTGATCATGTCTCTCCATTACTTTAAAAGTATCATTGGTTCCCTATTGAACAGTGTATAGTGTTCAAACTATTAACTCTCACTTAAGGCCCATAGGATTGGTCTTCCCAACTCTCTAGCAACCCTTACCATTCCATATTCTCCTTCCCGTCTTCTTTATTCTATCAATCATCACCACCTGGTACTTCTTAACTCCAAATCTGCTCCAATGGAATCTACCAGACATCAGTCTTTTTTTTTTTTCACAGTCCCTTTCTTTTGGAATTCCCTCCCCCTGAACATCCTTGCAGGATTATCTTTTAAGAACTATACGTCTGCCATAAAACATGACTTTCCATCAAGCATTCAACCCTACATAAGATTTCAGAGATAGACATTAGTTTAGGCAGTATAGTAAGTTTCAATAAATCATAAACCATTGGTAACTGAAAAGTAAAAAGAAGGAGAAGGGAGGGAAAGAGGGTGAAAGTTTGAGTGGACAGAGGCAGGAAAGAGCTAAAAGTGAAAGATAAATATGTTAGAGACATATGGAACAAGAGAAAAGACAACAGCCACTGTAAAGAGAATTAGTACAGGACAAACAGGAAAGCAGAAAAGAGAAACTGGGACCAACATGATGGAAAAATAAAATGTCTGGACAACAAAGGTATAATAAAGCTTTGAGATATGTGCTTCACACATGTCTTTGTATTCCTTCAGTTAAAAAAAAGGAAGTGCATTTCAGTTTTTATTTCTCCAGTGTTGCAGTTCTTTCTGAGTAAATTTCTTGGGATTTCCAGCTTAATTTTGGTCATCATATTTTTATTTCTAATTTATGATCCCTTGTTCTGTATTTTGTGAAGATCTGTTTGTACTTTGTATGTAAAGAAGTCATTAAAAGTTTTCATATGTAGTACTAATGGTGAGTAGAGATATCGGGGGAGGGGCAGAGAGGAGAGGGGATTGGCGGGCCCCCTTCTTAATTTTTGCCCCGGGTCCTAAAATATCTTACACTGGCCATGCCTATAATTGCACCAACTAATATTTCTATAAAATCTATTTGGGAGGGCTCTACACCTCAGGATATAACACTCCAAGCAATGGTACAGCTTTAGGTTTGGCTTTTTGTGGATTGGCACCTACCACATCTTACAGTAGTGGGCATATTAATGTTAGAGTAAGTCAAAGGCGATGAAGATGATAATAGATTTTATCATTTTTTGGTTTTTTATTTTATTGTTTGTTGAATTTACTGTATCACATTTTGATTTTATGTGTGTCATTTGCAACCCACTTAGACTTTCAGATAATGTGAGATAGATAGAAATATATGACTTTCTTTCACTCAGTTTATAAATGTATTTGTTGATATGAATAAAGATCAATTCTTGACCCACAAATGAAAAAACAGGTGACAAGGCTAAACCTACAACTGATTTATATATTTATTTATTGGGATTTATGAAGAAGAGATTCACCCAAAGCAGTATACAGTAGGTAAAGTTTAACACAAAACTTACAAATTTGTTAAAAGCATAACAATAGTAAAAATGACCAAATATAAACATTCAAAAAATATAGAAAATGGCTATGCTCTATCTTAATAATATTGTAGAATACACAACTCTATGTAGAAAGCGCAAAGTTACTACAACAGTAATTTGTTGTTTGTAAGGGGACATCTCATACTGTCACACAGGCACACCGTAACATACTTGTGTTAGGCCTTTGCAATTGTGACTCCATATAATCATTGACTGCCCCCAACCTCCAGCAATGCACGATATATGCTTGTAGTGAATTTACTAATATTAGATATAAATGTCCTTGTGCGACATTGTGCTTACATCATTTTTTTGTTAATTTTTTTGTGTATTGCCATTAGAGTTCTAAAATTCAAAAAAGCAGTAACGCTGTTGCAATAAACTTGATTGGAATGCAAATGAATGACTTACCTTGATATTACTTGAAGCTGCGAGCCACTTTATAGTCCTTCATATTCATAAAATAGCGTGTCACTCGTGCTACCAAAATTTCGCTTGTTAAAGTTTGATTATATCTCCGGTGTCCATGCCCTCCCGACAGGAGCCTGTTTCGCAATCCACTGCTTTGTCAAGGGAGATTGGCTTATACCTGTTAAAACACGGAGAACATAAACTTAACACATATATATACTTAGTTTTTGCAGACCTTGTAAATTGATGGCGTCTGATCTCACTTTATCAACAACCGGTATAGGTGAAGAGCAAGAAAAAATGGCGCTAGCGTTCTTTTTTAAACCTTTCAAGCTCCGCTTTTTTTTGACGTCACAACGAAGTCAACTGTTGGTAATTATAAAAAACAATTCCAATGGAGGTGTGTATTGAGACCGTAAGGTTCTAGTGTAGAGACGGTAAATCCGTTGAGCCTCTCTTTGTAGTAACAGCCTGTCAACGTTCCCTCCACGGGTATTTGGAATAATACAATCGATGACCATACATCTTAAAGATTCGCTAGAATGTTGTTTACTCATACAATGTTGCACGAGTGGAGCGCCCATAGTATTGGCCGCTATCCGTGATCTGTGCTCAACCATTCTGGCATTTAAAGATCTACTAGATTTGCCAATATATATCATATTACAGGGACAAACAATATAGTATATGATGTTAGTTGTGCGACATGTAGTTTGGTGCTTAAGTTGATATATTTGACCATTGTGGTGAAAAGTTGCAGATTCTATGGTGATAGCACATGTTTTGCAACCTGTTTTGTTGCATTTAGTGTGACTTCCCTGTTTAGTGTTGGGTGTCGCTTGTACTGTTGGAAGATCAGCTGGACTAAGGTTGCGTGCCCGTGAAAAGGCAGTTCTCATCCGATAATTCTCAAAAACAGGATGGGCACGCATAGAGGCTCATTTTCAAAGCACTTAGCCTCCCAAAGTTCCATAGAAACTTATGGAACTTAGCCTCCCAAAGTGCTTTGAAAATATGCCTCATAGTGTCCCAATGATTTTTGATAATTTGGGATGCTGCTTCACCACCCTGCACATATCTCATTATGAAAGTCATGACTTGATCATCTTGAGACTCCGGCTTCGCGTTCTGTAATAATAGGTCTCAATTGATGTATTTAGCTCTGGTGTAAGCTCGTTTCAGGACTCTCTTAGGATATCTTCGATGTAACAGAGCCGGTGGTTGGGAGGCGGGGCTGGTGGTTGAGAGGCGGGGATAGTGCTGGGCAGACTTATACGGTCTGTGCCAGAGCCGGTGGTTGGGAGGCGGGGATAGTGCTGGGCAGACTTATACAGTCTGTGCCAGAGCCGGTGGTTGGGAGGCGGGGCTGGTGGTTGAGAGGCGGGGATAGTGCTGGGCAGACTTATACGGTCTGTGCCAGAGCCAGTGGTGGGAGGTGGGGATAGTGCTGGGCAGACTTATACGGTCTGTGCCAGAGCCGGTGGTTGGGAGGCGGGGCTGGTGGTTGAGAGGCGGGGACAGTGCTGGGCAGACTTATACGGTCTGTGTCAGAGCCAGTGGTGGGAGGCGGGACTGGAGGTTGGGAGGCAGGGATAGTGCTGGGCAGACTTATACGGTCTGTGCCCTGAAGAGCATAGGTACAAATCAAAGTAGGGTATACACAAAAAGTAGCACACATGAGTTGTCTTGTTGGGCAGACTGGATGGACCGTGCAGGTCTTTTTCTGCCGTCATCTACTATGTTACTATGTTACTACTGTACCCACATATAGGTGCCCCCTTCACCCATAAGGGCTACTGTAGTGGTGTACATTGTGTTTTTGAGGACTCGGGGAAAGGGAATGGGACTTGATATACTGCCTTTCTGTGGTTTTTACAACTACATTCAAAGTGGTTTAAATAGTATATGTAGGTACTAATTTGTACCAGGGGCAATGGAGGGTTAAGTGACTTGCCCAGAGTCACAAGGAGCTGTAGTGGGAATCAAACCCAGTTCCCCAGGATCAAAGTCCACTGCACTAACCACTAGGCTACTCCTCCACAAGATATGGGAGCACTGGTGAGAAGTGCACCTAGAAGCATTTTCATGAAATGCAAAGCAGTTCCCTATAGGGTGCCCCACTGCTCTCCTGGGATGTCTGGGGGAACCAATCTGCTAAAAATCCTGGCCCCTTCTACATCTCTGTGGCTTGATATTGTGCAATTTTAACTTGTGTGGATTTTTTTCCCCCCCGTAAATGGCCTGAAAAGATAAATGCACAAATCACAAAACCTTGATCAAAATGGTATTTTTGAAAAAGATAGACGTTTTCCTTTTTTCAAAAACGTCCAAAATCCAACTTAGATGCACTATCGAAAATGCCCCTGCACGAATATAAACCCTCTCTAAGTAGTTTTGTTACTTTATTCCACTCACGTCACAAAATGTCATATTGATGTGCATCCAAATGGTAGTATGACCACGTAGCCTAGTTATAACATGTTAAAATTGGCCTAGAAATACTTATTTCTTCACTGGTATCAACAAGATGTTCACAAAATACGAATATGCAAAAATACTGGCGTATGCAAATTAATATGCAAATGATTGGATTAATATATGTGCTATTTAACATATGTCTGGTATCCTCGGCATAATAGATGGCAGTAGTTTGCATAGATTTGCATCTTATTAACATTTTAGCGTTAACACTAATGCAAGCACATCAGTACTGACTCCACGAGTTATATGAATTTGTAACTCACTTTAAAGCTTCTTTTAGCTCTAATACACTTTGATGAATGGGCACCTGAGTCAGAGATTTCTATTCTGTAGGTAATTTAATTCCATTTCATATAAAAGTGGAGGTACTTAACATTATATAGGACCATTTTAAAAACTTGATTCACTTCCAAAAAGCCTATCGTCACCTATTTTCTAATCAAACAAATCAATAAAAGTATTCTTTTCTACCTGTCATGACATTACTACTTTATAAAGAAAAACTCAAATTCCAGAGCTTTTAATCTCTAACCTTGAAACATTTTGGCACCTTACAGCATGTGCCGTTTGCACGTTGAACAATGCTCAGCAGATAGAAAACCATCATTATCTAGCCTTATCCTGCTGACAGTATTAAAAAAAAATAATAATTTGATGGGAAGAAGTCAGAGCTCAGGATTCCAGTATTAATCTCACTATCCCTTGAGTGAGTTTAAAACCTCCAGCCATTAACATTTCAACGTACATGCAATATCAAAGGTTTATCTACGCAATTCGTCTACAGCCTTCCCCTCCTCCCTCACCAAGGGGTCCTTTTACAAAGGCGTGAGGAAAATTGGCTTGCAGTAGTGTAGGCGCGGGCCGATCCATTTTATTTGACCGAAAACAGACGTGCGGTAAAATGAAAATTGCCGCGCATCCATTTTGGGTCTGAGACCTTACCGCCAGCCATTGACCTAGCGGTAAAGACTCACGCCACTTGGCACGCATCCACTATGCGCGCCTGAAAATAAAAAAAAAATTTCAGACGTGCATATCAGATGTGCGCCAAAAATGAAGAGCCACACGGTAGTCGGGTGGTAACTCCATTTTGGCGCACATTGGGCATGCATAGACACACAGCTTAGTAAAAGGGCCCCCAAATCAGGCAAAGACCAAGAGGAAATAAGGGACTGTATAGGACAGTGATGGCGAACCTTTCAGAGACCAAGTGCCCAAACAGCAACCCAAAATCTAATTATTTATCACAAAGTGCCATTCCCCCCTCCCTCCCGTCCCCCTCCCCTTTGCCCCCTCCCTCCCAGTTCCAGAGTCGGCCCTCCCTCCCTCCCCCCGAGTTCCAGGGTCCCCTCCTCCCTCCCAGTTCCAGGGTCCCCTCCTCCCTCCTTTCCAGTTCCAGGGTCCCCCCTCCCATTTCCAGGGTCCTCCCCCCGAGTTCCACGGTCCCCATCCTCCCTCCCACAGGATCCCCTCTCCCTCCAAAGTTCCAGGGTCTCTCCCTCCTCTCTCCCTCCCAGTTCCAGGGTCATCGTCTCTCCCTCCCTCCCTCTGTCCGAATTTTAAAATCTCTTGACTTACCTCATCGGGGTGAGGCCTGGGACTGAACTGAGAGGACCCAACTTCTTCAGCTGACACTCCAACAGGCACCGCAGGCAGCCATCACACACTGGCTGTTCAGCTCTGCAGCCGCTCCTCATCTCGCCTCTCACGTCGCTGCGCTCCTCCTGGGTTCTACTCCAGGGGCGACGTTAGAGGCGAGAAGAGGAGCGGCTGCAGAGTCGAACAGGCAATGCGTGATGCCTGCCTGTAGTGCCGCGCTTCCTTTTAAAAAACATTTTTGGTTTTTCTTTTTGTAGCGGCCACTGCTGTGAGCGCTGCCATTACAGGCAGCTCCGCTCTGGAACGAAGGATAGAGGGAAAGTGGCTGGGCGCGCGTGCCAACAGGCCCTGCGTGCCCTCTCTGGCATGCATGCCATAGGTTCGCCATCACTGGTATAGGACATTCAACTTAACATGGACTGAGAAAAATCCCAGAAAAGTCCTATATCTATCCAAAACCATCTCCTTACTGCTTTTAATGGAATTCAAGGAAGCATGAAGCAAGCAGTGAAGGGGAAACAAGGGAAAAAACAGGAAGAATAGATAGATAAGGTGGGCTTTGAAGTTTTTACCGCTGTCATCTTCTTTCTCTGTTTGCTGCAATAGGTTTGTTGGTTTATCACAGCTACCAAATGAGTGCAATTGATAAGACTAAAAGCAAAATCCCCATCCTAAAATGTACACAAAAAAATCCCCCAGGCCTTTTCCCCATTACCCGTACTCTACGTTTGACCCTTATCCAAGGCACCAAAATCAAAAGAAGGCAGGCGCAATCGCCAATTGCTCTTATCCCACTGGCCCCAGATAATGACCAAGAAAAGAAGGACAGAAAAAGCCACCGCAAAAGTCCCCACAACAGAAGGAAAGCTGCCAAATGAACCAACCAGTGGCTATCAAACAAAAGATACTTATTGGAAAAGCAACCTTTGATGATAAAGAGGCTCATTTTCAAAGCACATAGACTTACAAAGGTATATAGGGGCACAATCAATCCTTGTAATTAAAGCCTACAAATATATTAATGAAATAGTTAGTACTCTACTCTCGGAACCTGTAAGCCACATTGAGCCTACTGCTATGCGGGAAAATCTGGGATACAAATGTAATAAATAAATAAATAAGACAGACACACACACACACACACACACACACACACATATATATATATATATATATATATATATACATAACCAGAAACAGATCATCATCTTCTCGTACTTACCTCAATTTACACCTTCCCAACTGCAAAGGCATTAAATACAAGACCTACCATGCATCCAGTTTCTCCTCTTTGGGCAGCCAGCTTTGGAATGCTCTACCAAAATCCATCCGAGCAATCAACGACCATCTACACTTCAGAAAAATGTTGAAGACCCATCTCTTCAAGAAAGCTTACCCTAACGACCCAACTTAACTTTTAAGCCCACCCACACGATTCCTGTCCTGCCGCTTAATATACCTTAGACCATGTCTCCCAATCTCCTTATGCTCATCCCTCAATCTTTTCCTCTTCATCCTTCCTACTCCTTACCCCTCCCAATCTCTTTCCCTTTTGCTCAGCCTATCTTTGCCTACCTCTCCATGTTCAATTCACATATATTCATAACCCTACTATTACTATGTTTACTTCAACTTGTAATATTCTCCTTCAAGACTTTGTAATCCTATTTACTATGTAAGCTGCATTGAACCTGTTATCTGTGGGAAAGTGTGGTGTACAAATGTAACTATATATAAGAAAATCTGAATAACTAAAATCAAATTAATGAATATAAAACCGAAACTCAATATAGTAGGCATATGCACAATAAGGGCCTTGTTTATTAAGATGCACTAGCATTTTTAGCGCATGCTAAAAATTAGCATGCACTAATGCTAGAGACGCCCACAGGAATATATGGGTGTCTCTAGCATTAGTGTGTGCTAAAAACGCTAGCCCACCTACAGTACAACTTAGTAAACAGGGCCCTATGATTACTGTACATGCAAAATTAATAAATAATAAACAAAGGTGAAAAAAGAAATAACTAAAAAAGGAGGGGTATTACCTTAAAAATGGCAGTAAATGCATAAAGGTTGCCTACACTGGGCTCCTTGATTTTAATTGAAATAATTAAGGTAATACCCCTCCTGTGTCATGTTATTTATTACATTTGTATCCCGCGCTTTCCCACACATGGCAGGCTCAATGCGGCTTACATAGTAACAATATAGAGAATTACAAATTTGTAAAAAAGAATATACAGTTTGTAGTGAACACAAAATTAATGGGGTTAATGGATAAGTAAATTGAACATAAGAGAAATTGGGTGCAGAAGGAATTGGGCATTGGGAGGAAGGTGTAGAAAGATGGAAAGGAATGGATATGGGGTAGCAATAAGGATAATGGGAACATGGTCAATGTAAGACAAATGTCAATAAGAATCATGTTGGCAAGGTTTGATTAGGTTGAATCGTTAGGGTAGGCTATCTTGATGAGATGGGTCTTCAGTGCTTTCCTGAAGGGCAAGAGGCCGTTAATGGTATGGATAGGTCTTGGTAGAGCATTCCAAAGCTGGCTACCTGAAAAGGACAAATTTGATGCGAAGAGGGATTTGTACTTAACACCTTTGCAGTTGGGGAGGTGTAGATTAAGGTAAGTATGGGAAGACTTCAAACTGTTCCTGGTTGGGAGGTCAATAAGGTGATTCATGTAGGTGGGGGCTTCTCCGTGTAATATCTTGTAGATCATTGTGTGGACTTTAAAGTTAATTCTTTCTCTGATGGGGAGCCAGTGAAGCTTCTCTGGAAGAGGTGTTGCGCTGTCAAATCTTGACTTGCCGAAATCAGTCTGGCTGCAGTGTTTTGGGAAGTCTGGAGCTTTTTCAGTATTAGGGACTTACAACCTAGAAAAACACTGTTGCAGTAATCTGCGTGTGTGAGTACAGTGGATTGTACTAGGTTCCGGAAGGTGTCCAGGGGAAGATATGATTTCACTCGTTTCAAAATTCACATTATGTTAAACATCTTTTTGTTGATGACTTTAGCATGGTTTTCAAATGATAAATGACTATCAATGGTTACTCCAAGGATTTTCAAATTGTCTGATATGGGAAGTTTAACCTCTGGGGTGCTAAGGGTAGTTATGATAAGTTGAGAATTATGAGAAGATGAAGAAAAAACACAATGTTTAGTCCTATTTAATTTCATCCTGTTACAATGGTAGATTCACAGAGTCAGCTCAGCAGTGGTCGTTCCCTTTGTACCATGGCAACATCTATTAGTCCTGATTACAGATGCTTCAGATCGAAGGTGGGGGAGCTCATTCTGAGAATATATTAAACAATTTATTACCTGAATTGGTTATTACTCTATTTACCATTAACTCTCTCATATGTTTATGATACTGTATTGTAACATTGGATTCTTATAAAAAATTACTTTCTTATGCATTATTCTTTGTTATGTATCCTATTCTGTTTATTGTAAGCCACATTGAACGCAAACTTGTTTGGGATAATGTGGGATATAAATGTCACAAATAAATAAATATGCATTTACAAGAATGTAGCTACTAAGTAGCAAACTTAGAACAAATCAGAGAACATATTTCTTCATTCAACGTGCCAGAGAATGTGGTAAAAGCAGGCAGCTTAGCAGGGTTTAAAAAAGGTTTGGATAATTTCCTAAAAGTCCATCAATAAGTTTGAGTTATAATAAATTGACATTCAAACTTGCTGTTTTCCTAGTAATAATCTTTTTTTCCTCTTAATTCCCCTATTTCCTCAGGGATATGGACTCTTGCCTCTCTCCATTTGTGGACTATATAGGGTTAGTTTGATTTAATTTTGTTACCTAGTTATTATTGTTCATTTTGTATTATTTCTTTGAATCAATCCTTTATCCTTATTCAATTTATTTTGAATATATATTTAAATGTAAATTTAAAAAAAGTCCATAAGCCTTCAGAAAATCCACTGCTTTTTTCTAGGATAAGCAGCACAAAATCTGTTTTACTCTTTTGATATATTTCCAGGTACAAATGATAAAGGGGATGGAACTCCTCTTGTATGAGGAAAGGCTAAAGAGGTTAGGGCTCTTCAGCTTGGAAAAGAGACAGATGAGGGGAGATATGATTGAGGTCTACAAAATCTTGAGTGGTGTAGAACAGACAGAAGTGAATCAATTTTTTACTCTTGCAAAAAGTACAAAGACCAGGGGATACAATAAAATTACATGGAAATACTTTTAAAACAAATAGGAGGAAATATTTTTTTACTCAAAAGAATAGTTAACTCTGGAACTCGCTGCCGGAGGATGTGGTAACAGCAGTTAGTGGATCTGGGTTTATAAAAGGTTTAGAGAAGTTCCTGGAGGAAAAGTCCGTAGTCTGTTATTGAGATGAATATGGGGAAGCCACTGCTTGCCTTGGGATTCGTAGTATGGGTTTCTGTCAGGTACTTGTGACCTGGATTGGCCACTGCTGGAAGCAGGATCCTGGCTGGATCATTGGTCTGACCCAGTATGGCTATTCTTATGTTCTTACTTGTGACCTGGATTGGCCATGGTTGGAAACAGGATACTGGGTTTGACGGACCTTTGGTCTGTCCCAGTTTGGCAAGGCTTATGTTCTTAAGAAATAAGGTCAAGATCTGAGACAACTCCTCACATCAACCACTTGGAAATCAGGGCAATCATCTATAGCCTGTAAGTGTTCGTGCAATGGCTTTTCAAATCCTCTGTATTTATTTAGACAGACAATCAAGTGGCAATATTTTGTGTGAACAAGAGGACAAAGGATTTCTGCATCTCTGCTGAGAATCAGACAGAATCTAGGACTTTGCCATAGCCAAGCCATCTACGGAAATACTAGATGCCCTTATCTGTGCAGGTGGGCAGCTGTCACCATAAGACACATGGAAAAGACCCTGGGGGATGAAGAAAGGCCAGAGAGAAGAACTTTGTGCTGGAAATGTCTGGATAGTAGGATAAAAACGAAAAGACAAATGAGGTTCACACTCTCCACAAGGACAGAACACAGCAGTAAGAGGGTGGAAAGGAACCAATTTCAAGTGATCAGTCACCACACCAGGATAAGATGCTCCATTGAAATGAAATAAAATTTTCATTGGCGCATCTTATCCTGGTGTGGTGTGGTGACTGATCACTTGAAACTGGATAGTAGGATAAACATGAGGTAGTTTTTGCAACAGGAATGTATTGGAATATCTGTGTAGCATAAGGCCCAATATTCAGAAATTGCTAAGCTCCTAAACATTTATGCTCCTAAGATAGACTCATAAATATACTTCTAAATTTGCCTAAATTTGTCTGAAAATAGAGCACATAAGTTTTCCACTGAAAATGTATCTTAATTTCAGAACTTTAAGCCTCTATACAATGTATCCAATACAAAAGAGAATAGAAAGAGACCAATGGGCTCATTTTCAAAACAGGAAAACGTCTAAAAAGTGGCATAATGCAGCATTTGGACGTTTTTCTCACAAAAAACATCCAAATCAGTATTTTCGAAACCTATTTTTAGACATTTTTCTATGAAGTCCGTCAGAAGTGCGTCCAAATCTCAAGGGGGCGTGTCAGGGGCTTGTTCAGGGTGGGTGGGACTTGGGCGTTCCTATGACAGACGTTTTTCAGCCATAATGGAACAACACAAAAATGTACAGGACAAACTAAGATGCTTTGAGCTAGACCTATTTTTATAACGAGTAAGGCACAAAAAGGTGCCCTAAATAACCAGATGACCACTGAAGGGAATCAGGGATGGCCTCCCCTTATTCCCCCAGTGATCACTAACCCCCTCCCACCTCCAAATAAATGTGATTAAAAAATGACTTGCCAGCCTCTATGCCAACCTCAGATGTTATACTCAGGTCCATTAGAATAGCATGCAGGTCCCTGGAGTAGTCTAGTAGTGGTGTAGTGCACTGCAGAAAGGTGGGCCCAGGCTTCTACCTCCCCCTACCTGTTACACTTGTGGAGGAAACTGTGAGCCCTCCAAAACTCACCAGAAACCCACTGTACCCATATGTAGGTGCCCCCTTCACCTGTAAGGGCTATGGTAGTGGGTTTTGGGGGGCTCAGCAGACAAGATAAGGGAGCAATGGTGAGATGTGCACCTGGGTGCATTTTATGAAGTCCACTGCAGTGCCCTCTAGGGTGCCCTATTGCTTTCCTGGGATGTCAGGGGGACTAGTCTACTAAAAATGCTGGCTCCTCCTACATCTCAATGGCTTGATTTTGTGCGTTTTGCACTTGGACGTTTTTTGTTTGAAAATGGACCAAAAAACCAAATCACAAAACTTTGTTCAAAACAGTATTTTCGGAAGCAAAAGATAGATGTTTTTCTTTTTTGAAAATGGCCTTCTTTCCTATTCAGACAGTGGACATTTTTTGCAAAACATCCAAAGTCAGACTTAGACGTCATATCGAAAATGCCCCTCCACGTGTATTACTTGTTCAAAATAAACTCTTTTTTCTAATTCAGACTAAGTGGTACTTAATCAAATCACACCACTAGATGGAATACAATCAAATTATTGGAAGAGAAAAAGCCTTAGTACCTTCTCTCCACCCTATATTTTTACCTTAAAAGTGGTAGGATTTAACCAGGATTCAAACTCTCCACAGGCATTAAAAAAAAGTTCCAAAAAAAGATTGTTGAAACTCCTTTTGTCTTCAACTTTGAATAGAACAAAATGTGTGACTTCAAGAGAAAAACCACAAAAACAAAAACTTTGGTAAAAGATGCTCGTCCACTGCCAAATATCAATCCAAACAGCACTGAAAACCTAGTGCCAGAACAGCGCAGGGGATTAAAGCCTCGTAATCAAAACTCATAACATGGAAATTTATGCACGCTATTAGTTTTGATATTCAGGGGACTTCTATAGGAGGATTTTAGTTTTAAACAATTTTATTGATGACCTATCACAGACAATACAATATTCATACGCTATGTTCAAGATACATCAGGAAACAAATGAACAACTTGTAATCACAACATGGAGGTAGCCATCACTTTTCTCTTTAGCTTCCTCCCTCTCTACTCCCAGCTATTTCTCTTTTATCCATACCTCTATATCCCTCCCCGCAACCCCCCTTCTGCCCTTCCTTACCCCTCTAATATTCCTCCCCCCTGTAACCTCCCTCCCCCCTTTGTCCACCCCCCTTCCAGGCAGTTACATATCTCCAATAGCCCAGGGAAATTGACCTATTCACTATCTAAAACCTGTAGCTAATTTCGCTGGGTCCAAGCTCAGTCGATTAAGGATGGAACTTCGGGCCCTAGGGGCTAAAGCATTGATATATGATTCCCATATTAAGTAGAATTTACGCTGTGTTTTGGGTTTATAATATGAGTCTCGCAGCTCCATTAGTAGCAACGCATGCCACCTGTTGCGCCATTGCCAAAACGATGGTGCCTATAAATGTATCCAGTTAACTAAAATGCATTTTTTTCCCACAAGACATGCTTTAAAGATTAGCAGGTTATGACTAACGGTACCTTTCCCCTTCAGTAAATCGACCCCCAAAAGGGCCGTTTCCGGTGTCAATGTCACCCTCCGCCCCAGGATTTCGCCTAAGAACTTCGCTATTTGTTCCCAGTAAGCGGATATCGCTGCACAAGCCCACATAGCATGATAATAGTTATGATTGGGATCTCCACACCTACCACAAGCTGATGATTCCGCCCTACCCATTTGATATAATCTTGACAATGAAGTGTATGCTATAGGAGGATTTTAATAGGTATCATGATGTTTACCACCAGCTGATTTCTACCACGAACTAAAAACGCCACTATGGCTTAGTAAAAGTAGGGTTACCATATGTTCGGATTTACCCGGACATGTCCGGGCAACCGGGCGGGTTTTGCCAATCTGCCCGTTTGTCCGGATTTCTGGAGAAACGGGCAGGCTGGTGGGCGGGCCGTCCTACAGGACAGCCCGCTCGCCAGCCAGCCTGCCCGTTTCTCCAGAAATCCGGACAAACGGGCAGATTGCTAGCCTCCCTTCCTTACTACTGCCCTGGTGGTCTAGTGACCTCTTCCACCTTCGGGGGCTCTTTCCTGCCCGGAGCGCTGCCGTGCATGTATCCTTCCTGTTGCTGAGCTCGGCGCCGCTTCAAAATGGCCGCCGAGAGTTGACGTGACCTTGCGAGACTTCAATTCTCGGTGGCCATTTTGAATCGGCGCCAAGCTCAGCAACAGGAAGGATACATGCACGGCAGCGCTCCGGGCAGGAAAGAGGGGGCTCTTTCCTGCCCCGAAGAGGTCACTAGACCACCAGGGCAGTAGTAAGGTAAAGGGAGGGGGGTGACGGGGTGTGTGACAGGGAGGAGGGAAAAATATGACAGGGGCGGAGCATGTGTCCTCCTTTTTGGGGGACAAAATATGGTAACCCTAAGTAAATACCCTCTATGTGAGTGAAAAATGTCTTTTTATAGAGTCAAGTTCAGATACTACTGTGTCTTCCGTGTTTCTGGAAGTTCTAGATCTACCAGTTCCGTGTTCCTGGAAGTTCTAGATCTACCAGGTTTGTCAGGAGAAAGTAAGTTGGATATGGGGTGTTTGAGACCGGAGGCCAAATTAAATTGATTTTCAGTTTAAGCTGCCATGCTATCCATGAGCAGAACTGGAAGCCAACTCTATAAATTTATACCTTAGATATATTGCCCTTAAAGGTTTACTGTTTGGTACCAGAGGCAATTGAAAGTGAAAATAACATTTTTGTTTCTCAGCCCATTGCTCCAAATCTGCCAAATTACCCAGTACCAGGAAGAAACTTTTTACCAGTCCTGTTTTTGAACTTTTATCTCTACTACTACTACTTAACATTTCTAGAGCGCTACTAGGGTTACGCAGCGCTGTACAAAATAAACAAAGAAGGACGGTCCCTGCTCAAAGGAGCTTACAATCTAAAGGACGAAATGTCAAGTTGGGGCAGTCTAGATTTCCTGAATAGAGGTATGGTGGTTAGGTGCTGAAGGCGACATTGAAGAGGTGGGCTTTAAGTAGAGATTTGAAGATGGGCAGGGAGGGGGCCTGGCGTATGGGCTCGGGCAGTTTGTTCCACGCGTGGGGTGAGGCGAGGCAGAAAGGGCGGAGCCTGGAGTTGGCGGTGGTGGAGAAGGGTACTGGGAGGAGGGATTTGTCTTGAGAGCGGAGGTTACGGGTTACTACTACTAGCAATCATTTCTGTAGTGCTACTAGATGTGCATAGCACTGTACACATTATATGCACGTAATGTTTCTGTCCCTAGAGGGCTCACAATCTAAGTTTTTGTACTTGGGGCAATGGATGGTTAAGTGATTTGCCCAATTCACAAGGAGCTGCAGTGGGAATTTAACCCTGGTTGCCAGGATCAAAGCCTGCTGCACTAACTATTAGGCTACTCCTCCATTCCAATTCAGCATTGGTGGTCCCTGAGGCCACCAATTGAAATCAGCGCTTCAGGTCCCATAATGTACCAGTACAGGGCTGTTAGAAATCCAGGATTTGCTCAGAATTTCAGTACATCTACAGATAAAGTGTGCTTTATTGAGCAAGAGCGCGCTATTAAGCAATAGCATGCATTAATGCACAATACTACTACTACTTATCATTTCTATAGTGCTACTAGACATACGCAGCGCTGTACACTTGAACATGAAGAGACAGTCCCTGCTCGACAGAGCTTACAATCTAATATGGACAAACAGGACAAACAAGACATAAGAGAATATTAAAGTGAGGATGATAAAATAGTGCATACTATATTACAGAAGAACATTTTTCAGTGTTTTTCCTGTGGTTTTGGGTTAAAAATGACTTGAAGTAATGTGTGCACTTACCTACTCCCCAGCACCGCCCTCTGTCCCCTGCATACTTAATGATTCCCAGTGGTTAGGAAGGGCAGAAGCGATCCCCAGGCACTCCTGCCACATTAACTGTGGTAATGCCATGATTACTACCATTAGTAGCATCCTGAGTCAGCCATTTTTGAAGAAGTGGTAGATGAGACAAGAGCAGGGCTTTCTTGTGCTGGTATGTGCCGGTACACTGTACTGGCACTTTTGTTTTAACCTGCTCCTCATTACAGGTGTCGCTATAGGGCAGATCCCGTTTCCCTCGCCCGCTGCCAAAAGCCCCCGGCAGTAATCAGACAGTACTAGGCCCGGCACCAGCGCTAACCAACAGTGAGGAGCCTTTGAGCCTATCCGCTCCTGGAGGCCCTGTTGGTACCGCCCTTCTCATGCATATGTGTCAGAGAGGGTGGAACCAAGAGGGCCTTCCTGAGTGCATGGGTGCAAAAGTTCCTCACTGCTGAAGCACTGGTGCCAAGCCTAGTACTGTCTGATTACTGCCAGAGGCCTGGACTCTCAGAGGCAGGCAGTGGGAGAAGGAGGAAGGTTTGAGGAGAAATGCTGGGTGTGTGTATGGGGGGGCGATGTTGGACCAAGGAAGTTGAGGAAATAGAGAAAGTGGTAAGGTTGGATAGGGAGAAGGGAGGAAGAGATGAGAGGAGAAATGATAGACATGGATGGAGGGGAGGGAAGAGAGGAGAAATGCTGGACATAGATGAAGGGGAGGGGAGGTGAGAGAAGAGAAATACTGGACATGGATGGAGGGGAGAGGAACAAGGAGAAATGCTGGACATAGATGGATGGGAGATGGGAGATGGGAGAAAAGAAATGATGGATATGGAGAGGAGGAAAGGGAGAAGAAATGCTGGGCATGGATGGAGAGGAGCAACACTAAAATAAATTTGCAGTAGGCTGTTAACCTTTGTTTCATCAAAGAGCAAGTGATGCAAGCTCATCGTCTTTCCACCAAAACCCACGTCTCCTCTTCCTCCACTTTCTATCTCAGTTGATAACACCCTCATCCTCCCCGTCTCATCTGCCCGCAACCTCGGAGTCATCTTTGACTCCTCCCTCTCCTTCTCTGCGCATATCCAGCAGACTGCCAAGACCTGCCGCTTCTTCCTCTTTAACATCAGCAAAATTCGCCCTTTCCTCTCTGAACACACCACCCGAACTCTCGTCCATGCTCTCATTACCTCTCGCCTTGACTACTGCAACTTATTCCTCACTGGCCTCCCACTTAGCCATCTATCCCCCCTTCAATCTGTTCAGAACTCTGCGGCACGTCTCATATTCCGCCAAAACCGATTTACTCATATCACCCCTCTCCTCAAGTCACTTCACTGGCTTCCAATCAGATACCGCATTCAATTCAAGCTTCTCCTTCTTACCTACAAATGCATTCAGTCTGCTGCCCCTCACTACCTCTCCTCCCTCATCTCCCCCTATGTTCCCGCCCGTAACCTCCGTTCACAGGATAAATCCCTCCTCTCAGTACCCTTCTCCAACACCGCCAACTCCAGGCTCCGCTCATTCTGCCTCGCCTCACCCTATGCTTGGAACAACCTTCCAGAGCCCTTACGCCAAGCCCCCTCCCTGCCCATCTTCAAGTCTTTGCTTAAAACCCACCTCTTCAATGCTGCATTCGGCACCTAACTCTTACCATTCACTAAATCCAGACTGCCCCAATTTGACCGCCCCTATCGGACTGTCCGTTCACTTGTCTCTTAGATTGTAAGCTCCTTGAGCAGGGACCATCCCTCTATGTTAATTGTACAGCGCTGCGTAACCCTAGTAGCGCTTTAGAAATGTTAAGTAGTAGTAGTATGCCAAGTTACCCAGTTCCAGGAAGGAGATTTTAGGACAGTCCTGGATTTCTGAACACCCCACCCTTATGCATTATGGGACTTGCAGCACTGATTTCAATGGGCAGGATGAGGTACTAGAAATCCTACATTGCTTTTGGGTTGTAAAGTCAAAACCAGGTTTGTCCCATAATCTCCAGTCTGGTACTGGGTAATTTGGCATGTCTGAAGACCTAGGTTAGATTTTAGGCGAAAAGGAGCCATGCAAAAAAGGCCAAGCAATCTGTTTATTCACACAGGGGTCCTTTTACAAAGGTACGCTGAAAAATATGGCCTGCGGTAGTGTAGGCGCGGGTTTTGGGCGTGCGCAGAATCATTTTTCAGCGCACCTGTAAAAAAAGGCCTTTTTTGCCAAAAATGGACGTGTGGCAAAATCCATTTTGGATAGGCGTACCAGAAAATAAAGATTATTTTTCAGACGCGCATAGCGGACGCGCGTCAAAATTAAAATTACCAAAAGGGCCACGCGGTAACCGGGCGGTAACTCCAATTTGGCACGCAGTGGGCACATCTACATGGCTTAGTATTTGAAATGTTTCTTTCAGCTAAAGATTCAAATGCTGTATAGCTTCTAGAATGGAAATAATTCTACAGGGAGAAAAGAATATGCAAGCAAAATCTTGTGCAGAAAGCATTGTGGAAATTTTGCTCAGTATTTACATTGAACTATAATTTCACACAAAAATGAAAAAGCTATTCTAGAAATGTCTCTTTCTTAGAGTATGACTCAAATTGTCAGAGAGTTCCAGCTCCATGGGTGCAAAAATGAAAACAGCTACAATTATTTATTGAAGTGTTTTGTTTAAACTGTAGCAAGGTGTTTAAGCCTTTTGATAAGGCCGCTCAAATAAATCCTCTGCCTTTTTCACCTTGAGGGCTATAAAAGAACAACGCCCTCTCAAGCTCTAATGTTTCCACCGCCGAAAATTTGTGACATCAATAAAAACCCTAGTTTGTCAGTACAAATGGAAGTTTAAATTGAATTCTTATCAAATTAGCCTTCCGCCAAGGTCGTACAACATTGTGTGCATAACCTTTGCAGGGGCTTTGTATCAGACTGCTGCCGTAGGGGCAAATGAAACACATTCTAATGAGATTATTCGGCTGGAACGCTCAATAACATTCTATAGAAAACACAGAGGAGGCATTTAGGTAAATGGAAACATGTTGAAAAAAAAAGTAAGAACCATTAATGATAGGTGGGATTGTAAATATTTTTAAATGAAAAAAATATATACTTTTCTTAGAGGTGTTTTGTAATAGCAAGAGCACCTAATGTCAAAGGTGCTTTGAGCTGGCTGTTGGTCTATCTGTGTGAACGTTGCAAGTACTACACAAACCAGCTTGAAATCTGGCACAAGACATCAATACCAAAAGCTGGCTGGGAATTGTGAGTTTGGTTCAAAATTCTCATTTTTATTTTTGTTACATTTGTACCCCGCATTTTCCCACTCATGGCAGGCTCAATGCGGCTTACAATTGCCTGATATCTTTTAGAATTAACCTTCCATATTAATTTAGGGGCCCTTTTACTAAGTCACGTAACTGTCTTACACGCGCCGAATGGCGTTACCGCCCGACTACCGTGTGGCTCTTGTGGTAATTTCATGTTTGGCATGCATCCGAAAAATATTTTTTATTTTCGGGCGCGCGTAATGAATGTGCGCCAAGTGTCATTTGACACACATAGGTCATTACCACCCGGATTCTTTACCACTAGGTCAATGGCTGGCAGTAAAGTCTCTAACCCAAAATGGACGCGCAGCAATTTTGATTTTGCCACACAACCATTTTTGGTAAAAAAAAGTGGCCTTTTTTTATAGGTGTGCTAAAAAATGGATCAGCGCATGCCCAAAACATGCGTCTACACTACTTCAAGCCATTTTTTAGCGCACCTTTGTAAAAGGACTCCTTAATTTGCTGTGAAGAAGGGGAACGCAGAAATGCTCCTTTGTGTTATTTTATTTAAGAGATCAATACCAAAAGCTGGCTGGGAATTGTGTTACCGTGTAAAGGAAAGTAGGAACACTGGGCCCAATATTAAAAGCATTTATGCGCCTGAGAGTTTTGCTCATAAATTGGCCTCTGAAAATTTATTAGGGCTGACTACATAACTTCATACGCAAAACAGTGGCGTAGCTATGTGGGGCCTGGGGGGCCTGGGCCCCCTGCAGATGACCTGACCCCCCCTCCCGCCATCGCTTACGCTTGCTGATCTGCCAAGGCTTCGTTCTATGAGTCTGACGTCCTGCACGTACAACGTGCAGGATGTCAGAAACAGAAGGAAGCCTTTTGAGAGAAGAAGAGGACCTCGGCTGGCGGGGGTTGGGGTCCCCCGCCAGCAAAGGTAGGCGACGGCGGGTTGGCGGCGGGAGGGGGCAAAGTCAGCAATGGCTGATGGGCGGGCAAAAATGTGCCCCCTCACCTTGGGCTCTGGACCCCCCTCCCGCCGAAGTCTGGCTACGCCCCTGACACAAAATGTCCCTCAACGCCTAAATTTAGACGCATATAAATTGGGTGGCAAGAGGTGTGGAATTAGAAGGGGAAAAAAAGTTAGGAGCTTAGCGCTACTGTGCTGAGATTTCCACGCGGAAATCAAAGCATATTCCATAACAATAGGCATAACTTAAATAGCAAAAAAGCTAATCAGCACTGATTGGATATTAACGAGCAATTAGCACTAATTAGCATTAGAATTTACATACATTACCCGCTAAGCATATTCTGCAAAGTGGTGCGCATAAATTCTAACATACACTGCTGAAAAGGGGGCATGGCTATAGGTCCACATAACTAGGGTTACCATATTTTGTCCCCCCAAAAAGGAGGACACATGCCCCGCCCACACCATACATCCCACCCCCTTTCACGCCCTTGCTCCACCCCGTTTCATTTTCCCTTCCCCCCCATCACACACCCCGTCACCCCCTCCCCTTACCTTACTACTGCCCTGGTGGTCTAGTGACCTCTTCGGGGCAGGAAAGAGCCCCCTCTTTCCTGCATGCATCCTTCCTGTTGCTGATCTCGGCGCCGATTCAAAATGGCCGCCGAGAGTTGAAGTCTCACGAGGTCACTTCAACTCTCGGTGGCCATTTTGAATCTGCGCCGAGATCAGCAACAGGAAAGATGCATGCAGGGCAGTGCTCTGGGCAGGAAAGAGGGGGCTCTTTCCTGCCCCGAAGGCGGAAGAGGTCACTAGACCACCAGGACAGTAGTAAGTAAGGGGAGGGGAGGCTAGCAATCTGTCCGTTTGTCCAGAAATCCGGACAGATTGGCAAAACCCGCCCGGTTGCCCGGACATGTCCTCAAAAAGATGACATGTCCGGGTAAGTCCGGACATATGGTAACCCTACACATAACTGCCAGATCGTTCCCAATGCCACCCTCTGTACTGTCCCAGACCTGCCTGGTCAAGAGCCATTGAATATGGGTGGTTGAGAAGCCAGGAGCGATTTAACTAGGCCAGAGTTTCTCCTACCTTTTTAAATCGCTTTGAATATCGGGGGGACTCTATCTGAATGTATCTCAACTTGAGCTTCACTGAAAAAAAAGGTATGAGCGAATTCCAAAATCCTTTCTATTCTCCCAAACTTTTTTTCTCTTTTCTGATTGAACTAAAAGCACAAAATGGCCAGGAGGAAGCACTAGCTCAAATAACAAGTTTCACAGTAAATATATATATATATATAATTTTTTAACTTCTCTAACAATCAAGTGGGCACTCAGCGAGGACAAGGCAATAGTAAAGAAACTAAATTAATTCTTTGCTTCAGTCTTCAGTGAGGAAGATGCGGGAAGATACTCATAAGTACATAAGCACCGCCATACTGGGAAAAGACCAAGGGTCCATCAAGCCCAGCATCCTGTCTTCGACAGTGGCCAATCCAGGCCTCAAAAACCTGGCAAAAACCCCAAAACAAAACAAAAATTTAAATTAATAATGTTCAATGGACTTTTCCTTCAGGAATCTGTCCAACCCCCCCCTTAAACTTCGTAAGGCCAACTGCTGTCACTACATTCTCCGACAACGAGTTCCAAAGTCTAACTACACGCTGAGTAAAGAAAACATTTCTCCTATTTGTTTTAAATCTACCATATTCTAGCTTCATCTTGTGTCCCCTGGTTCTATTACTGTTTGAAAGTGTAAACAAACACTTCACATCTGTCTGCTCTACTCCGCTCATTATCTTGTAGACTTCTATCATATCACCCCTCAGCCGCCTTTTCTCCAAGCTGAAGAGCACTAACCTTCTCAGCCTTTCCTCATAGGGAAGTCGTTCCATTCCCTTTATCATTTTCATCACCCTTCCTCTGCACCTTTTCTAATTCCTTTATATCTTTTTTGAGATGCGGCGACCAGAATTGGACACAATACTTGAGGTGCGGTCACACCATGGAGCGATACAATGGCATTATAACATCCTCATGTTTGTTTTCCATCCCTTTCCTAATAATACTCAACATTCTGTGTGCCTTCTTAGCCGCCGCAGAAATAGTATTTATGGTGATGAGTCAGAGGAACTTAAGCAAGTCTCTGTAAACTGGGAAGATGTAATAGGGCAAATCGTAGCAAACTACCAGGACTGGATGGTAAACATCCCAGAGCACTGATAGAAATAAAAATGAAATTGCAGGTCTATTACTAGTAATTTCTAAGTTATCCTTAAAAGCAAGTATAGTACCTGCAGTATGGCCAAATTAATGTCAATATTTAAGGCCAAATTATAGACCGGTGTCCCTGGCATGCTAAGCAAAACAATAGAGACTATTTTAAAGAACAAATTGACTGAACATATACATAGGTATGGATAAATAAGACAAAACAAATTTGGATTTTGCCATGGGAAATCTTGCTTAACCAATATGTAAATTTTTTGAAGGGGCGAGTAAAAATGTAGATAACATTGAGCCTGTCGATACTGTGTACCTGGAGTTTCATAAAGCATCTGACAAAAGAACCTCATAAATTACTCGAGGAAATTTAAAACTCATGGGATAGGAGGCAGTATCCTGGTTTAAAAGATAGAAAACAGAGTAGGGTTAAATGGTCAGTATTTTTTTTTTTTTTTTTTTTTTTTTTGCAATTTTACAATATATTTCAAGAATACACTTTTGATTGTGAATAATGTTAACAAAGATGAAGTTCAGGAAATTATAATAAACATAATTCTAACACTCCACTACTACTACTTATTTCTAAAGCGCTACTAGACGTATGCAGCGCTGTACACTTGAACATGAAGAGACAGTCCCTGCTCGACAGAGCTTACAATCAGGACAGACAAACAGGACAAACAAGAGATAAGGGAATATTAAATTGAGGATGATAAAATAAGGGTTCTGAACAAGTGAACAAGGGTTAGGAGTTAAAAGCAGCATTAAAAAGGTGGGCTTTTAGCTTAGATTTGAAGATGACCAGAGATGGAGCTTGACGGACCGGCTTAGAAAGTCAATTCTAGGCATGTGGTGTAGCAAGATAAAAGGAACGGAGTCTGGAGTTAGCAGTGGAGGAGAAGGGTGCAGATATGAGAGGTTTACCCAGTGAACGGAGTTCCCGGGGAGGAATGTAGGGAGAGATACTGAGGAGCTGCAGAGTGAATGCACTTATAGGTGAATAAGAGGGGGGAGGAGTCAAGATGGCGCCGACACGCTGAGTATTGTGAGACGCTCGAAAAGAACTTCTGCTGCTGTTTCTTTGCTTCTTCGTTTTTCCTTTGATAGAGATGCCGCACTCAAAAAGAAAGGGGACCGTCAAAGCTTCGCTCTCCCAGACTCGTACGTCGTCCCCTGGGCAGCGAACACTCGATAGTTTTACAACTCGGCGCCCACCTGAACAAACCGGAGGAGGAGTTCCGCTAGACGCAGGTACAGGGGACCTGACGCCATTGGAGTTCGAGATCTCATTATCCCCTCCGGATTCTGGTAATCCGCCCTGCCCTGCCCGAACACGCGAGGGGAGTGCTGCACCACATAACCCAGAAGATAGGGAAGTTGTGGGCAGTAGAGAGGGCCCCCCCTCGGAGATGAAGACGGCAGTGGAAGGTGATTTAACATCGGGAACAGGGTCTGTCCCGCCCAGGGTAGTAACTCTTGACACTCTTTGGAATGCAATGGAAAAGATGCAAACTTTGATTATAAATTCAACGCAAGAAACCAAGAATCTTGTTATTACTATTGATCAACTTTCTAAATCAGTTGATAAACTGAAACAGGACTTTAAAGATCAGGAGAAGAAGTCTCAAGATGAGATTCAAAGGATTAAAGAAAATGTTACAGTTATAATGAAAGATAATACTAGCATTCGCCAGAAGATAGAACAAATGGAAAATTATAATAGAAGATTAAATATGCGAATTTTGAATTTTCCAAAGCCAATAGGAGTATCGCCCTTGGACATGTTTAAAAAATTTCTAGTTGAAAATTTAAAAATCTCCAATCAAAATATACCTCCAATAAACAAGATTTTTTTTCTTCCGGCTAAGAAAAGCCAAGAAGAGGCTCCTGGACTTTTAGATCAAGAAAACTGTGGCGAATTGAAAGATATTTCACTTATTCTAGAAGACTCATTGACAGAGGTAACTAGCAGAGCTACTCTATTAATTTCATTTGTATTCGAACAAGACTTTAACTCTATATTAAGATTATATTTTAAAAATTCTCAATTGAAGTTCTGTGGTCAGAAATTGTGGATCTTTCCAGATGTTGCAAAAACAACACAGGAGAGAAGGAAACAATTCCTGGCATTGAGGGAAGAGACGAGATCACTGGGTGCAACTTTTTTGCTTGCATACCCATGCAAATGCATAGTGAAATATTTGGCTGTAAAATATGTCTTCTTTGTACCGAACCAACTAAGAGAATTTATAAGCATGAAAAAGATTGTCAAGTTTTGATACCAGATTTAAAAGAATTAAAAGAAGGTGGAAGTTAGGGCTTATGCCTTTTCATGTTTACTATTATTCTTTTTCTTTAGATTCCCTGAATCTGTATTTTCTCCTCTTCCAGAGTTTATATTGAGGTCTAAGATAGTGACATTGTGATTTAATTTTGAATTTCTTATATTTTGTATTAAATATTAGTATACTTTATGTTCACAAATGTACCTAATATTACATGTAACAAGATACTTTCTTGTGAAATTTAAAATTGCATAAATAAATAAAAAAAAAAAAAAAAAAATAGGTGAATAAGAGGAGTTTGAACTGTATGCGGAAATGGATAGGAAGCCAGTGAAGTGACTTGAGGAGAGGGCTAATATGAGCAAAACGACACTATTAAATGGATCTATGATTTCAAAATTCAGGAAGAATATAAACAAAAAAGAAAACCCAAAATATTCAGCACCTAGAAAGGACAGAAAATAATAATTAGTTAAACTCTTATCAGATCTTTGAGAGGTTATGAACGATGACAATTGTAAAGGATCCGTGAACACATAATTAAATTAAGTCGGATTATACATTTACAAGGAAAACGTAAATAAAATATCCCCCCAAGTTGTAGAATGGCAGGTTTCAACAAAAGAAATTGCTTGCGCCTTTTCAGGGTCTCTTTTGAAATATCAGGAAACATATTTATTCTTAGGCCTAGGAATAATTTCTCCCGGTTCCTGAAGCAGGAATTAAAGCAACAGCAGCTACCAAAGTAGCTGCTTGAGCTTGATCTATTTCAGAAGTTTCCAGAAATGCAGTCAAGTCTAATGATTCTTTCCTCTCTTGAGATAATTCCTTCTGTGGAATATAATACACCCGATTAAAAGGTGGTAGGTTTATTTCAGGTATTTCTAAACCATCACGAAGATACTTCTTTAACATATATGGTTTAATCATTTTGATCTTAGGGAAATTTATGAGTCTTAAATTATTATTTCTCATGTAATTATCATAGGTTTCTTTTTTTTTTTTTTCTCAAGTTGGCAATGTCTTTTAGCATAGCTGCTTGTAATTGTCCTGTGTCTGTAACAGTTTTCTTAGTATTTCCTTGTTTCTCACTTAAGAATTTTACATCTGTTTCAGTTTTAGTCATGCTTTGTTCAATTTCGATAATTTTCTCAGATATAGCATTAGGATTTTGAGAAATTAAATCCCATAGAGAGTCCAGCGTTACCTCTGCCTGTTTCTGCAATACTCTTAGAGGAACATTACCAATTTCCTCGGGAGTTTTCACCAAATCATAACTTGAATCCCCGCAGTATTCTTAATGGGGAACGGTAAATAGTGGGGTTCCCCGGAGATCTGTGCTGGGACTACTGCTGTTTAACATATTTATACATGACCTGGAAATAGGAATAATGAGTGAGGTGATCAAATTGGCTGATGACACAAAGTGAATCAAAGTTGCTAAATCAGAAGAGAATGATTAGAAATTGAAATAGGGCCTTAGAAATGAAAATTAATGTGAGCAAATGCAAAGTGATGCATGTAGGGAAGAGCAACTCAAACTACAGCTGCATGATGCAAGATTCCACATTAGAAGTCATCGCCTAGGAAAAAGATCTAGGTGTCATTGTCGATGATACATTGAAATCTTCTGCTCAGTATTCGGTGGCAGCCAAGAAAGCGAATTGAATGTTAGAAATTATTAGGAAAAAAAACAGAGAATATTATAATGCCTTTGTATGCTCCATGGTGCAACAGCACCTTGAATAGTGCGTGCAATTCTAGTCTCCACATCTCAAAAACGATGTAGTGAAATTAGGAAAAATACAGGGAAGAGTGACTAAAATGATACGAGGAAAGGCTTTAGAAGCTAGGGCTCTTCAGCTTAGAGAAGAGATGGTTGAGAGGAGGTAAGATAAAGTTGAGAGAAACGGATATACATGAATCACTTGTTTACTCTTTCCAAAGTACAAGAACTAGGGGGCACGCAATGAACTTACTTAGTAGTAAATTTAGAACACATTGGAGAAAATATTTCTTAACTCAATGTATTATTAAGCTTTGGAATTTGTCTATAAAAGTGGCTAGCATAACAGGGTTTGAAAATGGTTTGGACAATTTCCTTAAAGTACTGTCGACTTCAGAAAATCTACTTTACTCTTTTGGGATCACCAGGTACTTATGACCTGAATTGGCTACTTTTGGAAACAGGAGGCTGGACATTTGGTCTGTCCTAGTAAGTCATGCTTAGGTACTTATGCACTTTACAGTTGGATATTCCTTGATTCAGGTTTTGGAACATAGAGATTATGATTTGAGTCCCCCAGGAAACTAGTCATTGTGTGAACTGTTTCCCTAACTTTCCTATAGATAGGACCAGATTTAGAAGGCATTTTCCATTTTAGTGGGGGGAGAGGGCAGTTTCCTTAAATGGATTCATTTTGCACATACTAACACAGTAGTGTCCCTCACTCCTAAACCATGGTATAGCAAATTCCTTGAAGCAGAAACGATGAAACCTCCCATACCTGCTCCACCCCTCCATAAGTACGTAAGTATTGTCATACCGGGACAGACCGAAGGTCCATCAAGCCTAGCATCCTGTTTCCAACAGTGGCCAATCCAGGTCACAAGTACCTGGCAAGATCCCAAAGATGTACAAAAAACATTTTATGCTGCTTATCCTAGAAATAAGTAGTGGATTCTCCCTAAGTCCATCTTAATAATGGCTTATGGACTTTTCTTTTAGGAAGCTATCCAAACCTTTTTTTAAACCCCGCTAAACTATCCTTAATCTCCTCTGTTCCTTCTTCCTCCTGACCTGACCCATTTGCTGCCCCCTACTAATAATTCTTCTCCCCATGAGATGCCCTCTCACCACCCCCTAGTCAGTACCTCTCCCTTGCAAGTTAGACTCCCCCATCCCTTTCCTGTTTTAGTAGACTTTTCTCACGTCTCAATGATTTATTTCCCCTTCCTCACAGGCAAGAATTACCTTCCTATTCCTCCTATCCAGAGTCTTAGATCATTTCTGTTCCCTGACACCATTCACATCTTCCCGTTCCCAGAGCACTTCTCCCAGAACCCATAGCTTGTAGGATGGCAGCAGTTCTACGACACTAATTTTGCACAAGAACATGGGGAGATACAATCACAGAAGAGTACATAAGCACGTTTATTATTATTAATTATAAAAGCAACAGATTGGTCTTGATGAGAATGTCTCTCAGTTTGAATCAGCTTCCCTCTGTGAAGAAATTAGGAAAACCTTAGAGTACTGAGGAAATGAAGAAAGATTAGCAACCACCTATGCATTTGATAGTAGCCTGGCAGATTTGTAGACTAAAAGTGGAAGTATACTGAAGGCAAATGTTAACATTTAACCAAAAAACGTAGTCTCCCTCCCAAAGGGGGATGTGGAGAAGGAGGGAGCGTGCATCTTATGGTTAAAATGTTAACATTTGCCTTCAATACATTTCCACTTTGCTACAAATCTCCCAGGCTATTGTAATATAACCAAACAGTCATAAGCATAGGCCTATATTAAGTTTAATCTTTTGCAGATGCCTCAGTACATGAACTACTGTATCTTTTCAAAACTATCCTAGATCAGGACTCGACAAATTTTCACTAAATTTAGGAGCCAGCAGCAGAGACCTCTCTCGCTTCTCCTTCCCCACCCTTCCAACGTTGCCTTCAGTGAAGTTGGGGGGTTGAGGGGATCCCCTCCCAGATCAGCAGTAGCTCTTTTAGAAACCGACTTAATAAGGCACTTTTATTATTTTCTGTCTGTGGGCAAAAAAATGTTAGTAAACCAATTCCTTACAGTGCCTCTGCAAATCACCAGCAGAAGCCAATAGTCTCCCTTTGCAAAGCATGCTGTCAGTTGCGTGACAGCACCCTCTAGATAAGACGAAGCAAAGAGGCAATTGCCTCTTTGTTTCATGTGGCACAGTGGCGTAGGTACGTGGGGCCATGGGGGCCTGGGCCCCCATAGATTTGGCCCTGGACCCCCCTGCCAATGACCCTGTCGACCCCCCCTCCCGCCGCCAACCTGCCGTCGCCTACCTTTGCTGGTGGGGGACCCCAAACCCCGTCAGCCGAGGTCCTCTTCTTCCTTCATTCTGTTTCTGAGTCTGACATCCCCTGGGGGGGGGGGGGTTGAGAGGGGTAGGGGGGTTCAAAGTTGGTGGTGGCAGCGGCGGGGGGTGTCAGCAATGGTGGGGGGGTCAGCGGCACTGAGGGGGGCTAAAATGTGCCCCCTCACCTCGGGCTCTGGACCCTCCTCCCGCCGAAGTCTGGCTAGGACCCTGATGTGACACCATAGCCTCTCTTTCACTTGTACAACCATCCCCCCCCCCCCCAATTTTACCCAGTCTCTCATGCTCATCCAAATCCTCCCCCTGCCTTTACCCAGTCTCTCTCTTTCTCTCGCACAACCCCCCCCCCCCAACTTCACCTAGTCTCTCTCTCATTCCCCCACCCCTCCAGCCTTTACCATGTCTCTCTTTCACACATAACCCTCCAGCCTTCATCTTGACTCTTTACTTTAAATTAAGTAAAGTAAGTGGCAACAAAGTGACTTAGGGGTCCTTTTACTAAGGTGCGCTGAAAAATGGCCTGCGGTAGCGTAGGGGCGTGTTTTGGGTGCATGCAGAATCATTTTTCAGTGTACCTGTAAAAGAGGCCTTTTTAAAATTTTTGCCGAAAATGGACTAGCAGTAACGTCTCATGCGGTAACCGAGCAGTAATGACCTACGCCAAATGCTACTTGGCGTGTGTCCAATATGCGCGGCAGAAAATAAAAATTATTTTTCAGCTGTGCGGCAAAAATGAAATTACCACAAGAGCCAGTGGTAGCTTTGCGGTAACTCCATTTTGGCATGCGTAGACACTTATGTGGCTTAGTACAAGGGCCCCTTCGTGCTATTTTATATGGGAGTGTATAAGCATAAGTACATAAGCACCGCCATACTGGGAAAGACCAAGGGTCCATCAAGCCCAGCATCCTGTCTCCGACAGCGGCCAATCCAGGCTTCAAAAACCCAGCAACCCCCCCCCCCCAAAAAAAAAAAAAATTTATGTTCAATGGACTTTTCCCTCAGGAATCTGTCCAAACCCCCTTTAAATTCCGTAAGGCCAGCTGCTGTCACTACATTCTCCGGCAACGAGTTCCAGAGTCTGTCTACACGCTGAGTAAAGAAAAACTTTCTCCTATTTGTTTTAAATCTACCATATTCTAGCTTCATCTTGTGTCCCCTGGTTTTGTTGTTGTTTGAAAGTGTAAACAAATGCTTCACATCTGTCTGCTCTACTCCGCTCATTATCTTGTAGACTTCTATCATATCACCCCTCAGCCGCCTTTTCTCCAAGCTGAAACCTTCTCAGCCTTTCCTCATAGGGAAGTCGTTCCATTCCCTTTATCATTTTCGTTGCCCTTCTCTGCACCTTTTCAAATTCCTTTATATCTTTTTTGAGATGCGGTGACCAGAATTGGACACAATACTCGAGATGCGGTCGCACCATGGAGCGATACAATGGCATTATAACATCCTTGTGTTTGTTTTCCATCCCTTTCCTAATAATACTCAACATTCTGTGCGCTTTCTTAGCCGCCGCAGCACACTGAGCAGACGTTTTTAACGTCTTATCAACGATTACTCCCATATAACGAAGAGGAGGAGCTGCAAGGAAAAGCATAGTGTTTATCATCATATTCCAGCTGTAAAGAAGAGAAAACAATTAATATTATAACGCATCTGTATCACTCCATGGTGTGACCTGATCTTGAGTACTACATTCAATTCTTGTCGCTGTATCTGAGAAAATGATATAGCAGAATTAGAAAAGATTCAAAGAGCAACCAAAATGATAAAGAGGATGGAACTTCTCTCATTTGAGAAAAGGCTAAGAGGTTAGAGCTCTTCAGCTTGAAATGACGACTGAGGGGGGATTTCACTGAGGTCTACAAAATCCTGAGTGGTGTAAAATGGGTAAAAGTGAATCGATTTTTCACTCTTTCAAAAAGTACAAAGACCAGAGAACAGTCAATGAAATTATATGGAAATACTCTTAAAACAAATGAGGAAATATTTTGTTCACTCAAAGAATAGTTAAGCTCCGGAACCACAGCAGTTAGAGTATCTGGGTTTAAAAAAAGGTTTTAGACAAGTTCCTGGAGGAAAAGTCCATAAACTGTGATTAAGGTAGGCACAGAGAAAGCCCTACCTATCCCTGAGGTTGGTAGCATGAATCATGCAATTGTTTGGGATTCTGCTGGGTACTTGTGACCTGGATTAGCCACTGTTGGCAGCAAGGATACTGGGCTAGATGGACCATTGGTCAGACCCAGTATGGCTTACATAGTATCACAGAAGGAACACAGCTGTATCAATAGTAGAGGTATGATGTGGTTGTTAGGAAATAGGTTGAGATAGGTGAAATGGGCAGGGGATGTAGGGGTAATTGATCATTTGCCTGATTTTTGTTTAGGTCAGAATGGTGAATACTCACTGCAAGTGAATAGAATGGTTGAAGATCTGATATCCTAGACAAGCATTCTATAGTCAGAAACTTTGTTTGAAAAGGAAGTGGAGATGAAATGATTGGATAATGAAGACACGAGTCTCTGTATAACACAGAAGTGAAGGAAAAATACATATTTCCCTTTCTTCAGTTCTATTTGTATTTAGCTACTATTTATTAAATTATTTATTACCCTACTTGGCTACTGATATATATTTAGACACAGCATCCCAGTGGGTATGAAAAATGAATACAAGGAAACAGAATAACCCAAGGTAATTTGCTGCCTCTCTGCATTTGAACTGATTCTTCTTATGCAGCCTCCTTATGGATTTATCAGTGAATATATTTGGAAACAAGTATGACCCCTGATGAAGGCTATCCGAAACTTGGCCAAGTTGGGTCTAGTTTCCATTATAATTACATTTGAGTGAACTTTTGCCGCAGTGGCGTAGCCAGACCTGACATTTTGGGTGCGCCCAGAGCTAGTATGGGTGGGCAGTAGCCGGTGTGAGTAGTGTTTCTTGGGATTTCTAAGTAAACAGTCTGTGCAAAGGCTCTCCTGCATTAACACAAACCACATACCTGGTTCATGGAACACCAACATTTTTAAATATAGTGATTTTATCACATATCTTAAACTTGACCAAATATTTACTGCTATAAGGCAAACATGTCAATGGCACATATCCTTCAAACTTTGCTTTGTAACAAATGCAAATGCCTGATTAAGCTGTATTCATAAAACAGGTAAATTCTGAAACTGACATTCCCATTTAAAAAGCCAGAGAAGTCAGACTCATATAGATCCCCACTCGAACTACATGCACACAGAATCTTTTATATCGATCACATGCAGAACACAGACCACCCCTTACCAACTGCAGAATAAAAAGACAAAAAAAATTAACACAGACCAAATTACAAATTGCAGAATAAAACACAAAAAAATTAGAAATCACAGAGATGGCAAATTACCCAGTTCCAGGCTTGAGATTTTGTGCAGTCCCGATTTAAACTTTATAACCCAAATCAGTGAGAGATTTGCAGTGCCTGATTCTGCCCATGGAAATCAGTGCTGCAAGTCCCATAACAATGGGGTGGTCAGAAATGCAGGACTGTCCCAAAATCTCCAGCCTGGAACTGTAGCCCGGCATCAACCCTGCCCTTCCCCCTCCCCCATAGTTTGGCATCAGCCATGGGAGAAAAGGCAGCGACAGCGATCAAAGCAATGGCGTACCTAGGGTAGTTGACACCCGGGACTGGTCATTTTTTAACACCCCTCTCCAAAATCCAGTACTAAGCAAACTGAGAATACAAAACACTCAGGACCTATAGAGCAATTGTGCATACCATAAGCAGTCATTTCTACGAGTCACACAAGGAAAAGGAAAGCATCTTAAACACTACAGTGAGCACTAGAACATCAATTCACCTATTGTAAAACGAAACCAGCCAGATCGTCCATCCTGAACAGTCAATGCCAACTGAAAGCCATGTCTTTTTCACAAACACAGATACACCCTAATCCACTATAGAATAAGTAATCATAAACTTTCTATTTAGACAAAAATTAAACTGAACCCCCAATGCCAGACTCTGCATACAATGCAACACCACAGAAACAGAAACTGTCCCCTAGTACTGTGCAAAATATAAAGATAGCAGATGTAAATTTGAAAAAAAAAACTAATACCAATCACCACTGTACAAATTAACAAACAGAAATAAAACAAATATAGAAAATAAAATAATCATTTTATTGGACTAATACATTTAGCTTTCAGAGGCCAAAACCTCCTTCCTCAGGTCAATACAGTATAATACTATTATACTATCCTATCCTGGCCTGAGGAAGGGGGTTTTGTTCTCCAAAAGTTAGTCAAAATGTATTAAAATTAGTCCAATAAAAAGATTACCTTATTTACATGTTCTATTTATAAACATATCAACAATACTTTATCCTAAGCAAAAAAATAAAAATATATATTTTATTTACAGTTTGTTGTCTCTGGTTTCTGCTTTCCTCATCTTCTTTTCACCGTCTTCCTTCCATCCAGCATCTGTCTTCGCTCTCTCTCTGCCATCCAGTGTGTGCCCTCTCGGCCGTTCCTTCCATCCACTGTCTGCCCTTTCAATACACCATTTGCCCTCTCTCTCCCATCCATCCAGGGTCTGCCCTCCCTCTCACTGCTCCTTCTTTTCAGCCCCCAGTTCCAGCCCCAGAGCCCACATCTCCCACCTGCCCCTCCTTTTCAGCCCCACTATCCCACCAGTCCCCAGTTTCATCCCCAGCCCTTTTCTCCCACCAGTCAGGAGCTTCAGCCCCCAGCCACTTCTCCCTGTCCCCTTTTTAGACCCCAGTCCACACAGTTTCAGCCCCTGCCTCTTTTCAGCCTCCAGTTCCAGTACTAACCCCCTTATCCCACTGTAAAGGGGGGGGGGGGGATCCGCTTCCTCCTCTTGGGTGGAGCCGGCAAGCCTGCGGGGCTCCCAGGGTTCCAGGACAGAATACTGCTGATACTGGGACTAAGGGCCAAAGTATTTTATTGTCAAGGCAATTTCATACCAAAAATCATAATTAATTCTTCATAACAAAAGGTACAGCCCTCTTAATATAGTCTTCAAAAGAAAAAGGTACAGTCCAGGTCCCCAAATCCCTCAGCAAACACTCAGCTCCTCAAGACCTCAGCTCTTCTATTAGGGCATTAGCTTTCCCCTCCCCCTCCTTCAGAAAGGTTTAGTAAGAGTTCAGCACACTTCCAATATAGCACAACAGTTCAGAACAAATCTTCATGGTCAGTCTTTGCACATCAAACCAATACCACAAATCACCTGCCTTTTCACAGCACAGAGGGAACCCTGTAAGGAGCAGGGTTGGCAGTTTCTCCCACCTCTCGGCACCACGCCCGGTGTGGCCTCCTCCACTGCCTTCACCTTTGAATTCTCCCACTCCATGATAGCTGGCTCCTCTCCCTTAGGCAGCTCTAGTGGCAGGCTACTTCCTTCCTCCACATACTCCATGGAATCTCTCTCTCTCCTGGTGACTGAGAGCCTCCAGGAAATCTGCTCTCCCCTTCTCACAGCTGGGGGGAATTATATACTGATGATGAAGCCATGGAAACTGAGCTTCATCCTTCCCTCGCCCTCTAGTGGGGAAGGGAGTAACAGGCTCACCCTGCCTCGAGCCATTGCTCCCCCTGCTGGGACTGGGAATCCATTCCATCTTTTTAGGACTACTCTCCTCATTCATTCTTGCAAGGACTTCTGGGACTCGTAGTTCTGGGCTCAACTGCTTCACTGGGGAATCTCTGGGTTTGCCTTGTCACACTACCTACCCTCCTTTTCAGCCCCCAGTTCCCTTCATCCACATGCCTTGCATTAGGGCCCCCCTTTTCAGCCCCAGACCCATTCTCCCACCTGCCCCAGGCATGGCCCCATTCTCCCTCCTGCCCCCTTCTCAGACCCCAGTTCCAGCTCCAGGCCCCTTCTCCCATCTGAGCCCACCCCACCCAGACCCAGTCCCCACCTGCCTACCAGCTCCATCGACGGGCAGATGACCCTATTCTCCTGCCACCCGGCACCCAGCCTAAAAAAAAAATCGGTGAAGCGCCTCGCGTCTGCTCTGTGCTGCTGTAAAGCAAGCAAATCGCCTCGTTGCATCGGTCCTTTCCTCACTGTGTCCCGTCCTCGCGGAAATAGGAAGTTACATCAGAGGGCGGGACACAGTGAAGGACGGGCCGACACGACAAGGCGATTTGCTTCCTTTACAGCAGCGCAGAGCAGATGCGAGACGCTTCACCAATTTTTTTTTAAGGCTGGTGCCGGGTGGCAGGAGAAGAGGGTCATCTGTCCATCGATGGAGCTGGTAGGCAGGTGGGGACTGCGGCACCAGTGGAGCACCCCCCCCCCCCCCCCACCTGCTGACACCTGAGGCAGACCGCACCGACCTTGGTACAAGGATGTTGGCTGGGCGGGCCTGGAGGGAAAGTGGCTGGGCCTTGGCCCGTCCAGGCCCGCCTGTGACTACGCCCCTGTTTTGCCTTCTTGTCCTTCCTTGAATCACTGCTGCTGCTTGTACTGTCTGCTTGGATACTGCAGCAGGTTGTCTCCTGTTTTGGAAACAGGGAGGGGCATAATCGAACAGCGCTGGCCATCTAGATGGCCGGCCCTGTAAAGCGGCGTCCCGACTGTATTATCGAAACAAGATAGCCGGCTATCTTTCCTTTCGATAATACGGTCGGAGCCGGCCAAATCACAGTATTTGGGCCGGCTTTAGAGATGGCTGGCATTGGTTTCCGGCGATAAGGGAAACTAATGCCGGCGATCTCAAACCCGGCCAAATACAAGGTATTTGGTCATGGGAGAACCCAGCATTTGTAGTGCACTGGTCCCCCTCACATGCCAGGACACCAACTGGGCACCCTAGGGGGCACTGCAGTGGACTTCAAAAATTGGTCCCAGGTGCATAGCTCCCTTACCTTGGGTGCTGAGCCCCCAAATCCCCCCCCCCCAAAACCCACTCTCCACAACCCTACTCCACTACCATAGCCCTAAGGGGTGAAGGGGGGCATCTACATGTGGGTACAGTGGGTTTTGGGGGTGGGGGTTGGAGGGCTCCCATTTAATCACCACAAGTGTAACAGGTAGGGGGGGATGGGCCTTGGTCCACCTGCCTGAAGTGCACTGCACCCACAAAAAACTGCTCCAGGGACCTGCATACTGCTGTCAGGGAGCTGGGTATGACATTTCAGGCTGACATAGAGGCTGGCAAAAAAAATGTTTTTTATGGGGTTTTTTTGTGGGTGGGAGGGGGTTGGTGACCACTGGGGGAGTAAGGGGAGGTGATTCCCGATTCCCTCCGGTGGTCATCTGGTCAATTGGGGCACTTTTTGGAGGCTTGGTCCTAAAAATAAATGGACCAAGTGAAGCCGGCCAAATGCTCATCCGAGCCGACCTTCTTTTTTCCATTATTGGCCGAAGCCGGCCATGTCTTAACCACGCCCCCATCCCGCCTTCACTACCCTGCCGACAGGCCCCCTTGAACTTTGGCCGGCTCTGCGACGGAAAGCAGTTGGAGCCGGCCAAAATCGGCTTTCCATTATACCGATTTGGCTGGATTTAGGAGACGGACGGCCATCTCCCAATTTGTGTGGGAAGATGGCCGGCGATCTCCTTCGAAAATAAGCAGGAAAATCACCCAAGGTAATTATCAAGGTTTTATTCAGTGCAGTTCACACAATTTGATTCTTCCACATAACAATATACTACTTTTAACATAAATCAAAATAAGACATGGCCGACAGTGAAAGAAAAGAAGGGACAATCTGCTTAAACATTATGTTACCAAGACCTCTTCGAAGAAGAAACTGCAAGCAATACAAACAACAGGGTACCAAGTAAACAACAACCTGAAACAAAATAGGTATAAAATTTAAAAGTTATAATTGGGCATCTTAGGAGAAACTAAGGGGCCCTTTTACTAAGCTGCGTAAGCGTGTACACGCGCCCAACTTGCACCAAAATGGAGTTACCGCCCGACTACTACGTGGCTTTTGCAGTAGTTTATTTTTGGCGTGTGTCCAATGTCAGTGTCTGAAAAATATTTTTCTTTTCAGACGCGCGTAACGGATGCATGCGAAGTGGCATTTGACGCGCATAGGTCATTACCGCCTGGATTCTTTACCGCTAGGTCAATGGCTGGCGGTAAGGTCTCAGACCCAAAATGGACATGCAGCAATTTTGATTTTGCCGAACATCCATTTTCGGCTTTAAAAAAAGGTCTTTTTTACAGGCGCGCTGAAAATTGGATCAACGCATGCCCAAAACCCGCACCTACATTACTACAAGCCATTTTTCAAGGTGCCTTTGTAAAAGGACTCCTAAGTGTGGCCTGGAAAGACAAAATATGCATTGAAATTGTGTAAGTACTCCCTGTTAAGTTCACAACTGAAAGGAAGGTCTTGCTCTAGAAGTGTCCTCTCAATAACAGTCAAGCATGTCTTGCAAAAACAGATAAGATGGCCACAAGTCTGCAGGATAGTGGTGCCGAAGAAGCTGGTGCAGTGCAGAGAATTAAGAAAAAATTCCTACAGACTGTGGAGATTCAATGCCAGACTGGATCTCTGTTCAATGGGCAATTGTAGTAGAGTCCTGGTGAGAGATGGCCCATGGCTCAGTTTTTCCATGCTGAGAAGATGGGTGGCCTATGCATAATGCTGAAGTTATGTCTAAAAGGGGAGGGGGGAGGGAAACCTCAAAGGTTAAGGACTGGTGATCAGGGCCGCCGAGAAACTAGACTGGGCCCGGGGCAAGGCCGCCCCCCCCCCCCCCCTGCAACTACCGCCCCCTGTCGCTTCCCCTGCCGCTGCCGCCCCCCCCATCTCTCCCCCCGCTGCTGCAGTCCGCGGTCTCACCTGCCTGCCTCCACGGCTCCGGGCCCCCTGCATTCAAAGCGGCAGTCGCAGATCGCGTCTCTTCTGGCCTTCCCTCCCTGTGTCCCGCCCTTGTCTGACGTAACTTCCGGTTTCTGCAAGGGCGGGACACAGGGAGGGAAGGCCAGAAGAGACGCGATCCGTGACTGCCGCTTTGAATGCAGGGGGCCCGGAGCCGAGGAGGCAGGCAGATGAGACCGCGGACTGCAGTGCCGGCAGCCTGACTCCGGCGCCGGGCACCCCTTGGAGGCCTGGGGAGTTTTGCCCCCCTGTCCCCCCCTATTGGCAGCTCTGCTGGTGATTTCATTACTTCCTTCTGAACCTAATTTCTTTCATAGGTCAAAAAAAAAACACTCTTTTTTTTTTTATATGTATTTGTTTCAAAAATAGGCTCCTTTCAAATGTAGCTTTTACTGTTTTTATAATTTTTATATATAATTTTTAATTTAATTTTTGTTACATTTGTACCCTGCGCTTTCCCACTCATGGCAGGCTCAATGCGGCTTACATGGGGCAATGGAGGTTTAAGTGACTTGCCCAGAGTCACAAGGAGTTGCCTGTGCCGGGAATCAAACTCAGTTCCTCAGGACCAAAGTCCACCACTCTAACCACTAGGCCACTCCTCCACTGTGCAAATTCAATCCATTGATCATGAAGCCCTTATCTTAAAAGATTAATTCTGTTCCCAACAATGGTCTCTGTTTCACCTCCGGCTTTCTCAGGGTATTACTTATTTGGCATTGTGCTTATGCATTCTCGGTTTCATTAAAACGAGCGTCCACAGCGACTGAAAACAGAACAGGGTGCCAGGCAATGTGAGACCAGCACGGGACAAACGCTTTAGTTGGGTACCTTCGCAGAGACGGGGGGGGGGGGAGCGCCGGCGGCGGGGGGGGGGCAGAAGCGGTGGCAGGAGGGCGGCAGCAGGGAGGTGGTAGCGGCCGTGGGGGGGGGGGGGGGGCAGAAATGGCAGTGGTGGGGAGGTAGGCTCTGGCCTCCATCCCGTCGAGGTCTAGCTACGCACCTGGTACCCAGTTGGGAGCAGACCAAAGATAAAGTGCAGTTAACCTGCCGGGAAAGCAGAGACAGTTGCAAAGAGGAAAAGAAAAGGAAGAGAGTATGTGATGCTATCATAGGCAAAAGGATATTGGATAATCTAACAATGCCACATGATCTAGATGGCTAGATGTCTGGAGTGGCCTAGTGGTTAGGGTGGTGGACTTTGGTCCTGGGGAACTGGGGAACTGAGGAACTGAGTTGGATTCCCACTTCAGGCACAGGCAGCTCCTTGTGACTCTGGGCAAGTCACTTAACCCTCCATTGCCCCATGTAAGCCGCATTGAGCCTGCCATGAGTGGGAAAGCGCAGGGTACAAATGTAACAAAAATAAAATAGATAATATTGGAGATTCTACATGGAATGTTGCTACTATTGGACATTCTACATGGAATGTTGCTATTCCACTAGCAACATTCCATGTAGAAGGCTGCGCAGGCTTCTGTTTCTGTGAGTCTGACGTCCTGCACGTATGTGCAGGACGTCACACTCACAGAAGCAGAAGCCTGTGCGGCCACATTGGTGATCTGCAAGGGCCGACTTCTACATGGAATGTTGCTAGTGGAATAGCAAAATTCCATGTAGAATCTCAAATAGTAGCAACAGTGGAGGAGTGGCCTAGTGGTTAGGGTGGTGGACTTTGGTCCTGGGGAACTGAGTTTGATTCCCACTTCAGGCACAGGCAGCTCCTTGTGACTCTGGGCAAGTCACTTAACCCTCCATTGCCCCATGTAAGCCGCATTGAGCCTGCCATGAGTGGGAAAGCACAGGGTACAAATGTAACAAAAAAAATACACCTGGTAGCTGTAGAGATTATTACAAAGTTTGGTAGAAAGTCAGGGGGTTGGATTAAGTAAAGGATTTTTGCATGCTCATTTAACTAGGATGGTAGCAAACCAATATGAGAGGCAATAAAAGTTGACTTGTGTAACAGTCATCATCCTACAAGCAATCAAGTTTCTACATCTGGCTCCTGGAATATGTCCTAAGTGGTGTAAATCAAAAACTTACCTGGCAGACTGGCTTGGCCAATTGACCTTTATTTGCCATCATCTGCTACGCCACTATGCTGCATTTTCACCACTTATTTTCCTCAGGCGCTAGAAATACATAACCAGATCATTCACTCCACAGGTGGCTGCATATAATATTGAACTGAAAAGTTTGGGGCTCGTGTGCTGATAAAAGGTGTTGGACCAGTCTAAATTATTATTGTAATTAAGCTCAAGTCAATTTATTTTTCCAAATTTGTTTCCCTGTGGATATAGCACAGTGTGACCCACACATGCATATTTTGCTTAGACAAAAACCGACAGTTTAATAAGTTTAAATTAGGTTGCCATGGACACTAAAAGCCTGAAAGCTGAAAGTCGGTTTATGAAGGACCCTGCACAATCAGAGGTCACCGGGTTTTACCCTGACCTCCCACACAGAGAGGAATTATGCTCTGAAAGGTCCGCCTTAATACACACAATAGATTTAGCTGTCAACTGCATTAGAAACGAGGCAATTTACCTCCATCATTGCTTCTCTAATACATAATGATTAATTGAAATGATGCAGTTAAAATGACATTATTTCGGTTCATTTTAGCAGAATGAAAAGTATTAGGTGATCACAACCTGATTGTTACTGAAGAAATTACTATTGTTTGTTATAGTGGTAGTTTTTCAGAATAACATCTAGGGAACAATTGAAAATGTCTAATCTAGACGCTTCAAATTATTCCTATATTTAGTGGGAAAGGGGGTGGGACGAATATGCCGCCTTTATGTGGTTTGTATATAGTCGCTTAGGGGCCCTTATACTAAGGCACATTGAAAAATGGCCTGCGCTGGTGTAGGCGCATGTTTTGGACGCCAAAAATGGCCATGCGGCAAAATTAAAACCAGTGCAAGTCTATTTTCGGCATGAGACCTTACTGTGACCCACTGACTTAGCAGTAAGGTCTCACGCATTAACCGGGTGGTAATCGTCAGCGCATGTACACTGCCGATTATTATTATTAGAATTTGTATAGCGCTACAAGACGCACGCAGCGCTGAACACCTGACACAGAGAGACTGTCTCTGCTCAATAGAGCTTACAATCTAAAATAACACAGACAGACAAGACAATTAAGGGCAAGGGAAGTACTGGGTGAGAAGGAACAAGGGGGGGGGGGGGGGAGGCAAATGAGTAGTGGCTAGGAGCCAAAAGCAGCAGTGAAAAGGTGGGTTTTCAGCATAGATTTGAAAACAGGTAGAGATGGAGCTAGACGTACAGGCTCAGGAAGCTTATTCCAGGCATAAGGTGCCATGAGAGAAAAGGAGCGAAGCCTGGACTTAGCAGTGGAGGAGAAAGGGGACAACAAGAGAGATTTGTCCAGTGAGTGGAGTTCACGGGGAGGAATGTAGGGAGAGATGAGAGTGGAGAGTGGGGGGCTGCAGAGTGGATGCATTTAAAGCTCAGTACGAGAAGTTTGAACTGTATACGGAAGCGGACAGGGAGCCAGTGAAGTGACTTGAGGAGTGAGCTAGTGTGGGTATAACGATTTTGGCGGAAAATAAGCCGTGCTGCAGAATTTTGGACAGACTGGAGAGGAGAGAGATGTCTGAGCGGAAGACCAGTGAGAAGTAAATTGCAATAAGCCAAGCGAGAGGTGACAAGAGTGTGGATAAGGGTTTTGGCCACCGAGTAAGCGCCACACGGTAGAAAATTTCTACCATGTGTTTTGAACGTGCATCAAAAATGGAATTCCCGCCTGGGGCACGCTGTAGCCGGGTGGTAGTTCCAATTTGAAGTGTGTTGTATGCATGTAGGCACCTACGTGCCTTAGTAATAGGCAGGGGTGTAGCCAGACCTCGAAGTGGGAGGGGGCCAGAGCCCAAGGTGGAGGGGCACATTTTGGTCACTGCACCGCCGCCGCCCCTCCGCTGCCCACTGCCACCGCTGCAAATATCCTGGTTGGCAGGGGTTCCCAACCCCAACCATCTGAAGGCTTCATCCAGCGGTGGTCTGCCCTGCTCTCTCTTCCCCTCACATCCGGCATGCTCAATTTCACTAAAAGGAGCGTGCCTGACGTGAGGGGAAAAGAGAGCAGGGCAGACAATGCGGCGGCGCAGACCAGCACTGGACGAGGACCCAGAGCAAATTTGGGGGGCCCAGGCCCCCGTGGCCCCACCTAGCTATGCCACTGGTAAAGGGGCCCCTTAGTTTGTACCTGCGGCAATGGAGAGTTAAGGGGTCCTTTTACTAAGCTGCAGTAAAAGGGGGCCTGCGCTAACGTCAGCGTGTTTTTGACGTGTGCTGAGGCCCCCTCTTACAGCATCGGGTAAAAAGGAGTCTGTTGCTCTGGAAAATAAATGGCTGTGTGGTAAGTGAACCACTTGCCGTGCGGCCATTTTGGGGGAGCACTTACCGCCACCCATTCAGGTGGCGGTAAGGGCTCTGGCGCCAACCTGGTGGTAACCGGGCAGCACATGGGCTACTGGACAACCTAACCAGAATGATGAAATTGTATTTATTTGGATTTATTTACTGCATTTTTGAAGAAATTCATCCAAGGCAGTGCACAACAAGATCAATCTGAACACAGGTAATATAAAATATCAACAGAAAAAAATATATATATACTAGTAAGAAATGCCCATTTCGGAAAAAAATGAAATGGGAGCTAGCAAGGTAATTTCCCGCCCACCATTCTCCCTCCCTCCCTCCGTCCCTCAGTCACTTGGTTGCGAGTTTCTGATTAAAGTTCGCAGCACTGTCCCCGCTGCTGTCACTGAATCTCTGGAACTCGTGCGTTGTGCTTTCCCCGCCCTCTACGTCATCGCGTTTTGACGCAAGGGCGGAGGTACACTGACTGCAGGCCCGTCCCACCCTCTGTGTCATCGCGTTTTGACGCGAGGGCGGAGCTACACTGACTGCAGGCCAAACCGGATATCTCGGGCGCCTCAAGTTTCCGGTTTGAGGCTTCATTGGAACGTTGGAGGTGCCTTTTATATATATAGATATTCAAATAACAGTACATGTGACCCATAAGTAGGCAATAACAGAGTTAATGAACCTCTTGTCTGTGAAATATGCATTTATTAATATTTAAAAAATCAGTATGATACTCACATTATATGATCCAGTAATACAAGTGTTTTTCACAATCTAATAAGAATGAAATATACTCTGAAAGTGATAAAAATTCATAAAGCATCACATCACAAGCTGCAAAGCTGATTATATCAGAATTAATTTCCTTATTCTTTGATATAGTTTGCAATAAATTACATATTTAAAAGATACAGAGAAACATGGTACAATGGCATTTTGAAATATTCTTCCTTGATCATTCAGGAACATTTGTCCATTTTATTCTCATTCTACAGGTGAAGTTTTAATTACAATAGTTATGTAAATTATGTTTGCATAATCATGTTTGAAACTTTATATGGATCAGATTTTCCACCTACATTCGAGTTCAGACCTTCCCTTTACCACTGTCTAAAGCAATATTTTTCTCACTAAAGGGTCCTTTTACCAAGGTGCGCTGAAAAATGGCCTGCGCTGGTCTAGACTTGTGTATTGGATGTGCACAGGTTCATTTTTCAGCATGCCTGCAAAAAAGGCATTTTTAATGAACGTGCATAAGTATTGCCATACTGGGAAAGACCAAAGGTCCATCGAGCCCAGCATCCTGTTTCCAACAGTGGCCAATCCAGGTCACAAATCCCCGGCAAGATCCCCAAAATGTACAAAACATTTTATACTGCTTATCCCAGAAATAGTGGATTTTCCTCGTCCATGTGTGGCAAAATAAATATCAGCACGCGACCATTTTGGGCCTGAGACCTTACCGCCACCTATTGACTTAGCGGTAAGGTCTCACGCATTAACCGGGCAGTAATCATCAGCACGCGTACACAGACGATTACCGACCTGTTAGCGCCACACAGTAGAAAATCGAAATTCTTTTCTGCCATGCATATTGCACATGCATAGAAATTAGAATTACCACCAGAGGCACACAGTAGCCAGGCGGTAGTTTTAATTTGATGCGCGTTGTACGCACATAGGCTCCTACGCGAATTAATAAAAGGGCCTCTAAGGGGTCCTTTTACTAAGGTGTGCTAAATGATAAGATGTCCATAGGAATATAAATGGCATCTTCTCATGTAGAAAGTGCTAATCATTAGTGCATGCTAAATCTGTTTGCACATCTTAGCAGTGGCGTAGCTACGTGGGGCCACAGGGGCCTGGACCCCCCTGCCGACGACCGTCTCGACCTCCCCTCCCGCCGCCATCATCGCCATGGGCTACCTTTGCTAGCGGGGGAACCCAATCCCCGCCAGCCGAGGTCCTCTTCTTCCCGTGAAGGCTTCGTTCTGTTTCTGACGTCCTGCATGTTGCAGAAACAAGATGGCAGGATGTCAGAAACAGAACGAAGCCTTCGTGGGAAGAAGAGGGCCTCAGCTGGCGTGGATTGGGGTCCCCCGCCAGCAAAGGTAGCCCACGGCGGCGGTGGAGGGTCATCGTCGGGAGGGGTGTCGAGAGGGTCGTTGGCAGGGGTCGTCAAAGTCGTTGCTGTTGGTGGTGGTGGTGGTGGGGGCGGTGCCTGGGGGGCCTAAAATGTGCCCCCTCTCCTCGGGCTCTGGACCCCCCTCCCGCCTAAGTCTGGCTACGCCTCTGCATCTTAGTAAAAGGACTCCTAAATCATTTTCTGGCTCTTGCTCAATTAGAAAAGATGATTTTCACACCATAGAATTTGACTGGTCAATATTCAGCCAGTGGCAGTCAGTGTTTGAGACTACTACTACTACTATTTAGCATTTCTATAGCGCTACACAAACATAGAAGAAAGACAGTCCCTGCTCAAAGAGCTCACAATCTAATAGACAAAAAAAAAAAATAAAGTAAGCAAATCAAATCAATTAATGTGAACGGGAAGGAAGAGAGGAGGGTAGGTGGAGGCGAGTGGTTACGAGTCAAAAGCAATGTTAAAGAGGTGGGCTTTCAGTCTAGATTTAAAGGTGGCCAAGGATGGGGCAAGACGTAGGGGCTCAGGAAGTTTATTCCAGGTGTAGGCTGCAGCGAGACAGAAGGCGTGAAGTCTGGAGTTGGCAGTAGTGGAGAAGGGAACAGATAAGAAGGATTTATCCATGGAGCGGAGTGCACGGGAAGGGGTGTAGTGAAGGACGAGTGTGGAGAGATACTGGGGAGCAACAGAGTGAGTACATTTATAGGTTAGTAGAAGAAGTTTGAACAGGATGCGAAAACAGATAGGAAGCCAGTGAAGCGACTTGAGGAGAGGGGTAGTATGAGTAAAGTGACCCTGGCGGAAGACGAGACGGGCAGCAGAGTTTTGAACCGATTGGAGAGGGGAGAGGTGACTAAGTGGGAGGCCAGCAAGAAGCAGATTGCAGTAGTCTAAACGAGAGGTGACAAGGGTGTGGATGAGGGTTTTGGTAGAGTGCTCGGAAAGAAAGGGGCGGATTTTACAGACGTTGTAAAGAAAGAAACGACAGGTCTTGGTGATCTGCTGGATATGAGCAGAGAAGGAGAGAGAAGAGTCAAAGATGACCCCAAGGTTTCGAGCTGAGGAGACAGGGAGAATGAGAGAGCCATCAACAGAAATAGAAAATGGGGGGAGTGGGGAGGTGGGTTTGGGGGGAAAAATGAGAAGCTCGGTTTTGGTCATGTTTAATTTCAAGTGGCATTGAGACATCCAGACAGCAATGTCAGACAAGCATGCTGAAACTTTGGTTTGGATGCAAGGTGAGATATCAGGGGTAGAAAGATAGATTTGGGACTCATCAGCATAGAGATGGTAGGAAAAGCCATGGGATGAGATTAATGAACCAAGGGAAGAAGTGTAGATAGAAAAGAGGAGGGGACCAAGAACAGAACTCTGAGGTACACCGACAGGCAGAGGGATAGAAGTAGAAGAGGATCCACCAGAGTGAACACTAAAGGTGCAGAGGGAGAGGTAGGAAGAGAACCAGGAAAGGACAGAGCCTTGGAATCCAAGTGAGGACAGGATATCGAGGAGTATGCTGTGATCAACAGTGTCAAAAGCAGCGGAAAGATCAAGAAGAATGAGGATGGAATAGAGACCTCTGGATTTAGCCAGTAATAGGTCATTGGAGACTTTAGTAAGCGCAGTTTCGGTTGAGTGGAGAGGGCAAAAACCAGATTGTAGTGGGTCAAGAATAGCATGTGAGGAGAGACAATCAAGGCAGCGGTGGTGAACAGCACGCTCAAGTAATTTGGAGAGAAAAGGGAGGAGGGAGATGGGTCGGTAATTAGAGGGACAAGTAGGGTCGAGTGAAGGCTTCTTAAGGCAAGGTGTGACCACAGCATGTTTAAAGGCAGTAGGGACAGTTGCAGTGGAAAGTGAGAGGTTGAGAATGTGACAGATAAAAGGAATAAGAGCAGGAGAGATGGCATTAAGAAGGTGGGTGGGAATGGGATCAGAGGAACAGGTGGTACATTTTGAGGAAGAAAGGAGAAGTGTAGTTTCCTTTATAGTAACTTCAGGAAAGGATATTTAGTTCTGGGACATAACCAGCAACCAGCATTGCATATTCGGTTCATGGGTGACCACCAGAAGTTATCCAGGTACTGCTGATGTTGAACAGTTATGCAGATAACTACCTGTTAACTTAGGTCAGTCTATTTTTTTTTTTTAATCTTGAGCATCATTACTGTTGGCTGTGCCCGGAAGACTCCCAATTTCTTCCCAAACTGCCCATCTAGTGCTGCGTTGGTCTGTGTTGGTCTGCATGGATTTTGAGTGGCATTATCAGGGTAAGTGCTGCTGAAAATCTGTGTTAGACCCAATGAGCAGGAGTTATCTTTAGCTGCTTCTACCCAGATTACTCTAGCTATTGCTCAAACTTTAGCTGTCGACATTGGGTTTATGAATTAGATACTGTGGAACCTAATGCACTTGATATAGCTGTAGAATGGAAAGTGTAATTTTGGAAAATAACTGGGTGCTTGCAATTTATTTGATTTATGTTTGTTTGTAACCGAAAAGAAGTGAGTATTTGGGTGTTTGATATGTAAGCAGCCGCTCTCTTGTGCCTTACTTGGGTTGAGAATCAACAGAGTATTCCTCTGATGCAGCTCACAGCAAAACAAGTGGCCCTTGTCAGGATGTATGCAACAGTACTATAGACTGTGATGTAATTTAGTGGATTTGGGGGTCTTTTTACTAAGGAGCGCTGAAAAAAGGCCAGCACTGGTGTAGACACATGTGTTGGACGCTCACAGGTCCATTTTTCAGCGCACCTGCAAAAAAGGCCTATTTTGGCCGAAAATGGACGTGTGGCAAAATGAAAATTGGTGCGCATCTATTTTGGGCCTGAGACCTATTCACCCGTTCACTTATTAGTAAGGTCTCACGCGTTAACCAGACGGTATTCGTCAGCGTGCATACAATGCCGATTACCGCCTGGTTAGCGCCACGCGCCGAAAAATTAAAATATATTTTCCAGCGCGCGTACTGGACACACATAAAAAATGAAATTACCATCCAGGCCACGCAGTAGCCGGGCTAGTAGATCCAAACTGGCGCACTTTGGGCACATGTAGGCACCTACGCAGTTTAGTAAAAGGGCCCCTAGTAATGTAAGAGATTGAATCTTCCCATATTGGAAAATTTTGTCACGGGAGAACGCCATCTGTACTGTTGCAGCTAAGTCTTTGGTTTTTAATTTTAAAGCCTCATATGTGGACTTCTCCTCCAGTAAGCAGCTGCTGAAAGACTGGTATTTTTATATAGACCTTTTTGGAAGGAGTGTTTTCTCCATTGTGGATTATGAATTTTAGTGGAGTTTTTCTTCCTGGTTTTTTTTCCATATTTCTTTTGTTACATTTTTGTGGACTTCTTTTGCATTTACTGCATAGAGGATTTTTTGCTGGAACTGATGATAATATAATTACCTCAGTTTGAACCCTGACATTGGATCTTGGGGTTTTGAGGATTTTTTTGGTAAATTCCACTGTAAACGGTAACAAGTTTTGGTTTCCAGACTTTTGGCGTCTGCCACTGTATAACAAACCTTTTATGATTTTGTGATAAGTAATTGAGTGTGGTAGCCGTGTTAGTCCACTCTTAAGGTTATCAATAGAAATCAAACAAAATAAAACATGGAAAAGAAAATAAGATGATACCCCTCACCTATCCACACCCATCCTGTTAGAATATCAATGATATGCTTTGATGTCCCCATACATACTTCCTTCCCACCCTGTCAGACTGTCATAGTAATGCTTGAATGTTTTCACTTATATACACTCTCAGCTAGCACATTTGCTTATTTCCGATCTGAGGAAGAAGGGCAACCTTCGAAAGCTAATCAAGAAATGTATTAAGTTATGTCCAATAAAAAAGGTATCATCTTATTTTCTTTTCCATGTTTTATTTTGTTTGAGTTCTATAGATTCTACATGGAATGTTGCTATTCCACTAGCAACATTCCATGTAGAAGTCGGCCCTTGTAGATCACCAATGTGGCCGCACAGGCTTCTGCTTCTGTGAGTCTGACGTCCTGCACGTACGTGCAGGACGTCAGACTCACAGAAACAGAAGCCTGCGCAGCCTTCTACATGGAATGTTGCTAGTGGAATAGCAACATTCCATGTAGAATCTCCAATAGTAGCAACATTCCATGTAGAATGTCCAATAGTATCTATTTTACTGTCATAGTAATGCTTGAATGTTTTCACTTATATACATTGTCAGCTAGCACATTTGCTTATTTCCGATCTGAGGAAGAAGGGCAACCTTCGAAAGCTAATCAAGAAATGTATTAAGTTATGTCCAATAAAAAAGGTATCATCATCTTATTTTCTTTTCCATGTTTTATTTTGTTTGATTTCTAGTGATACAGTGGTGGAAATAAGTATTTGATCCCTTGCTGATTTTGTAAGTTTGCCCACTGACAAAGACATGAGCAGCCCATAATTGAAGGGTAGGTTATTGGTAACAGTGAGAGATAGCACATCACAAATTAAATCCGGAAAATCACATTGTGGAAAGTATATGAATTTATTTGCATTCTGCAGAGGGAAATAAGTATTTGATCCCCCACCAACCAGTAAGAGATCTGGCCCCTACAGACCAGGTAGATGCTCCAAATCAACTCGTTACCTGCATGACAGACAGCTGTCGGCAATGGTCACCTGTATGAAAGACACCTGTCCACAGACTCAGTGAATCAGTCAGACTCTAACCTCTACAAAATGGCCAAGAGCAAGGAGCTGTCTAAGGATGTCAGGGACAAGATCATACACCTGCACAAGGCTGGAATGGGCTACAAAACCATCAGTAAGACGCTGGGCGAGAAGGAGACAACTGTTGGTGCCATAGTAAGAAAATGGAAGAAGTACAAAATGACTGTCAATCGACAAAGATCTGGGGCTCCACGCAAAATCTCACCTCGTGGGGTATCCTTGATCATGAGGAAGGTTAGAAATCAGCCTACAACTACAAGGGGGGAACTTGTCAATGATCTCAAGGCAGCTGGGACCACTGTCACCACGAAAACCATTGGTAACACATTACGACATAACGGATTGCAATTCTGCAGTGCCCGCAAGGTCCCCCTGCTCCGGAATGCACATGTGACGGCCCGTCTGAAGTTTGCCAGTGAACACCTGGATGATGCCGAGAGTGATTGGGAGAAGGTGCTGTGGTCAGATGAGACAAAAATTGAGCTCTTTGGCATGAACTCAACTCGCCGTGTTTGGAGGAAGAGAAATGCTGCCTATGACCCAAAGAACACCGTCCCCACTGTCAAGCATGGAGGTGGAAATGTTATGTTTTGGGGGTGTTTCTCTGCTAAGGGCACAGGACTACTTCACCGCATCAATGGGAGAATGGATGGGGCCATGTACCGTACAATTCTGAGTGACAACCTCCTTCCCTCCGCCAGGGCCTTAAAAATGGGTCGTGGCTGGGTCTTCCAGCACGACAATGACCCAAAACATACAGCCAAGGCAACAAAGGAGTGGCTCAGGAAGAAGCACATTAGGGTCATGGAGTGGCCTAGCCAGTCACCAGACCTTAATCCCATTGAAAACTTATGGAGGGAGCTGAAGCTGCGAGTTGCCAAGCGACAGCCCAGAACTCTTAATGATTTAGAGATGATCTGCAAAGAGGAGTGGACCAAAATTCCTCCTGACATGTGTGCAAACCTCATCATCAACTACAGAAGACGTCTGACCGCTGTGCTTGCCAACAAGGGTTTTGCCACCAAGTATTAGGTCTTGTTTGCCAGAGGGATTAAATACTTATTTCCCTCTGCAGAATGCAAATAAATTCATATACTTTCCACAATGTGATTTTCCGGATTTAATTTGTGATGTGCTATCTCTCACTGTTACTAATAACCTACCCTTCAATTATGGGCTGCTCATGTCTTTGTCAGTGGGCAAACTTACAAAATCAGCAAGGGATCAAATACTTATTTACACCACTGTAAGTAATTGAAATCACCCATTATTATAGTGTTGCCAAATTTGCTGCTTGCATAATTTCTGCTAACATTTCATCATCTGTTTTAATGTTCTGGCCTGGCCAGCATTCTTTTTCCCTTCACATATGGAATTTCTATCCATGTTACTATCTGTTTCCTGCTGAATTTTTATTGTTTTATTCTCAATTCCCTCCAATTTGATCTACCCTACCATTGCAATATAATTTGTACCTTGGTAACATCCATTGAATAGCTGGTATTTTTTTGTCCCCTAAACACATACGGGCTTAACTTTGGCTTCTAGAACCTCCCTACTACATTTTCCTATGTCATTGATACCCACACGTATCGAGAGAGCTGGCTCCTCCATAACAATGTCTAAAATCTTACCTAGGTGATGCCTGAGTTCTGCTACCTTTGCACTAGGCAGATATGTGACCAAGCAATCCTCATGTCCACCAGCCACCCAACCCTCTATATACCTAATGACTGAATCTCCTACTAAAACATCCTCATTTTTCCCACTCTGGCAGATGCTTCCAGAGACACATCATCAGTGTGAGAGAATATTGCACCTCCTGGGTATGGGATGATTTTTTACCTCTCCAAGGTGATGCTCTCCCTTCAGGTGATCTTTCTGTCAGAGGTTGCCAGGTTGCAGGTGGAACTTTTCTATCATGTCCCTGTAAGTTACCTCTGTATACCTCTCTGTCTCAGATCATCAATCTGCTACTCTAGGCTCCAGGGATCAGACTTGTTCCGAGTACACTAAGGGGTAAATTCTACAAGTGGTGGCTAAAGAAATTGGCACCGAAAAATCCCGCATAAGCATTATTCTATAAGCCATGCCTAAAGTTTGGTGCGGTTTATAGAATATACACTTAAACGAAAAGACGCGTGCAAATTTGGGAGTGGCCATTTGCACCAGTGCCCACACCTAAATTTACATGCAGAGCACCATTATTCTGTAATTATGCAAGTGTCTTAAAATCACATCCCTGATCTGTCCCAAAAGTGCCCATGACCCACCCAGGTGTGGAGGGTTGTAATTCTGTATATGTACCCCAAGTGCAGAAAAGGTTGGCCCCCAGCTCTGGATGAGCATTCTAAGCCAGAAACGTGCAAGAAGAAACTTGAGGAACAAAAAAAAGATATATTCTAGAGAACAGGACAGACAGGAGAGGTGATACAGACAGACATTTACATTCTTGAAAGATTAATGTATAAGAAGCAAACTTTTTCCCAAACAAAATACACTTTAGAACTAGGGTGCATGTTATGAAGCTACAAGGAAGTAGACTCAGGATCAACATTAGCAATATTTTTTTTTATAGAAAGGGTAGTGGATACCTGGAATGTTCAAGAGGCAAAGGAGACTAAACATAAGATGGAATTCAAAAAAGCATGTTAAAACAAAGCATTTGAGTAACTTGCATGGAACAGTATTGGGCAGATGGGGATGTGAAGGATAACCTGCAGGGCAAGGAAGCTACCACCAAAATGAAGACTTCTTAAACTGGGGCACTCTTGAGCAGCAAGGAAGATGACAGCTTGAATGGTGAGATGCTCTACGCATGGCTTACATTGATGATTCAGCCCTTAGCAAACTGATTTTTCATACTTAAGCACAGCACGCAAACAAGACCCACTGTCCCCCAATTCTACTACAAAGACCTTGTGTGAAGAGTAATGGGTGTTGCAGGTCACCATGATGAATGTCAATCACACTACTAGTTTAGATATTAAAACTAAGTTCGCTAAACTAAATACTGTGACGGCTTTTCTAAATCACCTGGAGCAGCAGGAGATTCGGCTCACTAGTGGAAAGTGAACTGCACAGAGCAGTAGTTAAACCCAAAAACCTTATTGGACAGACAAGATGGGCCTTTTTCAAGTGTTATCTTCCATTGTCTACTACGTACTACATTAATACTTAATAAGCATCTAACATGGCAGCAAACCTTCTTTGGTTGCTCCAGATCAACAGCACTAAGAACCACTTGATTCTGTTCCAGTTCTGCCTCCTGGAACAAAGAGCATCTCTGCTTTTTTTCTTCACATCTGTTCAGAATGCTAATTCTAAAATATTCTCCCCATGCCATGTTAGAGTTCCTTAGCAAATGGCTGTCTAAACGAGAACAGCAATTAGGCAAATTTGTGGAAGACAAAACATGCAGGATTTAATAGAATGGTAAGGAGAGTGGGATAATTTCATAGTTATGAAGGATGTAGCTGCCATCTTCCAATTAAAGGTATAAATCAATTATTCTGCACTTTAACGGACTATTTCTTTCTTTCGCAAAATGCAAAAATGGTAAGTGTAAGGCTCTGAAAGAAGGAAACAACCAATTTTTTTCACATAATTAAATGAAACTGCATACCCAATACCATTTAATGTGATTAACAGTTTATGTAGAAAACGGTTTAACAGAAGCCATTAAGAACTACATTAATATATGCAGTCTACGAGGAGGTAGATAAGAAGAGGAAGAGGCTAGACAGCTTGTTCTGCTGAAGATGCGGTATTGGGCGGCATCTTCATTGCAAGAGAGCAGTGCAGAATTATTATCTTGTCTTTTGTAAGTTGGGAATATTTTGGCTGCATTCCAAAGTGGAAAAGCTAACTGTCATTTTAACACAACTGGCTACTCAATTATTAAGTTTGGCTAGCTGGAAAGCAATGAAAGTTGCTCTTCTCTAGCACATCGGTTAGAATTCAGCACCATAAAATATCATTCAATTCCATAGTGTTGGTTATATAACTTTGTAAATGGGCCAGCTTGCGCTTCTGTGCCAAGTGTTGCACACTGTCTTATAAGCATCTAGGTTTGAATGAGTATGTTGCTGCTCCCTGGATCAACTAAAGATGATGTAGGAGGCATCCATGACTCCCAGAGGAGGATGATATGGCAATACCTAGTGGTAAGACATAAAAGAGGAAATTCTATATATGGTGCCTTAAAAAATTGGCGCTGTAAAACCACACAGTTAGGCTGATTCTTTAGGCGTAGTTTATAGAATATGCGTTTATGCCGTTCTTGCAACTAAAATTTAGGTACACCCACTTAGGCCACCTAAAACCAAGCCTAAGTACCTGCGCCTAAGTTAGGCGCAGATTGGGTGTATTCTATAATAGTGCACATAGTTTTTCTGAAACATCCACAACCCGCCCATTCCATGCCCCCTTTTCAACTGTGCGCATTAGAATTTACGTTCACCGTGTTATAGAATACACCTAGAAAGCTGTGTGTATAAATTTTAATTAAAGTCAATTAGTTCCACTAATTGGTTAAGTACCAATTATCAGTGCTGATTAGCTTGTTAATCAATTAAGTTTTGCGCGCAATACGGCCATGTGGCCAAATTAGCAGGTACAACTTAAGGCACCATATATAGAATTTGGGGGAGGTCCATAATCGTTGAGCTTAGGCGACTGGCTACTGATAGTAGCTGAAATAAATGGTCTGAGTTGAGAGGAAGATATAAAATATGGGAAAACCACCTGGTAGTTGCAAATAAAGGCATTTAGCACTGTAGGAGCAGAAGAAAGCTGCCAGGAAAAATATATTGTGAGGCTGATATTCAGCCCGCGGGAGGCAGCCCACCTAAGTGCTACAATCGGTGCTGACCCTGGATATTCAATGCCAGGCCATTTCCGGTGACCGGCATTGAATATACGGAGTATTCTTGGCCGGCTCAAACTTAAACGCTATGTCAATATTCAGCACTGAAGCACAAAGGCAGACGGTCTGCAAACTCCAAGGTGGAAAGCAAAAAGAGCAAATCGTTTAAAAGTAAAATGTAATTTATTTTTAAACAGTATAGCAATACTTATATACATACAAACAGCCCGACACAGGCCGTGTTTCGCCCAACTGGGCTGCTTCAGGGGCTATACAAGAGTCCTTTGCTACCAAATATGAGGCAAATGGAGAATGTCCTGTCAATAAATATACGAAGGATTGATTTGATCTAAAAAAACAGCTGAATCAGAGACGCCAAAACATAATCCGCTGACATAAAGCCAGTACTATGGTCTCATATCTCTGAGGTTTTTCAGCAACCTTCGTGTAAAAAATGAAATTACCACCCAGGCCACGTGGTAGCTGGGCAGTAACTCCGAATTGATTCACGTTGGGCATGCATAGGCGCCTACGCAGCTTAGTAAAATGGCCCCTTAGTTGGATGTTTCTCATGATGTGGGCTGGATTGTTTGACTGATTTCCTTTGGATACGATGAATGTATATTGTGATTTGCACTATGTAATTATATTCAAATCTTATAAATAAAAATAGAAGGTATCATCCTTAATGCACGAGGCGATGAGTTCCTTAGTATAGGCCCACAGCCTATAATAGTTTTACATCTAGTGTTTTGTAATCAAAGCTCCGATGTTCCTGGTATTAGCATTCTCAATTCTGATTCAGAACTTAAACTCCATCTAGGAACATAAACAACTACAAAATTACCCAAATATCCTGGTGCCAACCCATATAAAATTTTAAAAACCAATATTAAAATTTTTACATCTATCCTCGCTTTTAGTGGCAACAAATAAAAGTTTATCAAATACGGTGTGACATGTTCAGTATAACTACCCCCAAATCATTTTTACTGCTACATTCTACAATACCTGAATCCTACAGATTTGCCTATCAGATAGACCCAGGACTATTACATAAGAATAGTCATACTGGGTCAGACCAATGGTCCATCTAGCCAAGTATCCTGTTTCCAACAGTGGCCAATCCAAGCCACAAGTACTTGGCAGAAACCCAAATAGTAACAACATTCCATGCTACCAATCCCAGGGCAAGCAGTGGCTTCCCCATGTCTATCTCAATAGCAGACTATGGACTTTTCCTCAAGGAACTTGTCCAAAGCTTTTTTAAACCCAGATATGCTAACTGCTATTACCACATCCTCCAGCAAAGAGTTCCACAGCTTAACTGTTTGTTGAGTGAAAAAATATTTCCATGTAATTTTGTCAAATGTCCCTAGTCTTTGTACTTTGTGAAAGAGTTCAGTTCTCTGGCTTCCTCCTTTCTCCCTCTCACTTCTGTGGACCACGGAACACTGCACCACGGCAGGCATATCTAAATTAATTTGTGCTGTGTCACCTGCATGTCGCTGCTGCTCTGACGATATTGCTAGTGGGGCCCATGGCAGCTGCCCTGTTTATTCCCCCTCTAACACCAACCCTGTCTACGAGAAGCACTTTTTCTTCTCTTGACCCTATACCTTCTTCCTAGCTGAAGTGTTCTGGCATGGCCTTCTTCCATTAGCATTACAAAAAGGTTTAAATCTGACCCATTTTAAAGAAAATTTCTCTTGATCCATCTCTCTCAAGTAGCTACAGACTTGTTTATAGTCTTTGTTTCCTTTCAAAATTATTAGAAAAAGTAGACTTTAATCAACTTCTCACACTTTAAAAAATCCTCCATTCTGCATTCATGCCAATCTGGTTTTCTCACTAACCACAGACCCAAGACCACCATCATTGCTTTCCTTTGTGAAATTCCCTCTATCCTAAACTCTGGTGATATTGTTCTTGTAGTTTCACTTGATTTGTGTACAGATTTTGACTTAGTTGATCATGCTCCACTGTTAATCCATTTTTCTGATATTGGTTTAGGTGGTATCGTTCTTGAATAGTTACCTTCCTACTTGGCACATCGTTCTTTCTCTGTTCACATTTTTTCTCAGGTTTCTGATCCACAGATTATCTTGTGGGGCCCCTCAGGGCTTCATTCTCTCCTCTTTGTTATTCAACACTTTTCTCAGTCCTCTTGTAACTCTGGTCCAAGACTAACATTAAGGCACTCTATTATGCAGATGACATTTTATTGATCTTCCCTACATCACTGATTTCCCCAAATCTTCAACCATTCCAATTATGCTTACCTGCATTTTTGACTGATTGCATACTCTTAAAATGGTTATTAACCCAGACAAAATAATGACTTGTTGGATTACAGGCTCTTATCCCAAACCCACACTTGTCCCAACCTTATTTAATATCCCCATGCAACCTATAACCTCCTTCAACTATTTAGGAATAATCTTTGATTCCGATCTCTCTTTTCAGGATCAGATCTCTCACTTGCTTAAACTTGTCTTTCTCTCTCTTCACAGACTTTGGTTAGTCCGCAGCTTTCTCAGCCCATCAACTCTCCACACACTTGTTCAAGCTTTTCTCATATCAAGATTAGATTACTGCAATCCTGTCTACACGGGTATCACTAGACATCAACTTCATTGCCATGAGTGTTTACAAAATATCGCTGCCCAATTTCTCTGCCAAGCATGGAAGTCTGACCATGCGACATCTCTTCTACATCAGTTGCATTGAATTCAAGATTCTCTGTCTTACCATACCATTTGAATACTTTTTTTTACCTATCAAATATAGTCATCCCATATACTCCTAGCCACTCTCTTTGTTCTTTGGATTCCCACCATGTAGTTCTTCCAGCCCCTAAAATAGCCCGATATAAATCAACTAGAAAGTCTGCATTTTCTTTTTGGCCCCATGATTGTGAAATATTCTCCCTCCTTATATTTGGTCTAAATCAGTGCTTTTTTTGTAGGAAAAAAGGTACCGGTACTCATTATGGGCGGAGGTACCATCTATGGCTCCACCCCTGTGGTAGCCATACCCACAGTAGCCACACCCCTTGTACCAGCCATGGTGCATATAAGCAGTATCACTGAAAATACTATATCAGTATAGGAGAACAAAATAACTTGTGATTTTTTTATTATAAATAATTTCTGTAAGCTGTAACAGCTCCAGTATACCCAGTGCAAAAAAAGACAGCAGATATAAATTCTCAAATTGGACATATTCCAAACAGTAAAATGAAAATAAAATGGTTTTTTTCTACCTTTGTTGTCTGGTGACTTTGTTTTTCTGATCATGTTGGCCCCAGTCTCTGATTCTGCTGCTCTCTATCTGTTCCCTTAACTCCATTTCCAGGGCTTCCTTTCCATTTATTTCTTTACTTTCCTCCTTTCTTCTTCATTTGCTGCCCTACATTCATAGGTAAAAGCTGGGTCCTCTGCGGACTTGACTGGAGGAGGTATAGAGTGGATCCAGCTTTTGCCTATTTTATCCATCCATGTTCAGTTTTTCTCCTCTTTTCCCTTTCCCTCATCTCGTCAGTATGCATCTCTGTTCTCTTTCCATCCATGTCCAGAATTTCTCCTCTCTCCCCAAAATCCATGTACATCTCCTCCTCTATCTTCCCTCCCTTTCATCCATGTCCAGAATTTCTCCTCTCCCCCTGGATGGAGTCATCCATGTGCATCTACTTCCTATGTTTCCCTTCCCTCCATCCATGTCCAGTATTTGTGCTCTCTCCCTTCCCCTCCAACTGTGTGCATCTCCTTCCTCTGTCTTTCCTTCCCTCCAACATTGCCCTCCACTCCATCCGTATCCAGCATTTCTCCTCTGTCCCCCCTCCATCCATGTGCATCTCCTTCCTTTTCCCTCTCGTCCATCCATGTCCAGCATTTCTCCTGCCCTTCCCTCCATCCATCCATGTCCAGCAACTCTGCTCTCTCCCCTGCCCTCTCCTCCCATCCATGTCCAGCGATTCTCCTCTGCCCTCACCTCCCATCTATGTCCAGCGATTCTCTTTTGCCCCTGTCCTCCCCTCCCAACTATGTTCAGTGAGTCTCCTTTCTCCCCTGCCCTCCCCTCCATGTCCAGCGATTCTCTCCTCTGCCCTCCCCTGCTCTCCCCTCCCATCCATATCCAGTGATTCTCCTTTGCCCCTATCCTCCCCTCCCATCCATGTTCAGTAACTCACCCCAGCCACCACCTGCCCCCCATTTCAGCCTTCATTGAGTTCCAGCCCCAGCCCCACCTGCCAGCCCTTAGTTCCCCAACAGCCCTGCTTTCTGTTCCTGCCACCCCATGTTTAAATCTTTTATTTTTTTTTACCTGAAGTCGCAGCGCTGGCATTAGTGAAAGCAGCATGCTCACCTCTAGCCTTCCCTTTCTTCCCTCTCAGTGACCCGCCCTCGCAGAAACAGGAAACTACGTCAGAGGAAGGCGGGACACTGAGAGGGAAGAAAGGGAAGGCTGCAGGCGAGCCTGCTGCCTTCACTAACGCTGGCGCTGCGACTTCAGGTAAAAAATTTAAATGTAAAACAAAATAATAGCTGAGGCGGTTCCCCACCCCAGTCAATTTTATACAACAGGAAAGACAAGAAATCAAGTCGGAGCAGCCGATATAGCATTCAATCCTGACAGACAACAGACTACTCTTTACTCACTATAAATTCTAAAAGTTTTCCTGGCTCAAAGAAAATATAATTAGTGGATTGAAAAGAAATATAACATTTACAAGGAAATTTAAGTATAAAGGACCCACCTAATTGTAGGACCCTTACTTTTAATAATAAAAAGTCTTTTCTTTTTCTTTGTGTCTCTCGAGAGAGATCAGGAAACACTTGAATTTTTGAGCCTAGGAAAGGTGTGGAGATGTGGCGAAAAAATAACCTAAATATATTGTTACGATCCAATTCTAATACAAACGAGACCAACAGTGTTGTCCTTTCTGTAATGACATCCATTGAACTTTCCAAAATCTGAGTTAGGTTCAAATCAGGTTGAGAAGGTTGTATATTATTAACTCGAGCTCCAGAAATGTATAACACCCTAGTAAGAGGAGGAAAAGCTTCTGAGGGAAGCCCCAGAACTTCAGTAAAGTATTTTTTTAACATTTCCTTAGCTGGAGTCAATGGAGATTTAGGAAAATTCAAAAAACGTAAATTATTCCTTCGTAATTGATTTTCCATATAGTCAATTTTTTTTCCCTTGAATAGTGTTTTAAATTTCAGTTCCTAGTTCTTGGATCATTAATGTGGACAAACAAATATATTTTCTTTACCTGATTGTTTTTTCTCAATATTGTATATTTCTTTAAATTCCAATTTATGTATATGGCATAAATGAAATGTTAAACTCAATAAACAAATAAAAAAAAAAAAATAAAAAAAATTTAAATGTGAGGCAGCAGGAACAGAAAGCAGGGCTGTTGGAGAGCTAAGGGTGGGCAGGTGAGCTGGCCCTGGGGAAAAAAAGGTGCCAGTACAGCGTACCGGCACAAAAAAAAAGCACTGGTCTGAATTATCCTTTTCAAAATGTAAAACTCTTCTTAAGATTTATTATTTTGAACTAGCTTTAAGTATATCTTCTTTTGAGTAGAACTAGTCGGGTTGCCTGGAATGACAAAATAACCCCTATCTCTTTTTTGCCCACTCTAGGTCTTTAGTGTGATTGACTTCTCTCCTGTCTTTTTAATGGTGCTGTTTTCATTTTTCTAATTTGATCTAATTGTGAACCGCAGTGACCTGTCTCCCAGATTTTGCAATATATCAAGCATGTTCAATAAACATAAACATACCTACCCCCGCCTAGTCACTAACTGCCCCCACCAATCTCATAATTCACCCACGTCACTATCCCCAACTACTCACTAGCCTACCCTCATCTTCTAATCTATTTCCTGCTTGCATAATCAATATGGATATATAGATAAATAAAACTACCCCACCCATCAACTGGCTCATCCACACCCACACAACTACTTCCCATCTACTAAAGAACTCCCTGATCCAACCCATAACCCATCTATATCCACTTGACTATCCCCGCTCACTCAATAACTAACCCATCCCTATTAATCCACTCAGCAACCCATTCATTAATCTCCCAACCATCTACCACTACCTCATCCCTCTTATTATTCCCCATCTACTAATACATCCTCAGCCACCTAACCATCCCCTTATTCACCTAACTACAGCAACCCTCCCTCCCCACCAATGCATATCTTTTATAGCTGCTTCTGTTTTTATTGCCATATATTCAAAAACAGCACTAGTTCAGCTGAGGTCACTGACTTCAGCTGAACCTCCAAGGTTTTAAAAATGACATCTACTGAGCTGAAGTAAATGAACTCAGTTGACCTGCTAAATGATCAGCACTGAAAAGAACGGAATCCAGTAAAGCTAAGAATAAGGAGCCTGGCCCTGACGGGTAACTTAGGATGTAGTTAGTTGAGTAGGGGATGGGCTAGTGAATCAGTGGGGTATTTCAGTGGATGGTGGAGTGCAGTTATTTGGCTGGAATAGAAAGTGGTAGGGTTTAGTTAATGGATGGCTAGGTCAGTTGTTTGTGAGGGGAGAATTTGGAGGGTGGAAGGTAGGACAGTGGATAGGTGGGGGTAGGTAGAACAGTGAGAAGGACTCAGCACAGATGTTCTCTGATTTGGGGACCATAGGGTAAAGTCCCTCTCATTTCAGGAGTCATGAGGCAGAGGTCCTCTAACTGGACTCTAAGGGTAGAGGCATTTGGTCAGCACTGTTTCACATTGTGGCAGATTATTTTGCTAGCAGGGCAGAAGTGACTGGAAACTGGGGTCAGGCAAGGAGGAAAATCTAGGGAATGAGGAAACGGTGGAAATGTCAGGAAACCATTTTTAAATATTAGGGATTAGCTTTGGAGGTTGGGGTAGTGTTATTTCACAAGGGCATGCCTAAAATGCTGGGATCCTGCAATGAATATTAATGTGTTGCTTGGAAGAATGGGGGAACTCAGGGGACTAATTTTGCCCATGTATACTCCCAGGTTTTGTTTTGGGTTTTTTTGGGATAAGGAAAGGGGCTTGCAGTTCCTTTAATTTTGAAGCCTGGAACACCTTAGCCAAATAATACATGGAGGAATGTTTTTTTTAATTTTTGTTACATTTGTACCCCACACTTTCCCACTCATGGCAGGCTCAATGCGGCTTACATGGGGCAATGGAGGGTTAAGTGACTTGCCCAGAGTCACAAGGAGCTGCCTGTGCCTGAAGTGGGAGTCGAACTCAGTTCCTCAGGACCAAAGTCCACCACCCTAACCACTAGGCCACTCCTCCACTGTTGCTACTATTTGAGATTCTACATGGAATGTTGCAACATTCCATGTAGAAGTCGGCCCTTGCAGATCACCAATGTGGCCACGCAGGCTTCTGCGAGTACGTGCAGGACGTCAGACTCACAGAAACAGAAGCCTGCGCAGCCTTGTACATGGAATGTTGCTAGTGGAATAGCAACATTCCATGTAGAATCTCCAATAGTAGCTACAGAACCTCAAAGAGTAGCAACATTCCATGTAGAATCTCCAATAGTAGCAACAGAACCTCCAATAGTAGCAACATTCCATGTAGAACCTCCAATAGTATCTATTTTATTTTTGTTACATTTGTACCCTGCGCTTTCCCACTCATGGCAGGCTCAATGCGGCTTACATGGGGCAATGGAGGGTTAAGTGACTTGCCCAGAGTCACAAGGAGCTGCCTGTGCCTGCAGTGGGAATCCAACTCAGTTCCTCAGGACCAAAGTCCACCACCCTAACCACTAGGCCACTCTTCCACTGTTGCTACTATTTGAGATTCTACATGGAATGTTGCTATTCCAACATTCCATGTAGAAGTCGGCCCTTGCAGATCACCAATGTGGCCGCGCAGGCTTCTGCTTCTGTGAGTCTGACGTCCTGCACATACATACATGCAGGACGTCAGACTCACAGAAACAGAAGCCTGCGCAGCCTTCTACATGGATTGTTGCTAGTGGAATAGCAACATTCCATGTAGAATCTCCAATAGTAGCAACATTCCATGTAGAATCTCCAATAGTAGCAACATTCCATGTATAACCTCCAACAGTAGCAACATTCTATGTAGAATCTCCAATAGTATCTATTTTATTTTTGTTACATTTGTACCCTGCGCTTTCCCACTCATGGCAGGCTCAATGCGGCTTACATGGGGCAATGGAGGGTTAAGTGACTTGCCCAGAGTCACAAGGAGCTGCCTGTGCTGGGAATCAAACTCAGTTCCTCAGGACCAAAGTCCACTACCCTAACCACTAGGCCACTCCTCCACAAGTGCTAAGTACACTTCTTTAAATAACACAAACTTTACTGGAATAATGCAGAGCACTACTGGTAAATAAGGTAATGAGGTGTTTGTATGCATTTGAACGGAATGCAGTTAGCTACTTTTTACTCTTACGCCTGCTTTCTTTTTTGCTAAGCTGCAAAGTCACCAAAAAATTCTCAATACAATATCAGCAAATATTGTGTGTTTCTGGGGAATGATTGTGCATTATCACCGGTCATCATCTTAGTTGTCGGTAACAACACTTAACATAATACATAAATTCAGTGCCTCTATCTGTATAAGTAGCAGGACTGAATAGATGTACTCAGCAGCAATTGCACTGGCAAATGTACGGAAAATGTAGATGTGTTATTGAACAGACTTGATATATTCAGATAACTTACCCATTTAGTTGATGAATATTGCCATAAAACAATTTCTGACACCACTTGCACCTTTCCTCTTATCTGGCCCCTTAGTATACAGTGTCAGCAGGCACCTCTTCGTGCTGTCCGCTCTTGACTCGACACCTCTCAGTGCTGTCCGCTCTCCCCTTGACACCTCTCCGTGCTGTCCTTTTTCACCCACACAATTGGGGCTAATCCATCACCTTAGGAGAACTGCTTCTGCTTATTTGTAACAAGTGATTATTCACAGTACTATTTCCCCAACGGTATCAGAGAAAACCAGTCTGCCCGCTGTATTACAGCTGCTAGTCTCTGTGCACCTTGTTTCACTTCTCCCACACTCAAAGATCCATAACCGTTCAGTTTTAGAATTAGTTAATGACTTGGGATAAACCTGTGGTTCAGTCAATTCCTCTTCTCCTTTCTCTTACTGCCTAGAAGATAGAGGCATTTTCACCACCCTCGCTTGTCAGACACCAACACTCTGACAACCTCCCACAAATGTTCAGACTGACCTCCTTCAGGTAATTAATTCCCACAGTTCCATGAAGCCAGACCGCATCTAGGCATTGTCACTGAGCGGCCCCACATCTCTGGCTTCTCTCTGCAGTCTCTTCCTTTTCCATCTCCCTTTGTCCTGAGCAAAAGAACTCCATTTGCTCCTCACCAGCCTCCTTCATGACATTTTCACTTTTCTCCCCTAGTTCAATCTCCTCCCACTCCATGGAGTCTTCCCCCACCCTCTCTCCCAGGTGCTGCTCCTCCACCTGATTATCCTCCATCTCCCAATCACCTCCTGACTTTACTACCTGCTGGGAGTTGTAGTGCTGTTTCTCTTGTTCCCTCCTCCCTTGCAAGTGCTGCTGGGTTCTGTAGTTCTCTTCCCTTCTCGCAAGTCTCCTACCCCCTTTTCCCATCAGAGGGTGCTCTTCCTTTCTTGGCTTACTGCCCGTCAGCTCTTCTCTGCTTTCCCTCTACCTCCTCCTTACAACAGATAATAACTGTCTTTTATCAATTAAAATGTTGTGATATTATCTGTATAAATATTTGAAAATATATGGATAAGTTATGCATTTGCCACCAGCTGGCAAATATAACTTGCTTGGAAATATCGATCCAATAGATTTTACAGCTTAACAATTAAACCCCAACGTGAATAAAATTCCTCAACACAGAGGCTGAAGCCCTATTGTATTATATAAGTGAGTAGAACTTACACCAAATACTTGAAGCAATTCAAGTGTCTATAAATGGTGCAGTTTTCAGCCTTAAACACCTCAAGCCCATAAATAACAGGAGAAATATGATCTCACTAAGCGTCAGTCACAAAGAAAAATTGGTTTGCTGTGAATTCTTTTCTGACCGGGTTCAATTTGTCTTTCAATTCAGAGCCAGAGTAATGACCCTCTCAATTATTCTAGCTTTGTACAAAATCAATATTTGATTGAAAGTGATGTTTATTTCAATAGACTAGAATGCCCATCAGTCTTCAAGAAAAGAAAATAGATTGTCCAGAAAGTGAAATGGAAGAAGACCTCGCTTCATATTTCATTCCAGTAATAAATAGTAAAGAAACGAAAGAAAGAAAGAGAAAAAAAGAGCCCAACAACCCAAAGCAATTGTGTTGGTAAGCTACAAGAAGGCCATTATATATTTGTGTACAAGAACCATGCAGTTTCTGGTCAATATGGATATCTGATGATTCACTTGAGAGATTCTGATGCCTTTTATTCACCCAACAAAAATTAATTATATGAACATATTATTTTAGAAGCCCGTTGCTGTAAGGCAATGAGCAGGTAACTTTGGCAGAGTGGCATCCAGGAGCTGAGTATTATTATAAAAGTGGGGGGAGGGTGGTGGAGGGGGATGGGAAATAGGTTAGTATCAATATATATAAATGACAAGTGTCGTACTCACTCGCAAATGCGCAGTAGAGACCCTCTCTGCCCCGTCCCCGCGTCAATACGTGATGACGGGGGCGGAACAGAGAGGGTCTCTACTGCGCATTTGCGAGGGACACCGCCGACGCTAATGCTCCCCCACCCAGAGTTGCCACCGCCACCCACCTTCCACCCGGTCGGGCCCTCGCTCCGCTATTGAAACAGCGAGGGCACGCAGCACACATCTCTGCTGAGCTGCCGTCGGCCTTCCTTCTTCTTCTCTGCCTGTGTCCCGCCCTCGACGACATTACGTCACACGAGGGCGGGACACAGGCAGAGAAGAAGAAGGAAGACCACGGCGGCTCAGCAGTAGAGCTGTGTGCTGCGTGCCCTCGCTGTTTCAATAGCGGAGCGAGGGCCCGACCGGGTGGAAGGTGGGTGGCGATGGCTCCGGGAGGGGCGGCAGCAGCGAACTCGGCCGTGGGGTGGGGGGCCTTTCAACCCCCCCTTCCTATACTAGCCCGTTTTTACGGGCTGAATGGCTAGTAATGTTAAGAAATGGAAGAGGGAGGCAGGTATTAGAATAGAGTTGGGATAGGTAAGGAAGTTGTTGGCAGGCAGTAGAGAAGTGGGGAAGAATTGTGGACAGGAACAGGATTGGTGGTGAGGATTGAGGGAACGGCTGGGGTAAGGTAGAGTTAACACAGTTTTGGTGGGCAGTGGGTTGTTAGGTAGTAGGAGTAGGTGGGAAAGGGTGTTGGAGGATTGGGTGTGAGGAGAATTTGTTCCCTCCTGCCCATCCAGGTGCTGGTGGTTTGTTGTGATGGGTGGTGCAGTGCTGAATTTTTGTCATTTCACTTCTATTCGAGGTGGTTCTGTGTTGACTTGGAGGGTAGGCTTGGGTTGTAGGGGGTGGGGGGGTCAGGGGTCACAGCTGCAGGGTAGTTGAACAGCTGACTAGGTGTCAATAAGAAGGGGTGGGTTGGGAAGGGAGAATAATGCAAATGATATGTAGGCTTGGGGAAGATGAAAGGCTTGGGTACGACACCACCTCGATGCAGGCTTGGGGAAGATGAAAGGCTTGGGTACGACACCACCTCAAGCCAAAGCATGGACTTGACATCACCACAAGTTTCACTTTCAGTATTTTCTGCTAAATAAATTGCTTTATATGGGTAAGAGGCTAGGTCGATACCAACTAACCTTAAAACTGGGGCATGGGGGGTTTAGGCTGCTCTGGTGAGAGATAAGTTAAGAAATAATATATTAATGCTGACACTTTTGGATTGGTTATCTTATGATGGTATTAAAGTTGCAGCCAATTTCTACCATATAGTATCGTTGTGTATGTGATTATTTATTGCATTATATGTGACAGTGACTGGATGCGGTATGAGTGCTAAGGAGATAATAGATAGATAGATAGATAGATAGATAGATAGATAGATAGATAGATAGATAGATAGATAGATAGATAGATAGATAGATAGATAGATATTAGCTCTGAGGTCCTCAAAGGTCCCTTCTGCAGATGTTCCAGAATGGTTTTCTCTGAGGCCGTGAAAGCCAACATACTGTGATGCTCCTGTGTAGTTTCTATTCAGCCAGTAAAAGAGATAATAACCCCTAAGTTATTCCTAGGATCAATACGAAAAACAATATTTAGTCACTGTGTAATGGTATAATAGAATGTTACAATTTCTCAACTGTGTGATATTATAAAAGTATGACAAAATAGTGCAATTTTGCTTTAATGTAGTGTGTGTTGTCCATAAAATATATAAGATAACAGAATGAGACACAAAAGCATTTCCTCTCTTGTTGGACTGACCAATTTCTGTCCAATGTCTTTGAAACTTGATAGAAAACACCATTCCGACTAATTTTTGTGAAAGTTTTAGACAAATGTACAATAATTTTAGGATATTTGATGGTAGAATTAAAGTGCTATCAATTACAATACACTCCAATTAGTTTGCTATGATGGCGTCATTGTAATTGATAGCACAGAAATTCAAATATAGAAATTGTGCTGCTCCAAGGATGTATATTGTGCATTAAATATTCTGGAAGAGTTTTGTCATGGTTGGTGTGTGATGTATTTGGTTTGAGGTCTGGCGCAGTGACTTGATGGAACTGCTGTGAAACACAAAAATATAGAATATGATGACAAAGACCATATTGTTTACCTAGTCTACCCATCCACACCACTTGCTCAGCATTGCAATCCTATGAAATTATGTGATATGGAATCATTGCTCACTATCAGGCTTATTTTCGAAAGTGATCGCCAGCCATTTCCCGACATAAATTGGGAGATGGCCGGCGATCTCTCAAAAGCGGCGAAATCGGTATAATCAAAAGCAGCGTTTTTGACAGCATCGTCGCTTTCCCCGTCGCCTCACCGGTGAAAGTTCAAGGGGGCGTGTCAGTGGCTTAGCGAAGGCAGGACATGGGCAGGCATGGGCGTGGGTACCAGATGGCCAGATTTCGCAGATAATGGGGAAAAAAAGCGGCGTTAAGCAGTATTTCGACGGGTTTGCTTGGTTCTTTTATTTTCACGACCAAGCCTCAAAAAGGTGCCCCAACTGACCAGATGACCACTGGAGGGAATGGGGGATGACCTCCCCGTAGTCCCCCAGTGGTCACCAACCCACTCCCACACTAAAACAATAAAAATAAAAACCTTTTTTGCCAGCCTCAAATGTCATACCCAGGTCCCTGACAGCAGTATGCAAGTCCCTGGAGCAGTTTTTAATGGGTGCAGTGCACTTCAGGCAGACAGACCCAGGCCCATCCCCCCTACCTGTTACACTTGTGGTGCTAAGTATTGAGCCCTCCAAACCCCCCAAAACCCACTGTACCCACATGTAGGTGCCCCCCTTCACCCATAAAGGCTATGGTAGTGGTGTAGAATTGTGGGGAGTGGGTTTTGGGGGGTATTTGGGGGGGCTCAGCACCCAAGGTAAGGGAGCTATGCACCTGGGAGGTATTTGTATATTTGTTTTAAATTTTTAGAAGTGCCCCCTAGGTTGCCCGGTTGCTGTCCTGGCATGTCAGGGGGACCAGTGCACTACAAATGCTGGCTCCTCCCACGACCAAATGCCTTGGATTTTGCCGGGTTTGAGATGGCTGGCATTTTTTTTCCATTATCGCTGAAAAACAAAACCGGCAATCTCAAACCCGGCGAACTCTGGCATTTGGCTGGGCTAAACCGTATTATCGAAAGAAAAGATGGCCGGCCATCTTTTTCAATAATACAGTTCCTGCCAGCTGTAGCGCCGCTGCCAAAATAGATCGCCAGCGACGTTCGATTATGCCCCTCTAAGTGTGTAAGATCTTGCAGTTTAGACCTCTCTCCTACTTTTGTTACGAAGGATATATCTCTAATTTTACTTGATAAACTCACAGAATAGTTTAATGATAGTTTAGCTAGCAGTGACATTCCTTGGTTGGCTGGCACCCAGGGCGGGGCACTGCCCCCCCCATGCAGTGCCCCCCCTCTGAGTGCAACATAATCCCCTCCCCTCGGGGTGTAGCGTCTCATCCCTCCCCGGTGCATCTTCTCAAGACACCCCCCTCCCCCGGTGCATTACCTCTTACAACCTCCTTGGCCTCTTACCTCCTGGAGTGTTGGGAGCTGCCACGCAGCTGTCGGATCCGCTGGTTTCCTGCTCCCTCCGCCCCAGAACAGGAAGTAACATCAGAGAGAGAAGGGAACCGGTGGAGCCTACAGCTGCGCAGCTGCTCCCTGCACCCCCCCTGCAGCATGCACCCGGGGCGGACCGCCCCCTCCGCCCCGCCCTCAGTATGCCATTGTTAGCTAGTGGTCTTTTTCCAGCATCCTGGAGGGAACTGTTCTTACCCCAATTTCTAAGAATCCTACTGGGGGCAACTTACAGTCTGTCAGTAACTATCAACCTGTTGCCTCCATTCCATTATTTATAAGGATGTTAGAGAGATATGTAGTGAAATGATTGGATGATTATATAGATAATCATAGTATTCTATATATTTCTTAGTCTGGATTTACAAAAAACCATAGCACTGAAATGATGCTAGGGGCCTTGATTGCACATGGAAAATCATTATTTAGTAGGGGACAGAACGCTATTATTATTCAGTTTGATCTTTCATCAGCATTCAGTCTGGTCGATTATGATCTTTTGTTATCTAGACTGAGCAATTTGGGTATGGGGGATCTGCATTATCATGGTTAAAAGGTTTCTTATCCATGAGAAGCTATATGGTGAAAAGGCATAATTGTTTATGTATAAGTTGGATGCTGGGTTGTGGGGTTCCCCAGGGGTCAGCACTGTCTCCATCTTTGTTTGGTATTCTTCTTCAACCTTTGGGTCAGGTACTTGAATAGTTGAAAATACCATTCTATATACATGCAGATGACATTAATCTGTTATTACTGATTTCTAGTGACTGGTCTTCCACCTTGGATAGTCTGATTGGTTGTGTTGGACTAATTGATCGTTGGATTACTAAAAATCATTTGAAATTAAATCAAGAGAAAACAAAATGTTTATGGTTAGGGCACCTGAGTCCAAATTTCCCACAAAGTTTTCTGGTTGGTGTGGATTATTTTGTTTTTCAGAAATAGTCGCAAATTCTGGGAGTTGAAGTTGACAGTTTAATGACCTTTTCATGCCAGTTAGTTCAGAAAGCTTTTTATACTATGTAGAAGTTGGTGCAATGTGCACATTTTTGGGGTTTGCTAAATTTTGATTGTTGGTTCAAGCGCTGGTTTTATGCAGAGTGGATTACTGCAATATTGTATTTGTGGGTTGTTTAAAAATGCTAGCACATTTGATATTTTCAGTTTCCAGGTTCGAGTCAGGTGCTCCGCTTTTGGAGAAGTTACATTGGCTTCCAGTTGAGGCTAGTTTAAGCTCTGTATTAGAGGGTTTAGCGCCTTTTTATATTATTGACTGGGTTAGTGTACTTCATTTTAAGTCCTCATATGACATGCACAATTTGATGCTGATACATTTTCCATCCATTACACAATTCTTCTTTGCACTATGGAACTCATTACCTTTGGAAATTCGTATTAATCCTAATTATTTGGTATTTCACAAAACTTTAAAAACGTGACTATTTGAGAATTTGTTTTGAGCCAACTGATTTATTTTTGTTAGATTATAATATGTATCTTCCTGGACGATTGTGGTCCAGTATTTCTTTTTATATCATCCGTATTGAACTGTTCAGGTGTTTGCAGACCAGAAGCAATGAACAGTATAGTATTGTGAGGGTGTTTTTATATGCAACTTGAATGTGTAGAACGTAGCATCTATTTCTATGAGGTACACACATAAACAATTCTGAGAGCAGGGTATGGGTGGCATGGGGGAGAGATCAATATTTACCTTGTGATCTTGGGCAAGTCACTTTACCTTCCATCACATCAGGTACAAACTTAGACTGAGCCCTCCAGGGTCAGAGAAATACCTACCATATCTGAATGTACACTCCTTCGATAGAATTCGGGATTGTAGGTGGTTTATAAATAAACAGAATACAATACAAGGTTCTTCCCAGTGCGCCTGCATTACCTCCCCATTCCCCAGACTATGCCTATGGCCAAGTTGATATGTGAGGAGTTACAGTTTGCTGGTGCTAGCACAGCTAGGCTGTTTTGCTTGGTTGTGCTTCATTTACTTCTTTCTTGCTTTCTTCTTACAATTTTATGGTCAGTGCCTGGCCGCCAACACCACTTGTCTCAAAGCTAGTAGGTTTCTGGCTAATTGTTCCCTGGTGGTTCCAACCCAGTGATCCTATGATCAAAAGCATTGGTAGCTCATGCTTTCTTTGTCTGTCTCTTTGAGTATTTTCTCTCTAAAGCACTAATATGTAAAACATGTCAAACATTTCTAAATTCTGCATATGATATTAAAACTAAGCATAATCTTTATATACATATATTCACAAAAATAATCAGAAGTAAGTTTTATGACTGCTTAAAGATAAAAGGAGGTTTTGATTAGGTTATTAACTGAAGTTATCAAAAACAGAGAGGTTTCTATTTATACTTCCCTCTTGTCACATGGTACCGGACTCTACTGGACTTCAGCACCCTGGACATTCATTTAAGACCAATCAAGGGAATGTTTTCTCAGTTTTGAAAATAGTTACTTCTTTCCAGTAGAATAGTTACCTAGTATACCTAAGTTACCTAGGTATAGTTACCTAAAAAATGGTTACCTTTTTCAGGTGTTCTCAACATCAGGATATATGCACCCCATCAGATTTTGGGGATATTCACAATAAATGTGCATGAGATAGATAGGTATACAATGGAGGCAAAGAATGCACATTTATCTCATGCATATTCATTTTGGATACCTTGAAAATCAGAGTAGCTTAGTGTCTCCTGTCGAGAACCCCTGCCCCAATCAAGATATTGCAGTAATCAAACGGAGCAGCTGCCATTAGAAGCTACTGTTCATGAACCATCGTGTGGTGGTTGGGATTCCTGACCATCTGAGGACTCTGAATGCTGCTTCAAAGGCTTCCCTAAACTCATCTGAACCAAGAACCAGAATTCAGGATTAGGAAATGAAACCACATTCCCTAAATAGCAGCACACTAAGGAGACAATTCTATAAGCGGGCATCTTCATATAGGCAGCCTGATCTCATGCGGTGAAGGTATCTGGGAACGCAGAATCCATTATACAACACTATCATAATCCAGCATCAGCATGTCTACATATATGCATCTGTCAGTCTTGACATAACTGCGATCATATTAATTCAGCAGGGATGAACATAACTGATAATATTCAGTTATGTGTGTAAGCAGCAGCCCCACCCATAGCATGTAAATACTTTCACATGCTATGCCACTTACTTGCGCTATCATAAGAGTAGCCATACTGGGTCAGACCAATGGTCCATCTAGCCCAGTATCCTGATTTCCAAACAGTGGCCAAGTCGAGTCTCAAGTACCTGGCAGAAACCCAATTAGCAGCAACATTCCATGCTACCAATCCCGGGGCAAGCAGTTGCTTCCCCGTGTCTGTCTCAATAGCAGACTATGGACTTTTCCTCCAGGAATTTGTCCAAACCTTTTAAAAACCCAGATACACTAACCACTGTTACCACATCCTCCGGCAAAGAGTTCTAGAGCTTAACTATTCATTGAGATAAAAAACATTTCCTCCTATTTGTTTTAAAAGTATTTCTATGTAACTTCCTTTAGTCTTTGTACTTTTGGGATGAGTAAAAAATGGATTTACTTCTACTCGTTCTACACCACTCAGGATTTTGTAGACCTCAATCATATCTCCCCTCATCCATTTCTTTTCCAAGCTGAAGAGCCCTAACCTCTTTAGGCTTTCCTCATATCATTTTGGTTGCTCTTCTTTGAACCTTTTCTAATTCCACTATATCTTTTTTGAGATATGGCAACCAGAAATGAATGCAGTACAAAGGCATTATAGTATTTTAGGTCTTATTTACCATCCCTTTCCTAATAATTCCTAGCATCCTGTTTGCTTTTTTGGCCGCCGCCGCACACTGAGCAGAAGATTTCAGCGTATTATCTACAACGGCATCTAGATATTTTTCTTGAGTGCTGACCCCCAAGGTGGACCCTAGCATCAGGTAACTATGATTCAGATTATTCTTTCCAATGTGCATCACCTTGAATTTGTCCACATTAAATTTCATCTGCCATTTGGATGCTCAGTCTTCTAATTTATTAAGGTCTTCCTGCAATATTTCACAGTCTGCATGTGTTTTAACAACCTTGAATAGTTTTGTATCATCTGTAAATTTAATCACCTCACTTGTCATTCTGATTTCCAGATCATTTATAAATATGTGAAATAGCACTCGTCCCAATACAGATCCCTGTGGCACTCCACTGTTCACCCTCCTCCAGTGAGAAAAATGACCATTTAACCCTACCCTCTGTTTTCTGTCCAATAACCAATTCCTAATGCACACCAGAACCTTGCTTCCTATCCCATGACTCTTTAATTTTCTCAGGAGTCTCTCATGAGGAACTTTATCAAAAGCTTTCTGAAAATCTAGATACACTACATCAACAAGCTCACCTTTGTCCACATGCTTATTCACACCTTTAAAGAAATGAAGCAAATTGGTGAGACAAGACTTCCCTCGGTTGAACCCAAGGTGACTCTGTCCCATTAAACCATGTTTGTCTACATTTTCTGTAATTTTATTCTTTATAATTCCACTATTTTGCCTGGCACCAACATCCAGCTTACCGGTCTGTAATTTCCGAGATCATCCCTAGAACCCATTAAAAAAAATCGGTGTTACATTGGCCACCCTCCAATCTTCAGGTACTATGGATGATTTTAATGACAGGTTACATATTACTAACAGCAGATCAGCAGTTTTGTGCTTGAGTTCTTTGACTACCCTTGGGTGTATGCTATCCGGTCCAGGTGATTTACTATTCTTTAATTTGTCAATTTGGCTCAGTACATCTTCCAGGTTCACCGAGATTTCTTTCAGTTCCTCTGCATCATCACCCTTAAAAATAATTTCCGGTATAGGCAGATCTCTTACATCTTCTTCCGTAAAGACAAAAGCAAAGAATTTATTCAGTTTCTCCATTATGATCTTGTCTTCCCTGAGCACCCCTTTTGCTCCTTCGTGACCTAACGGTCCCACAGATTCCCTCACAGGTTTTCTGCTCCTGATGTACCTGAGAACTTGTTACTTTGAGTTTTAGCCTCTGTAGCTGAACTTTCTGGAGGAAAAATCCATAAACTGTTATTAAGGTAGACCCGGTAAAAACCCACTGCTTATCCTTGGAATTAAGTAGCAAGGAATCCTGCTCCTTTCTGGGACTCTGCCGGGTACTTAGACAAGAGAAAAATGGAAATCATTGGCTGGGGTCAACAAGATGGGAAAAATAAGTGGGCTGATATTTAGCTATCGTGGTCAGTAGATTTTTATTTAATGCTGCCTATGGCATTGAAAAAACACATCTATATTCAGTGCCACTATATGTATATAGGGTAAATTTATAACAGGATATGTAGTTTAGGTCAGTGTTTCCCACACTGTGTGCCACGGCCCCCTGGTGTGCCGTAGCGAACTCTCAAGAGTGCCACGGCACATCTTGACCTCCCTGTCATCACCCACAATCCTGCATCGCTCCCTACTTTCCCCTCCCGCAGGTCTGGAATCTACTGCTTCCTGCTTCTTCCCCCCGCTGCCGCTGCAGTGCTTCCAGCTTACATTTTTGGGCCATCCGCGATTTACACAGGCACTGTGGGGACTTCCCTCTGCCGCATCTGGCCCTCACATAAGGAAGCGTCAGAGAGAGCCGGACGCAGCAGACTGGGAATGTCCCGGGAGTGCCTGCCTGTGTGAATCGCGGATGGCCCGAAAATGTACGCTGTAAGCACTGGTGGGGGAAGGAGAAGGAAGTGGCAGTGATCCTGGACCTGCAAGAAGGAAGGTACCCTTCTCCACCACCGCCAACTCCAGGCTCCGCTCATTCTGCCTCGCCTCACCCTATGCTTGGAACAACCTTCCTGAACCCTTACGCCAAGCCCCCTCCCTGCCCGTCTTCAAGTCTTTGCTTAAAGCCCACCTCTTCAATGCTGCGTTCGGCACCTAACCCTTACTGTTCAGTGAATCCAGACTGCCCCAATTTGACTGCTCCTATGGGACCGACCGTTCACTTGTCTATTAGATTGTAAGCTTTTTGAGCAGGGACTGTCTCTCTTTGTTAAATTGTACAGCGCTGCGTAACCCTAGTAGCGCTCTAGAAATGTTAAGTAGTAGTAGTAGTAGCTAGCAATGCTGGATTTCAGGAAGGCATCCAGAGCATCGCATGCTAATTCATCCTTAATTTAGCTCATAAGCCTGCTTTAAAATTGGGAAAACAGCACCAGCTCATTCCAATCTAGGTCTGCTCAATAGAGCTTAGAATCTAATCAAGACAGACAAACAGGACAAATAAGGGACTAGGGAATTACTTATGGTGGGAATGATTAAAACAGACAGGGTGGTCTACATTTATGCGCCAAGTGTAGGTGGCAATAAACATATATTTTTGAAAATAATCATATTTATTTGTTGCTTTTGTATCCCACATTTTCCCACCTATTTGCAGGCTCAATGCGGCTTACATTATGCTGTAATGGCGATTGCCATTACCGGAATGAGAAATACAGAGTGGTATTGCATTAAAGTTCATAAGTGACAGAGTAATTTAAGAAGTCAGGTATAGAGAGTTCACTACAAGAGGGATTCTGACTGTGGCTTTTTTTTCATGGTACTGTAGCAGATTTTTCCTGGTTGTTTTGAGGGAGGAGGCAATATTCTTGGAGATTATTTTGGGGTTCTAGCCTTTCTGTTTGAAGGATGCAGTCAGGGTTTCAAGGTGTCTGTCTCTATCCCCTGGGTCCGAGCAGTGTAGTGACATACAACCCAGAGCTGGAGAAACAGAGGAAAATCATAAGAGACTTACAGCCTCTACTCCACGAAGATGAATTACTGAAAGAGATATTCCCATCCCCACCAGTGCTTGCCTTCCGACAGCCACCCAACTTAAAACACAAGCTAATCAGAAGTAAACTCCCAACACAGACTGAAAAGTAAAAGAAGGGCACATTTCCCTGCAATATATCCAGCTGCAAGCTATGCCAAAACATTTCACAGGACCCCACAGTCATTCACAAAGGAAAAATAGTCAACATAAAGGTATCTTTCACATGCTCATCTTCCAATGTGGTATATATCATTCAGTGTAAAAAATGTAATGAAGGATGCTATATTGGAGAAACAGGCCAGATGCTTAAGACAAGATTCAATCTGCACAGACATCACATGAAGATAGCCGGTGCCAGTCAGGTTCCCACCCCGGTGGGCCAACATTTTACAAGACCAGGACACTGCACCAGTGATTTCATAGTTAGAATCCTGAAAGGTAACTTTAAAACAATACAGGAACGTAAGACCTTTGAATGATTGAATATTTTGACACCAAACAGACAGGACTTAACAAGGATCTGGGTTTTCTAGCCCATTATAAACCATAAAATTGTATGTCTCTGTTTACCACCCTCCTCTCACCTACCCACAACCATCCTGTTAGAATATCAATGAAATGCTTTGATGTCCCCATGCATACCTCTTACCCACCCCCACCCTCCCACCCTGTCAGACTATCAAAGTAATGCTTGGATGTCTCACTTATAAATACTATCTGCTACCACATTTGCTTATTTCCGATCTGAGGAAGAAGGGCAACCTTCGAAAGCTAATCAAGAAATGTATTAAGTTATGTCCAATAAAAAAGGTATCATCTTATTTTCTTTTCCATGTTTTATATTGTTTTATTTCTATTGATAACAGAATGAGAAATAAAGTGGTATTGCGTTAAAGCTCATTAATGATAGAGTAAATTAAGCAATCAAGTATAGAGGGTTCGGTTTTGTCCAGTTCTGGTATAAGTTTCAATATCTGGTATTTAGGAAAGATCATTGTGGTATGCCTTTTTGTGGGGTTCCCCAGGGGTCTGTGCTGGGACCACTGCTTTTCAACATATTAATAAATGACCTAGAGATGGGAGTAACTAGTGAGGTCATTAAATTTGCCGATGACGCAAAGTTATTCAAAGTCGTTAAATTGCGAGAAGATTGTGAAAAATTACAAGAGGACCTTACGAGACTAGGAGTCTAAATGGCAGATGACAATTAATGTGAGCAAGTGCAAAGTGATGCATGTGGGAAAGAGCAACCTGAATTATAGCTATGTCATGCAAGGTTCCACGTTAAGAGTCACGGACCAAGAAAGGGATCTAGGTGTCGTCGTTGATGATACGTTGAAACCTTCTGCTCAGTGTGCTACTGCAGCTAAGAAAGCAAATAGAATGTTAGGTATTATTAGGAATGGAATGGAAAACAAAAATGAGGATGTTATAATGCCTTTGTATCGCTCCATATATCAACATTTTTTAAACCGGCACATAACCATTATCTTTGTGATCTTATAAACATAATCGGTTATTATCCTCAAGGCTGTCACAATGACCGGCTCCCATTTCGATTGGGAGGGGGAGGAACAAAACCACTGGGGATTAAGGGGGTAACCCCTCCCCCAGTATCCCCAGCAGGTTGCTGCTCAACAACAGCTTTTTCCCACATCCTAAACGTGGTTGGTAGCAGGTGTAACTCCCCAATGTTATCCCCCTGTTTACAAAGCTGCACTAGTGGCTGCCGCTCGGCAATGCCAACACAGCTCTTTCAAAGTGAATGGGCTGTGTGAGCATTACCGCACCGACAGCCGCTAGCGTGGCTTTATAAACAGGAGGGTTAGTCTTTTAGGACACAGATATTTAGTCCCCTTCTGAAATAGGGATTAACCCCCAGATTCTACATAGCGCACCCAGAGTTCCACGTGCATTGCTAAGCATATTCTGTCAAATACTGCACCTAAATTCTAACACGTGCAGCATAGGCGTAGACTGGGGGGGCGAGGGGGGGCAGTGCCCCCCCAAACGACGCGAGGCGCCGCCGCGCCATTAGTTAAAAAAAAAAAACACATGGAGGCACGCGCTCCTCTCCGTCCGCTTGGCTTCCCTTCCCTGCCCTCTCTATCTGCGTCCCGCCTTCCTCTGACGTCATTTCCTTTCGGGCGGGACGCAGACAGAGAGGGCAGGGAAGCCAAGCGGACGGAGAGGAGCGTGTCCGTCTACCCCTCTCTCTTCCTCCCTCCCTCCGGCGCAGGCAGCAGTTTTTTCCAGCGTTCCTGGCAGCGGTAGCGTTGTACACGCTGCCTCTGGCTCTGCCCCGAAGCCTTCTCTTCAAGTTCCTGTTCCCGCATAGGTGGGAACAGGAACTTGAAGAGAAAGCTTCCGGGGCAGACCGAAGGCAGCGTGTACATCACTACCGCTGCTAGGAACGCTGGAAAAGACTGCTGCCTGCGCCGGAGGGAGGGAGGAAGAGAGGGGTAAACGGAGTCACCATCTTGGACCTCGCGGGGGGGTGGGGAGCAGAGGGAAGATGGATGGGACGGAGGGATGGTGAGCAGAGGGAAGGAACAGAAGATGGATGGGACTGGGAGGGGTGGGGAGCAGAGCAGAGGGAAGGAGCAAGAGATGGATGGGACTGCGAGGGGTGGGGAGCAGAGGGATGGACCAGGAGACGGATGGGATTGGGAGAGGTCAGGCACAGCAGAGGGAAGGAGCAGAAGATGGATGGGACGGAGGGATGGTGAGCAGAGGGAAGGAACAGAAGATGGATGGGACTGGGAGGGGTGGGGAGCAGAGGGAAGGAGCAAGAGATGGTTGGGACTGGGAGGGGTGGGGAGCAGAGGGAAGGAGCAAGAGATGGATGGGACTGCGAGGGGTGGGGAGCAGAGGGATGGACCAGGAGATGGATGGGATTGGGAGAGGTCAGGCACAGCAGAGGGAAGGAGCAGAAGATGGATGGGACTGGGAGGGGTGGGGAGCAGAGGGAAGATGGATGGTACTGGGAGGGGTGGGGAGCAGAGGGAAGGAGCAGGAGATGAATGAAACTGGGAGGGGTGGGAAGCAGAGGGAAGGAGCAGGAGATGAATGGAACTGGGAGGGGTGGGAAGCAGAGGGAAGGAGCAAGAGATGGATGGGACTGCGAGGGGTGGGGAGCAGAGGGATGGACCAGGAGATGGATGGGATTGGGAGAGGTCAGGCACAGCAGAGGGAAGGAGCAGAAGATGGATGGATGGGACGGAGGGATGGTGAGCAGAGGGAAGGAACAGAAGATGGATGGGACTGGGAGGGGTGGGGAGCAGAGGGAAGGAGCAAGAGATGGATGGGACTGGGAGGGGTGGGAAGCAGAGGGAAGGAGCAGGAGATGAATGGGACTGGGAGGGGTGGGAAGCAGAGGGAAGGAGCAAGAGATGGATGGGACTGCGAGGGGTGGGAAGCAGAGGGAAGGAGCAGGAGATGAATGGGACTGGGAGGGGTGGGAAGCAGAGGGAAGGAGCAGGAGATGAATGGGACTGGGAGGGGTGGGAAGCAGAGGGAAGGAGCAGGAGATGAATGGGACTGCGAGGGGTGGGAAGCAGAGGGAAGGAGCAAGAGATGGATGGGACTGCGAGGGGTGGGGAGCAGAGGGATGGACCAGGAGATGGATGGGATTGGGAGAGGTCAGGCACAGCAGAGGGAAGGAGCAGAAGATGGATGGGACGGAGGGATGGTGAGCAGAGGGAAGGAACAGAAGATGGATGGAACTGGGAGGGTTGGGGAGCAGAGGGAAGGAGCAAGAGATGGATGGGACTGGGAGGGTGGGGAGCAGAGGGAAGCCTACTGGAAAGAAGACACTGCATAAAACAGAAGACACTGGGATCAAAGCGAATAGAAAAACTAAATGATCAGACAACAAAGGTAAATAAAAGTATTTTATTCATAATTTATTAATTGAAATGTGTCAGCTTTTTGAAATGTGCATCTGTGATATTTTGCCTGTAAATTTCATTTCCTTCCTCCATATTAGCATATTGATTTGCATATTTATATATGCAAATGATATGCTAATATGCTCCGCCCATTCTTTGCCCCCCCAAATGAAACAGTCAAACTACGCCTATGACGTGCAGGCAAAAAGGGGCGTGTTTAGGGACGTGGAAATGGGAATTTCATGGGCGTTCCAAAATCTATGCGTGTTGTAATAAAACATGGGTTAGTGTGCGTAAATCTAGGCACAGGGATTTACAGCAGCTTTTCGCTGGCATAAATGGATGCATGTAGATTTAGTCGCACGAAATACGCCTAAGTGTATTCTAAATACGCTTAGGCATAATTGCCTAATGCACGTTCATTTTAGGCGCCATATATAGAATCGGGCCCTAAACATCTATGAGCTTGCCAGATAGATATTTAAGTTCAAATGCAAATAGGGATTGTAAAATGAGAGTCTGTGTGGTGTTTCATTCGCCGATAATATTGCACTTACAGAATGAGTTCACACTTTCCAGATAGTGTGCTAATGCATGAACCATGTGTGAATTAGTGCATATATGTGTGCACTATCAGGGAAGAGTGCACCCTCTTTGCATCAACGTTGCTCCCATAACGACAAAATGGCCAACCCCCCCCCCCAAAAAGAACAAAAGTTCCCATAACCAATATTTATTTAGATTTTACTCACACCTTTTCAGTAGTAGCTCAAGGTGAGTTATATTCAGGTACTTCCCTGTGCCTGGAGGGCTCACTAAGTTTGTACCTGAGGCAACAAAGGGTAAATTGACTTGCCCAAGCTCACAAGGAGCAGCAGTGGGATTTTAACCGGTCACCTCTGGATGTCAAGACCAGTGCTCTAACCACTAGGCCACTTCTCCACTAGGGAAATGATATGATACAACTTCTTTTTCTGGCTGCTCATCCCTATAATGAATACAGAGGAGCTATATCTGGATATACTGATGAACTCCTCATTCTCATACTATATGTATGCAAATGTATTTCATGGATATTTATTTTTGTTACATTTGTACCCCACACTTTTTCCCACTCATGGCAGGCTCAATGCGGCAGGCAATGGAGGGTTAAGTGACTTGCCCAGAGTCACAAGGAGCTGCCTGTGCTGGGAGTCGAACTCAGTTCCTCAGGACCAAAGTCCACCACCCTAGGCCACTCCTCCATTCATGGTGGATGTCCAGAAAACCAAACCTGTTCGGTTGGTTTTTAGGACTGAGTTGGGAAACACTGCTACACAGATCTCAAGTTCTGAAAATTGCTCCAATTCCCTAGAAAACCTAAAAGCTTCTCTCTGTACTATGTTTTTAGTTATATGTTACTGAATGTCAAATCTTTTGAAAACTGTCTTTTTGTCCCCTGTGCTACACATTACATTTTCTGGAAACAATTTTTTATACATTTACAAGCAGTTCTTGGAATTCTCATAGAAATAGCCAACCAGTTGGTTAGCACTCCTACATGTTCCCCACACACTTAGCACCAGATGGAGCCCAATAATTCAACAGCTCTCTAATGCCAAGAGTAAAATGCTAATCTTACGAGATTTGTACTAAGCTCTTTAGTAGACAAATACAATCCTATTTGTCGTACTTTGGTCATCGCCCCCATCTTCTAGATAAAGAAGAAACCTTGCAATAACAAACATGTTTATTTTTATACCTCTTCAGATTTATGAATAAATGTGTTTCAATGACCAAACACAAGAATATAAGAATAACCATACTGGGTCAGACCAATGATCCATCCAGTTCAGTATCATGTTACTAACAGTAGTCAATCCAGGTCACAATAACCTGGCAGAAACCCAGGTTGTAGCAATATTCCATGCTACTGATCTCAGGGCAAGCAGTGGCTTCCCCATGTCTATCTCAATAGTAGACTATGGACTTTTCCTCCAGGAACTTGTCCAAACCCTTTTTATACCCAGATAAGCTAACTGCTGTTAAGACATCCTCTAGCAACAAGTTCCAGAGCTTAACTATTTGATGAGTGAAAAAATATTTCCTCCTATTTATTTTGCAAGTATTTCCATGTAACTTCATTTAATCATTGTACTTTTCAAAACAGTAAAAAATCGATTCACTTCTACCCATTCTACACCACTCAGGATTTTGTCGACCCCAATCATATCTCCCCTTAGCAGTCTTTTTTCCAAGCTGAAGATCCCTAACCTCTTTAGCCTTTCCTCATATAAAAGGAATTCCAACCCCTTTATCATTTTGGTCATTCTTCTTTAAACCCCTTTTCTAATTGTCACAACTGTCAGGAATGGTGAGCCCTTCGACCAAAGCCGGAGCTTTGGCAGACAAATCACCGGGGCTGGCACAGGCAGGAATCAGGACAGACTGAACTAGGATAAACTAAAAGACTCAACAAGGCAGGACAGAGGTAACTAAACACAATGGATAACACAAGAACCGGATCCAGACGAGACAAGGAAAAGAAGGCAAAGGGCCAGAACTGGAACCCAGCAGGACAAGGCAAGACTCGGAACTGGATTAAAACTGGGACTCAGAAATGCAAGACAAGGCAAAACACGGAAGTAGATTAAAACTGGGTCCAGAAAAGGGCAAGAAAAGGACAAGGCAAGGACTGGATCTGGACAGGACTAGACAAAGAGGCAAGACAAAGTACACCTAGACAGGCAAGACAGGGCAGGAGCTAGGCAACAGAATAACAGACGCAAGACAATACATAAGGCAGGAACAGGATTCAGGATTCTCGAACAGGCTTGGCTGGAACAGGATTCAAGATTCTCAAACAGGATTCAGGATTCTCAAACAGGCTTGGCTGGAGCAGGATTCAGGATTCTCAAACAGGATTCTCGAATAGGCTTGACTGGAACAGGATTCAGGATTCTCAAACAGGATTCAGGATTCTCAAACAGGCTTCGCTGGAGCAGTATTCAGGATTTTCAAACTGTATTCAGGATTCTCAAACAGGCTTGGCTGGAGCAGGATTCAGGATTCTCAAACAGGATTCAGAATTCTCAAACAGGCTTGGCTGGGACAGGATTCAGAATTCTCAAACAGGCTTGGCTTGGGTGGAACCGGATTCTGGAATGAGCTTGGCTTGGGTGGAACCGGATTCTGGAACGGGCTTGGCTGGAACAGAGGTCTGAAAGGGACTTGGCTTGACAGAGAGCAGGGACAGAAACTAGCTCAAACACATAGCAGGGGCAAAACCTGGCTCAAATACACACCAGGAACAGAACTTAGCAGAAACTGAGCTCAAGAGCCAGGATGCAAACATAGCAGGCAAAGGATTAAGCAGACTAAAGGAAGACAAATAAACAAAGAAGCAAAGTGCTTACCTGCATCCACAGCTGGAAAGGAAAGGCCAGGCAGATTGAGAGGCAGCAGACACACCTACATAGCAATGAGATAATTAGGGACAATGCTGGCTTCTACAGACTTTCAGAATTAACAGACAAGAACTACACACACAGGAAACAGAACAGGGAAAACAGGAACAGAGCTTGGCTAAACACAGAGATTGGCTTAAACACGGAGCTTAACTATAACAAGAGTCAATAGCATGGCAAGACTAAAAGCAGAAGCCAAGGGAAGTCAAACAGATACAGACACCAAGGGCAGGGTGTGGCTCTAGAGCCAGACCTTCAGGATCAAGGTTCAAAAGCAAACTCACAGAAACAAAACAAAGCATTGAAACACAAGACTTTGGGAAACACAGAATAGACCTTCAGGAACAAAGCCAAGCATAAGTACATAAGTAATGCCATACTGGGAAAAGACCATCGAGCCCAGCATCCTGTCCACGACAGCGGCCAATCCAGGCCAAGGGCACCTGGCAAGCTTCCCAAACGTACAAACATTCTATACATGTTATTCCTGGAATTTTGGAGTTTTCCAAGTTCGTTTAGTAGCGGTTTATGGACTTGTCCTTTAGGAAACCGTCCAACCCCTTTTTAAACTCTGCTAAGCTAATCGCCTTCACCACTTTCTCCAGCAACGAATTCCAGAGTTTAATTACACGTTGGGTGAAGAAACATTTTCTCCGATTTGTTTTAAATTTACTACACTGTAGTTTCATCGCATGCCCCCTAGTCCTAGTATTTTTGGAAAGTGTGAACAGACGCTTCACATCCACCTGTTCCACTCCACTCATTATTTTATATACCTCTATCATGTCTCCCCTCAGCCGTCTCTTCTCCAAGCTGTATAGCCCTAGCCTCCTTAATCTTTCTTCATAGGGAAGTCGTCCCATCCCCGCTATCATTTTAGTCGCCCTTCGCTGCACCTTTTCCAATTCTACTATATCTTTCTTGAGATGCGGCGACCAGAATTGAACACAATACTCAAGGTGCGGTCGCACCATGGAGCGATACAACGGCATTATAACATCCTCACACCTGTTTTCCATACCTTTCCTGATAATACCCAACATTCTATTCGCTTTCTTAGCCGCAGCAGCAGAAGGTTTCAGTGTGTTATCGACGACGACACCGAGATCCCTTTCTTGGTCCGTAACTCCTAACGTGGAACCTTGCATGACGTAGCTATAATTCAGGTTCTTTTTTCCCACATGCATCACCTTGCACTTGCTCACATTAAACATCATCTGCCATTTAGCCGCCCAGTCTCCCAGTCTCGTAAGGTCCTCTTGTAATTTTTCACAATCCTGTCGCGATTTAACGACTTTGAATAACTTTGTGTCATCAGCAAATTTAATTACCTCGCTAGTTACTCCCATCTCTAAATCATTTATAAATATATTAAAAAGCAGCGGTCCTAGCACGGATCCCTGAGGAACCCCACTAACTACCCTTCTCCATTGTGAATACTGCCCATTTAACCCCACTCTCTGTTTCCTATCCTTCAACCAGTTTTTAATCCACAATAGGACATTTCCTCCTATCCCATGACCCTCCAATTTCCTCTGTAGCCTTTCATGAGGTACCTTGTCAAACGCCTTTTGAAAATCCAGATACACAATATCAACCGACTCCCCTTTGTCCACATGTTTGTTCACTCCTTCAAAGAATTGAAGTAAATTGGTCAGGCAAGATTTCCCCACACAAAAGCCATGCTGACTCGGTCTCAGTAATCCATGTCCTCGGATGTGCTCTGTAATTTTGTTTTTGATAATAGCCTCTACCATTTTCCCCGGCACCGACGTCAGACTCACCGGTCTATAATTTCCCGGATCTCCCCTGGAGATTTGCTACTCTTCAGTTTGCCGAACTGCCCCATTACGTCCTCCAGGTTTACCGTGAAGTCAGTAAGTTTCTCCGACTCGTCCGCTTGAAATACCATTTCCGACACCGGTATCCCACCCAAATCTTCCTCAGTGAAGACCGAAGCAAAGAATTCATTCAGTCTCTCCGCTACGTCTTTGTCTTCCTTGATCGCCCCTTTTACCTCTCGGTCATCCAGCGGCCCAACCGATTCTTTTGCCGGCTTCCTGCTTTTAATATACTGAAAAAAATTTTTACTATGTTTTTTTGCCTCTAATGCTATCTTTTTTTCGTAATCCCTCTTGGCCTTCTTAATCTGCGCCTTGCATTTGCTTTGACACTCCTTATGCTGTTTCTTGTTATTTTCAGACGGTTCCTTCTTCCATTTTCTGAAGGTGTTTCTTTTAGCCCTAATAGCTTCCTTCACCTCACTTTTCAACCAGGCCGGGTGTCTTTTGGACTTCCGTCTTTCTTTTCTAATTTGCGGAATATGTATGGCCTGGGCCTCCAGGATGGTATTTTTGAACAGCGTCCACGCCTGTTGTACAGTTTTTACTCTCTCAGTTGCCCCCCTAAGTTTTATTTTTTACCGTTCTTCTCATTTTATCATAGTCTCCTTTTTTAAAGTTAAACGCTAACGTATTTGACTTTCTGTGTACAGTTACTTCAAGGTTGATGATCTAAACAGGTTAACACAAGATTAAGAGACCTCTTGCAAAGACCATGTAGGAAAGCTCCCTGGGTCCTTATAAAGGGGTAGGCTGATGATGTCACAAGTAAGCAGAAGCAGGGAGACCAAAGTGATGCTTGGCTTCAGGGACACCAAAGCGAGGCTTGGCTAACAGGAAGAACAACAACAGAAAATGAAGCAGAAGCAGGGAGACCAAAGCAAGGCTTGGCTTACAGGAAGACGAACAATAGGAAAAAAGGCAGACTGGAGAGGTCACAGAGCTAGATACAGAGAAACAGAGCGACTAAAACTGAACACAGTACTCATGGTAAGATCACACCATGGAGCGATACAGAGGCATTATAGTATTCTTGGTCTTGAGTGGAGGAGTGGTCTAGTGGTTAAGGTGGTGGACTTTAGTCCTGGGGAACTGAGGAACTGAGTTTGATTCTCACTTCAGGCACAGGCAAGTCACTTAACCCTCCATTGCCCCATGTAAGCCGCATTGAGCCTGCCATGAGTGGGAAAGTGCGGAGTACAAATGTAACAAAAAAAAAAATACCTTTGCAAATAATTCCTAGCATCCATTTTGCTTTTTTAGCTGCCGCTGCACAATGGGCAGAAGATTTCAGTGTATTATCTGCAAAAAACACCTAGATCTCTTTCTTGGGTCCTAACTCACAAGGTGGACCCCAGCATCAGGTACCTATGATTTGGATTGTTCTTTACATTACTTTGCATTTCTCCACATTAAATTTTATCAGACATTTGGATGCTCAGTCTTCCCTTCCTGCAATTTTTCACAGTGCGCATGTGTTTTAACAACTTTGAATAATTTAGTATCATCTACAAATTTAATCACCTCACTTGTTCTGATTTCCAGATTATTTATGAAAATGCTAAATAACACTGGTCCCAATACAGATCCCTGTGGCAAAGTTATCTTTCATTATCTAAATCCCTTTATTCAGCAGTTCTGTACAGTGCTTTGGTCTTCAGTCCTCCAGCCTCCTACGGCATAGATTTTCCAGGGATTTACACCTATGATCAAATGAGACAGATCTGATAAATTACTTTTCTGCCATTAATTGATATATGATGTGTGTGCCTTCTAATTAAAAAAAAATTCTTTAAGAAGCTTCCAGAAAAACCTGAAGCTCCAGAGTGAGCTGGAGTGGAAATTCTAGGCAAAGAATCCAGCAAGGGAGAAACACTGATAGAAGACATGCTATAGTGTTAACGATGTGGTAGAAGTTAGTTTTATTTTGTTGACATTTTAGAATAGAGTTGAAGCCTGCAAGACTAGGATATCAAGCAAAAGAAGCGATCTGGTCAGATGGCAGGAGATTAATCCTCTTCAACAACCAAAAAAAGGCATTATCTAGGAAGGTTGGAATTAATGTGATTAACATCGTAAATGTTGGCAGATAAAGACATGCACATTCCATCTAGTCTACTCAATAAGGTGGCCAGAGCCACACTCACTAGTCTATGTAGATTACACTCCTTCATGACTGAACACTAGTATAACAAACAATGTAGTCGATGATTCACCACCACGTATAGGCATGGAGGAGGCCACTGCTCGTCTGTTATTAAAGTGGACATAGGAGAAGCCAATGCTTGATCTGGGATTGGTAGCATCAAACGTTGCTAGTAATTGGGTTTCTGCCGGGTACTTGTGTCTTGGATTGGCCACTGTTGAAAGCAGGTTACTGGGCTAGATGGATTATTGGTCTGACCAAGTATGGCTATTCTTATGTATGAGGCTATCTTAGAACACAATAGCACAATTTCATGACAATAGTCCAAAGACAGTTATATCTTAATGGCTGCAGACAGTCTCATTCATAATCAACAATATTGTTAACTAATGATTATTTTCCTCCTCATTCTCTAACAGGTCGCCTAAAGCTAGGCACAATTGCATGCATAAGTTATAGAATATTCGCACTAACTTGCATGATCGTTGCACTTATATGCATAAGTACTAGCTGTGTGCTCAGTGGTATTTTATAACATAGGCACGTAACACGCTTATAGGGGAATTCGGCACAGGTTGCCCAATGTTAGATGTTGAGATGATCAGTGCTAAGCTACATAGGCGCCCGGTATAAGAGGCTTGGAGAGGCTAAGCCTCCCCCCTGCTGCAGCAGAATGGATCAGCTGTGGAGTCCAGCTGCTCTGTTGATTTACCTCCATCCTCACAGCAGGAGCTGCAGTGAAAGCCCTCTAGCCTTGAGTAAATTGGTTTATGGTTTGTTTACCTTACTGCTGGGAGAGCAAGGGGGGTTGGCTGGAGGTGTCTTGAGTTGCCAGGGAGATATTTAATGAGGATGACTTCCTGACCTGCACTGAACGGATACTGGGCCAGCATGATCAGAAAAAGGCACCAGACTACAAAGGTAGAAAAGATCATTTTATTTTCATTATAGTGTTTGGAATATGTCCACTTTGAGAATCAGGTGCTCAACATTAAAAGTTTATATTTATTTACTTATTTATGGCATTTTATCCCACATTAAACATGAATTAGGGTGTTTTGTAGCTCTACATGAGAATTATGATATTATGATCCCTTATTTCATATTGTTGACGGTCTGCATTTTCCGTATGGGTGGTATATTGGTGTATTAGGTCTGCCCAGTGTAATATTTATGGTACAGTAAGGTTCTGAGTGTGTTTTTGGACAAAGTTGTGCATAGTGTTTTGCAGTTGAGCGATTGTGCTTAGAATATGCTTTGAGCAACCACTTTAATTCTTTGACATATGATACATATCTAATATCTAAATTTAATAAAAGGTATTAATTGTGACTTTTATTTTTATTTATTTATTTTTTCTGCGTGTTATCAGACAATTATGGATTTAAGCTCCACCCCTGGCCCACCCCCTAACCCCGCCCCCTTTAGCCTCCCCAAACAGTTGGGCCACCGACCGCCTATGCTAAGCTAATATTATATATAAGAAGTTTTGCAGTAACTTCTATGGGGGAGGGAGATTCTAAAACAGATCAGAGAAAAAAAACCAATCTTTAACTGACAAGCTGATTGGTTGAGTGAGGTCAGATGTCCCTTCCTTTGGGGGGGGGGGGGGAGTTGCCAGGCAGAGAGAGCAAGGGAAGTCTGGGAAAGAAAAAACGTATGGTGTGTCTGTGTAAAGTAAGAGGAATAAAAGTATATTTTATGAGTTTAAAGTGAAATAAGTGATATTGAAAAAGGGTACTTTGATATTGAAAGTGAGCTGAGGTGAATGTGAATGTTCCAGTATAGCACTGAATTTCCAGAGATAAGTGATTTACCATTTTAGGGTGAGAGAGGCTTTGATTTGTGGTGGGAATTATACTACATCAGAAAGCCTATAAGGATGTCAGGAAAAAGTGTGTAAGGATTTTAAGTATGACACAGAGGAAGGACTGAGAAGTGAAGTTGATGTTTGGAAAAAGAAGCCATTAAGCTGTGTCTGTGGGAAAGGTGTGTTGTTGGTGAGAGTTCTGAGTTCAGTACAGGGTTTGGAATCAGACTGCAGATTAAAGAAAATCCAGCACTGTTTTTGTATGAGTATTCTGTATTTTCCAGATTGATCTGATAGCTGTGCAGGGAAATGTTATGTTTATATGTGAAGTCTGTGAGATGGAATTTGAATATGGGATGTGTTACTGTGTAAGATCCCTGAATGGAGTGTAAAAGCTTCCGGCCGCCTTATAGAATAGGGAATTTACAGTGAGAAATAGGCTGTGAAGTGAGTCCTCCTTTAACTTATTTTATTTCAATTAGAGAGTGTGGCCACGGTATTGAGAACTGATTAATTGTCACCAGAGTAGAGCCCGTTCCTGATCCAGCTCAGGCAGTTCTAAGGTTTTGCTTCCCGAATTATTTTCTTTATAAGTGAGGTTTAGGGAGAAGAGATTGGTGAAATATTCCTCTTCAGAGTGTCCGGCTGAGCTCCAACGCAAGAAAGACCTCACCTAAATAAATTCAACCACAGCTAAGTGACATTTGCAAAGGGTGTTGAAGGAGATATAAGTTTTTTTTTTGGTTTACAACATTTTAAGGGAAAACTAAAGAACAGAACAACATCAAATATAAAAAATCCATGTTTTCCTGACTTGCCTAAGTGCTCTGGGTTCAAGTGAGATCCTTGCACAAACATCCATAAAACCCATAAAGACTCAAATTCTGACATCAATAGCAAGGAAAGAGTATAGAAACAAATATCTGATTTTGATAAAAGACAATTTAAATACTTATCTGAAAAGGTTCTTTTCTGCCTTTTTAGGTGAAACAGACAAAGTTAAGGGTATACATGTAAAACTACATTTGAATGTTGAATATGTTATTGCAGTTCTATTAAGCTTCACACTAATTGTGAATTTGAGTTTATTTGAATGAAAATGTGCTTGCATTTGTATTCAATAAAGAAAAAGATAATTTGTAAATCTGAAGGTGTGGCTCTTCCAGTTCAGGAACAAATCCTAAATTTAGCTTCTTTTCCTCCTTTATTCTTTGAGAGTAAAGGACGAGGTTAGTTTATTTGTTCCACTCCCTCGACTGTGAGTGTGTGTTCCCTGGATATTCGCCACGACTACAACCATCAGGTATCTGGGAGTACATCACTACAGTCCAGCTGAGAGGGGTGGTAACATTTAGCAAACCTGCTCCTTTTCATCTGTATGCTTTTGAAGGGCTGCACAACTACAGTAATGCCTAATCTCAGCAGAGTCCCATGGTACCAAAATACTTGACTGCAGTCCAAGACTGTTGCAACTGCCATGATGTGTGAGTACCAATATTGGCACATAAATGCCGATTTATACTTGTATTCCATAATGGAATTCGGGAACCCAAATGCCGTTATAGAATTAGTGTGTCACAGCCATGGCCTTGTCCCCACATCCTGACTAGAGAGTTGCACAGGGACAGAAAACTAACCCATCCCCGCTGGAATCTAACCCATCCTCGCTCGTCCCCGTAGGGAAGCTAACCTGTCTCCGCCTGTCCCTGTAGGGAAGCTAACCCATCCCTGCTCGTCCCCAGCTCAAGTAATTTCCTCAATCCCAGCTCCCGGCCTGCCTTGCACTTGCTGTGCCACAGTCACCTTGACCCCCTCCCAGAAAGCCAGATTCTATAAGCAGTAAAAATACTAGCAAAAGTAACATAAATAATTTTCTTCCATATTCTAAATACAAAATTAAGATACACATATCCATGAGCAGCATGTCCCCCTCTCCTCTCCATCCCCATCTATCCCATATGCTCTATTTCCACTTTTCCCTTCCCCAATCCTCCATGTATGTCCCCCTTACCAATCTTTTTCCCCTCTTCCCTGTATTCACCCACATTCCCTCCACCCTTTTTACAAAGGAGGTTAGATGACACAGGAGACAGGGTAAGCCTATCTAGCCCATTATATGGGCTGAAGCCAGTAGGCGGAGATTGACACCACACTGGTTCACCGAAAACAATAACAAACGCTATTGAAAACAATAGCAAAAAGATTAGAAATAAGGGACTTTTTATAATCTGCTGTCATTTACTATGATACATTACTATATTACATTTATATCACACATTATCCCAAGCAAATTCTGATTCAATGTAGCTTACATTTGAAAATACAGTGAGACAGAATAATAAATAATAGAATTTGGTTATATCAGGGCAGCAAGAAAGATTTAATAAAGTTGAGATTAGTATATACCCAACTGGGCATTTAAAAAAAAAAAAAAGGCAAGTGCATTTTTATAATAGACCACTGAAATCCACAAAACAAATGGAGCAAGTTCCCACATGCCATCTTTTTTTCTTTTGATGCAAGCAAAGGAAAGAAAAAAAAGATTTTAAATGCTCCCAGGTTTCAACCTAATGCATGGTTCATGAGGGATATAAGTGCCATAAATAAGACAGAAACTCTGAATTTTGAGCACCTGATTCTCATAACATGATGTCTGTTTAGTGGCCCTTTACCAGGAGAAAGAAAATCTCTGCACGAATATAACAGTACTAGGGTGTTCCTTTAATCAGCCCCTCCAAATGAGACACTGATTACGATTTATAACAAATTACTACTCTACCTATAAAAAGTTATTTTGTTATTATACTTCCTCTGTGTACAATCCGTATGCACAAGCCGGCATGTCTGAAAATCTAAGTGAGATGAAATAAAAATTCCACCAACAATAAAGAAAGACAACGTGGATGCAGCAGCTCATAGGTTTGCTTGCTTTGTTTTGAATGCACAGGGATCTGACTGCACGAAGAAGGGGAAATAGATAACCTTGTTTCTTTGTATTTTTAGAGTACCCTCCCAACCTCCCTCCCACCCACATATTCCAGACCTCCTCCCCCGAGCCGCAGGGCTCCTTCCACCACTTACCTCAAGCTACTCTGGTGGTCTAGTGGATTCTTCAGGGCAGGAAAGATCCTCAGTCTTTCCTGCCCACTTCCGCTGACCTTCTTGCACCAACATCTTCTTTAAAATGGCTGTCGAGACTTCAGCGGAAGTCTCGGCAGCCATTTTTAAAAAGTGATGATGCAGCAAGAGGGTCAGCAGCAGAGGGCAGGCAAAGCTCAGATCACGATGCATTTCCACAGGGACCTGCAAATCCTGGGTCCATCCCCGCAGGATCCCTACGCACCCAGGTTCATCCCCGCGGGAATCCTGCCATTTCCACTCCCATGCAACTCTCTAATCCTGACTCATCTTTTCTTCCGGTGATCGAGCTCTGCAGCTTCTCCAGACTGCCTCCCTGGCACTATGTCCCTCCTACACAGATTCATTTTTGTTACATTTGTACCCCGCGCTTTCCCACTCATGGCAGGCTCAATGCGGCTTACATGGGGCCTAGAGTGGGAATCGAACTCAGTTCCCCAGGACCAAAGTCCACCACCCTAACCACTAGGCCACGCCTCTACTGCCTGTTTTCCAGAGCTGCCATCTAAGCACCATTCCTGCCCATCATAACATATTAACAGCCATGACGTCATTTAATTTTTATCTTGATTCCAGCACCTTCCAATTTAGGAATCCTCTGTGTTTATCCAATGATTTTTGAATTCCATTACTGTTTTGTCTCCACCACCACCACCCCCAGTAGGGCATTCTAGGAATCTACCACCCTCTCCATGACAAGATATTTCATGATGTTACTCCTAAGCCTACCATCCTGCAAACTCAATTTACACTCTCTAGCTCTACTCCTTCCTTGTCTCTGGAAGTTTTGTTTGTACACTAATACATTTCAAGTATCTCCCCTGTGGCTCCTGTCTTCTAGGTTATATACATTCCAGTCTTCAAATCTCTTCTCATATGTCTTTTGTCACAAACCCTATACCATTTTTTTCTCCAAAATTGAACACACTGCTCCAAATAGGGCCTCACAAATGACTTAATCGGGGGCATTAACACTTCCTTTCCTCTGCTGGTTATACTTCTCTCTATGCATCCTTGTATCCTTCTGGTTACAGCCACTACCTTGCCACACTGTTTAACCTACTTGAGATCTCCAGACACTATTATAAGATCTCTCTCTTGGTCCAAACAACAAGAACACAAGTGAGGAATAAACAAATGTCCAAGGAAGCCAGTTCTTAATAGTCCATTATATTTATTCAAAATACAGCAGAAGTGTGATGCACCGAGAGGAGCGATTCGACACAGGCCATGCTTCAGCAATGTGCTTGGGTCAGAAATCCAATCCTCTGTATATCAAAATATAAATAAAACGCCCTTGAGGAACTTTTTCTCCTTCTTTATATCTACTCTTTCTTGGTCCATGTATATCAGTTTCTCGCCCCCTAGCACGTACAGATCTTTTGGATTTCTACTCGCTAAGTTCATCACTCTGCATTAAATTTTAACTGCCAAATATTAGGTCATACCTCTAAATTTTGTAGATCACTTCTCATGTTGTCTATTTCTTCTGGGGTGTCCATTCTGTTGTAAATCTTCTTGTTTTCCACAAAAAGGCTAACTTTTCCTTCTAACCCTTTGTCAATTCAATTCACATATATACTGAACAGAATCAGTCTCAGTACCAATCCCTGAATCACTCCACTACTTGCCTTTCTTTCCTGCAAGTGACTTCCATGTGCCACTACCCTCTTATCATCTGTCAGTCAACCAGTTTCTAATCCAATTCACTACTTTGAGTCCTAACATCGTCCGCTGAGTTTATTCATGAGCCTCCTATGAGGAACCAAGTCAAAGGCTTTGCTGAAATCCAAGTAGATTACAACTATTGTGTGTCCTTGATAAAATTCTCTGGTCACCTCGTCAAAGAAATCAATCAGATTCATTTGGCACGATTTTCCTTTAGTAAAACCAGATCTTGTAATCAAAAAGATTCTAGGAAATTTACTATCCTTCCCTTCAGTAGATACTCTGACTTTTCCAACCACCAAAAGTGAGGCTTACCACCAGCCTGTACTTTCCTACTTCTTATTTGTCACCATTTCTGTTAAGAGGGAAATGAAACCTCTCCCATCTCCAAAGATTTATTTGAAAACATTTTAAGAGAAACCCCAGAACCTCTCTGAGCCAGTGCCGTAGCGAGGGCGGCTGACACCCAGGGCGGGTCGCCGCTGCGCACCCCCCCGGGTGCAGCATGGCGCACCCTTCCCCCCGGAGTGCATTCTTACTTGAATTAGGAAGCGAGGGGCAGGCGAGAGGGCCAATCCGTCCCCGAGTGCACGTCGCTGGGAGCTGCGTCAGCTCCGCTGGTTCCCTGCTCTCTCTGCCCTGGAACAGGAAGTAACCTGTTCCGGGGCAGAGGGAGCAGGGTACCAGCGAAGCCGACACCCCCTCAGCGGCGTGCACCTGGGGCAGACCCCCCCCCTTCCTATGCCACTGCTCTGAGCTCTCTCAATATCCTGGGATGAATCTCATCTGGCCCCATGGCTTTGTCCACATTTAGATTTTCAAGTTGTTCTTAAACACTTTTTCCGTGAATGGGGTGATATTTACTCTATTCTCTTATGTACCTTTGTCGGTTGAATGACATCCTTCGCCAGGATTTTCTTCCTGAACAGAAGTGTTTGTTTAGCATGTCTACTTTTTCTCATCACTCTCCACATTTTATTTCTCAGTATCTTTCAGCCTTGAAATTCCATTTCTAGCTTTCCTCTCTTCATTAATATACTTGAAAAATGCCTTGTCACCTCTCATTACATCTCTTTTTTTCATTCTGATTTTGCTTTTGTCAACCACATTTCTGTATTCATTTCTTTGAGTTTTATCTGGGATTCTTTTCTATGTTCATCATTTCTTTAATTTTTTTAACGACTTGTTTGGATAACCATATTGGTCTCCTTTTTCTCTTGTTTTTGCTTAATTTCCTAAAACAAAAATCTATGACCATTTTTATAGCTCCTTTCAACGTTGACCATTGCCTTTCCAATTCTTGTATGTCATCCTATCCTCTCAACTCCTTCACGTTCTACCCCATTTTATATGTGTCAGTATGTTTGAAATCCAGGACTTTGAGTTTTGTGTGTCTGCATTCTGCTTTAGCACTTTTATCAAACCACACTGGGTGATGACCACTACTGCTCATGTGGACACCCACCCAGATGTTAGATACACTTTCCCCATTTGTGAGCACTAGATCCAGTGCAGTCTCTTCTCTTGTGGGTTCCATCACCAAAGCTCTTGAAAGGCATCATGATCTTTGAGCACCGTTCCTGCTGATCATAACACATCAACAGTCGTAAAATCATTTAAGTTTTGTTTCTTCTTTCTGATTCCACAAATGGAACTTTCCAATCTGCACTTGACAGGTTGAAATCTCCCAGCAACAGCACCTCCCCTTTTATTCCAAACTTTTGGATGTCTACAAACAAATCTTTGTCCGAGGCTCCTGGCACTGAATATCCAGGTAGTTGTGCTGATCCGTGTGACAAGAAAGCAGCTGTTTCTTGTAACTGTAGCAAGGAAAGTCAGAAACCGCATGCTCCAGAAAGCACTGGGATTATCAGTTCAGGGAGCAGAGGAGATAAACAAGTTGCTAGAGAAAAGTTAAAAACCTGGTAGCTGGTTTGGCAGAGGGACAGAATGGGAAAAGCCTCAAGGAAGAAGCTGCTAGAAAGAGGCTAGTTCTCCCAAGGGCTGAGAACCCTAAAAGAGAAAAATAGAAGGGTGAGATAAGTGGGATACAAAACCCAGGGGAAAGGACCCTGAAGAAAAGAACCTTCTCAGAGAATGAAGAGAACGAGTGGTAGTAAGGCAGAATCCACATAGGAGAAATGCAGAGTAGAGTCCAGAAGCCACACACAAGGAACAAGAGAAAATGGAATGGAAAAGAATTTAAGAACATTAGAATAGCAATACTGGGGCAGACCGATGGTCCATCTAGCCCAATATCTTGCTTCCAACAGTGGCCAATCCAGGTCTCAAGTACCTGGCAGAATCCCAAGAAGTAACAAGATATGACAGAGGTCTATAAGATAATGAGTGGAATGGAACGGGTCGATGTGGAGCGTCTGTTTACGCTTTCCAAAAATACTAGGATGAAGCTGCAGTGTGGTAAATTTAAAATGAATCGGAGGAAATTTTTCTTCACTCAATGCATAGTTAAACTCTGGAATTCGCTGCCGGAAAATGTGGTTAAGGCGGTTAACATAGTGGACTTCAAAAAAGGGTTGGACGGCTTCCTGGAGGAAAAAGCCATAGCATGTTATTGAATGGACGAGGGAATAATACAGTATTTCTAGGATGGGCGGGACAAATTGCTTGCTCAGTGACAGGGTGCTGGGCTCGATGGACCCTTGGTCTGTCCCAGCATGGCGATGCTTATGTACTTATGTATTCTATGCTACCAAATCCAGGGACAGCAGTAACTTTCCCAATTTCTTCTCTAGGAATTAAGATAACTCATAAGTCCTCAAAATGTGAAAGGGGGTTTAGTGAGGAAACTTCCCTGGTGGTTAAAAAGGGGGTTTGTGTGGAAACTGACCTAGTTGTAAAACGGACTTTAGTTTGGAAATGGCCCTGGTGTGAAAATGGGAGTTTAGCGTGGGTTTGCTGGAATAAGGAAGCCTAAAGCTTTGACTACATCAGCCCGAAGGATGGTGGAATTAATCTGCATACTCATTTACCTTTGGGGAGAACTAATCTGATTTTGGTTGCTATTAGAAACAAAACGCTATTATTTAGGTTAATTAGTGATCTCAATTTATCCAAAGGCTTGATAATTTCTTCAAATCAGCCAAATGCTACTGAACTTGTAAATTACTTTTCTGAGAAAGTTGAGAAAGTATTAGTGCTGAGATAAGCTTTAAATTGTTATCAACTAAATTATAAATATAGTTTGCCATCCTTAACAGATAAAGAAGATCATGTACCTATGGATAGGTCATAGTCAGTGTATAGGGAGAGTTCTTCGAAGGACATATCTTCTCTGTTTGGTAAATTCTTTAAATCAAATTATATTTTGGACTGTTGTCTAGCTTTTCTGTTGTGTAATCCTCCACAAGAAATTATTAACTCAGGGGTGGGCAACCTCTATCCTCAAGGTCCACAACCCATTCGGGTTTTCAGGATCTCCCTAATGAATATGCATGAGAACTCTTTACATGCATTGCCTTCGTTGTAGATCTCAAGCATATTCAACTGCATATTCGGTCCTTGAGGGCCTTCAAGGACCGAAGCTGCCCACCCCTGTATTAACTGGTTAGCCATTTTTTTGAAATGTGTTTATAAGGCTGGTTATTTTCCATTTCTATGGGTGAAATAGTTTTAATTCCTATCCACCCCCAACATGCCCCCTTGAGATTCAGACAAACTGCACATGAACTGCATAGAAAACCATCTTGTTTTCATGCAGGAGAACTGAGTTTAGTTCTTGAACTGATGATGCTTTCCCAGGCTTCCATCTTAGAGAAATGGACAGGGTTATTTGCCAAAATGTTCAGCCTGAAGACTATCAAAGAGAATGGTTCACACTTTTCCAATTTGGATAAAATGTTACTTGGGTGTAAAGATAAACTTTTATATGTTTCTCTTAATTTTATTTAGGGCTACATTTTGATTAAAATGTTTAATCAAACCTCTACTTCAGGAAGCAGGTGAAAGCCTGGCTCTTCTCCCAAGCCCTTAATACATAGGGTGACTGACTATACATTCATTCAGCACCTGGACTAGCTTGTTACACACACTGAGGGGCATAATCGAACGAAAACGTCTATCTCCATGGGCGTTTATCTCCGAGAACGGGTCCGTGAAGGGGCGGACCAAACCGTATTTTGGGAAAAAATAGACGTCCATGTTTTATTCGACAATTTGTGAGCTGGGCGTTTTTGTTTTTCAGCGATAATGGAAAATGAAAGCGCCCAGCTCAAAAACAAATAAATCTAAGGCATTTGTTCGTGGGAGGGGCCAGGATTCGTAGTGCACTGGTCCCCCTCACATGCCAGGGCACCAACCGGGCACCCTAGGGGGCACTTTTACAAAAACAAAAAAAAAAGGTAAAAGAGCTCCCAGGTGCATAGCACCCTTCCCTTGTGTGTTGAGCCCCCCAAATCCCCCTCAAAACCCACTGCCCACAAGTCTACACCATTACTATAGCCCTAAGGGGTGAAGGGGGGCACCTACATGTGGGTACAGTGGGTTTGGGGGGGTTGGACGACTAAGCATTAAGCAGCACAATTGTAACAGGTAGGGGGGGATGGGCCTGGGTCCACCTGCCTGAAGTCCACTGCACCCCCTAACAATTGCTCCAGGGACCTGCATACTGCTGCCAGGGAGGTGGGTATGACATTTGAGGGTGAAAATAAAAAGCTGTGAAACATCATTTGTTTGTGGTGGGAGGAGGTTAATGACCACTGGGGGAGTCAGGGTAGGTCAGCCCCGATTCCCTCTGGTGGTAATCTGGTCATTTAGGGCAATTTTTGGGGCCTTATTCGTGAAAAAACAGGGTCCAGGAAAAGTGCCCTAAATTCTAGCTACAAATGCATACTTTTTTTCCATTATCGGCGAAAGGCGCCCATCTCTGTTCGGGTGACAACCATGCCCCAGTCCCGCCTTCACCACGCCTCCAACACGCCCCCGTCAACTTTGTACACTTCCGCGATGGAGTGCAGTTGAAAATGTCCAAGTTCGGCTTTTAATTATACCGCGTTATTCGTTTTTGTGAGATAAACGTCCATCTCCCGATTTAGGTCGGAACTTGGGCGTTTTTCTCGTTTGATTATAAGCAGGACAGTAACTTAGATCTGTTCCTTTATCTCAGTGCTTTTTTTGTAGAAAAAAAGGTGCTGGTACTCATTATGGGCGGGGTCACCACATATGGCTACACCTGTAAGATAGCCTCACCCATATTAGCCACACCCCTTATACCAGTTATGGCGCATATAAACAGACATCATTGAAAATATTATACTAGCATAGGATAACAAAATAACGTGATTTTTTTCATTATAAATAATTTCTGTAAGCTGTAACAGCTCCAGTATACCCAGTGCAAAATAAGACAGCAGATGTAAGTTCTCAAATTGAACATATTTCTACCTTTGTTGTCTGGTGACTGTTTTTCTTTCCATATTGGTCCCAGTCTCTGATTCTGCTGCTCTCTATCTGTTCCCTTAACTCCGTTTCCAGGGTTTCCTTTCCATTTATTTCTTTACTTTCCGCCTTTCTTCTTCATTTCTTGTCCTACATCCGTAAGTAAAAGCTGGGTCCTCCGCAGACTTGACTGTCCAGTGGATCCAGCTTCTGCCTATTTTCTTCATCCATGTGCAGTTTTTCTCCTCTCTTCCTTTTCCCTCATCTCACCTCATTCCTCACTCTTCCCTTCCCACCATCCATGTCCAGCATTTCTTCTCTTTCCCTTCCCTCTCCTCCATCCATGTCCTGCAACTCTCTTCTCTCCCCTGCCCCCCTCCAGCCATCCATACCCACCCAGCGATTCCCTTGGCTCCCCTGCTCCCCTCCAGGCATCCATACCCACCCAGCGATTCCCTTCTCTCCCCTGCCCCCCCCTCCAGGCATCCATACCCACCCAGCAATTCCCTTGGCTCCCCTGCTCCCCTCCAGGCATCCATACCCACCCAGCGATTCCCTTGGCTCCCCTGCCCCCTCCAGGCATCCATACCAACCCAGCGATTCCCTTGGCTCCCCTGCCCCCCTTCCAGGCATCCATACCCACCCAGCGATTCCCTTGGCTCCCCTGCCCCCCTCCAGGCATCCATACCCACCCAGCGATTCCCTTGGCTCCCCTGCCCCCCCTCCAGGCATCCATACCCACCCAGCGATTCTCCTCGCTCCCCTGCCTCTGTCGCAGCAGCCACAGCGAAAAGCCGTCTGTCTCTAGCCTAAGCCTTCCCTTCGTTTCCAATCAGTGTCCCGCCTTCACAGAAAGAGGAAATGACGTCAGAAGAAGGCGGGACATTGACTGGAAATGAAGGGGGAAGGCTAGAGACAGACGGCCTTTCGCTGCGGCTGCTGCGGAGGTAAATGATGAACGACGATTTAAACCCCCACCAGAGGTAAGCATGGCTTGTGGCGCCCTCCTGCTATGCTTACCTCACTCACCGCCGGCTCGCCTGCCACAACAACTGGCTCGCAAGAGCTCTTGCGAGCTGGCTCCAGCACACCACGCCCCTGGGGGACTGAGAGGAAGTGCAGGGCAAAAAAAAAAGGTGTCGGTACACCGTACCGTTGCGTACCGGCACAAAAAAAGCACTGCTTTATCTTACTTAAATATACAACAAACTTGCCTTGAGTTTAGCTAACCATCAAATTACCCCAACTAGCTCTGTACCACGTATCTTGTTCCCATCATATATCTGCTCTTGGTCCCTCAACTATATGGTAAGCCGTATTGGAGAAAATCTTTAGTATCATATCCATAGTAGTTGAATGTTTTAATGCATGCTTATTAGGTGTATTATTAGTAGTATGCTAACATTGTATTATATCTCTGGTATTTGAATTCCAGTTCTGTTAAATGTGTATATTTTTGATGCTGTTTCATGGTAGTTCTATGATTAGGTTTCAATCTACTTTTTTCAAGTTTATCTCATTTATTGTACTTATGTTTATTCTTGATTATTTTACTATTGTTATGCTGTTACCAAAATTGTGATAACCGTTTTGATTGTAACCACAGAAAGGCAATATATCAAATCCCAACCTCCTTCCCTTCCCTAAAGGACCGATAATCTCCCTCCTTCCCACTCCCAGATCTAACATTTCTTCCTTTCTCAACCTTCACTCTCTCTCCTCTTCCCCTTGATCCATTATCTCTCTTTCTCCTTCCTCCCTCCCATTGTCCAATACCTCTCCCTCCCTTTCCTCCATCCACAAGAGCAGTGATACAAACTTGGTAGTCAGTACTACCAAGATCCTCTCATGGCTTCTAGGTCTCACTACCTCAATCACAGCTTTCATTGGTGACCCCTCCAGTTCTGCTATAGGTCTGCAGCTCACACTTCTCCCTCCACCCAAGGTTCAGCAGTTGCCCCACCCCCTCTCAATACTCCCACTGGTCTACCTTAAAGGTAGTCTTCCGTTAGTCCTGGGAGTAGCAGCATTGCATATATGCTGCCTGTGGCCTACTCCAAAGCTTTTCTTCTGGCCCGTCCCACCTCCTCTGACATCATTTCATGTTTCTGCCTCGGTGGGACAGGTCAGAGGGAAAGCTTCAGATGAGAAACCAGGCAGCATATGTGCAACGCTGCTGCTGACAAGGATCAGCAGAAGACCACCTTTAAGGAAGACTGGCGTGGGAGGGTGGGTGATGTTGAATCGCAGATGGAGGGAAAGATGTTGAATTGCAATGAGGACAGGAGTTGGGAGTGGAAGTGATGATATTAAGGTTATATTTGAAAATAATGGTCATCGTCCCCATTCACAGAGAAAAATAAGCTGTCAAAATAAGTAAAAAAAAAAAAAAAAACCTTTTATTCACAGAGAGGAATATTAGAAGTTAAATGTTAGTATAGTAAATAAGATGGAAAATGACTAAATGCTGTCTTTACCAGATGCAATACGCAATACCACTTTATTTCTCATGTCGGAAATTAACTTTCTATACTTGATTATCTAACTTATGTTATAATTTACTCTATCACTCAGGAACCTCTATGCAATACCATATTGTATTCTACTTTACCATGTACGTGCCTTAATGCAATACCATTTGTAATTCTCTACCCAGAAATGGCGATCGCCATTATGGCAAAATTGTAAGCCACATTGAACCTGCAAATTGGTGGGAAAATCTGGGATACAAATGCTACAAATAATAATAATGCAGGAAACGAGAATAGAACAAGGAAGTACTGGTCTCCGTATCTCAAAAAAGATATAGTAGAATTGGAAAAGGTACAGCGAAGGGCGACGAAAATGATAGTGGGGATGGGACGACTTTCCTATGAAGAGAGGCTGAGAAGGCTAGGGCTTTTCAGCTTGGAGAAGAGACGGCTGAGGGGAGATATGATAGAAGTGTATAAAATAATGAGTGGAATGGATCGGGTGGATGTGAAGCGACTGTTCACGCTATCCAAAAATACTAGGACTAGAGGGCATGAGTTGAAGCTACAGTGTGGTAAATTTAAAACGAATCAGAGAAAATTTTTCTTCACCCAACGTGTAATTAGACTCTGGAATTCGTTGCCGGAGAACGTGGTACGGGCGGTTAGCTTGACGGAGTTTAAAAAGGGGTTAGATAGATTCCTAAAGGACAAGTCCATAGACCGCTATTAAATGGACTTGGAAAAATTCCGCATTTTTAGGTATAACTTGTCTGGAATGTTTTTACGTTTGGGGAGCGTGCCAGGTGCCCTTGACCTGGATTGGCCACTGTCGGTGACAGGATGCTGGGCTAGATGGACCTTTGGTCTTTCCCAGTATGGCACTACTTATGTACTTATGTATGTACTTATGTCTGGACATACAGATGATGTATGGAATAATGTATGATAGTTCTGCATTCCTATAAATGTTAGATTTTTACTGGAACCACTAACAGTTTTGGAAATTACCCTGAATCCCCTGAACTTGCTGATGCAAGCAGAATATATTCTAGCCAATAATTTTTGAAAGTTTGTGTCCCATGATTTGTGAGGTAACCAGTTAATTTATGACTTAATGCATTCTTAATAAAAGATCAGAGGACCTAAGGGATTTTGAGACAGTTGTGGGTACACGGCCTGATTATAGGTGTGACCCTCTTCTTTTTCCCAAAGGCTTTTGATCTATATTTATTTATTTATTAGTCATGTGCGTGTAGATTTCTTCCCCTTGCAGGCTCATTTTCAAAAGAGAAGGACGCCCATCTTTCGACACAAATCGGAAGATGGGCGTCCTTCTCCCAGGGTCGTCCAAATCGGTATAATCGAAAGCCGATTTTGGACGTCCCCAACTGCTTTCCGTTGCAGGGACGGCCAAAGTTCAAGGGGGTGCATCAGAGACGTAGTGAAGGCAGGACTTGGGCGTGCCTAACACATGGACATCCTCGACCCATAATGGAAAAAAGGGCGTCCCTGACGAGCACTTGGATGACTTTACCTGGTCCTGTTTTTCTTACGACCAAGGCACAAAAAGGTGGCCGAAATCACCAGATGACCACTGGAGAGAATCGGGGATGACCTCCCCTTACTCCCCTAGTGATCACTAATCCCCTCTCACCCTCAAAAAACATCTTTAAAAATATTTTTTGCCAGCCTCTATGCCAGCCTCAGATGTCATACTCAGGTCCATCACAGCAATATGCAGGTCTCTGGAGCAGTTTTAGTGGGTGTAGTGCACTTCAGGCAGGCGGACCCAGGCCCATCCCCCTCCCTACCTGTTATGTTTGTGGAGAAAAGAGCGAGCCCTCCAAAACCCACCACAAACCCACTGTACCCACATCTAGGTGCCCCCTTCACCCATATGGGCTATGGTAGTGGGGTACAGTTGTGGGTAGTGGGTTTTGAGGGGCTCAGCTCACAAGGTAAGGGAGTTATGTACCTGGGAGAAATTTATGAAGTCCACTACAGTGCTCCCTAGGGTGCCCGGTTGGTGTCCTGGCATGTCAGGGGGACCAGTGCACTACAAATGCTGGGTCCTCCCACGACCAAAGGGCTTGCATTTGGTCGTTTCTGAGATGGTCGTCCTTGGTTTCCATTATCGCCGAAAATCAGAAACGACCAAGTCTAGGGACGACCATCTCTAAGGACGACCTAAATTTCAAGATTTAGATGTCCCTAACCATATTATTGAAATGAAAGATGGACGTCCATCTTGTTTTGATAATACGGGTTTCCCCGCCCTTCAGCCGGGACGTTTTGCGAGGATGTCCTCAACAAAACTTGGGCGTCCCTTTCGATTATGCCCCTCTTGGTCTCCTAGAGTTGAAAATAAAGGACCAGGTATGATCGTGTTCTGGGCAGGGTCCCAGGCAATCGGAAGAGAGCAAAAGAGATGTTCGGTGGAGACAGAAAACACTGCAATGTGATTAGTTTTTTAAATCTTCAGCCCATATCACTTCTTGGATCAGGTATTATAATTCTGCATATGCTGGTGTCCTGTCTGGGAAGAAGGTGAGCCCTTAGGTCCCGCAAGGCCCCGAAGGACCTCAGAGGACAGCCGTGCAACCCCAAGTCTTCACCCGCGGCGACCGTCGTTCACCGGGGGTTGAGCCCCCAGCTGCAGGTGGCCAACGGGACTTCTGGAACCGTGGGGTTGACGGTCTGACCCAGCACTGGAACCGGGAGCGGGGAGAGCAGGTGGAAAATCAGAGAAGTCCAGGGACAGGCAGCAGGTCAAGGTAGGCGGCTATCAGAGTCGTCCAAAAACAGGCAACAAGTCAGGGCAGGCAGCTAACAGGGTAGTCCAGTAACAGTCCAAAGGTCAAACCAGGAAAACTAGGGAACGCACAGAGACAGGAGCACACGAAGACTGGCCTCGGGAAACAGAACCTGAACCAACGTCCTGTTTCAGCCCCGCTCCTTAAATACTGTCAGCATTCAACCGCCCAGCCCCAGCCGACATGGCCGGCCAATCGGAACCCGGCTACTGAAGAAATCCTTCATGTTGGTTCCGTCCGGCCTCTCAGGCGGAGCTACAGCACCGGCATCCCAATCAGGATCCTCTGAGGTGGAGCTTCGGGTTCCCGCGCCCGAATATGAAGAAGACGCCGGCCATCGCGTCTCAGCGCCATCTTCCCTGCTAGTGCAAGCGCGGACTCCGTAGCTGGCGATTGAGAGCCTGGAAGCCGCGATCGCCGGCCTACGGGCCCGGCCGCGGACAGGGTCCTGGCTCTTGGCTGCGGTTCTAGAAAGGCCGGCCATCGCCGCAAGGAATACCGGCTCGGCCCCGACTGTACTCGGGATAGGCGGCTATCCGGGGAACCGTCGGGTAAGTCCTCTCTGACTGCGGATCTCTCCTCCCGGCCCTTGCTTCCCACAGAGGAGCAGCCTGAGGGAGCGGAGGATGTGACAGCTGGGCTCCCACTTACATTTCTCATAAGATTCCATTCTATCCAAAACACTGCTATCCATCTTCTCTGTTATGTCCACAGATCTGATCGTGTAGTTCCATTGCTCTACGAAACATCATTGGCAGCATTAACTGCGATTAAAGTGCAGCCCTAATTTTATTATAATGTAAAATATTTGATAGTCTGCACATTCCAAAAGGTTGTTTCAGAGAGTCTTGGTATTAAATCATACATAGCAAAACGACAACATAAAAAAAACAATCAATTAATGTTCCCTATACATCCAGTAATTAATTTATAAGTTCAGGAACACTAATCAGTTGAATCATGTGCTCCCTCATCTCCTTAAACCGCATAAGCTTCCTTGTACAGCCAGGTTTTAGTCACTTTACGGAACTGTAACTACCTTTCTTTTTTTAAAACCAATGGCAATTAGTTTGACATATGAAGGGCCTAGTACAGGGTGTCAAACCAAAAGGTTCAAGGTTTGTTTGCGGCCTAGTGATCTTCTTCATCTGTCGTGCAGTTGTCTAACGGTCCAGACGTCCCTTACCCTGCTTGTTTCTGCTCAAGATGTGCAAGTTGCCCCTCTTAATGTATATTTATCTCTAATGCTGCCAAACATCTAAATGAGTTTCACACCCCTGGCTTAGCCAGCTTCATTCAGCATGGTGCACTGACTAATCAATTTTATGCTTGTAATCAAATATAAACCAACCCATACACACCAGTATCAAATTATACCACGATAAAGAAAAGAATCTTTCTTCATTTAATGAGATGTTGTTATACTGTTGAATGAATTTCTTCGGGGGATGTACAATAGCATTTAACTTTTGACTTGCTGCTTTGCTAAACTGTATGATTTTTGCATTTGAGATGCACAGTGTTGATTTTGGAATATTATATAAGAAATGTGCAAGTTTCCAGTCATAAAAATCAAATATCGAATCCGTCAATTCATCACTGATTGTAATGCATATGATATAAAATATGAATTAAAAGACTGGAATAGATGAAGAATGTACCCATAGAGATATGTTGTCTGATTTGTAACTAAATTTTAAGGAAATATAAAATTATATAAATTATGTTGTTTTTACTATATGCCTTTCATGTCCGTGTAAATTTCCAGGTATTTTATGCAAACTATGTTGATTAGTCTAGGTATGTTAGCATTGATAAAAACTTCCAGGAGCATCTTTCTCTTCCTACTGACAACAATATGGTTAAAACAGCACAGTAAGCTGTATTTCTGTCATTTGTTAGTCACTGACCATAGCCAAGTTGATTTGATCCTACTTTTGGTAATGTCTGTATTTTGGCCACCTAGTAGCTCCAAACAGCACCAGAGCCAACCATAGCTAGTATTCAGCATCAACTGATCACTGCAACATTACACAATAGCACAGTAAATGACAACAGAAAAAGACAAACAAAACTAGCCTATCCCATCTAATTAGTTGTGTTTCGTCCACTTTGGGTAGATGGGCACATACATTCCCACACTCAACCCAACACTAGGCTTCTCATTCCACATGTCTTTTACCTGAACTTTCAACCATATCAGTCGCAGGCATACCTAGAATCTGTTAAAATACTGAACTCTACCATCCCCCCTCCCCCGCTGGTTGTCTGTTTCAGGGCTTGCCATATTCCACTATGATTCTTGCAAGACCAATACTGAATCCATCATTCATGTCCCGTTTCTTACCTTACCAACAAGTTTTTAATAATCCACACAACCACTGCCCAATAAAACTATCTTCCATATAATTTAGTATTATTAACAACCTAATGCTTAGAGTTACAGTTACATTTATTTGATATATTGCCTTTCTTATATAAAAACAAAGTGGTTCACAATTAAAACCCAAGAAGAGTTAGAAAGTAATGCCAAAAATCCAACAGGAAAGGAAAGCGATAATGCAAAGGCAAGTGAAATAAGATTATCCAAGTTATCCATGTCATCTAGCCATGTTGTTACCTGGCCCCTCCTGGGAGCTATGCGTGGCCAAAGGCCTCATTGAAAAGGTGAGCTTTCAGAGCCTTCTTAAAATTTGAAAGGGAAGATTCTAGTTAAAGAGTAAGAGGAAGGCAATTTGTTGATGCCATGAAGAAAAAGGCTGAGTGCCTTGTGGTGTCTAAACGTGTCAAAGAAGGTGAAGGAGGATATAATCACAAGGTATTGGATGAACGAAGCAGTTGGGAAGAGGAGTAAAAAGGAAAAGCCACACAAAAATCAAATAAAGGGAACTAAAATCAAGGAAAGCTATAAAAAAAATCCTGGAAGAGGAATATGAAAGCATGATATGTGAATCTTCCTTTTTTATAAGGATATGTGAACCATACACTTTCCATTCTGGAATTATTTTCCTTTTTTTTCAAATCTAGTACTTTTCTTTAGATAAATGTGGAATCTCTTTGCTTACGAATTATTTTTTTTTTCAAAAATTAGCAAACGCATGCTGATCTTTTTTTAATATATATAAATTTATCCCTCTCTGTTTACTACTACTACTACTTAACATTTCTAAAGCGCTACTAGGGTTACGCAGCGCTGTACAATTTAACATGGAAATAGACTGTATCCATTTTTAGCACCTTTATAAAGAATTCTTTGCTGCATTTGGGCTGACCAGGGGTGGGTCAGGGGTCAACGCTGGGGAGGAGCCAGGGCTTATGCGGGCGCTTGCAATATTCAGCCGAGATCTGCTTAATTTCAGCGAGTGAATTTAAGACAGCTCAAAAGCTGTCCTAAATTCACCTGCTTATCTTATGCATGCCCCATTGAATATCATGCCAGAACTCACATAAAAACAAAGTTTTGTCCCTTTCCCGCTGATGGGAAGCCTCCCAAAGTGGTCACCCCAACAAATAACACCAACACCTTTCCCTGGTTGTCCTCCCCTAACAACACACCCCCAAGCAGCAGCCCCATCCCAAGACAGGACTCCCAACATCTACCTGACTTCCCTGGTGGTCCAGCAGGGCATCAGGGGCAGGGATTTAAAAAAAAAAAAAAAATCTTCTACCCCTAGGGGCAGCTTTGTTAAAATTGCTGTGCTGCAAGAGGTCACGGCAGCCATTTTGAAGAAGCTACTGCTAGGAGTCGGAGTGAGGGGGGTTCATTCATGTCCCTAACACCCCGCTGGACCACCAAGGAGGTCAGGTAGGACCTGGGGCAGCGGCGTTCCTTAGTTGGCTGGCACCCAGAGCGGTTCACCACTGCACTACCCCTCCCCCACGGATGCAGCATCGTCCCCCCGGCAAATCACCTCCAAGGCCACCCCCCCCCCCCCCCGGTGCATTCTTCTTACCTGCTGGGGTAATGGGAGCAGCTGCGCGGCTGTCGGCTCCGCCAGTTCCCTGCTCCCTCTGCCCCTGAACAGGAAGTAACAGCAAACGGAGCAAGGAACCAGCAGCCCCAACAGCCACACAGCTGCTCCCTGCACCCCTCCTGCAGCTTGCACCCGGGGTGGACCGCCACCAACGCCCTGCCCTCAGTACGCCACTCCCCCAGAGGGGGGGGGGTCCTATCCTGACTGGGAAGTGAAGGGTGGGGGATAAGATGGAGCTGCTGCCTGGGAGGGTTTTGTTGGGGGGGGGGGGGGCTGCACATTGACAGAAGAGGGACAAAACTTTATTTTTATGTGGGTCCCGGCCCGATATTCAACCAGGGTCCACATAACTTTCTAATGCAGGCCTAAACTTATTCCTTGATATTCAGTGCTGGTGCCCAGACATGGTCTAGCACTGAATATCAGGGGATAATTTAGCCAGCAACGAAACAATCCTTTGTTTTGCAGTTTAAAAAGTGTCTTTAATTCATATTGTTCATTTGTGACAGGATGACAAAAATATTTTGGTTTAAGATTAAAAGCAAAAACTGAACAACTTCAACAAGGGAAGTGTCCACAAAGATTGTTTTTCATGAAGGGTTTAGGCTGTGGAAGAGCAGATAATGCTACTAGATCCTTCAGATTGCATTTTTTTTTTATAGGCAACCAAAAGCTCACTGCTTTGAAAGGAGTTTATACTCTGAATTATGTGCCAATATCTTGTAAATATTAAGACAATATTTATTTATTTGTTACATTTGTACCCCACATTTTCCCACCTATTTGCAGGCTCGATGTGGCTTACATAGTACCGTAAAGGCGTTCGCCAAGTCGGTTGATAACAAATACAAGGTTATATTGTGGACAAATGATGTGGGTGTGTGTCAGGCTCCATGAGGGTCAAAGGAATGAAGGTTGTAGATTGTCCGGTACGATCATTGGTTATGCTGTGTTGCTGGGTGTGGGGATTTACGTTGGATCGGTGGGGTAAGCCTTTTTGAAGAGATTGGTTTTCAGTGATTTCCTGAAGGTTAGGTGGTTATGGATTGTTTTCACAGCTTTTGGGAGTCCATTCCATAGTTGTGCGCTTTTGTAGGAGAAGTTGGATGTGTGGGTTGTTTTGTATTTAAGTCCTTTGCAATTTGAGTAGTGTAGGTTTAAGTATGATCGTGATGATCTGATTCTGTTTCTCATTGGTAGATCTATGAGGTCTGTCATGTATCCTGGGACTATGCCGTAGATGATTTTGTGGACCAATGTGCAGATTTTGAAGCTGATCCGTTCTTTGATTGGGAGCCAGTGCAGCTTTTCTCGGAGGGGTTTAGCACTATCGAATTGTGTTTTACCGAATATCAGCCTGGCTGCTGTGTTTTGGGCGGTCTGGAGTTTTTTTGTGAGTTGTTCTTTACATCTATTTATATCTATTGAGAAGTGATTAAAGTCTAGTTTGCACACTGTCCTATCTTTTATAACCATACTTCTTGGTTTTAACAGTTCCTTCCTTTCAAACTGCAGCACTTTAGAAAAACATTTAAGAACACATTTGGCTGGGTATCCCTTTTCTAAAAAGTGTCTCTGTGTCATCACAGATTGTTCAAAGAAATCTTTCACAAACAAAAAAGCAACACTGGGCCTTCAAGACTAAGACAACAGGAGTGTTTTATTGGTAAATGACCCGACACGGGCCGTGTTTCGGCGTAAAACAATGTCTGCCTCAGGGGTCAGGTTTTGGACGTAAATTATGTGAAATGTATATGTATCCAATGCCTCCGAGATTGGATGGAGAGAATCTTTAGAACCAAGAAAGCCTGTCGCAAAGGACAGCAGTGATTTAAAAGAAAAACCTGTTTTAGCCTTGTGTTTTGCAAAAGCAAATTCTTGGTTCTAAAGATTCTCTCCGTCCAATCTCGGAGGCATTGGATACATATACATTTCACATAATTTACGTCCAAACCCTGACCCCTGAGGCAGACATTGTTTTATGCCGAAACACGGCCCGTGTCGGGTCATTTACCAATAAAACACTCCTGTTGTCTCAGTCTTGAAGGCCCAGTGTTGCTTTTTTGTTTGTGTACTTTTTATGTATGCTGGTTACCCTCTCTGGTTGGCTTGTGCTCAAAGAAATCTCAGTATGACAGCTAGAATAATATAACAATTTTGTTAACATTTGTTGGTTTCCTATAAATACTGATACAGATCTTATCCTCACTAATCCTGATCAGGATATATAAAAAGGTAACTCTTTCCTATCATAGGTCATCTGAAATTTCCAGTTAGGATCACATGGATTAATCCATCTGTTGAAAGTCAGTCAGAGCATCCTGTGTACCCTTCTAGAAGATAAAAACACCAACATAACATTTCCAAGTTTTTAGTTGTTCTACAAATTCATAGGCTCAGAAATGTTTTTAAAAAAAGAGAATTGAAGTGAAATTTGAATCTGGGTCCCTTGGTTTACAGTCCACTGCACTGCTAGGCTACCCATCACACTTGCTTCCTGCTCTCTTAAGAATGCCTGTAATACCTGAAGTTGTCATAGAGACTGGTATCCCTTTCTTGTTTCAATTTGAGGGGACAGAGAGGGGGACAGCAAACACTGGGGGATTAAGGAGGTGTCATGCCTTAATCCTTCCACTGGACAGCTGCTCAATCAGAGCACCTTTCTGCAGTGGCGTTCCTTGCCTGGATGGCACCTGGGGCGGAGCGCCGATGCGCCCCTCCCGGGTGCAGCGCCCCCCCCCCCCCCCACCACTAAATTACACCTTCACCCCCTCCAGCGAAATGACACCCCCCGGGTGCACGCCGCTGGGGGGAGGTGCCGCGGTGCGCGCCTGCTCTGAGTTTGCTAAACTTCTTTGCTCGTTCGCTGCAGCTCCCTCTACCCCGGAACAGGAAGTAACCTGTTCAACCTGTAATCTGTTCAAAAGGCGTTTCAAAAGGTACCTCATGAAAGGCTACAGAGGAAATTGGAGGGTCATGGGATGGGAGGAAATGTCCTATTGTGGATTAAAAACTGGTTGAAGGATAGGAAACAGAGAGTGGGGTTAAATGGGCAGTATTCACAATGGAGAAGGGTAGTTAGTGGGGTTCCTCAGGGGTCTGTGCTAGGACTGCTGCTTTTTAATATATTTATAAATGATTTAGAGATGGGAGTAACTAGCGAGGTGATTATATTTGCTGATGACACAAAGTTACTCAAAGTTGTTAAATCGCGACAGGATTGTGAAAAATTACAAGAGGACCTTACGAGACTGGGAGACTGTGCGGCTAAATGGCAGATGACGTTTAATGTGAGCAAGTGCAAGGTGATGCATGTGGGAAAAAAGAACCCGAATTATAGCTACGTCATGCAAGGTTCCACGTTAGGAGTTACGGACCAAGAAAGGGATCTGGGTGTCGTCGTCGATAATACGCTGAAACCTTCTGCTCAGTGTGCTGCTGCGGCTAGGAAAGCGAATAGAATGTTGGGTATTATTAGGAAAGCTATGGAAAACAGGTGTGAGGATGTTATAATGCCATTGTATCGCTCCATGGTGCGACCGCACCTTGAGTATTGTGTTCAATTCTGGTCTCCGCATCTCAAGGAAGATATAGTAGAATTGAAAAAGGTGCAGTGAAGGGCGACTAAAATGATAGCGGGAATGGGACGACTTCCCTATGAAGCAAGATTAAGGAGGCTAGGGCTATTCAGCTTGGAGAAGAGACGGCTGAGGGGAGACATGATAGAGGTATATAAAATAATGAGTGGAGTGGAACAGGTTGATGTGAAGCGTCTATTCACGCTTTCCAAAAATACTAGGACTAGGGGGGCATACGATGAAACTACAGTGTAGTAAATTTAAAACAAATTGGAGAAAATTTTTCTTCACCCAACGTATAATTAAACTCTGCAATTCGTTGCCGGAGAAAGTGGTGAAGGCGGTTAGCTTAGCAGAGTTTAAAAAGGGGTTGGACAGTTTCCTAAAGGACAAGTCCATAAACCGCTACTAAATGGACTTGGGAAAAATCCACAATTCCAGGAATAACTTGTATAGAATGTTTGTACGTTTGGAAAGCTTGCCAGGTGCCCTTGGCCTGGATTGGCCGCTGTCGTGGACAGGATGCTGGGCTCGATGGACCCTTGGTCTTTTCCCAGTATGGCATTACTTATGTACTTATGATGGTCCATTGTGTGAGTGAGTGATGGGATCAGGGGGTTAGTTGAATTGATCATGACACACTTTTATTAGCTGGCATCTTGTTTTCCTCAGATGCCATTTTGAAGAATATATTGTTAGAGTAATGCTGAGGTACATTGAGGTATGTGTGATTCTATTAAGGGGATTTGTGATATATATTTTTCAGATATATTGTTTAGATACATGTTAATTGTATATTTTTTGTGATGTTTTAGGACCTTATGCCCTGATTGAGGTCTCCAAAACATGGACAATGTTGGTGATAGGTCTGATTTAAGATTGTAATATGTTTTAAGTAAATTGGATTAAAGGAAGAAACTTTTATATGAAGAATAAAGCTTTGTATGAGGAACTATACTGAATCCCCAGTATTTATGTTTTCTATGGAGGGATATTGAGAACTTGCCTCCATATGTCATTATTATGGAGTGTTGGGTTTTTGGATTGTTATACTTTTGGCCCCCACCCCTTTAAACGATTTTTGACTGCTTTAAGTGGACTTTTGGATAATTGGTCATAATCTGCAGAGATACCTGAAGGACTGCAGATGAAACATCAAGAACATTTAAAAATAAGCATTCACCCCTCCGAAGGGACACCACCTTGTAAGTGGTGGAGGGGCTTCCGTGTTTCAATGACTCAGAGGGCTATGCTGAAGGGTTACCCATATCAGACAGGCCTCTGAAGAGAAACCAGACAAAGAGTGTCCCAAATTAGGGAGAGGGGAAAGATGGTGACCTGAAGCTCGTACACTCAACGGCCCAGCTGTCCTCTGAAGTTCAGTTTTTGTTCACTTGAAATTTCCTCTCTGCATTGCAGTTGTCTTAACAGAGGAAGGGGTCAATGGGGGGTCAGCCGCCGATGACCAGCATTTTGTCCCCTGTGCAGCAAGTGTGGGACCGCTGTGTGATGAGCTGCCCATAGATGACTGGGTTGATGAGCCATTTGATTAGCGCCGATGAAGGAGCGTCGATGCTCTTGGACCTGGAAACAACTTCATCGCTCAAAAATCATTTAACCACCATGCCCAAAGGAGTGGAGGAGTGAGTCAGGAGTGTATGCTGAAACGGAAGTCGTTTACAGCTGAACCCGTGTCGGCGGTGCTACTCCTAAACCCTTAAGAGTTATCAGCTTAGAGTTTTTGGCTCCCATGGAGGTTGCATTGAATGTCATCTGGAGGGTGCTCCAGGACCTGACGGTGGTAGAGAATGACTTTGCTTCAGATATAGTCTTGTTAATGAGCCACATGGATAATCTAATCGAATCCTTTGAGAATATACAGCAAATGAAGTTCTACTGAAGTAGGAAACGGTTAAGATTTGAAAATGATAAAAGACCAGAAAAATTTGAACAAAATGAATATTGTTACAGATGATTAATATCGAGATTGTTGTTTTCCCAGAGTTCCGGGTATGACTCCTAATGTTTTTTTTTCCTCTGAAATGATTCCTCTTAATATATTAATTCAAAAGGAGTGAAGCCTGTGAAACTGGGATTACTTTAATCAGCGGGAATTGGATTGGAGATTCAAGGGTTTGTATTGTTAAACAATTTCTGGTTTTAAAAGGGAAAAAAATGAAATCAGGTGTATTACTTTCACTAATATTGGACAATAAGTATGTTTCCAATGAAACTGATGGACTATGCACCGTTATGGTCTTGAAGAAACCAACTAGATGATCAATGTGGAATAATGATTTAGGTAAATAATAACTGGGGATAATCGGGTTAATACCACGTTTTCTTTGTTTGCTGTTGTTTAAATTGATCTCCTTGTCTTGTTTCACTCTCCCTATTTATTTTGTGGTCTAAGAAAGAGAAAGATTGTATAAAATCTATTTATCTTGTTGAGATTGTTTTCTTCTAATATTGTTTTAATGTACAATCATCTCTGTTTTACTGTTTTGCAAGTGATCCTTGTAAAATGAAAAAATTATAAATAAATGATTAAATAAATAAATAAATAAATAAAGCATTCAATCTGTTCCCAAATTAAAGGGCCCTTTTACCAACCTGTGGAAAAAGGGGCCCTGCACTAACGGGAGCACATGTTTTTGCCATGCGCTGAGGCCCCTTTTACTGCAGAAGGTAAAAAGGCTGACAAAAGAAATGGTCATGTGATAAGTTCACACTTGCCGCAAGGTCATTTTGGGGGAGGACTTACTGCCACCATTGAAGTGGCTTTAAGGGCTCCCATGCTATCCTGGAGGTAAAAATAGAGAAAACAAAATTCCCCTAGCAGTAGAAATGGTGCATGCTGGGAGCGGAATTACTACTGGGCTGCTGAGGTAGCCCAGTGGTAGTTCTGGATTGCTGCACACTAACCCTTTAGTAAAAGGGCCCCTAAGATAACAACTGCTGAATTTAAACTTCTATAGCACAGCCAGAGTCATCATCGGATGCTGAACTTCGCTGACACCTAAAGGACACTTTCTACATACTAGAACTTTTAATACCATCATTTGCAAGTCCATAAATGCGGCATGTTTTTCATGGTTCGTAAGATTATCTACGGCGAGGCCCCGGGATACATGACAGACCTCATCGACCTACCAATCAGAAATACAACCGGATCAAGACGAACCTATCTAAACCTCCACTACCTAAGCTGCAAAGGACTCAAATGCAAATCAACTTATGCATCCAGCTTTTCCTACATAAGCACACAACTTTGGAACACACTACCAAAAGCCGTGAAAACAACGTATAACCACCTAAACTTCCGGAAATCACTAAAAACTTACCTGTTCAAAAAGGCATACCCTACCGACCCTACTTAAATACCTGAACCCAGCAACACGACGAAACCAAAGAACGTAATGGACATAACGTAACTCTTCCTCTATATGATTCCCTAATATATTTGTTCCACATGAACCCTATTCTACCATAACATCACTGCGTAACTGTTTATACCGGAATTGGCGAACGCCTCTACGGTACTATTGTAAGCCACATTGAGCCTGCAAATAGGTGGGAAAATGCGGGATACAAATGTAACAAATAAACAAACTTAAATGTCTGCTACGGTATTAATTTTGCATCTGTTGAGTTGTATATATATAGGGGACAACATTAGCCAGTCCACAGTTTATTTGGATTCACCACTGAGTTTTAATTGTATTTCTGTCTAATAGTAAAAAAAAATGAGGCTTAAGTGGAAAGTAAACATGCATCTCATCAGCGCAAAGATGAAAATGCATTCCATGTTTAGGAATAATTTATTCCAGTTTACAAAAATTAAAGAATGCAAGGTTATTTCCTGTGGGACCAAATCAGTAATACTTACTGAAAAAGAACACCCTCTACCCCCACCCCACCACCTTCGCTAATTCTGCTAAAAGTTTCTGACACTGGTGTTGTTCGAAATAATAATAACAGAATATTTATATACTGTCCACCCAAGGAGATCTAAATGGTTAACAAAAGATAAAAGATTTACAACAGGTTAAAAGCAAAAACAGAAAGCATGATACAATAATTAAGGTCCCTTTTACCAAACTGCGGTAAAAGTGGCCTAGCGCATCCTTACGTGATATGAAAACCACTTGTCCCTGAAACATGCTGAAAACAGAATAATCCATGTGTACAAAAGAGATGAGGTGAAGATGTGATTGCATGTGCCCTAATGAAAGGAGAGTTTAATTTTAATTGAATTTAATTTCACAGTATATTTCTTCCCAAGGCAGATTGCAATAGTTATGATGAACCCATCAGTAAACACAATATCCTCACTGAAATTTGACCATATATTACTTTATTGTATGGAACAGTGTAGAAAAATGAGCACAAAATATAGACTTTATTAGTGCTGTTTTTACCAGCTATAATAATTTTTTAAGCGTTCAAATAAATTAAAAAGCTGTCAATTAAGTTTTATTCTCCACCTTTTAAGGCACTGGGCTGAAAAGGGGGCGGGGTGGGGGGAGGGAGAAGAGAGAAAGGAGATGCAGGACCAGGGGTGAGGGGTGCCAACTGATAGTTTGCAGGGGGGCACCAGAGACCCTAGCAATGGCCCTGCCACACAGCCATTTCTTTTCCAGAACAAAGACAGCCTTTTACCGCAACTTAGTAAAAGGACCCCTTAAGAGACGTTCAGCTGGGATCATTACAAATGGACTTGACCCATCATCTAGTTTTTTACGCCTCCACATTCTTATCCCCTCATCTTGCCAGTGCTATGGACTCATACCGCAGGATAAGAGAGTGCTGTGGATCCATCTTGCTGTCCCTGCTACCTATCTAAACTACAAAACATGGGTTAAACAGATGTGAACTACTTTACTTACATTTTCTTAAGCTGAGCTTAGTGAGGCTATATAGGCCAGGAGGCCAGAAGCCTGTCACTTCCTTCCTCACAGCTCAGATATATGGACTAAAAGTTCAGCTGCTTAGAATTCACTTAGGACATTGGTGCATGATGCAGAACATAAGAATGGATATTTGTCATGGATGAGGGGTAATGCTTTTAAAAATCTAAGGAATCTATTTGCTAACCTGTGATGCACATTATTAGTGATTAGGCCCTGCTGTCAGTAATAGAAGCTGCAGTAAATAAGGAACATTATCGCATGTCATGGGTTCGTAAATAAACCCCTACGTTTGCCTTTGCTGATTGACCTTCTTTCCCTGCATTTTTTGCCCTGTTTCCGATATGTATGTTCTATCATATAATGGCTCATCCTATATAATAATTCTCACCTCCAACGTTCTATGCTTGGGACCGTGGCTCCCTGGCTGCAGGTGGTCTGCGAGGCAGACATGCACGGACGTCACTGATGTCAAAACAGCTGATTCCAAGGCAAGGAGAGGAGTAGGGAAACACGCGCAGCATGTTTCCCTACTCCTCCTACTGCCTCAGAATCAGCTGTCACCCCCTGCGCTACGGCCCCCTCGAAACCCACCCCCTTCCGTGAACCTGTCGATCCCCACCACCGGAACGCCGAAAACCGCACCCCCAACCCCCTGCCGCTGTTGTGCACTACCTGTGCTGACAGCCGAAGTGTTGTTCTGCCCTTCTGGTGGGTTCCTCAATCATCTTCTCAGAAAGTTTAACTCCGTGCATCTGACGTCAGACGCACGCAGAGGAACTTCCCGACATGATGATTGAAGAATCAACGGGAAGGAAAGAACAACACTTCGGCTGTAAGAACGGCAGCGGCGGGGCAGTTTTCGCCGGCACGGGGGGGGGGGGGGGGAACGACAGGTTCGCGGAAGGGGGGGGGTTCAAGGGGGCCGTAGCATGGGGGGGGGGGGGAATTGCCTGCCTAAGGCCCGTTTCCTTGCCTACAGAAACGGGCCTTTTTTACTAGTAGTCAATAAAATAGGGAAGAGAAATGAAAATTGATATATTGCCTTTCTGAGGTTTTTGCAACTACATTCAAAGCGGTTTACATATATTCAGGTACTTATTTTGTACCAGGGGCAATGGAGGGTTAAGTGACTTGCCCAAAGTCACAAGGAGCTGCAGTGGGAATTGAACTCAGTTCCCAGGATCAAAGTCCACTGCACTAACCACTAGACTACTCCTCCGACTAGCAACATAGTGGAATTTGGGGGGCAAGAAAGCAACAGAAAGGGGCACAGCCAGAATTATATTCCAATGAGAAGAATTGTCAAAATCTAGCAATTAAATCAGCTAAGCACAAAAAGGAGAAAAAAAATCTAGAAATAACAGCAATAGAGAATGGAGGAGAGATAAAGGGAAAGGGAAATGGGACTTGATATACCGCCTTTCTGAGGTTTTTGCAACTACATTCAAAGCAGTTTACATATATTCAGGTACTTATTTTGTACCAGGGGCAATGGAGGGTTAAGTGACTTGCCCAGAGTCACATGGAGCTGCAGTGGGAATTGAACCCAGTTCCCCAGGATCAAAGTCAGCTGCACTAACCACTAGGCTATAAAGGGATTTGAAGATGAGACAATTTGATAGACATAGGCATGGCTGAAAATGTTTCCTTTTTTCCTTTTGTTTCCTTAATTTTCAGTGTTTATGTGAGCCCACTATGGACAGGGAAAATGCCTCCTGTATATAATATGTAAATCATTTTAGGGCCCTTTTATGAAGGCACGGCGTGGCAAAATAGCATTACTGCCAGGCAAGCCCAGGCACCCTGCGGTAGTTTTGCTTTTGCTACACGCCGTTTCCTGCCTGATTTCCGTGGGAGTAGCATGTGAGCCCTTACCGCCTGCTAAATACTTGGCGGTAAGGACTCATGAGGTCATGGCCACATGCTAATTTTGAAATTACTGACATCAATTTAAAAAATAGCCTTGGTAAAGAGAGGCTTCAGTGCGTGGCATTCCCATGCACCCACAATACCGCAGGCCACTTTTTACCGCAGCTTGGTAAAAAGATCTCTTTGTATTACAGAAACACGGTGTATCAGAATCACATAAAAACATACAGAAATTACTATGCAATGACGATTTTATTAAAATGCTATAGCTATTCCAATGACAAACAAGCAAGTAGAAAACAATTTCTTATTTTGCTTGTTGAAACCTCAAGTCCTTTCCCTACCCCAAATTGGAAGTTCAAAAGGCAGATGTATTACCAATTAAGAAGCTGTAAAGAGAAGAAATAGAGCCTGCCTTCTGGGAAAAATGCCACTTTTGCGTGTATATGTGAAGAGATTTGGGATTTTGCTCATGCCAGTGGCGTAGACACAGGTGTGCCAGGGTGGGCCGGGGCCCACCCATTTAGGGCTCAGGCCCACCCAACAGTAGCACACGTTTAGCAGTAGCAAGTGGGGATCCCAGGCTCCACCAGCTGAAAACTTCCCTGATGGTAATGAAAACGCTGCTGTCCATGAAACTGGCACCCGCGCATGCTCAGTTTTCAGCGCATTTTCCCACCAGCTGAGATATTTTTTGGGTGGAGAGGGAGAACACTTGGTGCCCAACCACTTCTTGCCTCTAGGCCCACCTAAAATCTGCTGTCTGGCTACGTCCCTGGCTCATGCGTTTGCCAGTAGTAGCTCTGTGGGGCATATACACAATCACCTAGCCTCAGGTAGAGGGCAGGCAAAAAGGAAACGTACAAAAGTTAGTAATTTAGCACTCTGGAATTAGATTGGTCATAGACTTCCCTGACTCAGATTTTATAGAAAAATAAAAGCTAATTTATTGTTTGGTAGCAATAAGAACAGTATAAATCAGAGACAATGCACTTATGCTAATATACCCACAATGATGGCAAAGTACTGAGTATTTATGAACCTGTCAAAGCAGGGTAGAGAAAACACGCATATACCCTAGTCCTGAACTGATCAGGACTTCCAACTCCCCAAAGCACTAAGAGAAGAAACAGATATGACCTGACTTGAAGGCAGACAACTCGCTCTCACTAAGGATGTTGTAGATGGAGGCAGTCAAGCTGTAGGATTTGGGGGAGAACACAGGAACTGCAGCTGGCCTCCCCTCCCCCACCCCCCGGATGGTCAAGTGGGCAGGAACAGGTAGGCAGTAGCCACGTTTTTCCAGCCTCAGATCTTGTTCATCACGTGGCTGGCTCAGACCAAGGCTGTCATCTGTCCCGTTGGACAACAGCTCCCACACAAACTGCTCAAGATAATACCCAGAGGAAGTTATGCCTAAGGAAGGGTTTCTTATACCCTTTCCTTGGGTTCAGAAAGTCATGCTGTCCAGAATAACAAATCTGGAACTTTCTATGGTTGTGGTTTGAAGGACCAAACAACAGGGCCCTTGGCTCCAAGAGCAGATTGGTCCTGAACATGGAGACCCAGTTTCTTGTAAACAAGGTTGTTGTCAAAGTTGTTTTTGCTTCCCTGTAGCCTTGGCTATGTCGGCATTTTCCTTTCACTGCTCAATAGGACTAGGCCTACTAACTAGGGTTACCATATTTTGTCCTCTGAAAAAGAGGACACGTCACTACTACTACTACTATTTAACACGCCCCTGCCCCGCCCACACCACACTTTCGGATCCTCATCCCGCCCCGTCATATATTCCCTTCCCCTGCCCCCTCGTCACCTCCCCTCCCTTCACCTCCCCTCCCCCTTGTCACATAGTCCCCTCCCCTCCCCTTTCCTTACTTACTCTCTGCCCTGGCGGTCTAGTGACCTCTTCGGGGCAGGAAACAGCCCCTTCTTTCCTGCCCGGAGCACTGCCTGCCCTTGCCCTGCGTCCTTCTCGGTCTTGGCTGGGGATTCAAAATGGCCACCGAGAGTTGAAGCGGCCTCGCGAGACTTCAACCCTCGGTGGCCATTTTGAATCCTCAGCCGAGACCGAGAAGGATGAAGGGCAAGGCAGCGTTCCGGGCAGGAAAAAGGGGGCTCAAAAAAGATATAGTAGAATTGGAAAAGGTATAGCGAAGGGCGACGAAAATGATAGTGGGGATGGGACGACTTTCCTATGAAGAGAGGCTGAGAAGGCTAGGGCTTTTCAGCTTGGAGAAGAGACGGCTGAGGGGAGATATGATAGAAGTGTATAAAATAATGAGTGGAATGGATCGGGTGGATGTGAAGCGACTGTTCACGCTATCCAAAAATACTAGGACTAGAGGGCATGAGTTGAAGCTACAGTGTGGTAAATTTAAAACGAATCGGAGAAAATTTTTCTTCACCCAACGTGTAATTAGACTCTGGAATTCGTTGCCGGAGAACGTGGTACGGGCGGTTAGCTTGACGGAGTTTAAAAAGGGGTTAGATAGATTCCTAAAGGACAAGTCCATAGACCGCTATTAAATGGACTTGGAAAAATTCCGCATTTTTAGGTATAACTTGTCTGGAATGTTTTTACGTTTGGGGAGCGTGCCAGGTGCCCTTGACCTGGATTGGCCACTGTCGGTGACAGGATGCTGGGCTAGATGGACCTTTGGTCTTTCCCAGTATGGCACTACTTATGTACTTATGTACTAAAAGTACAAAACATTTTATACTGCTTATCCCAGAAATAGTGGATTTTCCCCAAGTCCATTTACTGCCCGCCATTGACCTAGAAGTAAAGAATCTGGGCAGCAATGACCTGCGTGCATCCGTTATGCAAGTCCAAAAATAAAAAAATATTTTTCAGACGTGCGTATCAGACTCACGCCAAAACTGAAATTACCGCAAGAGCCATGTGGTAGTCGGGATATAACTCCATTTTGGTGCACGTTGTGCACGCATAGATGCATAGACGCTTACGCAGTTTAGTAAAAGGGCCCCTTAATCCCTCATGTAAAGCCCTGGCCTAGTAGCTGCTGCTTTCTGTCTTCTCAAAACCTACTAAAAAACTTAAAATCACAAACCAGGAAATTAGAAAAAACATGGAGTAAATCAAAAAATAACCTCACCTAGAACGCATGGAAGCAGTCACATAGGAATTACAAAAATGCCATTCAACGAGCCAAAAGATCCTACTACACACAAACAATTACAACCAGCGGCACAGACATAAAAATACAATATCAACTCATAAAGAATCTTCTGAACACCAACCCAATCACATCCTCCCCCTCAAACTACCCATCTGCCAACCAACTGGCCAAATACTTCAACGACAAAATTACCAATCTTTGCAGCACGATTCGCCAGGACTGTGCAAATATTGATACCTTTCTTGATGAACTGGACCCATACATAGATGAAATTCCAGCCGACCGTTCATGGACAAAGTTCACCTTCCTCACCACTAAAGAAGTTTCTATGGCGGTAACAAAGCCCTCCAAATGTCACTGCCACCTTGATCCATGTCCCAACTACCTAATGAAAGATGCCCCAGAATGCTTTATTACAGATCTCACCTCCCACCTAAACTTCCTGCTACAGCAAGGTTCATTCCCTACTGGACATGGCAACATACTACTCAAACCAATGCCTAAAAACCCCAAGAAACCAGCGAGTGATGTCACCAACTACCGCCCTGTTGCCTCCATCCCTTTGCTAATTAAATTGATGGAAAACAGGGTGACCTCTCAAATCAACAGCTATATACAAAAATTCTCCATTCTACATGAATTGCAATCGGGTTTCCGTCCAGCCCACAGAATAGAAACTGTCCTACTCACTCTAATATCCAAATTCAAACAGGAAATCTCATTTGTAAACAACATCCTCCTTCTACAATTTGATGTATCCAGTGCATTTGACATGGTAAATCATAATATCCTAACCAAACTCGGCGGAAATATCATTAATTGGATAAAAGGCTTCATCACCTACTACTACTACTACTACTATTAAACATTTCTATAGCGCTACTAGACTTACGCAGCGCTGTACAAATTAACATGAAAAGACAGTCCCTGCTCAACAGAGCTTACAATCTAAATTGGACAGACGAACAGACAGCTAGGGGTGGGGAAATTGCAGTGATAGGTTTAATCAACCTCAACTATCTCATCTCCCTGGACACCAAACTGCGGTGTACCTCAAGGATCCCCTTTATCACCGATCCTCTTCAATCTTATGATGATCCCCCTAGCCAAAGCTCTATCCAGGCATGGTCTCAACCCTTTCATTTACGCCGATGACGTCACCATATTCATTCCCTTCAAATCTAGTCTAACAGAAATCTCCGACAAAATATCTTTGGGCATGAACATCTTAACCTCTTGGGCCAACGCCTTTATGATGAAAATGAACAAAGAGAAAACACAATGCCTAATCCTCTCATCTCAACACTCCGCGCTCCTCCCAACTAATCTTAACACCTCTGACATCACAATCCCCATATCTGACAACCTGAAAATCCTTGGAGTGACATTAGACAACCATCTCTCGCTCGAAAATCACGCAAAATCCACTACAAAGAAAATCTTCAACATGATGTGGATACTAAGACACGTAAAACCATATCTCCCCCTGAAAACATTCCGAAACTTGGTACAGTCCACGGTACTTACCCACGCCGACTACTGTAATAGTATCTTCCTAGGCTGCAAGACCCATATCCTGAAAAAACTTCAGACTGCCCAAAATACAGCAGCAAGACTCATTTTTGGGAAACCACGATTTGAATGCGCAACACCTCTTCGAAAAAAACTTCTCCCTATCTGAGAACTTATCAACTTCAAGGCCCACACATTAATCCACAAGAATATACACGGTGAATCTCCGGGCTATATGCTCAATCTGATTGACCTTCAGTGAAAAGCACCAGATAGGACAGACAACTTCCCCTTTTGCACTACTCCAGCTTTCAAATTACTATTCACTCGTCCACTCTCATTTCATCTGGGAGAAGGGGTAATGTGGAAGAAAAGCCCCTGACCAAATGCCCCCAATCACTCAAAAGTATACAGGTTTCCCATAACAAAGCATTAGGGGATCCTTTTACAAAGCAGCGGCAAACCCAACGCTAATCTGGAGCTACCACAGGCCCAATGTCTGCACCCTCTGTAGTTCCAGCCCCAGCGCATGCCATTCTCCGCGCTAGGGAAAAATCGGCCTGTATTGTTTAGCACAGCGCTAACCCGGCAGTAATCGGGCAGCGCGACACTGCGTATGCCTTGTAGTGCTATAGAAATGATAAGTAGTAGTAGTAGTAGAGTAAGGAGCTTTTACCGGCCTCAGTGGGTGGCGGTAAGTGCTCCTCCCTCATGGCTACACAGTAAGAGCGTGTATTAGAGCATAGTAAGTGTATACTCCTCGGGGGGGGGGGGGGGGGTTAGTAATACATATCAAAGGCACTGATTGTTTACTGTGTCCATATCTTGTAGGTTCTAAGAGCACTTACTGAAGTGCACTGAAACTGGCCTGCGGTAGTGTAGGTGTGTATTCTTGGCGCACACAGAATCACTTTTCAGCGCACCTGCAAAAAATGCCTTTTTTAAAAACGTTTTGCCGAAAATGGAGGGGCGGCAAAATGAAAATTGCCCGGCGTCCATTTTGGGTCCGAGACCTTATCGCCAGCCACTGACCTAGCGGTAAAGTCTCATGAGGTAACCGGGCGGTAATGACCTATGCGCATCAAATACACCCGATACGCGCGTCCCAAAATAATTTTTCGGATGTGCGTATCGGACGCGTGCCAAAAATGAAATTCCACCAAGAGCCATGCGGTAGCCAGGCGGTAACTCCATTTTGGCGCCCGCGTAGACGCTTACGCGGCTTAGTAAAAGAGCCCCTTAGTCCCCTGATGAAGCTTGACAAAAGAGTGAAACGGACAGCCCCGCTGGGTACAAGAATCAAGCTAAGTGCCTTTTGTATTGAACTGTAATAATCTATGAAGAAATGAAGAAATAATTCCAGGATTTAATGTTTTTTTGGAGAAGTTACAGTGCACGATTTTTACATAAGGAAATAATAAAAACAAAAATCTAAAAACTTCAATATTTGGAGGGGTTTTTTTAGACCAATGATAAGATTGGGGTCCAGTAGGAGCTGGCACTAAGCTGGTATACTTGCTGCCAAGCCGGGACATCTGAGGTCTTTTCCTCCAATTCATTAAAGTATTTAAAAGTTTCTGCGTATGAAAATAGAATACCATTTTGGATTTCATAGGAAGAGACACAAGAATATAGTTAAGTTTTCAGCTCACTGCTTTGTCCGTAACTATTTTCAGCCTTTTTTATCCGCTGCAGTAAAAAGGGCTACAGCACGTGGCAAAAACCAGCCCCTGCCGCTGGCACAGGGCCCTTTTTACAAGGACCCCTCATTTTGAAAAAAACATAGGACAGATAGCAGAAAAGAGACAAGTAAAAGAAGAGAAGTAGAGCATGGATAAGGCAAAATGAGGAAGGCAATTTTCAGAGTCTCTGCAGACCCATGGGTACTTTGTTTTTCTAGAATCAGGCAAAAACAATGATTCTTGTCTTTATTTGGGCAGTACCATTAATAATAGGTTCCAGCTGTAAAATGTGCAAATGGACAGTCTGATGCACACATACCTAAGGTGGATGTACATATATTTCCCCTTGTAATGTGAGGGTCGGCACTACAGAGCAATGTGATGCTACAAAAGCTAATTTATTCTTTCTGAACTTTTGCCGATAGCTCACATTCACATTTCTTTTCTGTATGCAATGAGATGTGACGTGCCTCACACTGTTCATTTTACTGTTCTTTCCATTTGACGGCCTGATGCCTTCATCCATTTCTTTTTGCAGCATTTTTTTTTCTGTTTCTGACTTTTATTTTGTCTGGATTTTTTTTTGAGGGGTGTGTCTTTTGTAGATTTTTATTTTATTTTTTTCTCAGTAAAGATAGAAGATAAAGAAAAGTTTTCTTTTGACATATTGATGTGAGCTAGATGAGTTGATTCTGAACTGCCTCCCCCGTCGGCCTATTAAACTAATTTATTTCTCCTCTGTGTCACGAACCTGGAACACCAAGTGTGGAGCCAGGCAGACACGCCTGGGACGCCCTTAATTCATCTCTTCAGAGTACTTAACAGTTTGGATGCATCTACGTCTGGGCACATCTACACTTTGGTGTGCCTGTGTATGGACATGTCTACAGTCTGGGCGCACCTACTTTGATGTCAGACGCCTTCACTTTAAAACCAGGAACTTCTTGCCTCAGCTACTACCTTCATGGAGACTGGTGCATTGTTCCTGTTGCTGTTTATCCGACCTGAGTACTGCCTGGACCTGACCTCTGCTAGATCGCCACCTGACAACTGCCTGGACCTGGCCTCTGCCGGTCCTCCGCCTGCTCTGACCATCGTCTGGATCTGACTTCGGCATAGCTCTGGCCTTGCCTCCTCTGCTTGTCTGAGCCTGAGTCCTCTTCCTCGCCTGATTTCCTAAGTCCTGTTGGCTGCCCAAACCCAGGGGCTCAACTGCTGGGGAACGGTGGCTACTGCAGGTGAAGCGTTGGGCTTCTGACCTCTGTGACACTCTGCTTATTATTTTCCCAGATGATTTTTCCCAGATGAAAGCACAGGATTCCCATTGTGTTCTGTTGACCATCTGCTTAAAGTGGCTGTGATGTCATTTATGGTGCACTTCTAAAGCAGTGTTTCCCAAGTCATTCCTGGAGTACCCCCTTGCCAGTCAGGTTTTCAGAATATCCACAATGAAGATGCATGAGATTGATTTGCATACACTGCTTCCATTGTATGTAAATCTCTTTCATGCATATTCATTGTGGATATCCTGAAAACCTGACTAGCAAAGGGGTATTCCGGGACCGACTTCGAAACAGTGTTCTAAAGCTTGGCTGCTCCCAGTGGTAGGGTTGCCAGCTTCCACTATTTCTTCAGGGCAGGTTGATCAAATCTTGGATTTAATGCATTGTCTGTGTGGACTTGCAAATTTCTGAGGCAAACTGATACAGAGATCAGAATTACAAAATTACAAAAGTAAATCATTCCTGATTGCAATAACTCTCCAGCCCTCTCCAGCCTTGGGTGCCTTTCCTGGTTTAGATTAAAAGGATCTCTGTTGCTCTCTATATACCACTAATAAAAGGATATTAATTTACCTTTTCTTTCCCTTAAACTTGATCAACTTACTACAGGGTTTTCCCTTGCCCCCACTTCAAAAGGGAACAAAGTCTTACTGTTTATATATCCATTATATATCCACTATAGAGAGCTGGCCCTTCTGGCAGTGGTAGCGGTAGCAGTATTTGAAAGATAATAAGGAAATCATTGTCAATTAACTGTTACCCATAGATTGAGATCAGGTTATCCTGGGTCTCTACTCTGTAAGATTATCCCTAGAATTAGGCCTACAGCCAAACACTAAATCAGAGGAGGAAAAAAAAATTCCTATATCCTGAAAGGGAAACCCAAATCAATGAATATCCCATCAATAGGTTAGGAAGTACATTGAATTTCACCCACAGAGTAAATCCGAGCAAGTTCTTAGATCTTACACTAAAACTCTCTGATTCCTATATCCCATAGAATAGATGTGGGTAAGAAAATAGGTACTTTTATAGGTCATTTTTCATATCCTGTATCTACAAGTACAACAGCTCCTACACTTGAAGAAACAATGAGCCCCTAAAATTGCAGGTCTCATTACAGCTTCTGCCTCTGTCCAGATTGAATGCTTGGACCAAAGCAAGATTCTGGTTTCATGTGATAAATGTATGCACATTGAATCTTTCATGAAAGAAGTACAAGAACTAAGAGAGGAGGTGGCAAGACTAAGAAACATCTGTGACAACCAGAAATTTGTCACAGAGATGTATGTTGAAACACTGGGGGCTTCTAGAAAAGGGAAATAAGATCTTGAGCAGACAGAGCACAGCTGGACTCAGGTACCAGATCCTGCAAGATCAACCTTCCAGCTCCATCTCCTGTTGAGCTGAAGAATCGATTTGCAGCCCTAGAGGCAGAAGAGCTAGAAACATCTCAAAACCAGGAAGAAACAACAATCAAAACTCCCACCATTGGACAAGTGACCAATAAGAAGTGAAAGGTAGTGGTGGTTGGAGATTCACTTCTAAGGGGTACTGAGGCACCTACATGCTGACCAGACATGTTGTCCATGGAAATGTGCTGTCTGCCTGGTGCCAAGATTCGTGATGTTGCGGAAAGATTGCCTAGACTTATCAAGCCTACTGACCACTCTCCTATGCTGCTCATCCATGTTGGCATGAATGATACTGCTAGGTATTCTACTGAACATATCAAAAGGGACTTCATGGATTTGGGTCAAAGAGTGAAGCACCTAGGTGCACAGGTGGTGTTCTCATCAATCCTCTCTGTTGAAGGTAAAGGCTGAATGACAGAAGCTCACACCCTGGAGCTAAATGTGTGGCTGCATGGATGATGCCAACGTGAGTGCTTTGGTTTCCTAGACAATGGGATGACTTTCCAAGAGCTACTGAGCAGTGACGGTGTCCATCTATCAAGGAAGGGCTAGAGTGTCTTCAGCAACAGACTGACTAAAGTACTAAAGAGGGCTTTAAACTAAACTTGCTGGAGATGGGTAAAAAAGGCCCCAAAGCCATAAATAGCCCTCAGGAAGGTAGGACATCGGATGCCCCTAAGGAAGAGGAAAAAAAAAGTAACATCTGGAGAGCCTTGTATACCAATGTCTGCAGTATGGGAAACAAATTTCTACATCTAGAGGCTTCAATGGTAGAAGCCGACCTGGATTTAGTGGTGGTCATGGAGACGTGGCTATAATCTATTCAGGAAAGACAGGGAAGGAAAAAGGGTGAAGGAGTGGCATTATATGCTAAGAAAAATATTAAAGTGACAGAACTGCAGGACACATGGGGTACAGAAGAAGCACTGTGGGTTAAACTGGGGAAAGGAAAAGGTACAGCATTTACACTGGAGTAATATACAGGTCACCTTCACAGTCAGAAGAAATGGGCAGATTTAATTGAAGACATCCATAAGATAGCTATGGGCGTGGGCGCTGCGGGGTCATCCAGAAGCAAAGGGATCTTCGATTCCCTACAGGAAGAATTGCTTCAGCAGTGGGTAATGGAACAGACATGGGATGGAGCAATTCTGGACCTGGAGCTTACAAACTGAGAGAATGTTTGATGTCACAGTGTGAGGCCATTTGGTGTCTAGTGATCACAAAATAGTGTGGTTCAATATTAAAACAGAGGAGAGAGCTTATTAGAGATTGAAGGTCCTGGATTTCAAAAGAACTAACTTTGCTGAGATGGGGGAATTTCTCAAGAAAGAGTTAATAGGATGGGGACAACTGAAGGAAATAGAACAGCAGTGGACAAGACTGAAAGGAGCTATTTTAAAGGCAACTAACCTTTATGTTAATAAATTACATAAAGAAAAGAGGAAAAGAAGGCCGCTCTGGTTCTCGAACGTAGTAACCGAAAAGGTAAGGGAAAGGAGGTTAACCTTTTTACACTATAAGACGACTCAGAAAGAAGAAGACAGGCGAGAATACCTGAATAAGCTAGAGAAGCTGGAAATGTTGTCAGGAAAGTGAAGAGGCAAATGGAAGAAAAGATAGCTAATACGGTAAAATTGGGGGATAAGACATTTTTCAGATATGTAAGCGCCAGAAGGAAGTGCCAAAATAGCATTGTGAGGCTCAAAGCTGAGGGGGATGAATATATGGAAGCTGATAAGGATAAAGCTGAACTGCTTAACAACTATTTCTGTTCTGTGTTCACGGATGAAAGGTCGGGAGTAGGACCGCAGAAAACAAATGTAAATGGGGATGGATGTATAGTAGACCAAGACCCATTCTCAGAGGACTTTGTTCGTGAGCAGCTAGCTAAAATAAAAGTAGACAAAGCGATGAGGCCTGATGCAATACATCTGAGGGTGCTCAAGGAACTCGGAGAAGTTCTGGCCATTGACAGACCTCTTCAATGCATCCTTAGAGTCCAGAGTGGTCCTGGAGGACTGAAGAAGGGCGGATATGGTCCCTTTGAACAAGAGTGGGTTGGGAATTACAGATCTGTCAGTGTGGCCTTGGTGGTGAGTAAACTAATGGAAATGCTTCTAAAGCCAGGATCAGGTGACCCTCAGGGGGAGGAATGCTGGCTTCGGCCTAACCCCTGGTAAGCCTTTTCTTGGTTGAGAGGTGCCCAGCTCTCCCACCGGTTGCCTTCTCAGGTGCCGTGGAGGACTTGCAGCTCATCTGCATATCCTCGGAGCCTTCGCCAGAGTGACTCCCAGGTCCGTTCCGATCCACTCGGGGCCTCTGCTCAAGGTGCACAGTGCTCCTACCAGGTGCTGTGGAGGACTTTCCTTCTAATAAGTTCTGGGAGAAGAGGATATTTCTCTGGTAAGTGAACAAATTTTGCTTGTGCTTTCGGAACTTGAAGATTGGGGTTTAAAGGAGGAACTGTAAGTTAGTGATAGGCTGATATCCTTAATACTTTAGCAAGTTTTAAATTACGGAAAAACTCAAAAAACACTAAGATGGAGTCAGCAGTCCAGCAGCGAGAGGGGTGCTATCCAGTCTTTTGCATTGAGTGTCACATGTATGATTATCTCCCAATTGGTGAGGTGTCATATGTGTGTGCCCGATGCAAAGAGCTCCTAGCTCTCAGAGAACGTGTCCGTTCCCTTGAGGCTAGAGTAGCAGACTTGATGGAGCTGAGGGAGACAGAGAGGTACATAGAGGAGACCTACAGGGATGTTGTAGAGAAGTCCCACCTCCAGTCAGGTAGCCCCTGTGCTACCTTGGAGGAGGGAGGTCTCCTAGAAGGAGAGCATCACCCTGGTGAAGTAGGAAGTACTCCTGTAGCCAGGACCTGCCCACCAGGGGATGTATTATCCTTTCGCACCGAGGATATATCTCCAAATGTTGCCCGGGAGGGAAAGGTTAGGACAGCTGTTGTACTTGGTGATTCGATCATTAGGCATATAGATAGCTGGGTGGCTGGTGGACGTGAGGATCGCCTGGTGACTTGCCTGCCTGGTGCGAAGGTGGCGGACCTCACGTGTCACCTAGATAGGATTCTAGATAGTGCTGGGGAGGAGTCCGCTGTCTTGGTACATGTGGGTACCAATGACATAGGAAAATGTGGGAGAGAGGTTCTGGAAGCAAAATTTAGGCTCTTAGGTAGAAAGCTGAAATCCAGATCCTCCAGGGTAGCATTTTCTGAAATGCTACCTGTGCCACGCGCAGGGCCCAAGAGACAGGCAGAGCTCCAGAGTCTCAATGCGTGGATGAGACGATGGTGCAGGGAGGAGGGCTTTAGATTTGTTAGGAACTGGGCAACATTCTGGGGAAGGGGGAGCCTATTCCGAAAGGATGGGCTCCATCTTAACCAGAGTGGGACCAGGCTGCTGGCATCGGCGTTTAAGAAGGAGATAGAGCAGCTTTTAAACTAGAAATGGGGGGAAGGCCGACAGTCGCTCAAAAGAGCATGGTTCGGGATAAGGTATCTTTCAAAGATATCACCATAACAGGGAAGATAGAGTATCCTGATAGTGAGGTTGCAAAAGAGATTGTAGTAGATCGGGTATCTTTAAATAACAATAAAAATCAGACAAAAGATTGCCAATTAATACTGTCAAGTACTAAGCATGATGTACTTAGGAACAACAAACATAGTTTGAAATGTCTATATGCGAATGCCAGGAGCCTAAGAAATAAGATGGGGGAGTTAGAATATATTGCACTAAATGAAAAATTAGATATAATAGGCATCTCTGAGACCTGGTGGAAGGAGGATAACCAGTGGGACACTGTCATACCGGGGTACAAATTATATCGTAGTGATAGGGTGAATCGGATTGGTGGAGGGGTAGCATTGTATATTAACGAGAGCCTTGAATCAAATAGATTGAAAATTCTGCAGGAAGCAAAACACTCCTTGGAATCACTGTGGATTGAAATTCCATGTGCAAAGGGGAAAAGGATAGTGATAGGAGTGTACTACCGTCCGCCTGGCCAGGACGAACAGACGGATGCGGAAATGTTAAAGGAAATCAGGGACGCAAACAAACTGGGCAACACAATAATAATGGGGGATTTCAATTACCCGCATATAGACTGGGGTAATGTAACATCTGTACACGCAAGGGACATAAGATTTCTTGATGAAATCAAGGACAGCTTCATGGAACAGCTAGTTCAGGAGCCGACAAGAGAAGGAAAAATACTAGACTTAGTCCTTAGTGGTGCTCATGATCTAGTGCAGGGGGTAACGATACGAGGGCCGCTTGATAACAGTGATCATAATATGATCGGTTTTGATATTGGCATTGAAGGAAGTGAAACTAGGAAATCAAGTACGCTAGCGTTTAACTATAGAAAGGGTGATTACGACAAAATGAGAAAAATGGTGAAAAAAAGACTGAAAGGAGCAGCTCGCAGAGTAAAAAACTTGCATCAGGCGTGGATGCTGTTTAAAAACACCATCCTGGAGGTTCAGGACAAATATATTCCACGTATTAGAAAAAAGGGAAAAAAGACTAAACGTCAGCCGGCGTGGCTAAACAGTAAGATAAAGGAAATCATTAGAGCCAAAAAACAATCCTACAGAAAGTGGAGAAGAGAACCAACTGAAAGTAACAGGATAGATCATAAGGAATGCCAAGCCAAATGCAAAGCGGAGATAAGGAGGGCAAAAAAGGACTTTGAGAAGAAATTAGCGTTGGAAGCAAAAATACATAGTAAAAACTTTTTTAGATACATTAAAAGCAGGAAACCGGCCAAAGAGTCGGTTGGGCCGCTGGACGAAAATGGTGTTAAAGGGGCGATCAAGGAGGACAAAGCCGTAGCGGAGAAATTAAATGAATTCTTTGCTTCGGTCTTCACCGAGGAGGATTTGGGGGGGACACCGGTGCCGGAAAGAATATTTGAAGCGGGGGAGTCGGAGAAACTAAACAAATTCTCTGTAACCTTGGAGGATGTAATGGGTCAGTTCAGCAAGCTGAAGAGTAGTAAATCACCGGGACCTGATGGTATTCATCCCAGAGTATTAATAGAACTAAAAAATGAACTTGCGGAGCTACTGTTAGAAATATGCAATCTGTCCCTAAAATCGAGTGTAATACCGGAAGACTGGAGGGTAGCCAATGTTACTCCGATTTTTAAGAAAGGTTCCAGAGGAGATCCGGGAAATTATAGACCGGTGAGTCTGACGTCGGTGCCGGGCAAGATGGTGGAGGCTATTATTAAGAATAAAATTGCAGAGCATATACAAAAACATGGACTGATGAGACAAAGTCAGCACGGATTTAGTGAAGGGAAGTCTTGCCTCACCAATCTAATGCATTTTTTTTGAGGGGGTAAGCAAACATGTGGACAATGGGGAGCCGGTTGATATTGTATATCTGGATTTTCAGAAGGCGTTTGACAAAGTGCCGCACGAAAGACTCCTGAAGAAATTGCAGAGTCATGGAATCGGAGGTAGGGTATTATTATGGATTAAGAACTGGTTGAAAGATAGGAAGCAGAGAGTAGGATTGCGTGGCCAGTATTCTCAGTGGAGGAGGGTAGTTAGTGGGGTCCCGCAGGGGTCTGTGCTGGGTCCGTTGCTTTTTAATGTATTTATAAATGACCTAGAGATGGGAATAACTAGTGAGGTAATTAAATTCGCCGATGACACAAAATTATTCAGGGTCGTCAAGTCGCAGGAGGAATGTGAACGATTACAGGAGGACCTTGCGAGACTGGGAGAATGGGCGTGCAAGTGGCAGATGAAGTTCAATGTTGACAAGTGCAAAGTGATGCATGTGGGTAAGAGGAACCCGAATTATAGCTATGTCTTGCAAGGTTCCGCGTTAGGAGTTACGGATCAAGAAAGGGATCTGGGTGTCGTCGTCGATGATACGCTGAAACCTTCTGCTCAGTGTGCTGCTGCGGCTAGGAAAGCGAATAGAATGTTGGGTGTTATTAGGAAGGGTATGGAGTCCAGGTGTGCGGATGTTATAATGCCGTTGTATCGCTCCATGGTGCGACCGCACCTGGAGTATTGTGTTCAGTACTGGTCTCCGTATCTCAAAAAAGATATAGTAGAATTGGAAAAGGTACAGCGAAGGGCGACGAAAATGATAGTGGGGATGGGACGACTTTCCTATGAAGAGAGGCTGAGAAGGCTAGGGCTTTTCAGCTTGGAGAAGAGACGGCTGAGGGGAGATATGATAGAAGTGTATAAAATAATGAGTGGAATGGATCGGGTGGATGTGAAGCGACTGTTCACGCTATCCAAAAATACTAGGACTAGAGGGCATGAGTTGAAGCTACAGTGTGGTAAATTTAAAACGAATCGGAGAAAATTTTTCTTCACCCAACGTGTAATTAGACTCTGGAATTCATTGCCGGAGAACGTGGTACGGGCGGTTAGCTTGACGGAGTTTAAAAAGGGGTTAGATAGATTCCTAAAGGACAAGTCCATAGACCGCTATTAAATGGACTGGAAAAATTCCTCATTTTTAGGTATAACTTGTCTGGAATGTTTTTACGTTTGGGGAGCGTGCCAGGTGCCCTTGACCTGGATTGGCCACTGTCGGTGACAGGATGCTGGGCTAGATGGACCTTTGGTCTTTCCCAGTATGGCACTACTTATGTACTTATGTAAGACACGAGGCAACATGGCTTCACTAGAGGCAGGTCATGTCAGACGAATCTGATTGATTTCTTTGACTGGGTGACCAAACAGTTGGACGTGGGAGGGGCGCTAGATGTGGTGTACTTAGATTTCAGCAAAGCCTTCAACACAATTCCGCACAGGCGACTCATAAATAAACTGAGTACCCTTGGTGTGGGACCTAGAGTAACTGGGTTAAAAATTGGTTGAACGGAAGGAGACAGAGGGTAGTGGTAAATGGCACTTCCTCTGAGGATAGGGATGTTATCAGTGGAGTACTGCAGGGATCGGTCCTAGGGCCAGCTCTTTTTAACATCTTTATGAATGATATTGCGGAAGGACTGTCTGGTAAGGTTTGTCTCATTGCGGATGATACCAAACTCTATAACAGGGTGGACACCCTGGAAGGTGTGGATGACATGAGGAAAGACCTAGCAAAGCTTGAGGAATGGTCCAGTATTTGGCAACTAAGATTTAATGCTAAAAAACGCAGGGTCATGCACTTCGGTCACAAGAATTCGAGGGAATAGTACATTATAAGGAGTGAAGTGCTTCTGTGTACAAAGGAAGAGTGGAACTTGGGCGTGATTGTGTCTGATGAGTTTAAAGTTTCCAAACAGGTGGAAAAAGCGATGGTTATAGCCAGAAGAATGCTTGAGTGCATAAGGACAAGAATAACCAGCAGGCACAAAGAGGTGATAGTGCCCTTGTATAAGTCTCTGCTGAGGCTCCATTTAGAGTACTGTGTGCAATTCTGGAGACTGCAACTACGGAAGGATATAAACAGGATGGAGTCGATCCAGAGAGTGGCTACAAAACTGGTAAGCGGTCTTGGACATAAATCATATAGGGACAGGCTTAGGAACCTCAACATGTATACGCTAGGAGGGAGAGAGAAGATATGATAGAGACATTTAAATCTCAGGGGCACTAATGTACAGGAGCTGAGGCTTTTTCAAATGAAAGAAAACTCTGGAATGAGGGAGGCATACAATGAAGTTAAGAGGAAACAGGCTTAGGAGGAATCTAAGAAAGTACTACTACTACTAATCATTTCTAAAGCGCTACTAGACGTACGCAGCGCTGTACACTTGAACATGAAGAGACAGTCCCTGCTCGACAGAGCTTACAATCTAATTAGGACAGACAAACAGGACAAAAGTATTCGTTTATGGAAAGGGTGTTGGACGCGTGGAATGGCCTCCCGGTGGAGGTTGTGGAGAAGAGGACTGTGGCAGAGTTTAACAAAGCATGGAACAAGCATGTGGGATCCCTTAGGAAAATGAGGAGTTAAGTGTTATGGAGGATGGGCAGACTGGATGGGCCATTTGGCCTTTATCTCCCATCATATTTCTATGCTTCCCTCCCTCCACCCACAGTTCTACACCTCCCCCCCTCTTTGGTTACCTTAAAACTGATCTTCTAGAGGTCCCCAGCAGCAGCAGTGATAGATTTATGCTGCCCATGGTCTTCTCTGGAGCATTCTCCTTGATCTGTCCTGCTTCTTCTGATGTAACTTCCAGGTTGGTAAGGGGGGGTCTTCAGGTGGGCATCAATGCTCTTTCGCAGGGGGTCTTCAAAAGGTGGTCCTCTAATGTGGAGGCTGTTTGGGAGGGAGGATGAGCTTAGGGGGGTTCAGGAGAGGTTGGATGCCCTTCAGGCCATCATGGTCACTGTTAATGCCATCAATGTTTAATCGCCTGCAAGACTCCAATCGGAGGTTGGGCGTGGCCGGTACAATAATACAGTTGGACAAAAGGCGCAACCAAAAATAAAGTATTTATTATACCAGTTCCTCAGCTTGTTACATCACAGAAGCGGAATTATAAAGTAAAGCAATTTCTCTCTCAGTTAAATTCAGCTGCCTAGACCCCTGCCTAGCAGGCTAAATCCAAACATCGCTTCTCAGCCTTCCTTGTACTACAGGCTTCTTTCTTCCTCTCTCTTCAAACCTGGAGCCTCTGTATCGGGGTCTCCTGTACTTTCTCAATTCTCCAGCCCTCTTATACAAGTTAATTCACCAAGCACCATAGCTTTCCTTCCCTGGCTTCTTGTTCTCTCTCTGTATCTGGACCTTATGTGTCGGGGTCTTCTGTACTATATAGTTCTTTCTCAATTCTTCAGCACTCTGATACAGTTCATTAAGCAGAATCAGGGCTTCACATACACCTCAGCACACTTGCATATATACTTCATTAAATATCACAGCTTACCTCAGCCAGGTCATAAGTACATAAGTAATGCCACACTGGGAAAAGACCAAGGGTCCATTGAGCCCAGCATCCTGTCCACGACAGCGGCCAATCCAGTCCAAGGGCACCTGGCGAGCTTCTCAAGCGTACAAACATTCTAAACATGTTATTCCTGGAATTGTGGATTTTTCCCAAGTCCATTTAGTAGTGGTTTATGGACTTGTTCTTTAGAAAATCGTCTAACCCCTTTTTAAACTTTGCTAAGCTAACCGCCTTCACCACGTTCTCCGGCAACGAATTCCAGAGTTTAATTATGCGTTGGGTGAAGAAAGATTTTCTCCGATTTGTTTTAAATTTACTACACTGTAGTTTCATCGTATGCCCCCCTAGTCCTAGTATTTTTGGAAAGCATGAACAGACTCTTCACATCCACCTGTTCCACTCCACTCATTATTTTATATACCTCTATCATGTCTCCCCTCAGCCGTCTCTTCTCCAAGCTGTATAGCCCTAGCCTCCTTAGTCTTTCTTCATAGGGAAGTCGTCCCATCCCCGCTATCATTTTAGTCGCCCTTCGCTGCACCTTTTCCAATTCTACTATATCTTTCTTGAGATGTGGCGACCAGAATTGAACACAATACTCAGGGTGCAGTCGCACCATGGAGCGATACAATGGCATTATAACATCCTCACACCTGTTTTCCATACCTTTACTAATAATACCCAACATTCTATTCGCTTTCCTAGCCGCAGCAGCACACTGAGCAGAAGGTTTCAGTGTGTTATCGACGACGACACCCAGATCCCTTTCTTGGTCTGTAACTCCTAACGTGGAACCTTGCATGACGTAGCTATAATTGGGGTTCTTTTTTCCCACATGCATCACCTTGCACTTGCTCACATTAAACGTCATCTGCCATTTAGCCGCCCAGTCTCGTAAGGTCCTTCTGTAATTTTTCACAGTCCTCTCGTGAATTAACGACTTTGACTAACTTTGTGTCATCAGCAAATTTAATTAAGTCGCTAGTTACTCCCATCTCTAAATCATTTATAAATATATTAAAGAGCAGCGGTCCTAGCACTAACCCCTGAGGAACCCTTCTCCATTGTGAATACTGCTCATTTAACCCCACTCTCTGTTTCCTATCCTTCAACCAGTTTTTAATCCACAATAGGACATTTCCTCCTATCCCATGACCCTCCAGTTTCCTCTGTAGCCTTTCATGAGGTACCCTGTCAAACGCCTTTTGAAAATCCAGATACACGATATCAACCGGCTCCCCTTTGTCCACATGTTTGTTTACTCCTTCAAATAATTGAAGTAAATGTCAGGCAAGATTTCCCCACACAAAAGCAGTGCTGACTTGGTCTGAGTAATCCATGTCCTCGGATGTGCTCTGTAATTTTGTTTTTGATAATAGCCTCTACCATTTTCCCTGGCACAGCACTTCTCCTGGCTACCTCAGCCAGATCACATCAGTCAGTTCCACTCACTCCTTTCACACCCTCTAGAGCTCCTGCTCTTCCTCTGCATTGGGGCCTTCTGCTTATTCTTTCACCCAGGGAGTCTCCTTATTGGGTCTCTCTCTGTCAGCATCCTCTCTGGGCGTTTTAACTGTCTTCTGTGCATTGTGGAGCCACAACCTCCTGTCCAGGCACAACGCACTCTCTCTCTCAGCTCTGCACTGCAGTTCAGTCTCTGACCAGAAGGTTTAGCGCCCTCTGCTGTCAGGAGGCTGAACTACAATTCCCAACCAGGGACACCTGCACTGTCCCTCACTGCCTCACATCGCCATTAGGACTTGCATGTTAACTGTAAGCATTAATGGTGATTAATCAACAGCGGTAGTTTGACACTGGTCACAACGAGCAAAATAAATCCCGATATTCAATAAACGTTTGCTGTTGTAACTTTATCTGGATAGTTATCCATTTAGCAGACTGCATATCAACACTAACCAGATAACTGGCAGTTCTGCCCTAGCTTTGTCCATGGACCACCCTGGCACTCTTCAGATAGTGTTGATGTAGTCTCTACGGATATTCAATGGCTGCTGCTGCTTCTGAATGTCTCCACATAGCTTCTGCTAAGGGAAATATCCAAACAATTGTGGCAAGTATCCGGATATTTTCCTGTCATAATAATAGTGGTCTATGTATAGCCTGTAACATGTGATTTTCCATCCCCTGTAACCTACTTTATTCCATCAACAATCCAGGCTTTAATTCTCAGTGGTCAAAGTTCCTCTGGAAAAAAAATGAAATTTTTAATTAAAAATAAAATCACTAAAGGTAAAGACTATATGGCCCATCCAATCTACCCATTCACAGCTACACAAATCTACAGTTCATTCCTTTCCTACAGAGATCCTTGCTTTCTTAAATCCTAATACTGTCTTTGTGTCTACCGCTTCCATTGGACTGAATGAAAAAATATATATAAGAATTTGTAATCACTGCCTGGGAGAAACAGAACTGTTTTCTTAAAGGAAAAAAGCAGTGACATGCTGAAGGCTACAGTTGACAGTGTTTCACCAGGAGGTTAGGATCTGGAGGTCTGGAATGCATTTCCAATAGCAGCCAGTTGTGCTTAAAGTAACTGCACAAAATAATTCAATATGTCATGGCCTGTCAGAGCTGGTTTTCATTTGTGATTGCAGACCCTGATCCCATTGTATTTTTTAGTTAGTTTTAATGGAGGCTAAGTATTCCTGTGACAAGTCACCTCGAGCCCTAATGAAACAGAGCAGAGTTTTTCATTCTTGTAATGCGACAGAAATTGAAAATCATTACCTCACTTTTCTACACAGCTATTGTGCTGGACATGACCTTGAGACAGAGATAATAGGAGAGAATTTCTTAGGAAAATTTCAAGGAAATTAGATGCCTCTTGAATACACAGCCCCCCGTAAGAGGATAGATGACTTAAAGTATCCCAACTTCCTCCCCCTCCCTCCACTTTCCCAATGTTAGTACCTCTTAACATAAATCATCTCCCTATTTTACTCTGTTCCCTGGTTGCCTCTGTTGTTTTTCTATATTATTGACCATCCTTCACTTTTAATGGCATAATCCTGAGGGAGTTTAGGCAAGGCAGGCAAAGTAAAGAGAAATATTTATTGTAATGGAATAGGATGTTAGTCAAGCCCTCAGTTTGTGTATACCTGTATTGGAAGTAGAGTGATAAGGGGAAGAGGTGCAAGGTAATGTTCTATTATTAAATTCTCTATTTCCCTAGTTCACTGGTCCTGATGTAAAGTCAGAAAAGGTTATATTCGTATGACCCTATGATCAGTTGGGTTTTCAGGTTATCCACAATGAAAATACATAGGATACAGTTGCATATACTGGGTCTCCAATGTATGCAAATTTATTTAATACATATGCAGTATGAATAACCTGAGTGAAGAGGTCTCCAGGGAAGAGGCTCATAGTGAAGAGGCCTCCAAGAGTGAAGTCTAAGTACAAAAGACGCCTATAGAAAGGCCTAAAGGAAGGAGCCTCCAGGGGAAAGACCCAAGTGCAGAGGTCTCTAAGAGAGAAGCTCCAAGAAAAGGAGTTCTCCCAAAGTAGTGGCTGGGCTACAGTACCTGTGGGGGACTCCTAGGGAAGTAAGGAGTGACCCTAGCTCAGAGGTTTGCATCCTTGGTTAAGAAGTAGATGCCTAGAGCAGTGTTTCCCAAGTCAGTCCTGGAGTACCCCCTTGCCAGTCAGGTTTTCAGGATATCCGCAATGAATATGCATGGAATTGATGCGCATACACTGCCTCCATTAATCTCTTTCATGCATATTCATTGTGGATGGGCCTAGAGCGGACCTTCTCAACCCAGTTCTGGGGGCACACCAAGTCCCATCGGGTTTTCTGGATATCCACAATGAATATGTGTCAGACTTGTGAGTTCTTGTACCAAGTAGAGTGCTGCTGAGCCCGGTACTCGGACCAGGTTCTTCTTGGCAGCTGGACAACCCCGGGTTTCACCTGTGCTGACCGCCGTTCCCCAGAGGTTGAGCCCCTAGGTGCGGGCGGCCTGCAGGACTTACAGGATGGAGCTAGAAGTGGGGTGATGAATATATCGGCCTGGCAGGCAGCAGGTGAAGAGAGTAATCCACGTATAAGTGGCAGTCAGTAAGCAGGAGGCAGGCAAGAGAGTAATCCAGGTACAGGCAAAAGTCAGTAGGCACGCGGCAGGCAAGAGAGTAATCCAGATGCAGGCGAAAGTCAGTAGGCAGGCGGCAGGCAAGAGAGTAATCCAGGTGCAGGTGAAAGTCAGTAGGCAGGCAGAAGGATAATCCAGGTACAGGCAAAGTCAGCAACGAGGGACAGAGGCTGGTTTTGATTTGTTATATTCTGTAAGCTACCTGGTTAGTGCCAGGGTAGTCCAGGGGTAGAGCCAGAAGTAGGGTTGCCAACTGGATCCAGGGTTGGGTTTACCCCATTGCAAGCAAAGACTTGCAGTTCTGATTTCCCAATTGCATTCCCTAAGAAAAGCAAAACTACAACTCCCTGCATGCACTGGGGTAAACCCAGGACTGGATCAACCCTGTAGGACCACTCTAGATCCAGTCGGCAACCTTAGCTGGAAGTTATCTGGGTACCAGGCTTTATATCCCGATATTTCAGTTCCAGTATCTGAATATGGCCCAGATCTGAATATCCAGATGTAAATTTAAATGTCATCTAATCTAATCTGTGGCTTATATACCACACTCATCCCAGCGAGAGGTTCTGGCGGTTTAGGTTGTGACAGTTACATAGAGTGGGATGGAGTCGTAGGAGTCTGAAGGACGAAGTGGGAAATGGGAAGGAAGGTGGGTTCACTTTGAAGCATTAGATAGGGTCCCCTAATGAAGGTAGAGCCAGTTAGTGTTTGCCAAAGAGTAGGTTCTTCACTTTCCTGGTCAGTGTTTGAAATCAGTTCTGACTGTGATGTTTAAATAATGGAGAAACATTGTTTATTAAATACACGTGTACATTTAAACCTGCTCCTGAGTAAGTGGAAACGTATGCAGTTCCTTTTACCTCGGATTTCTGCAGAATCTGTGCTGGTTTTGTAGAGACGCAAAATAATCTTTGGGGCCCTTTTACTAAGCTGCATTAGGTGCTAAGACGCATCTAATGCAGCAAAAATGACCTAACGGACACGATAAAGCATTCTGCCTTAGTTTGGCCATCTGCGTGCGTTAAGCGTACACTATTTATTCTTTGTATTTTGGGGTGGTGGGGGGAGGAGGCATGTCAGGAGCAGAGAATGGGCTGGATGCACTAATTAGCTAACACGCTGGCATTAGCTCCTCCAAAATAGGAGGCAGTAAGTGTTCCCAGGGTAATTTTTTTTAATGGCCGCATGCTAATGCTAACATTAACACACAAAAGACTAAAAAAATCCCTAACTTCACTAGTAGTAATCCTAACTGGAATAAAACAAAACCAGGGAAATGTACCAATACAATCAGAGATGTTAATATATTAAGAGGAGCGACCTCAGAGGTTTAGACACCCACGTAGTAGTCCATCAAGACCACTATCGGATGAAACATAGCACTTCATTCGTTGGGTCGCTCACTCTTGTTGTGGTATAGTGCGATAATGTGCCCTAACCCAAGTCACTGAGGAAAGTTGGTGTGAAACCCGCGCTGTCGGGCGTACTGTTATGTTTCAGGGGAGAGCAGCCTTTCTTCACGATCATGAGCGATTCCATCAACAGAGCTCTTTGCATCAGGACGTACCGACGCAAGACTCGTAAGATAAGTGACAAGTTCTTACAGTTCAAAAATCTTTATCTTCTTTGTTATGAAATCTGGCTAATATGGAGGGGAATAATCGAATGGCGCCGGCGAAATTAATGGCCGGCCATCTTCGGGCCTGGCGCCGTAAGCAGGCGGAGCCAAGCGTATTTTCGAAATACGCTTGGTGCCGGCCATATCGCTCGCCGGGTTTAGAATAGGATCGTCGGCGGATCGCTGGGTTTAGATGAGATGGCCGGCTCCGATTTTCAGCCATAATGGAAACCGGACCCGGCCATCTCAAACCCGGCGAAATGCAAGGCATTTGGCCATGGGAGGAGCCAGCATTTGTAGTGTACTGGCCCCCCCTGACATGCCAGGACACCAACCAGGCACCCTAGGGGGCACTTAAAAAAATCTTTAAAAAACAAAACAAAATTAGCTTCCAGGTGCATAGCACCCTTCCCTTGTGTGCTGAGCCCCCCAAATCCCCCCCAAAACCCACTGCCCACAAGTCTACACCATTACCATAGCCCTAAGGGGTCAAGGGGGGCACCTACATGTGGGTACAGTGGGTTTTTTTTTTTTTTTGGAGGGCTCAACATTAACCACCACAAGTGTAACAGTGGGTATAGCAGTGCACCCACTAAAAACTGCTCCAGGGACCTGCATACTGCTGTCAGGGAGCTGGGGATGACATTTGAGGCTGGCATACAGACTGGCAAAAAATGTTTTAATTTGTGTGTGTGTGTGTGGGAGCGGGTTGGTGACCACTTGGGGAGTAAGGGGAGGTGATCCCCACTTCCCTCCGGTGGTCATCTGGTCAGTTGGGGCTCTTTTTTGGGACTTGGTCCTAAAAATACATGGACCAAGTCCACCCGGCGAAATACTTGTTTGAGCCAGCGTTTTTTTTTTTCATAATAAGGTGAAGCCAGCCATCTCGTAACCCCGCCCCACTCCGCCCCCCTTCCCGCCTTTGCTACCCTACCAACACGCCCTCTTGAAGGTTGGCCGGCGCCGCAACGAAAAAGCAATTGGGGCCGGCCAAAATCAGCTTTCGATAATACCGATTTGGCTAGGATTGAGAAATCACCGGCGATCTCCCGATTTGTGTCGGAAGATCGCCGGCGATCCCTTTCGAAAATAAGCCTGAAAGTTACAACTGTAGTGCATTTGCTCGATCAGTATTCAGGGCGCACAATCACACAATCGTACTAAGCACAAAATAGCACATTATTGCACTGTACCACAACAAAAGCGAGCGACCCAATGAATGAAGTGCTATGTTTCACCCGATAGTGGTCTTGACGGACTACCACGTGGGTATCTAAATCTCTGAGGTCGCTCCTCTTAATATATTAAAATTTCTGATTGTATTAGTATATTTTCCTGGTTTTGTTTTATTCCAGCATTAACACACGGCCATATATTCTGGAATTTAAAAAAAAGTCCTTTTTGCCAACCGTACTAGAAATGGGCTTAGTGCATAGGAAAGGCCTGCGCAAGGATGTGCTAAATCCATTTCTTAGCGCAGCTTAGTAAAAGGGCCTCTATGTGTCTATAGAATGGGCCCAAAATAGTTGCCTAATTTGTCTCCTTACCTAGACCACCTGCTATACATTTATGCTTACTGTGTTCCGGAAAATATTTCCAAGTGGAAAAAGCCAATACAGAGTCTGTGGGCAATTTTCTTTGAAAAGTACAAGGATCTAACGACTTTGCAGTTGTGTTGGTGGTCTGAAAATTGTCCCCTTTAAATGTTATGTACATATTCATTTCTATAAAATATTTCTACAAACAAGTCTAGCTTTTATAGCCAGTTTTGGGTCAAGGATGGGGGTGGGGGCAGATAGCTCCATCTTGGTGAGCTTGCCAGGCACTTCAGTGTGTACATTCACAGCATAATCAAATTGAGATGCAGAAGGGAAGAAATAGCCAGAGCATGAAGATTGCTCTGAATATTCACGGCCTGTAGGTGCTCTCCTGGGTGTTTTCAAATCAAATCTAAAAATAAATGGTCAGAGGTTCTCCCAGCTCTCTGTTAAGTCGAAATTAATTAAGTACATTCTAGTCAGCAAACTGCAGAGTTCATCACCAACACTGCTGACACACTGAAACGACAGAAGAATCAAATGAACATGAAGAGAGTTGAATGGAAGTCAGCACTGACCGAGGAGAAAGGTGGAATGGAATCTTTTGACCGCAGACCTGCCTTCCGATAAATTAGATCACAGAGTTCCCAGTGCTAATTTTAAGAACACACACAACTGCCTGAATTTGTTCAATCTAATGAGTTCTGAATATTTAATATTTGCAGTCACTTAGCTATGCACCCATCCCCATGCCATAACCCATCATTTTGCCTTGCTGCCTGAAAATATTTCAGCTTTATGAGGTCAATTTTCAAAACAATTTAAAGAGGTAAAAAGCATTTCACTGTATTAATTGGTTGTCTCAAAACTGCCCTGCATCAATGCAACTATAAATGAAAAATATAAACAACCCTGACCATCTTACTACTACATTCTCACACGTTGCCCGTGACTGACCCAGAAACCTTCCCTCTACCTTATGTCATCCCCTCTGATGAAAGTGCATGGGCAGAACATGGCAGAGAGGAGGTTTCCAGGTCAGCTACAGGCAGTGTGTGGAAACTGCTGCCATTGCTCCCAGAAGCCCTTTGAGAGAGAGGCTTGTTAAGGATGAGGTGGGGTGAAGATTCAGACTGAGAATCTGACAATGGAAGGGAGGAAAGATAGATTAAGTGTGACAAGTGTGAGAACTGTTGGACATGGGGGAGGGGAGGGAAGGAAAGAGATGCTGCAGGGGAGGGGGAGAGGGAGAGTTGATGCATGGGGAGGGGACAAAGAAAGACCTGGGATGGAAGAGAGGGAGAGAGAAGAGAGGAGGAGGAGGGAAGAGATGTTGGTTATGGGGGTGGAGGAGTGTGAGGGAGAGATGCATAGAAGGGAGAAAAAGGGAGATGTTGGATCCAGGGGCAGAATGGAGTGAAGGAGAGTTGCTAGACAATGGGAAGGAGAGAAGAGAAAAGGTGAAATGCTGGATCTCAGGGAAGGGGACAGAAAGAAGGAACAGGAAGATGTTGGGGAGGGGGGAGTGGAAGGGACAGGGAGATGTCAGGCTATGAGGGTGGGGAGGGGAGAAAGAGGGAGCAGGTGCTCAGCTAGAAGAGTGGAGGGAGGAAGATGCTGAGAATGTTGGAACCATATGGGAGAGGCCAAAGAGGATGGCAAGGAAATGAATGAGGAGTGATTACAGAGGGCAAGAATATGGTAATGGGGAGTAGATTAAAGATGAAAGAGAATGGAAGGCTATGGAAGGAGCAAGATAGAGAATGGGAGAGCTATTGGATGAGAGAAGTAGCTGAAAAGTAAAAAGAAAGAGAAGGGTGAGAAAGATGTGAAAGTTGAGTGACCAAAGAGGCAATAAAATAAAAGGAAAAAAAGAGAAGAAAGAGCTAAAAAGGAAAGATCGATATGTCAGAGGCAGGTGTAGTGAGCATAGACGAGAGGAGAAAAGCCAAATGGACAGCAGATGCTTGAAGAAGAATTAGCACAAGTCAGAGAGGAAAGCAGAAAAGAGAAACTGGAACCATCATGATGAAAAATGTAAATGTCCAGACAACAAAGAGAGAAAAAAAACCATGTAATTTTGAATGTATTAAATGGAATATGGCTTATTATTATCCTTGATATACCAACTCTTCCTTAAACTAATAAAGCGGTTCACAATATAAAATCAAAACAGGTAAATCATATCTAAGGAATGCTATTCAATAACAGAAAAATACAAATAGATTATAGTTATTAAAACTAAAATATGATACTGGTAACAACATCAAGTAACAGCTAAAACTCTAGATAGAAATACTCACAAAGATCAGTGAATCTCAGGAGGGATAGACCCATAAAATTATAAATTGTAGGCTTTCTCAATAATAGGTTAGTTTTGAGAAATGTGCACAGCAGATTTCTTTGTATTGTGTTCAGTAGAAAACAAAATGCATTTCTCCAGTGCTGCAGTAAATGCCGCCCAGTTCAGTTTTTGTGATCCCTTGTTCTACATTTGGTGAGCATCTGTCGGTGAGACAGTAATCATCACAATTTAATGGGCTTGGTAAAAGGGGCCCTTCGTTTCTGCCAGGTACTTGTAACCTCGATTGGCCACTGTTGGATGCAGGATACTGGGCTGGATGGACCATTGGTCTGATCCAGTATGGCTATTCCTATGTTCTTAAGATGTTATAATAATTGGATATCAAAAGAGGGTAAGATTACACACAGATAAGGAAAAAACATATGTTATAATTAGTGTTTTGTATGTTTTTCTATCCAAGTGCACTGATTTGGATATGCTTCACGTCTACCCGTTCCACTTCACTCATTATCTTATAGACCTCTATCATATCTCCCCTCAGAAATCTTTTCTCCAAGCTGAAGAGCCCCAGCCGCTTTAGCCTCTCCTCATAGGAAAGTCACCCCATCCCCTTTATCATTTTCATTGCCCTTCTCTGCATCTTCTCTGTTCCATCTTTCACTCGACTGCGGCTAGATGATTCTCACACCACGGCCTTTTGTTTTCTGGGTAAACTCATTCCAACTGAAACTGAACACTGAAAAAACACATTGCCTCATCCTCTCCTCTCAACATAACAAGTACAAACCCACAACCATAAAACCCCCAGGACATACCCTCCCTACCTCAGACAGCTTGAAAATACTCGGCGTCACACTCGACCGCAACCTTACTCTCGAGAGACAAGTAAACTCTGTAACAAAGAAAATGTTCTATTCAATGTGGAAGCTCAAATGATTAAAACCTTTCTTCCCAAGAGCAACCTTTCAAAACCTAATACAATCAATGGTCCTAAGCCATGCAGGTTATTGCAACGGAATCTATGCGGGTTGCAAAGAACAACTCATAAAAAAACTCCAGACCGCCCAAAATACAGCAGCCAGTCTGATATTCAGCAAAACACGCTTCAAAAGTGCCAAACCCCTTTGAGAAAAGTTGCGTTGGCTCTCAATCAAAGAACGAATCATCTTCAAAATCTGCACCTTAGTCCACAAAATAAATATACGGCGTAGTCCCAGGATACATGATAGACCTTATAGATATACCAATAATAAACAAAGTCAGATCGTCAAGATCCTACCTAAACCTACACTACCCAAATTGCAAAGGACTGAAATACAAAACAACTTACGCATCCGGCTTCTCCTACATAAGCGCACAACTAAGGAATGGCCTCCCAAAAGCTGTGAAAACAATCCACGACCACCTGAACTTCAGGAAATCACTAAAAACCAACCTCTTCAAAAAGGCCTACCCCAACGACCCAACGTAAACCTCTTCAACCAGCAACACAGCATGACTATGATCGTACTGGACAACACGCAATCTTCATCCCTTCCGACCCTCCACATATACCTCATAATCACTATACAACCTTGTAGGGGATCTCACCGGACAGAGTGTGCCCTAAATGCGGGGGTGAAGGTGCAACACTGGGGCACATGTTCTGGGAATGCCCACATATCAAACGTTTTTGGACACAAGTCATACAGCAAGTGGGCAGTTGGTGGTCAACCAGTTGGCTTTTGGACGTTAAACTGTTGTTTGGCCAACCAACACTGGGACTACCAATGCCAAAAGGTCTACGAGAATTTGCGACGCGGACTGTGGTAATGGCAAAAAAAGCCATTCTTGTAAGTTGGTTATCCGCAACGGGACCAAGTGTACAACAGTGGCGTACACAAACGATATCGTTGTTGAGACTGGAGAAAGTTGGAGTGGGAAACATTTCATCTGCAACTGGCAAACAATTTCAAGCTCGATGGGCTCCATTCTGGATGACCTTGTCCCCTAAGGCAAGAGGCCGCCTGTTGAACATATGAACCTCTGTTGACTGAACACTGTGCTATCTTGGACTGGTGACATCCTGAACCGAATAAAAGGGGAGGGGGGCACAAGGAGGGATGGGGGAGAAAGGGGGGAATAGGAAGGTATAAACTTGATGTTCCAGTTGAGTGAGCTCTATTTACCTGTGCTAATGAGAAGAGATATTTTTGTGAAAAGATAGGGTTGTTATAGTTTGTTGCACTTTTCCCAGTATGGCAGTGCTTATGTGCTAAATGGTCACACGGTAAGTGTTTCACTTGCCGCACGGCCATTTCTTGAAAAAAACAGACCTGCCTTTTATGCACTGTGGTAAAAGAGGGCCTCGGCGCATGTCAAAAACGCATGCCGATGACAGCGCAGGCCTCCTTTTGCCGTAGCTTCGTAAAAGGACCTTTGAATAATAAACTTTCAAATCACTTGGAGCATCATCTGTGATTTGTTTTTGAGTCACCTTCGCTGTTTTCTGTATATCTTCAAGTCTGCGAGGGCTTTGTTTCTTCTGTGTGTACATCATATGTTTATTTTCTGCTCATTTTTGTTTGCTAACAACAAGCACTGACATAGAATATGGCATTGTCATTTCCTGGGTCATTGCAAATGACAGTCCATCCTTTAAACTAACCATAACAGTGATAGTGATGATGCTGAGGAGCATGCCAATACCTTGGAACCTATCCATGATTTTCACACTATTATGAAATCTCTGGGCCTTTTACACCTTGAGATGTGGAGTATTTTTGTGGCGCTATAATTATTTTTCTATTTTTATGAATTTTCTTTCCTATATGCTTGTATGTTTATTTACATTGAACAAAAAAATAAATAAATAAAAATACAATACAAAACAAGCAACATAAATTAGCAGTAGTTACAAAGAAAATGCCGAATGATGTACCAAATGACATGATCCTAAATAATGGTAAACAATAATTTTTTTTTTAATATGTTCTTCACCATCTTACACAACTTTAAATAATTATAGCAGGATGTTTGTTCTAAATGGTGGGAGCTGTAACACGGAACAGGAAAACTCTTACTCTAGCCTTTTCACAGATTTTACAGAAGGAATAGCCAAAAATAGAGTGTCATCATCTTTTTTCCAAGGTGGCTCACAGCACTTCCTCATGTCCTCGTTGCTTCTGCATTTCAGCCACCTTGACATTATTCTTTACATAAAGAGCTATTCCTCTCCCTTGTGGGCAATTCCTACCCTTTCTAATAGATAATATTCAGGCTTGATGGTATCCCATTCCTGGACCTCATTGGGGGGTCATTTTACTAAGGTGCGCTGAAAAATGGCCTGCAGTCGTGTAGGCGTGTGTCTTGACCTTGCGCAGAATCCTTTTTCAGCACACCTATTAAAAAAAATGCCTTTTTTAGGGGGGCTGAAAATGGACGTGCAGCGAACTGAAAATTGGCGCACGTCTATTTTGGTTCTGAGACCTTTCCACCAGCCATTGACTTAGCGGTAAGGTTTCATGCGTTAACCAGGCAGTAATGGTCAATGCACATTCAAATGCCAAATACCGCCCACGCGCCAAAAAATAAAAATATTTTCCAGCGCATGTAGTGGACGCAGGTAAAAAATGAAATTGCCGCACGGTAGCCAGGCGGTAACTCAGAATTGACACGCATTGGGTACACGTAGGCACTTAAGTGGCTTAGTGAAAGGGCCACTGGATAACCTCTGATAGCAACAATATTCAGTCTGCCTCCACCATTGCACTGAAGGATCTGGAATCTTGTTACCTGGAGCGTCTGTTTACGCTTTCCAAAAATACTAGGACAAGGGGGCATGCGATGAAGCTGCAGTGTGGTAAATTTAAAACAAATCGGAGGAAAATTTTCTTCACTCAACGCGTAGTTAAACTCTGGAATTCGCTGCCGGAAAAGGTGATTAAGGCGGTTAGTTTAGCGGACTTCAAAAAAGGGTTGGATGGCTTCTTGGAGGAAAAAGCCATAGAATGTTATTGAATGGACGAGGGAATAATACAGTTTTTCTAGGATGGGTGGGACAAATTGCTTGTCCTTTTGGCCACTGTTGGTGACAGGGTGCTGGGCTCGATGGACCCTTGGTCTGTCCCAGCATGGCGATGCTTATGTACATATGTAGGTTATGATCATTTGTACCCAAAATAATAGTTTTCCAACTACTTTATCTGTGTTTTCTTATATTTTATAAGAATAATTTCATAACGGGGCACCTGGATTAAGAGGCCAAATAGACATCTACTTGTGTCTTTATAAGTGGCAGAAATCACATCATGAATTCAGGCACTGAGCAGGTGTAAATGTTTGCATGTAAAATTTGCATCAATGCACATTGATTTTTATATCTCCCAGCTATTCCTACCTGCAAAGAATGCACCTTCGTGACAAGGTGTGCACATTTAAGTCAGCTGTTATTTTATCAAAGCCTTTTATGTGCATATGTGGCCACATATTTGCAAAAAAAAAAAAAGTTTTTAAAAATTAACCCGTGCATACTGTCCTCTTCTGACCTATTGCTCATGGAGCCTCTATAGTCTTCTAGGCCTCATGAAGTAGTATTTTCCAGATAATTGTTTGTCGACACTCAAATTAGTTAGCCATAGTCATTGCTTACTTTACTCATCTGAAATTGAATTTTGCTGCAACTTTGCTAACGCTACATGAACTGACTGAGTGGAGCAGTAGTCTAATGGTTAGTGCATGGGCTGAGGTCCTGAGGAACCAGCTTGGATTCCTTCTTCAGCTCCGTGTCAACCCTGGGCAAGTCACTTAACTCTCCATTGCTCCAGGTGCAAAACCTTGCAAGCTCACAAGGGAACAAGAAAGCACCTGTATCTAATGTGTAGAGTGCCTCATATTTTGCAAAGCCAAGTGCCACTGTCCATTTGTTAATCACTCCAAATGAACATATGATTTGAAACAATTATTGGAATAACGTATCAATGCCCCAGAATAATACTTACATTGGGCCAGATAAAAAGCAGTCCTATCTTTATGTGGTTAAAGTCTGAATATTTACTCCTGGGGGGGATTTGCGCAGAATTTTTGCAGAATTCCCTTGCCTTGCAGTATTCTGCTCAGTGTCAGGTCTCTCTCCCTCCTCCCCCACATAGAGAGAGGTGATATGATACAGACATTTAAGTGCTTGAAAGATATTAATATTCAAACAAACCTCTTCCAGAGAGATAGGGGCGGTACAGCTAGAGGACATGAATGGAGGTTGCAGGGAGATAGACTTAGGAGTAACATCCGCAAATACCGTTTTACAGAGAGGGTGGTAGACGCCTGGAATGCTCTTCCAAGAGAGGTGGTAAAGTCAAAACAGTGAGTGATTTCAAAAATGTGTGGAGTAGACTACTACTACTACTACTACTACTTAACATTTCTAAAGCGCTACTAGGGTTACGCAGCGCTGTACAATTTAACATAGAAGGACAGTCCCTGCTCAAAGAGCTTACAATCTAAAGGACAAGTAGGGGCAGTCAAAATGGGGCAGTCTAGATTTCCTGAATAGAGGTATAAAGGTTAGGTGCCGAAGGCGACATTGAAGAGGTGGGCTTTGAGCAAGGCTTTGAAGATGGATAGGGAGGGGGCTTGGCGTAAGGGCTCAGGAAGTTTATTCCAAGCATAGGGTGAGGTGAGGCAGAATGGGCGGAGCCTGGAGTTGGCGGTGGTGGAGAAGGGTACTGAGAGGAGGGATATGTCTTGTGAGCGGAGGTTTCAGGCGGGAACGTAAGGGGCGATAAGGGTAGAGAGGTAGTGAGGGGCTGCAGACTGAGTGCATTTGTAGGTAAGAAGGAGAAGCTTGAACTGTATACGGTATCTGATCGGAAGCCAGTGAAGTGACCTGAGGAGAGGGGTGATATGAGTATATCGGTTCAGACGTGCAGCAGAGTTCTGAACGGATTGAAGTAGACACAGGGGATGCCTAGATAGAGGATGAAAACACAACATGGCTGTTGAAGTGTTATCTTGGGTAAGAGTAGCGGGAACTGAGGTCGATGCTGGACAGACTTCTATAGTCTGTGGCCCACAAATGGCAAAAGACAGGTGAAGCTAAGCTTCGGCAAATCCAGGGTTGTAGATCGCTTTATTGTCACATGCTACGAGTGAGGGTGCTGTGCAGCTCAGAGGGGAGGGGAAGGCATTTTTGAATACTGTCAGCAGTACTTGGATTCTTGGTTATAACCACATATCATCCCCACCATGTTTGGCTGCCTGTGTGTCAACAGTGTAGGACTGTAGCAACACATTCGTTTATACTGTATTATGTTTGCTTTTATGGTAGCGAGATAGGTCTGAAGCAGATCATACATTTTTAAAATAAATAAATGTATGGTTGGCATGTGGAGACTTGACAATCAACATTTTAGCATGGGTGACTGAGGCCCACACAGAGTGAAAGGCACGACTCTGGTCACTTTATTGGGCAGACTTATCTGCCGTCATTTACTGCGTTATAAGTACTAGGTGGGTGCTAAGGGGTATTCTATCATCTCTGCACACAACTAAGAGAGGCAAGGCACGGGTATCTCCCCCAATTTACACACCCATGACTATAGAATAGTGCCATTTATGTGCTAAAGTACCACATTTAGGTGCATGCATTTATGTTTGCCATAGATATAAGTGTGCATGCCAAAATGTCGGCACATGAATGCCAACTTATACTAGTATTCTATAGCAGAATCTCTGTGCCCAGATCCAGTTATAGAATTTGTGCTTAATAACTATCCCTCGCAGTGGTAAAAGAACCATGTTGCCCATTCATATGAAAGTTTTATAAGCCTTCAACTTGGAAAGGAGATGACTGAGGGCGGGCATGATTGACATCTATAAAATCCTGAGTGGTAAAGAAGTAATCGATTTTTCACTCTTTCAAAAAGTACAAAGACTAGGGGACACCCAAAGAAATTACATGGAAATACTTTTAAAACAAATAGGAGGAAATATTTTTATTTATTTATTATTATTTAAACAATATACAAGTTGTAATAACAACACACTTGTGAAAACACAGAGATCATTAAAGGAAAATAAACATCTAGACCCTCAGGTCTCAACAAATGATTTTTTTTAACGAATCATATCTCTTTCTCAGACCTCAATCTTCAAGGGGGGGAAAAGGTGGTGAAAATCATAAAGGAGAGATTAATAAAAGGAAACCTTGTCTATTTGTTAGTGGCATTACTTCTGATGTTTTCTCGCTATTTCTTATAATTATTCACAATTCAAGCTTTTCTTATCTACGAAACTCTGTAATTGTTCAGGATCATAAAAAATATACTTATTATTCAAATATTTGACAATACATTTACAGGGGTAGGCGAGTAGAAATGAAGCTCCCATCTCTCTCACTCTCTCCCTCTGTAACAGAAATTTTCTACGTCTCTCCTGAGTTACTCTAGTAATGTCAGGGTAGATCCATATTCTCTGACCATAAAATGATTTCTGAAGATTCTTGAAGTACAATCTCATCAGTGAACTTAAATCTTGCTCAAATATTAAGGAAATAATTAAAGTACCACGAGTTGTCACTTCAGTTATGGATTCTTCCAATATGGCCGTTAAATTCTGGAGATCTATGTCATTACCCTCCTGTCCAGGTTCATTCTTCTTTGCTGGTGTTTTTAAATAGTAGATTTCATTACAAGGAGGGATAGCTTGAGATGGTAAGTTCAGGTTCTCAGTTAAGTATTTTTTTTAATAAATCATTTGGAGATATCCCAGGTATTATGGGGAAATTTATAGCTCTGAGAGTCAATCTTCGATTGAAGTTTTCTAGCTGTTCCATTTTTCTATGAAGCAACAGTTTATCTTTTACCAATAAATCAGCCATAGTCTTTATGGTTTTTATTTCCTCATAATTCTGGGATATTTTTTCCATTGTCTCTGAACGTACCTTATCCAAGGATTCCGTTAACTGAGTCATTTTTGTTCCAATTGAAGTGGTTTCTCGAACGGACTTAGAAACAACTTGTTTTAGATCTTGAAGTGCTTTCCAAATTAAAGTTAGCATTATTTCTGCAGGATCTGCTTCTTCCAAGCTTTCTTCCGTTGCAAACTCAGGAGAGGCACTGCCGGACTGAGTGTTACCGTCAACGACTTCCGTTGCTTCAAACACGCCTTGCTCTCTCCTTTGTGTTGCCGGGCATGGAGGTGGAATAATCCCAGGGGACGAGAGAGAGATGTCCAAACCCTGGGGCGCCGGCGTTCCTACGACGGCGTCCATAGCGGGTCTCGCCTCACCCGCTTCGTGAGGTTGATTCACCATGAAGCGCTCCAGCATTTGCTGCCTCGGGGACGAAGTCCTGACCGCCGACAGTTGGCCCCTGGTTGTCCCCTTTCTTTTAGTGTGGGGCATCGTAAGTAACTACAATTCTTTTAGAAAATATTATTCAAGACAGCAGGTGCGTCTCGTGTGTGCGTTAGATCGCCATCTTGCCACCGGAAGTTCCCCCTGCCAGGAGGAAATATTTTTTTACTCAAAGAATAGTTAAGCTCTGGAACTTTGCTGCCAGAGGATGTGATAACAGTGGTTAGTGTATCTGGTTTAAAAAAAAAAGGTTTGGACAAGTTCCTGGAGGAAAAGTCCATAGATATTACACGATTCTCAATCAGGGTTTCGCTCTAACTACAGTACTGAAACCGAACTAGTCATGCTCATGAACAAATTCAAACAATTGATAGCAAACGGCAACAACATTCTACTGCTACAATTCGACATGTCAAGTGCATTCGACATGGTCGACCATGGAATTTTATTACACATCCTCGAATACTTCGGAATTGGAGGCAACGTTCTCAATTGGTTGAAAGGGTTCCTCACTACACGCTCATATCAAGTGACTTCAAACTCGATTACATCAGCGACATGGAAACCTGAATGCGGAGTTCCACAGGGATCCCCCCTCTCACCGACCATATTCAACCTAATGATGACACCCTTGGCCAAATTACTATCGAATCAGAACCTAAACCCATATATATACGCTGACGATGTAACGATCTTCATCCCATTCCATCAAGATTTAAGGGAAATCTCCAATGAAATCAAGCAAAGCCTACATATTATGAATTCCTGGGCAGATGCATTTCAGCTGAAACTCAATGCTGAGAAAACCCAGTGCCTGGTACTCACCTCGCAATGCAATAAGAATAAATTTACCACCATCAACACACCTAAACTAAATCTACCAGTTTCGGACACCCTGAAAATCCTCGGAGTCACCATTGATCGACATCTTACACTTGAGAACCACGCAAATAACATAACCAAAAAGATGTTTCATTCAATGTGGAAGCTAAAAAGAGTTAGACCATTTTTTCCAAGGATTGTCTTCCGCAATCTGGTACAATCACTGGTACTCACTCATCTGGACTATTGTAACTCACTCTACGCTGGTTGTAAAGAGCAAATACTCAAAAAAAACTTCAGACAGCTCAGAATACGGCAGCCAGGCTAATATTCGGCACACCAAAATACGAAAGCACGAAACCCCTACGAGAAAAACTACACTGGCTCCCACTAAAAGAACGCATCACGTTCAATCTATGCACTTTAGTCCATAAAATCATCCATGGTAATGCCCCAGCCTACATGTCAGATCTAATAGAACTACCACCCAGGAACGCAAAAAAATCTTCCTGCACACCCCTCATTCTTCATCCCCCCAAGTGTAAGGGTTTGAAATACAAATCAATGCACGCATCTACCTTTTCCTATACGAGCACGCAGCTCTGGAATGCGCTGCCATGTAACTTGAAAACGGTCTATGAACTGACCAATTTCCGCAAATTACTAAAAACCTATCTCTTCGACGAGATATATCACAAAGATCGACATGTGTAATTGTATAATCTTCTGAACTTTTAGTACTGTCTTATAATGTCTTTTGCTTTAACACCATCATGTAATTCACCACCATGTAACACAAACCCTCAGTAAACCTAATGTATATTCACTTCTATTTCCAGTACCCATGATGTATTGTAAGCCACATTGAGCCTGCAAAAAGGTGGGATAATGTAGGATACAAATGCAATAAATACATAAATAGTCTGCTATTGAGACAGACATTGGGAAGCCACTGCTTGCGCTGGGATTGGTAGCATGGGATGTTGCTACTGTTTGGGTTTCTGCCAGTTACTTGTGGCCTGGATTGGCCACTGTTGGAAGCAGGATTCTGGGCTGCATGGACCACTGGTCTGACCCAGTATGGCTATTCTTATGGACAACATTTTGACCCATGCAAGTTTCCTATGATAAGATTTCTGCTGTTACTACAGCACACAGCAACAGAGCAGTCTGTAATATGGATTCAATCTTGTCTTCCCCACAAAGGGCTGAATGATCTGCTTCATATTCCACAGAGGAGTGCTGGAAGTCCTCTTTACTCTGAAACTTCTCCTCCAGCAAAGTTACCAGGAATCTTGACTCCTTTTGTACTTCCTGAGTTTTCTTTTGCCACTGTAGAATCTCAGGTACTGCTTTATAACTTCTTATTATTGAAGCTACCATTTCTATGATCCGTTTTCTTTGCTGCATTTTTACTTTACACAGTCATCCCAGGAGATCTCAGAAGCTAAAGAGAGCTGATCTTTGCAGAGGTGTGATGGAAATTCTGCAAAGATAACCGAGTCCCTCAAGAAGTGACATTGCTTGCTCTTGCTTATAGGTTATAAGGTGAAAATGGATCTTATAATATTTGAAACTTGGTTGAGGAATGTCTGCACATTAAATAATACTACCTGGGGTTATATGTCAAGGGAAAAAGCTTCTGAGATCTCTCAGAGCTTTAGGGTTAATCAAATCTTTGACCTAAGGATATATTTAAAAATTAGCAGAATACATTTCTTTCGGAAATGAATCAAATACTTAAAAATATTCACAGAATAAAACGAGAGACAGAGAGCTATTTTTCCTCGTACTAGCATCTCTGTGGAAGATAGATGAGATCAGCATGTGAATTTTTCATGCTTGGCTTGGATTCTGTGTAATTCTTTTGATGTTTATAATGGAGCCCTAGTTCAGCTGGTTTTAGGCAGTTGACAAAATTGGCCCTTGAAAGGCATACTTGATCCCCCAAATCCAAGGAACCTTCAAGAGAAGCTTCTATCACCTGCGACAACTACGCTGCCTGTCTCCTTTCATTGAGAAAACAGGCCTTGTCCCAGTTGTGCATGCCATAACAACATCAAGACTGGATTACTCTAATGCACTCTACACTGATCTGACTACAAAGGGTTTGCACCAGCTCCAATTGATTCAGAATGCTGCAACAAGACTAATAGAAGGTTGTAAGCGACGTGACCACATCACACCATTTTTGGAAGAAGTTCACTGGCTACCAGTACAATACAGCCAGAGCCAAATTTAAAACTCTATGTTTGACCTTCCAGGCTCTTAAGGAAATGGCCTAGACTACATGAAGAACAGGATCTTCCTATACACATCTTCAAGGTCACTAAGGTCCCCCCCTCCCCAAGGAGTATCCCTAATCACACCCTCTCCAGAGGACATCACATGATGTGATACCCCAAGCAAGCCTTCTCCGGAGTAGCCCCCACACTCTGGAATGCACTCTCTGAAAGGCTCCACTATTGGGCTCTTACTGTATTTGCAAATGTAAACCACATTGAACCCGGGTTTGCTTGGGATAATGCGTAAAAAGAAAATCCTTTATCTTCCACCTTTTAAGATACTGCTTATCCAGATGGATGGTGATGGCACAAGGAAAGAAAGTTTGGTCCAGTGAAGACTAATTCATAAGTACATAAGTACATAAGTAATGCCATACTGGGAAAAGACCAAGGGTCCATTGAGCCCAGCATCCTGTCCACGACAGCGGCCAATCCAGGCCAAGGGCACCTGGCAAGCTTCCCAAACGTACAAACATTCTATACATGTTATTCCTGGAATTTTGGATTTTTCCAAGTCCGTTTAGTAGCGGTTTATGGACTTGTCCTTTAGGAAACCGTCCAACCCCTTTTTAAACTCTGCCAAGCTAACCGCCTCCACCACTTTCTCCGGCAACGAATTCCAGAGTTTAATTACACGTTGGGTGAAGAAAATGTTTCTCCGATTTGTTTTAAATTTACTACACTGTAGTTTCATCGCATGCCCCCTAGTCCTAGTATTTTTGGAAAGCGTGAACAGACGCTTCACATCCACCTGTTCCACTCCACTCATTATTTTATATACCTCTATCATGTCTCCCCTCAGCCATCTCTTCTCCAAGCTGTTTCTTAGTTGAGCCCAAGTATTACCCTATTGAAAATGTGACCGTACCATGCCTCTGTGGTTACGTTCCACTAATAAGTTAGATGTTTAACTGGCTTTCTTGAAAGGATTATATAAACTTTGGATGCATGACTAGGGGCACAAACATACACATATTTATTCAATATCACGATTCCTCATGTACAGTCACAAAATAACCTTTTAGGGTAGTGTTCATAATGAGCTCCTGAAACATGTTCAAAACTGAATAATCCATTTGTGTTTCTAAAAGGTAAACTTCTACAAAACAGATGCAAATGTGATTCCATGTGCCCCAATGAAAGGAGACTTTAATTTTATTTCCATTTAATTTCGATATATTCCATATTTATAACACCAGGCAGTTCACAACAGTTAAGATGAACCCAACAGGAAACAGGATATCCTCACTGAAATTTGGCCATCTCTATTGTATAGAATAGTGTAGAAAATGAGGACAAAGAACAGAGTTCATAACTGCTTTTTTTTAACCAGCTACAATAATTTTTAAACTGTTGTAGTGATATTCGGGTTTTTTTCATGATATTTCTATCTAGATATGGGAAGCTTTCAAATAAATTAAAAAGCTGTCCGATGTTAAAAAAAAAAAAAATTCTCCTCCACCTTTTAAGGCACAGCCTATCCAACTGGAACAACTTTAGACTTTTTACAGTTAGACCACGCATAGGCAGTCCGTTATTTCTAATCATCTTTTGCTATTGTTTTGGGTTTTTGGCGGCAAGCTCTACCTACTGGCTTCTGCCCATATAATGGACTAGATAGGCTCACCCCATCTCCTGTTTTCATTCAACCTCTTGTATGTGTAGTGAGTTTGCCTCTGGCCCTGGCCCCACCTCAGTTCCACTTCCTTTTTATCTACAAATTAAGCCCTGTTTAAAACTATGTTTTTACCTGAATAAGATACATTTCTTTCTTTTTAAAAAAAAAACTTTTTGCCTTGTCCATGGCTTGCCTTTTGTGGGGATGGACAAGGGAAAATTAGGGTGCACGACTACCAGACTCAAAAGGTAGCAGTGAGCTAGGCCTCTCCCCCGAGACCTTTTCTGTGATATCTGGGTTATAGTGAGAGAAGAGGAAAGAGCTTAAAATGGTAGTTACTGGTGATGGCAAGAGCTGGACAGTTCCACTGCGCAGAAACTATATAAATTAGTTTTAAAAAGGCAGGAGAAGACAAAACTAAAATGTTGATAGTTGAGGAACCTGACATTGTAAAGGACATGTCAGTGCCCCTATTGTCCCTTCCTCTCTGAGTCTAATGATCCAGTTCTTCTGTTAGACCTCTACCCAACCATTTCATTCCCTTTTTGTGAGGCTGGGGTAGACATCCCAATGATAAATCCATTATCAGCAGCTATAAATAAGCTGCCCTGATGTACTTGTATAGAAAAGGCATTAGAATATTTAATAGTTGTTCTATTCACACTTAGGTGATAACAATTGTCATAGTGCCTGAAGACACTGAATAATGATGTGTGTTCAGGTTGAGAGAGGATAGTTTAATACTTTCTTTGAATGCCCCACTGAATGCTTCAGGAGACAAATCAATGCAGTAGAGTGTCATTAGTTTCTATGATCTTACAACATAATGCATGGAACATTTGTTGAAAATTAATTACAGTAATTTGTTAGTAAAAGGTGTCCCGTAGAACAATAAAACTCTTTACTGTGGTGCAGGAAAATAACAGTTTTCAAAAGCCTGTCTGGAACAGCTGGTGAAATGCTTACAGTACAGTACAATCTGTCAACCTTCTTTGGACTGATAAACTAAAAAGACATAATTATACGTTGTAATTGATCAGTTCTATGATTACTCAACAGACACTTTGAAATTCTGTAAGAAATATCTTAGAACATGACTATGGGTACAAGATATGGAGTTTGTGTTGAATAATTCAGGCACCAACTCAGGCAGAAGAGGAGAATTGCTGGCACCTGGGATCACTGCCCCTCCGATGCTGGCCCCCAGGTAAGTCCCGAGGGAGGGCAGGGGAGGGTCAGGAAGTGAGGTGAAAGCAGGGTTTATTGAAGGAAACAGGATTGTTTTGACAACCAGGATTGTGAACTGGGTGTTGGGGCTGTCATCAGGAAGATTCAGGGTTGTGATCAAAGTTGTTTGGGGGGGGGGGGGGCGGTAAATTGGATTTGTGCTCAGGGAGCAGGGGTTCAAGGTTGTAAGGGGGGGGGGAGTTGCGATTGTGATGGGAGTAGAAGTTATGTTGGGGACAGGGTCTGTATTGGGAGGTTGAAGAGATCAGATGTAGTAGGAGGAGTGGCCTAGTGGTTAGGGTGGTGGACTTTGGTCCTGGGGAACTGAGGAACTGAGTTCGATTCCCACTTCAGGCACAGGCAGCTCCTTGTGACTCTGGGCAAGTCACTTAACCCTCCATTGCCCCATGTAAGCCGCATTGAGCCTGCCATGAGTGGGAAAGCACAGGGTACAAATGTAACAAAAAAAAATAAAATAAATGTGTGGGGATGAGCAGCTGTCAGGGAGAGATGTGAGGGATGGTGTGCTACCATTGCAGTGCTGAAGAAATGTATTTTTGAGTGGGCTTGCACCACTTCTGCAGTGGCAGACCCCATGCATTCTGTCACTTCAGGTAACGTACCACCATGTCTTAACAGCCTGCCCTGTGTGGTACACGACCCATGCATTTACCGCACAGGCTTTCCACACATTAATTTTTGCTTTAAATGCACGGTAAGTACAAAACTTATCACACTTTAGTAAAAGAGTTGACATAATGGCTACGGTGATGTCAGCCTGATCTACGGAGCCTAGCAGACCAACTGGGAATGAGCCACGGTCCCAGGCAAGTCAGAACGTTGGAGGTGAGAATTATTATATAGGACAAGCAATAAATAAAAACAAATACACTCGGTTAACCAAATCACAGATCTAAGGGGTCTTTTTACTAAGCTGAGGTAAAAAAAAGGCCCTGCGGCAGGGGCGTAGCCAGACTTTGGCGTGAGGGGACACATTTTAGCCCCCCCCTCGCCGCCCCCCCCCCCGCCATTTTAACCCCCCCCCCCATTTTTGACCTCGCCACTGCCACCACCTTTGACCCCCCCCCAGCGCAAACATTTTCGACCCCCTCTTCCCCCCGCCAGCCAAAGTCCTCTTCTCCGGCACGGCCGCGTTGCTGATCTGCAAGGGCAGGCTTCTACATGGAATGTTGCTAGTGGAATAGCAACATTAAAATTCCATGTAGAATCTCAAATAGTAGCAACAGAATCTCAATAGTAGCAACATTAGGGAGAGTTCAAAATGGCCGCCGTGTAGGTCAGACGCATTTTTTGAGCTCCTGTAATTTTCTTCATATACTTACTGGCTCTTTGTTTAAGCGCCACTAATTTCTTCTAAAATGCCGAAGCGACGGGGGAAGGCGGCTGCCGTTGCCCACCAACGCCTGAGTACCCCTGCTCGAAGCGGCCCGATCGATACTTTTTTTACAGCGGGCTCTCCAGGACACTAGTACGCCGGTGAGCGGCTCGCTGAATATCCCTGCTGCAGTTGAAGGCTCGCCGGGATCTCTAGAGCTGGAAGTTTCTTTAAGCCCCGACACTCGAACGCCTCCACCACCTCCAGGGCAAGTTAGGCCTGCCCCTTCATCATCGGCGTCTCCTAATCCATACCTGGAAGGGGAGAAGGACGAAGGAAGACCGAGGGCAAATGGAGATCAGGAAGGAGCGGTAACTACACTGCCCGGAATAACTGTAGAAGGTGGAAGCTCTCTTGTTGGGATAGAACTTTCCTCACAACAAACGGAGGTACGAACTTTTTCACTTGATATATTTCAAAGTAAACCCCCAGAGGTTACACTGGACTGCCTTTGGAATTTGATTGTAGATTTGGGCAAAGCTATGATACCACAGATACAAACCCTTAAGCAAGACGTTGCTGAAGTTCAAGATAAGGTAAAAGGATTAAAGACACAGGTGGAAAATCAAGCAAAGGATTTAAAACAGACTCAAGAAACTCAAAACGTAATGTTAAGAGATTTGGCTAATTTGAGAAGGAAGGCGGAAATTATGGAAAATTTTTCCAGAAACAATAACTTGCGCTTTATAAATTTTCCATATATGTCAAATATAGCACCGAAAGAAATGTTAAATTTGTATTTAAAGCAAGTTCTTCAGATAAATGAACAAAATATGCCTCCTTTTAAAACAAATATTCTATATTCCTTCTTTGAAATTACAGCAGCAAGAGAGTCAACCCTTAGATGTCTCTGCTCTTTTGGAAAGCTCAGACACTGAACTAGTGCTACCAGCTACACTGGTGGCAACTGTAGCCCTACTACCAGATAAACAATGGATACTGAGGCTTTTCTATAAAAATCGAATTAAAATGTTTAAGGGGCTAAAAATTAATATATTCCCGGATGTATCAAGGGAAACACAGCTGCGCCGGAGAAAATTCTTACAAAAAAAGCAAGAAGTGATTAACCTGGGAGCTACTTTTTTCCTTAAATTTCCCTGCAAGTGTCAAATTTCATACCGTAATGAGAAATTTACCTTTTTTGATCCATCCCAATTGGAGGTGTTTATAACATCTAGGAAGACAGGTGGAGTGGTGATCCCACCTGTCGTTAATGTTTGATACAAATGTTTAAGTGTCCAGAATTCGTCTGGCCTACAAATTGTACTGTAATATTTCCTTAACTTTCTCACTTCAACAATGTTTGTATAATTTCTTGAACTCCCCATAGTGGACTTTAAATCGGACTGGAAGAAATAATGCTTTAATAATTATATTTTTCCTTTAAAAATATTCTTTTTTTGTTTATCCGATTTTTCTGATGCAAGATATTATGCTTGTAAATATGTAAAACTCAATAAATAAATAAATAAATAAAAAGAATCTCAATAGTAGCAACATTCCATCTAGAATCTCAAATAGGGAAAGGGAAATGGGACTTCATATACCACCTTTCTGTGGTATTTTGCAACTACATTCAAAGCGGTTTACATATATTCAGGTACTTATTTTGCCCAGAGTCACAAGGAGCTGCAGTGGGAATTGAACCCAGTTCCCCAGAATCAGAGTCTGCTGCACTAACCACTAGGCTACTCCTCCACTATACAGGTAACTTCTCTGTCCCTAGTGGGCTCACTATCTAAGGGGTCCTTCTACTAAGGTGCGGTAGTGTAGGCGCAGGTTTTGGACACGCGCCGATCTATTTTTCAGCGCGCCTGTAAAAAAAGGGCTTCTTAAAAGTTTTGACGAAAATAGACATGCGGCAAAATCAAAATTGCTGCATGTCCATTTTGGGTCTGTGACCTTACCGCCAGCCGTTGACCTAGCGGTAAAGACTCGTGCGTTAACCGAGTGGTAATGACCAATGTGCATCAAATGCAACTTGGCGCGCGTCCAATATGCATGTCCAAAAATAAAAATTATTTTTCAGACGCGCCCCAAAAATGAAATTAGCCCAAGAGCCACGCAATAGCCAGGCGGTAAGTCCATTTTGGCACACGGGCATGCGTAGACGCTTACGCAGCTTAGTAATAGGTCCCCTAAGTTTTGTACCTGGGTCTATGTCCTAAGAGACCGATATTGGATTGACACCTGCTTCCACTACAGGGATTATTTATTTATTTTTATTTGTTACATTTATACCCCACATTTTCCCACCTATTTGCAGGCTCAATGTGGCTTACAAAGTACCGTAAGGCGTTTGCCATTCCAGTTGATAACAAATACAAGATTGTGTTGTGGTCAAATGAGATAGAGGTGAATCAGGCGTCATGGGTCGAGGGAAATAGGATGATAGATTATCCAGTTCGATCTTTGATTATGTTGTGTTGCAGGGGGTAGGGATTTATGTTGGACCGTTGGGATAAGTTTTTTTGAAGAGGTGGGTTTTTAATGACTTCCTGAAGTTTAGGTGGTCATGTATTGTTTTCATAGCATAAGGGAGTCCATTCCAGAGTTGTGTGCTTTTGTAGGAGAAGCTAGATGCATAAGTTGTTTTGTATTTTAGCCCTTTGCAGTTTGGGTAAAGTAGGTTTAGGTATGAACGTGCTGATCTGAATCTGTTTCTAGTTGGTAGATCTATTTGGTCTGTCATGTATCCTGGGACCCCCCTCCCCCCCCCCCCCCAATAGCCAAACTGCCTAGGGATAATGGGCTCTTTGACAGCTTCTGGAAAAATAAACATTAAAGTTTCTAACCTGGCTAAGATAAACTTTATGCTTAGGCACATAAATGTTAATGTTGCTATTCCACAACATAAACCTTTATATTCTAGCACATAAATGTTTTAAGTGCTTGTTTTGACCTATTGATATTTTATACCAAGCTTGTCCAAGTTCAGTCCCTGCGGGCTGCAAAGATGAGAAACATTTGCATGCCCCTACATCCACTGTATGCAAATCTCCCTCATGCATATTCATTAGGGATATCCAGAAAACCTGGTCTGCTTGCAGCCCACAAGAACTGAACTTGGACCAACCTGTTTTAGACATTAATTGTCCTAAAATGAATGTTTGTACTGCACATAACCAGTGCATAAACATCCATTCCTCCATATAGTTTAGAAGAGATTATATTGCGGAAGATCCTGTTCTAAAATATTAGCAGAACTTGACGTCCCGACCTGGTCTTATCAATTCCAATTACTACTACTACTACTACTACTACTTAGCATTTCTATAGCGCTGCCAGGGTTACGCAGCGTTGTACAAGTTTAAACATGGGGAAGGACAGTCCCTGCTCAAGAGAGCTTACAATCTAAAGGTAAAAACTATGTAGTCAGTGTAGGTATCAGGAATGGGAAGGTGGTTAGGCGCCAAAAGCAAGGGAGAAGAGATGGGCCTTGAGTAAGGACTTGAAAATGGGCAGGGAGAGGGCGCATGGCGTATGGGCTCAGGAAGTCTGTTCCAGGCATAAGGTGATGCGAGGCAGAAGGGGCGGAGTCTGGAGTTAGCGGTGATGGAGAAGGGTACAGAAAGGAGTGATTTGTCCTGAGAGCGGAGGTTACGGGTGGGAACATATGGGGAGAGGAGGGTAGAGAGGTAATGGGGGGCTGCAAATTGAGTGCACTTGAAGGTCAATAGGAGAAGCTTGAACTGTATACGGAAGCGGATAGGGAGCCAGTGAAGCGACTTGAGGAGAGGAGTGATATGAGAGTATCGGTTCACGTGGTAGATAAGACGTGCGGCAGAGTTTTGGACAGATTGAAGGGGGGATAGGTGGCTAAGCGGGAGGCCAGCGAGGAGAAGGTTGCAATAGTCAAGACGAGAGGTAACGAGCGATTGGACGAGGGTTTGGGTGGTCTGTTCAGAGAGGAATAGGCGAATTTTGCTAATATTATAGAGGAAGAAGCGACAGGTCTTAGCTGTCTGCTGGATATGGGCAGAGAAGGAGAGGGAAGAGTCGAAAATGACTCCGAGATTGCGGGCTGAAGAGATGGGGAGGATGAGGGCGTTGTCAACAGAGACAGAAAGTGGGGGAAGAGGAGAAGAGGGTTTGGGTGGAAAGACAAGGAGCTCAGTCTTTGCCATGTTCAGTTTCAGATGAACATCCTTTTCTAAAATACCGCTCTGCATCTCCTAATATACTGCTTACTTGTCATTATCAAGCCCACAAATTTCAACAAAGGCAGAGAAAGAGAAACTTACTTTGCTTGCATTTTCAATTGATATATCTAACAAATGCATTCCTAAATCACACATAAGCTTTCAGATTAATGCAGTTTAAGCTTTCACACATAAATAAACACAAACGTCTTCTCAATAGCCATTGCAAAGTATCCCTGACAGTCTTTCACTTGACCATTTCTAAGGCTGTTCTTGTAACACTCTTTCCACATCAGAGCTTATTTTTCAAGCGATAATTAAAATCGTAACATACAATGTCACAGAGTCCATTTGGCAAATGATGTGTAAGCACTTTCTTATTAACTAGACTATAAAAACTTTTAATTTTTTTAGTATAGTGCGTGTTCAAGGAGAAAGCAATCCTAACATTGATGCCCGATGACAGTTAGTCAATGAAGAGAAAAAAAAGCCAGCGGTGGCTCTGTCTCTGGCACTAAATTACAGAATTAATAGGCTTTTAGAAGAGACTGACACATAGTTACTGTGAAAAAGACAATTAAATGTGGAAAGCCACTTTTCTCACTGCATTTAATTTTAACTGGAAGCTTCGAGACTCGATAAATTGTTTTCTTCTTCGTCTTTTTTTTTTGCTTTTGCACAAGTATTAAAAGTCATTGTGATGGGTGCCTAGACAGATCCCCACCTTTGTGTTCCTTCTGTGTCTCCGCACAGGGATCGGTATTGCATTTCTCCTCCTATGAATGTGTCTATTCCTGATATTGCAGAAACGTTGCTCATTCCATGTGCAGGACCACCCAAGACACAAATAGAGCTCTGGAGTCTCATTGCATGGTTGAGATGATGGTGCAGCAAGGAGGGATTTAGATTCGTTAGGAAGTGAGCAACATTCTGGGGAAAGAGGGGAAAGGAGAAGCTCTGTCCCGGAAAAGTGGGCTCCACCTTAACCAGGGCAGAACTAGACTGCTGGAATCAACATTTGAAAAGGAGATGGAACAGTTTTTAATTTAGACCTGGGGGGAAAGACAACACTTGCTCAAGAGGTAGGGAAGTTGCCATAAAGGAAAAAGTAGACAGAAAAGCAGACAAACTTGAAAGATTGCAAATTATCACTGTCAACTGCTGTACAAGTTGTTAATAGAAACAAAAAAATATGGTTTGAAGTGTTTATATACAATTGCCGGAAGACTAAAACAAGCAGATGATCAAAAGCCCTGTGCTGTTCCAAACAGTGTTCTAAAAATAGCGCTGGAACAGCGCGGGGCATTATTGAACCTATGATCAGACATAATGACATGCAAATTTAAGCACGCAATTCTCTCTGATTATGAGGTAGAAATGCAGAAGGATTGTGCCTGAGCACAATCCTCCTGCATTTGTTTGACAGGTCTGGGCTGTCAAGAGCCCAGACCTGTCAAACACAGGGGCTGGAGGTCCAAGGGACCACCAGACCCCAACTACACCTGCTCCAAGCAAGGCAAAATGGGAGCTGGAGGACCGGCAGACCTCCGGTTCCCCCCTCATCCCCTCCCAACACAGGTTCGGGGAGGGCTGGAGATCCGGTGGGTCTCCAGCTCCCCCTAACCCCCCCCCCAGCATTTCTAACAAGTCTCTGGTGGCCCAGTGGGTGACAGACAACCCCCCCCCCCCCAGCAACAGGGGGATGGAGGTCCCCCTGACCCCAGTTCAGGGGGGCTGGAGATCCAGTTGGTCTCCAGCCCCCATAACCTCCCCAGCATTAACAAGAAGTCCCTGGTGGTCCAGTGGGCTGCTGTCAATCGCCCCACCCCCACTACCCCCTACCTTGAGTTGGAGGAGGGAGGTGGCCATGGGAGTGCTGCCATTTTGCAGGCAGCATCAAAAGAAGAGGCGGGAGGCAGGCTACCTCTCTCTCCTCCAACTCAAGGTAGGGGTGGGGGTAGGGGGGTAGCGGGGAGTAGCAGCCCACTGGACCATCAGGAACCTCTTTCTAATGCTGGGGGGTTAGGGGGGCTGGAGACCCACCGAATCTCCAGCCCTCCCTCAACTGTGTCGGGGGGGGGGGGGTCGGGGGGACCTCCAGCCCCTTGTCACTGGGGGGGGGGTCATCGGTTCCTGGGGTGGGTTGCTTCACTGGGGGAACGGGGGCCTGCTAGCATGCAAATGCATGCTGGACAGGGCTCACCATTCCTCCTCAGTGGTCTGCAAACCCTAACGCCAGCTCAGAGCTGGTGTAGGGTTTGCCATGGCCTGCGAGCCAATTTTTTGTGCACTGGTCACTGATCATTGGGGATGAATAGGTTTAGAATGCATTTGCATGCTATTTGCATAAAGAGCCCTGTTTTGCATGCATTTGTATGCTAATTGCGTACAGCGCCCAAGAGCGCGTTGTTTCACAGACATCCCAGGAAAGCAATGGGACTTCAAATAAATGCTCCCAGGTAAACATCTAACCTTTGCTGTCTTATCTTGTCTGCTGAGCCCTCTATAACCTACCCAGAACCCACTACCCCCACCTGTACACCACTACAATAGCCCTTATGGGTGAAGGGGGCACCTATATGTGGGTACAATAAATTTCTGATGAGTTTTGGAGGGCTCACAGTTTCTACCACAAGTATAACTGGTAGGGGGAGGTATGGGCCTGGGTCCACCTCTCTGCAGTACACTGCACCCACCACTAGACTACTCCAGGGACCTGCATGCTGCTCTAATGGACCTGAGACTGACATAGAGGCTGGTAAGTAATGTTTTTAATCACATTTTTTGGAGATGGGAGGGGGGTCAGTGACCACTGGGGGAGTAAGGGGAGGTCACCCCTGATTTCCCCCAGTGGTCATCTAGTCATTTAGGGCACCTTTTTTATGCCTTTCTCATTATAAAAACAGGTCTAGCTCAAAACGTCTAAGTTTTGTTCCATTATGGCTGAAAAAGTCCAAGTGTTAGGAATGCCCAGATCCCGCCCCTGACACACCCCCTTGTGATTCGAACACACTTGTGACAGACGTCCTACAAAAACATCTAAAAATTGTTTTTGAAAATATTAATTTGGATGTTTTTGTGAGAAAAACATCCAAATGCAGATTTATGCCACTTTTTGGACATTTTTCTCTCTTGAAAATGAGCACCATAACTGTAAGGGTGAAGCATGGGCAGACTGTGGGCATGTCTTCTCAGAATGTACATACCCCCCCAATATTCAAGCTATTTAATTATCCAGACATAGCCACTGGCCAGTTTGTAGAATTATGAACACAGTCATGCACTATGGAATGGGTCAAAAGGCCAGACATTGATAAGTCTGTGTGACTCTGGAATTTATGATCTATTATGATACCCTTACGAGCAAACAGGCTTGGGAAAGAAACTAGTGTAAACAAAAGGAAGAATGTGGTTTAACAGGTTTAGTAAAGCAGATGGTGAAAACCAGATAATCTATGAGAAGGATAATTTGCAGAAAAAGTCATGTAAATCATTGTCTGAAACAAACGATATAAACCACCATCTCAGAACAATATTTCAGAGATGCAGTCACAGTGAACATCTTTTTATGTAACTGTACTGATCTCTCATGAGAAACTATAATTGTATCTGTATTTGGTAAGTAAACAAACAATTGACTTTCTCATGTGCATGTAGCCCTGGTTTCTTTTACCCCCCCCCTCAAGTTGTTGATGGCTGGTATATTCTAATTTTGGAGGGGTACAAGGGGCCTAAAAACAAGTTACATAGCATATCTGTGCCTAACTGCTAATATTCAGTGGGAGATAACCAGTTATCTCCTTCTAAACATTGCTGGTTAGCACCTACCATATAACCGGCTATACTGCATAATGCATCCAGTTAGGCGCCAATATTCAGCACCTAACTGGACAAGTATAGCGGTCAAATAGGACCACATAAATAGCTGTCCTATCTTTAACTGCTAGCCATTAGGCCAAGTGAGTTGGGGTCCTCAGGTGGCACTAATTATAGAGTGGTATCTTTCCCCCTTCCTTCCTCAACTCCCCTCCACAACCTGTTTCCTTTTCTTTGTTTTTCAAAAGTCTGTATTGGCAGTGATCCCCATACTTTGCCCTGTCGCTGGCACCAGCATCTCCTATACTGCGGCCTGCCTCACTGATGTAACTTTCTGTTTCCTCGGAGGCCACAGTACAGAGGAGATGGAGATGCCAGCAGCTGGACAGCAGATGGGGATTGGTGCTGCCTCTGACTTTTGAAAACAACAGCAACAAAAAATGAAGTAGGCTTAGTGTGGGGAGGAGAGATGCTAGACTGCACCTGGGGAGGCAGGAAGGAGTTGGCGATGCTGGGGGGGCCAGGACGCCTTTTCATCCCTGCCCAAGGCGACAGATTGCCTTGGGCCACCTCTGCCGCTAGTGTTTTTAAAAACCCTGGATATTCAATGCCAGTCACTAGAAATGGCATGGCATTGAATTTCCTGGTTTAATGCCAGCGGTGGACAGCAAAAGAACTGCCCACTGCCTGCCATTGACATGGCGTAAGTGGGTGCACCTAAACATGGGCACACCGATGCCAACTTACACAAATATTCTCTAACGGAATCTAAGCGCCAAGATGCCATTATAGAATTGGCACTAAGTGCAGGATAATGGGTCATCTAGTCTGAAGCGGCAATTTATAGAATGGCTGTCATAGTACCTAAATGAGATAAATGACTGCTTTGTGTAGCAGCAGGTTCAGGAACCAAAGAGAGAGGGATCAATTCTAGATTTAGTCCTTAGTGGAACAAATGGTTTGGTGGAAGAGGTCATGGTGCTAGGTAGACTTGGTAACAATGATCATAATATGATCAAGTTTGATTTAATAACTGGAGTAAGTACACACAAGAAATGCACTGAACTTTCAAAAATGAGACTATGATAAAATGAGGAAAATGGTCAAAAAAATCTTAGAGGAGCAGCTGTAATAATCAAAAGTCTATATCAGTTGTGGTGGGTGTAGTTCAAAAATACCATTTTGAAAGCCCAGACTAAATATATTCTGCACATTGAAAAAAGGCAGAAGGAAGGCCAAATGACAGCAAGCATAGTTAAAAAGTTAGGTGAAGAAGGGTATTAGAGCTAAAAGAATATCCTTCAGAAAATGGAAGCGGAATCAAATGGAAGAAAGTAAACAGTCTAAGGAATGGCAAGACATATGTAAAATACTGATAATGCAGGCAGAGAGATTTGGAAAAGAAGCCATAGAGGTAAAAACATATAACAACAATTCAAAAATTGAAGCAGAAGCTCATAAGAGAATCAATTGGACCACTAGATGATTAAAATGTGAAAAGGGCACTCAGGGAGGACAAGGCCATAGTAGAGAGACTTAGGGGGGAAGTTATCAATGTGGCCTACTGTTAAGTCAGCCTGACTTGTGGTAAAATAAGCAATTTTAGCACAGTGTCCCATTTTATCCAATGAAACCCTGTGCTAAAATAACCTGATTTGTGATAAAAAATAACCCAACTTCACAGTAGAAATCATTGATAACTCCCTCTACCTCCTCCCCCCTTAGCCTCACCAATCTGCTACATTTTTTTTCTGAGTAATTATTAGTTTATTTCAAATCTTCAGATTTAAATGAAAAAATTGTACAAAACATGACAACAGAATAGTCAAATAATCCAGTTTTAAAAAGCTTACAGGGTGTCCAAACAGCTTGATGGGTGATATAACATAGGGTTTAAGCTGGCGATGCAGACATCGATACTCTCAATGCCTTATCCCAATAAAGGACCCATTTTCTTTCTCCCAAACAGCTTGAGTGGATCACAAAGGGTTGATTTTTAAGGAGTGGAATTATTATTACTGGACAATATATAATCTACATTCCCTTCGACCCTCTTGTTGCATGATACACACCTACCTCATCAGACTACAATACAACCTGTATTTGTTATCGACCGAATCGGCGAATGCCATTATGGTACTATGTAAGCCACATTGAGCCTGCAAATAGGTGGGAAAACGTAGGGTACAAATGTAACAAATAAATAAATTACTAAATCGTGATCTGGACTCATGCATAAAAAATACTATTGCAGAAGGAAGCTGGTGAACATTCATTGATGGAGAAGTAATACAATGTGCAAGAAAGGGTACAATCCCAGGAAATTATTACTATTCTTGGGCCCGATATTCAGCCAGAGGCGATCAGTGCTTTATCCCTGGGAATTCAATGTTGGGCCATGTCCAGGCTGCAGCATTGAATTTCTGGGTTTATGAACCCAGCGACAACATAGCCGGTTAAGGAGTCCTTTTTCAAAGCCACGGTAAAAAGAGGCCTGCGGTAGTGTGGGCGTATCTTGTTGGCTTGCGCTGGGCCACTTTTTACCGTGCTTGGGGAAAAGGCCATTTTTTTAATGGGCCGGAAAATGGGCGTGCGCAAAAATTAAAACTAGTGCGCGCCTATTTATGGCCTGAGCCCTTACCTCCAGCCACTGACAAGGGCTCACGCGCTATCCGTGTGGTAACAATGCAGCATGCGCCAACGTGGCTGTGCTGACAATTATTGCCAGCAACGCCCTCTGGGCTGCAGCTTTCCCTTAAATAAATATTTTAGCTATTTTTCTTAGTTAATAAAATTGTTACTCTTATTCTTTGTTCCCTTTTCTATACTATGGTTTTTAAATATATTTGTTTGCATGTCTTCTGTCCTATCATATATTGTAGGTCTTTTTTTTTCTTATATTAGGACTAGGGGGCATGTGATGAAACTACAGTGTAGTACATTTAAAACAAATCGGAGAAAAGGTTTCTTCACCTAACGCGTAACTAAACTCTGGAATTCATTGCCGGAGAATGTGGTGGAGGCGGTTAGCTTGGCAGAGTTTAAAAAGGGGTTAGACAGTTTCCTAAAGGACAAGTCCATAGACCGCTACTAAATGGACTTGGGAAAACTCCACAATTTCGGGAATAACGTGTATAAAATATTTGTACGTTTGGGTAGCTTGCCAGGTGCCCTTGACCTGGATTGGCCACTGTCGGGGACAGGATGCTGGGCTCGATGGATCTTTGGTTTTTTCCCAGTATGGCATTACTTATGTACACCACTCAGTTCTATTAGTTTGGGCGGTATAGAAAGTTCTAAATAAAAAATAAATCAATAATGGCGACCAATAAGAAACAGAGGACCCTGTTTACTAAGGTGCACTACTGTTTTTAGCACATACTAACCATGTAGATGCCCATATATTATGCGCTTCTAGCGTGGCTTAGTAAACAGGGCCCAAAGTAAAATGAAACTATAACAGTATTATCTGTGATCCTTTCAATTTCAGTTCTAATACAGCAATAAGAAACAGTAATAAGTACATAAGTAATGCCATACTGGGAAAAGACCAAGGGTCCATCGAGCCCAGCATCCTGTCCACGACAGCGGCCAATCCAGGCCAAGGGCACCTGGCAAGCTTCCCAAACGTACAAACATTCTATACATGTTATTCCTGGAATTTTGGAGTTTTCCAAGTCCGTTTAGTAGCGGTTTATGGACTTGTCCTTTAGGAAACCGTCCAACCCCTTTTTAAACTGTGCTAAGCTAACCGCCTTCACCACTTTCTCCGGCAACGAATTCCAGAGTTTAATTACACGTTGGGTGAAGAAACATTTTCTCCGATTTGTTTTAAATTTACTACACTGTAGTTTCATAGTCCTAGTATTTTTGGAAAGCGTGAACAGACGCTTCACATCCACCTGTTCCACTCCACTCATTATTTTATATACCTCTATCATGTCTCCCCTCAGCCGTCTCTTCTCCAAGCTGTATAGCCCTAGCCTCCTTAGTCTTTCTTCATAGGGAAGTCGTCCCATCCCCACTATCATTTTAGTCGCCCTTCGCTGCACCTTTTCCAATTCTACTATATCTTTCTTGAGATGCGGCGACCAGAATTGAACACAATACTCAAGGTGCGGTCGCACCATGGAGCGATACAATGGCATTATAACATCCTCACACCTGTTTTCCATACCTTTACTAATAATACCCAACATTCTATTCGCTTTCCTAGCCGCAGCAGCACACTGAGCAGAAGGTTTCAGTGTATTATCGACGACGACACCCAGATCCCTTTCTTGGTCCATAACTCCTAACGTGGAACCTTGCATGACGTAGCTATAATTCAGGTTCTTTTTTCCCACATGCATCACCTTGCACTTGCTCACATTAAACATCATGTACATTGTACATAATGTACAATCTAGTTACTGTGATATGCACTGGATATGAAATCAAAGGCAAAGGCATATGATGAAACCCCAAGACGTCCCAAAAGCCTAAATTCAAATATTAGTAGAAGTAACCATTAATAATTTTCTTGCTATTATGGACAGCTAATATTACCAGCTGGCCACCTTAACACTTGCTTATGCATGTGGCCTCCATATCAGCTCTCATTCTATTCATGAAGGTCACACTGTGATGTCTCCAATCTAATTTCTGTTCCTCTCAGCTCCCCTTCTCTGCCTGTCTCATGTGCTCTGTGGAATGCCCGCTCTGTCTGCAGCAAACTTTACTACATCTACAACCTCTTTCTCTCTCGTATTCTCCATCTGCTTGCCCTAACTGAGACCTTTTTTGCCCTGAACTTGCCCTGAAGACTCCGCTTGACCAGTGGTCCTTTGTCATGGAGGTTACCTTTTCTGCCATACTCCTCATCCAGTTGGCTGCAGAGGTGGTATCGGGCTACTACTCTCACCCTCTTGTAGATTTCAACCTCTTCTTCCACCTCAATCTCATTGCTTTTCTTCCTTCAAATTCCACTCCATCCATCTATTCACTCCTCTACCTCTCCAAGTATCGACCCCCTGATAAGCCCCTTTCTCACTGACTTTCACTCCTGACTTTCCTTCTTTCTTGAACCTTCATCTCCTTCACTCATTCTTGGGGATTTTAACATTCATGCTGATGATTCCCCCTGACCCTTATGCTTCTCAATTTCTCATTTTAACATCCTCTTTAAATCTTCAGCTCACCAGCATGGCTACTGTCTTGATCTTATCTTATCTTATCTTCTCCAACTGCTCATTCTCCAGTTTCTGTGCCTCAGCTCTTCCCCTCTCTGACCATCATCTGATAACTTTCACACTTAAACACCCTCCCCCCCAGTCCCGTCCAATCTCCATCAATATATTTAGGAATCTTCAGGCTATTGACTCTTCTACTCTGCCTCCAGTGTTTCAAACCTCTTCTCAACCACTATGTTATCCAAGTCTGACAATAAGGCTGTCTCTTCCTATAATACTATTCTCTCTTCTGCTCTGGGTACTCTCACTCCTGCCATCCCAGTTCTGTAAGACATACCAAACCCCAGCCTTGGCTGACCTCTAGAATCCGCTACTTATGTTCCTGTGCCCGATCTGTCAAACACCTTTGGCTAAAATCCCGTGTCCGTGCTGATTTCATACATTTCACATTCTTGCTGACCTCCTTCCAGTCTACTCTTTCACTTTCCAAACACTTATCCAGTTGACAAACTGTCTCAAACCCTCGTCATCTCTTTGCCACTCTGAACTCTCTCCTCAAACCCCCCCTTCACTTTCTCCCCAGACTCTGACTGAGTGCTTTCATGATAAGGTTCACAAGATTAACCTTGAATTCTCAAACAAGGCACCTCCACGTCTCCTTCCCTCAGTCCGTTCTCTCAACCCCCTTTCAACCTCTGCCTCCTTTTCTTCCTTTACTGAAATCACTGAAGAGGAACCTGCACATTTCCTTTCTATTCGAAACTAACTACCTGTTCCTCTAATCCTATTTCCACCCATCTACTTAGCACTATCTCTCCTACTGTCATCCTTTCTATTTGTCACATCCTCAGACTTTCATTTTCCACTGTGATTATTCTTGATGCCATCAAACATGCTGTAGTTACACCACTTCTCAAAAAACCTTCATTGGACCCTACCTGTCCTTCTAACTAGTGCCCCATCTCCATCCTCCCTTTCCTATCCAAGATACTTGAACATGCTGTTCACCACTGTTATCTTGACTTTCTTTCATCTCAAGCTATTCTTGATCTACTTCAATCTGGCTTTCGCCCTCTTTATTCAACTGAAACAGCACTTGCTAAAGTCTCCAATGACCTGTTCCTGGCCAGATCCAAAGGTCTCTATTCTATCTTCATCCTTCTCGATCTATCTGCTGCTTTTGATGCTGTTGATCACCACCTGCTCCTTGATACACTGTCATTTGGATTTTAGGGCTCTGTTCTTTCCTGGTTTTCTTCTTCTCTCCCATCGCACTTTTAATGTATACTCTGTTGGATCCTCCTTCACTTCTGTCCCACTATCAGTTGGTGTACCTCATGGCTCTGTCTTGGGAACTCTTCTTTTCTCCATCTATACTTCTTCCCTTGGTACTCTGACCTCATCCCATGGATTTCAGTATCACTTTTATGCTGATGACTCCCAGATCTGCCTCTCACACCAGAAATTTCAGCAAGAATCCAGGCCCAAGTATCAGCCTGTCCTTCTGACATTGCTGCCTGGATGTCTCACTGAGTTTCTTATCTTTCCCCCTAAACCCACCTCTCCTCTTCCCCCATTCTCTATCTCTGTGGCTAAAACTCATCCTCCCTGTCTCATCAGCTTGTAACCTTGGGGTTATCTTTGACTCCTCTCTTTCTTTTTTTGCAACAGACTACTAACATCTGTCATTTCTTTCTCTATAATATCACTAAAATTCATCCTTTCCTTTCTGCCTGTCTGACATTGCTGCCTGGACATCTCACCGCCATTTGAAACTAAATGTGACCAAGACTGAGCTTATTATCTTTCCCCCTAAACCAACCTCTCCTCTTCCCCCATTCTGTATCTCTGTGGATAACACCCTTATCCTTCCGGTCTCATCAGCTCATAACCTTGGGGGTCATCTTTGACTCCTCTCTCTCTCTTTCTCTGCACATATTCAACAGTTGGCTAAAACTTGTTGTTTCTTTCTCTATAAGATCACCAAAATCCATCCTTTCCTTTCTGAGCACACTACCAAAACCCTTTTCCATACTCTTATCACCTCTCGCTTAGACTATTGCAACTTGCTTCTCACAGGTCTACCACTTAGCCATCTCTCTCCTCTTCAATCTGTTCAAAATTTAGCTGCACGACTTTTATTCTGCCAGTGTTGCTATGCTCATATTAGCCCTCTCCTCAAGTCACTTAATTGGCTCCCTATCCATTTCCACATACAGTTCAAACTCCTCTTATTGACTTACAAGTGTATTCACTCTACAGCTCCTCAGTACCTCTCCACTCTTATCTCTCCCTAACCCCCCTCCCGGGAACTCCTTTCATTAGGTAAATCTCTCTTATCTGTACCCTTCTCCTGCACTGCTAATGCCAGACTCCGCTCCCTTTATCTTGCTGCACCCATATGCCTGAAATATATTTCCTGATCTAGTATGTCAAGCTCTATCTCTGACCATCTTGAAATCTAGGCTAAAAGCCCACCTTTTTGATGCTGCTTTTAACTCCTAACCCTTATTCACTTGTTCAGAACCCTTATTTTATCATCCTCACTTTAATATTCCCTTATCTCTTGTTTGTCCTGTTTGTCTGTCCTAATTAGATTGTGAGCTCTGTCGAGCAGGGACTGTCTCTTCATGTTCAAGTGTACAGCGCTGCGTACATCTAGTAGCGCTATAGAAATGATAAGTAGTAGTAAGATTTCAAAGTTGTCTCCCCACAGTCCTGCAGACACTGCTGTTTCTTTGAAAGTTACCCTCTTTATATCAGACTTAAACATGTTTTGCAATGATGAACAGGGGAATCATTATACCTGTTTTTATGACAAAAAATAATTTAATTAAATCAAGAAGGATTAGTCTGACTCAGAAAGATGAGAAAAAAACATGAACAGATGCCACTTATATGGAATAAAAATCATACACAGACATTTCGTTCTTAATTTATTAAGATGTTACTGTAAGTCAGGCTCATTTTGTATTTAAAATTAAACTGTGAGACAGATGCAGATATTTAGTCAAAGTAACATGCCCGTTAATAATTCGTCTTAGTACCAGTTGTTCCCTATGACAAAGAAGAACTTTACTCCACTAAAAGACAGTGGGAAAAAACAGGGCAAGAGCTTTCTCTCTTCATTAGGAAATCAATTATTTATTTGTTGCATTTGTATCCCACATTTCCCCACCTATTTGCAGGCTCAATGTGGCTTACATAGTATCGTGTTGGCGATGGCCAATTCCGGTTTGAGAATATATTGCACTAAATGAAAAATTAGATATAATAGGCATCTCTGAGACCTGGTGGAAGGAGGATAACCAGTGGGACACTGTCATACCGGGGTACAAATTATATCGTAGTGATAGGGTGAATCGGATTGGTGGAGGGGTAGCATTGTATATTAACGAGAGCCTTGAATCAAATAGATTGAAAATTCTGCAGGAAACAAAACACTCCTTGGAATCACTGTGGATTGAAATTCCATGTGCAAAGGGGAAAAGGATAGTGATAGGAGTGTACTACCGTCCGCCTGGCCAGGACGAACAGACGGATGCGGAAATGTTAAAGGAAATCAGGGACGCAAACAAACTGGGCAACACAATAATAATGGGGGATTTCAATTACCCTGATATTGACTGGGTAAATGTAACATCAGGACACGCTAGGGAGGTAAAATTCCTTGATGAAATCAAGGACTGCTTTATGGAGCAGCTGGTACAGGAACCAACGAGAAAAGGAAGAATTCTAGACCTAGTCCTTAGTGGAGCGCATGATCTGGTGCGGGAGGTAATGGTGCTGGGGCCGCTTGATAACAGTGATCATAACCTGCCTGCATGTGTGCGACAGTCAAAGGCATTGCCAGTTCTGTGGACCAATGTCATGCCAACCTGATGTAGTCCAAGTCCTCTGAAGAGTACTGCAAATATTTATGGTGGTGGGCCAACAGCACCGGGTTCAGAGAATTCAAAGTGAGTGTTCATTAAGTGTCTCGTGCACATCTTCCCAAGGTAAGCGTTTTACACAGTGGCAAATTAAACTGATCACGTAAGTCCGCAAACGATTACAAATGTCCATCATCAATGAAAATATTGACTTAGCCAAATATCTTTAAACTGGCCCAAAATAAACCAGATATTCAATGCCGGTTACTGGAAACTGCCTGGCATTGAATATACAGGCTCAGTGTTGATTGTGCGAGTTAGCCAGTCTAACTCCTGTGGTCTGAATATCAGCCCCTATCTACATAGTGAGGAGCTAGGTTTGGGGTAGAGCAAGAGTGGTCCAAGCAAACTATTTGGATAGTCATGATTTTCTGCCACTATCCAGACAAGGTGTCAATTAACATAGTAACATGGTGGATGACTGCAGACAAAGACCTGTATGGTCCATCCAGTCTGCCCAAGAAGATAAACTCTTAGCATAAGGTAATATGATGTGATACTACATATGTATACTTGATCTTGATTTGTCCTTGCCATTGTCAGGGCACAAACCACAGAAATCTGCCTGGCACTGGCCTTGTTCTCCAACTACTGAAGTTGTTATCAAAGCACCACGCCAGCCCATCTAAATCTGTCCAGTCATGATCAGGGCATAGATTGTTGGAGTCTGCCCAGGACTGGCCTTGTTCTCCAGCTACTGACACTGAATCTGTTCAGCCAGGATCAGGGCACAGACTGTTGGAGTCTGTCCAGAACTGGCTTTGCTTCCCAATTACTAGTGTTTAGGCCTGGAAGATAAAGGCCCAGAAGCAGTGTCCCATTAACTTTGCTTTATACAGATATGTTCCACATCAAACTACACATTAAAATACAGAAGCAACATACAGGCTGCAGAAAAATGTTCTGCCTTTTACACCACTAACTATTAATGGAAACTAAATGAATCTCAAATTGATAAAAGTGATACTGAACTTGTTAGGCCAAGTCAAACCTGTACTATGTCCATTTCAGGAGGTATGTTCTATGTAATAAACTAATCTTACGATATCTATCTGAAGGAATAGATTTCAGGTGTCCCACAAGACTATACCTGTGAAGGGACTCACATGAATTTAATTCCATGAATATTCAAGAGCTGCTTTCCTATACCAGGCGCTCATTCCCACTGGTACTGTATCAGATTCAGGGTCTGTAAGGTGAGGTGATTTAATTTGCATTACTTCTATAAAAAGCACTCATGATGACCCAATTAAGTATGGAAATATTCTTTACCCTATTTAGGTGGCTCTCAGCTGTTTCTCTTGCAGTTGATTTAATTAAACACATTTGCATTTGGTTTATCCTTTATGCCAGATATTCTATTTCTGTAGAAGAGCAGGCAGAAAATTGAAGAAGGGACGGGGAATAATTATAACCCAAATGGACAGAGGCTATAAAGATATGTTTCTCACCACAAACCAGAACCAAGGCGCCTACCCATCAGCCAAAGTAGATGCTCCTTTGATGGTGCTAGACTAACTCTTTTATCCTTCCAAAGATGTAGACTACTAGAGTGGGTTCATTACAAGGTAAGGTGTTAAGTCAGTCTTTTCCATATAATGATATCAAACAAGGACAGTTGAGATCTAGTAGCCATGTTGGTCATGGAAGAAACTGGAGTCATTACAGGATGTGAAATCTTTTATAAGAACCTTAAAAATGATTTTCTTGGCTCTTCACAAGGTTTGACAATATATAAAGTCCCCAACTACTGAATAAATGAAAGCCACAATCGCTTTAGTAAAGATGTGTCTTTTATGAAATCATACACAACCACACACACACACAAATCCCTCAAATACATTTCTTAAATATTTCTCAAAGTTGTTTGCTCTTCCAAAAAATCCAGATCCAAATGTGCTGCAAGTCAGAGACAATCCCTGGTGACCACACAATGAGGGTCCCTCCCTCATGGTTTTCCATTGCTTTACCCTTAGCTATGAAGGGTTAAGTAACTTGCCCAAGGCCACAAAGAGTTACTGTGGGATTTGAATCAGAGTCCTCCCGTTCCCAGACTGCTGTTCTAATCATTCTCCTTCACTCCCTCCAAAAAGTAGACTTCTCTTAATTTAATAAATAATCAATTTACAAGCATGAAACATGCAAATCACAAAATACAGCATCATAAAATATAAATATACAATACATTAATGTAAAATCCCTACTACAATCTGACCTTCACCCCAATTCTCACTGAGGGAACTAGAACAGCCTGTATTTAAAAAAAAAAAAAACAAAAAACCATGAAATAATACGTTTCTCTAAAAACCAACACAATAATTATCCTATCTTACTATAGGGTCCTTTTACTGCGGTAAAGAATGGTCTTTCCTGCATGCTAAGGCCATTTTTACGACAGCTGGAAAACGGCCGAATAACCCAATTAATGGCCATGCACTGATGTTTTCTCTCTAGTGCCTCGTGGTTGATGAATAATAAGTAAAGTATATTGTATTCCAAAATTTCAGAGGAAAAAGCCTCAAGAAACTCCCAGCTAAATGCCTCAGGAGCAGGATTGCTTCATCATCAGCAAAAACCCTCTGTTTGATAGAAATACAAAATCTCGATAATGTTCGGAGTTAAATTTAGACACTTCTCTTAGAGAGTATTAGTGCACGTAACAGCTTATGATGCTTAGCTGAATATTTTGTCCTCCACTTGCCGACCGTGACCTATGATGGCCAGCATTTCGTCCAGCTGTGTCAGGATTAGATAACTGCACTTAAGTGCAGTTAATCGTGTATGCTGCTGAAAAATCAGCCATCTGACCCTGACGCAGCACTGATGATAGCGCAGGCCCCCTTTTACCACAACTTAGTAAAAAGAATCCCCCCCCCCCCCCAAGTGATATATAACTAACCAAACTGTCATTCCAAACAGCTGGATATAGTCATGGATCCAAATCCAACATATAAAATGAGGCCTTTATTTAAAAATAACCAGCTTGAGACGTTTCTTCAGATAGTTTGGATATTTCTGCTGTATTGGAGAGTTCAGTACAAGAACCTATTGAAAGATCAACCTTGTTTGGTTCTTTTGTTTTAATGCAAGATAGGGAAGCCCTACTTTGTTTATTTTTCTGTGCTGGTGGATGTGACTTTATGGGTGGGAAGATTTCAATCTTCCCAGATGTATGTAAATGGACTCAGATCAGGAGAGCCAGATTCTTGTCTTATCGTTCCCAAGTTCTCTCTCTTTAGGAGTAAAGGGGTCCTTTTACTAGGTGCGTAGGTGTCTATACGTGTCCAACGTGCGTCAATTTGGAACTACCGCCTGGCTACTGCGAGCCCTGGGTGGTAATTCCAGTTTTTATGTGCGGCAGAAAATATTTTTTATTTTAAACTGTGTGGCACTAACTGGGCAGTAATCGGCAGTGTATGCGGACTGACAATTACCGTCTCAGGCCCCAAATGGACGCGTGCCAATTTTTACTTGGCCGCAAGTCCATTTTCAGCCAAAAAAAAGGCCTTTTTTGCAGGTGCACTGAAAAAGGGACCTGCATGTGTCCAATATACGCATCTACACCAGCGCAAATCAATTTTTGGCGCACCTTAATAAAAGGACCCCAGAGTTTCAGTTATAATACCCCTGTAAATGTATTGTTTTGTTGGATAATGCTAGGTATATATTTTATGGTCCTTCTCATCTACTATTCCTTTTGGAGGGTAAGGGGGCTGGTGTTGTTGGATCATCTAAGCCTTAGTTATAGTCACACTGGGCTTAATATTGATTTAGATGAGACAACTTATATGTAGTCTTTAGTTTCTTCTTAAGACCAACTTTCTCTTGTTGATTTATTTATTTGTAAGGATTTATTTACTGCCTTTTTGAAGAAATTCACTCAAGGCGGTGTACAGTAAGAATAAATCAAACATGAGCAATAGGCAATTACAGCAGTAAAAATATTCAAATAATACAAAGTATGGCATAGGAGACTACTTACAATGTCAACATAATACATAACAGATTTCAACATCTCTATGACAACTGTAGTGCCAACTACCAAAAATAGTACAACACCTGGTGGATCAAGAATTTTCACTTGGCTTCCCTAACATATTTTGTAATAGTCAACCATAGAAAGAAGAAGAGAGCATAAACTGCCAATTGCAAAATTAAATAGCAAGTTCTGTGTGTTAACCAGCTGGTTAACACAAAGGGTTCCTTTTACCAAGCTACAGTAAGCACTAACGAATGCCTTACTACTACTACTTAACATTTCTAGAGCGCTACTAGGGTTACGCAGCGCTGTACAAATGAACAATTAAGGACGGTCCCTGCTCGGAAGAGCTTACAATCTAATGGATGAAATGTCAAGTTGGGGTAGATAAGTTTCCTGAGAAGTGGTGTAGTGATTAGGAGCCGAAGGCGACATTGAAGAGGTGGGCTTTGAGCATTGATTTGAAGATGGGTAGGGAGGGGGCACGGCGTATGGGCTCAGGGAGTGTGTTCCAGGCATGGGGTGAGGCGAGATAGAAGGGACGGAGCCTGGAGTTGGAGGTGGTGGAGAAGGGTACTGAAAGGAGGGATTTGTCTTGAGAGCGGAGGTTACGGGTAGGGACGTAAGGGGAGATGAGGGTAGAGAGGTACGGAGGGGCCGCAGATTGAGTGCATTTGTAGGTGAGTAAGAGAAGCTTGAACTGTATGCGGTATCTGAGAGGCACGCTCAGGCATACCGTGGTCATTTTGGTATCAGCAAATGTTTAGCTCTGGGGCGGGTCTAGGGAAGGAGAGCAGGTGTGTTCTGCACTAATGGGTTAAGCACAGCTGCATTGCCTTGTGGTATCCAATTAACATATGAGCCCTTACTACCTATAAAATAGGTGGTGGTTGTGGCTGATGCACTAATAGCCACTTGCTAATGGGATAAATTAGTACGTGAGAAGGGCACAGCAAAGGTGACAAGATAGATGATGCCAATCAAACTTCTACTGGACTTGAGAAAAGTTCACAGCAAGTGTTTATTAATCAAAAAAATGGACTCGACATGAATCGTGTTTCGGCCACTCTGGCCTGCCTCAGGAGTCCCTGTATGGCACAGTGTTGTTGATCCTTTAGGAAAAGTCTTCTCCAAGTGTTTGGGTTTGCTAACAAGACCTGGAAAATGTTGTGTCAATACGAACGGCACTGCTCAAAAAGCTTTTTGAGCAGTGCCGTTCGTATTGGTTTATAGGAGCTGAAAAGTTTCTTTGACTCAACATTTTCCAGGTCTTGTTAGCAAACCCCAACACTTGGAGAAGACTTTTCCTAAAGGATCAACAGCACTATGCCATACAGGGACTCCTGAGGCAGGCCAGAGTGGCCGAAACACGATTCGTGTCGAGTCCATTTTTTTTTTGATTAATCTCAAGTCCAGTATAAGTTTGAGTGGCAAGATGGCGTCCTAGCTAGACCTACAGCATTCTCTGTGTTAGCGGGTATTTTGGTGATTCAGCTTTTTTATCCTCTAAATTTGATATGCCGCACACAAAGAGAAAGGGGACAACAAGGGGGCAATCGTCACTTCCTTTAACATCGTCTCCTGCCCAGCTAACACTTGATCGGTTTGTAAGGTGCTTACCTCCCGAACAAGGACCGGCGTGCCCCGCTTTGAGTGATGTCGAGGGAACGGCACCGACTCAGGGGTTGGATACCACTCTTTCGCCGCCTATGCTGAGACCGCCTCCCTGCCCAGCCGCTTCCAGATTTGATGAAGCAGACCAGACAGCGTCCGATGTGTCGAGTTTGAGCCTGCTCGGCGGTTCACCTTCTGGAGGGGCGGTTGGAAACACCGAAGAGCAGGAAATGCTCAAGGAGGCGTCATTGGAAGTTATTTGGCAAGCAGTCCAGAGGCTGATGGTTGAGGTGGCAAACTCTACTAAGCAAATGTCTACAGTCGTGAGTAAACTGACGGTCATGTCAGATTCCCTAGATAATATAAAGCAAGAACATACTAAACAGATTGGGCAATTGGAAACGGATGTTAACTCCGTCAAAAGTGTAATGGATACTCTGGTTAAAGATAAAATAATTTCGGCTCGAAAGTTAGAGCAGTTAGAAAATTATAATCGAAGACTAACTTTGAGATTGCTGAATTTTCCAATGCTACCAACTATGACACCTCGTGATTTCCTTAAGAAGTACCTTCTAGAAATATTGAATTTTTCTTCAACAGACATTCCCCCTTGTAATAGAGTGTATTACCTGCCAAATGTTTCAAAAGAGAGAGATGTCTCTGAGTCAGCGAAGGTTGCTTTAGATATTGATACTCAGAATTTAACTGCTATCCTGGAAGACTCCATGGGAGATGTTACAACAAGAGGAACTTTAATTATGACTTTAGTCTTTGAACAAGATATAAATTTGTTGATGAAACTTTATTTTAAATATTCCTCAAAATTATTCTGTGGCCAGAGAGTCTGGATGTTTCCAGATGTAGCAAAGATCACACAACAGAGGAGGAAACAGTTTTTACTTCTGAGGAATGATGTTAAGGGATTGGGAGCAACATTTATGCTGGCCTATCCCTGTAAATGCTTAATTCGCCTATCTGGAATCAAATATGTTTTTTTTTGATCCAATTCAATTGAAGACGTTTCTGGACTCTAAAAGACCTTCTAATTGAATGATATGAATAACTCTCAGCAATGATGTATAGGGACGAAGATCAGGATTAGCCTCAGAAAAAAAAAAGTTGCTTCAGTGTTACATACTCCCTGAGTTGTACTTACAAAACCACTCTCCCCCTTCATATAGTGGTCTGAGGAAGAGTAAATATAAATGTTTCATTTTAATTTAGATGTATTTTCCATCTATATATTTTCTCTGTATTACCTTACAAATGATTGTTTGTTTGTATTATTGAAATCATATAAATAAATAAATTAAAAGAAGTTTGATTGGCATCATCTATCTTGTCGCCTTCGCTGTGCCCGTCTCTTGGATTTTCCATTGCGGAGGTCCACTTTCTACTGTGTTTGACATAAATTAGTACGTGGCCATTAATAGAAAAACTCAGAATTTCATCCATATTACCCCAGCAGTAGAAATGGCCTTAGTGCATGGGAATGAGCCATGTACACATGCGCTAAGACCATTTTTACTTCAGTTTGGTAAAAGGTCCCCAAAGCTTGCTATTAATTTTGCAATTGGGAAAAGTCTTGGGAATGCAATATTGCCTAACATTGACATATTCCTTGGTACAAAATCACCCCATTCTTATTTCAGTTTTCAATATATCTACATGTATAATGAACATGAATATGTTTGGGATGTATATTAAAAAAAAAAGCTGTCTTGCTGTGTTTTACAAGCTAGGGACTACCAAAAAGACAAGTTTCTTCTGAAGGAAAATCACATTATTAGTGTGTGTGTGTGTGTGGGGGGGGGGGGGGGGTTCTTTAGGAATATAGAATAAAAGTAGTAAGATGTGCATCCATGAGTATAGGAGTCCACAAATAGGCCACACAGCTAGAAGATAGAAAACAGAGAGTAGGGTTTAATGGTCAGTATTCTAAATGGAGAAGGGTAGATAGTGGGGTTTCCCAGGGGTATGTGCTGGGACCGCTGCTTTTTAATATATTTATAAATGATCTAGATAGTTATTCAAAGTTGTTAAATCGCAAGAGGATTGTGAAAAATTACAAGAGGACCTTATGAGACTGGGAGACTGGGCATCTAAATGGCAGATTACATTTAATGTGAGCAAGTGTAAAGTGATGCATGTGGAAAAGAGGAACCCAAAGTATAGTTATGTGATGCAAGGTTCCACATTAGGAGTCACCAACCAGGAAAGGGATCTAGGTGTCATCATTGATGATACGTTGAAACCCTCTGCTCAGTGTGGTGTGGCAGCTAAGAAAGCAAATACAATATTAGGTATTCTTAGGAAAGGAATGGAAAACAAAAATGAGGATGTTATAATGCCTTTGTATCGCTCCATGGTGCAACCGCACCTCGAATACTGTGTGCAGTTCTGGTCACCGCATCTCAAAAAAGATACAGTGGAATTAGAAAAGGTGCAGAGAAGGGCGACGAAAATGATAAAAAGGATGGGACGACTTCCCTATGGAGGAAAGCCTAAAGCAGCTAGGGCTGTTCTGCTTAGAGAAAAGACAGCTGAGGGGAGATATGATAGTCTATAAAATAATGAGAGGAGTGGAACAGGTAGATGTGAATCGCTTGTTTTGGAATCTAGATGTGAGTATTTACACCAGCTCTGTTTGATAAATGTCTGCACTAGCAAAGAAGGTGCATGTAAAGTAGTTTATGTTAATCCTACTATATAAATGAAGAGTGACCGACATGTCGCGCATGTGCAGAACAGCGCAGCTGTTCTGCATATGCGCGGCACATCACAAATCTCTTCCGAGTTCAAACATTGACCGGCGAGCACCGGGTGGGCGGGGATCGTCCGACAGCAGATCCGAGGCGCACTCCATCTCCGACAGGTACGATGAGCTGCTGCCGTCGCCGCTGCTGTGACCCGGGCGTTTTCCTCTGCCACCATCCCCCGGGGCGGCTTTCCTGGGAGGGGGCTCGGCTGCACCCGGCGTTGCTCCGACCGCTTTCTTGCCCATTTTAATGGGCTCAACGGCTTGTATTCTATAAAGAAAAGTAGACATTTACTTTTCTTTATAGAATATGCATCAAGTAGGTGTTTTCCTAATGTATAAATCTAAGTGCCCTCTAATAGACATACTCTTCACATACATGCCCACGTAATAAAACTATCCCTATTATGAGCCCAATGTAATAAACTATACTGCCTTTTAGCATGGCGATTTTTACTTTTGATTTTCCCACATGAACCTTACTTCCAATGCTGTAAGGCTTTTAGCAAGGAGAAATCCATAGCAAGGTGATCATGTTAAGGGGAGTGAAATCATCATGCACATTGCATGCAAACCCACTGAACTGGGAATTGTTTCCAGTGCAAAAAAAACCTGCTTTATTTTGACATACTTTTCCTACTTTCCCTTTAGCATAGAATTTTTACCTGGGCTGGGGGCTGAAGTAAAAATTGCATACAGGAGCAGCAGTGTCATCTGAGGTGAAGTGCAACATACAGCATAGTAGTATATGAGTTTCATCCAGAATTGCATTTGAATAGCTGGGTCTCTAAAGATCCCCAAGAAATCCCTAGGAACTTCCCCAAGAGAGACATCTGCAGCTGACTTAGCCTTGTGGGATAGAATGAGTTAAAGGCTTTATCTTGATACAATGCTTTAATTTAGAACCCTTTAAAACATGGATTAAACAACCAACATGGGATTTTATATTAGTGGCAGAGAGGGGGTCGGAAAGGGCAGGGTTCACTTGTTCAGAACCCTTTTTTTATCATCCTCACTTTAATATTCCCTTATCTCTTATTTGTCCTGTTTGTCTGTCCTAATTAGACTGTAAGCTCTGTCGAGCAGGGACTGTCTCTTCGTGTTCAAGTGTACAGCGCTGCATACGTCTAGTAGCACTATAGAAATGATAAGTAGTAGTAGTAGTAGTAGTAAATGGCATAAATGTTGATGTGAATAACTTTAATGTTTGCTAAGGCTGTCATTTTGGAAATGTAACTACACCTCCGGAGGTGTATTTAACTTCTACTCTGGTAGCACTGACTGTGTTGTCAACATGGATGCTTCCTTTACATAGTAACATAGTAGATGACGGCAGAGAAAGACCTGCATGGTCCATCCAGTCTGCCCAACAAGATAAACTCATGTGTGCTACCTTTTGTATATACCTGACCTTGATTTGTATCTGCCATTTTTACGGCACAGACCGTAGAAGTCTGCCCAGCACTAGCCCCGCCTCCCACCACCGGCTCTGCCACCCAATCTCCACTAAGCTTCTGAGGATCCATTCCTTCTGAACAGGATTCCTTTATGTTTATCCCACGCATGTTTGAATTCCGTTACCGTTTTCATCTCCACCACCTCCCGCGGGAGGGCATTCCAAGTATCCACCACTCTTTCCGTGAAAAAATACTTCCTGACATTTTTCTTGAGTCTGCCCCCCTTCAACCTCATTTCGTGTCCTCTATTTCTACCGCCTTCCCATCTCCGGAAAAGGTTTGTTTGCGAATTAATACCTTTCAAATATTTTAACGTCTGTATCATATCACCCCTGTTTCTCCTTTCCTCCAGGGAATACACGTTCAGGTCGGCAAGTTTAGTAGTGCTATAGAAATGATAATTAGTAGTAGTAGTAGGTTGTCATTGGAAGAGCAGAACATCCGAGTGAGGACATAAGGAGATTGTAAATATAGGCATTTTGAACACTTGCACATGTTTCTGTGGCCTGAAACCAGAATCCCTTAAAGAGTTGCCCCCTACATGTAACACACTTTCCTCCAAATTCTATATATAGCACCTTAAGTTGTGCGCAGTAATTTGGCTGCATGGCCAAATTGCACGCACAACTTAACAAGCCAGTCAGCGCCGATAATTGATACTTAACCAATTAGTGACACTAATTGGCTTTAATTAGAATTTACATGGGAAACTTTCTAAGTGTATACAATGACGCAGTGCACGCAAACTGGGGGGCAAGCAGTCAAAAAGGGGGTGTGCTTATGGGCAGGTTGTGGGCATTTCAAAAAACTATACGCACTGTTATGAAACACACCTGATATGTTAGGCACAAGTATTTAGGCCTGGTTTTAGGTGGCCTAAATAGGTGCATCTAAATTTTTAGTCACAAGAACGGCACAGTTTATAGAATCACGTCAACTGTTGGTTTTTCAATGCCGATTTTTAAAGCGTCGTTTATAGAGGGTCCCTTTTATAGAGCGGCGGTAAGCCCAACACGAGCTTACCACTTGCTATTCTGGGACTACCACAAGCCCAACGCAACCTCCAGTGGTAGATCTGAGTCAAGCGTGCGCCATTTCCAGGGGGAAAAAACCAGAAATGGTTAGCGTGGCGGTAACCCGGTGATAATTGGGCATCGCTGTGCACTGCCCGGTTACCGCAGGAGCTCTTACCGTGACTTCAATGGGTGGCAGTAAGGGCTCCCCGCCACATGGCCTTGTAGTAAGAGTTTTCTTACTGCATGGTCATTTTGTTTTGGGGGCTTTTTACCCACTGCAGTAAAAAGGACCCTGAAGAGTGGGAAAAATGGCCCCTGCTGCTACCACAGGGCCCTTTTTCCCGCAGCTTGGTAAAAGGCAGTGGCGTACCAAGGGGGGGGGGGGCGGTCCGCCCCGGGTGCACGCCGCTGGGGGGTGCCGCGCGCCTGTCGACTCTTCGTTTTCATGCTCCCTCTGCCCCAGAACAGGTTACTTCCTGTTCCGGGGCAGAGGGAGCATAAAAACCAAGAGCCGGCAGGCGCGCGGCACCCCCCCCCCCCCAGCGGCGTGCACCCGGGGGGAGGTTCGCCGGGGGATCGGGGGGGTTTCGCAGGAGGGGGGCGTCGCGCTGCTCCGGGCGGGGGGCGCTGCACCCGGGGGGGCGGGGTGCATCGGCGATCCGTCCCGGGTGTCAGCCCCCATAGGAACGCCACTGGTAAAAGGACCCCAGAATTTGGCCCTTTCTCCATAAATATAGAATGGAAAAAAAAAACCTTTGCACCCTCTGGCCCTATGTTACCAATTCTAAAACAAAAATAAAGTTTATAATAATGAATTAAAAAAAAAAACACTGCCATCTATGAAATTGAGAAAAAAATAGTAAATGCTTATGATTTGCCAGTATGTAGGGTAAAGCATTGCTATTTGATGTGGATTAATCAGACCAGTACACATCACAGCAAGGACAGTTTTCTTTCTGGGTTTGGTGATGTCTGTCCCTGCATGGAAGCATGGCACTACTATCACAAAAAAAAACAAAAAAACAACCCTCATCTCAATCTTGACAATACAAAATTGGGACCTCCCCCCCCCCCCCTCCCCACTGAAACAATAATATGTCTCCAAGTGCATGATTAGTAGTTAAACAGCACCCAGTAGGCACTGTTCAGGCAAAATATGATTTTACCCTGGAAGCAATACCAAAGGAGTTACACTCCCCCCTGCACCTTGCAGTCTACGGGGGAGATTTATTATGAATATTAGCTCCACGCTTCAAAGCATATCTGTATGCATATGAAAACAGGTGGCTTAATAACCTTGAGGAAAAAAAAGATAAATAATGCTATTCTCTGGAGACATATATGAGAACTTGGGAAGCATTAAAACATATGTTGGAACATACTGATCCCTGGCAGCCCTCGTGAAGCAGAGAAGAATCTACTTCATTCTCATTCACACTGCTATTTTAATGAGACAGCCTATGCATCACCTGTATAAATCTTTTATGCAGATTACACAGGAAGGCCCATCAAGCTGCTTTAAAGGAGAAAAGGGATGGCATATTACCACAGCTTGCATGAATCTAGTCTGATGTCCTTTCTGGCCCTGCTTGAATGCATCTCCCTCTCACTCCTCCTAGATTCCCAATCTCAGTGCAAAACACCTTTTGTTTCTTTAGGGGCTCATTTTCAAAAGAGAAAAAATATCTCCAAAACAGCATGAAATGGCATTTGGACATTTTCAGAGAAAAATATCCAAATCACGATTTTCAAAAGTCGGATTTGAGACATTTTCTCTGCAGTGCGTGCAATTTACAAGGGGACCGTGTTGGGGCGGGATTTGAGCATTCCCAAAACTTGGATGGTTTTCTGCCACAATGGAACAAAGCAAAAATGTCCAGAGCTAAAAGTTAGACCTTTTGGTCTAGACCTGTTTCAATCATGCCTAAGTCACAAAAAGATGCCCTAAATGACCAGATGACCACTGGAAGGATTAAGGCATGACCCCCTCCCAGTCCCCCAAAGATGTGAAAGAAACAGTACATACCAGCCTCTATGACAGCTTCAGATATTGTAGCCAGTCCTATTAAATCAGCAAGCAGGTTCTTGGAGTAGGCTAGTCGTTGGTACAAAAGAGGACCCAAGCCCACATCCCACTTTAACTGGTACACTTGTGGTGGAAAATGTAAGCCCTCCAAAACCCACCAAAAACCTGCTGTACCTACATATAGGTGACACCTGCAGGCATAAAGCCTATTATAGTAGGATATACAGTTATATACAATAGGATTTTGGTGGGGTTTGGAGGGCTCCCCATATAGTAAAAGGACGTAACAGTGAGATGTGTACCTAGGACCTTTTATGTGTTCCACTGCAGTGCTCCCTAGGGTGCCCCACTGCTCTGCTGGGATGTCTGTGTGACCAGTCTACTAAGAATGCTGACCTCCCCCCCCTAAAAAAAAAAACATCCCAATGGCTTGTTTTTATGTGTGTTTTACCCTTGGACATATATATTTTTTAAATGGTCCTAAAACTGAGCACCAAAACATCTAACAAATGGCCATTTTCAAAACAAAAAGTTGGACGTTTTTCTGGTTTGAAAATGTCCATGTTTGCTACTGGATTTTTAGACGTTTTCTCCAAAATGTCCAAAATCAGATTTAGACATCATATCAAAAATGCCCCTCTAAATGATTGAAAAATAATCCAGAGACACAAGGCCATGTCCTATTCTAGCGTAGATCAAATCTAACCTCGTGGATATCTCTCAGCGTTCATAAAATGTATTAGCACTTCCATGACATTTACAGGTAATCAATAGAAATAAAAAAAAAAATAAAACATGGAAAAGAAAATAAGATGATACCTTTTTTATTGGACATAACTTAATATATTTCTTGATTAGCTTTCGAAGGTTGCCCTTCTTCGTCAGATCGGAAATAAGCAAATGTTGGTAGATGACAGTATATATAAGTGAAACATCAAAGCATTTCAGTGACAGTCTAACAGGATGGGGGTGGATGGGTGAGAGACAGGTAGATATGCATGGAGATAAACAGAGCATTACAACTTTATGGTTTATAATGGGCTAGAAAACCCTTCTGATGTCATTTCCTCTTTCCGTGAGGGCTGGAATCTGAGGGAACGAACTCAAAGGGAAGGCTAGAGATGGGCAGGGTTTTCAATAACGCGGCCGCTTTGACAGAGGTAATCAGGGGAGCGAGGAGAATCACTGGGTATGGGTGGCTGGAGGGGGGGCAGGGGAGAGAAGAGAATTGCTGGGTATGGGTGGCTGGAGGGGGGCAGGGGAGAGAAGAGAATCACTGGGTATGGGTGGCTGGAGGGGGGCAGGGAACAGAAGAGAATCGCTGGGTATGGATGGATGGAGGGGAGGACAGGGGGGAGAGGAGGGCTGCTGGACATGGGTGGATGGAGGAGAGGGAAGGGAGCGAGAAGAAATGATGTACATGGATGGAGGGGAGGGAAGAGTGAGGAAGGAGATGAGGGAAAAGGAAGAGAGGAGAAAACTGCACATGGATGAAGAAAATAGGCAGAAGCCGAATCCACTGGACAGTCAAGTCTGCGGAGGACCCGGCTTTTACTTACGGATGTAGGGCAAGAAATGAAGAAGAAAGGCGGAAAGTAAAGAAATAAATGGAAAGGAAGCCCCTGGAAACGGAGTTAAGAGGACAGATAGCAGCAGAATCAGATACTGGGCAGCATGATCAGAAAAACAAAGTCACCAGACAACAAAGGTAGAAAAAAATCATTTTATTTTCATTATAGTGTTTGGAATATATCCACTTTGAGAATCAGGTGGACAACATTAAAAGTTTATATTTATTTACTTATTTATGGCATTTTATCCCACATTAAACATGAATTAGTTTGGAACCTGGGATCATTACATTTTTTTCCCTAGAGTAATGCATTGCCCCCCCTCCCCCCAGGCTCTCTCCCCGGCTATAGCCAGCTCTGCAATTTGGGAGGGCGCAGAGGTGGACGGGGGGGGGGGGGGGGCAGAGGTGGACTGGGGAGGGAGCTTGTTGTTAAACATTTACCAGCACACCACTGGTAAGGGGGGTCATCCCTGGATCCCTCCAGTGGTCAACTGGTCATTTAGGGCACATTTTGTGCTTTATTTGTTATAACAATCGGTCTAGACCAAAACGTTGAAGTTTTTGCCCTAGACGTTTTTGTTTTGTTCCATTATGGCTGTAAAATGTCCAAGTGTAAGGCACGCCCTAACCCCACCCTAATCCCACCTTTGAAACGCCCCCTACACGCTCCCTTGTAATTTGGACACATTGCAGATGAAATGCGTAGATAAACATCTGCAAAATAGGATTCAAAAATACTAATTTGGACGTTTTGAGAAGAATGGTGTTTTATGACACTTTTTGGATGTTTTTCTCTTTCGTAAAAGATCCCCATGGTGACACAGTAGATGATGGCAGATAAAGATCTGTACGGTTCATCCAGTCTGCCCAACAAGATAAACTCATAGCATAAGAGTTCCATCTTTTATAGATGTGGGGAGGGGGAGGGAGGCACTAGAAGGAAATCTTAGTCACAGAGACTGTGGTAGGATCCAGCCAGTGAGAAGGCTGGATAGGAGGGGAGAGTAAGGTACTGGAATACTGTTACAGCTACAGGAAGAGAGGAGGTGAGTTAGGAGAAATGCTGTACAAGTGTTGTTCTGCATATGTTGGGAGGTGGAAGAGAAATGGCAACCCCCTCCACACCCCCAAAATGCTCCTATGTATTTCTATTGTAGAAGCACTTCCAAAAGCTGCAGCAGGCACACTCTGTGCTGGTAAAGGCTCACATGCTAATGGCCACTATTACTACTACTACTACTAATTATCATTTCTATAGCGCTACTAGACATATGCAGTGCTGTACCCTTGAACATGAAGAGACAGTCCCTGCTCGACAGAGTTTACAGTCTAATTAGGACAGACAAACAGGACAAATAAGGGATAAGGACAAAGAGTAGCAAGATTCCGGAGTCCCAAGAGCAGCAAGATTCTAAAATCCCAAAGACTACTACTACTTATCATTTCTATAGCGCTACTAGACGTACACAGCGCTGTACACTTGAACATGAAGAGACAGTCCCTGCTCGACAGAGCTTACAATCTAATTAGGACAGACAAACAGGACAAATAAGGGATAATGACAAAGAGTAGCAAGATTCTGGAATCCCAAAGAGTAGCAGGATTCCGTGCAGAATCCCAAACAGTAGCAAGATTCCGAAATCCCAAAGACTACTACTACTTATCATTTGTATAGTGCTACTAGACGTACGCAGCGCTATACACTTGAACATGAAGAGACAGTCCCTGCTCGACAGAGCTTACAATCTAATCAGGACAGACAAACAGGACAAATAAGGGATAAGGACAAAGAGTAGCAAGATTCCATGCAGAATCCCAAAGAGTAGCAACATTCCAGAATCCCAAACACTACTACTACTTATCATTTCTAAAGCGCTACTAGACGTACACAGCGCTGTACACTTGAACATGAAGAGACAGTCCCTGCTCGACAGAGCTTACAATCTAATCAGGACAGACAAACATGACAAATAAGGAATAAGGACAAAGAGTAGCAAGATTCCGGAATCCCAAAGAGTAGCAAGATTCCAGAATCTCAATGACTACTACTACTACTACTTATCATTTCTATAGCGCTACTAGACGTACGCAGCGCTGTACACTTGAACATGAAGAGACAGTCCCTGCTCGACAGAGCTTACAATCTAATTACGACAGTCAAACAGGACAAATAAGAGGAGAAAGGGAATTACTAAGATGGGGATGATAAAATAAGGGTACTGAACAAGTGAGTAAGGGTTAGGAGTTAAAAGCAGCATCAAAAAGGTGGGCTTTTAGCCTAGATTTGAAGACGGCCAGAGACGGAGTTTGACAGATCAGCTCAGGAAGTTTATTCCAAGCGTATGGTGCAGCAAGATAAAAGGAACGGAGTCTGGAGTTAGCGGAACAATTCCTAGGCTTCAAACTCCTACAAATGCAAGGTTTTGTCAGTAGAAAAAACAGCACTTACTTCATAGAACAAAATGCCTGAGGAATGACCATCAATAACTAATCCAGTGTACCATCTTGAGACCCGCCCCCAGGATAATCACTTTATTTATTTTATTTTGTTAAAACTTGACCCCTCTTACGCTAATGAAGCAAAAAAAGGGGGGGGGGGGGTTGGAATGGCCAGAGCAATGAAACAATCTATGTTTCGGTGCCTGGCTGTCTAAAGCTTTAATTTTGTGCTAGTTCATGTGAATACCTACAATAAAAGACTTAATAGAATATTCTGTTTCATCGCTCTGCTCATTCCCACCCCCCTTTTTCTTCTTCTTGTTCCCCGTGGGATTGTCTGTCTTTTCTTCATTTGGACTTCAAAAGTAGTGCGTGGCCATTAATAGATCAAATGGAAAATGGGGCCATTTTACAGCTGCGCTAAAAGTGGCCTCAGCAAACAGGAAAGCCCTGAGCTGGGGCTACTACAGGCCACTTATTAGTAAAAAGGCCCTTTAATTTCTTATATACAGACTGCAAGCCTGAATAGTTTTGTGTCATCTGCAAATGTAATCACCTCACTCGTCATTTCGTCTTCCAGATCATTTATAAATATGTTAAATAGCACTGATCCCAGTACAGATCCCTGCGGCACTCCACTATTCACCCTCCTCCATTGAGAAAAATGGCCATTTAACCCTACCCTCTGTTTTCTGTCCAATAATCAATTCCTAATCCACAGAAGCACATTGCCTCCTATCTCATGACTTTTTAATTTTTTCAGGAGTCTCATGAGGAACTCTGTCAAAAGCTTTCTGAAAATGTAGATACACTACACCAACCAGCTCACCTTTATCCACATGTTTATTTACACCTTCAAAGAAATGAAGCAAATTGGTGAGGCAAGACTTCCCTTGGCTGAACACATGCTGAATCTGTCCTGTCTATTTGTTCCATAATTTTATTATTAATAATAGTTTCCACTATTTTCCCTGTCACTGAAGTCAGGCTTTCCAGTCTGTAATTTCCAAGATCACCCCCAGATCCCTTTTTAAAAATTCGTGTTATATTGGCCACTCTCCAATCTTCAGGTGCTACAGATTATTTTAATGAGCGGTTACAGATCACTAACAACTGATCAGCAATTTCGTGTTTGAATTCTTCCAGTACCCTGGGGTGTATGCCATCCTGTCCAGGTGATTTATCGCTCTAATTGTCAATTTGGCTCAGTACGTCTTCCAGGTTCACCGAGATTTCTTTCAGGTCCTCCACATCATCACCCTTGAAAACCATTTCCGGTACAGGTTGATCGCTTACATCTTCTTCCGTAAAGACTGAAGCAAAGAATTCATTTAATCTCTCCGCTGTTGCCTTGTCCTCCCTGAGGTCCCCCTTTTGCTCCTTCATAATCTAAGGGTTCCACAGATTCTCTCAAAGGCTTCCTGCTTCTGATGTACCTGAAAAAGGTGTTACTATGAGTTTTTGTCTCCACGGCAAGTTTTTCTTCATACTCTCTTTTAGGCTTCTTTATCAGTGCTTTGCATCTAGCTTGACACTGCTTCTGTTGCTTTTCATTTTCTTCATTCAGATCCTTTTTCCATTCTTTGAAGGATTCTCTTTTGGCTCTTATAGCCTCTTTCACTTCACCTTTTAACCATGCCAGCTGTCATTTGCTCTTCTTTCCTCCTTTGTTAATACGTGGAATACATCTGGTCTGGACTTCCACAATTGTATTTTTAAACAATGCCCATGCTTGATTTAAAGTCCTAACCTTTGCTGCAGACACTTTCAGCTTCTTTTTAACCATTTTCCTCATTTTGTCAGGCACCATTTTGAAAATCGAATGCTTTGACTTTGTCATATTCACACTTTCAAAAATTAATTTCACTCAGAAGTTTCTTCTTGCTCCTTTGGGTTTTCCAGGTCATTTCAAACCAGTCTTTCTTAGGCTGTGGCATCTTGGATTTTTCTTCTGTTGTACATCTCCATTCAATTAATTAAGCCCAGTAATTAGAGTAGCACACCTCATTCATAGGGGCATGCTCCAGTGCTCCTTTCAGAGCCCCTGAAACCAAGAGTCCTAAATCTGACCACTAGATCTTGCTGTTGAACAGTGACTTGGGTTCCTCCCCCCCATGGGATTCTTGACCTGGGAATCATACCCAGATCATCCTCATGGTGGTACACAGCACTCCACTGAGCCACTTCGCTAAGCCCTTCATGTACATTTATCTCCCCGTACCTCTGTCAATTCAACTATCTCTGAGTGATAATTCAGATATTAGCCACTTTTCCATCTTTCCTTTAGTTCTGTAATGCAGTCAAGGTCTGGGGTATTTGTGTCTGAAGCATTTAGGCCCATTTAACATAGAAAATTGGGATCAGAGTTGAGACATCCAGATTGGGAGATGCACAATCCCCTTGCTGTTTTACAAAGGCTCTGCCGAACGTGGAGCATTTTGTAAAATACATGTAAGGACAAGCAAGAGTGAACCTGTATTCATCTGCGTGTGCAATGAGAGCAGCCATTTACAAATACGCAGGTTGAAAACTGAGTGGTATGAACTCAGCACTTCCATATGGAGGTGGTGATTTCACTACTTCCTTGTGTAAGTGATAATGTCACCACATGTAGCCTGCCTATTTTACAAAGCAATCAGTGCTGCCAGTTAAGTACTGGGGTTATTTTATGGGCAAAACAAGCAAGAGGGGGAGGGGGTTACTTCCTTTATCTCTTAGATAAAACCCTGGCCAAAACAAGAGCATTTTAAAAAGCTGTGCTTGCCTCTGAGTTAGTACAAACCCAAACAAGGACATTTTTTTCCCAATAAATAAAAAGGGGTTAGACGGTTTCCTAAAGGACAAGTCCATAAACCACTACTAAACGAACTTGGGGAAAAATCCACAATTCCAGGAATAACATGTATAGAATGTTTGTACGTTTGGGAAGTTCACCAGGTGCCCTTGACCTGGATTGGCCGCTGTCGTGGACAAGACGCTGGGCTCGATGGACCCTTGGTCTTTTCCCAGTGTGGCATTACTTATGTACTTAATAATTTGAATTCCCTTTAGGGATACACATGTAGAACCTAGGCCCACCCAAGCCATACCCAAACTATGCCCTCCTTGAAATCTCTGCATGGTGTATTTGCCATTTACACATGTATGTGATCTGCACAGGTAAACAGCAGCATTTAAATGTGCATATGTTTCTCAAATAAAGGCTATGATGTCATAAAACTCATTTTTGAAACCTATTAGATGATACCTGCTACCTACATATTATAAATACAAATTATTTACTGAAGCATCAAAGCTAAGCCACTTCTGATTCACATATTTCTGATTTTAATAATCCTATTCTGCATTTACGCAATATAGTCAACCATTAGATATCAAATTGACTCAGCTAAGCCCAACCACTTTCTTCAATTGTATTGTCAGTAGCTAAAGCTAATCTAGTCGGACGCTGATCACCATTTGTTCACTTCACACATATTCTCAGAATTCGTTTCTGCTGTTAGGTTAATGTTAATTATGGGACCCTTAAAAAATTAAGTGTTACCATGCATCATTAATTCGGGAACAGAAACTGTAAATTCTGAGCTGTTCCCTCTGGCTTATTATCACAATGAATTAATGGGACTTAATTTAGCCCTGCAATGAATGCTCTGCCACTAGAACTTACCGCCTAACATTTTCCATGAGTTGTATGTTTCTTGTTCAGGTCTTTCCAGCTCTGTTTCAACCGAAAGAAAATATCTGTAGAAAGTGAAATACAAGAAAAAGTAGAGATGGGATGCAACTCATCTAGAAAAACTTTTGTCCTTCTCTGGTGTTTTGGCACCTATACATGGAATCCTGAGACCATACAGCGGAGAATCTTATGAAAGACCACCTAACTTATGTGGTAGATATGTGCAGAGATTACAACTATTTTTTTTAAATAAATGGAATCAGTGCATTTTTTCTAGAAAAAAGGTGGCAGTACTCAAATGCTAGGCCACCCTTCAGGGGTGGGGTGATCACTGAGGGACCCACCCCACAATGGCCAGGCCCCCTGCAACTAGTCACAGAATCTATGACAAGGCAGAATTGGTGTGTAGAGCCTGAGCTCTTTCATTAAAACGTGGGGCGCATGGGTCAATTTTAGTAGACAATGAAAAAGGTACCGGTACTGAGTACCCCCCAAGTACCCCCTCAAAAAAAGCCCTGAATGGAACATGTGTGTAAGTATCATTATAAAATTACTCCCTCTCCTCCTCACCAAGAAAGCTCCCACACATATTTATACCTGCTCTACACAGCTTTCCTGATTTACTTTACATGCATATTTTATAAAATGCTTTATAGGTGCAAACCCCATCCGTGGGAATGATTCTGCCTAGGTTGGAGAAACCTATTCTTTAGTGGGTGTATGCACATAATTTTACAAACTGGGTACATTGATATTTGTATTTATTTATTTCATACAATTTAATATACCGCCATTCACATAACAATTATGCATCAAGGTGGTTTATATTAGAAATTAAAATCAGCTTAAAACCAAACAAGCCAAGACAATACAAAATGCAAGAGGAAGGGGTTCAAAATAGCACAACAATCGTAACCAAATAACGAGAAAATAATAAGCAGGATACACTAGGAAAAACACATAAGGTCCCACCTTCCGACAAATGCCTGCTCCCCAATAACCATGGAAGACATTAACTGTCAAAATATTGCCTAAACAACCACGCAGTCATCTATTTTTTAAAATCTCATAGTTGATCTTTCTAACCGCAGATCAAGTGGCAAAGAATTCCAAAGAGGGGGTGTCATTACAGTAACATTGGCACCTCCAATTAAAACACAAGACACTAATTTTACTTTAACAAATTGGGCAAGGTGTCAAATTCTGTTCCCCCTCCCAAAACATGTCGAATTCTGTACTTCATTCCCCACCCTAGCTGCAACCGCCACCCCTCCAGCCACCGAAGCCTCTGCTCCATCCCCACACACCCACCTAGCACCCAATGGACACCCACAAACCCCCAGCCACTATGGACTCCAACCCCAGCCACAGGGAGGGCAGGGTGGGATAAAAATGCCCTGCCAACCACCTCACCCACCCTTGCCTCTCCCCCCAAAAAACAAATCCTGCCCACCTTAACTGCCCTACTTAAAACCTTGCCACCTTCACTACCCTTGCCAGTGCTCACTCCTTCTCCTCCAATCAGCACCAGCCTATTCCTTATTCACCTCCAACAACCAATCTAACTCCATATTTCCCCAGCAACACTATCGCATCCTACTCTCAACCACACTTGTCTGCCTCTCATTCACACCACAATAACCCACCCCCCAAAACCACACATCCCTAACCTAACCAACCACCCTGCTTCTGTCAGAGCTCAGTACAATGTATCAGCTCCCAATGTTAAACCAGGAGCCCCCTAACATTGGCACTCACATTCTTATTTTCAGCACTACATACTAACACTTCTAATTAAAACACAAGACACTAATTTTACTTTCAGCAAAAAAGAGAGGGTCTAAAAGTATACTAAATATAGCAACATAGACAAAGCACAAAAAGGCCTCCAGAACTGGAACGATGGTACAGTCTTTATTGAAAGTGAACCAACACAGGCCGTGTTTCGGCGCTAACCAGCGCCTGCCTCAGGGGTCGAGATGAATATCTCTTATAATTCTTACAGTTCCAAACTGATTGTACCAAATACTTCGTATTAAGATATGAAAGACTGCCCTGTAGTCCTGGGTGAATTGTGCTGGACTCTTCTCGACCCCTGAGGCAGGTGAACACCGAAACACGGCCCGTGTCGGGTCACTTTCAGTAAAGACTGTACCATCGTTCCAGTTCTGGAGACCCTTTTGTGCTTTGTCTTTGTTACTAACTTAACTTTAACGTATTGGGCAAGACAATGGCTGCAGCTTTATTAACAACTTCAGTTCTTTAAATAACACAGAACATGCCAAATGCCCCCCCCCCCCCCCCAAATAGCCACTCGGTGATAAAATGGCTGTACCAACACCCTACACATACCCTTTCACTTATCACCTCCCCATACACGTCCCGCAGTGCCGCAAGGTTGTGCCCCATCCCATGGCGGTGTCATAAAGCCCAAATTACAATTAATGCCAAAACATGTCACATTCTGTACTTCATTCCCTGCCATACGCGGTGACATCAGCACAATGGTATCAGCTCCCGGTGTTAAACTGGGAGCCCTCTAAATGCTGCATTGCTAGAAATATTATGCCAACATCTTAAGCAAAAAAGAAATGCTTTCTCTTTGAAACAGTCTACAATGTACTGGTGACCCTGCACTTGATTTTTGGACGGATTTTCTATGGATATGAAGGTATTGTTGACCTGATAATCTATGGAGCTCATTTTAGAATTTAATTTCATTTACTGCATTTACACCAATAGGTACCAAAGCAGTCTACAATATAACAGCAATTATAATATATCAGTTTTTTATATATATATATTTTTTGAAGTTGTAGTATGTTACTGCAATCCCATATTATCAATACTCTACAGAAGAGTTAATAGCACATCAAAAAAATGACCTGACACATCTTTCACAATTGCCCAAAAGACCTTACATAAAGCCAGGTTTTCAAGGATTTGCGAAACTGCAGACAAGTATCTGTACTTCTTATTTCCTCTGGCAACTCATTCCACAGATAAGGGTCAGAATAGCAAAAGGCCCTATCCATAGCTGATGATAACTTAACCAGAGACAAAGGAAGAACTTTCAACAAGATTCACTGTGAGAACTAAAGTTACCTTTTAGGACCATATCTTTTGATTACTGCAGAAAGGTAGCCAGGAACACCATTCAAAAAGCTTTAATTAACAAACACATAAAATTTTTTAAATTATTCTTGTAGCCAATGGAGCTCAGCCAGGACCAGTGTTATACGATTAGTTCTTTTTTTTTCTGCAACCATGCGAGCTGCAGAATTCTGTACCAATTGAAATCTTTTCAAACAAGTCTGGGACATATCCTGGAAAAGTGAATTGCAATAATCTAATCTGCTGGTCACCAAAGCAAGTGTAATTGTCACCAAATATTCAGATCTGCAGCACACACAAAGGGGCACTTTTGAAAGAATGTCCAAATAAGAACATAAGAATAGCCATACTGGGTCAGACCAATGATCCATCTAGCCCAGTATCCTGCTTCCAACGGTGGCCAATCCAGGTCACAAGTACCTGGCAGAAATCCAAATAGTAGCAACATTCCATGCTACCAATCCCATGGCAAGAGTGATTTCTCCATGTCTGTATCAATAGCAGACTATGGACTTTTCCTCCAGGAACTTGCCAAACCTTTTTACAACCAAGATACACTAACCGCTGTTACTACATCCTCCGGCAAAGAATTCTAGAGCTTAACTATTTGTTGAGTAAAAAAATATTTCCTCCTATTTGTTTTAAAAGAATTTCCATGTAAATTTATTGGGTGTCTCCTAGTCTTTGTACTTTTTAAAATAGTAAACAATTGATTCACTTCTACTTGTTCTACACTACTCTGTGTAGGGTTTGACAACAGATATTACTAAAGCACTACTAGACGTACGCAGCGCTGTACACTTGAACATGAAGAGACAGTCCCTGCTCGACAAAGCTTACAATCTAATTAGGACAGCCAAACAGGACAAACAAGAGATAAGGGAATATTAAAGTAAGGATGATAAAATAAGGGTTCTGAACAAGTGAATAAGGGTTAGGAGTTAAAGCAGCATCAAAAAGGTGGCCTCTCGCCAACCTTATTCAACCTGATGATAGCACCTTTAGCCAAACTGCTAGCCAATCAAAACCTCAACCCATACATATATGCAGATGACGTCACAATTTACATCCCGTTCAAACATGATCTAAATGAAATCACCAATGGGATCAACCAAAGCCTCTAAACAATGCACACCTGGGCAGATGCATTCCAACTAAAACTTAATGCAGAAAAAACACAATGTCTTATACTCACCTCACAACATAACACAAAACACTTCTCCACCATAATCACACCATACTGTTCTCTTCCTGTCTCACAAAACTTGAAAATTCTTGGAGTCACCATTGATCGAAACCTCACTCTCGATATCCACGTGAAAAACACGACGAAAAAGATGTTCTACTCCATGTGGAAACTTAAAAGAGTAAAACCTTTCTTCCCGAGATACATCTTCCGTACCCTGGTACAATCAATGGTAATAAGTCACCTGGACTACTGCAACGCACTATACGCGGACTGCAAAGAACAGACTATCAAAAAACTCCAAACTGCCCAGAATACTGCCGCCAGACTCATATTTGGAAAAACTAAATATGAAAGTGCAAAACCCTTAAGAGAGAAGCTCCACTGGCTCCCACTTAAGGAACGCATTACGTTCAAGATCTGCACGATTGTACACAAAATCATTCACGCAGACGCCCCAATCTACATGCTAAATCTTGTGGACCTACCTCCAAGAAACGACACAAGATCATCCCGCAAATTTCTCAACCTACACCTCCCAAGCTGTAAAGGACTAAAATACAAACAGATGCATGGTACATGGTACATAAGCACGCAATTATGGAATGCATTGCCTACAGACCTGAGAACAATCGATTAAACAACTATCTTTCGCAAATCTCTGAAGACATATCTCTTCAACAAGGCATACAATGAGAACCGATAGCCACACTAATCCACTTTACAACCCACTCAGTTAAGAAAGCCACCTACTATAATTACCCTAATCATTCCCTTCCTTCCTCTTTCTTCCCTTACTTAACCTCTGTTCAATACTAAATGTATCTGTTATCCTGTAATGACAATGTTAACAAAACTATGTAAGCCACATTGAGCCTGCAAATAGGTGGGAAAATGTGGGATACAAATGCAATAAATAATAATAATAGATTTGAAGACAGCCAGAGGTGGAGCTTGACGTACCGGCTCAGGAAGTCTATTCCAGGCATATTAAAGACGAAAGGAATTGACTAAGAAGGCGGGAGTTGGGAAAGGAATTGCATACATGGAAGAGATGCTATATTGCACATGAGACTTTTTATATATGAGATCTTTTTCTCTACATCTAAAAGACTTGATGGTTACTGGATAAGAATATGTGGAGAAGGCTGGTGATGTAATTCTTGAAATACGTCATAGAACTTAAGACGTTTGATAGTTATTCAAATATTGAACATTTGGATTGGAACATTTATGGATAGTATATTAATTTTATTGACATTATATCAGCTTTGTTAGACACGTGCAGTGAGGTGATTTAAAATATATAACAAAAGGGATAGAACAATTTATCCATGTAAGTACCATCACTTCTTGTAGAGGAGAAAAGTATATATTTTAATATTAGGAATGATTTTCTAACTATGAAGAGAGATGAATGTGTATGAGTGAAGAGAGAGTGGGAGAGTGCAAAATTAATGTAGGAAGGTGAATTAAAATGTATTTGTTGATACATTTCAGGACTTATTTTAAGATTTGATTTGCAATAAAGGAAATTGAGAATATTGAAAGATTTAAGAGTAGTTACTTTGTATTAGGACAATAAATATTCTTGAGAGAGATTTGCATGAACTGCCTCCACTGCATACAAATCTCTTTCATGAATATTCATTGTGGGTATCCTGAAAACTTGTCTAGCTGGGGTGCCTCCAGGACCAGGGTTGGGAAACACTGGAATAGCACATAATTGTCAGGGGAGGGGCATGGGTAGGATATAGTCGGGGCCAAAATTTGCATGCTTAACTTACAGAACACTATAAATGATTTGCATCAATGTCACCTTTAGGTGCTAATGTATACTTTAATCCTTAGAACTCCTGGGAGAATGTATGCAGCACTCCAGACCTCTCTGCCTCCACACTTGCGCCGTACTCTTGAAGCAGGACTCAATTCAGAACAGAAAAAGATTTAATACCAATGCCATCCGCAAACAAAATTCTCTCACTATTGGGGCACAGTTTTAATTATCCACGTGGTCCCCTTCGCTTGGTAGCAAAGTTTTGCTTTCCCTTATTTATTCAAGTTTACCTTTAGCCCAGTTCCACTCAGCATTCAGCACAGTTCAGTTCTACTTTCAGCAAAATTTCACCCAGCAGTTAGCAAAGTTCAGTTCAGCATTCAGCTGAGTGCAGTTCAGTCTTGAGCAAAATTCAGTTCCGTCAAAAAAAAAACTCTCCAAAGGAAGAGGAACAACTTATAGGAAATAGGAGCATCATACCTTTCCTCCTCCAGCACTTCCACCTGCTTTGTCCCAAACGGGGATGGCAGCACACCTCCCTCTTCACAGTACAAACATCCGTGGCCTCCCAGGTGCTCCTGTGTTGGTGAGGTTAACCTTGAGTATTTTCCATGCTGGCTGGCTGGCTGTCTCCCCCTGGACTGGCAATTCAGCAGCCATGTCCCACTCCTCCTCCTTGTAATCCATTGGTTCCCGCAACTCAGCTTCCTCCTCCTTTTCTGCCTCTCTCCTCTCCCCCTGCTTCAGAGCATTCAGAAAATCTCCCCTCCTCCCTTCACAGCTGGCAGGAATCCGGTATTGATTACCCAGCCATGGGAACTGGGCATCCTCATGGCTATTCCTCCCCCTCCCTGGTTTTTGGGCCCACCCCTTTCTCCCCATCCCTTAGTGAATTGTGGACGTTGTAGCTCTGCGATGCCTGCTTTTGGCTTTATCCCCGCCTACCGGCCTTATCACAATACGCCAGCTATAGACCTGACAGAAATATTTGCATCTAAATTCATGCTCACTGTTGCAACTTACACTAGTATTCTATAAGAGGATCTTGGTGCACAGATGTTATTATAGATTTATTGTTCACCATGAACCTAACAGGAGATGCTCAGTTATAGAATTACCCTCTTCCCCCCCCCCTCCCCCCCAATTCTATAAACGTCTAATATATTTAATATATTATGGTTTCAGGCCTTTGTTTTAGCTAGTTATTTGCTGTATGATTATCAATTGTTTTGGCGGTGCTTGCTTGGGGAGTCTCTCTGCTAGTAAGTTGAAAGCAGGAATTTCTAATGGTGACACTGCTTGGAGAAAGAGCAAGGTAATGTGGAACTTCAAAGGATATCATCCTTTGATTAAATAACATGTCTATTACTGAAATGAGAAGCAGCTCATCTAGTCTTTTATGCTAATCTGTAGCTCTAATTAAATAACCTTTGTGGAAAATTCAGCCCTGCCTTTATCCACTGGAGCAAAGATGAGAGTACAATCTAGATTCTACATTCACCGTGCTCAAAAGCTCCTGGAGGAACACCTTTAGTTTTCTGAATAACCACAATAAATACACATAAACTAAAAATTCAGCATAAGCCAATGTGTAAGGGTTGCTTAAGCCCAATCTGTCAGGCCTAGTAACCCTCAGAAAGTGAGCCCCTGTGCCGAACGGAGTTAGGCAGCCGGACAATCCTGATCTTACCTGAAGAGTGGAGCAGCAACTCCTCAGGAGGTCAGGGGTGTGTAGACCCAGGTGAGACTTCCAGGGCAGATGGAAAGCAGGAGCAAAGTCCAAGACCAGACAAGTCTCAGAGCACGTGACAAACAAAAGCACAGTCCAGGTCCAGGCAAGTTTCAGGGCAGGCGGCAAACAAAAGCAGAGTCCAGGTCCAGGCAAGTTTCAGGGCAGGCGGCAAACAAAAGCAGAGTCCAAGTCCAGGCAAGTTCAGGGCAGGCGGCAAACAAAAGCAGAGTCCAGGTCCAGGCAAGTTTCAGGGCAGGTGGCAAACAAAAGCAGAGTCCAGGTCCAGGCAAGTTTCAGGGCAGGTGGCAAACAAAAGCAGAGTCCAGGTCCAGGCAAGTTTCAGGGCAGGCGGCAAACAAAAGCAGAGTCCAGGTCCAGGCAAGTTTCAGAGCAAGAGCAGTCCAAGAAAAACCCAACGCCACAGAATCCACAAAAGCAGAAGCCGAAGCAATGAGAGTTCTACCTTGCTGCTCCTAAATAGCCCTCCCCATCAGGAGGACCGGTAACAGCTGAAAGGAGGCGGAGCTACCCACAACCGTGACTCAACAGCCCCAGATTGGTCGGCCAGAAGCAGGAGGCGGAGTCAGCTGCGATCGGCCAATCCGGACGTTGTGGGGAGTGACATCATTCCTCTGAGGCTCCGCGCCTGCAAGGAATCCCTTTCTCGGGGAACGCCGGCCCTGTCCACCTGGCCGGCGTCTCCCCGCCGCCACCGAAGCAGACCGGAGGGCCGGAGCAGCCCAGACCGCAGACAGGACTCCAGCGGTGCGACACAGGGGCCTGGCGCCCGACCGCCTCTCCTGGCCAACACTCCCTGCGGCACCCTGACAGCGCGGCACGCCCGACGGAGAAGCGGCACAGGTGAGGGACGCGACACAATCTATAGGGTAGGCAAGATGGCTGACTACCTGAGGTGACTACCCAGGATGGGGAGAACAGCTTGATCGGGGTTCCATGCATCAGATGCAGGCAGCTAGTGCTTGACTGCTTCAATAAAGGAGGATCCCAGACTGACTATTTCATCAGCAGAGATAAATCTTGATTCTTAATTCCTAGATTATGGTCAGACCACCATAAAGCAAATGTCTCTCTCTGCTGGCGAAAAACACACATAAACACAATCAATAAACAGGAGTGAACAACATACACAACGAGAGGAAAAATAGACCCCACAATATTCTGGCAACAGATCTACCAGAACGAATGGTCAACAAACGCTGACACCATCCAATTCCTTCAAGAATGGGACGATCTATGTACAACAACATTAGACAAAATCGCCCCAATCCAAACCAGAACATCACACAGGAAAAAAGCAAATCCATGGTTCACGGAAGAGCTGAAAAAACTTAAAACACAAGTCAGGAAACTAGAATGAGAATGGAACAAAAGAGAGACGAACAAACACTAAACGCCTGGAAATTACTTCGGAGAAAATACAAATACACCATAAACAGACCAAAAGACTACATTACAAAACAATAATAGGACCAAACTACAAAGACACACATAAATTCTTCAACCTTGTGAACAAACTGTTAGACACAACACCAGTTACAAACAATGACAAAAATATATCAGATGTGGACAACCTTGCGAAATACTTCAAGGAGAAAATTATACAACTACGACTCAAAATACCGTTAGCCCTACTGAGTACGCCACACTTTTAGATTGTCTAGATCCAGAAGAAGGAACACACCCAATAGACAGAACATGGACCGAATTCGAAATACTATCAGAAGACCCCATCTCTGAAACTCTCAAAAGATATGCCAAATCCCACTGCAAACTAGACACATGCCCAAATAACCTCATGAAATCTGCTCCTCAACAATTCATAATAGACCTAACGAACCATGTGAACTTCATGCTACAAAACGGACTTTTCCCAAAAGAAAAAGGAAAAATCTTACTCACCCCAATTGCTAAAGATACAAAGAAAAGCACGAGTGAATTAACCAACTACAGGCCAGTAGCATCCATACCACTAATAACCAAAATAACTGAAGGAATGGTAACTAAACAACTCACAAACTATCTAAACAAACACTCAATACTGCATGATGCCCAATCAGGATTCCGGTCGAATCATAGCACAGAAACAGTATTAGTCACCCTTATGACTAAATTTAAACAAATAATTGCGACTGGCAACAACATACTCCTCCTACAATTTGACATGTCAAGTGCCTTCGATATGGTTGACCACGGAATCCTATTACACATACTCGAATACTTTGGCATTGGAGGAAATGTCCTGAATTGGTTCAAGGGGTTCCTAACCTAACGTTCATACCAAGTCACATCAAATTCGACCACATCTAAGGCATGGACACCTGAATGTGGAGTACCACAAGGATCACCTCTCTCACCAACCATTTTCAACCTAATGATGATCCCTCTGGCAAAACTCCTATCAAACCATAACCTCAACCCATATATCTACGCTGATGATGTGACAATATACATTCCTTTCAAACAAGACATTAATGAAATATTCAACGAAATCAATCAAAGCCTATACATCATGAACACATGGGCAGATGCATTTCATCTGAAATTAAATGCAGAAAAAACTCAATGCCTGATACTCACCTCCCAATACAACACAGAGGAATTTACCGCTTTAAACACACCAAACCTAAACCTTCAAATCTCAGAAACACTAAAATTCTTGGAGTCACTTTCGACCGCCATCTAACACTCGAAAATCACGCAAACAACACAACTAAAAAGATGTTTTACTGCATGTGGAAACTGAAAAGGATAAGACCATTCTTCCCAAGATCCGTCTTTCGCAGCCTAGTACCATCCCTCGTACTCAGCCATCTGGATTACTGCAACTCACTTTACGCAGGTTGCAAAGAGCAAACACTGAGGAAACTTCAAACGGCCCAAAATACGGCAGCCAGACTCATCTTTGGAAAGCCAAAATATGAAAGTGCAAAACCACTACGAGAGAAACTGCACTGGCTTCCACTCAAAGAACGCGTCACTTTTAAAGTATGCACATTAGTCCACAAAATCATTCACGGCGAAGCCCCAGCCTACATGTCTGAGTTAATAGACTTACCACCCAGAAACGCCAAAAGATCATCCCGAACCTTCCTCAACCTCCACTTCCCCAATTGCAAGGGCTTGAAATACAAGACGCTACACGCGTCAACCTTTTCTCACATGAGCACGCAGTTTTGGAATACACTGCCGCGCAACTTAAGAACGATCCACGAGCAAGCTTCCTTCCGCAGATTATTGAAGACCCATCTTTTTGAAAAAATTTACGGAAAGAGCCAAAACACATAAAGTCCACACTCACTGTTCACTAATGCATCATACATCCACTTCTGAACTCTCATCCCACGTAATCTCACATCACTCATACCTTTACTCACAGAAATATGCATACCATATGTCTTTATGCCTTATTATCGCCCTTAAGCTCTCATTGTCTTCTTCCAGCGTTTCAATGTTTGTGTTCCATTGTTACATTCCTTAACGACACTTCGATTGTCTCGCATAACTCTGCACAATGTAATTCATAACCAATTTGTAACAAATTGTATTTCCATCATTCATCTCATATTGTAAGCCACACTGAACCCGCAAAAAGGTGGGAAAATGTGGGATACAAATGCAATAAATAAATAAATAAATAAATAAATAAATAAATGTAAGAAACGATGTTTATGAGATCAATATTTATTTATTTATTCTTATATCTCACAATGTCCAAAAAGCAAATTTCAGTTCAATGTGACTTACAATAAAGCAGTGAATATAACAGTATACATATATCGGAATGAGATTTCTACCTTAGGGCTTCTTTTACTAAGGTGCGCTGAAAATGGCTTGCGGGAGTGTACGTTTTGGGCACATGCCGATCCATTTTTCACTGTGCCTATAAAAAAGGCCTTTTGGGGGGGGGGGGGGGGAACGTGTCAAGATGGCGGCCTGAGCACATCTGCTAGTCAGTCTGAGCTGTTCTCTGGCGTTTCTTCTATCAATTTCATTACCTAATGCCTCATACCAAAAGGAAGGGGATGGGTGAAGGGCCAACTGCCGCTGGACAGAACCTCTTCTCTGATCCAGCAAACGCTAGACCGATACACGACGAGCATCCCACCGAATACCGGAGTGTTAAACCCTGCTTTGAGCGCTGATGGAGGAGCAATGGCGCTCATGGGGACTGAGACATCTTTATCTCCTTCGGAGCTTAAGCCACCACCATGCCCTGCGTACCTTAGGGGTATAGAGGAAGGCCCAGCTGAATCGGGAGTCGGTGGCAGCAAGGCCTTGGTCGGCAGCATTCTACCCCAAACCGCAGAGGAAACAAGCTTGGAGCCTGAAACTCCCGTAGAGGTTTCACTGGAGTCTATTGGAGAGCAATTCAAGAATTAACAACTGCAGTTACTAAATCAGCTCAAGATACATCTCTTCTCGTGAGTAAAGTGGATGCTTTAACTTTATCGTTAGAAACGTAAAAGAAGAGTCGGTGAACCAAGCTTTACAGACACAATCAGAGGTTGAAAATTTAAAATCTATTACTAATGTATGGTTAAAGATAAACTTATGACATGTCGGAAATAGAGCAAATAGAAAACTACAACAGTCGCCTAAATTTAAGCGTACTGAATTTTTCCTGTGGCTACAGGAATAAATACAACAGACTTCTTTAAAAAATACCTAGTAGAAATTCTTCAATATCCTTCTTCTGTTATTCCTCCATTCAACAAAATATACTACCTTCCATTATCTCCTCGAACTGGAGCGGAGCCAATGGGCTCTGAGAGTTTGCCTCAAGTTCAGGATCCTGTGCCGGGAATTCAGGATATTTCTGCTCTACTCAAAGAATCTTTGTCAGAAGTAACAATGCGACAGACTTTAATAGTATCGTTCGTATTTGAACAGGATCTAAATTCAGTAATAAAGCTATACTTTAAGAATTCATTAAACCTTTTTGTGGTCATAGAATATGGATTTTTCATGATGTGACAAAGACAACACAAGACAGAAGGAAATTAATTCTAGCTCTCAGGGAAGAGACGAGGGCACTAGGAGCAATATTCTTACTGGCATATCCATGTAAATGCCTAATCCGGTTCTTGGGCAATAAATATGTTTTCTTTGAACCAGAACAACTCTGAACATTTTTGAATATGAAGAAACTGGTCAAATAGACTGAAGAATGATAGATGGAATAACTGATTAAGAAAAAAGAATAGGGTGGGAATATTCAGGCCAGGCCATTTACCTATAAATTTGTTTTTATTTTTTGATCTCCTCATCTATTAATCTCTCTCTCTCTTTATTGCTAATTGTGGTCTAAGAAAGAGATTGGTTGGAATGTCTTTAAATTACCTTTTATTTTTCTTTATAAACTGTTTAGTTTATCTCTGTATTTTCAGTCCGCAAGTCAAGCTTGAAATAGAATATAAATGCTATAAATAAATAATTTTTTTTAAATGGCCTTTTTAAATGTTTGCCGAAAATGGACGTGTGGCACAATCAACATTGCCGCACGTCCATTTTGAGTCTGTGACCTTAGCGCCAGCCATTGACCTAATGGTAAAGCCTCACACGGAAACCAGGCGGTAATGACATGCGCGTGTCAAATGCCACTTGGCGCGTGTCCGATACGCACGTCTGAAAATAAAAATTATTTTTCAGCCACGCATATCAGATGTGCACCCAAAATGAATTACCACAACAGCTACGCGGTAGCCAGGCGGTAACTCCATTTTGGCGCACGTTGGGCACGTAGAGATGCTTACGCGGCTTAGTAAAAGTGCCCCTTAATGATTAAATAGAGAAATATTTTTTACACGATAAGTTTTTAAAGCTTTTGAATAGAAGATAGGAGTATATGCTTCTGATTTCTTTTGGAATGAGATTCCATCATTTGGATCCTAGATAGCCAAATCCAGTTGTATAAACCATCTTATATATTACACTTTTACAACTAGGTAGATTTAATAAGCAAATATTCTCTTGATGTTGGCTTTGCATTTCTAGTCCACAGGACAATTAGGTGAATCATACAGTCTGGTGCCATACCAGCCAAAATTTGACTATTAATGTGCATGTTTTAAATGTAATTTGACCTCTGATTGGAAACCAATGTAAAGGAGTAGTCTTATTAAATTTTGGTGTCCCATAAATTAATCGTGCTGCTGTATTTTGTACTGTCTGAAGCAATTTAAGTATAGATTCTGTGCTTCATACATGTGTTGCATTTTAAATAGTCCAATTGTGAAAGTGTCAGTGTTTGAACTAGTAATCTGAATGAGTTCTTGTTAAAAGTAAGTTCTCTTTTTAATCTTCACATGTCTTGAACATCTTAGCAATTACTGCATGAGCTTGTTGTTCGGAGGAAAGATGTTGGTCAAAAACAACCCCTAGAATTTTTAATTTCATATCTGTAGGATAGAAAGTTTGATCAACTGTGAAACTGGAATAAAAAATATTTGAGTTTGAGCTGATTTTACCAGAATTTAGTGGAGGAGTAGCCTAGTGGTTAGGGTGGTGGACTTTGGTCCTGAGGAACAAAAATAAAATAGATATTATTGGAGATTCTACATGGAATGTTGCTATTCCACTAGCAACATTCCATGTAGAAGCCTGCGCGGCCACATTGGTGATCTGCAAGGGCCGACTTCTACATGGAATGTTGGAATAGCAACATTCCATGTAGAATCTCAAATAGTAGCAACAGTGGAGGAGTGGCCTAGTGGTTAGGGTGGTGGACTTTGGTTCCTGGGGAACTGAGGAACTGACTTCGATTCCCACTTCAGGCACAGGCAGCTCTTTGTGACTCTGGGCAAGTCACTTAACCCTCCATTGCCCCATGTAAGCCACATTGAGCCTGCATGAGTGGGAAAAGTGCAGGGTACAAATGTAACAAAAATAAATAAAAATATTTAATTTGCATTTAAAAGTCATAGCCCACTTTTCCATTAGACCTAGACCTATCTGCAAAGTGTTTGATATCTCTGAAATGTCATTAACGAAAGGGACATATATGGTAGTATCATCTATGTAGATGAAAGGGTTTAAAGCCCATATTATTTAATTTCTTTCCTAATGGTGCTAGTATGACATTGAACAATATTGGGGAGATAGGGAATCCCTGCAACACCCCACATGCTGAAATCCATGGAGTTGATATGACATCATTTATTTTTACCTAGTAAGATCTATTTCTTAAGAATCCCTCAACTCATTTGTATACCTCCCCACAATTTCCTATTTATCCAGTAGTCTTAGTAATATAGTATGATCCACCATATCAAATGCACTGGACATGCCAACTCGCTCTCCCATGATATTTGTTCTGAACTGTCACTGAAAACAATTAATTACTGTACACTGACTTGAGTGAATTCTTTCAAAAAGGCAGTAAATAAATCCTAATCAAACATATAAATGGCAAGTGACCGCACTCACTTGCAAATGCGCAGTACAGACTTCCCTCTCTGTCCCACCCTCGCGTCAAGACGTCATGACGTCAGAGGGCGGAACAGAGAGGGAAACAGAGTCGAATTGCCGGCCGCTGCCGCCTGGAAAGGAACATCACGCGAAACAACCTCCACCCTCCCCCCATCCCTGCCGCTGCTCCCACCCCCCTGCACTGACCTGACAGCGCCTCTCACCTCCCCTTTTTTGGTTACAATTCTATTATTTTGAATGCTTACTCTTCCTGTCATTATTGTAGTCCTTTCTATCTTCTGTTTTTAGTATTGTAAACCGCCTAGATCTTCTAGTTAGCTTATGGTGGTATAGCAAATTTTAATAAATGAAATGTAAGGAGTGGAGCAGGCAGAGCCTGCCCCCAAATATAAATTATCAAATTATACCTGTGGAGGAGAAATTTGTAAAAAGTGCAGAGCGAGTATAGAGGGGAAAAGGACAAGGAGGAGAGAGGAGGAAGAAATTAGAGGAGAGGGGAAAACTGGGGTATAGATGGGTTGAGAGTACAGAGGGCTGGTTGGGGGAAAAATGTAATGGATATTCTGAATGGGGGGGGGGGGCTGATTATGATGCTGACTAGCAGCAGGGGGAGGGAGGGAGGAAGGAGAGACTCACAGGACCTAGCATTTCATTTGGCCACAGGAATCTTCCCCGTGTCCATATTATCTGCCCTGCTCTTGACGGTTAGATAGAGACTGGTCACTCAGTGCCAGATATACTTTTGCTTTCCTTTTTCCTTTGTTGGGTGAGGGAAATTTTGCTGTGAGTTACGAGTTCAACATCCCCCACACCCCCAATCATTTTCAAATGTTGGCTGCTATGAATAGCAGCACATTACAGCAGCAAGTAAAGCTACTTGCTGCTTGAATCATGCAGGTACTTCATACCCACATATTTTGGAAAAGAAGTAGAGGGTCTAGCCTAGTGGTTGGTGCAGTGGACTGTAGAGAAGGGGATCCAAGCTTACATGTTCAGCCTGGTTGACCTCCCTTGCAGGAATTCCATAAGTCTTCTCGTACCTATCTCACTCTTCACTACCCTAACTGCAGGAATTTGAGATACAATTGCTCTTCAGCTCCTCGTTTGGCTTTGCGAGCCCTCATTACTGGAATGCTCTACCATCTACTTTAAGTTCAAGAAGTCCCTTATCTATGTGGTCAATCGTACTCTTCTGTTATCTAATTTCCTACTGGCCCTCATTTGTGTCTCCTGTTGATTGCTCCCCTCCCTTGATGTTCCTTAAACACTGCCCCAACCTTGAATTTGTATGATGTTCTTTTCAAAACTGTTGTTAGCCACATAGAGCCTGCCATGGTGGGAATCTGTGGGATATAAATGTTCTAAATAAATAAATATCCCACTCTAACTGGTACACTTGTGGTGGAACATGTGAGCCTGTTACTACTACTTATCATTTCTGTAGCGCTACTAGACGTACGCAGCACTGTACACTTGAACATGAAGAGACAGTCCCTTCCAAAAACCACTAAATACCTATGTACCTACATATAGGAGACACCTACAAGCTTGAGGTCTATTTATTGTAGTGGTGTACAGCAGTGGCGTAGCCAGAAAACCAAAGTGGGTGGCACAAAAGTTTCTCTGCCTCGCCCTACCTCACCTCAAAATATAAATACTTTAGCTAATGATTAGCTAATGAGGATCCGCAAACTCTGTCAGCTGAAGACTTCCTCTGAAAGTGGCCAGAACTTCCCTTTACCAAGCTTGGCAGGCAGCAGCAACATCCCTAAGCGACCAAAGCTGGCACCCCTTGCATCCTTAGTTGTCAGTAACTCAAGATGCTGTCGCCAACTGCAGAGCTTGGTAGAAGGGAGCTCTGACTGCCTTTGGAGGATGGATGCTTGGGAGCCCCACCAGCTATAAAGCAAGGGTAAGGGCCAGTGTTAGACATGCTCTGGCCCAGGTAGGAAAATAAAGGAGGGCACTCTCTCCAATCCCCTCTCTTCCTGCCTCCCTTCCGATTTCTGTACCTGCCATTACTATCACACTGACAGACCCTCACCAAAAACAGAACAAGGATCACAAGTTAGAAATAAAAATATTTACACAAAATTGAATTGAGAACCCCAAGAAGTTAAACTTAACATGTACTACAACCTGAAGAAATAAAAACAAAAATGCATTCTGAACACAATGCAAAGACATTTGCTATGCACTTTTCACAAAGCTAACATATTCCATTTAAACATTCAAAATAAATGCTGTTTTTCTACCTTTGATGTCTGGACATTTTATTTTTCCATTATGTTGCTTCTAATTTCCTGTCTGTCGTCTACTAATTCTCCTTCAAGTGTCTGCTGTCATTTGTCTTTTCTCCTCTCTACTGTCTATTCCCTCACTACATCTACCTCTGACATACTGATCATTCCTTTTTAGCTGCTTCCTCTTTTTTTTTATTTCTGCCTCTCTGTCAACTCAAATTTACTCTCTTTCTCGCCTTTCTCCTTCTTTTTACTTTACAGCTGCCTATCAGATCGTCATCTTCTTCTCTCACCCACTAGCTCTCCCATTACCCAACTCACTCCTTCTCCAGCCATTCCCTTTCATCTTTAATCTACTCCCCATTACTATATTTCTATCTTCTGTAATCACTATCCTCTCATCCATTTCCTTGCCACCCTCTTCCTCCTCCCGCCTCCAGCATCTCCCACATGGTTCCACCATTCCCAGCATCTTCCTCCATCCACCCTTCTAGCTCCCTGTCCCTTCTCTCCTCCCCTGTCCCCCATGATCCAGCATTTCTCCCTCTCTCTTCCCTCACTCCCATTGTCTGGCATCTCTCCATCATTCTCATTTGCTCCTGGATCCCAATATCTCCCTCTCTCCCCTCTCCTATGAATCTCCCCTGCCTCTATCCAACCCCATGTCCTACATCTCCCCCTCTCTCCCATTGTCCACATCCTTCTTTTCCCCCTCCCTTGTACCCAGATCCAATATCTGTCTTCCCCCTCCTCCCATGCAGCATTTCTCTTCCTTCCTCCACATGTCCAACATTTCTGTCTCTCTCTCTCTCTTCCTTCCCTCCACCCTCATGCACCATCTCTCCCTCCTCTTCACCTGTGTCCAACATTCCTCTCTGTGTTCTCCCTCCCCTCCATGCAACATTTCTCCTTCTCCATCCACCCATATCTCTTGTCCCTATCCCCCTCTCCCTCCAGGCAGCATTTCTCCCTCTCCTCCCACTATACAAGATTTCTCCCTCTGCTCCGCTGCCTGCCCGGTACCTTGGCTGAGCCCCAAATGTAGCTATGCGCACCTCTCCCCAGGCTCCGCTTCGCCGCATGATCGTCGCTCCCTGCACTCTTCCTCTCACCCGCCATGCTGCACGCAGCGCCGCCATTCACACAGGCATCCGCGCTCCCCCGCTGCGTCCATCCAGTCCTCTGATGCACTTCCGGTAGGACCGGATAGACACGGCAGGGGAGAGCGCAGCAGCCTGCGTGAATGGCAGCACCGTGCAACAGGCGAGAAGAAGAATGCAGAGTGATGCAGCGAAGCGGAGCCTGGGGAGAAGAAGCAGCGATGTGAAGAAGGATGTGAATGGGCGCCTGGGCGGGCCTGGAGGGAAAGTGGATGGGCCTGGGCCCATCCAGGCCCACCCGTGGCTACGCCCCTGGTGTTACAGTTGGGTGCTGTATTTTGTTGCTATTCCTGGAGGGCTCACCATACATATAAGGAAGTTATGGTGAGATGTGTACCTGAGACCTTTTATGTTACGTCTACTGCAGTGTCCCCTAGACTGCCCCACTGCTCTTCTGCGATGTCTGTGTGGCCAGTCTACTGAGAATGATGGCCCCCAAACTTCTCAATGGCTGTTTTTTGGGCGTTCTTCTCTTGGATGGTTTTTTTTTTTCCAAAATTTTCCAAAAGGAAAATGCACTGAGCACAAAACATCTAGAAAAAGGTGATTTTTGAACCAAAAGAAATTTTTCAGGTTCGAAAATGGCAATGTTCACCACTCAATTTTTGGACATTTTAAAATCGGACTTAGATGTTTTATCAAAAATGCCCCTCCACGTGTTCTTTATTGGCAAACAGTAGCCAACTGATTATAAAAATAGTAACATAAAATGACATTCAACAAAGACAACAATTCATGAGATACTTGAGGCAAAGACAACTTAGCCTGAATGATCTGATCCTGGAAAAGATAGAGTAAATAGTAAGTTTTAAGGCCTTTCTTAACCCTAGAACGCATGACGTTAAAAATATACATATTAACGTCATGCAAAAATGTAAGCATGGGGGCCTAAAAGGCCCCCAATATGCGTTCTAGGGTTAAAGGTTAATAGATTGGTTTCTAAATGAAGATAAGTTGGTAAAGAATTCCATAAAGTCAGGGCTAGATAATAAAATGCAGAAGTATGACTAGAATCTAATCTTGCAGGAGGTGGAAGAACCAAATGATTTCAGTTTAATGATCTTAGGGCCTGTTTTCTAAGCAGTGTTATAGGCGAGTTAACGTTTTTAATAAACGTTAACCATGTACGCGCGTTAACCAAGTACGTGCCTACAGTATCCCTATAGGTGCCTACACAGTTATCGCACGTGCTAAGTGCAGGCACGCTAAAAAGACTAACACACCTTAATAAACAGGGCCCTTAAGGTCTGGAACAATTTCCAAACAGTTTTTTTTTATGTAAGTTGGCATTGCCACAGAAGACTGTCTGAGGTCATCACCCATGAGCTTCTCAGCACGAAGCAACTCTGAAAGAGTTCCTCTAAATTCCACAGGAAAAGTCCTATCTACCTAGCAGAGGAAGGCTGGTCTAGCAGTGAGAGTTAAGGACCAGGGGCCAGAGAAACCAGTGCTAAACTCGAACCTCTCTCAACAATGCCGGTGACCGTAGGCAATACAACACAAAGAAATTTACTGCTATTAACACACCCAAACTAAATCTACCAATCTCAGAAACTCTAAAACTCCTTGGAGTCACCATTGACCGCCATCTAACACTTGAGACTCATGCTAACAACACTACCAAAAAGATGTTCTACTCCATGTGGAAACTGAAAAGAATAAGACCATTCTTTCCGAGATCTGTCTTCCGCAGCCTAGTGCAATCACTTGTACTCAGTCATCTGGATTACTGCAACTCACTATACGCAGGCTGCAAAGAACAAATACTGAGAAAACTTCAAACAGCCCAGAACACAGCAGCCAGACTCATTTTCGGAAAACCAAAATACGAAAGTGCAAAACCCTTACGCAAGAAACTTCACTGGCTCCCACTCAAGGAACGTATCACCTTTAAAGTATGCACATTAGTCCACAAAATCATTCAGGGTGAAGCCCCTACATACATGTCTGACTTAATAGACCTGCCACCTAGAAACGCCAAAAGATCATCCCGAACCTTCCTCAACCTCCACTTCCCTAAGTGCAAAGGCATAAAATACAAAGCAGCTGCATCAACCTTCTCCCATATGAGCACGCAGTTCTGGAACACACTACCACGCAGCCCGAAGACGACCTACGAACTAACCGACTTCCGCAAACTATTGAAGACTCATCTCTTTGAGAACATCTACTGCAAGGACCAAAACAAATGAATTCTCAAACACTATAGAAAAACACCAATTCACTCTCTTCCCCATACTGTCACCACACTCAAAACCACACTCACAGACAAAACTGTTACACCCTAAAGTCCTTTTGTTATTGTCCCATCACCCTATCATTTCCCCATTGTCACATTCCATTGCCTTATTCTTAGATGATATTTGACTTTGACCTTATCTTCGCACAACTCTTCACAACGCACCCATAATCATATTATGACCAATTGTATTTCTACTTTCACAACGTATTGTAAGCCACACTGAGCCCGCAAATAGGTGGGAAAATGTGGGATACAAATGCAATAAAATAAAAATAAGCAACTCTCATACTTGCTATCGTTGTATAGCACTGCAATCATCCCATCGCACTAAAAAAAAATGAAGAGTATTACGATCCACTTGTTTATTCTGCAGATGGCACACATACTGAATACAGAGTAATCCACAAAGCAGCTATTGATTCCTATCTTTATCTAGTATGTCACCGAGTGGACCATAAGCATAAAATCTAAGTGCAAAAGGGGAACAATCTACTATTTTAATATAAATGTATTAACTCCCTTGACACTGCCTGAGAAGAACGACTAATATCTAGAAAAGGCCACCGCTTTCAGAAAGCTTTACTGCCTTTGAAATGCTAATTCCCCCAGCAGTAGTTCCAATATAAAAATTCATTAAGGTCTGTCCAACCCATGACTTTATTGATGTCTCAAATTGTTGACTGTAAACAGCTGCTCAGCAACAGAGAGAAAGTGCTGGGGAAAAAAAAAAAAAAAACCAGAACAAGTGTTTGTTGCATCACAACTGGAAGCAAATTTAAGGCTTCATTCAGTGTTAATTGCCACAGTGAGTTCAATACTGGGAGAAGGAGTTGTTCGACAACCTTGGAAACTTGGCATCCTTTCTTTCTTTGTTAAGGTTTATTTGCCACCTTTTTGAAGGAATTCACTCAAGGCGGTGTACAGCAAGAATAAGTCAAACATAAGGGACAGAAAATTACCACAGTAAAAAAATATTCAAATAACAATACAAAGTAGTAGCTCAAGGTGAGTTCCATTCAGATACTCTGGATATTTCTCTGTCCCTGGAGGGCTGACAATCTAAGTTTGTACCTGAGGCAATGGAGGGTTAAGTGACTTGCCCAAGATCACAAGGAGCAGCTGTGGGATTTGAACTGGCCACCTCTGGATTGCAAGACTGGTGCTGTAACCGCTAGGCCACTCCTCCACTACTGCTACTCTTTAGGGTTCTACATGGAATGTTGCATGGAATCTTGTCACTCTTTAGGATTCCAGAATCTTGATATTCTTTGGGGTTCTACATGGAATGTTGCTATTCTTTGAGATTCTGAATGGAATCTTTATTTATTTATTTGATTTTGCTCACGCCTTTTTCAGTAGTAGCAGCTCAAGGTGAGTTACATTCAGGTACTCTGGATATTTCTCTGTCCCAGGAGGGCTGACAATCTAAGTTTGTACCTGAGGCAATGGAGGGTTAAGTGACTTGCCCAAGATCACAAGGAGCAGCTGTGGGATTTGAACTGCCCACCTCTGGATTGCAAGACTGGTGCTTTAACCACTAGGCTACTCCTCCACTCCATTACATGCAGAGAGGACATGCACACATTTATGTCTGCATCAGAGCAGGTGCAAATGTGTTCATCAGAATTTCCATGCTATTGGGGCTGGATCCGGCTGCTGATTTCGTAAAGGTACAAAGATGCCTATCGTTGCCTTTATGAACTCAGCTTCAAATAGATGGCTTTTGTATTTCTTATATGGCCATCCAGCTATAAAATCAGACCCATCGGGGTTTGAATCCATGACCAACACAAAAAACATATTTGATGTAGATCAACTAGGTGGTGCTTATCACTCCCAAAGTTATTTTAACACTACCCCCTGAATTCTATAAATGGCGCTATGAGACACGCAAACAAATTTGGCTGTGATCCCAAATTTGCAATCACAACTCAATTGAACAAGCAGCCAATGAGCACCTATAATTGGGTCCTAAGAATCCATTATTGGTTCTAATTGGCAGACATTAACATTTACATGCCCAATCTGTGTGTATATTTTACGTGCAGATCCAGAAAGGGGGCACAGCCATGGGAGGGTCATGAGCAGATCAAGGGTATTCTTTTAATTTACATTGACTGTTCTAGAATAAAGGGGATTCACACCTAATTTAGACATGGGAATTTACACCAAGGTTTCAATGGTATAAATGGTCACGCCTAAATGTAGTCGTAGTTCCCAGTGCTAAGCTCTATTCTATAAATGGCACCTAACTTTAAGCACTGTTTATAGAATTGCGCTAAGGGTAATTTGTTTTGGTGCCAACAAGTCTGCCTTTATTGCCTAATTGGTTTTTGTAATGTTTACGGATTGAAAACCCTATGGCAGGTCTTGCAAAATTTTCTTTGACTTTAGAAACCATTCTATAAATTTAGGAGCCAGACGCTAAGCCAGTCATAGTGCAAAATTTCCGGTACAAGTCTTGCGGTGTCAAGTCTACTTGAACAAAATATTCCTGCTTTGTATGGCTAAGTTAATGAGAGCCACGATGGATACAGATTAGAACAGCCTTTCCTCGGCAGCTGCAGCATGAAATCCCAGTGACCCAGCACCCTGGATTTGTTGACCCCTGCACTCTGGGCAGTATTGTTTGATAGTTTGTTCAGGGAGCTGGATAAAATCAGTACAGCTTAACTTGTGTTGTTCGCAGATATCTCATTGGGCTTTGATACTACTTATTGCAACATTCTTTTGACATGCCTTGACCAAGTAGAACTTGTATCAAGTTCTTTACTTTGGTTCTCAATATCAACATATTAATTGGATGCATGATGGCAGATAAAGGTCTAAAAGAATAATCCTATAAGTGGGTGCCTCCTTTTTGGCACACCAACACTGGACAGCGAGAGTCTATACTATAATGGCATCTGGATGCCTAGATTTTGTTATAGAATACTAGTAAAAAAGGCCTGTTTCTGTAGGCAAGGAAACGGGCCCTAGGCAGGCAATTCCTCCCCCACCCGCGCTACGGCCCCCTCACCCCCCCTTTGGCGAACCTGTCGCCCCCCCGGACCGCCTAAAACCGCCCCCCCACCGCTGTTGTGTACTACCTGTGCTGACGGGGGACCCAAACCCCCGTCAACCAAAGTGTTGTTGTGCCCTTCGCGTTCCTTCCTCATCTTCTCTGGAAGTTCCTCTGCGTGCGTGCGTGCGTCTGACATCAGACACACGCAGAGGAACTTCCAGAGAAGATGAGGAAGGAATGCGAAGGGCACAATAACACTTCAGCTGTCGGGGGTTTGGGTCCCCCATCAGCACAGGTAGTACACAACGGCGGTGGGGGGCAGTTTTCGGCGGTCTGGGGGGGCGACAGGTTTGCGGAGGGGGGCCGTAGCGCGGGGGGTGACAGATGATTCCGAGGCAGGGGGAGGAGTAGGTACTCCTCCCCTTGCCTTGGAACCAGCTGTCATGACGTCAGTGACGTGTCTACCTAGCAGACCACCTCCAGCTAGAGAGCTATGGTCCCAGGCACAGAACGTTGGAGGTGAGAATTATTATATAGGATTAGTGCTTAAAATTTAGGATAACAGACCTAAACAGGGTGCATGCAAGTTACAATATTTTGTAGGTGACATGCATAAGTGGCAGCATAGCCCATGCCCTCCTATGCTCCACCCATCTGATTGTCCCCCTTATATTTACATGCAATGCCATTTACTCATACCCTTACAAAATACCACTTAACTACTCTGCATAAGTGTTTCACTGAGCATAAAGGAGGGGGAGTCCAAAAGCACAAAAGTAAAAGCTAATAGCCCAAAAGCACAAGGAACCGTCAAGAGTGGGGCCATCTCAACTTTGACTTTATTGATCAGATCTGACACGGTCCGAGTTTCATTGAGCAGCACCTGCATAAGGGGTCTAATAATGATGTTTAAATCCAAATAAATCAATCATCCGTGGTAGGGAAACACGCTTATCTTGAAGAAAGACAATTCTGCTAGAGACTTAAATGAACAATGCCAAACAGACAGTGCGGGGAAAAAAATTTGGACCTTATAAATACCTTTAATATATGTTCAAAGGACTAGTAGAATATATATCCAAATATCCTAACCAATTCTGCTAAATGAAACTCTGTATTGCAGGTGTGCATTCATATATGTTCATGAAAATATATGGAGAAAAAAAGACTTCAGAAACCACGGAGATATCTCTTTAAAGGAACACCTTTCAAAGTTAAGAGAACTCCTCTTCAATCACTAGTCTTCACAAAAAAAACTCCACTCTCTATTCATAAATACTTGTGCACACACCTTAAACAATACAATAAGGTAGAGGCTGATTGATAATTAAGCCACACATGCGGAGAAATTCACTTTTCAATTATTACTTAGCTTGAATCATCTTAATGTCGACAGTCCATGGTCGCTTCCCTCAATGTCCAATAATCATAAGCCCAACAGGAGAAACCCTGTTTCGCCACCACCGGGCTGTTTCAAGGGCCGAAATACTTCCAAATTCAAAGCTTCTCCTTTCACCGCCAATGGATGAGGCAGAGTGGAGTTTTTTTTGTGAAGACTAGTGATTGAAGAGGAGTTCTCTTAACTTTGAAAGGTGTTCCTTTAAAGAGATATCTCCGTGGTTTCGGAAGTCTTTTTTTCTCCACATATTTTCATGAACATATATGAATGCACACCTGCAATACAGGGTTTCATTAGTAGAATTGGTTACCTTATAAATACCTCCCACACTGAGCAGATCAAAACTGCCATGTGACCCTGACACAGGCACTTTTGCCAACAACACGGTCCGTGTCGGGTCTGATCAATAAAGTAAAAGTTGAGATGCCCCCATTCTTGATGGCTCCTTTTGGGGCTATAAGGTTCACTGACCCATGAAAATGTTGGTATTTCTGTATATTTTCACACTCCAGTAGTTTGTAAATGCAAGTGCCTCGTTATAGAATAACCTTCATGTCTTGTACCCTTCTATTTTATAAAGTGCACATGTACATCGTAAATCTACCGCCACATTAACGTCTACGCCACTCTATTGTATATAACCAAGTGCAATCTTGCAGACCAATAGACATATATGAGCGTAAACCAGTTGTGTAATTTTGTAAAACACTGCCTTCCGTGTTGTGAAACTAGAGCCTCTGTAATTACATTGATCCCTTCTTCATTTAAATTATTTATATGGAGAGGGGGTGAACTACTTAAATTAGCACAGTGCTACTAGACATATGAAAGTGGTACATTATACATAAGAGACGGTCTCTGCTCTGTAGAGGTTACAATCTACTCAAAGCATTCAATGTATTCTAGTTAAGATATCTAATTCATTCATGATTTCTACAAAGCTATTGAAGTGCAGCCGCATTTTAGAAAGGACGTAGAAGTCAGAATTGAGTTGCAGGTCAGGACGTTTCAAGTTTCACTAGTATTTTAGAACAGAACCTGCTGACAATAGAGGCTGTTTTACCCCAGGTCGTGATACATTGATGCTGCCTTGATGGATCTGCTCTAATGGAGTTCATTTTTAACTAGTTCTATCTAGTACCTCTTTCACACAGAGGAAAAGTAAAAGACTAGAATTCCCATTGTGTTTCTTGTGCCCCAAGCTTACAGCTCATCAATGGATGCTGTTAATCCACAATCTACATAGCATTTCTCAGCAGTTTACTGTTATCCCAAAGACCACAAATGGCACATTGATTTTTCAAAGAGCATCGATTCTGAACAAATTTCTTATTCAGAGACACTGATACAGAATACTTAAAGAGAATTGCTATCAAACAAACCTCTAATGTTTGTTACATCACTTTTCTCTTTAGCCTAGTAAATCTGTCCATTTTTCTAACACCCTGGATTGCTTGAATCCTAAATGCCACCTTGATATGACAGCATTGGAATACACAATCAGAATAACACATTCATCCATCATGAAACATGATTTACACCAAAATGTCCGTCTATTGAAGGGAACTGGTAGGGAACCAGCACTGCATTGTTTGACGTGAGTTAATCTGACTGTGAGGATGCCATGGCTCTATGATTTTTAGTGCTTTGTATGATGTTTTCACAAACAATGCTGATATGACTTGAATGGAAAGAACATTATGATAAGCAATATGGTATTCTTGATACATATATATGATGTCCAAAATATCTAGGTGCCTACCTTTACAAAAAAAACACCATAGCAGGCATGCATTAGAATATTCAAATAACATAGATATGAGCTAACGATTTTCATACAATACAATGCAGTTGACAGGACAAACAAAAGACATATTACATGTACAGCTGAGTAAGATATGAGTACAGGGTGTGCAGTAAGCTAGCCCAGGGGTGGAGTGAGTGGATATTCAGTTGCCACATGTATAAAGGTTTAGGAGGGAAAAAACCAGGCTTTCACCTGCTTCCTGAAAAAGAGGTAGTTTTGAGTTCAACATAGTCCTTCTGGGAGTGAGTTCTCTAGAGTGTGGGGGGATATTCCTCAGGATTCTCACTGACAACTATTGCATCATACAATTACTTTTGGACGAGGATACAGACAGTGGTGCTTCTTTAGTGGCCTCAAAGATTTGTAGAGGGTTAGCATGTCTTAGGTACTCTGGTCTATTTTGCCTGAGGACCTTGGAAATCAAAGATAGACCTCTTCCAATTCCAACAATCCCTCTTCTTCTTTTTGATCAGGTTGTTCAGCCTGTTCAGTGTTTTTGGTATCTGAGTATCACACTGGATTCATAACCAACATATTTCTTCTGTTTTTAAGTCAGGTTTTTGTCTTCTTCATAAGCTTAGTTCATCTGTTCCTACTTTGACTTCGCCTCCTTACATACTTTGATGCACACTTTTATCATTTCCAAGCTAGATTACTGCAACTCTGTCTGCAGGTCTTCCTAACTCTCGGCTTTAAAAAATCAGGACGCCTTCACAACTCTGCTGCCTGTTTTCTGTCACCCCCATTGATTCTACATCTTCAATGGTTGCCTTTTTTCTTATAGGTCTTTTTTTTAAGATTCTCTGTTTGGTTCCATGATTATCCCATTCAATCACTTGCGTTCCTTGGACCAGGGGCGTAGCCTGACAACAGATTTGGGTGGGCCTAGGCAAGAAGTGGGTGGGCACCAAATGTTCTCCCCCCCCACCACCACCAAAAGATATCTCACCTGGCAGGAAAATGCTTCTTTCCACCTTGGCAGTCTGCAGCAGGCATGAGCTGAAAACTGAACATGCGCAGGTGCCAATATCATGGAGAGTAGCGTTTTCATTACCATCAGGGGGCAGTCTTCAGCTGGTAGAGCTTGGGATCTCACCAGCTACCGCTAAACATTTGCTACTGTTGGGTAGGCCTGAGCCCTAAGTGGATGGGCCCTGGCCACCCAGGCCCACCTGTGGCTACGCCACTGCCTTGGACTCTCACTGTTTAGTTCTTCCCATACCCAAATTGGGTCACCTTGAATCTACATGGCGTACCACTTTTTATTTTCTTGGCCTGAAACTCTGGAACGATCTATCCCCTTTTATTCGGTTCTTGAGTCTTCATTTAAGAAATTTAAATCCCTACTCCAAATCCCATTACTTTTCTTTAACTTTTGGAACACCTCAACAATGATTTTTCTTTTGACTAGGGTTCAACTGATATGTTATTTAACTTAGAGCTCTTGGTTTCTTTGCCTCTTTACTGTCATAATGGAATTCTTTTCCTTGTTTTATTTTATTTTTTTGTAATTTTAACCTGTTTGTAAACCGCTCTGACCTGCCCATCCAGAAAAGACAGTATAATAAATTTTAATAAAAATAAACTAAATTGAATTTTGTGAAAAAAAGTAATGTCTGTTACTACTAGTTGAGAAGAGTAGGCAATTTACATAATGTAAAGTATGAAAAGGCAACGAGTTAATAGCAACCGCAAATCCTCATCACATAGCAACAGCACTGGATTTTTATGTATGAATAATGACAAGAAAGACTCATCTAAAAAGGACATAAATTTGTAAAGAACTAATGCTAATAAACAAAGACTCCATATTGCTGTACCATAATCATTCAAGGATGGAACACGGCTCAGTTTTTAGAGGGAGCTTCTAGTCGTGCTACTTTTTGGTTTTTTAAACTCCAATTTCAGTACATTGGGGCACTTACCTCCAAGCTTGGTAATAATTGGGTCAATATTCAAACTCTGAGGTCTGCTGTTCTATTAAACACTGGCTGTGGTGTTCGAAGTTATAACCCAATATTCAGTGCCAGCCATAGGCGCCGACTCCGTGGATGCTGTGGGTGCTTGAGCACCCCCAATATTTTAACCCGCCGTCGGTTGCAGTTCCGGTTCCAACCCAGCCAGCCCGACCTGCCCGCCCCCTCTTCTCCCTCAACAGTCTCCGTCCTCGCCTTCCTGCTGCCCATAATTTAAAACTCATCTTACCTCGGTCCCGGCAGCAGTGAGAGACGAGCAGGCTCGGCTTCAGCCTTCCCTTCTCTCTCAGCTCTGGTCCCGCCCTGTTTCCGCGAGGGCGGGACCAGAGCTGAGAGAGAAGGGAAGGCTGAAGTCAAGCCTGCTCTCCTTTCACTGCTGCTGGGAGAGAGGTAAGATGAGTTTTAAATTATGGGCGGCAGGAAGGCGAGGACAGAGGACTGTTCCAGTGAGTGTCTTCAGCTCTTTTCCAGTCGGAGTCTTAAGCCTTAGTCCAGCCTTGTTCCAGTCAGAGTCTTCAGTTCTTTTCCAGTTGGAGCCTTCATCCTTATCCCAGTCTTGTTTCAGTCTGTATCTGCAGCCTTGTTAAAGCCAGGTCGTCTGGCCCCAGGCCTCCAGCTGTTCCTAGTCTGCAGGTCTTCAGATCTCCTGGTCTTCATGTTCCAGCTCTCCCTGGTCTTGACTTCATCGGCCAGCCCCTAAGGGCTCTATTAAGAGCCACTATCCACCCTGACTTGTTGGGGACCCCCCCCCCCCCAACGGCTCTTTTAAAAGCTATTCCTTGGCCTTGATTCTGTCAGGCCAGCCCCTAAGGGCTCTTTTAAGAGCCACTCTCAGGCTTAAGGTGGCGGTAAAGGCTCCCAGGCAGCACCAATTACCACCGGGTACACACTGGCACTACAAAAATAAAATATATTTTTGTAGCGCCAGATATGATGGCACGCTGGGGTTGGGAACTACCATGAGGCTGCAGTGGTAGCCTGTTGGTACTTCCTTTTTAGTGAGCGGTAAGACCACGTTGGGCTTACTGCCGCTTTGTAGAAGGGGCCCTAAGTTACTTGCATAGCTGACATTATTCTATAATTTGTGCACGTCAATTTGCACACTAGTTGGAAATTTAGGCACAAATTTCTAGAATTAGAGGGGTTAAGCAAAGCAGGTCCTAACTGTGTTTTTGACTGTTCACAATGGTAGAGCACTCTTAAGGTCTGAATGCAGTGGTGGTGTGCTCACCGGAAGTCACCAACATCGCAAAAGCAATTCACAGGCTTTTCCTGACTCTTCCTACTGGTAGTATGTACGTCATCAGTATTCAGAGTATTCTAGTGGTGGAAATCTGGATTATAATATCTTTCCAGCTTTTGGAAAATATCAATTTAGCAACCCAGAACATTTAGATCCTACTTTAACAAAAGCAATTATCACCATTATGTTGATATTTTAGAATTTATCGATGAAAATGACATGGTATTAAACAATGCCCCATATTTTTCAGCATTCAATGGAAACCTGATGGCATAATCTAAAAGCCAATTAGTAGGGACATGTATTTTTAGAATTTTTGTTATACGGTTTTTTCCTCTATTTCTTTATGAGTTCCTTGGGGTGTCCTCGCAGACAGTAAGGTGGCCTGAGACATTCTATATCCCACTGTTAGTGAACAAAGTAACAAATATCACCTACTTACACATTAAAAGTAACTCAAGCAATCCACATCAGTCCTAAATGGATTGTTTTAAAAAATTCTCTTTATTCAGGTCATTGATGCCCTACCAGCCCTACCAGGAAATCTAGCAGTGACCAGAAATAAGGTTATTCAGGCTTCCAGGAAGGAATGGAAGCCAGCCATGGATAAGGATACTGCTATTGCAAAAATATGTTTCTGAGTCTTATAACTCCCAAATCAGGCAGCATGTTTGCAATTACAACATGAGCTGAAAGAAAAATGATGCATGTGGGAAAAAAGAACCCGAATTATAGCTACGTCATGCAAGGTTCCACGTTAGGAGTTACGGACCAAGAAAGGGATCTGGGTGTCTTCGTCGATAACACACTGAAACCTTCTGCTCAGTGTGCTGCTGCGGCTAGGAAAGCGAATACTACTACTTAACATTTCTAGAGCGCTACTAGGGTTACGCAGCACTGTACAATTTAACAAAGAGAGACAGTCCCTGCTCAAAGAGCTTACAATCTAATAGACAAGTGAACGGTCGGTCCGATAGGGACAGTCAAATTGGGGCAGTCTGGATTCACTGAAGGTTAAGGGCTAGGTGCCGAATGCAGCATTGAAGAGGTGGGCTTTAAGCAAAGACTTGAAGACGGGCAGGGAGGGGGCTTGGCATAAGGGCTCAGGAAGGTTGTTCCAAGCAGAGGGTGAGGCGAGGCAGAATGAGTGGAGCCTGGAGTTGGCGGTGGTGGAGAAGGGTACTGAGAGGAGGGATTTATCCTGTGAACGGAGGTTACGGGCTGGAACGTAAGGGGAGATGAGGGTAGAAAGATAGTGAGGGGCAGCAGACTGAGTGCATTTGTAGGTAAGAAGGAGAAGCTTGAATTGAATGCGGTATCTGAATAGAATGTTGGGTATTATTAGGAAAGGTATGGAAAACAGGTGTGAGGATGTTATAATGCCGTTGTATCGCTCCATGGTGCGACCACACCTTGAGTATTGTGTTCAATTCTGGTCGCCGCATCTCAAGAAAGATATAGTGGAACTGGAAAAGGTGCAGCGAAGGGCGACTAAAATGATAGCGGGGATGGGACGACTTCCCTATGAAGAAAGACTAAGGAGGCTAGTGCTTTTCAGCTTGGAGAAGAGACGGCTGAGGGGAGACATGATAGAGGTATATAAAATAATGAGTGGAGTGGAACAGGTGGATGTGAAGCGTCTGTTCACGCTTTCCAAAAATACTAGGACTAGGGGGCATGCGATGAATCTACAGTGTAGTAAATTTAAAACAAATCGGAGAAAATGTTTCTTCACACAATGCATAATTAAACTCTGGAATTCGTTGCCGGAGAAGGTGGTGAAGGCGGTTAGCTTGGCAGAGTTTAAAAAGGGTTTGGATGGTTTCCTAAAGGACAAGTCCATAAACCGCTACTAAATGGACTGGGGAAAAATCCACAATTCCAGGAATAACATGTATAGAATGTTTGTACGTTTGGGAAGCTTGCCAGGTGCCCTTGGCCTGGATTGGCCGCTGTCGTGGATAGGATGCTAGGCTCAATGGACCCTTGGTCTTTTCCCAGTGTGGCATTACTTATGTACTTATGACAAGCAGATAAGTAAGCAGGATTCATCTCTCCAGGTGGTGTCACCAATGGAGACCATCACATTTGGGGTTCAGAGTCCCTGCTCTTTCTACCAAGGAGGGTCTCATGTCAGGAGCAGGGTAGTACAGGAGGGAGAGAGATGAATTAGTTAAGAACAAAGATGAGGAGCAAGAGATAACAGAAAAGGCAGCTGTCTTACTGATTCAGAGACTGGAAAGGAAGGGTTAACATAAGAAACAGTTTGTTCCTCTCTTTTCAGTCTCCTGAGCCCCTGCTGTTCTATCAAGGGAGGAGGGAGAGAAAAAAAAGAAGTGAATACAGAAAATACCATCTGACAATATTTCCTCAGAGTCTAGACAGGATTCTTTCTGTAGCCTCCCTGGGGCTTCTGTTGGAGACTGAATCCAAGATCTTCTGTTTGCAATGCAGAAACTCTGCCTCCCAGCTCCAGTCCTTCCCCTGAGCCACCACCTTGTAGCAGTAGTCCAACAAGCAAATCCTGCAATAACAAGTCTTCAGAGTCTCCATCATAGCCACTGTGAGGGGAGGGCAGGGGGGACAAAATTCCCCGGGCCTGGGCTTCCAGGGGGGGCCCAGCGCCGCAGTCCCACCCGCCCTCCGTCGTTGACCATCTGCCACCGGGCCGGGCCCCCTAAATTGAAATCACAGTGCCTCTCACCTCTGTGTGAAAGCGCTGCAGGCAGCAGCAGATCACCTCCCTTCGGGCCTCCTTCCCTCCCTGTGTCCTGCCCTCGTCTGACGTAACTTCCGCGAGGGCGGGACACAAGGAGGGAAGGAGGGCTGAAGGGAGGCAATCTGCTGCCCTGCTGCAGGCCTCCTTCCCTCCCTGTGTCCTGCCCTCATCTGATGTAACTTCCGCGAGGGCGGGACACAAGGAGGGAAGGAGGGCTAAAGGGAGGCAATCTGCTGCCCTGCTGCCTGCAGCGCTTTCACACGGAGGTGAGGTGCTATGATTTCAATGCAGGGGGCCCGGCCCCGTGGCGGACAGAGGGGGGCAGGTGGGGAGGGAGCGGCGGCGACCTCGGGAGGGGTGGAGGGGGAGCGGCGACGGGGCAGGGCCCCAGGGGCGGCCTTGCCCTGGGCCCAGCCCAGTCTCTCGGCAGGTCTGGTCTCCATCGAGGTTTTCTTCCTCCACCTTTCACTCTTTTTCTTTTAAGTTTATCTTACTGATGTGTTAATTCAGTGCACTGAATCAAACATTATACTTAGAAATTGGTCCTCGTGATATTGCTGCTCTTTCTTTGTCAGCCTATATGCCATGGTGATCTGACCTGGTATGGTGACTTGCCTGAGCGCACCATGGATTACTGTTCAGATGGAAAATATACAAAGCAGATCGTTGATGGATAAAAATGATTTTAATAATAAATTAGAATATGCATACAATAGCCTATTGTATGCATATTCTAATTTATTATTAAAATCATTTTTATCCATCAACGATCTGCTTTGTATATTTTCCATCTTGGAGCTTGCAGATCGTCTGCCCCTTTGTTACTGTTCAGATGTGCATAACATCCACTCTCTATTCTGCATATCAGTGGCGTGCCAAGGGGGGGCGGTGGGGGCAGTCCGCCCCGGGTGCACACCGCTGGGTGGGTGCCGCGCGCCTGTTGGCCGAGTCCGCTCGTTCCCTCCCTGCTGCTCCCTCTGCGCGGAACAGGTTACTTCCTGTTCCGGGACAGAGGGAGCAAGCGGACTCGGAGCCGACAGGCGCGTGGCACTCCCCCCCCCCCCCAGCAGGTAAAAATGCACCCGGGGTGGGGGGTGTCGCGCTGCACCCAGGGGGAGTAATTTCACCGGGGGGGGGGGGGGGGGAGCATCGGCGATCCGCCCCGGGTGTCAGCCAGCCTAGGAACGCCACTCCTGCATATAATTTTTACTCTCATTGTCTGCCTGCCTTAGGGGCTCTTTTACTAAGCCGCGTAGGCACCTATGCGCACCCAACGTGCACCAAATTGGAGTTACCGCATGGCCCTTGCAGTAATTTCAATTTTGGAGTGTGTCCGCTACATGTGTCTGAAAAATATTTTTTATTTTCTGACACATGGCAGCTATGCATGTCAAGTGGAATTTCACGCGCAAAGACCATTACTGTCCAGTTACCGCATGGGACCTTACCACAAGGCTTGCGATAAGATCTCAGACTCAAAATGGGCGCGCAACAATTTTTATTTTGCCGCACCTCCATTTTCAGCAAAAAAAAAAAAAAAGCATTTTTTGTAGGTGCGCTAAAACATAATTCTGTGCGCGCCCAAAACATGCATCTACTCTACCACAGACCATTTTAAAGCACACTTAGTAAAAGGACCCCTTACTGACATGATGATCTGACCTGGCCTGGGGACTTCTGTAGTCTTCTCTCTCTGTAATAATCACGACAGCATTTCATTTCAATAGTAAATCGCTGTAAGCCTTCCAAAATAGGAGTGCTTTCAATAATGTTTCTCATGACCTGTTAAAGACTCCAATTCTAGATCTGTGCCCCCACTTCAGCTCATTCCACCCCAGCTCTTATTACTTGTAGATTCCTGTTCTGGGGCTCTGACTGAGCATAGCTCCTGACTCCTGGGTATTTCCTAGCCCATGTGTGACCCAGTCTGAGCAGCTGTGCCCATAGGAGCCAACTTTTCAAAATGATTGGGGGTGCTGACAATTTTTTTTTTTTTTTACAGGTGGTGCATTTCCCCCCCTCTCCCCCTCCCCTCATTATTCAATATCTCTCTGTGAAACAGCAGTAATAAAAAAGGCAAGTGCATTTTTATAATAACCATTGCTTTCCATAAAACAAAAAGGAGCAAGTTCCCACATTTTTGCTATACAAAAAATTCCACATTTCAGAGTGAAGCAAGCTTACTTTAAATAAAATTATAAACAATAAGTGCTTTTTGGCCTGAAAACAAACCTTGACCGACAACTGCGTGGAGGAGAGGGAAAAGTAGTTACCTTCAGCTTTTTAACATCGTCTGGCTGACTGGCTCTGTTCTGGGCTGGTTCCCTTGCCTGTACCTCTCTGGCTCGCTCTCTGCCCTTATTCAATATTCCGGGCGGCCTGCAGCGCCAACGCGGTAACGGTAAGCACACACTACCTTCGGTTGATTGGTTCTGGGCTGGGCCTGGCTCCCTTCCCTGTACCTCTCTGGCTCGCTCTCTGCTCTTCAATGTTCTGGGCTGCCGGCAGCGTCAACTCAGTAACGGTAAGCACAAACTACCTTCGGCTGACTGGCTCTATTCTGGGCTGGGCCTGGCTCCCTTCCCTGTACCTCTCTGGCTCGCTCTCTGCCCTTCTTCAATGTTCCGGACCGCCGGCAACATCAACGCGGTAAGCACACACTACCTTCAGCGACTCCGGAAGCTCTCCCTCTGTTGCAGCATCCCGCCTATGCGGGACAGGACACTGCAACAGAGGGAAAGCTTCCGGGCCACTGAAGGCATTGTGCTTACTGCACTGACACTGCTGGCGGCCCGGAACATTGAAGGACAGTGGACAGTGTCAGTGGCGATCCTAGGTCGTCTGCCACCCGGGGTGGACCGCCGCTGCGCATTCCCCCCCCCTGGGTGCAGCAGCATATGCCCCCCCAGGATGCAGCACGACACCCCCCCCCCCCCCCCGGCTTAATGACACTCCCCTCCCCGGCGCATCAAGACCCCCCACCCCCACCCCCCGGGTGCATTCTTGGCTGCTGGAGGGTGCAGAGAGCAGCCGCGTGCCTGTCGGCTCCACTGGCTCCCTGCTCCCTCTGCCCCAGAACAGGAAGTAACCTGTTCCGGGGCAGAGGGAAGGGAACCAGCAGAGCCGACAGGCGCGCGGCTGCTCTCTGCACCTTCCAGCAGCGTGCACCCAGGGTGGACCGCCTCCACTGCCCCGCCCTTCCTATGCCACTGGACAGCGGTGCAGGGCAGGGAGCGGGAAGGACAGGCCCTTTATACCCACGCGCCCCTGCCTCAATTTATTGGGGGTGGTTGAGCACCCACAGAGTTGGCGCCTATGGCTGTGAGCCTACAATTCAGTCATGTTCCAAGCCCTGTAAGTACCCTACAGTAATAGCTTGAAACTAGCTACATTTAGCCATCTAACTTCTCAAGGCAGCCAAAATTAGGCTGGACTTGGGGAAAATCCACTGTTTATTTCTAGGATAAGCAGCATAAAATGTATTGCACTGTTTTGGGATCTTGCCAGCTATTTGTGACCTGGATTGGCCACAGTTTCAAGGCAGGTGTAACTTTCTATGAGTAGGATACATATACCTTATAACTCTACTCCTGCTCTGCCCAAGCTTTGTCCTGGCAAGGCCTACTCACGGTCAATATAAAAGTGTGAGAGCTCGTGCTAGCATGAGTAATTGTACATGTTTATTGCCACATTCTAGTCCCTCTCTAGGCTAGTTCCCTGGGTCGGAGCATAGCAAATAACTTTCCTTTCCCATAGATGAAGCAGGACACTGGTATACTACTTGTGTGTGCTCCACCATGATCTTCTAATTAACAACTTTCAGAACCACCATGCTCCTCCCTTGCACTACTCAATCCAAAGGACATGTTCCACACAGGTAATAAAGTTCCCTAACCACAGCTGTTCTAACCCTCCACAATGCAGACTAAAACTATGGGGGTTTTACTGCAAAAATTTCAGCTCCTTGCACAATTTACTGTTACTGCTGTAATTGTCCATTGCCTATGTTTCATTTATTCTTTTCGTACACAGGCTTGAGTGAATGTCATCAAAATAAACCCTAATAAATAAATGAATATATAAGCAAAATTACAAACACAGTGCCTGATTCTCCATTGTACAGACTACAGAGCTTTAATATGCCAACTGATATCATCTGTCAGTTCCTTAACTGCAGCTGTTGGCTTCTCTGTCTCTGCATAGCACACAATCTAACCCTGATGGTAGTCTGATCAGGAGGTTATTTTGCACTGGGCTCTTAGTCAATAACATTCCCAGCGCATATCCAACCCTCAGGATCTTGCCCAACAAACACACATTGTCATCTTGTCAGCTTCCCCAAACTCTGACAGTTTCTTAATTCCTTAGCAACACCACAGCACTTTCTCCAGCACGCTCCTACCTCTATTCACCAGTCTGAGAATTAAAACAATGCATTCTACCTCTCTGGTTTTTCCCCCAAACCATCTTGAAGCTTCTTCCCTCTCTCTGCTGCCTTTCTTTCTGTAGCTCCAATCAGTCTGGTGTTTCAGCTGTCTTCAATTGCTCAGCTGCCTGAGGAGGTCTTTTACTAAAGATTAGCTCCAGTTATCTGCAGCAGGGCCCATTTTATTCCTAAGGGCCCTGCAGCAGATAACTCAAGCTATCTTTAGTAAAAGACCACCTGAATCTCTCTTCTAAACCCAGACTGCCTGTTTCAATATTTAGTACTATTTAGTACAAAGACAAGGGGACACTCAATGAAATTACATGGAAATACTTTTAAAGCAAATAAGAGGAAATATTTTTTTCACTCAAAGATTAGTTAAACTCTGGAGCTTGCTGCAGGAGGATGCGGTAACAGTGGTAAGCATATCTGGATTTAAAAAAAGGCTTGGACAAGTTCCTGGTGGAAAAGTCCATAGTCTGTTATTGAGATGGACAAGGGGGAAGCCACTGCTTGCCCCAGGATTGGTAGCATGGAATGTTGCTACTATTTGGGTTTCTGCCAGGTACTTTTGACCTGGATTGGCCACTGTTGGAAACAGGATACTGGGCTAGATGGACCATTGGTCTGACCCATTATGGCTATTCTTATGTTCAGTTCCTTTCGGAGCTCTCTTGTACCCTCTGGAGCTCCCTCTAGCATGAAACTGATGTATATACTGGACACGCTGCCCAGTGTGCCACAGTACATATCCACACAATTTTATGACAAACAGGCAAAACATGCTATACGTATGAAAATACTGTATAAAATTACCCTATAGCATATAGGGTATTTTTATGCACATAGATATTCCTTGGAGTAGAGAATAAGCAGAGCAGAGGTGGGTTTGACACACATGTACTTTAAAAAAATATATATTCATGCTTTAAATATGCAGAGACAGGTTTACCGCCTATTCATTGAATTTATTACCTGCCAACTGCTTCAAAGTTATCACAGGATCTGGATCAGGAGGATCCAACAAGGGTAAAAATAACTTTGGATAATCTAGATGTCATGTAACTGCTGTTCTGGAAACATCTCAAGAAGTTTCTTACAGAAGGACTTTATTCGTCTCCTTTGTATTTTTGTAAGATTAAGAGACTGTACTGAGCCTTCATTTTAGATCTGCTGAGATGACGTTCTTAGGTGACAGAGTTCAAATATTTCCTGACGTATCTCGCTGGATGCACTAAAGAAGGAAAAAAGTTTTACTTTTGAAACAAGAAGTTGTGCCTTTTTCTAGATGGACTCCTTTTCTTTTGTGGCATTTTTCTTGTTTATAATATCTGCTTCCTCAGTTACTGGACTATTAGCCTACTATTATTTCTTTGAATGAATATATATATATATATATATATATATATATATATATATATATATATATATATACACAGTGCACTCCATTTAAGTGCACGTCGGATAAGTCCTTGCTCTGTTTAACTGCATGCCGTACTTCGGTTTGGCACCATCCATTTCTATGGGGACAAACTTCGTTTTAGTGCACCACTGATAAGTGCAAGATTCGCTTATATGCATGGTTCAAGACCGCTCCTCTGCAGGAAAGGCTCCGCATAAGCACGCGCATGGAATATGGAAGCCGATTGGTGTGTGACAACCAACAAGATTTCAAATTTACTGCCTCTTTAACTGCCACAGGCAGAATAAGCGAAAGAATGTTGTTAGGGTGTACACCAGGGTCGTCGCCGCGGTGGAACTGTAAGACTTTAACACTGGCTGAACGAATAGAAGTTCTTAAAAAATTAGAAAACAAACAAAGTCAAGCATCTATTGCTAAAGAATATGGTGTCAATCCCAGTCAAATTTCACGTGTCTTGAAGCAGAAAGGCCAGCTTCTGGAAGACTGGCAAAACAACACAAATCCACAACGGAAACGAAAATGATCAATACCCAGTGGATCGAACCTGGTCAAATTTCGCCCTCCTCACCATCGACACTGTCACCCAAGCGATTAACAAATATTCCAACAGTCACTGCCAATTGGATACCTGCCCTAACTACCTAATAAAATCCTCCCCCCACCGCTTCATAACAGACCTCACATCCCATTTAAATTTCATGCTTCAACAAGGTATTTTCCCAAAAGAAAAAGGAAACATTCTACTCACCCCAATACCAAAAGACACCAAGAAAAAATCAAATGACATTACCAACTACCGACCAGTAGCATCTATCCCACTGGTAGTCAAACTAATAGAAGGTTTGGTAACCAAACAATTATACCATTACATAAACAAATTCACAATACTACATGGATCTCAATCAGGTTTCTGCCCCCTACACAGCACCAAAACAGTACTACTTACCCTCCTAACCAAATTCAAGTAGGAAATAGCAATAGGTAAAAGTATACTTCTCCTTCAATTCGACATGTCCACTGCGTTCGACATGGTCAACCACAAGATATTACTAAGACTCCTAGACTACTTCGGAATTGGCAGAAACACACTCCTAACCAACAGAACATATCAAGTGAAATCTAACACTAATATCATCACCGTGGAAACCAAACTGTGGAGTACCACAAGGATCACCATTATCACCAATCCTTTTAAACCTCATGATGACGCCAGTAGCCAAGGCCCTATCCACTCAAGGCCTCAACCCATTCATTTATGCAGATGACGTCACAATATATATCCCATACAAACAAGATCTGTCAGAAATCAACAACAAAATCAAGCTCAGCTTGAACATCATGGACTCATGGGCAAATGCATTCCAATTAAAACTCAACACAGAAAAAAAACACACTGTCTCATCATCTCCTCCCAACACAACACATACAAACCCAAAAACCTAAGCATCCCAGGTCACACCTTCCCCATCTCAGACAACCTAAAAATTCTTGGAATAACAATCGGCCGAAACCTCACTCTAGAGAACCAAACGAAATCTACCATAAAGAAAATGTTTCACTCAATGTGGAAATCAAACACGTGAAACCATTCTTCCCGAGGGCTATATTTCGCAACCTGATACAATCAATGGTACTAAACCACGCAGATTAGTGCAATGGAATTTATGCGGGATGCAAAGAACAAATTATAAAGAAACTTCAGACCGCCCAGAACACAGCAGCCAGACTTATATTTGGAAAAAACACTCTATGATAGCGCCAAACCCCTCCGAGAAAAACTGCACTGGCTCCCAATCAAAGAACACATTGCTTTTAAGGTCTGCACCATGGTTCATAAAATTATATACGGCGAAGCCCCGGGATACATGACAGACCTCATAGACCTACCAACCAGAAACACAACAAGATCAGCACGAACTTACCTAAATCTCCACTACCCAAGTACTAAAGGACTCAAATACAAATCAACTTATGCATCCAGCTTTTCTTAGTTAAGCGCACAACTATAGAATGCTCTGCCAAAGATAATAAAAACAACGAACGACCACATAAGTTTCCGGAAAGAACTAAAAACAAACCTCTTCAAAAAGGCATACCCCACCGATCCAACATAAAAACTTAAGTTCCTGCGACACTGCAAACCCAAAGACTGTAATGGACATACCTTAACCCTCATTCCCCCCTCCCTAACTTCCCCAATGTATCTACCAAACACAAACCTTCTTTGACCACAATGACACCTGTATTTATTCATACCACAACTGGCGAACGCCGTTGCGGTACCATGTAAGCCACAGTGAGCCTGCAAATAGGTGGGAAAATGTGGGATACAAATGAAACAAATAAAAATAATAATAATTCAGTCATTTTATTCTTTATAATAGTTTCCACTATTTTGCCTGGCACTAAAGTCAGGCTTACCGGCCTGTAATTTCCCAGATCACCACTGGAACAACATAAGTACATAAGTAATGCCATACTGGGAAAAGACCAAGGGTCCATCGAGCCCAGCATCCTGTCCACGACAGCGGCCAATCCAGGCCAAGGGCACCTGGCAAGCTTCCCAAACGTACAAACATTCTATACATGTTATTCCTGGAATTTTGGAGTTTTCCAAGTCCGTTTAGTAGCGGTTTATGGACTTGTCCTTTAGGAAACCGTCCAACCCCTTTTTAAACTCTGCTAAGCTAACCACCTTCACCACTTTCTCCGGCAACGAATTCCAGAGTTTAATTACACGTTGGGTGAAGAAAAATTTTCTCCGATTTGTTTTAAATTTACTACACTGTAGTTTCATCGCATGCCCCCTAGTATTTTTGGAAAGCGTGAACAGATGCTTCACATCCACCTGTTCCACTCCACTCATTATTTTATATACCTCTATCATGTCTCTCCTCAGCCGTCTCTTCTCCAAGCTGTATAGCCCTAGCCTCCTTAGTCTTTCTTCATAAGGAAGTCGTCCCATCCCCGCTATCATTTTAGTCGCCCTTCGCTGCACCTTTTCCAATTCTACTATATCTTTCTTGAGATGCGGCGACCAGAATTGAACACAATACTCAAGGTGCGGTCGCACCATGGAGCGATACAACGGCATTATAACATCCTCACACCTGTTTTCCATACCTTGGATGATATGGAGTCAAGAAAGATGCTAAACAGGGTGGCAACATAAGTAATAAGCATTGTGAATCAAGAGTAACATCTTACAACAGATCCTAAAGGTAAATGGGAGCCAATGCTGCTCATACAAGAGCAGGGAGCCACTGTCATATTTTGTGGCATTATATGGAAGCTTCACTGCAGTATTCTTCCAAGTGAATTCCATTTGCCACAACCTCCGTCACCTGTCAATCAACCCATTTCTGGGCCAGTTAATCACTTTAATGGGCAGTTCAAGCAATGGCTAGATGGAAGAACTCGAATTTGAATGTAGTTGTTGCTCAGGTGGTATGCAACATATTTACCACCTCTCTTCAGGGAAAACAAATGTAATACTGTTCAGCAAATGAAGTAAATGGCTAAATTTAAAACTATGTCTGATCTTCAAGGCCCTGAAAGGAAATTGTCCTGAGTATCTGAAGAATAGGATGATCCTCCACGCACCACCAAGAACACTAAGGTCCTCCCAAGGACTTTGACTAACCACACCCTCTCCACAAGACATTACACGATGTGAGACCCGTAAGCGAGCCTTCTCCAGAGTAGCCCCCACACGCTGGAACACACGCCCTGAAAGTCTCCGCTTTGCAAAGGACTATCTGTACTTCAGGAAGCAGGTGAAAGCTTGGCTCTTCAACCAGACCTTTAATGGAAGAAGTAACTAACTTGTTAGTCTCACTCACACACACAAGGAGTGACACGGGTGCACATACTGTAGCGGGACATGTTTATCCACTCCTACCCTAGCTGAGATAATATTTAACCATCTCTCTGACCTCATGCGCAACTTTCTTCAAATCAGTCACCTTACTTTCTAATTCCTCTTACTCTCTTATCTACCTACCCTTCACTATCAATTAAAATGTTCCATTACGTATTGTGTTGACATTGTAAGTAGTATACTATGCCATACTTTGTATTGTAATTTGAATATTTTTACTGCTGTAAATGCCTATTGTTCAAGTTTGATCTATTCTTACTGTACACTGCATTGAGTGAATTCCTTCAAAAAGACGGTAAATAAATCCTAATAAATAAATAAAACAGGAAGGATGAGGACCTGGATTTAGAGACAGGTAGGGCTGGAAGTCTAATAGTATGTTGTTTCCAACTCCAACTGCCAACAGACATTACCAGACTTTTTTGTTTATGACCACAGACAAACTTGTTGGGGGGGGGGGGGGGGGGAGAGGGGGTCAATGTAGTAAAGTGCACTCGGCTTTGTGCCGAAATTAGTTTGGCTGTGGTATGCACTCGATCTGTAGCCCCTCCCTACCTCTCTACCCTCATCTCCCCTTACGTTCCTACCCGTAACCTCCGCTCTCAAGACAAATCCCTCCTTTCAGTACCCTTCTCCACCACCGCCAACTCCAGGCTCCACCCTTTCTGCCTCGCCTCACCCCATGCGTGGAATAATCTCCCTGAGCACATACGCCAAGCCCCTTCCCTGCCCATCTTCAAATCCCTGCTAAAAGCCCATCTCTTCAATGTCGCCTTTGGCACCTAACCACTACTCAAGAAATCTAGACTACCCCAACTTGTCATTTCGTCCTTTAGATTGTAAGCTCTCTTGAGCAGGGACTGCCCCTTTTTTGTTAAATTGTACAGCGCTGCATAACCCTAGTAGCGCTATAGAAATGTCAAGTAGTAGTAGTAGTAGTGGTGTGTGATTGTGTGTGCTCCCTAAAGAGAAAGAAATGTTCGCACAGGGAGCAAGGCAGGCATTAATGCATAACACATTTAAATCTATGCTAATGAAGCTATTAGCTATTCTGCACAGATGCAGAGACGTGCACAGAAAACAAGAAGGCTGACCACAACATGGGGGTTTTAACGTAAGGTCTGAGGAGGCGTAGAAGCTTAACTCATCTTCTGTGGTAGCATTAGTGAGGATTACATGCCTGTTTGTTTCCTTTATTGCTGCAACATTAGGACCTGTGACTTTTTTCTGCCTTCGACGAATAGCATGGTTAAAAAAAAAAAAAAAGTAAAGGTGAGAGAAAATACGCTGAAGGACTAAAGTGTTGGATTGTTGTGGTTATCTTCAGTATAGAAAAGCACTTAAGATATTTCTTGTTGAGAAATTGTATTAATTTGTGGTAACTGAGGTTTTTTTTTTTTTGGGGGGGGGGGAAGTATTGTATAATCTGGTTTAAACATTGTAATTCCTGATGTTTGTTCAGTTTTTTTGTCTGCTGTTTTGCCATAGTCTGGGGAGAAAATAAAGGGAGTGGGTATGGAGGTGAAGGCACATTGTGGAAAGAGTTCATTATGGGAAAGAGATGGTGAGGTTGAAGCCAAGAACAGCCTAACCCTGAAGTGCTGAGGGCCAGGGGCTTTTTTAAATTTAATTTAAATTTTTTTACGGAGGGTTAAATGACTTTCTCAAGATTGTGGGGGTGGGGGGAGGGTAACAGTGAAATTTTAACCACTACTCCTGCACTAGATAAATTTAGCCAGATTTCTCACTGCAGCATATCAGGCCCCCGTGCTTGTGGATGGATTTTCTTTACCACACTGCAACATTATCCCTACTGAAAATGAGATCAGGATGATTTTCGAGAGGGTAAACAGAACTGTTCTCCACCTTTGCATCTTAGACCTGATTGATGAATTGTTAGAGAAGATACCCTTCCTCCAAAAGAATAGACTGAACCAGCCCATAAGTACTGTTTTTGTTAAACACAAACTGAAAAACTACAAAGGAAAATAAAGCTCCAGTGATAACCTGCTAATTATAACATAATTGGATTTTCCTCCTCTGGTTGGATTCATTCCAATAGCTGGTTCTTAAGGCTTCCACCTGTCCTGGGAATAATTTACATGCACAGAGTAGTTGCATGGCGTTCTAGATAAATCAATAAACATTTGTTTTCACCCAAATTAACATGCAAAACTCCTCCAACTGCTGGAAATTAGTTGGTAATTGGAGCAGTGACCTACCCTGCACTGAAAAAAAAATAGCTTTCCAGATTTGTTTTTACATGTCATATTACGCCTTCCCTAATGTATATGGTGAGAAAGAGGCACTTCTGACCTGAATTATTTGGAAAGTCGGCACTCGGTCCTTTCCTTTGTCATTCAGGGGCTCTTTTACTAAGCCGCTTAGGTGCCATGCACGCCCAACGCCTGCCAATTTGGAACTACCATGAGGCTACTGCGTGGCCTGGGTGGTAATTTCATTTCGGATGAGCATCCAGTAGGTGCGCCGGAAATTTTCTCCGGGCGGTAATCAGCATTGTATGCATGCTGACAATCACTGCCCGGTTAACACATGAGACCTTACTGCTAAGTCAATGGATGGCATTAAGGTCTCAGGCCCAAAATAGACACTTGTCAATTTTTATTTTGCCGCACGTCCATTTTCGGCCCCCCCAAAAAGGCCTTTTTTGCAGGTACGCTGAAAAATGAACCTGCGCACATCCAATACTACTACTTCTTATCATTTCTATAGCGCTACAAGGCATACGCAGCACATACACATAGGCGCCCCGTATAAGAGGCTTGGGGAGGCTAACAGGCTTATTTTCAAAGCACTTTGGGAGGCTAAGTTCCATAGGTTTCTATGGAACTTTGGGAGGCTAAGTGCTTTGAAAATATGCCTCTAAGCCTCCCCAGCCCAACTGTGACCTTCTTTGCCTGCTGCCCTCACCCCGCGACGAGCTGCAGGCTTCCCCGCTCCCCAGGTCGTCCATCCCGTCTGCCCTCAGCTCCCCCCTAGCCCTCGTTTGCTTCCTGCCGCTGCCCTACCTTTAAATATTGTATTTTTCTTCCAGTCGCGGCGCCATTATTAAAAGCAGAAGCAGGCTCGGCTCCAGCCTTCCCTCGCATGGCTCCGCCCTCTTCTGACGTATTTCCTGTTTGCGCGAAGGAGGAGCCATGCGAGGGAAGGCTGGAGCCGAGCCTGCTTCTGCTTTTAATAATGGCGCCGCGACTGGAAGAAAAATGCAATATTTAAAGGTAGGGCATCGGCAGGAAGCAAACGAGGGCTAGGGGGGCGCTGAGGGCAGACAGGATGGACGAGCGGGGGATTGGGAGAGGGCTGGAAGTTAACATTGCTGGATGGCGGGGAGGGCAGGGGGGAGAGGAGGGTTGCTGGACATGGGAGGATGGAGGGGAGGGCAGGGGAGAGAAGAGTTATTGGCTTGATATGGGTGGATGGAGGGAAGGGCAGGGGAGAGGAGAGTTGCTGGCTGGACAAGGGTGGATGGAGGGGAGGGGAGAGGAAGGTTGCTGGACATGGGTGGATGGAGGGGAGGGCAGTGTTTGGAATATGTCCACTTTGAGAATTAGGTGCTCAACATTAAAAGTTTAAATTTATTTACTTATTTATGGCATTTTATCCCACATTAAACATGAATTAGGGTGTTTTGTGGCTCTACATGAGAATTGTGATGATATGATCCCTTGTTTCATATTGTTGACGGTCTGCATTTTCCGTTTGGGTGGTATATTGGTGTATTAGGTTCTGCCCAGTGTAGTAATTATGGTACAGTAAGGTTCTGAGTGTATTTTTGCACAAAGTTGTGCATAGTGTTTTGCAGTTGAGCGATTGTGGTTAGAATATGCTTTGAGCAACCACTTTATTCTTTGACATATGATACATATCTAATATCTAAATTTAATAAAAGGTATTGTGACTTTTATTTTTTTTCTGTGTTATCAGACAATTATGGATTTAAGCCCCACCCCTAACCCCGCCCCCTTTAGCCTCCCCAAACAGTTGGGCCACCGACCGCCTATGGCCATACACCATACACAAAAAGACAATCCCTGCTCAAAGAGCTTACAATCTAGATAAGACAGGTCCAATACACGCATCTACACCAGCACAGGCCACTTTTCAGCACACCTTAGTAAAAGGACCCCTCATTTTTTTTGCCCAAATACTTGCATTGCAACTCAAGGGCTGTACCGAATATTCGTATTTAAATTGACAGGGCCCCACCGAACAGTTCCCCGAATACATTATTGTATTTGGCTGAATAGTGATTTTAATTTGAATACGAATAAGTTGGGGCTCTACTTTGCTACATTCTACTAAAATAAACACTTGATCTCTGATTTCACGTTGCTTCTTTTATAATTTGTTGTGTGAAAGCTCTATGTTCATTATTCAAATTTGGCTGAATAGTATAATATGCTATTTAGTACAGCTCTACTTAAAACAGAACCTCTGTGCTTTTTGCCTGAAATGTGCTGCCTTCCGTGGCAAGGTAAAATTATAGTTTCATTTGTAAAATAGTATTTACACTTAACTCGCACGAAAAAAAACCATTCTATTGTATGCAATTTGTGCATAGAGCAATTACAGAAAGCAATAGAACATTATTATGTCACTACAGTAGCTATTTGGTGGTTTTCTCCGCTGGAATACTATGATAATTTAGCATTGTTTAATTAATGAACAGAATGTGCTATCGTAGGGACTGGTCTGGTAGTTGAGTACTACGTTGAGCTGTGCACTTCTTGTGGAGGGTCCCCAGTTCAGTTCCTGGACTGGGTTTCTACATCTTGGTTGATGTGTTATTCCAAATACTTCAAAGTAGGAACCCTATGAACATAGTAACATAGTAGATGACGGCAGAAAAAGAACTGCACTGTCCATCCAGTCTGCCCAACAAGACAACTCATGTGTGCTACTTTTTGTGTATACCCTACTTTGATTTGTACCTATGATCTTCAGGGCACAGACCGTATAAGTCTGCCCAGCACTATCCCCGCCTCCCACCACCGGCTCTGGCACACACCGTATAAGTCTGCCCAGCACTATCCCTGTCTCCCACCACCGGCTCTGGCACAGACCGTATAAGTCTGCCCCGCACTATCCCCGCCTCCCAACCTCCAGCCCCGCCTCCCACTACCGGCTCTGCTATCCAATCTCGGTTAAGCTCCTGAGGATCCTTTCCTTCTGAACAGGATTCCTTTATGTTTATCCCACACATGTTTGAATTCCATTACCGTTTTCATCTCCACCACCTCCCACGGGAGGGCATTCCAAGCATCCACCACTCTCTCCGTGAAGAAATACTTCCTGACATTTTTCTTGAGTCTGCCCCCCTTCAATCTCATTTCATGTCCTCTCGTTCTACCGCCTTCGTATCTCCGGAAAAGGTTTGTTTGCGGATTAATACCTTTCAAATATTTGAACGTCTGTATCATATCACCCCTGTTTCGCCTTTCCTCCAGGGTATACATGAAGAAAGGCTAAAATAGCTAGGGCTCTTCAGCTTGGAGGCGGCTGAGGGGGAGATATGATAGAGGTATATAAAGTACTGAGTGGAGTGGAACAGGTAGATGTGAATCGCTTGTTTACTCTTTCCAAAGATCCTTAGACTAGGGGGCACACAAAGAAACTGCTAAGTAGTAAATTTAAAACGAATTGGAGAAAATATTTCTTCACTCAACGAATAATTAAACTCTGGAATTCATTGCCAGAAAATGTGATAAAGACAGTTAGCTTAGCAGGATTGAAAAAAGGTTTGGCTAATTTCCTAAAAGAAAAGTCCATAAGCCATTATTAAGATGGATTTGGGGAAAATCCACTGCTTATTTCTAGGAGAAGCAGCATAAAGTCTGTTTTACTGTTCTGGGATCTTGCCATATTCTTGTGACCTGGATTGGCCACTGTTGGAAACAGGATACTGATGGACCTTCGTTCTGTCCCAGTATGGCAATGCTTATGTTCTTATGTTCTGTTTTACTAAGCTGCTATAGGCACTAACATATGCCTAATGTAGCTTAAAATGACATTACCACGTGATGCCCTCAGGTGTCCTGCAGTAACTGCCAAATGTGTGTGTGATAACTATGCACTAATTCTTTTTTTTTTTTTTTTTTGAAGTGGTGTATCAGGTACATAAGTACATAAGTAATGCCATACTGGGAAAAGACCAAGGGTCCATCGAGCCCAGCATCTTGTCCACGACAGCGGCCAATCCAGGCCAAGCGCACCTGGCAAGCTTCCCAAACGTACAAACATTCTATACGTTATTCCTGGGATTTGGGATTTTTCCAAGTCCGTTTAGTAGCGGTTTATGGACTTGTCCTTTAGGAAACCGTCCAACCCCTTTTTAAACTCTGCTAAGCTAACCGCCTTCACCACATTTTCCGGCAATGAATTCCAGAGGTTAATTACACGTTGGGTGAAGAAAAACTTTCTCTGATTTGTTTTAAATTTACTACACTGTAGTTTAATCGAATGCCCCCTAGTCCTAGTATTTTTGGAAAGCGTGAACAGACGCTTCACATCCACCTGTTCCACTCCACTCATTATTTTATATACCTCTATCATGTCTCCCCTCAGCCGTCTCTTCTCCAAGCTGAATAGCCCCAGCCTCCTTAGTCTTTCTTCATAGGGAAGTTGTCCCATCCCCGCTATCATTTTAGTCGCCCTTCGCTGCACCTTTTCCAATTCTACTATATCTTTCTTGAGATGTGGCGACCAGAATTGAACACAATACTCAAGGTGCGGTCGCACCATGGAGCGATACAACGGCATTATAACATCCTCACACCTGTTTTCCATACCTTTCCTAATAATACCCAACATTCTATTCGCTTTCCTAGCCGCAGCAGCACACTGAGCAGAAGGTTTCAGTGTGTTATCGACGATGACACCCAGATCCCTTTCTTGGTCCGTAACTCCTAACGTGGAACCTTGCATGACGTAGCTATAATTCGGGTTCTTTTTTCCCACATGCATCACCTTGCACTTGCTCACATTAAACGTCATCTGCCATTTAGCCGCCCAGTCTCCCAGTCTCGTAAGGTCCTCTTGTAATTTTTCACAATCCTGTCACGAGTTAACGACTTTGAATAACTTTGTGTCATCAGCAAATTTAATTACCTCGCTAGTTACTCCCATCTCTAAATCATTTATAAATATATTAAAAAGCAGCGGTCCTAGCACAGACCCCTGAGGAACCCCACTAACTACCCTTCTCCATTGTGAATACTGCCCATTTAACCCCACTCTCTGTTTCCTATCCTTTAACCAGTTTTTAATCCACAATAGGACATTTCCTCCTATCCCATGACCCTCCAATTTCCTCTGTAGCCTTTCATGAGGTACCTTGTCAAACGCCTTTTGAAAATCCAGATACACAATATCAACCGGCTCCCCTTTGTCCACGTTTGTTTACTCCTTCAAAGAATTGAAGTAAATTGGTCAGGCAAGATTTCCCCACACAAAAGCCGTGCTGACTCGGTCTCAGTAATCCATGTCCTCGGATGTGCTCTGTAATTTTGTTTTTAATAATAGCCTGTACCATTTTCCCCGGCACCGACGTCAGACTCACCGGTCTATAATTTCCCGGATCTCCCCTGGAGCCTTTTTTAAAAATGGGCGTTACATTGGCCACCCTCCAATCTTCTGGTACCACGCTCGATTTTAAGGATAAGTTGCATATCACTAGCAGTAGCTCCGCAAGCTCATTTTTCAGTTCTATCAGTACTCTAGGATGAATACCATCCGGTCTAGGAGATTTGCTACTCTTCAGTTTGCCGAACTGCCCCATTACGTCCTCCAGGTTTACCATGAAGTCAGTAAGTTTCTCCGACACCGGTATCCCACCCAAATCTTCCTCGGTGAAGACCGAAGCAAAGAATTCATTCAGTCTCTCCACTACGTCTCTGTCTTCCTTGATCGCCCCTTTTACCCCTCGGTCATCCAGCGGCCCAACCGATTCTTTTGCCGGTTTCCTGCTTTTAATATACCGAAAAATTTTTTACTATGTTTTTTTGCCTCTAATGCTATCTTTTTTTCGTAATCCCTCTTGGCCTTCTTTATCTGCGCCTTGCATTTGCTTTGACACTCCTTATGCTGCTTCTTGTTATTTTCAGACGGTTCTTTCTTCCATTTTCTGAAGGCGTTTCTTTTAGCCCTAATAGCTTCCTTCACCTCACTTTTCAACCAGGCCGGCTGTCTTTTGGAGTTCCGTCTTTCTTTTCTAATTCGCGGAATATGTATAGCCTGGGCCTCCAGGATGGTATTTTTGAACAGCGTCCACGCCTGTTGTACAGTTTTTACTCTCTCAGTTGCCCCCCTAAGTTTTCTTTTTACCGTTCTTCTCATTTTATCATAGTCTCCTTTTTTAAAGTTAAACGCTAATGTATTTACTACTACTACTACTACTTAACATTTCTAAAGCGCTACTAGGGTTACGCAGCGCTGTACAATTTAACATGGAAGGACAGTCCCTGCTCGAAGAGCTTACAATCTAAAAAGACAAAGACTATGTGGTGAGGACCATGCTGTATCCCTGGCTTTCTGTATTTGACTTTCTGTGTACAGTTACTTCAAGGTGATAGAGAATGGGTACTTCCGGAGTGGAGGAGTGGCCTAGTGGTTAGAGCACTGGTCTTGCAATCCAGAGGTGGCCGCTTCAAATCCCACTGCTGCTCCTTGTGATCTTGGGCAAGTCACTTAACCCTCCATTGCCTCAGGTACAAACTTAGATTGTGAGCCCTCCTGGGACAGAGAAATATCCAGAGTACCTGAATGTAAGTCACCTTGAGTTACTACTGAAAAAGGTGTGAGCAAAATCTAAAATAATAAAAAAAAATCAGTTAGCACAGGTGCATTACTGCACACTAACTGGTTAGCACACAGGCAGTGACTGAGCTCTTGCTGTCTACAAAATGAGTGGCGGTAAGTTCTCAAAATGGCAACATTAGCATATGCAACCATAAAACCAAATTCCCAGCTCAGCTTGCTAGATCCCCTTATTGATTTTATAGATATATATTTTGATGCACAGTAAACGATGGCACACAAAATCATATTTAAAAAAAGGAGTTTTGAGCCCGATGATAGAAATGAGACATCGGCTAAAGTTGATGCCGGTTGTAACCAAGGATTTTTATCCGAATGGTTTCTGAGGTCTCTTTCTCCTTTAAACAAATTACATTTTAGCTTTGGTTAAGCTTGACGTTAACTAGTGCTTACCATTGTTGGCCATGTTTAAAGCCCAAGATACAGGTTTTGGAAGGAGCCCTGTACATGACTCTGACTTCAGGCCCTTTTTTGAAATGACCGGACTAGGGAGAGCGGATCTCTTAGAATATGGATAATTGCACATAAATGCTCATAGATCCAGAATCCTCATACTGGTTCCAACTGAATTGGAAGAGAAAAGGAAGGAACTGGTAAACCCAAGAAAGCATTATCCTTGATTCGCTCTGCTTGTAAGTAGGTTTGAAAATGAATATGCTCTATAACATTCTGAAATATAGATTGAGAAGAATTTTACTTTAATGTTGTCTAGATAGAGCAAAGAATGCACTCTGTTTGATGCTCAATAATGGGCTTGATGCACTTAGGATGTAATTATTTTTATTCAGTGAAATCACAGAAGGTCTTTCTGCTGGGAATATTTCTACATTGAAATACAATTTAAAATATGGACGAGAGGCTAAAAATACTTGTCCATCCTACAAGCACTTCCAGCACCCACCTCCACGTGATGCAATGGGGGAAAATGGAAAAGGATGAGAAAATGAAAAACCTCTCTTTCATTGTCAAGAAAAATATCCTTTTCACATTTTCCTCCCTTCCTTTCTTTCTACCTGCCTTGTCTCCTTTCCTTCTTGCTCTTTTTTCTTCCAGTTCCTCCTTTTTCATTTCCATCTTTTCCCTGTCCCTTTCAACTCTCTGAATTATCATTCTCCTCTAACTCCTGTTGGACAAAGGTAATATATTTAGGAGGCAGTGCCGAACATTGCATGTCATCCATCACTCAAATGGTTAACAGTAATAACACTGTCCATTTTATCAGTGGATACATTTCAATTTACCTTTATTAAATGTGCTCTAACCACGGACAAACACCATTTCTAATATATTCCTATCTCTGGAACTAATAGAAACTGATATATTGAAAATGAAATCCATTTTCTCCCCCACTGTGGTCTGTTCACTTTCCAGATTTCATTTCATTTACAAGAGTTACTTAAAATGCAAAGGATTTCCAAGATAACCAGAGCAACTTTGTTAAAGACAGCAATACTTTAAGACAAAGCAGGTAAGGAAGATATATAAAATCATTCTCTTTGTCAATCTATAGAGAATATTGAAAAGAGACACTCTTAGGGGCCCTTTAACTAAGGCGCGTAGGCACATATGCATGTCCAACGTGTATCAAATTGGAACTACCACATAGGGTTACCATACATCCGGATTTACCCGGACATGTCCTCTTTTTGAGGACACGTCTGGGTGTCTGGCCGGGTTTTGTCAGTCCGCCCATTTATCCGGATTTCTGGACAAACGGGTGGGCGGGCGGCGGACCTATCCTAGCCTCCCCTTACTTACTATGTACTGCCCTGGTGGTCTAGTGACCTCTTCGAGGCAGGAAAGAGCCCCCTCTTTCCTGCCCGGAGTGCTGCCCTTGCCCTGCATCCTGTTGCTGTGTGACAGTCTCGGGATTCAAAATAGCCGCCGAGAGGTGGCCATTTTGAATCCTGAGACCGTCACAGCAACAGGATGCAGGGCAAGGGCAGTGCTCTGGGCAGGAAAGAGGGGGCACTTTCCTGCCCCAAAGAGGTAACTAGACCACCAGGGCAGTACATAGTAAGTAAGGGGAGGGGAGGTGACGGGGGGAGGGGAATATGTGGATCCGGGGGAGGGGAGGTGACAAGAGAGGGGAGGGGAATATGTGACCCGGGGGGAGGGGAATATGTGACAGGGGGCAGGGTGAGAGCGAGAAAGGACGGGGTGAGGATGCGAAAGGGACATGGTGTGGGCGGGGCAGGGGGCGTGGTGTGGGCGGGGCAGGGGCATGACATGTGCCCTCTTTTTCAGAGGACAAAATATGGTAACCCTACTACCACGTGCCCCGGGTGGTAATTCCATTTTTCTTGTGCTTTTGAAACACACGGTAGAAAATATTTTCTATTTTCTACCGCGTGGCGGTAACTGGGCCGTAATCGTTAGTGTATATGCATTGACGCTTACTGCCTGGTTAGCGCATGAGACCTTACCGCCAAGTTAATGGGTGGCAGTAAGGTCTCAGGCCGAAAATGGACGCGTGCTCATTTTAATTTTGCCACACGTTCATTTTTGGCCACAAAAAAAGGCCTTTTTTCCAGGCATGCTGAAAAATGGACTTGCGTGCTGTGAGAAGGTATGAGGCTGTCCTATACGGTGTAGGCCACTAGAGGGCGCTAGAAGAAGGTGGAGGTCACTAGGACCGGGGAGAGCCCTGGGAGGTCCACAGGTGTAGGAGATTATGGGCTGGGTCCTTGGTAGCTAATTAACCACTTTATACCCCACCGGAGTGGTGAAAGGAAGGGGAGATGAGCTAGCAGCAGAAGAAGAGAGAGCCCCTGAAAGATACTGGCTAACCTTATGGACTTGGGGGTGGACTGGGTGTCCAAAGGAGATCAGCAGGCTGAAAGTCCTGGGGTAAGAAGTCCCTAAGGCATTAGAGTTTGACTGTGTGTCTAGAACTGTGTGTTCAAAGAGGGACTGTGTGTCCAAGATGAAAAGACTGTGTGTTCAAAGAGGGACTGTGTGTCCAAGAAGATGAAAAGACTGTGTGTCTAGAACTGTGTGTTCAAAGAGGGACTGTGTGTCCGAAGATGAAAAGACTGGGTGTCTAGAACTGTGTGTTCAAAGAGGGACTGTGTGTCCAAGATGAAAAGACTGTGTGTTCAAAGAGGGACTGTGTGTCCAAGAAGATGAAAAGACTGTGTGTCTAGAACTGTGTGTTCAAAGAGGGACTGTGTGTCCGAAGATGAAAAGACTGGGTGTCTAGAACTGTGTGTTCAAAGTGGGACTGTGTGTCCGAAGTACTAAGAGAAGCAGGCTGCAAAGCCTGGGGTTGAGAGTCCCCAAAGTATTGGTATAGTACTGAGCCCATGTAGATACAACTCTTTTGGGTTTCTACACCTCATGTGCATCACTCTACCCTTCTTAGCATAAAATTTTAACTGCCAAATATGAGAGCATTCTTCTAATCTTTTTAGATCACTTCTTTATGTTGTCCACTCCCTCTAGGGTGTCCACTATGTTGGATATCTTCATGTTGCTCGCAAAAGACAAACTTTCCCTTCTAAATATGTTGAATAGAATCAGGCCCAAAACCGATCCTTGAGGCACTCTGCTACTCAGCTTTCTTTCCGCCACGTGAATTCCATTCACTACCGTCTACCGTCCTCTGATCCTGTCAGTAAACCACTTACAATCCAGTTCACTACTTTCAAGTCCTAACTTCAGCCTGTTCAATTTGTTTAGAAGCCACCTATGAAGAACAGTATCAAAGGCTTTGCTGAAGTTCAAATAGACCACATCTAGCACGTGCCCTCAATCCATTTCTCTCGTCAACCGGTCAAAGAAATCAATCAGATTTGTTTGACATGATTTTCCTTTGGTAAAGCCATGTTGCCTCGGATTTTGTAAGCCATTGGATTCTAGGGATTGTACTATCCATTCCTTCAGCATCAACCCCATAATTTTTCCTACCACCAAAGTGAGCTTTGTTTGTTTTAAGTCATTACATTCATTTCAGCCCCTGGCTGTTAAATAGTGCTTAACTGGCTATCTGGGAATATTCAGTGGAACATAAGGAGAGTTCATGGAAGGGAATACGTAAGTGTGATCACAATAGTGCTAGCCACCTGGTTCAGGACTCCTAATCCATGGCCCCACATCTCAGGCTGGGGAGGGAAAGTTTGACATCCTTGGCTCCTTCAGACTACTACTATAAGTGGTCACATCTACACCCATATATACCCAGTTACACTGGTATTCTGTAAAGGAAAGTAGAATTACCCCCCCCCCCCCCCATACAAATACCTTTGGGTTTTATAAAAAATACATATATATGTACAGCTCCAACTCTGCTTCACCCAAACTATGCCCCCGGAAAGCCTGTGCACAATATGAGCATAAGCATAAGTACGTAAGTACATAAGTATTGCTATACTGGGACAGACTGAAGGTCCATCAAGCCCAGCATCCTGTTTCCAACAGTGGCCAATCCAGGTCACAAATACCTGGCAGAAACTCAAATAGTAGCAACATTCCATGTAGAACCCCAAAGAGTAGCAAGATTCTGGAATCCTAAAGAGTGTCAAGATTCCATGTAGAACCCCAAAGAACAGCAAGATTCCATTCAGAATCCCAAGTACATAAGTGTTGCCATACTGGGACAGACCAAAGGTCCATCAAGCCCAGCATCCTGTTTCCAACAGTGGCCAATCCAGGTCACAAATACCTGGCAGAAACTCAAATAGTAGCAACATTCCATGTAGAACCCCAAAGAGTAGCAAGATTCTGGAATCCTAAAGAGTGTCAAGATTCCATGTAGAACCCCAAAGAACAGCAAGATTCCATTCAGAATCCCAAGTACATAAGTGTTGCCATACTGGGACAGACCAAAGGTCCATCAAGCCCAGCATCCTGTTTCCAACAGTGGCCAATCCAGGTCACAAATACCTGGCAGAAACTCAAATAGTAGCAACATTCCATGTAGAACCCCAAAGAGTAGCAAGATTCTGGAATCCTAAAGAGTGTCAAGATTCCATGTAGAACCCCAAAGAACAGCAAGATTCCATTCAGAATCCCAAGTACATAAGTGTTGCCATACTGGGACAGACCAAAGGTCCATCAAGCCCAGCATCCTGTTTCCAACAGTGGCCAATCCAGGTCACAAATACCTGGCAGAAACTCAAATAGTAGCAACATTCCATGTAGAACCCCAAAGAGTAGCAAGATTCTGGAATCCTAAAGAGTGTCAAGATTCCATGTAGAACCCCAAAGAACAGCAAGATTCCATTCAGAATCCCAAGTACATAAGTGTTGCCATACTGGGACAGACCAAAGGTCCATCAAGCCCAGCATCCTGTTTCCAACAGTGGCCAATCCAGGTCACAAGTACCTGGCAAGATCCCAAAACAGTCCAATACATTTTATGCTGCTTATCCTAGAAATAAATAGTGGATTTTCCCCAAGTCCATCTTAATAATGGTCTATGGACTTCTCCTTTAGGAAGCATCTAAACCTCTTTTAAATCCTGCTAACAGCTTTTACTACATTCTCGGGCAATGAATTCCAGAGTTTAATTACACGTTGAGTGAAGAAATATCTACTCCATTTTTTTTAATTTAGGGAAAGGGAAATGGGACTTGATATACCGCCTTTGAGGTTTTTGCAACTACATTCAAAGCGGTTTACATATATTCAGGTACTTATTTTGTACCAGGGGCAATGGAGGGTTAAGTGACTTGGTCAGAGTCAGAAGGAGCTGCAGGGGGAATTGAATTCAGTTCCCCAGGATCAAAGTCCACTGCACTAACCACTAGGCTACTCCTCCACTCATTCCACCAATAAGAGCCAACCTCATCAGTGATGTCACAATGGCTTGATTGCCCAATACAGTTCCCCAGGATCAAAGTCCACTGCACTAACCACTAGGCTACTCCTCCACTCATTCCACCAATAAGAGCCAACCTCATCAGTGATGTCACAATGGCTTGATTGCCCAATACAGTTCCCCAGGATCAAAGTCCACTGCACTAACCACTAAGCTACTCCTCCACTCATTCCACCAATAAGAGCCAACCTCATCAGTGATGTCACAATGGCTTGACTGCCCGATACTTGGCTCACTTCTGATATTGTGATGTCATAAGGGAAAGGAGAAATGGGACTTGATATACCGCCTTTCTGAGGTTTTTGCAACTACATTCAAAGCGGTTTACATATATTCAGGTACTTGTTTTGTACCAGGGGCAATGGAGGGTTAAGTGACTTGCCCAGAGTCACAAGGAGCTGCAGGGGGAATTGAATTCAGTTCCCCAGGATCAAAGTCCACTGCACTAACCACTAGGCTACTCCTCCACTCATTCCACCAATAAGAGCCAACCTCATCAGTGATGTCACAATGGCTTAAAGTCCATTGCACTAACCATTAGGCTACTCCTCCACTCATTCCACCAATAAGAGCCAACCTCATCAGTGATGTCACAATGGCTTGATTGCCCAATACAGTTCCCCAGGATCAAAGTCCACTGCACTAACCACTAGGCTACTCCTCCACTCATTCCACCAATAAGAGCCAACCTCATCAGTGATGTCACAATGGCTTGATTGCCCAATACAGTTCCCCAGGATCAAAGTCCACTGCACTAACCACTAGGCTACTCCTCCACTCCATTACTTTGTAGTTTCATTGTGTGCCCCCTAGTCCTAGTATTTTTGGAAAGAGTAAACAAGCAATTCATGTCTACCTGTTCCACTCCACTCATTATTTTATAGACCTCTATCATATCTCTCCTCAGCTGTCTTTTCTCCAAGCTGAAGAGTCCTAGCTGCTTTAGCCTTTCCTCATAGGGAGGTCGTCCCATCCCCTTTATCGTTTTTGTCATCCTTCTCTGTACCTTTTCTAATTCCACTTTTATCTTTTTTGAGATGCGGTGACCAGAATTGCACACAGTATTTGAGGTGTGATCGCCCCATGGAGTGATATAAAGGCATTATAACGTCCTCATTTTTGTTTTCCAATGGTTTCATCAACGATGACACCTAGATTCCTTTCCCGGTTGTTGACTCCTAATGTGGAACCTTGCATTACATAGCTATAATTTGGGTTCCTCTTTCCCACAAAGGGTTTTTATAAAATTGCACGTGTATATACTGTGCAATTTTATAAAAACCCTTTTCAAGCAATACCCATTAGCTCATCCCCTACACTTATCTAATCTCACTGTTCCCTACTCCCCTACACGCTTTCTTTGTTCAATTAATGATCACCGTCTGTGTTTCCCCAGCCCCTGATCTACCCAGCTGGAATCAACCCTTCATTGGGCTTTCTTCTTTGTAGCCCCTTTCCTTTGGAATTCTACGCCACTTCCAATTCGTGCAGAACTATCGTTTAAGATGTTTAAATTAGCTCTAAAAACCTGGTTGTTTCACCAGGCATTTGATTCCACCTGAAGCCTCATTATTTTCCACCTTTGTCCCTGCAGTGTCCTCTCTCCCCTCACTGCCCCTTTCTCTATCCCTTATGCTTGACCTATTTCTCGAGGTCTTTGAATCTGTCTACCTTTCTTTTGTTTTGGAATTATACACCACTGTACAATTGGCGGTATAGCAAACTTAAATAAACTATACTCTTTAACTCAGCTCTGCAGCATAGAAAACAAGAGAAGACATTTCCCTTAAAAGCATGTTCTGGTAAGCCAAGAAACTGCATCTCTGTAATGTATTTTATACATACCCACACACCCAAAAACAAATCAAATCCTCACAAAAGCATCTCAGTGACTTGCATTTCTAAATCGTCGATGCTCTCATATCTAATGCATATGGAGTAATCATTCTTGTTTTGAATATCAAAAAAACAGCTTCAGTGCAATGAAGTATGAAATCCCTGCAGAGATGAAATAATCTAACACTGTATGATGAAAGACAGTTCATTTATCAACAATCTCCTCACCCCCACCGCAAAATCCCCTCAAGTCAATGTGACTAATGGTAAACTGTATTCTAGTTTGCTACAGTAAGAATTAGCTCAACATTCCTTTCATGGACCCTCTCCCCAACACCAGGCATTTATCTTTGGATTATTTAAAGCTAGCTATGTGGGACTACACCTGGAGTCAAATTATTAATAAGTACATAAGTAATGCCACACTGGGAAAAGACCAAGGGCCCATCGAGCCCAGCATCTTGTCCACGACAGCAGCCAATCCAGGCCAAGGGCACCTGGTGAGCTTCCCAACGTACAAACATTCTATACATGTTATTCCTGGAATTGTGGATTTTTCCCAAGTCCATTTAGTAGTGGTTTATGGACTTGTCCTTTAAGAAACCATCTAACCCCTTTTTAAACTCTGCTAAGCTAACCACCTTCACCACGTTTTCCGGCAACGAATTCCAAGTTTAATTATGCGTTGGGTGAAGAAAAATTTTCTCCGATTTGTTTTAAATTTACTACATTATTTATGGCCCATATATGAATTTTCTCCATTGAACATTGGCTCCCTCTTGAGGTCAGAATAAATGTTATTTGGTGTTTTGTTTGCTAAATCTCATGGGACCTAAGCATTTGAGTGAAAAAAATAATTACAGACATGCCAAGTCACATGCATTTGCCCCTGTTCTCCAGCTCACATGCTAAAGTACCTTTTTCGCTAGCATTGGCTCTTCTCTTCCCCACCCCCCGTGTGGCATCTCTTCTTCTGCCTTCCTTCCAGTTTGGCAGTTGTCACTTACTCCCTCCCTCCAGCACCCTGGTGTCCTTTAAGCTTGGCTTCCATCCTGGCTGGCTATAGCATTGAAATCAGGATGTCTGTGGGCGGTCTGCAAGGCCTTCCCTCTGTTGGACCCGCCTCCTCCAGAAACAGGAAGTAGAATCAGAGGAGGCAGGACCGGCAGAGGGAAGGCCCCGCTGACTGGCCACAGACAGCCTGCTTTCAACTCTGCAGCTGGCCAGGATGGAAGGCTAGCTTAAAAGACACCAGGGTGCAGGACGGCGGGAGTAAGTAGCAACTGCTGAACCAAGAGGGAAGCGGTAGTCCACTGCAGTGCTCCCTAGGGTGTCCGGTTGGTGTCCTGGCATGTGAGGGGGACCAGTGCACTACAAATTCTGGCTCCTCCCACGACCAAATGCCTTGGATTTGGCTGGGTTTGAGATGGCTGCCATTAGTTTCCATTATCGGCGAAAACCAATGGCAGCCATCTCTAACGCCGGCGATCTCTAAGGGCAGGCCAAATGTTGAGATTTGGCCAGCCCCGACCGTATTATCGAAACAAAAGATGGCCAGCCATCTTGTTTCAATAATACAGTCGGGTACGCTGCTTGACGTGGCCGGCGTTAGAGATGGCCGGCCCCGTTCGATTATGGCCCTCCACATCATCCAACAATCCACAAATAATTATGCCCTTGTTGCAGTTCTCAGAATCGGTTCTTTAGCTGTATATCAGCTTAGTTGGTTAGAAAGTTAGATGACAGAACAACCTGGTTGAAGAATCTTTTGACATTATTCTATTTCTGCATCTTATAGATTCATTATGCAGATAAATATACTGTTGCCTAGGAAAATGATTACCATAATACAGCATAACAGCAAATGCAGAGAGTTATTTCAAATATATTACAAAAATTAGAGTACTTTTTCTTTCTTTCATTACATCTGTTAAATCTGTCATTGGCCATCACTAGATAATTTTTCTGTGCCATTTCATAATAATGATGTTCATTGCCATTCAATGAAATGTCCCATTAAGATTATCAGTTTTTCTTCTAGCTTCACATCTTAGTGATCCCTATCACTTGAGTCACTCACTGAGATTGTCCATTTCCAAGTTATCTGAAAGTTCCCTAGATCACCCAGTTTCTCCAACTCTGTGGAGAAATAAGCTACAGCCATCTGCAAAGAAAGCACTTTCCTGCAAGACGTTGAATGGGAAGAGCAGAAATAACTAGCTGAATTTGAAGGATCCTACAGATCTTATGGATTTCTTTGAGAACAAAATTACCACATCATAATAAAGACTGAAAGTGTGCGCTTTTTGGAAGGCTCCCTAAATTCTTAACTACAAAGAGCTCACTGGATCTATTAGGGGTCAACTCAATTTCGGATTGATAGTATTGATATTTAACTTCAAAGGTAACTAGTTTATAAGGCTTGATGTGGATAGACGGATTAATCTGATCATTCCCTGACTAAGATTCTCACCGCTGTCTATATAAGCAATAACTTTTCATTATACTAACCAAAAGACTTAAGACTTACATTGTCTCCTCTCATGTGCTATTTTAGGGACAAATGAATTATAAATGAGGACCAAATGATAGATCCAGCTATTAATAATATCCACAGGGGACCTGTTGAAACTGAAAGCTGCATCGTTAGCTTAGTTTAAAAAAAAAAACTCATTGTTTTTAAACTTTTCCTAATTTGGACCAACCACCACCAAAAAAAAAAACCTCAGCTGGCAGGGAAATGCTTCTTTTCACCTTGGCAGTCTGCAGCAGGCATGTACTGAAAACAGAGCTTGCGCAGGTGCCAGTATCGTGGAGAGTAGCGTTTTCGTTACCATCAAGGGGAAGTCTTCAGCTGGCTGAGCTTGGGATCCACACTAGCTACCGCTAAACGTGTGCTACTGTTGGGTGGGCCTGAGCCCTAAATGGGTGGGCCTCGGCCCACCCAGGCCCACCTGTGGCTACGCCACTGCCACATGGCCTATCCAGTCTGCCCATCCATGCCGTCTCACATAAGTACATAAGTAATGCCATACTGGGAAAAGACCAAGGGTCCATCGAGCCCAGCATCTTGTCCACGACAGCGGCCAATCCAGGCCAAGGGCACCTGGCAAGCTTCCCAAACGTACAAACATTCTATACATGTTATTCCTGGGATTTTGGATTTTTCCAAGTCCGTTTAGTAGCGGTTTATGGACTTGTCCTTTAGGAAACCATCCAACCCCTTTTTAAACTCTGCTAAGCTAACCGCCTTCACCACATTTTCCGGCAATGAATTCCAGAGTTTAATTACACGTTGGGTGAAGAAAAATTTTCTCCGATTTGTTTTAAATTTACTACACTGTAGTTTAATCGCATGCCCCCTAGTCCTAGTATTTTTGGAGATCCAATGTGCTTGCCCCATGCTTTCTTGAATTCATATACTGTTTTTGACTCCATCACCTCCACCAGGAGGCTGTTCCATGAATCTATCACCCTTTCCTTGAAGATGTGTTTCCTTAGGCTACTCCTGAGGCTGTCTCCTTTTTCCTTCATCCTTTGCCCCTCATTCCAGAGACTCCTTTCAATAGAAAGAGACTTGTCTCCTGTGCATTCATGCATCAACCACTTAAGACAAATTTTATTTAAAAAAAATCTCACCAATGACTAGGGTAGATTTTCACATTGTAGATGGATAATAGGAACATAGTAAATAATAGCATAAAAAGATCAGCATAGCCCTTCTAGTATGCCCAGTAAAATGTCTGTAACCGCCATTCCATGCAGACTACCCCCCCCCCCCCAATCTTTGTGGTTGTAATGCCATTTCATACGGGTTACCTAATACAGGAAACCATTGTACAAAGAAACTTTAAAAAAAAGTCTGAATTATCATATCAGCAACTGTAGCCTATCCAAAACCTAAAACAGATACTCTGACTGCAAAATCTGAGCCTTCCTAGAGTCCAGTGAATGCTGATGTCCCACCAGGATAAATTTCCTAGAGGATTCTGATAATTGAGGACATACCACCACCACAAATTGGCTAAAAACTGAAAAATCTAAATTGAGCAAGCAATTAACCATACAGACTCATGAAGGGCAATTCTAGAACCTAGACACCCACATTCACGCACGTTTTACATGCATAAAGGTTAAGAATATTAGCATTTAATGCATGTATGTATGCACATATCCACATAGGTGCTAGAAATGTGCCTAAGCACTATTCCACAAATACCCACTAACCTTACAGAGTGGGTATTTGCAAGGGCCACATGCACATGAGTGAAGCATAGGTAGGACTCCCACTTGCACACGTAACTTACAAAATACTGAAGTTACACACATCCTTGCTGTATTTAGACTCCTGTACTTTAGCTCTAGGTCTGATGTAACTGTTACCAGGTTGTGCTTGTATTCTATAATGGAACCTAGGCATCATTATAGGTTCTGTTTATAGAATAGGCCCCTGTCTCCCCTGACTTGTTGGTTCCACTTGACGAGGTTCACTGCCAGTAGCTCGTTGACTTCTCCTACTTGATCAGCTGCTTGAGTTATCCAGGGAAGGGCAAGCTCCAGCATTCCATCAAAGCAAGATTCCTACGGTTTGTTCCCAATTATGGATTATCTTGCCCAGAGCTGTTCAAGCCACCCTGATCCGTCTCAGCATCTGGTCTTCCACAGTCCATTTTAGACTGTCTTACCCTTTCCCTTTGACTTCCTATCCTGTTCCTTTTACCCTATCTAATGTAATTGTATTTGATTCCTGTACATTGTAAGCCACTTTGAGTCTGCTTAATGTGGAAAAAAGTGGGGTATAAATGTTCATAAATAAATAAATAAATTCCTTTGAACTACCACATAGTTGAAATAGTCTTTGCAGAGCCGTTTCAGCTTCCCGTGCCTCCACATATAGATGTCATGTATACAGGGGTGTGCTGGTAAATTTTTAACAACAGGCTCTTTCTCCGGACGTAGCCAGCTCTGCAGTTGGAAGGGCCAAGGGTGGCCGGGGGGGGGGGGGGGGGGGGAGCAACACTTGCCTCTCTCTCCTTCCTCCCTTCGTGGCTTACCTTTGCTGGCAGGACTGCCACCACTCCCAATGTCTTGCTCTGAGCAGCATGCTGAAACTTCTCACACATGCTGGAGAAGTCCCAGCCTGCTGCTCAGAGCTGGAAACAAGGAGCGGGGAACAGCAGCAGGGCAGGGCTCAGCATCCCCACCAGCAAAGTAAAAGAGAATTCAGCAGGAGGCCCAAGCCCACATTTTGGGAGCCAGTTGTTAAAGTAGCCATGGAGGGCCCTACTTTAACAACCGGCTCCCAAAATTCTTAAAAACTTAACAACCGGCTCTTGCGAGCCTGTGAGAGCCTGCTCCAGCACACCACTGCATGTATACAACGCTTCTAATTGAGCTCTGTACACTTCAGCCTGGATCTCTACCACAAGTTCTTGCACAGGCCACTGAAATGTTCTATATGCGTTTGGATCCGATGCATCTCTTACCATCAGAGGATGCTGTCCCTGCTGCCTTTTCTGCATTGACACCGCCAACCCCTGTGTGTATTTATAATTATGGAGATGAAAGCATTAGCTCTCTTCCAGGTTATCCAGTTGCTACCAGCTTGACTAATGCCATCACAAGCAACGCAACTAATGAAGAAATCTTCAGCATTTTAAAAGATGTTCCCAATCCTAACCAGGCTGTTGAGGATGTTAAAGGAGAAATAAAACCCTCTGGAATGCACAGCTCTGAGACCACCATCTTCATCTTCATCCTCGGCGCCTTTGTGTCCCGATTCTTCACCAGCCTTTCCAATGTCTCCCGCAGGCCGCGGTCGTCACCTACACTGCCTGTCTCAGGCAGCTGTCACTACCTTCTCAGCTTTTACTGTCCTGTTCGCCTGCTGTAATGAGTCTCAGCGAGTCAAGACCTGATTTTGGACTTTTCCTCCCTTCCTCCTCTTTTGTGCTTTCATTTCCCTGCCTACATATTTATTTTTTTTAAGATTATATTCCCTTCCCTTCCTTCCTTTCTCTGTTCCTTCTACCCCTCAATTCTCATTGTAATTATTCCATTGGTTCATTGTAAGTCGCTTTGGGGCTGCTAAACTGCGGCAAAAGGCGGGGTATAAATGACCAAAATAAATGGAGGCATCCAGTTCTAGAATGGCTTTAGAGTATTCATTGTTCCAAATGTAATTAGCATATTTTCTAAGTCGGTGATTGCCAATGTTGGCTGTCCTAGGTTATCTGGGCAGATCTATCAGGTGATGGTATCAGCTGTGGCTGATGACATCATGGCCTATTTTCTGTGCATGACATACACATCAGACGCAGTTCAGTAAATCAGACTGATATCAAAAACAATTTGCTACTCACTTTGTAAGATTTCCATTCTGATTAACAAAATGTTATTACATCCCCAGCTATTCCATTAAGCAAATTTAAAATGATGAACACAGTAACCTGGTCAAAGAATAATGATATTAAAATATACATTAAATTGAGCTTAAAAGACAAGATGAGGTAGTATCTAGTGAAAGCAAGGCAGATAAAAGCTCTACAGCAGATATTCAAGGGCATTTTATTTGGTCAGGTGCTATTAACTGGATAAGTGCTAGCTAGTGGAATATTTCTTCTGACTGCCTCAGCACCATCTGTATAGGGCTGGGAGAGGATCCATGGAAGTTATCCGGTTAGTGGTGATATTCAGAGCACTAATCTTATCAGATACAATTAGGACAGCACCTTTATCTGGTTATTGGTCTGAATGTCATCACTGACCAGTCAGTGCTGAACAGTATAGTAAGATGATAGTAACATAGTAGATGATGGCAGAGAAAGAGCTGCACGGTCCATCCAGTCTGCCCAAGAAGATAAACTCATATGTGCTACTTTATGTGTATACCTGACCTTGATTTATATCTGCCATTTCAGGGCACAGACTGTAGACGTCTGCCCAGCACTAGCCCCGCCTCCCACCACCAGCTCTGCCACCCAATTTCCGCTAAGCTTCTGAGGAGCCATTCCTTCTGAACAGGATTCCTTTATGTTTATCCCACGCATTTTTTAATTCCGTTACCATTTTCATCTCCACCACCACTCACGGGAGGGCATGCCAAGTCAGTGTGTAGCTAGACACTGAAACAGAAGGACATACTACAGGAGGCTCTGTGGTTGGAGGAAGGGAGGGGAGCAAGGCCTAGCTCCCTTCCCAGCCATGAGGCAGGGCTCTGGGGAGCACTCCTCAGGGCAGGGCCCAGCTCGGGAAACGGCCGGGCCCAGCTATCAGGAGAGACGGAGAAGCAGCTCTCAGCCGAGCCTGGCCCCTGGGAGAAGAGAGCGGAGTCCCCTGGACCGTGGAGCCTCGAGGTCCAGGGGGGACAGTAGACCCAGCACCCCTCCCATGACCCAGCGGTTACCGGGTAAAGAGCATGGGAGGGGGAGGCAGAGGGTGAGGGTCCCGCAGGCCCAGAAAGTGGCAGAACAGAGGATGGAAGAGGGTCAGGAGCTTCAGCCGGTGCTGGACCCGTTGTACAGTGAGGATGAGTGGTCTGAGGAAGAGGAGGAGGAGGGGGTAGGGCAGCTGGGAAGCAGCAGCCCAGATTCTTCAGCCAGAGGTATAGTGGACAGGGTGAGGAAGATTGAGGCCCTGGGGAAGGAGGTGGAAGTGCTGGGGAAAAAACTAAACAGGGCTAGAACCCTGCAGAAGTTGGCCCCAGCAGCACAGAAGAGTCTGTATGGAAAGGAAGAAGCTTGTTTGAGAAAGCAGCTTTGCCTGAAAAGAAAGGTGTTGGACTCCCTGAAGAAGGGCTCTGATAACCCTTTAAGGGAACTCTATATTACCAGGGAAAGATTTCAACCCAGGGCTGTGCCAAACCAGAATCAGCCAGAGGAAACAGGAGAGTTGGTATCTGAGGATTGTTTTACAAAACACCAGGTTGCAGTAGATAATGTGGTGGGGACAAGCAGTCAAGACACTTTACAATTTATGAAGAATCTAGCAACTCAGAACCCTGCAAACCTTACCTTAGAGGCAGCTGCCAGCGAAGAGAGGGAAGGAGTTGAAGAGACCTCAGTTGGTGCTGCAGAGACTATGGCTGAAAACACAATGGAGTTGGAACTCAGTCAGCCTACACATTCTGCTGTCTTTGAAACTGAGGACGGTGACTTGGGGTTTTGGGTTATTTCACAAAAAGTGCCTGCACTACCCAACACTGATGCAGGCAACAGTTTGACAGGGAAGGTGAACACTGGAAAGCAAGCTGGAAAGCATACTGACATTGGGAGTGTGGACACTAATGAACAGCAGGTCTTAGGGCTGCAGACACAGGTGAGCTTAGTTAGCTCCCTGATTGAGGCACCAGGTTTACAGCCACAAGTGGTGGATTCAGCAGTACAACCAGGCTCAGGGAATCCCCAGCACAGAAGGGAAGATGAGATAAACTCTGGCTCTGTAAAAACTGTAAGCAGCCTCACGCAGGACCTGCTGGTGCAGGGAGAACAGAGCTCTCCTCAGAGTGTATCAGCAGTCTCTCTGACAGAAGATATTGCTGGGGGATCTGCAGCCCAGGCAGAGGGAGCTCACTCCCAGGGAAGCATTGGGAAGTTAAGGACTGTTCAGAACTGGTTATAGATTCCAGGGGGCTCAGTTCTCTGGGCACTGACTGTGGGGAGGGGGAGGGGATGATGTTCAGGATATGTTGATTTGTGATGTGAGGGAGGCAGTGGCGTAGCCAGACTGCCAATTTTGGATGGGCCTGAACCCAAAGTGGGTGGGCACAAAATTTTCTCTCTACCCCCCCCTCCCCCAGCAAAATTTAGTCACGCTAATCAGATGCATTTGTCACACAGGGTAAAGTGCTGCTTTTCAGTGCATCAGATTTCAGAAAATTTATTTAATAGCCTTTTCAGTGAGCTTTCAGAGGCCAAAACCTCCTGCCTCAGGTCAGTATAATGCTGTTACGGTATCCTCGCCTGACCTAAGGAAGGAAGTATTGGTCTCTGAAACTTCATTAACACAGGTACCATATTACTTTATCCTAAATTAAAAATAAAATTATTTTCTTTACCTTTCTTGTATGGCCATTTACTTTTTCTCATTGTGTCGCTCCCAGTCTCTAGATTCTGCTTTCCTTCGTTTTCACTTAACTCTTCTGACACGGTTTCCTGGCCATTTCTCATTTTTCTCTCCTTTTTCTTTGCTTTCTTCAATATTTTTCTGCCTCTCTCTCTCTCTGTCCTGATTTAATTCATTCTTACTATCCATTCTTTAATTTCCTTCATCTACTTATGGCTTTTCATCTTTTTCTCACCCTTATTCTCCCCATGCTCCTTCCTCTTATTCTCCAGTCTTTCACTACTCTCCTTTTCCATCCAGCAGCTCTCTTCTTTCTCTCCCCATCCTTCCAGTCTCCCCTCTCTCTCCCCATCCTTCCAGTAGTCTCCTCTTTCTTTCTGCATCCTTCCGTCCAGTGTCACCTCTTTCTCCCTACCCTTCCATCCAGCGTCTTCCCTCTTTCTCTCCCCATCCTTCCATCCATCTATCCTCTCTCCTGATCCTTCCATCTAATGTCTCTCTCCCTCTTTCTAACCAGTGTCTCTGTATCACTCTACCCTTTTCTGTTCAGTGTCCCTTCTCTCTTGTTTTTTTTTTCTCCCCTCCTTTTCCGTTCGTTTTTATCCCTGTTCTATGCTGAAGTGGTACAACAGTCTTTTACACAGATATCTTTCAACTCCGGTTTCCCCTCAAAATTGGTTCCTTAAGCAGGCATCATAATGGTAAAATAACTTATCTTTTCATGCCTCACGCTGCCAAGTCCGTTATACGTGCACCTCTGAGCATGTAAGATTGTACGGACGTATTTCTGCTTTCACTTTTAAAATTATGGCACTGCATCTTAGTCTTACTCTGCATTCTCCTTTATCAGGGCATACTTTTTTCTCCTCTTTTGTGTCATTTTATTAGGACGTTATCTCCCACTCCCCAAAATTCTCTGCTTATACTGCTTTGACTTTTGGGCGTTGCCCTTTATTTCATTTCATCTCCCTTAATCAATAGACGGTCTGATACTGTAATGCTTTCTCATTCTGTCTTTGAGCCATGATTTTCGTACTACAATTGACATCCTGATAGACCTTATTGTGCTACACCATGTGGTTACAAAGTTTTAAAAGGGTATCTTTCCTTCAAACATACATTACTTGACTTTCCCCTTTAAAAACCAGCTTTTTCCTTCTTTGTCTTAGTGTGGTTTCCTGCGATTACATTACAATGCTTCTTAGCACATAAATCCTGTCGTAATCGTCTAGGAAGCCTTAGTCCGGAAGCTAAAAAAATTAACCCTTACTTAACAGAATCAAGCAATATGCTGGTAGTAATGAAATTTAGATTGCCGTTATTTTAAAGACATAGTAAAAGACATTAAAAAAATTATTGCCTTAAGGAAGCTGTCGTATTAAGTTCAGAATTGACAGTTTCAGCTTTCATATGAACACATAATGATTACAGCGGTCTATCTGAGCAATTAAAGTAGCAACGGAGTTAGAATTGTTATACTTCTTCAAACATTAACTCCCTGGTTCCTTATATAATAGTTTCTAAGAACTCCAATATGTTTGATTAGATATATCCTGATTATTTATACCAGCATAAACTTTTTATATGAAAAATTAAACTTCCACGTCAACATTAAATCCTTATAACAATTTTCTGTAAAACTCCTTGATGTTCTGGTTCTTCTTAAACTCTCTACAGGATTACTGCTAAATCATATTAAAAGTTTTACTTTTCAGAAGCAGTCTTTTAACCACAATGTTACCCTCTAGATAAGATTCTCATATGCTTTGGATCTCCGAAACTCTGGTTCTAGTTTCTTGTGCTCTATTTTAATGGTGTACTCGTTTAAAAGAAATATAAGTTACAGCCCCTGCACCGTACTATCGTCTTAGTTTTTTCAGGATGTTTTTTATCTACAGGAAATACTGCACTTCCTCGCTTGCATTGTGGTTTTCGTTCTCCGACTGCATACAGCCTGAACTGGCTTATTTTAAACACTTGTAATAATGAGCTATGTTATAATATTTCTTGATGAATATTTCCACGTCCTGAAAATGACAATCACTTTTAAATAATATGGTTCTATAATGTATTAAATTGTGTAAGTCTTTATAACAAATTTTCTGTTTCTACAGCATTGTAAACCGGGATCCAACACAGACAGTTGATAGAAATTACAGTGGTTTATTGTTACATTAAGAGCTAAATAATCCCTTGTATAACTTATATGATAGTAGAAGTATTATGTACTATATAGAAGCATTTCCTTGCTTTTACCTTAATAGATATGCATATAAAATATGTTTTACCTTTCCGATTGAGAAGATGATGGCTGCGTGCCATGATAATACAGCGTTACTTCACATCTCCAGTTATTTCCTGCTGTTTTTTTATAACCCAACCCACCCTCTCTTTCCTTCTAATGCTGCAGCTGTTCTGTTTGTCATCATTTACACATATCATTCCAATCACTGACTAGTATGTATGTTTTATGCCGAATCATTAGAAGTTCTTGGTGTAAGAATCGCATGTTTTAATTTGTTTTTTCCCTTTTTACCTGTTTATCCACAAAAGCTTCCTCCTTTTCTGAGTGTATGGGTATTAATTTGTCATATTTATAGGTATTAACTTGTCATCTTTACACCACGATTTTGCCGTCCTGTTTCAAAATTTATTGATTTATATGCTTCTCTTATATTTTCCTGTTTAGATGTGACTTCCAACCTATCCGGTACCCGCCCCAAAAGCATTTAATATGTATTTAACTTTATTTCATTTATTCTAGGGCTATAACTCCCGACTACACATGTTATAATGTCTTTGTTAATATACATTTTCTTGCCTTTTGTTGAAATCGGTGTTTCCTTTCACTATTTTTCATTGCTGCATGACTTTGGCATTTTTAGTTCTGGCTAATGTGTTCCAACTAATGACTTTTTTATGACTGTGCCTTACCCGAAGAGCTTACATGTGTTTTTCCCCTTTAAAATAATTTCTTTTGCTTGCTACTTCTGGATTAGGTTTCAGAGGTTCTTTCTAGGAACATGCCATATTTATTATTTCCTATTCCCTTTTTCCCTTTATTTCTTAATATTTTTTCTCTCTCTACTTTATTGTACTAGTGTCATGCAATTAACTTCGATACCGATGTCTGAGACTTACATGCATTGAAGGAGATCCTTCAATGGATGACGGCATCTTATTTATTAGGAGCAGACTTCCATTCCATTTTCGGAGTGGCCTGCTGATTCGGCATTATTGCCCACGTAGGAGTTACCTGTATACATGATCGCTGTGGCAATACAGGGACGCCTAAGGCATTGGTTGAGATTGTATACAGGTTGACTAGGGCATTCAATATTTTTGGATGGTTAGCTTTTACACGAGAAGTTTCCTAACTTTCCAATGTTGTAGTTTGGTTAGTCATATACGAGATGTTTCCTAACCACAAAATTTTGAGTGGGTTGTTGTACACGAGAAGTTCTCAAACTACAGGTCCTTTGGGGTGATTAGACGCACACGAGAAGTTCAAACGCACACGAGAAGTTCAAACGCACACGAGAAGTTCACTAGTCAGCGAAAACCCATTGGACCGCTGCTCTTCGACTCATGACACCTTATTCGCTGGTTTCTTGAGTCCTTTTTGGGAGTGTTTGCAAGGTCCCTTTTTGGGGGCTCTGCCATGTATACGGAATAGTTCTTGGTAGGCTGGGAAACTGGGTTTCTTTACGCCTTTAGAAGCACACTCTGGGGAGTAGTATTTATTAATTTGGGATAGAGTAGTATAAATATATAATAGCTGACACTAATCACCTTCTGCTCTATTTTCTTACACTCTCTTTTCACCTTTGTGACTTTCAATTGCCTGTTTATTTAACTTGCGGCAAAAGCATTGAGCTTTCCGCCAATTCGTAATTTTTATTTTGGGTCCCTTTGTTGGAGCACATTAGCAGATGTGTGAGTATGATTGTGTTATGTCTTTGCATGTTTTACTATCAGAATAATTATTGCATGTTTTGGAACCTGTTAGCACACTATCATTTCTAGGTCTCCCTACTATCCCTGAAGCTGCCTTTTCAACCACTGATCTTGTACCCGGTTGTAGGACTGATCAATATATATATTATTACTCTAGTTCATTTTCTATAGCATATTACAGGTCTAAAGCTTATTTGCAAACCCTTGCTCACTAGGTCCCGTTATTATATATATTGGGTGATGATGTTCACTACCCATTATATCATATCTTCCTCTCCGCACTCAACACCAGATACTGGTGATCTGACATCTATTCAGGTCTCTGGTAAGGACTTTCCGAAACAAACCTTTCTATTTTGCGGTTGACCTCCCTATGCCACCAAGAGTTCGGAAGGGCGTAGTGATCCCGCCAACTGTTCTCTTTCTCAATTGATTTTCTGCACTGGAAATTACATTGCACGAATCGTGAGTATATTTTCATTTATTCTATGTATTACTATTAAGCTTACCGTTGTATACTTTCATGGCCTGTTCGATTATCTCTAATTTAAATGTTTTATTTTACCAAATTTAGGATTAAAATTTTGTCCTCAATACATGTGGGACAATAACTGCTAACATGTGCTGTGCATCTGTAGTTCATTGTCACGTTAGTTGTGATAATCTACGGAGTTAGTGATTTTTAGTTGTATTCATAGTCGGATTTCTATTGGCAATTGTATATTTGGATTTTTTTGTGGAGATAATATTAACAGATAATAGTGATATCGGTGTTTTATAAGACTAGATTTGCTAATACTATTTGACACAACCCAGATATCGGTGTTCTACCATACCAGAGTTCTGGTACCCAATTCATTATGCTGCCTCTTGAAAGAGTGATAAATCACTTCCCAGGAGACTGCATAAACCTTATAAAGTTTTGCCAAATATGGCATTCCTGGAATAAGTTTCAGTCTGGACTCTCGTGGCCCCGTAAGGGCACCTTTAATACCAAAACTCTGCAAAGGTTATTAAACTTTATTTACACATACACACCCGATTCCACCCGTCATCTCCACTATCAGATTCTCAGTAGATGGCTATCGACTATTACTGATCACGTGATCCCAGACACTGTCGATCTGACATCGTTATTGATACCTGATGAGATTAATCTTAATCCACGACCTAGTAGACGGCCCCCTGCAAGAGGCGATTCACCCCTTCCACATAAATTCAATGCTCCTAATTTTAACAATCAGTGCCGGGACTATCGCTCTCAGCCTACTCCCAGCCACCGAGCTGAAGTACAGTGCAACCGTTGTTTCCAATTGGGACATAACGCCATGGAATGTCCATGCCGGCACTTTCCTCATAGTCAATACCGTCAACCTCCTTCAGACTCCCCATCGCTACGTGTCTCTCGGATGCAGATACGACAGCCACAGAGAGACCGCAGGCAACCGAGTGACCTCCCCTCGCTAGATAACCCACATCGCCAAGACTGTAGGAATGATTACCCTGATAATCGTGGCCGCCGCGGCCAACCTCAGCGAGGTCCCCTACGGGGGCCCCCTGACTCCACTAGACAACCTAGAGACTATCGTTCCTGGCCTAGCCCTGATCGCTATCCTGATGTGCTCTGTTATCGCTGCCAACAATACGGTCATTATGCTGCTGAATGTCTTCAGACACAGCCATATAGATTTAGAAAATCGCAGATCCGTCAAAATCCCCCTGAACGGCAGTCATTCCCTTTATGGAACCCGGATCAACACCGTCCGCAGTGACCACAGATTTAGGGATCAATATTACCCACCCCATAATGACTAGGCGTAATCCGAACACGATTTGATTTTGTTGCTCTCAGTTACTCAAAACTACTCGGCTCCTCATTTAGTATCCGGTAACCATTTCTCTGTATATGTGTTGGTTTGATGTTTCTGTTTCCATTACAGGTAACATGTCTTTATTTTATATTTCTCTAGGTTTAATTTCAAGTGTATATTTATGGTACCATACAAATGACCTAACTGAGTCAGTAAGTTATTTATTTGTTTCTATGCATACCTTCCCTGGGGAGTCCTTATCAACTGCAGGGGTGAGCGATCCCCAGAGGATATTCATTTTATGTTTTTTATATGTATACCTGAACTGACTTATTTATGCCATTTTACTTTATACGGGATCCCTTTTTAATAAAAGCTGTGTATTGCACATTTAAAAAAAAAAAAAAAAAAAAAAATGTTTTCTGCTTTAACTGTTATGCTGTTTAAATTGATGTGACATTCACTTCTTTAATTTTTTCCATGAATATAAGTCTTCATTTTTAAAATCTCTTTATGATGTTTGTGATATCTGAAGGCTTTTCATTATTTCCTTGTCCAAGAAAGCAAAATATTAAATAACCATTATCCGATTATATGGAATAAATGCGAGAAATATTCCCTTGAACTGGCCATTTGGGGGAGCATTTTGCGCTGATCATAGATTTTATAGTATTCTTGGACTGAGAATTGGTGAAGCTTTCAGACATAAATTAGGAAAATTATACACTCCACTTTCTGATTCCTTTCTATTCAAAACAGCAACTATTACTCTTTTTATCTCTCTGTCTTTCACTGTGAGTGATTGTGAGAAGAACTGGTGTACATTATTTGTGTGCAGCGGTCCTGGAATTTATGCTTTGTGTATTTAACTAACACCTTGCTTCAACTAATTCTTACCACGTGGTGGCTTTGTCTTAAAGCGATATGCTTCTCCCTACTTCTTTGACTGATTGAAAAAGGTTACTTAAACTCTCTGCACTTTTGAATGTTTTTTTCATTTGTCTTTTTCAAGGAACCTTTTTCTTGCATTGCCATCTGAATATGCCTTGTTACAATTCAGATATATCATATTTTGTTTTATTTTTATTTTTCTTTTAAGCCTATTTTTATCTTACACCCTTCAGGGTGCTTTTTTTTAAATATTTTAATCTTTTTTAATTTTTTTAATTTTTTAAATCTTTTTCATTCTCGATGCTTTGTTTTTTTCCATGCCTCCTTCCTGGACCCCATTTATACTTACGGCCCGCCTCCTAGCAGGATGACTTCATTCAATAAGTTTACCACATAAATTGCACTAATGGTCTGTTTAAGTTTTGCCTTTCCCCAGATGGCTACAGAAATTCCGTTGACGTCCCTCACCGAGGAGACGACTGCTATCAAAGAAGAGCTACCCGATAATGTATCCGATCTGAAGGCTATGTTGCAGCAAAGAATCGCTAAATTAAAAGACAGATGCACAGACCCCAACATTACCTGGTGTGAGAAACGAGACATTATTCAGCGTGAGTTTCGACAGATGCATCAATTGGTCCATGAGCAAAAGAGATAGGCTCTCCACTTGCTGGAGTTACACAAAGCTTTGGCCTCTACCCTTCTAACTCGTAAGTCCTGCTGGCCTCCTGCAGCTGAGGGCTCAACCCTTGGTGAATGGTAGTCATCGTAGGTGAAGATTCCATATCTATTGGCGATAAATGGCGACGCATTGCCCTCCATACATCAATAATTGAACATTTACCATCATCTCTAAATTTTAATTGTTTTTCTCTTTTGTTCCATATACTTTACCATTGTTATTTGATCATGCCTTTGTAATAATTACCAATCTGTCTTGCTATTTATGTAAATTGGCTTTTCATTATTGAACCCTTCTGGGTTCCCTTTTGCATGCCTAGAATAAAGACATGGAAAGATCCCAGTTTGTACACCACAAGTACATCTTCAAGATCTATCCTGGCCCAAATGATGTTAGATCCCCCAAGGTTGTGGCAATGACCTTTACACCTTGCAAACTACTGGACCACAAGTCTTGGGTCCATGTGAAAGATATACGTGTTTACTCAGCCGCAGATGTTACGAGCCTAACCATCTCAAGACCGGCAACTTCCTTCAGCAAGCCAGCCTGAAAATCCAGCCCTGTTAGATCTTCCAGATTCTTCAACGCTTCCACCGCCTCAACCATGATCGATGAAAGAGAATTTAGAACTGATACTTAATTTGAGAACTACTGTTGCTGTTTATGGACATTATAGATTCATATTTTGTTTTATTTTCAGTTTAGCAACAATCCTGTCTAGATATTGAAAAGGTTTTATTTTTATTTTTATTTTCCTATTATTTCCTATTATTTCCTTTATTGTTCTAATTGTTTTTCTAAAAGTTTTCCCGTTATTTCTGTTTATGTAATTTAAAGTGAAAATTGATATTGTTCAGATACAAGGGTAACATCAAACCCTAATACTAGCTAAGATATCATAATGTAGATGTAAACTCTGTTAGTATCAACCTGTTATGCAATTGTTTAACTTTGGTGTAGGCTTACTTGAGCCGCATGTCTTTCTGTAGGTTTGACTAAGCTCCAAGAGGGGTAACGGATATATACAATGCTTCCCATACTTCCAGGTCATACTTGCTATCCACTTATTAGTGCTCATGATTGGATGCCAATGATGAGTACTAGTAAGGTCCAGGAATCCTGACCTATTTTAGGATTCTGAATACCTACAACCTTAAACAGCCTATTAGTATGATCCACCTGAAATTACTATTACCCGCATACCTATATGTCATGAGATTTTGTAAATGAGCTCATGGATTAGTCCCATTCATAAAAACATTTCTCGCTACAGGTTTGAGTAAGTCTCAACCGAAAACTAAACAAATTGTACCAATTGATCTTAAGACTCAGATAATTTGATGGCCTCATAGAATACCTTCTGGAATGGATGGTACCAAGGTACGTTAACCCTGGTGTCACCCTATGGGATAGGGTGAAGAGGGGAATGTTAATATATGGCCTAGCTTTAAGGCTACCACTGGAATATTGCTGGCCAAAGCTATGCAGCCTAAAAACAACTGAAAAAGTACTGACTAGGCCAAACAACAAGTAAGTGATTTAATATTTGAGAATCTGCAAAAAGCAGGTCTGAACAATGAGTCCTGCCACAAATTGGTACAATTTTTAATTCAAATATAGCACCTGTAATGAAAGATCAAATGAATAAAATGGAGCTTATTAGTTTTGGTATACAATGATACAGAGGTAATACAGAGTTCATGAGAAAGGTATGAAAAGTATTGCAGCCGGAAGATGTGAAACTGTTATCTCAACGCTTCCCAAAACATGTTGATAATTAGCAGTAGCTGAGAACGGAAGGAGGTGGGCACATCAGATCGCAGATCGCATGGGAAAGTATGATCTCAGGAAGTGGAGACATATAAGGAGCTAGGTTCCTCACCATTCACTTCTATGGAGAAGATAGAGTATAAAAGAGGGGAGAGTTTGGCTCAGTTTGAGAGTCTCTTCTCCAAGGCTTCAGTCAGACGGCGAAGCCCTGTGCGGTTGAAACCAGAATCTGATGTCTGTATTTGTACCAATTTGAAGACTTGTCTTTGGGTAAGAAATAAAATGTATCTATTTATCTAAACCTATCTCTGTCTCTATTTTTATAGATTCTGTCTTCTCTTTACCTAACATTTAGCCTACAAGGTAGATCATATACAAGTGACACTCAGTCTTTGCAGAAACTTAGACAGATGTTTAATAAGATTTATGTGGGAACATAAATGGTCCAGAATATACCTAGATCCAGAGAAACAGAAAGCAGTAGTTATGGGAATTAGTTTTCAATTACAGCTCCTAATGCCACCCCAGAACAGACCCCCTTATGATTGGGTGACAATGGAGGTTAGAGAAACTATACAGAACCTGTTATATGAAATAAGTACCTTTAGTCACCCGTGTGAAGGAGTCAGAAAGAGGTCTATAAGGAGGGGCGAATAAAAACACTCTCCACATCCTTCCAGTCTCTCACCTTTCTCTGCATCCTTCCAGTCTCTCCCCTTTCTCTCCCCATCCTTCCATTCAGAGTCTCTCTCCCCATCCATCTGTTTTCCCTCTTTCTCTCCCCATCCTTCCATCTGTTTTCTATCTTTTCTCCCCATCCTTCCATGTTTTCTCTCTTTCTCCTCATCCTTCCATATTTTCCCTCATTCTCTGCCATCCTTCCATCTGTTTTCCCTCTTTTCTCCCCATCCTTCCATGTTTTCCCTCTTTCTCCCCATCCTTCCATCTGTTTTCCCTCTTTTTCTCCCCATCCTTCCATGTTTTCCCTCTTTTCTTCGACGAGGCCCGCCCTGCATGCCAGCGCCAGCCCCCATTGCCGGCCACTGCTGCTTTTCCTGTTGAGCCTGCGAGCCAGCAGCCAATGCCTCAGCAGCCAATGCCTCAAGGCTGCCGAGACAGTGCCTGCCGGTGCCGCGCTTTTTTTTTTTTTAAACATTTCTCATCCTACGGTCCTTAGCGCCATTAGCGCTTCTTCATTTTGTAGCGCCGGCCCTGCTGCTCAACAGGAAAAGCAGCAGTGACCGGCAATGGGTGCTGGGGCTGGCGCTGGGCGGGCCTGGGCTGAAATTGGGTGGGCCTGGGCCCACCCAGGCCCACCTGTAGCTACGCCCCTGGAGGGAGGGGGTAAGGGGGAAGGGGCAGAGGGTTTGGGGAACTGTTCTGTTGGTGAAAAGGTTGGTGAAGGGGTTGCTGTTCCAGTTTGTGGAAGGGGGGAGGGGGTTGATGGGGAGATGGTAAGGGAAGGTAAAGGGGGTGGGCAGGATCAGCGGGGGGGGGGGGGGGGAAGGGATCTTCAGGCAAGGAAGGGATAAGCTCAGGGAGAAGGGGAAGTCAGTGGAGGCAGGGTCAGCCCTCCTTTGCAGATGTGGTTAATAGGGAAGGAGGAAGAGGGAAGGGGCAGTTTTCCTTTAGTAGTGACACAGATGCTGGGTTCGGGGGAGGTAGGGGTTATGGGCAACCGCCCAAGAGAAGGAATGTGGTCCAAATCGGGTGGGGGAGGGGGGGAATGCCTTCACGTGATACAGTGTTGAAACTAGTTTTGGGGTTAGGGTTTGTCCCAGAAGACCTCTATGCCTGTATTCATCCAGTTAATCTCCCAGAATACGATGTCAGTTTTCTGACCCAGAGAGGCATGGAGGTCTTCTGGGAAAAGTATGAGGGGGTAAGAGGAAGGGGGGGGTTGGAAATGTTATAGGGTAGTTCCCATCAGTCGGCCAGATCTGGTGCAGGTGACTCTGCTAGTCCGTAACGAGTCCATCGCAGGGGCAGACTTGGCCTTTTGGCTGCAAAGGTATGCCGAGTTGAGGACTCCATTGACCAAGCTCCCGGATCCAAGTAGAGTCTGGGTGGGCGGGGGGGGGGGGGGCTTTGGTTAAACTTCACCAGGTAGGGCAGGTAGTACAACACATTCCTTCAGCGGCTTTTATTGGAAGGGACAGAATCCTGTGTTTTTACAAGGGACAGCCAAGACAATGTTTTCGGTGTGGGTCTTTCCGCCATTTTAGCATGTCCTGCCCAGTACAGCAATGTGCTAAGTGCGGATCGAAAGATCATCCCACCGAAGAGTGTTCTTCGATCAGGTGCAATCTTTGTGGTGGTCTGGGGCATGCCTTCCGGGACTGCCCTAGGGCGTCGCATAATTGGGGGAGGGAAGAGGGGGGGAGGGAAGAGGAGGTGCAGGAGGAGGGGGTGGGGGGAGGAGGGGTTCAGGGTCGGGATCAGGGGGCAAGGGGGGCACAGAGGGAGGTCGTGGAGGTGGGGGTTCCAGAGGCAGCAGCACAGGTGGGGAAACAGGGGCAAGGGCTGGAAGGGGTAGATGAGTGGGCCCAGGTCCAGAAGAAGCAGAGGGGGTGAAGGGGAAGGGTAGAGGGATTTCATGGGGGTCAGGAGAGTGGGCTCGGCAAGAGAGGGAGACAGGAAACCGGTTTCAGGTTTTGGCAGAGGAAGAGGAGGTGGTGGAAGAAGAAGGGGAAGGGGTCGGTGGGGTTGTGGGGGGAGGAAGGAAAGAGGAAATTAGAGGGGGTGGAGGGAGAGGGGGGGGGGTAAGCATAAGAAGAAGGGGGGAAGGTTAGGAGGATGGAGATTAGTGTGGAGGGTGGGGGCAGTTTGGACGGGGAGGGGGGAAGAGGGGGGGCAGGAGAGGGGGAGAAGCTTATGAGGCAATCGGATAGAATTCGAGCTCTACAGGGGAAGGATCACGGGAGTGAGAGACGGAAGGTTCAGGGGGTGGGAGGGGATCAGAAGGGGGAGGGGGGCACATAGAGGAAGGAGGGCGGGGGGGGTTTGTCTTTGTCTGAAGAGGAGGGGGGGTTGGATGAGTCTAAGAAGAAGAAGGGAAGGAAGAAGGGAGGGGGTGGGGAAGGAGGGAGGTTTTGAAGCTGGGGTTAGGGATTGGGCGGAGGAAGAAGTGGTTGAAGAAGAGGTCTGGGCTCTAGGTAGGGGTGATGTGAAGGAAGCAGTTTGGCAGGAAGAGGTTGGGAGACAGTCATCTTTCCCTACATAATGGCAGGTATTTTATTATTTGCCACTCTGAATGTGGCGAGTGTGGCCTCCCAGAGGGCGCAATGTTTGGCCTTTGAGGGCCTCTCCACGATCCAGGCAGACTGTTTCCTAATCCAGGAGACATGCTTGCAAACTATGGAGGCCATCAGGCGTGCGAGGAGGGCCTGGAGATGGGGGCCTTCGGTTTGGGGCTTGGCAGGGGACAGGTATGGGGGGGTAGGGATATTATTTAAAACACATAAGGTACAGATTCAAAGGGTGATGGAATTAGGAGTAGGGAGGTGTTTGGTGGTGGATGTTTTGTGGCACGGGGTGGCTTCCCGGATTATTAATGTTTATGGGCCACAAAGTAAGAGGGAACGTTCACGGTTATTTGGTAAAATTAAACCCTATTTATACACGGCACGTCAGGTGGTTTTGGGGGGGGGGGGATTTTAACACCATTTTAAGGAAACAGGATAGTGGAGGAAGGGCAGCGCAGGTGAGGTATGATGGGATACGGCTAGCTGGGATAATGAAAGGGGCAGGGTTGGTAGATGTGCACCTTGAATTTTCACTAGAGGTGGAGGGTTTCACATTTGCACGGGGACAGTGTAGGAGCAGGATAGACAGATTTTTGGTCCGGGAAGGGGCATGCGTTCGGGGGCCCAGGTTGGTGGACGTGGACTTCTCGGACCATAAACTGGTGTTGGTGGAGGTTGGGGGTTGGGCGGGACATAGGCCGGGGAGGGGGTTATGGCGGCTTAACCTTAAATGGGTTACCGATGAGAAGGTCAAGGAGGAATATCGGGCCTTTTTGGGTGACCAGCTTTCGATCCAGGGTATTTTTCCCTCCATTGGAGAGTGGTGGGAGTTAGTGAAGAGGCGGACGAGGTTTTTTTTCACCCGTCAAGCTCGGAGAGAAGGAAGGGAGAGAACTCGGCCGGGGACTGCCATTAAGAAACGAAGGGACTATCTACTCTCCAATGGAGGGAGAAAGGAGGATATTCTGGATTTGCAGGAGCAACTTGAAAAGGTCCAGTATGATCGATATGCCTCCTTGGTCTATGAACGGAACTTTGGGAAACTGGTCAGCCCAGACCCGTTTATGTGTTGCAAGGAGCGGAGGGAGCATAGGATTGTGGGGGGGTTTAAGGGACATGGGAGGGGTAGTTCAGGTGTCGAAGGAGGGGATTCTAAAGGTGGTGGAACAGCACTTTGCACGATTTTTTTCAGATAAGGAAGTGATGGGTCACTATATTGCGGGGACACCGGGGGTGGGAAGGGGGGCCCGTATCTTCAGGCCCTGTGGCGCCCCTGGTCGCTGGGGGAGGTAGAAGAGGCCATTGGGGCCTTAAGGAGGAAGACAGCACCAGGGCCAGATGGACTCACAACAGAGTACTATCAGGCATTTAAGCACCTTCTGGCCCCAATCCTGCTGCAAGTCTGGGAGGCTGCACGTCAGCAGGGGGTTTTACCCCAATCCCTGACCGAGGCAATTCTTCTGACTAAGGGAAAAGATCCAGAGTCCTTGGCCAACTGGCGTCCGATTGCCCTGCTCAATGGTGATCGGAAGATATTCGCGCATATGCTTCTGAATAGGATGAAGGTGGTGGGGGGTGTTGGCAAGTTCACAGGCCTGTGGGATTAAGGGGAGGGGGGTTCTGGAGGCAGCGGCTTGGGTAAGGGAAGGGGTGGAACATAGTCGGGGGGAAGGAAGACTAATGGTGGCATTAGATCAGGATAAGGCTTTTGACAGGGTACAGTGGGCGTTTCTTTGGCAGGTTTTAGACCACTATGGGTTTCCTAGGGATTGGGTGGCTCAATTACGTTTATTGTACATGAGGGCACGGTGTTTTCCCCTGGTGAACGGTTGGAAAGGGAATAGGTTCGGGGTGCGGCAGGGATGTCCTTTAAGCCCGGTACTTTATGCTTTTGCAATTGATCCCTTTGTTAGGCGGTTAGAGCAGGGAGGGAAGGAGGAACTTCGGGGGGTGGAGGTGTGTACAGGGTCTCAATTAAGGGTGGTGGCTTATGCTGATGATGTCACGGTGTGGGTGGCGGACACAACAGAGGGGGAGAAATTGAAAGGGGTCATTTCTGGGTACTCACAGGCTACAGGGGCTTTGATAAACTTCCAGAAAAGTCAGAGTCTGTGGGTGGGTCCTCCAGGGGGCTCTTTTGATTTGGGAGGGGAGTTTCCGGAGGCCATTAGCAGACTGTGGGTATTAGGGGTATATTTTGAACAGGGGGATTATGCAACCTTTAATTGGCAGCGGTGCATACAGGGAGCTAAGGAAAAGGTTGACAGATGGAAAGGGTGGAGGATGTCCATGACTGACCGGGTTCAGCTGATTAAATCTCACCTGGTGCCTATGTTTTTGTTTGTCAGTTATATTTGTTTGTTGCCAGTGCATTGTTATACCACCCTATATAGTGTTTTTTTTTCAGATGTTGTGGGGGAATCGGCTGAACCCGGTCAAGCGTAACATCACATACTTGGCCCGGGAAGAGGGGGGGGGGGGTAGGGATGGTAAACCCTGTACTTTTCTTTAGCTCCCTGTTTATTCAGTTTAACCTGGGATGGGCACTGGACAGAGATCCGCCAGGATGGGCAGGTAGCGTTCTGTCTTGGTGGGAGAGATTCTGGCTCCCGTGGAAGTTGGGAAGGAGGGTGGGGGTGGTAAGGAAGGGGGCTCCGGATCAGGTTGGGTACTATAGGCCCTTAGTTCGGCTGGTACGAGTTTGGGGAATTTTGGCAGAGGAAATAAAGACAGGGAGGAGGGAGGAGGTATGGGTGGAATGGGTGAGGTCCCAAACATTCTCATCGCCCCTGGTACTGAAGGATGCACCTGGTCCAGTGCTGAGGCAGGGCTTGCGGTTGGTGGCCTCACGGAGGATCCCGCCGAAATATAGAGACATTGCTTGGCTGTCTTTTCACGGGAAATTGTATGTCAGAGGGAATATTAACTACAGGAATGTGCAGGAACGGGATTGCCCAAGGGGGGAGTACGTGGGGAGGGAGGAAACGATGGAACATTTTTTACGGGAATGCCCTTTTACACGAATGGTATGTGGCAGGGTAGCAGCATTATTACACATCCCGAGTTTTAATTCATATTCATATGCAGATTGGGTTTACGGGCGGCAGGGGGGAGGTGGGTGGTTAGATCCGGTGACGGAGTTCCTCATCTCGGTGATACTCCAGTTTAGCCTCTGGATGGCTCGGTGTGGGGTCTCCTTGCACCAGGACTACCGATCAGCCGACAGCGTTAGTTGGGAGGTGGTTCAGGCGATCCAGGGTGTAGCCCAGTGGGAACGGGTGGCGGAGGGGATAGCAAGAACCAATGTTTGGTGGAGGTATGTGCACTTGAAACCTCCATAGAGGGGTTGGACAGTTTATTTTGAATTGGCTTCGAGTTTTATTTGAATTTTATGTTCATTTAATTTCATTTTAGGATGGGTGGGGGTTGACAGTGTAGATAGGTGGATTTAAGGTGGGGGACTTGTTTGTATATATTTGGTTTGGGGTTATATGTTTCTGTATGGCTTTGCGTTTCTTTTTTAATAAAAGAGTTCTCCAAGTATCCACCACTCTCTCTGTGAAAAAAATACTTCCTGACATTTTTCTTGAGTCTGCCCCCCTTCAATCTCATTTCATGTCTTCTAGTTCTACCGCCTTCCCATCTCCGGAAAAGGTTCATTTACGGATTAATAACTTTCAAATATTTGAACATCTGTATCATATCACCCATAGGCGTAGACTGGGGGGGGCGAGGAGGGGCAATGCCGCCGCGCCATTAGTTTAAAAAAAAAAAAACACATGCAGGCACGCGCTCCTCTCCGTCCGCTTAGCTTCCCTGCCCTCTCTGTCTTCGTCCCGCCTTCCTCTGACGTCAGAGGAAGGCGGGACTAAGACAGAGAGGGCAGGGAAGCCAAGCGGACGGAGAGGAGCGTGTCCGTCTACCCCTCTCTCTTCCTCCCTCCCTCCGCCACTGCAGGCAGCAGTCTTTTCCAGCGTTCCTGGCAGCGGTAGCGTTGTACACGCTGCCTTCGGCTCTGCCCTGAAGCCTTCTCTTCAAGTTCCTGTTCCCGCATAGGTGGGAACAGGAACTTGAAGAGAAGGCTTCCGGGGCAGACCGAAGGCAGCGTGTACATCGCTACCGCTGCCAGGAACGCTGAAAAAGCTGAAGACTGTTGCCTGCGCCGGAGGGAGGGAGGAAGAGAGGGGGTAAACGGAGTCACCATCTTGGACCTCGCGGGGGGGGGGCAGTAGAAGGAAGATGGATGGTACTGGGAGGGGTGGGGGAGCAGAGGGAAGGAGCAAGAGATGGTTGGGACTGGGAGGGGTGGGGAGCAGAGGGAAGGACCAGGAGATGGATTGGACTGGGAGGGGTGGGGAGCAGAGGGAAGGAGCAAGAGATGGATGGGACTGGGAGGGGTGGGGAGCAGAGGGATGGACCAGGAGATGGATGGGATTGGGAGAGGTCAGGCACAGCAGAGGGAAGGAGCAGAAGATGGATGGGACTGGGAGGGGTGGGGAGCAGAGGGAAGGAGCAAGAGATGAATGGGACTGGGAGGGGTGGGGAGCAGAGGGAAGGACCAGGAGATGGATTGGACTGGGAGGGGTGGGGAGCAGAGGGAAGGAGCAAGAGATGGATGGGACTGGGAGGGGTGGGGAGCAGAGGGATGGACCAGGAGATGGATGTGATTGGGAGAGGTCAGGCACAGCAGAGGGAAGGAGCAGAAGATGGATGCGACGGAGGGATGGTGAGCAGAGGGAAGGAACAGAAGATGGATGGGACTGGGAGGGGTGGGGAGCAGAGGGAAGGAGCAAGAGATGGATGGGACTGGGAGGGTGGGGAGCAGAGGGAAGCCTACTGGAAAGAAGACACTGCATAAAACAGAAGACACTGGGACCAAAGCGAATAGAAAAACTAAATGATCAGACAACAAAGGTAGATAAAAGTATTTTATTCATAATTTATTAATTGAAATGTGTCAGCTTTTTGAAATGTGCATCTGTGATATTTTGCCTGTAAATTTCAATTCCTTTCTCCATATTAGCATATTCATTTGCATATGTATATATGCAAATGATATGCTAATATGCTCCGCCCATTCTTTGCCCCCCCAAATGAAACAGTCAAACTACGCCTATGATATCACCCCTGTTTCTCCTTTCCTCCAGGGTATACATGTTCAGGTCAGCAAGTCTCTCCTCATACATCTTGTAACGCAAATCCCATACCATTCTTGTAGCTTTTCTTTGCACCGCTTCAATTCTTTTTACATCCTTAGCAAGATACGGCCTCCAAAACTGAACACAATACTCCAGGTGGGCCTCACCAACTACTTATACAGGGGCATTAAAACCTCTTTTCTTCTGCTGGTCACAGCTCTCTCTATACAGCCTAGCAACCTTCTATCTACGGACAGCGCATTGTCACACTGTTTCGTCACCTTCAGATCCTCAGATACTATCACCCCAAGATCCCTCTCCCTGTCTGTACGTATCAGACTCTCACCGCCTAACACATACGTCTCCCGAGGATTTCTACTCCCTAAGTGCATCACTTTGCATTTCTTCGCATTGAATTTTAATTGCCAAACCTTAGACCATTCTTCTAACTTCTGCAGATCCTTTTTCATATTTTCCACTCCCTCCCGGGTGTCCACTCTGTTACAAATCTTAGTATCATTCGCAAAAAGGCAAACTTTACCTTCTAACCCTTCGGCAATGTCACTCACAAATATATTGAATAGAATCAGCCCCAGCACCGATCCCTGAAGCACTCCACTATTCACCTTTCCCTCATCCGAGCGAATTCCATTAACCATCACCCTCTGTCTGTCAACCAGTTCCTAATCCAGTTCACCACATCGGGTCCTATCTTCAGCCTGTCAAGTTTATTCAAGAGCCACCTGTAAGCAGATGCTGGCACTGATTATCTGGTACTTTTTTTTTCCTGGTGGGCAGGCATTTAAAAAAAAAATGCTGTCTGCATGAAGTATTAATGTTGGTCCATAGAAGCAAAAATGAGAGTCTGGTGAATCTTTAGGTTATCAATAGAAATGAAACAAAATAAAACATGGAAAAGAAAATAAGATGATACCTTTTTTATTGGACATAACTTAATACATTTCTTGATTAGCTTTCGAAGGTTGCCCTTCTTCCTCAGATCGGAAATAAGCAAATGTGCTAGCTGACAGTGTATATAAGTGAAAGCATTCAAGCATTACTATGACAGTCTGACAGGGTGGGAGGAGGGGGGTGGGTAGGAGGTATGCATGGGGACATCAAAGCATATCATTGATATTCTAACAGGATGGGTGTGGATAGGTGAGGGGAGGGTGATCAACAGAGAAATACAGCATTATGGTTTATAATGGGCTAGGAACCCCAGATCCTTGTTAAGTCCTTTCTGTTGGGTGATAACCTTAAGAGTGGACTAACACGGCTACCACACTCCTCTACTGGTGAATCTTTAGCAACCCCCTACTAATGATATATTGAGATACAAGCTCTCAAGGACAAGAGAAGACAGAGCTTTCTGAATCCACAGTGATCATTCACGTGATGACTTTGCATATACTGCTTCTCCTATGTTTTCAAATGTATATCATGAATATTAAATGGGGATACTGTGGAACATTGACTAGCTGTGGAGTCATCAAGAAAGGCTGGAAATTCTTGAGGAGAGATTTCAAAGACAAATCTTGAAGTTCACTAAAGACAGGTAGCTACTTAGATGCAATAAAACCAGGAGCGTTGCATGTGCCAAATGCGTCCTGTGCGACACACCCCCAACTGATGTGGTGCACTCGCACCCAGTGGCGTACCAAGGTGGGGGCGGTCCGCCCCGGGTGCACGCCGCTGGGGGGGTGCCGCGCGCCAGTCAGCTTCGTTCATTTCTATGCTCCCTCTGCCCCGGAACAGGAAGTAACCTGTTCCGGGGCAGAAGGAGCATGGAAACGAACTAAGCTGACCGGCGCACGGCACCCCCCCACCCGGGGGAGGGGGTTCTTTCGCCGGGGGGGGGGTGGTCGTGCTGCACCGGGGGGCGGGGCTCATCGCCCCGGGTGTCAGCCCCCCTAGGAATGCCACTGCTCCCACCCCACCTACTTTGGTGACATCAGCACAACGGAAGCTAATGAATGACTTCCCTTGTGCCCTTGGGCCACACATAGGTTACCCTGGTTAAAACAATAACATGTGGTAGTTGTATCTTATGTGTTAAATTGCAATTTTGTGCATTATAATGCCATTAAGTCAGTACAGGAAACATAATAATAATTTGAATAGATAAGGGAAAGGGGAAATGGGACTTGATATACCGCCTTTCTGAGGTTTTTGAGATCAGCATGCAGGTCCCTGAAGTACTGTAGTGGTTAATGCAGTGCACCATGGAGTGGGGGGGGGGGGGGGGGGACACAGGTCCCTATCTCCCTCTACTTGTGGTAGAAACTGTGACCCCTCCCAAAGTCGCCAAAACCCTACTGTATCCACATATAGGTGCCCCATAAGGGCTACTGTAGTGGTGTACAGTGGGGGCAGTAGGTTTTGGGTGGGTTTCGGAGAGCTCAGGGGACAAGATAAGGGAGCAAAGGTGAGATGTGTACCTGGGAGCATTTTTATGAAGTGCCCTCTAGGGTACCCCATTGCTCTTTTGGGATGTCTGGGGACCAGTCTGCTAAAAATGCTGGCTTTTCCTACATCCCAATGGCTTGATTTTCTACATTTTGCACTTATTTGTTTTTTGTTTTTGGTGCGTTTTTGAAAAAAAAAAAAAAAACAACGTCCAAAGCACAAAACCTTGTTGAAAAACAGTATTTTTTGAAAAAAAAAAAAAAGACATTTTTCTTTTTTGAAAATGACCTTCTTTCCTATTCAGATTTTGGACGTTTTTTTACAAAAGGTCCAAAGTCGGAATTGGAAGTCATACTGAAAATGCCCCTCTACGTGTGTCACATTTTAATTATGTATGTTTTATTGTGCTTTGCCTAGAATTTTAAAGATTGTGTGGAATATACTTGAAATAACAAATAAAGTTTCAAAGGATCTACTTATTGATCTTAAAGAAGAAGGGATTGCAGTTCAGTAGAGAAGGTGTAAATGGACCCCCACCATTACCTTTAGCTGTATGTCCTATTCCTAACTGATGAAGCCTTGCTAGCTGGCAGCTGGGATAAATCCTTAATAGGGTAGATCAAAATAACTGGGCAATGTGGATGGGTCAATTTATTTTTATAATTTAATTATCCGTCTTTTCCACATCTGAGCTCAAGGTGAATTAACATTAGGTACATGTTTTATTCATGATTAATTAATTGCTGTTTATCTACTATCATCTACAACGTTGCTTAGGGCTGTGCTGTCATTTGCAAAGGGAGGGAGAAACTGACATTTCTTGGTTTTGTTTTAACACACACACCAGACTTCGGCGGGAGGGGGGTCCAGAGCCCAAGGTGAGGGGGCACATTTTAGCCCCCCCCCCGCCGCTGCCGACACCCCCCCTGCCGACAACCCTCTCGACCCCCCCTCATGCCTCCAACCCTCCCTCGCCGCCGCCGCTGTCGGTTACCTTTGCTGGTGGGGACCCCAACCCCCCCCCCCCCCCCCCCCCCGCCGAGGCCCTCTTCTTCCGGCGCAAGGCTTCATTCTTTTTCTGTGAGTCTGACATCAAGACAAACAGGACAAATAAGGGATAAGGACAAACAATAGCAAGATTCCAGAATCCCAAAGAGTAGCAACATTTTGTGCAGAATTCCAAAGAGTTGCAAGATTCTGTGCAGAATCCCAAAGAGTAGCAAGATTCCAGAATCCCAAAGAGTAGCAAGATTCCGGAATCCCAAAGAGTAGCAACATTCTGTGCAGAATCCCAAAGAGTTGCAAGATTCCAGAATCCCAAAGACTGTTACTACTACTACTACTTATTTCTATAGTGCTATTAGATGTATGTAGCGCTGTACACTGAACATGAAGAGAAAGTCTCTGCTCGACAGAGCTTACAATCTAATCAAGACAAACAGGACAAATAAGGGATAAGGACAAAGAGTAGCAAGATTCCACAATCCCAAAGAGTAGCAACATTTTGTGCAGAATTCCAAAGAGTTGCAAGATTCTGTGCAGAATCCCAAAGAGTTGCAAGATTCCAGAATCCCAAAGACTGTTACTACTACTACTACTTATTTCTATAGTGCTATTAGATGTATGTAGCGCTGTACACTGAACATGAAGAGAAAGTCTCTGCTCGACAGAGCTTACAATCTAATCAAGACAAACAGGACAAATAAGGGATAAGGACAAAGAGTAGCAAGATTCCACAATCCCAAAGAGTAGCAACATTTTGTGCAGAATTCCAAAGAGTTGCAAGATTCTGTGCAGAATCCCAAAGAGTAACAAGATTCCGGAATCCCAAAGAGTAGCAACATTCTGTGCAGAATCCCAAAGAGTTGCAAGATTCCGGAATCCCAAAGACTGTTACTACTACTACTTATTTCTATAGTGCTATTAGATGTATGTAGCGCTGTACACTGAACATGAAGAGAAAGTCTCTGCTCGACAGAGCTTACAATCTAATCAAGACAAACAGGACAAATAAGGGATAAGGACAAAGAGTAGCAAGATTCCAGAATCCCAAAGAGTAGCAACATTTTATGCAGAATTCCAAAGAGTTGCAAGATTCTGTGCAGAATCCCAAAGAGTAGCAAGATTCCAGAATCCCAAAGAGTAGCAACATTCTGTGCAGAATCCCAAAGAGTTGCAAGATTCCGGAATCCCAAAGACTGTTACTACTACTACTACTTATTTCCATAGTGCTATTAGATGTATGTAGCGCTGTACACTGAACATGAAGAGAAAGTCTCTGCTCGACAGAGCTTACAATCTAATCAAGACAAACAGGACAAATAAGGGATAAGGGAATGACGAGGTGGGAATTATAAAACAGGCATGGGTACTAAACAAGTGAATAGGAGTTAGGAGTTTAAAGCAGCCTCAAAAAGGTGGGCTCGTAGCCTAGATTTGAAGACGGCCAGAGCTGGAGCTTGACATACTGATTCAGGAAGTCTATTCCAGGCATATGGTGCAGCAAAATAAAAGGAACGGAGTCTAGAGTTCACAGTGGAGGAGAAGGGTCTGCATCAGGGGTGTTTATTACTAGAAAGATGTGTTTCAATGGTTTCACCAAATTGGTTGAACAAGCTCTCTCCCTCTTACACTTCGGTTAGCTTATTTTCTCTGCTACATAAACATTTATATCAGCCAGTTTAGAAACATAGTCATTTTTCCCCAAATCTGTCACAGAGCCTGGCATCCCTTGACAGCTCTGCTTTTATGGGGGACATCAACCATCGGGGAGATTAAGTGGGTGACCTCTCCTACTCTCTCCAATGAGTCCATCTTCACCCAACAGGGAATCCCCGTTTCGCTGTCGCTGCTTCAGGGGTGGACACGAATGAGCCGGTTCAATATGGATTTTAGCTAAGTAACTGGTGTTTGTCACGTGCCACATATTTGTAAAGGACATTGATATTTAAAATCTGAGACAAATTCGAACCTGTGGAATATTGGTTCATGAGACGTTTGTAGAAGTGAAAGATTGTTAAAACACTGTGGAAACTGATAAAGTGGAGGTTTTTTTTGGCGATATGATGGTGTGCAGTACCTATGCCTTATAGTCAGTTGAGTCTGGTTGGCTGGGTGGCGTTTACTGAAGCCTTTTTTCTCCACTTTTAAATAAGTAAATCTAGATACTGCCTTGCAGAGTCCAAGCGTGTCGTGTACCTAATATACAACACAGTGAGTGTAAAGCAGTTGTGTTGGATTTTCTTATGGATAATAACTTTGTCAATAACATTAAAAAAAACCCCTAAAGACTACAAATCCATCTAGATGGTCCATTGTCTCTATATGCTGGAATAAAAAACTCTACGGAATTTCCAGCTTCATTCTCGTTTCCTCACCACTAAATATCCTTTGCATTTCTTCTGTTCTTTGTTGAATGTGTTACTGATTTTGTCCCAATCATCTCTCCTAGGAGACCATGCCATGCAGTCATCGCCATCCCTGTGAAGAAATTCTCCTGTGTCGACTCTCTTCAAGTCTGACATTATGTCGACACACTTTTAAAACCAGGATACCATGGTACGGTTAATTAAGCCCAAAGTAAACACTGGAGTGGTTTAAATTCATGCTATGGGAGTATTAATATTTTATTTCATCTCCCCACTAGACAATAGTATCTTCAAACAGAATTCCTGTAATTAGATCTAATGAGAGCTCTCGAGTCCACTTAAATAATATTATGCATACTATAAATTACATTATACTAATTACTATGCAATATTTTCCTAGGCACGTTCCATGATGCTCTTTCAGATGTTTTAAATACCTAACTGATAATGAGGTTGGCCCAAGTTCAGTTTCTAATTATCAGTTATCATTGCACATTTCCTTAGGATAAACTGGCATAACAGGACATCTCCAGTCCAGAGAGGTACAGGTTTATCTCAAATGAAAGCACCTGTATACAGTCTCTCCCTTGGCCATGGTGCTTAGGTTGTAGATGAGGGCAAGCCATCTACAATATATGGCAATTTACCAAACAGATATTAATTGGCCCTGTCCCCAGTTTCTGCTGATACGAAAAATCCTCGTAGAAACCAGGCTTTGTGTTCTATGCTACTTGAAGATGCTGTCTTTGGCATTATCATGTAAAAAATGCTTTCTCTGTTTCTTAGATTAATACAGCTTACAAAACCATACAAACCTGTTGCAATGAAGTTATTCATGTCCTCAAAACAATATTTCACTCTAGGGAAAATTATGAAAGAGCAGCTTCATTTTCTGACTATTAAAGCCTTATATATCGTCCTTAAATTCTTACATTAATTCTTATGCCAAGGCCTGACAGGAACTTTCAACAGTATTATCACGTAAGATTTTAGGAAGTGGAAATCAAAATATAAACCCAAGAGGTTCTAGAGTCAGGTTTTCCACTAGAACTGTTGAGCAAAGAGCCATCTGTAAAATAACCATGTGGACATGTAAGTGCTGGCAGCAATATATAAAATCCAGCACTTATACATATAGGTAACAGACTGTGCAACCTGCATCTAAGCGCCACACTGGCACATGTGAGTGCCAGAGTTTACAAAGCTGGACAGCCAAGGGAGCCAATTCAAGGAGCTGAGGGTACAAAGCCACAAATTTTGGATTTTCAGGTGGTTCCAAAGACCAGAGGAAAGCACAATTGCCCCCTCAATCAGGTCTCCAAAACCTGAGTCCAAATGAGCAGTTAGGCTGACATCTAGATGGGAGAAGGTTGTCCTGATGCCCCTCCATACAACCCCATTTCAGGAGCTCTTTCTCATGGCAGCAACCCACACGTAGAAAAAACAGAGAAAAATGAAGGCAGATAATCCAGTCTGCCTACCCATACCATCTCTTCCTCTCTCTTAGAGATCCTATGTACTTGTCCCAAGCTTTCTTGAATTCAGATGCAGTTTTTTTTAATTGAAATTTCAAAATAAACAGTACAAAAAGCACAAAGAAGAAAACAATATAGCCCGCATCATGGGACTGAAAGGAGAAATAAAGCAAACACCTACAGGAAATCAAAATACTCAATATTTTCCCTGGCAATCATTAAGGTGATCTAATATATTACCCACCTATATATACGATCTGACTTCCTTATTTAACAGCAATCTTTCTAACTTCTCAGGCTCAAAAAAAAACATAATATTAGAAAATATAATTAAACATTTGGCAGGAAATTTATAAAGAAAAGTAGAGCTAAGAACTCAGGGATCCTTTTTAAGATTGTAAGCTCCTTGAGCAGGGACTGTCCTTCCATGTTAAATTGTACAGCGCTGCGTAACCCTAGTAGCGCTTTAGAAATGTTAAGTAGTAATGTGTGCTGAAAAATGGGCTACGCTAGTGTAGGCGCGTGTTTTGGGCAAGCGCAGATCCATTTTTCAGTGCATCTGTAAAAAAAGCCTGTTTTAATTTTTACTGAAAATGGACATGCGGCAAAATAAAAATTGTCACCCGTCCATTTTGGGTCTAAGACCTTACCCCCACTCATTGACTTAGCAGTAAGGTCTCACGCATTAACCGTGCGGTAATCATGTACATGTGTAAAATGATAATTACCGCCTGGTTTCCGCACATAGTGGACGCGTGTAAAAAAATGAAATTACCACCCGGGCCACGCAGTAGCTAGGTGGTAACTCCAAATTGACGCACATTGGGTATATATAGAGGGGCATAATCGAACAGGGGGGACCGAAGTATTCATGAGGGCATCCTCGCAGGATGGCCCCACGAAGGGGTGGGGAAACCCATATTATTGAAACAAGATGGGCGTCCATTTTTCGTTTCGATAATACGGTCGGGGACGCCCAAATCTCAACATTTAGGTCAACCTTAGAGATGGTCAACCTAAATGTTGAGATGGTCGACCTTAGAGGTAGTCGTCCCTGGTTTTCAGCCATAATTGAAACCGAGAACGTCCATCTCAAAAATGACCAAATCCAAGCCCTTTGGTCATGGGAGGAGCCAGAATTCGTAGTGCACTGGTCCCCCTGACATGCCAGGACACCAACCAGGCACCCTAGGGGGCACTGCAGTGGACTTCACAAATTGCTCCCAGGTGCATAGCTCCCTTACCTTGGGTGCTGAGCCCCCCAAAACCCACTCCCCACAACTGTACACCGCTACCATAGCCCTAAGGGGTGAAGGGGGGCACCTACATTTGGGTTCAGTGGGTTTCAGGTGGGTTTTGGAGGGCTCACATTTACCACCACAAGTGTAACAGGTAGGGGGGGGTGGGCCTGGGTCCGCCTGCCTGAAGTGCATTGCACCCACTAAAACTGCTCCAGGAACCTGCATACTGCTGTGATGGAGCCGGGTATGACATTTGAGGCTGTCAAAAAAAAAATTAAGTTTTGTTTTTTTTTAGGGTGGGAGGGGGTTAGTGACCACTGGGGGAGTAAGGGGAGGTCATCCCCGATACCCTCCGGTGGTCATCTGGTCAGTTCGGGCACCTTTTCACAGCTTGGTCACAAGAAAAAATGGACCAAGTAAAGTCAGCCAAGAGCTCATCAGGGACGCCCTTCTTTTTTCCATTATCGGCCAAGGATGCCCATCTCTTAATCACGCCCCATTCCCGCCTTCACTACGGTGCCAACACACCCCAGTGAACTTTGGTCGTCCCTGCGACAGGAAGCAGTTGAGGACGCCCAAAATCAGCTTTCGATTATGCCGATTTGGGTGATCCTGAGAGAAGGACGCCCAGCTCCCGATTCATGTCAGAAGATGGCCGCCGTTCTCTTTCAAAAATAAGCCTGATAGGCACCTATGTGGCTTAGTAAAAGGGCCCATCAAACTCTTGGGGCTTCTTTTACAAAGCTGTGCTAGTAATTTTGGCGCAGCAAATGGGACAAAGCCCATAAGAATTGAATTGGCTTCTTTGCATTTGCCGTGCCAGATTCACTAGAAGCCCTTGGTTTCAACTGGAGAAAGTTCCTACGTCTAGCTTAAGTTGCTCTAGAAACATCCAGAAAAAACCTGAAGTTTCCCTCCACAAAATAAGAAATCTTTCTTAAGAAAATAATTCTTCAATACAAGAACTTTATCATTCTCTGAGGAAAACGTAACCAGGAGAGTAGCATGAGTAGAAATATCATCCTGAGTAGTTTCTAGAAATGTAGTCAAATATAATGACTCATCAACTTTAGCTAATAACACATTGGTGCCAAATCATCCTGGTTTTTCCTTACTATCTTCAGTGGGTAAATAATAACATTTGGAAATAGATAGAGTCAGCATTACACAGAGACAAAAGTTCCTTAAAATATTTTCTTTAACAGTACCTCAGCAGATACCAATGGACAAACAAGCTAAAGCTCTGGGCCTCCACCAAACCAAAGTGACAGCCATTATCTCCAAATGGAGAAGACTTGGAAGAGTGGTGAATCTTCCCAGGAGTAACCACCCTGCCAAAATTACTTCAAGGGCACAGCAACAACTCATCTGGGAGTCACAAAACATCCAAGAAGAATATGTAAAGAACTGCAGGCCTCTCTAGCTTTAGTTCAGGTCAGTGTTCAAGCTTGCACAATAAGAAAGAGACTGGGCTAAAATGGGATTCATGGGAGAGAAGCAAGTGCAAAAACATACCTGGATGATCCTCAAGCTTGTTGGAATAATGTTCAGATCCCATGATGTCCGGTGTAGAGCAAATACAGCATTCCACAGTAAGAACATCATACTAACAGTCAAACATGGTGATGGTAGTGTGATGGTTTGGAGATACGCTTCTGCTTCAGGACCTGGAAAACTTGCCATTTTTGAAGGAAGCGTGAGTTCTGCACTATACCCTTAAGAAGGATGTCTGCGCATTGTCTGTAAGCTGAAGTTGAAGCATAATTGGGATATGCAGCAAGACAATGATCCAATACCCCAAAACAAGTTTACATCTGAATGGTAGAAGAGAAACAAATGTTTCAGAATTAAAGCAGTTCTGCAAAGAAGAGTAGGCTAAGATTCCACAACAGAGATATATCAAATTATAGGAAGCATTTGGTTGTAATTATTGCTGTTAAAGGTTGTGTGGAAAGGTTAGATGTGAATCTCTTATTTATTCTTTCCAAAAGTACGAGGTCTAGGGGACATGGAATAAAGCTATTAAGTAGTACATTTAAAACAAATTGGAGAAAATATTTCATCACTCAATATGCAATTAAGTTCTGGAATTCATTGCTAGAGAATGTGGTAAAAGCTATTAGCATGGCAGGGTTTAACAAAGATTGGACAAGTTCCTAAAAAAAAGTCTATAAACCATTATTAAGGTGGACTTGGGAAAATCCATTATTTATTCCTGGAATAAGCAGCGTAAAATCTGTTTTACTCTTTAGTGATTTTACTAGGTACTTGTGAACTGGATTGGCACAGTTGGAAACAGGATATTGGGCTTGATGGACCTGGGATCTGTCCCAGTATGGCAATGCTTAGGTTCTTAGGGTCCCTTTTACAAAAGAGTGGTATGGCCTATGCGTGTACAGCACACACCAAATCGGCACTACCGCAAGGCTAGCACGTGAGTCAGGCGGTAATTCCGAATTTGGGGCATGCCGAATCCCACGGTAGAAAATAATTTTCTATATCCTACTAAGGACCGCTTACTCGGTGGTAAACAGCATTTGGCGCGCGTTACGTACTTACCGCACAGGTAGCATATGAGACCTTACCGCATCAATGAGTGGCGGTAAGGACTCAGGCTGAAAATGGACGCGTACTGGTTTCAATTTTAGCGCACGTCCATTTTCCAGCCCTTAAAAAAGGCCCTTTTTCCTAAATGCAGTAAAAAAAAATGGCCCAGCGAGAGCCCAAAAAACGCACTCACACTACCACAGGCCACTTTCTACAGTGGCTTAGTAAAAGGACCCCTTAATTTCTTATTCCTGGGCTTAAGTAGCATGAAATCAATATTTGTTTTCATTTGGGACCCTGTCAGGTACTTGTGACCTGGACTGAACATGGCCACTATCTTTTGAATGGCAGAGGTCACTGGTCTCTTCACACATTCAGCACAATTGCTTGTATGGATAGTGGCACTGAATATATGTTGACTATTTAAACACTGCAACTGGCATTTCAAAAAATAAATCCTGACTATGGTGTTTAAAAATACTGGTTCATATGTGCACACACTGCAACTACATCAGGAACTATTGTCCTAGGAATACACATACATGGTCCGTATAAAAATATGCTTGTTCGATCTAGCATGTATACTTTTATGTGCATGTACCCCTGCATAGTACTTAGTACATAAGGCCAGTTCTTTGGGTTGTTTAAACATTTTCATTTCCATATGAATACTTTTCCCATTAATCCGTTAGTGCGCAATGTTCCCATATGGGATTTTATTGGGCACCAATGGGTTAAACTCACTGGTGATAATATTCACAGGACACATTGTTGGAAAAATTGATAGAAAATGTTCATAGACTTTTGCAATCAATGGGGTCGATATTCAAAGTTATTTAAATGGCCAGAAATGGCTCCTGACTGTTTAAATTGCTAGTCCGGGGCTAACCGGGCATATTCAGGGGCACTTAAACAGATAGTGCTGCTATAAATGCCCAGTTAGCACCTAAGCCCAAATTGTGAGCATTCCGGGGGTGGAGTCGGCACGTAGACAGTGAAGTGCCAATATTCAGCACTTAACTGGCTGGGATAACCGCATAAATAGGACCACATAAAACACAGTCCTATCTTTACGTAACCCAAGGGTTAAATTAATTAGATAATTAGCTGGGGAGGGAGTCCTGAGGTTACAGGTATGTTACAGTGGTTATTTTTAAATGCAGAAAAAATGGTGAGAGTGATGAGAGTTTATTCAGAACTTGTGAATGGTGTTTTTTCTGTGGTAATTTAATTGGAAATGTACTTTTCCTATAGAAGTTTATGGAAAACTGTAAATCCAAAATGGAGATTGGAGCTGCAAAATAGATGTTTATGCATGCAAAAGTGTATAGAATTATCTGAGTGCATGGTTATGATAGGCTGATGGAGCCTAAGGCTGGTGCTATAACATCACCAAAGGTTCCGTTTCTAGGAAAACGTCTTGGTTGTCAGTTGCTCAGAAAAGCTGAAGACTTGGAGCTCAGCAGATGTGTGTCTGGGAATCTGTGCTATGAAAGTGTGAAAATGCTAAAACTTTGTATCTGAAAGGCTGAGTGGTATCTGAAAATGAGTAGTGTGAATAGTTAATGTGTCCCAATGTAAAGGTTTGGGTAAATTTTTAAATTAAATTACAGGGTGTTCTGAGTGTCTGTACATGCCTGATGTTTGAATCTGTGCTGCTGTATGATAGTGGGTGAATGAATACATACTCTATTTATTAGGGTTGGGCCAAAAATTGTTTTTTATCTGTCAGAAAGCCCATTTTTTAAAAGGAAAGATAAACTGTCTTTAGGCCACAGGCTTCAGGGAAATGACAGGTGACTGTATCCCTGATAGACTGTAGTGAGTAACTAGGTTTTGAGCTAGCCAGTGCTTGGAAGCTGTGCCATTGCTAGAACCAGAGAGTGGAAAAACACCTGGGCTCTTTGTAGTTTAGGGTTCAGTGACTAGCATAGGTTTTTGTACTTAAGGAATTTGAATTAAAATTTCTTTTATTTAGCCGGAACGCCCACACAGTTTTTATTAATACCCAGAAAGTAATCTATTTATGAAAGTGTTAGGGAGACAAGGTTTCTCTCATTTAAGTTTTTAAAAGTCAGGATAGTAGCTATTCTGGACCTGGAATGGACAGTGCTGGAACAAGGCCCCACCACAAGAAAGGCCAAAGATTGAGCCAAGTAAGACTTCAGCTAACTTCAGCTAAGTGTTTGTACTTCTCATTACACATCTTCAAACATCAGAAGGGGAGGGTATATTTTCTGCTAAGAGTTATTTCCCCATTGAGGTAATACTTACCTGGGAAAGGAGTCTCCTGTAGTCCTAGGTCATGGGAGAATCTGTAAAAGAGAAAAATACACAGACAATCATTTCTTAGGGAAAAGGGTGAAATAGGAGTGAAGGGGAAAAGTGATAAGAGAAAAACAATAATATTTATCTGACATTGTATAGCAATGTGGGGTGGTCATGCATTGAACAATTCATGCAAGCCTGAATAATTTTTGTGATTTCTGTCACTCAAAAAAGGATAGGACATGTTTGTTTATGTACTAAAAGAAGGAGTTCAGCTGAATTCTACATATGTGTTGAAAAAGATTTTGATTTTTTGTACTTGATAATTTAAATGCTGTTCGCATCACCTGTTTACAACTGCATCTGAGTTTCAACATTTAATAAAAATTTTATATTTTTCATCTTGGTCTAATTATTGTTTGCAGAGAATCCTAAATGTAGGAAATTTTCCTTCACCTAGTTGTGAATTAGGTAAATGAAGATAGTATAATTGAATACACTCACAGTTTGGTGTCAAGCTTGAAGTAGGCCACAACTGTTCACATCAGGTTTAGCAAGGCTTGACAGCTCCTGGAATTGGGGTATTATATTTAACTAGCTTTGTTTTATCTGGTTGCATATATTCAAATATTCAATGCCAGTGCCCAGACATGGCCCTGGCATTGAATATTCAAGAATAAATCCTAATATTTTCCACACCTTCAATAATAAGAAACTCTTTCCAAACCAAGCACCTGCTCTGGCATTAGTCATCAACTGAAACTTCATTTGATAATTATTAGTGTATCCTTAAAACTTGCACTCTGCTGTTTAACCTGCTGCTGCAGTATATCACACTTACTTCAGCTATGTTGCTGTCACCATTTCCAGCTGCTGTTCAAGGAAAAAGGAATTAACCACATCTAGTGAACTTTTTTTTACAATCTTCCATTCGAAATTGACTCCATCATGTTCACATGCCCCAGAAGCACACCTACTATGTATCTAAATTATAGTGGGCTGCGGCATCCAAAATTGAATTGCTTCAATTTCTACTGCTGACAGTGCAGCAAGTATCTTGATCTGCAAAGCTGAGCTGCACACCTGAAGCACTCCCCCTTGATTGTAAAGTGCCTGGGATTCTGGGGAAAGAATATTTCACAACACCTGAAATATTTACAGTGCTTTTCATCCAAGACATTGACTTCATGTTGCCAGCGGGATATAAATCTACACTGTCAAACATCTAATAACACCTTGAATTTATGGTCAATTCATACACAAAGGAGAGTAACAGTTCCTCCTTTCTTTTCTTTTTTTTTTTTTAAGGAAGAAAAAAAGAAACAGATTATATCATAGACATTTGCAAGCATTCTATTTTTCAGTCTACAAAGCCCACCTGTATATTGTTAGGTTCCAGGCTGCAGAACGCTGGAAGCGGAAAGCCCACATGAAAAATGATGCATTATCCACAGTTGTCAAATGCAAGCTGAAGAGGCAGGAAATCCTCTTTTTATAGAGCTGTAGATGCCTAATTGCAATAAATCACTGTAGGGGAATGGGGCCTGCAAGAGTGCTAAAGGAAATGGCAAAAGTGACTTTGTGAAATACACAATGTCAAAAAAATAATAAATAAAATATGGCATTTTTTTTTTTTTTGCTCAGAAGCAGGGGTAGATGGAGAGGTTGATGAGCATGAATCCAGCATGCTAGCTTCTGAATTAACACCCCACCCCACCCCCTTTCTGGGTTTTCAACTTTGAAAGATCACTACTACTACTACTATTTAGCATTTCTATAGCGCTACAAGGCGTACGCAGCGCTGCACAAACATAGAAGAAAGACAGTCCCTGCTCAAAGAGCTTACAATCTAATAGACAAAAAATAAAGTAAGCAAATCAAATCAATTAATGTGTACAGGAAGGAGGAGAGGAGGGTAGGTGGAGGCGAGTGGTTACAAGTGGTTACGAGTCAAAAGCAATGTTAAAGAGGTGGGCTTTCAGTCTAGATTTAAAGGTGGCCAAGGATGGGGCAAGACGTAGGGGCTCAGGAAGTTTATTCCAGGCGTAGGGTGCAGCGAGACAGAAGGCGCGAAGTCTGGAGTTGTCAGTAGTGGAGAAGGGAACAGATAAGAAGGATTTATCCATGGAGCGGAGTTCACGGGAAGGGGTGTACGGAAGGACGAGTGTGGAGAGATACTGGGGAGCAGCAGAGTGAGTACATTTATAGGTTAGTAGAAGAAGTTTGAACAGGATGCGAAAACAGATAGGGAGCCAGTGAAGCAACTTGAGGAGAGGGGTAGTATGAGTAAAGCGACCCTAGCGGAAGACGAGACAGGCAGCAGAGTTTTGAACCGACTGGAGAGGGGAGAGGTGACTAAGTGGGAGCCAGCAAGAAGCAGATTGCAGTAGTCTAAACGAGAGGTGACAAGGGTGTGGATGAGGGTTTTGGTAGAGTGCTCGGAAAGAAAGGGGCGGATTTTATGGATGTTGTAAAGAAAGAAACGACAGGTCTTGGCGATCTGCTGGATATGAGCAGAGAAGGAGAGAGAAGAGTCAAAGATGACCTCAAGGTTTTGAGCTGAGGAGACAGGGAGAATGAGAGAGCCATCAACAGAAATAGAAACGGGGGGGAGTGGGGAGGTGGGTTTGGGGGGAAAAATGAGAAGCTCGGTTTTGGTCATGTTTAATTTCAGATGGCGTTGAGACATCCAGACAGCAATGTCAGACAAACACGCTGAAACTTTGGTTTGGATGCAAGGTGAGATATCAGGGGTAGAAAGGTAGATTTGGGAGTCATCAGCATAGAGATGGTAGGAAAAGCCATGGGATGAGATTAATGAACCAAGGGAAGAAGTGTAGATAGAAAAGAGGAGGGGACCAAGAACAGAACCTTGAGGTACGCCGACAGGCAGAGGGATAGAAGTAGAAGAGGATCCACCAGAGTGAACACTGAAGGTGCGGAGGGAGAGGTAGGAAGAGAACCAGGAAAGGACAGAGCCCTGGAATCCAAGTGAGGACAAGGTATCGAGGAGTATGCTGTGATCGACAGTGTCAAAAGCAGCGGAAAGATCAAGAAGAATGAGGATGGAATATTGACCTCTGGATTTAGCCAGTAACAGGTCATTGGAGACTTTATTAAGCGCAGTTTCGGTTGAGTGGAGAGGGCGAAAACCAGATTGTAGTGGGTCAAGAATAGCATGTGAGGAGAGAAAATCAAGGCAGCGTTGGTGAACAGCACGCTCAAGTAATTTGGAGAGAAAAGGGAGGAGGGAGATGGGTCGGTAATTAGAGGGACAAGTAGGGTTGAGTGAAGGCTTCTTATGGAGAGGTGTGACCACAGCATGTTTAAAGGCAGTAGGGACAGTTGCAGTGGAAAGTGAGAGGTTGAGAATGTGACACATAAAAGGAATAAGAGCAGGTGAGATGGCATTAAGAAGGTGGGTGGGAATGGGATCAGAGGAACAGGTGGTACATTTTGAGGAAGAAAGGAGAAGTGTAGTTTCCTCTACAGTAACTTCAGGAAAGGAGGAAAAGGAATGAGGGGAAGGAGAGAGAGGGGAACGGACTAGTGGAGGGAGAGGTGGCAAGGTAGAGAATTCAAGGTTTATCTTTTGAACCTTGTCGTGAAAGAATTCAGCAAGGGTCTGAGGAGATAATGAAGGGGGAGTTGGGGGAGGGGGCTCCTTGAGGAGAGAGTTCAATGTGGTGAAGAGAAGTCGAGGGTTAGAGCCAAGAGAGTTGGTTAGTTGGATATAATAATCCTGTTTGGCACGTAAAAGAGCAGATTGGAAGGAGGTCAGCATGAACTTAAAGTGTAAGAAATCAGCAAGGGCCTGAGATTTCCGCCAGAGGCGTTCGGCAGAGCAGGTACAGGAACGTAGGTAGCGGATATTAGAAGTCAGCCAAGGTTAGGGTTTTGTACGCCTTATAGGGCGGGTCATCAAAGGTGCAAGAGTGTCTAAGGCAGAGGATAGAGTATTGTTGTAAGAAGAAACAGCCTCGTTGACAGACGTGGATGGTGCCACAGTAGAGAGGAGGTTTGAAACATGGGAGGATAGAGATGAAGGGTCAATATCGTGAAGGTTCCTAGTTAAATTAGATAAGATAGGACGGGACTAGGAGGGAGGAGATTTAAGTGTGAAAGTTATAAGATGGTGATCAGAGAGGGGAAGATCAGAGGCAAGGAAACTAGAGGGTGAACAGTTGGAGGAGAAGATGAGATCAAGACAGTGACCATTTTGATGAGTGGGGGAGGTGCAGCATAGTTGGAGATTAAAGGAGGATATTAAAGCGAGTAACTTGGAAATATAAGAGTTGGAAGGATCATTAGCAGGAATATTAAAGTCACCAAGGATGAGAGAGGGGGAGGAAGGATCATGGAAGAAGGCAAGCCAGGCATCAAAGTCACTGAGAAATGATAAAAGGGACTTATCAGGGGGACAATGAATGACCGCTATTCGAAGAGGCAGAGGAGAGAAAAGGCGGATAGAGTGGACTTCAAAGGAGGAAAAACAGTGAGATTGAGGTGGAAGAAGGGGTTGAAATCTGGAGGAGGGAGAGAGAAGTAGTCCAACACCACCCCCGTGACCAGCAGGGTGAGGAGTATGTGAAAAAAGATAACCGCCATGGCAGAGGGCTGCGACTGAAGCAGAGTCATCAGGGCAGAGCCAGGTTTCTGTTATGGCGAGCAGATGGAGGTGACACGAGATAAAGAAGTCCTGGATATAGGGGAGTTTGTTACAGATAGAGCAGGCATTCGATAGGACGCAAGAGAAGGGCAGAGAAGAGGAGGGGAGTAGAGGAATAGAGATGAGGTTAGAGAGGTCGCGGTGAGATCTGTAGAGTTGGGATAATAGTTGGTGAGGAGGGCCAGGATTGGGATTGATGTCACCGGCTGAGAGTAAGAGAAGGAGTAAAAGAGAGCGGAGGAGAGTAGGAGAGGTGTGGCCACGAAAGCGTTGAAGGCGAGAGGTATTTAGGTGAAATGAGGAAGGCAAAATGGAGGGAAGAAAGAGACGGAGATTAAAAGCCAAGAGGGAGGAAGAGGGTAGGAGAGAAGGTGAGGTGATGAAGTCGATGGATGGGCAGTGAGTGTCACGTATACACAGCAGGAACCTGGGTTTGTGAGCCCTTAGGCCACTGCCGAGGAGCAGCAGCGGCAGGAGAATCAGCCCAACACCAGATAAGGCAGACCGGAACTGGAACACAGTGGACCGGAGTACAGCTTCACCTACACTTGGCCACCTTTCACCAAGAGTTGAGCTCTGGGCTTCAGGCGGCCGGTAGGACTTGCAGGACAAGGCAGGACACAGCAGCAGGCTGACAAATAACAGGAACACTAGAAACACGCTGGGTTCCAGGAAAAACAGCAGGCAAACGAACAATCCAGAAACAAGCTGGGTCAGGGCAGGCTGTAGACAGAAGAATAGTCCAATAAACAATCCGGGTCTGGGCAGGCGGCAGGCAGAAGAATAGTCCAATAAACAATCCTGGTCTGGGCAGGCGGCAGGCAGAAGAATAGTCCAAAAACAAGCAGAGTAAAAGTCACCAACATGAAAAGCACAAAGGCACTGCAACACTTCACACCAAAGGAACGCCTCTGAAGAACACTGTTGCAAGGCAACTAGGAACCTTACCAGGTGGTTAATAAAGGCAGGTCACAAGGGAGTTCACCAGGTATGGGTGCTGCTTGGTTCCAAAAAACTCCCAAAACAATCTGGAGAGCTGGAAGATCCAGACCGGACCAGCATATCTTCTGGAACACGGGAAACGGTAAACCATCACTTCGCAGCATTCCTCAGGTCTAAACCCCAGGGACTGAGGTGACTGCGAGCCAGGGACCTGGGCACAACCGTGACAGTGAGTTCCTGTAGCGGAGAGAGGTAGGGGGTGAGGGAAAAGATTAGGAAGGGACAGGGCTAGGAATGCGTGGGACAGGCATAAAGGAATCCTGTGCAGAAGGAATGGATCCACAGAAGCTTAGCTGAAATTGGGTGGCGGGGGGAAGAGGGGTTGGTGGTTGAGAGGCTAGGATGGGGGAGGGCAGACTTATACGGGGTCTGTGCCGGAGCCGGTGATGGGAGGCGGGACTGGTGGTTGGGAGGCGGGAAATACTGCTGCACAGACTTACAGTGGGGGAAATAAGTATTTGATCCCTTGCTGATTTTGTAAGTTTGCCCACTGACAAAGACATGAGCAGCCCATAATTGAAGGGTAGGTTATTGGTAACAGTGAGAGATAGCACATCACAAATTAAATCCGGAAAATCACATTGTGGAAAGTATATGAATTTATTTGCATTCTGCAGAGGGAAATAAGTATTTAATCCCTCTGGCAAACAAGACCTAATACTTGGTGGCAAAACCCTTGTTGGCAAGCACAGCGGTCAGACATCTTCTGTAGTTGATGATGAGGTTTGCACACATGTCAGGAGGAATTTTGGTCCACTCCTCTTTGCAGATCATCTCTAAATCATTAAGAGTTCTGGGCTGTCGCTTGGCAACTCGCATCTTCAGCTCCCTCCATAAGTTTTCAATGGGATTAAGGTCTGGTGACTGGCTAGGCCACTCCATGACCCTAATGTGCTTCTTCCTGAGCCACTCCTTTGTTGCCTTGGCTGTATGTTTTGGGTCATTGTCGTGCTGGAAGACCCAGCCACGACCCATTTTTAAGGCCCTGGCGGAGGGAAGGAGGTTGTCACTCAGAATTGTACGGTACATGGCCCCATCCATTCTCCCATTGATGCGGTGAAGTAGTCCTGTGCCCTTAGCAGAGAAACACCCCCAAAACATAACATTTCCACCTCCATGCTTGACAGTGGGGACGGTGTTCTTTGGGTCATAGGCAGCATTTCTCTTCCTCCAAACACGGCGAGTTGAGTTCATGCCAAAGAGCTCAATTTTTGTCTCATCTGACCACAGCACCTTCTCCCAATCACTCTCGGCATCATCCAGGTGTTCACTGGCAAACTTCAGACGGGCCGTCACATGTGCCTTCCGGAGCAGGGGGACCTTGCGGGCACTGCAGGATTGCAATCCGTTATGTCGTAATGTGTTACCAATGGTTTTCGTGGTGACAGTGGTCCCAGCTGCCTTGAGATCATTGACAAGTTCCCCCCTTGTAGTTGTAGGCTGATTTCTAACCTTCCTCATGATCAAGGATACCCCACGAGGTGAGATTTTGCGTGGAGCCCCAGATCTTTGTTGATTGACAGTCATTTTGTACTTCTTCCATTTTCTTACTATGGCACCAACAGTTGTCTCCTTCTCGCCCAGCGTCTTACTGATGGTTTTGTAGCCCATTCCAGCCTTGTGCAGGTGTATGATCTTGTCCCTGACATCCTTAGACAGCTCCTTGCTCTTGGCCATTTTGTAGAGGTTAGAGTCTGACTGATTCACTGAGTCTGTGGACAGGTGTCTTTCATACAGGTGACCATTGCCGACAGCTGTCTGTCATGCAGGTAACGAGTTGATTTGGAGCATCTACCTGGTCTGTAGGGGCCAGATCTCTTACTGGTTGGTGGGGGATCAAATACTTATTTCCCTCTGCAGAATGCAAATAAATTCATATACTTTCCACAATGTGATTTTCCGGATTTAATTTGTGATGTGCTATCTCTCACTGTTACCAATAACCTACCCTTCAATTATGGGCTGCTCATGTCTTTGTCAGTGGGCAAACTTACAAAATCAGCAAGGGATCAAATACTTATTTCCCCCACTGTATATGGTCTGTGCCCTGAAAAAGACAGGTACATATCAAGGTAAGGTATACACATGAGTTTATCGTGGGCAGACTAGATGGACCGTGCAGGTCTTTTTCTGCCGTCATCTACTATGTTACTATGTATGTTACTATGAATAGGGGCCATAAACGACTGAGGTACTTTAGCAACTGGGAAGAAGATTAGATGTAAAGAGAAAAATGCCCGGCGCACAGCACCTAGAGCAGAGGCCCTGAGTGGATTGGAGTGGACCTGGGTGTCACCCCGGAGAAGGCTGCAAGTCCTCCACAGCACCTGAAAGGCAGCCGGTGGTAGAGCTGGGCACCTCTCAGCTGAGGAAAGGCTTACCAGGGGTTAGGCTGAAGCCAGCATTCCTCCCCCTGAGGGTCGCCTGATCCTAGCCAAAAAGCACCTGGAAACTCTGTGCACTTGGAGCGAGGGCCCTGGGAAGATCGGGGTGGACCTGGAGTCACCCCGGATACAGCTGTGAGGAAATGCAGAAGGGCTGCTAGTCCTCCACAGCACCTGGTGGGAGCGCTGGGCACCTAGATCGGAGGCCCTGAGTGGATCGGAGTGGATCTGGGTGTCACCCCGGAGAAGGCTGTAAGGATATGCAGATGAGCTGCAAGTCCTCCATAGCACCTGAAAGGCAGCCGGTGGTAGAGCTGGGCACCTCTCAGCTGAGGAAAGGCTTACCAGGGGTTAGGCCGAAGCCAGCATTCCTCCCCTTGAGGGTCGCTTGATCACACCAGTTCATTACCTATACTCCACACTCCTACAGCATCAAATTTAACTTTAAAAATTAATTATGCTGCAGTGGGAGGAATGGTATGATTCTAAGGGAGATGTGACCTGAGTTTCAGACCGATGTCTGTGCATCATATTTAGGAGAGAGTAATATTTATTGGGTCCAAGCTGTCCATTCACAAATTTAGTTGTAACTTCCCTAGGTTTTTGTTGCAGTTTTCTAAGAACATAGGTGTAATCAGTAAGGGTAATCTGGTCAATATTCATCATATGTGATGCAATGGGCAAAGTTATGAACTACTGTCTTACACAAATCTTCAGGTTTGTACCCACCCCTGTGGGAGCGAAAGTCTGCTGCAGGTTCAGTAACTTTTGGCCTGTGCTGGTACTGTGCACATCAAAGGGTTAATTATCTACAGGCAGAGAAGTAGCTATTTCACTTCTTTTACTGTGTGATTGAACCTTACTATAGAATTAAGCCAAATGGAAGGAATTTTCAGCAGAAGGCACCCCCTCCACCCCCTCCTTTCTTCCTGTGAGAGGCAATGACTCAGTGCACTACTGTCTATGACACCTGTGATCTGAGAGGTCATATGTGAGGCAAGGGGATGCAAGCGTTTGTCCATCAGCTAAGTGCTAATTAGTTTTGAAAAGGGATGAGAGGAGTTTGAGGCAGAGATCAGAGTAAACGTGGGAGCAGCCTGAAACATTGAAGAAAGAAACATCATTTATTACTTGTGAGAATATAACCAGACCCTAAACTTCTTTCCTGGTATGAAGTGAGATAAGAAGGTAACAAGAATGCGTATAATTAGGAAAGCAGGAAAAGAGAAACTTTTCTTGTATTTTTTTCCAATTATACAACAAAGAAATGACTAATTACAGAGCCTGTTAGAACTGGTGTTCTTGTATCCATTCTAAGCTCAGAGAAAAATGTATATAAGGTCGGAGAAGACTTGGTTGGGGGAGCACTGACTTCCATTGCTGTTGGGGACCCAGCAGCTTTGATAAGTGTCTCTCTCAGTTGGTTTAACCCTATCACCCTGCTTTAGGTTTGCTCAACAAATAGTTATTTTTTGTTTTACTAATTTTGTAAGAATAAAACTTTACTAATATGAATAGATTCTCTTGTTTATACTTTTCTTTGTGACCCAGATTGACAAGGTTATTGGTGTTCATCCCAAGATATAGTTTGGGTAAGTTGCTTGGGGACCTGGGGTGGTTCTGACCCGGTTCTAATCCTGACCCGGTATACCCCCTCCCCTTAATAAGCTTTCAAGATGCTAGCTCCTCCCACTCTACCTTGAGTCTTAGATAATTAAACTCAATAGCCATGATCACTCCAGCACACCTTTTCCAAAACACATAATTGGACTCATGGGGTACATTTTTAGCAGGCTGAGGACCAAAAATCTTGAAACAGAGGAATCCACTAGAAGTTATGCAGGCTTCCAACAGTGCTATACATACAAATGCCACCACTGAATATCAGTTAATAACTTTGGATGATTTTTTTTATCCATACAAAGTTATACCTGCTATTGTCCTGACAGTCTCAGGAAAGATATCAGGAAGTATTTTTTCACGGAGAGGGTGGTGGACGCTTGGAATGCCCTCCCGCAGGAGGTGGTGGAGATGAAAACGGTAACGGAGTTCAAACATGCGTGGGATATGCATACAGGAATCCTGTGCAGAAGGAATAGATCCTCAGAAGCTTAGCTGAAATTGGGTGGCGGAGCAGTTGGGGGGGAAGAGGGGGTGGTGGTTGGGAGGCGAGGATAGGGGAGGGCAGACTTATACGGTTTGTACCAGAGCTGGTGATGGGAGGCGGGACTGGTGGTTGGGAGGCGGGAAATACTGCTGGGCAGACTTATATGGTCTGTGCCCTGAAAAGGACAGGTACAAATTCAAGGTAAGGTATACACATATGAGTTTGTCTTGGGCAGACTGGATGGACCATGCGGGTCTTTTTCTGCCGTCATCTACTATGTTACTATGTAAATTCAAGAGCCATCAGCATGTATTTTCTCCCATACAGATTCGGGTCAGAGATGTAATAAGAGTATCAGCTAATTTACTTTTCATGAATCTTACTAGACCAGTCCAGACTGACAAGTTGTGCCATCCTACCAGCAGATGGAGACAGAAAACGAGCTTTCCAGTGATATCTCCAATATAAGGAGACACTACATGCTCTAGGGTTAAATAAACTACTCAATAACTATACACGATATTATAAATATCAATTACAAATAGTTATATTCAATACTCTTTATTCATTGTATAATATATATCATTGACTTTGTGGACGGTTGAGTTCCTACCTGTCTTGTATCCGAGAATAGTGGATATCTACAAATTGTAAGTGAATCAAATTTGATATTTGTATGATATGGGTGAGCCTACTTCATCTATAAGCACCATTATTGTATTAATCCATTTAGGAACCCGAGTCCTGATGACGCTTGAGTAGCGAAACACAGGCTGTGTAGAGTTTGGGGTGATCTACAAACGATTGATTACAAATTGAGTTTGACACCTGCTGAAGGATTGTTTATGTGATTCTACCAAGAAGCCTCGGAACGACAAACTTTTTGGGATTGCATTACTGTGCAGTTGGAAAAACAATATGCAGAGTGCTGATTTGTGAAGTTCAAAAAATGTTTGGTGATGAACTTATCGGTGGAGCCAGCATCTAATTTCAGTACTAAAGGATATAATTTATGGAGTGCTGATTTGTGAAGTAAAGATCTTTGGGGAGGAACTAATCAGCGGATTAAGTATTTACGGCTTGCATAGGATATATGGAATTAATGGGCTTGGGATGGTAGATAGGTATTATATGTATTAGTTAGAGGTCTTTATATGTGAAAAAGTATGAATGAGAGTGAATGAGGATGAATGTAGGTTTTTTCTTATATGTGAAAAAGTCAACAATATAAGGAGAAGTACAGCCTGGAACTTGCCACTGCAAAAATGACAAACCTTAGAACACCAACAACTGAGTCAGCTCTAAATGGTTGTGCTGGAAATATCTAAACTTTGCTTGGAATGTGTGGGTATTTTAAGACACAAGTCACAGTTTAAATACTTTCCAGCACAACCACTTGGATATGGCTCCCACCAGCTCTGGAGATACAACTCAATTGGAGCGCTCAACAATTTAAGGTAAGCCATGACTAGTATAAAAGCTTTTTGAACTGATGTATTGATTAAAAATATTTCTTACGATGCTGTGATGGATAAAGGTGTTGCCTGCTACCAAGTTAGCAAGTAACACTTTAGGATCACAATAATTTATTTTTATTTTGCATATTAAGATTTTATATTTGTATATTTAGTATATATTTTGAATATTTTGATAGGATATCCCCATAAATTTAGTATTGTTTATAATATATCATTTGGGGATTTGTTTTTTGTTATTCCCCTTCTGATGTAGGATCTTAGCAAAGCCATCTTTCTTTTCACTTGAAAAGGCCAATGACAAGTTGACTTACTCTCATGAAAGGGTGAGAGGCAAAAAGGCTGGAACTGGTCACAGAATTATCAAGTCTGCTGTGAATGGATCAAATAGCTATCAGGAGTACCACCGTCTAGGACAAGTCTTTAAAGGTATCCTCTTTAAGGAATGAAAAGAAGAGCCCACCAAGAAATTCAGAACAAAATTAAGGTCCCATAGCACCCCTGGGAGTGGAGGAGTAGTCTAATGATTAGTGCAGTGAGCTGGGGAACTGGGCTCAATTCCCACTGCAACTTCTTGTGAGTCTGAGCAAAGCAAATCTCCATTACCCCAGGTACAAAAAAAACAAACTTAGATTATGAGCCCACTAGAAACAGAAAAAGTGACTGCTTTGGTTGTAGCACAGAAAGGCGGTATGTCAAATCACATTAACCTTACCTTTACCCTAGGCAAACAGCATGATGATGGGCCTCCCCCTTCCTCCCCCCCCCATAATCTGGAAATGTTTAAATGACCCTAAAGTCAGACAAAGCTGCCACCTTCACATTGAGAGAGTTGAGAGCCAAGACTTGACAGAATGGAAGGAACAGAACCTTCAGTCGTCACATCTGGACTCAAATAAGCACCAGATATGCCAAGTGAAGTGGAAACCTTTTGGGCTTTAAGCACTGTAACAATGACCAAAAAGGAGTAATCTTTGCATTTCAACTAGATCCATTAAGGGCTAAGCCAATCTGACTTATGTGGTAAGTAACTAATGGAAATGCTTGTAAAACAAAGAATAGTAAAGTTTTTGGAATCCAATAGATTACAGGACCCGAGGCAAAATGCTTTCAATAGAGGCAGGTCTTGTCAGACAAATCTGATTAATTTCTTTGACAGGGTGACCAGAGAGTTGGATCAATGGAGATATGGTGTATTTAGATTTTATTTATTTGTTACATTGGTATCCTACATTTTCCCACCTATTTGCAGGCTCAATGTGGCTTACATAGTACAGTAGAGACGATCACCAATACCGGTATGAACAAATACAAAGTGAGGTTATGGTAGAATGATGTTCAGTGTGATAGACACATTGGGGGTCATAAGGAGGGAGAGTGGGGTTATGTCCAGTACGAATTTTTATATAGTTATGTTGCGGGGTTAAGGCATTTAGGTTGGATCGTTAGGGTATGCCTTTTCGAACAGGTTAGTCTTTAGGGGTTTCCGGAAGTTTAGGTGGTTGTATGTTGTTTTCACAGCAATTGGTAGTGCTTTCCATAGTTGCGTGCTTATATAAGAGAAGCTGGATGCATAGGTTGATTTGTATTTGAGTCCATTGCAGCTTGAGTGGTGAAGATTTAGGTATGTTCGTGTTGATCTTGTTGTGTTTCTGGTTGGTAGGTCCATGAGGTCTGTCATGTATCCTGGGACATTGCCGTAGATGATTTTATGGACCAGGGTGCAGATTTTGAATGCAATACATTCTTTGATTGGGAGCCAGTGTAGTTTTTCTCGTAGAGGTTTGGCACTTTTGAATCTTGTTTTTCCGAACATAAGCCTGGCTGCTGTGTTTTGAGCAGTTTGGAGTTTCTTTATTATTTGTTCTTTACATCCCGCATAGATTCCATTACAGTAATCTAGATGGCTTAGTACCATGGTTTGTACCAAGTTGTGAAATATTTCCCTCGGGGAAAAAAGGTTTCATTCGTTTGAGCTTCCACATTGAGTGAAACATTTTCTTTGTTATAGCTTTCACTTGGCTCTCTAGTGTGAGATTTTGGTCGATTGTAAATCCGAGGATTTTCAGGCTGTCTGAGATAGGGAGGGTGTAGTCTGGGGTGGTTATGTTGGTGGGTTTGATTGTGTTATATTGGGATGAGAGGATGAGACAGTGTGTTTTTTCTATGTTAAGTTTTAGTTGAAATGCGTTCGCCCATGAGTTCATGATGTTCAAGCTGAGTTTGATTTCTTTGGTGATTTCTGTTAGATCATTTTTGTAAGGAAAGTACAATGTGACGTCGTCAGCGTATATGAAAGGGTTAAGGCCTTGATTGGATAGGGACTTGGCTAGTGGGGTCATCATTAGGTTGAAAAGGAGCGGCAATAGTGGTGATCCTTGAGGTACTCCACAGTCTGCTTTCCATGGTGATGATATGGTCGATTTCGATTTCACTTGATATGTTCTAGTTGTTAGGAAGCCCTTGATCCAGTTAAGTACACTTCCACCAATCCTGAAGTATTCTAGGATGTTTAGTAGTATGTTATGGTTCACCACGTCAAATGCACTAGACATGTCGAATTGGAGTAGAAGTATGCTTTTGCCTGTTGCAATTTCTTGTTTGAATTTGGCTAAGAGGGTAATTAGTACTGTTTCGGTGCTGTGGTTGGAGCGGAATCCTGATTGTCGTTCATGTAATATTGTGAATTTGTTTATGTAGTCAGTGATTTGTTTGGTTACCACACTTTCCATCAGTTTGACTACCAGTGGGATTGAAGCTACTGGGCGGTAGTTAGTGATATCGTCTGTTTTTTTCTTGGTGTCTTTTGGTATTGGGGTGAGTAGGATGTTGCCGTTTTCCTTAGGGAAGTGACCATGTTGAAGCATGTAGTTTAAGTGGGAGGTGAGGTCTGCTATGAAGCGGTGGGGAGCGGATTTTAAAAGGTAACTGGGGCAGGTATCCAATTTACAGTGAATCTTAGAGAACCTCTTAAGCACTTGGTTGACTGTTTTAGCAGTGAGGGGAGCGAAGCTTGACCAGAATCTGTCCGCTAGGTATTCACCGGGGGTTGGGTCCAGACACTCAATAAAGTTTTCGATGCCAGTGATGTTTTGATTTAGCGTGTTACGTAGGTTTACAATTTTTTTCGTTGAAGTATTTGGCAAGTTTGTCTGCAGGTGGGATGTCTGTGTTGGTTGCAGTGACCAAGGTGATGTCTAGTAGTTTGTTCACGAGTTGGTATAATTTTTTCATGTCTTTGTAGTCAGGCCCTATTTTGGTTTTGTAGTATAACCTTTTGGCTTCTCTTGTTGTGTATTTGTATTTTCTTTGAGTTTGTTTCCATGCATTGAGTGTTTGTGTATCTTTTGCTTTTTTCCATGCTCGTTCGAGTTTCTTGGATTGTGTTTTTCGTTTTTTCAGTTCTTCATTGTACCATGGTATTGAGTTATGCCTACATGAGGTTCTTTGTAAGGGTGCTATTTCATCTAGTATGTTTTTACATCTTATGTCCCAATCTGAGAGATAGTGTGTAGAGTCCGTTTGTGTTATCCATTCATTATTGTACATCTTTTGCCAGAATGTTTCCGAATCTATTTGGCCTCTTGTGCTGTAGGTTGTGGACTCTGATGCTCTACCAATGTAGGAAGGCTGTCACTAACACCATGATGATGGAGAATATCCTCAGCACCATTACAAGACCAAAAGAAAGCACTCAAAATTGAAAAATGCCTGCCCATGACATAAAAGCAGAGAAATAGTTTGTGTATGTCCTTGATTGCAATCTGAAGGTAAGCCTCTGACAGATCCACAGAGGCCCTGCTAGGAGTTACCCATGCCATTTTGAACCCGGCACTGGCAGAGGCAGAAGTGACTCAGGATTGCTCCTGCCCTAAACCCCTAGACACCAGGATTTTACCAAGGAGGCCTATGGGAGGATAGGGATATATTTGTGGGAAGGGGGGGGGGGGGGCTTCACAGAGATCATGATGGGAAGCTTCAAAACAGGATGTGATGGGAAGTCTTCAGGAGGAGGGTGTCTGTGGGGGGTTTTTGGAGAAAGGAGAACCAGCTTTGTGAGTGCCACTGGGTGCTGAGTATCTCTAATATTGAGCAGGCTCCTTCATTGTGTCCAGGGAGGGGTAATTTGTATTGTGTTTGGCACTCTGTCATTTTGAAATGTTGGCACTTATGCTCCCACTGTTTAGTGTGCAGAGATCCACCAACAATTTGGGTGTTACTAAGATTTTCTGTATGTACAATATAAAAGTATCAGAAGGAATTACTTCCACTTTATCTCCTGACAACGGGCAACAATGAGGGTGGTTGTTGGGGTGGCGGGAGAAATCATCCTGCACAAGCTACACAGAAGTGAAAAAAAAAATCCAGCCATCAATTATGCATACTATGCAAATGCCAGTTCTCTGTGTTTATTGTCAGTGATTTCCAGCAGGGATTTTAAGCCAGGCAAAACATTCTATTGCTATAATGGAGCAGGTAGGCACAGTCAGCCTGCTGAAATGTTAAACCCATTGAATGTTTTTTTGCTGTCTGGTTTCTTTTTTCCTAAAAATTAGGAGTTACATTTTAATAGAAAATAATATCATGCATAGGACCAGGCACCAAGAAAAAGGAGTTTTCCCAGAAACCTAAGGTGTGAATTGACTTAATAACAAGGTCACTTTAATGAAATGCTTCAGCATATCCCAAGATTTCCTCACCAAATCAGTGTGCAATTGTAAAATAATAATAATAATAATTAGGGGTAGAAAATGCTTAAAATTTGTAATTTTTATTAATCACAGCACGCATCCAGCCTTCATCCTGATTCTTTCATGCCCCTGCCCCAATTTCTCTCATGCCCTCTCCCCAGCCTTCACCCAGATTCTCTCATGCACCCCTCCCCAGCCTCTCCTCCAGTTTCTCCCATGTCCCCTCCTTATCCTTAACCCAGATTCTCTCATGCCCCCTTCCCCAGCCTTTCCAGTTTCTCTCATGCCCCCAGCCCCTCCCCATTTCTCCCATGTCTCCCAGCCTTCACCCAGAATCTTTCATGCTTCCCTCCCCAGCCTCTCCCTCAGTTTCTCTCATGCCCCCTCCCCAGCCTCTCCAACAGTTTCTCTCATGACCCCCTCCCTAACCCCTCCTCCAGTTTCTCCCATGCCCCCAGCCTTCACCCAGTTTCTTTCATGCTCCCCTCCCCAGCCCCTTCCTCAGTTTCTCATGCCTCTGCCCCAGCCTGTCTTTTAGTTTCTCTCATGCCCCTCCCTAGCCCACCAGTTTCTCCAATGTCCCTCTTCCTAGCCTCTCCCCAGCCTTCACCCAGATTAGCCCTCGCCCCCCACTTTTACCTCTACAGCAGGACTCCTTTTCTCCTTCCTCTGCACTTCTTGTGTCCCCCCCTGCACGGCTGGGCTCTGCAGATACTCGAGCTGTGCAGTGCAGGAAGTTGAGAATGTCTCGCCATTTCTGGTCATATTCAAATCTAAGCTGCTATTAACTCCTAACTCCTATTCACCTGTTCAATACCCATGTCTGTTTTAATCACTCACACAATAAGTAATTCCTTAATCCTTTGTTTGTCCTCTTTGTCTGCCTTGAATAGATTGTAAGCTCTGTCTCTAACATGTTTCATGTACAGCGTTGTGTACGTCTAGTAGCACTATAGAAAAAAATTTGTAATAGTTTTAGTAGCAGTAATAAAACTGTGATCTATTCATTCCTTAGTGGTTTTGCTAGATCTTGCACTGGCTTTTAAACCTCAGATTTCTGCTGTAATTCATTCTTCTTTGATAGCATTATGAAGGGTTAAGACACTGAAACCTTGGCTCACACCACCGGATATGAGACTTCTCCTACATCAGGCTTGTCCAACCTACAGGCCGCAGGCCAGAACCCGGCCCACCAAGTGCTTTTTTTCTGGCCCTGAGAAGCTTGGCAATTTTTGTGGTGCTTACAGCTGGATTCCTTCTTCCCCACCATAACTTGGCTTTCTTTAAGCATGAGCCACACCGTGCCCGAAGTTCGGGTTCATCTTGAGGTTTCAAGTCCCACGATATCAACCTGAACTTCCAGCACCGCATGGCTCAAGCCTGCAGAGAGCCAAGTCGTGATGGGGAAGCAGGAATCCCGCTGTTTCTTCTACATGTGAAGCCAGTTGAGGGAAAGAAACTGGGGGGAGGGGCTACACGAGAGAGACTAGGTGACGGCTGGGCATGGGACGATGCACCGTCATATTTTGCCACTATTTAACAAAACATGCAGAAAATATGACAGTGGTATTTTCTCCCTCAGAATGTTACAAAATATAAAATGTGACCCCAACAGTAAACCTTTGGATAAACTTGTCCTCTATGCTCTGATTCTCCCCAGATTGGACGATTAATACTTTATATAATGATCTACTCTTCTCTCTGCTCAAGTATCTTCAACTCATTCAAAATCTGCTGTGAAAACACAGGGCAAAGTTTTGTGGGTTTTTTTGCTATATCCATGCTCCCTCCTAATTTAGACTGGAATATTCACAACATCCTCATACTTTTGTGTACTTAGCTCAAGCTCTCTAAAACTCTCATCCTTTGGATCTTAGATGAGAATTCTCTTTTTTAAAGTTTAAGAAATCAGGGAAGAGTCTCTTCTTCCAGCAACTTTTTGGACAGACGAGCAGGGGATCCTACTACTACTACTACTATTTAGCATTTCTATAGCGCTACAAGGCATACGCAGTGCTGCACAAACATAGAAGAAAGACAGTCCCTGCTCAAAGAGCTTACAATCTAATAGACAAAAAATAAATAAAGTAAGCTAATCAAATCAATTAATGTGAACGGGAAGGAAGAGAGGAGGGTAGGTGGAGGCGAGTGGTTACAAGTGGTTACGAGGAAACTGTGACAATTGAAATTGTGTAATATGTGTAGTACTGTTTGGTTCTGTCTTTTCTGTTTTTATTACAATTCTTAGTTTGTAAACTGCCTAGAAGGGCTTTTTCTTGCTTGATTGGCGGTATAATGCATTTGAATTAATAAATAAATAAATGTAAATTGTTAATTCATTGTCTGTGTTTACACTGTAAGTCACCTTGGGGTCCCTTGTGGAAGAGGGGATGGCAAATATTTTCTGGTACGTGGAGAGGCATTTTCGATATAACATCTAAGTCCAGCAAAACGTCCAAATTTCAAGTGGGGAATTAAGCAAATTTCAAAAAAGAAAAATGTCTATCTTTTTTTTTTTTTTTCAAAAATGGCTATTTACTAGATGTTTTTGTGTTCTGTGCATTTATCTTTTTGGTCCACTTTTGAAAAAAAAATGTTCAAGTAAAAAACACACAAAAGCCATTGGGATGTAGGAACCAGCATTCTTAGTAGACTGGCGACATAGACATCCCAGGAAAGCAATGGTCCACCCTAGTGAACTTCAAATAAATGTTCTCAGGTACACATCTCACCATTGCTCCCTTGTCTGCTGAGCCCCCCCCAAAACCCACTACCCACAACTGTATACCACTACAATAGTCCTTAGGGTGAAGAGGGCACCTATATGTTGGTACAGTGGGTGGGTTTCTAGTGAACTTTGGAGGGCTCACAGTTTCCACCACGAGTGTAATAGGTAAGGGAAGGTATGGGCCTGGGCTTGGGCCCACCTGTCTGCAATGCACTGCACCCACCACTAGACTACTGCAGGGACCTTCATACTGCTCTAATGGACCTGAGTATAACACCTGAAGCTGGCATAGAGGCTGGTAAGTAATGTTTTAAATCACATTTTGGGGGTGGGTGGGATGGGGTTAGTGACCACTGGGGAAGTAAGGAGAGTCATCCCTGATTCCCTGCAGTGGTCATCTGGTCATTTAGGACACTTTTTGTGGCTTATTCGTTAATAAAACAGGCCTAGACCAAAACATCCAACTTATAGCCGTGGATGTTTTTGTTTTGTTTCATTATGGCAGAAAAACGTCCAAGTGTTAGGGATGCCCAGATCCTGCCCTTAACACACCCATGACACACCTCCTTGTGATTTGAACACACCTCTGATGGACTTCATAGAAAAACATCTAAAAATACCTATGTATGTATTTATTTATTTATTTATTTGTTACATTTGTACCCCACATTTTCCCACCTATTTGCAGGCTCAATGTGGATTACATAACACCGTAAAGGCGTTCGCCTGTCAGTTGAGAACAAATACAAGGTTGAATTGTGGTCGAATGAGGTAGGTGTGTGCCGGGCATCGTGAGGGTTGAAGGGAGTGAAGATTGTATATTGTTCAGTACGTTCATTGATTGTGCTGTGTTGCTGGGTGTGGGGATTTACGGTGGGTCGCTATTGGAGCTGGAATTACCGCGGCTGCTGGCACCAGACTTGCCCTCCAATGGATCCTCGTTAAACTATTTAAAGTGTACTCATTCCAATTACAGGGCCTCGAAAGAGTCCTGTATTGTTATTTTTCGTCACTACATCCCCAAGTCGGGAATAGGTAATTTGCGCGCCTGCTGCTTTCCTTGGATGTGATAGCCGTTTCTCAGGCAGATTTATGTCACTTTTTGGATGTTTTTCCCTTTTGAAAATGAGCCCCATAGTCTCTGGAATAATTAACCCCCAGCATCAGATCAGAACTTTCCCTAATAAGATTTAAATTGCTATTGAAGACCCATTATTTTCAGCTGGCATTTAACTTGGTTAATACTTAGCCTGCACATCTTCACTAAGAGTCAGGCTTTTTTGCATGTTTTCATGTTTTATATTTTTTTCTCTTGTTAAAGTATGATTGTGCTCGTTCCTATTCAAATGAAGTTCCTTTCTTTCAGTTTTAAGATCGCAAACCACCTTGATCTATTGTTAGAATAGGTGGTATGTCAAGCTTTAGAATAAACATAATTATGTAAATTAATATTCTTGATCTAAAAGGGGCTTTACAAAAAATTGAGCATAAATGAAAGAATTCCAGGTTTCCTGGTGAGCAAGAAGATAAATGCTATGAAATCTTTCTATAGACAAAAGATCCAAGGCTTCATGAACCACAAGAGCTCCTCACTCTGATGAAGAAATTGTTGCAAGATAAGTTCTGTTCTATTAGAGAACCCAGAATTAATTGTGAGGATCTAATTTATTTCTTTACATTTAAGGTCATGTTGATCAATGATACCTTTGGTCCAATTGTAGAACATAATGTACAAATGGAATCAATAGGTAAATTAGGGGCCCTTTTACAAAAGGGCAGTAAGGGTAGCGTGAGCTTGGTGTGCGGTGATTCGGCCCTACTACAGGGCTCCCAAGGGAGCCCAGTGGTAGTTCCAACTCCTGCTGGGGCACTTCAACCTGGAGAAAAGGCGGCTGAGGGGAGATATGTGTCAGGTTCTCAGGTTCAGAGCCCGTGGGGCTGGGCTCTGGAGCAAACATGAGCCCTTGGGCTGCTGATGAGGAGCGACAGCAGCAGGCAAAACCCACCAACCAACGCTGGGCAAGCACACCAACTCCGGCAGGGACTGCAGGCACCGCCCAGCGAGCCGGAACACATGGACTGGAACACTGGACTGGAATTCCCCAGACTGGAGGACACAGGACTGGAACCCCCCGGACTGGAACACTGGACTGGAATCCCCCAGACTGGAGGACACAGGACTGGAACACCGGACTGGAGCACACCAGACTGGTCCACACAGCTTCACCTGCACTTAGCTACTAAGCCCCCCAGGAGTTGAGCTCCTGGGTTCGAGTAGCTGGCAGGACTTACTGGATACCGGATGACACAGGGACCAGGACTGGAAACAGAAGTGCTCCTAAACCTAAACTGATCTACGTGCTCCCAAGCCCCAAACCAGCAGGAGTGTTCCTAACAGTAAACTGACAAAAGGACTTCCTAAGCCCTATACTAAACAGGAGCTCCTAAGCCCTGCTCAAGAAAGGGACTTCCTAAGCCCTAAACTAACAGAGCAGGGAACTAAACACAAAGCTAATACAGGTGCTACTAAGCACCAAGCTACAAGCAGAGCTCTACACTAACAAGCTAAACACAAAACTAACACGCTACCTAAGCACTGCTCTAGCAAGCTAGATACAAAACTAACAAGGAGCTTCCTAAGTACTACTCTGGCAAGCAACCAGAAGAGCTCCTAGCACTTAAAGGGAAGACAGGGGAGCCACAAGGAAAAGCAGGGAAGCTAACACATAAGCCAAAAGTGATTCTAAATCACCAAACACCAACAGCAAAGACTGCAATGATCCTAATAGCACAAACACCAGAAGTACTTCTAACAGCAAACTCTGCAGTGTTCCTAACAACACCAAACCCTGACGTACTACTATCAGCAACAGAGCTTCCAAAGCCCTACACACAGCAATGCTTCCAAAACCAAGAGGGAAAAGCAGGGAAACCATAAGGGAAAAGCAGGAAAGCTAAACACACAGTCACCAGTGCACACTGTACTAACACTAACCTGGACCTTAGCAAAAGCAAGCAGGGAAACTAGATACAAAGTCAGAAGTGCACACTGCACCACCCTACCTAAAGCAAACACCACCGTTGCAAAGGCTCTGAAGGAAACAACACCACTTCCAGTGTTGCCAGGTGGAAAATTTTTTTCCCACCCAATCCAGCACAAAAACTGCCCAAAACCCGCCCAAACTCAAACCCCGCCCCTGACACCCCCACCCCCGTGTCATCACCCCCGCCCCCGCCGTCACCGGGCCCGCCTCCCCCATCACCAGCCCCGCCTCCCCCGTCATCGGCCCTGCCTCCTACGTCACTAACCCCGCCCACAAACGTCACTAACCCCGCCCCCCGCGGCCGAAAAAGCCGCACAAAAAACCGCCCTGAAGCCCAAAAAACAGCCCAAAAAACCGCAACCCGCCGCGGGCAAAAATTTCCTGCGGCGGGTCGCGGAAAACCGCCCAATTGGATCCTCAGAAGCTTAGCTGAAATTGGGTGGCGGAGCAGGTGGGGGGAAGAGGGGTTGGTGGTTGGGAGGCTAGGATAGGGGAGGGCAGACTTATACGGTCTGTACCAGAGCCGATGATGGGAGGCGGGACTGGTGGTTGGGAGGCGGGAAATACTGCTGGGCAGCCTTATACAGTCTGTGCCCTGAAAAGGACAGGTACAAATTCAAGGTAAGGTTTACACATATGAGTTTGTCTTGGGCAGACTGGATGGACCATGCAGGTCTTTTTCTGCCGTCATCTACTATGTTATTATGTTACTATAAGAGAAAAAGTATTTTACCGGAAGCGGTAAAAGGGCGCCTCGGCACGCAGCAATCTCGTGCATCAACTCCACCGCAGGGCCCCTTTTACTGCCATTTAGTAAAAGGACCCCTTAGCGATTTAGGCACTTTTAATCAATAAATGAGTGATAGATATCCAAGGGCCCAATATTCAAAAAGATTGAACCAGGTAGAAGAGACTCTGGCCGGTTAAATCACATTGAGCATCTCAAGAGAGGATATTCAGAGACATTTATAACCAGATAGTGCTCCTGAATATCCCCTGTCAGTTAGAGCCAGGGTGGTCTGGGAGCAGATTCGGGTGGAATTTATGCAGGCACTGGTGATAGTCATCGCTCCATGGTGAGACTACTACTATGAATACTTACCTTTCTATAGTACTACGAGATGTATGCAGCACTGTACATTTGAACATGAACAGACAGTCCCTGCTCAACAGAGCTTACAATCTAATCAGGAGTTAAAAGCAGTGTCAAAAAGGTGGGCTTTCAGCCTAGATTTGAAGACAGTCAGAGATGGAGCTTGGCGTACTGCTCAGGAAGTATATTCCAGGCATATGGTGCAGAAGGATGAAAGGAACGGAGTGAACGAAACTACACTGGCTCCCACTAAAAGAGCGAATTGCGTTCAAAGTTTGCACCCTGGTCCACAAGATCGTCTACAGAAAAGCCCCGACATACATGTCAGACCTTATAGACTTGCCTATTAGGAACGCAAAAAGATCATCACGCACATTCCTCAAGCTCCAAAGGGCTAAAATACAAATCCATACACGCGACCAGCTTCTCATACATCTGCACGCAACTATGGAATACATTGCCGAAGGCCATAAAAACAACGCAAGACCTAACCATCTTCAGAAGGCTACTGAAAACAGATCTATTCAGGAAGGCATACCATAAACCTCCATCTTAAATACTAAATAACAACATTATACACGATCTATACAAAACCAAACTTTATCACATGACTGCTTAACCTCTCTACTATTAATGATCAAGCATTACCATATATATCATGCTCCATGTATGTTACCATGTATCTATGCACCTTAATGCAATACCATTTGTAATTCTGTTACCCGGAAATGGCAACCGCCACTGTGGCAAATGTAAGCCACATTGAGCCTGCAAATCGGTGGGAAAATGTGGGATACAAATGCTACAAATAATAATAATAATAGTAGCATGTTTGAAGGCATCAAGAACAGTTGCAGTAGAAAGTGAAAGATTGAGGATATGACAGATAGAATTGATAACAGTAGGAGCGATAGTGCTAAGTAGATGGGTGGGAATAGGATTAGAAGAACAGGTAGTCAGTTTGGAGGAAGAAACAAAATGTGCAGTTTCCTCTTCAGTAATTTCAGAAAAAAAAGAAAATGAGGCACAGGTTGAAGGAGGGTTGAGAGAATGGACTGAGGGAAGGAGAAGTAGAGGTGACTTGGTTGAGAATTCAATGCAAAGAAGTGCAGAGTGATGCACTTGGGAAGTAGAAATCCAAGAGACCGATATGAGCTAGGAGATGAGAGGCTGATATGTACAGACAGGGAGAGGGACCTTGGGGTGATAGTATCTGAGGATCTGAAGATGACCAAACAGTATGACAAGGTGGTGGCCATAGCCAAAAGGATGCTAGGCTTTATAGAAGAGGTGTAACCAGCAGGAGGTGTTGATGCACCTGTGTAAGTCATTTGTGAGGCCCCACTTTGAGTATTGTGTTCAGTTTTGGAAGCCATATCTTGCTAAGGATGTAAAAAGACTTGAAGCTGTCCAGAGGAAGGCAACAAAAATGGTATGGGGCTTGCGCCTAAAGACATATGAGAAGAGACTGGAAGACCTGAATATGTATGCCCCAGAGGAGAAGAGGAACAGGGGAGATATGATGCAGACATTTATATATTTGAAAGGTATTAATATAGAAACAAATATTTTCCAGAGAAGGGAAAACAGTAAAACTAGAGGATATGAATTGAGGTTGTGGGGTGGTAGAATTAGGAGTAATGGCTGGAAATTGTTTTTCACAGAGATGGTAGCTGATGCCTGCAATGCCTTCCCAAGGGTGGTGGTGGAGAAAAGCTACTGCTTATTCCTGAATTTAAGTAGCATGGAATCTTGCTACTTTGGGGGATTTTGCCAGATACTTGTAATCTGGATTTGTAGACACATACAGATACAACCTTTTTGGGGTGTTATTTTGTGTACCTGGCACTTAGTATATATTCTAAAAGGAGTAGGTCTCTGGTAATACCAGCCTCAATGGGCCTTTTACAAAGCTGCGCTAGTGTTTTAGTGTGCGCCAAAAATAAGTGTGCACTAAACACTAGAGATGCCCATATATTCCCATGGGCACCTCTAGCATTTTGCACGCTCTAATCATTAGTATGCACTAAAAACATTACTGCTCCTTTATAAAAGACCCCTTCAGTGAGTGAAGTGTCAGAAGCAAATGTGTGTGTGTTGGGGGTGGGGGTGGGATCATGTTGTGTTTGTTGAGTGTATGTTTTGAATTTATTATTATGTATGTTATGCTGTTAGCTGCTTACGTTTAAGCGGGGTATAAGTTTTTTGAATACATAAATACATGAATAATTAAAAACAACGGTGATGGAATTCAAAAAGGCATGGGATGAGCGTAGAGGATCTCTAATTAGAAAATGAATGGTATAAAAAAACCAAAACGTCAATGGTTTCAGGTGTGTTTGCATGTCTAGTGACGCTTAGATGGTGACTCCGGCTGTGAACATTTAAGGCTGGTGCTGGGCAGGCTTATAAGATCTGGGTCCTGTATATGGCAATCCTAAACTGGATTCAAAAATCCTAAACTGGATTGCCATATACAGGACCCAGATCTTATAAGCCTGCCCAGCACCAGCCTTAAATGTTCACAGCCGGAGTCACCATCTAAGCGTCACTAGACATGCAAACACACCTGAAACCATTGACGTTTTGGTTTTTTTATACCATTCATTTTCTAATTAGAGATCCTCTACGCTCATCCCATGCCTTTTTGAATTCCATCACCGTTGTTTTTAATTATTCATGTATTTATGTATTCAAAAAACTTATACCCCGCTTAAACGTAAGCAGCTAACAGCATAACATACATAATAATAAAATCAAAACATACACTCAACAAATGCCTCAGATAAGAGCCCCTTTTGTACATTCTGGCTTTGGGGGTGATACACACATAACAACATTATCCCCATTATTATGACTTCAGGGACCCCGAATATTGTCTCACTGGCTCCACATTGATGTGGTCAGCTTGACAAGAAGCCACGGTTTCATAAACAAAGCACAATTTGCCAGCCACAGCGTCTCTCTAGCTGCATGGAAGACTCCCAAGAGTCCTTAGATGTTCTGGCCATGACAGTTCAGCTAGCCAGGCTTCTATACACAGTTCAGCCAGCCAGGCTTTTATACTCAGTTCAGCCAGCCAGGCTGTTCTACACAGTCCAGCAAGCCAGGCCTTGTAACCCCGTTCAACTAGCCAGGCTTTTATACGCAGTTTAGTTAGAAAGGCCTCAAAACTCACTTCAGCCAGCCCAGCTTTAAACACAGTTCCACAAGCCAGGCTAAAAATGATCCACCACCCACAACTGTCAACAACTTATCTCTTGACATCCACCCACCGGATCTCTCCTGACTATTAAGTTTTCCTTGTTACTTTGGGCTCCTCCAGAAGTCACTCTTCTCCAGTCACTTCCTCTCCCATCTCCATCTCTTCTTCCACCCCTTCTCCTTCTACGTGCTCCAATTCCTCCCATTCCATCCTCTCATTCTCCACCCTCTCACTCAGGTGTTCCACACTCTCCTCAGCTGATTCCATTTCCCAATCAGCCCCTTCTCTTTCCTTCTCCTGCCACTCAAGTTCTCGTTTGTCATGACCCCATTTATTCTTCCAGGCAGTCTGAAATCTGTGTTCTCTATGCTCCTGCCTCCTCCCCTCTTGCAGTGCATTCTGGGTTCTGTAGTTGTTCTGGTCTTGTCTTTCCCTCCCCCACAATGCATTCTGGGATCTGCGGTTTCTCTGATTCTCACAACATATAGTGCTTCATAATGCTTGTTTTGCTCCTTCAGATTGGCCACGGAAACGGAATACTGGGTTAGATTGACCCTTGATTTGCCCAAGTATGGCAACTCTTATATTCTTTTTGTTTTTGTACTTCCTGGAAATGGATCTGAATAGGGAAAGGGATGTCTTGGAAATATTCCTGGGCATTTCTTCAGCAACTGAGATGCTAAATCATGCAATCTTGCTTAGATGTCTCTGATCACTTGGATTCAGTTCATTTATCATGGTATCAACTAGGTAGGATGGAAGAAAGTTGATACTCTTGGAACTCAGCACTTTCTCCTGTGCAGTTTAGGTGCATATTTTAGAAGCATCATTCATGTTTCAGACATACATAAATCGGTACTTAGACATTCATATTGCATAAACACCAATGTCTGGATTTTACCAAGCCAGGATATACACACCTAAAATCAAAGAATGTGCAAATGATAAGGGGTAAGGTCTGGATGCCTTTTGGGTGGACGAGTGAGGGCCTAAAAAGTGAGGGGTAGATATTTAGCCCAAAATGACTAAGATAAACATTCATGTGCCATTTGACCTGTTAAGCAAAAAACAACAGGGGTGAAAGTGAAGAAAATTCCAAATGACCAAGGCAAACAAAGAGTAAGACCCGTGTTTTGGCACAAAGCCTTCCTCAGGGGTCAATATAGTTCAGATAAATCAGCACCACAGAGAGTGTAAAAACCATTAAAATACTAGAGCACAATACACAACACTACTTTCCACAGCACGCAGTGTATTGTGCCCTGGTATTTTAATGGTTTTTACACTCCCTGAGATGCTGATTTATGCACTGCTTCCACTGCATGCAAATGTCTCTCGTGATGTGGATATCCTGAAAACCTGACTGCCTGGGGTGTCTCCAGGGCCAGGTTTGGGAACCACTGCCATATAGGGTCAGACCAAAAGGTTCATCAATCCCAGTATCCTATTTCCAACATTGGCCAATCCTAGTCACAGCATAGTCAATAATGGGATAATGGAAGAAAAAGAACAGATGGATCATTCAGAGTCCCCAGTTATTTCAATCCACAATGCTAAGGATACATCCTAGCTATCAGCTGTAGAGGTTTGACCTCTTTAGGATATTACTTCATATCCAAGTTACTTTGTACTGCTCTCTTCCATTCCAGGCAGATGAATACAAAAGTTTAAAACCAAATCCAACACCTCCTCCATCTTACCCCAAGCCATTTTTCCCTAAACTTAGCAAAACGAGGAGATTTCTTTGCGAGGTGCATTTCGAATTTGTAAATTTGAAACCATAAGTTCCACCATTCCTCTTTTAATTATTCTCTTAATCTTCAATTTTTAATGTTTAATCTTCAATTTTTAATTTTTCTTCATTTCATTTTTTAATATTGCTGCAACATTTGTTGAATTCCATGTTTCTGTCAATTATCAGGCAATATCCACACTATAATGGCTAAGCTTCGCATTTCATACTAGCGGATGTGTCTTTTACAACACTTATCTGCGTGTCCAGGCGTATCTGCAACCTCAACAGGTGCCTGTTTCGCTCTTACAGCTTTCTCAAGTCTATGATTAAAATTGTCACAAAATAGGGGTGCACCTTATTGTTGAAACAAAAACAGCCCCGGTGACTATATGAGACTTTCCCTGAAAAACCTATTTGGCAGCTATCGGTTATTCTTGTCTTAAATTCTGCTATAATTGTGAGCAGCTCATTTGCATGAAATTTCCTTTGAGCATCAGTCGCTATTTCAAACTCGTTAACTTTTACCAGGGATCTCAAAGCAACGGATTTTTATGGGGACTTTTGTGCATCTACACCTCAGAGGCTTCCCAGGAGAAGATGCACTTAATGAGTGTCATCTTTTGAGGGTTTGTATTATAATCATTTAACAAACAGGCCCTTTGGTTATATTCAAATAAAAACGCATTTTGCAGAGCTTACACGGACTGTTTGATTTTAGTTAGAATTGTGCATAAAGAGTGGAATATGAAGGCGATCTCATTGGCATTACAATGGTGACAATGCAATTACCTCAGATGGCAGGCTTTGCCTGTCACATAATGGTATCCTGTCACCAGGTCAGAAAACAGATTAATGACCTTGCATGGAATGCTGTTGAAAGTCTTCCGTGGAGTGATGAGGAAATAAGAAAGTTCATTGCTCTCTGCTTTCAGACAGGATTAAGCTTCTCCAAGGGGTTCAGTTAGATATAGTGGTTATTATTATTTTATTATTAGCATTTGTATAGCGCTACCAGACGCATGCAGCGCTGAACACCTGACACAGAGAGAGACAGTCCCTGCTCAATAGAGCTTACAATCTAAAATAATACAGACAGACAAGACAATTAAGGGCGAGGCAAATGAGTAGTGGCTAGGAGCCAAAAGCAGCAGTGAAAAGGTGGGTTTTCAGCATAGATTTGAAAACAGGTAGAGATGGAGCTAATGTTTCTATAGGTCATTATTTTGGCATTTTAAAGAGTATATTATCTATACCTCATTTAGGGGCCCTTTCAGCAGTACCACCAGGCGCACCCAGGTGCTCAGCAATAATTTTGATTTTGCCGTGCACAACTTCCCTGCCTGAAAATACTTTTCTATTTTCTAGTGTGGACCCACAACGTAGGCGTGCCCAGCGGTAATTGGGCAGTGGTGTGTGCTGACCGATTATCACCGGGTTCGCATGTGAGCCCTTACCGCCTCCTAAATAGATTTGTTTTTTTTTATTAGCGTACGGCCATTTCCTGCCTCCATTAAGAAAAAGAGTTTTTACTGCTGCTGTAAAAAGTGGCCTGAGTGCGTGGCAAATCCACATGCCCAAACTACCGCAGGCCACTTTTTACTGCACTTTAGTAAACGGAGTCCTTATACAAGTGAAATCCAAAGAACAAAAGCACTGGTGGTTCCAGATGAATAAAGAGTATTAATGGTTATCACTGAGCACCGACTCCTTTTTTAGGACAACATCCTCAGTGTTTTCCATGTTAGCCTTTTACTACCTTTCTATGCAAACTCAGCTTAAGAAAAACACACTTGCATTAGCTCCTCAGTGGAAACAATGCAGACAACCCCTATTCACAATATTTGGAGCTGCAGCCTTTTCCCTTCTCTTGTCTCTTCCCCCCACCCCTTCCCCTCTCTTCTTACTGTCCTGCCTCCCATGTACTTTCCCCCCCCCCCCCACTATTCTCCTACCTCTCCTCATTTTCATTAAACACTCCGCAGTCCGTTCTTTCTTCCGAAAATGGGAATTTATTATAAAGGCCACAGCAATACAACAATTTGCTAACATACAACTTTCCTACATTACACACTATTAACATTCCTAACTGATACAACAAGCAGCAGGGCCGTGCCAACACGGTAAGCGAGGTAAGCATGGCAGGAGGGCGCCATCCTCTGGGGGGCGCCCTGCCGCACCATGCTTACCTCGCCCTCTTCTCCCCAGATCCTTTTCCTTTTTTTTTTTTTGTTTAAATTTACCTCTGTCCGGCGGCAGTGTAGCGTTAGTGAGAAGGAGGCGGCGCTCCCCCGCCCCGACGTGTCAGTCTTCCCTTCGCTCAGTTCCGCCTTTTTCTGACATCAGAAATGACGTCAGAAGAAGGCGGGACACTGAGCGAAGGGAAGACTGACACATCGGGGCAGGGGAGCGCTGCCTCCTCACTAACGCTACGCTGCCGCCGGACAGAGGTAAATTTAAACAAAAAAAAAAGGAAAAGGATCTGGGGAGAAGAGGGCGGGTAGTGTAGCGATCGTTTTCAGGGGGCGGGGCCAACTGCAGGGGGGCGCCGGAGACCCTAGGCACGGCCCTGACAAGCAGGGCTTTTTTTGAGGGGGTACTTGAGGGTACTGAGTACCGGCACCTTTTCCATTGTCTGCTAAAATTGACCCATGAACCCCAAGTTTTAATGAAAGAGCTCAGGCTCTACACATCAATTCTGCCTTATCATAGATTCTGTGACTGGTTGCAGGGGGCTTGGCTATTGTGGGGTAGGTCACTCAGTGATCACCCCACCTCTGAAGGGTGGCCTGGCATTTGAGTACCGACACCTTTTTTACTAGAGAAAATGCACTGACAACAAGTCAGTATTAACCTTCTTAACGAATACAACATCCTAGGCTAAAGTTGCCCTATGCTTTCCTTGTCATATGTCAACCCTGGATCCGCTTTGCTTTTTTATACTTTGGGAGGCCATCCTCCTTGCGCCTTACATAGCTCCTACAATATCTGTTGTTAATTAGCATGGCTGAGCCCCGCCATCCAAGCCGAAGCTTAACCACACATTGTTTTCTGCCTCGGGTCGCCGTGGCAAGCGTACCCAGGCCCCACTGTTTCTTGTGAGTTCCTGTTTAAAAGCAGGAATGGTTCCGTGATTTGCTTCCCCTATTTGGAATCCCCCACCTCCATACAAGAGTCGGGACCATCATTATTTTCCGTGCACGTCCCTCAGTGCAGAGGACATCTTGCAACAAAGGTTTACTGACGCTGAATGGCTCCCATTTCCCAATTGGCTCCCTGGATAACTCTTGCTATCCTTTGCTGCGACATTGTATAAGCTGGGATGGGCAGGAGGGTTGCTGCTCGCCCAGACACCGATTTAAATATGGCGCTGCTTTTCCTATTAAATATGGTGCTCCTGTTCCTATTCGCCCTTTCTTTTCCCACCCAGGGGCGTAGCCAGATCTCTGCGGGAGGGGGGGTCCAGAGCCGAAGTGGGGGGCGTAGTTTAGCCCGCCTCCTCCAGCTGCCGACCCTCCCTGCCACTTTCAACCCCCCTCCCGCCGCCAACCCTCCCCCGCCACTTTCGATCCCCCCTGCCGCCGCCGACCCTCTTCCGCCGCTGCCTGGTACCTTTGCTGGCGGGGGTCCCCAACCCCCGCCAGCCGAAGTCTTCTTCAGCGCCGGAGATTGGCGCTGAAGAAGACTTCAGCTGGCGGGGGTTGGGGACCCCCGCCAGCAAAGGAACCAGGCAGCAGTGGCGGCGGGGGAGGGTCATCAGCGGGAGAGGGGATCGAAAGTAGCGGGGAGGGTCAACGGTGGGGGGTCAAAAGTAGAGGGGGCCAGAGCTAAATCTGTGGGGGCCCATGCCCCCACCTAGCTACGCCCCTGTTCCCACCCCTCCCCTTCTTTTCTATTGGCCCCTAATTTCTTCCTTACCTCTTTCTTTCTTCCTTCCTCCTTCCCCCAACCTGCCTGAATCTTCTCTATGCTGGCCCCCCCCTATTCTGCAGGCCTGTGCCGATGTTGCGGCCTGCCTCTTTCCATGCATATTTCAGGGTAGCCATCTTGCAGGATATCATGGTAGGGGTTTTCACTAAGACTGCTCACTTTCCAGATAATATTATAATGCATTTTCCATATAAAACTCCTTCTCCGCGCATATCCAGCAGATAGCCAAGACCTGTCGCTTCTTTCTCTATAACATCAGCAAAATTCGCCCTTTCCTCTCTGAGCACACCACCCGAACTCTCGTCCACTCTCCAATTACCTCTCGCCTTGACTATTGCAACCTACTCCTCACTGGCCTCCCACTTAGCCATCTATCCCCCCTTCAATCCATTCAGAACTCTGCTGCACGTCTTATCTTCCGCCTAGACCGATATACTCATATCACCCCTCTCCTCAAGTCACTTCACTGGCTTCAGATCAGGTACCGCATACAGTTCAAGCTTCTCCTACTAACCTACAAATGCACTCAATCTGCAGCCCCTCACTACCTCTCTACCCTTATCTCCCCGTATGCTCCTACCCGAAACCTCCGCTCTCAGGACAAATCCCTCCTCTCTGTTCCCTTCTCCACCATTGCCAACTCCAGGCCCCGCCCTTTCTGCCTTGCCTCTCCCTATGCTTGGAACAAACTTCCTGAGCCCATACTCCAAGCCCCCTCCCTGCCCATCTTTAAATCCTTGCTCAAAGCCCACCTCTTCAATGTCACATTCGGCACCTAACCATTTCACCTCTATCCAGGAAATCTAGACTGCCCCAATTTGATTGACTGCAATTTTGTCCTTTAGATTGTAAGCTCCTTGAGCAGGGACTGTCCTTCTTTGTTAAACTGTACAGCGCTGCGTAACCCTAGTAGCGCTTTAGAAATGTTAAGTAGTAGTAGTAGTAGTTTTATACATGGAAAAAGAGTCCTATGCAGAGGATACATAAATCTAAGAACGTACATGAGATGAAAGATCATCTATACCTTTACATGGATCATACGTAGGCATTCCTAGGATACAGCAGAGATGAAGTTGCAATGTACATGAAAATTTTATTTTTAAAATTTTATATTTACAGTTTTCAATCAATTTGGGGCCCTTTTACCAAACAACGGTAAAAGGTGGTGCACAGTAGCATTGGCGAATGGGATCACCGCATGCCGAGACCACCTTTTACCATCCAGGTAAAAGTGGTTTTTAATAAGGGGTAGTAAATGGCTGTGTGGTAATTTAAAAAATTGGCATGCAAATATTTACTGCTATGCAGGAGGCAGTGAGGGTTCTGGAAGTAATCAGGCAGTGCGTGGCAAACGCATTTGTTTTAATTGTGTCTCTTTTGGTATAGAATTCCATAATTTATTTATTTATACGCTACTAACTGTGGACCCACATAACAAGGATTCCTGGTTTTTTCTTTTGTGTATCCACATATTTCTGTATAACAATCTAAAATAATCTTAATAGCCTAGACAGAGATTAAACCATAACGATATCTTCCAGATAGACTATCCCTTCTCATGTACTAATCTAAAAACCAAAGTTAAACTTTTAAACATAACTTAGTCTTCTACTGGTAACCAATGTAATTTTTTCAAGGCCAAGGCTTAAGCCCTTTCAATATTTGGGTAGCAGTATTCTGCATTGACTGGGAGAGAGCAAAACCTGCTGCTTCTGAATTCCAGCGTAAAATGTATTACAATAATCAAGGCATGTCACAATGGTTGCCTGAATAAATGTTGCCAGATTATGTTCTAATAAGGAGGAAAACAAATTCCGAACAGTAGCTGCCAAAACAATATCTTTAGTTACTGCATTGTTAATATAGTATATCTAATATTTTCGTACTAGGTTTCAGGTACAAAATGTGACCAACCAAGGCCAATGCTGGAGGTTGCAGACCAAATTTTAATTTAGGATCCAAAAAAAAGCATGGATTTCTTCTAGTTAAGGCTTAATTTATTCTGTAACAACCATCCTTGAATGGCATATAGGCAGGATTCCAAATTCGCCATATGCTCTGCCCGCCTCTCCCCTAATTTACAATATATTTGAAGAGTGTCTGCATAAAATATGAATTTTAATCCACAATTTGTGATTAGATCTGCCAACAGTTTAATACACATATTAAATAAAAGGGGAGCGAGGACTGAGCCCCAAGGAGTTCCTTATTAAATAACAACTGAATACCACAGGACTATTATGCATAAAGGCAGCAACATTTGATACCATAATTCAACTAAGGAAGCAGAATTTAAATTCCAGTTCTGCACTGATTCTTCTCAACCTAAGCAATGACTACCTGACTTCCCTGGAAAAGTTCAGATATTATAAATTAGTGTTTATTGCCTCTTTTAATATAATAAACTCAAATTGATCATGAGGAGAGTAAATTTTATAACAGGACACCTAGGCAGGAAAGATGCAATATTTGTGTGTGTGTATTTTGCAAAATAATTGCATAAGTACCAATTGTACCCCCATTCCACCCATTCCCATAGCTAGAAATGCTTACATAGAAATAATAATTTGAGGGTTCTCAGAGAGTGACTACATCAAGTTACTATTATAGGAGGAAAAAGCCTTATGAAGCTCAAAAGGTTGCTAAAAGCAACATTAGGACTGCTTCATCATTGACTTTAAAACGGCATTAAAAAACCTCCTAATACATTCCACCTGTTGTTCAATGTTATGGAAAGGTGCTCAGCTCTATCAGTATTATTCTAAAACTCTATCCACAACAGTAGTCTGACAAGCTACTTGGCTTTGAGTCGATCTTCCTTGCTCTTAGCTCTTCACACTCCTCTCACATCAACTAACAGACCATAAGCTACGGTGACCAGCGTTTCGTTGCCTACATCAGGGTTCATCGCAGTGGCTCAGGCCCATCCAGTAGCAGCATAGCTATAATGTGGCTGGCAGGGATCCCCAACCCCCACCAGCCAAAGTCCTCCTCAGCCGGTCTCCAGGCCAGCGCGTTGCTGCAGCTGATTTGGAAGCCTAGGATTCTGTTTCTTCTGTGTGAGTCATCCTGACATCCTACACCTTGAATGTGCAGGACTTCAGGACCACTCAATCAGAAACACAGAACCCTAGGCTTCCACATCAGCTGCAGCAACATGCCGGCCTGAAGAGCGGCTGAAGAGGACTTCGGCTGGCGGGGGTTGGGGTCCCCCGCCAGCACAGGTACCCGATGGCGGCAGCGGGAAGGGGGTTGAAAGGGTCGGCGGGGCCAAATCTGGGGGGCCCAGGCCCCCGTGGCCCCACGTAGCTACGCCCCTGCTAATTGGCACTCATTAGAATTTAAGCACACAACTCGCTAAGCATATTCTGTAACGATGCACACTGAACTTCTAATGCACATTAAAAGCAGGAAACCGGCCAAAGAGTCGGTTGGGCCGCTGGACGAAAATGGTGTTAAAGGGGCGATCAAGGAGGACAAAGCCGTAGCGGAGAAATTAAATGAATTCTTTGCTTCGGTCTTCACCGAGGAGGATTTGGGGGGGACACCGGTGCCGGAAAGAATATTTGAAGCGGGGGAGTCGGAGAAACTAAACAAATTCTCTGTAACCTTGGAGGATGTAATGGGTCAGTTCAGCAAGCTGAAGAGTAGTAAATCACCGGGACCTGATGGTATTCATCCCAGAGTATTAATAGAACTAAAAAATGAACTTGCGGAGCTACTGTTAGAAATATGCAATCTGTCCCTAAAATCGAGTGTAGTACCGGAAGACTGGAGGGTAGCCAATGTTACTCCGATTTTAAGAAGGGTTCCAGAGGAGATCCGGGAAATTATAGACCGGTGAGTCTGACGTCGGTGCCGGGCAAGATGGTGGAGGCTATTATTAAGAATAAAATTGCAGAGCATATACAAAAACATGGACTGATGAGACAAAGTCAGCACGGATTTAGTGAAGGGAAGTCTTGCCTCACCAATCTAATGCATTTTTTTGAGGGGGTAAGCAAACATGTGGACAATGGGGAGCCGGTTGATATTGTATATCTGGATTTTCAGAAGGCGTTTGACAAAGTGCCGCACGAAAGACTCCTGAAGAAATTGCAGAGCCATGGAATCGGAGGTAGGGTATTATTATGGATTAAGAACTGGTTGAAAGATAGGAAGCAGAGAGTAGGATTGCGTGGCCAGTATTCTCAGTGGAGGAGGGTAGTTAGTGGGGTCCCGCAGGGGTCTGTGCTGGGTCCGTTGCTTTTTAATGTATTTATAAATGACCTAGAGATGGGAATAACTAGTGAAGTAATTAAATTCGCCGATGACACAAAATTATTCAGGGTCGTCAAGTCGCAGGAGGAATGTGAACGATTACAGGAGGACCTTGCGAGACTGGGAGAATGGGCGTGCAAGTGGCAGATGAAGTTCAATGTTGACAAGTGCAAAGTGATGCATGTGGGTAAGAGGAACCCGAATTATAGCTACGTCTTGCAAGGTTCCGCGTTAGGAGTTACGGATCAAGAAAGGGATCTGGGTGTCGTCGTCGATGATACGCTGAAACCTTCTGCTCAGTGTGCTGCTGCGGCTAGGAAAGCGAATAGAATGTTGGGTGTTATTAGGAAGGGTATGGAGTCCAGGTGTGCGGATGTTATAATGCCGTTGTATCGCTCCATGGTGCGACCGCACCTGGAGTATTGTGTTCAGTACTGGTCTCCGTATCTCAAAAAAGATATAGTAGAATTGGAAAAGGTACAGCGAAGGGCGACGAAAATGATAGTGGGGATGGGACGACTTTCCTATGAAGACAGGCTGAGAAGGCTAGGGCTTTTCAGCTTGGAGAAGAGACGGCTGAGGGGAGATATGATAGAAGTGTATAAAATAATGAGTGGAATGGATCGGGTGGATGTGAAGCGACTGTTCACGCTATCCAAAAATACTAGGACTAGAGGGCATGAGTTGAAGCTACAGTGTGGTAAATTTAAAACGAATCGGAGAAAATTTTTCTTCACCCAACGTGTAATTAGACTCTGGAATTCGTTGCCGGAGAACGTGGTACGGGCGGTTAGCTTGACGGAGTTTAAAAAGGGGTTAGATAGATTCCTAAAGGACAAGTCATAGACCGCTATTAAATGGACTTGGAAAAATTCCGCATTTTTAGGTATAACTTGTCTGGAATGTTTTTACGTTTGGGGAGCGTGCCAGGTGCCCTTGACCTGGATTGGCCACTGTCGGTGACAGGATGCTGGGCTAGATGGACCTTTGGTCTTTCCCAGTATGGCACTACTTATGTACTTATGTACAGCAGCGCCCTTGTACAGGTCTTTCCCAAGTGCTAAAACCACTTTTAGCATCCATTTTTTGTCCACGCGCTAAAGGCAACATTAGTGTGTGGCAATTAAAAAAGACTAGCACCGGAGCCCTTACTCGCATCTATTTTGTAGGTGGTAAGGGCTGACGCATGAATCACACACTAATCAATTGCACTGTGTGAAAAGAGGGCACACACATTCAAAAATGTGCATTGTGTGCAGAGGATACATTCATTGAAAAGTGTGCACTTTGCACAAAGAGAGAGCACTCATTGAAAAGTGTGCACTGTATGCAAAGAGAGTGCATTCATTCAAAAGTGTGCACTGTGTGCAAAGAGGGTGCACTCATTGAAAAGTACACAGTGTGTGCAAAGAAGGAGCACTCATTGAAAAGTGTGCAATGTATGTAAAGAGAGTGCATTCATTCAAAAGTGTGCACTGTGTGGAAAGATGGCACACTCATTCAAAGTGTGTGCTGTCTGCAAAAAGGGCACACACATTCAAAAGTGTACACTGCGTGCAAAGAGGGTGCACGCATTCAAAAGTGTGCACTTTACACAAAAAGGGTGCACTCATTGAAAATTGTGCAAAGAGGGCACACATTAAATAGTTTACACTGTGTGCAAGAGGGTGCCTTAATTATAAAGTGTCCACTGTGTGCAGAAGGGGTAGTCACTGAAAAGAGTGCACTGTGTGCAAAGAGGGTGTAATCATTAAAAAGTGTGCACTATAAGCAAAGAGGGCACACTCATTAAAAAGTGTGCACTGTGTTCAAAGAAGGTGCATTCATTAAAAAGTGTGCATAATATGGACAGAGAGCACTCATGAAAAAGTGTCCACTATGTGCAAACAGGGCACACTCATTCTAAAGTGCGCACTGTATGTAAAGAGGGCACACTCATTAAAAAGTGTGCACTGTGTACAAAGAGGGCACACTCATTCAAAAGTGTGCACTTTGTGCAAAGAGGGTGCACTCATTGAAAAGTGTGCAATGTGAGCAAAGTGGAAGCACTCATTGAAAAGTGTGCACTGTGTGCAAAGAAGGCACACTCATTGAAAAGTGTGTACTGTGTGCAAAAAGGGAGCACTCATTGAAAAGTGTGCACTGTGTGCAAAAAGGGAGCACTCATTGAAAAGTGTGCAATGTGTGCAAAGAGGGAGCACTCATTAGAAAGTGTGCACTGTGTGGAAAGAGGTAATGGTTTGTTCATGCTTGTAACTTGGTGCACATAGAGTTCACTTTTTAATTAGAGTTTGCTCTCTTTGCAAAGTGTATGCACTCTTCACAATATTTGTTATAGAACAAAAAAGTATATATATGAAAACGTTATGGCTGCTTCATCCTTAAATTATAGTTCCTCATCTTATCCTCTGTAACAGTATAGATGAATGTTTAGGCTGCATTCCAATTGTCCTTTCAAAGAAGAGGCCTTAAGTCTTTTCAGCAAAACAACAAAAAGTGTGTGCTTGCCTTGGTGGCTTGGAATCTTCATTCCACTCTTGGTGCCTTTTGCCTCTTTTTTTCATTCCAATTTCCACGGGATCTTCATGCCACTCTTGAAGCTTTGGAGTGTTGTTTCCTCTGGGGCAGATGCCTGCCAGCATGCTCTAAGCAAGTTTCATTAAAAATAGAAGGAAAATTCCTCAGTTAGAATGTAAGGTTGCTTTTCTCATTGAGTTTAATGGACCAATGAACCAAAGTCCTATTGACCAAAGACAAGAATTGAAAGCTTTTGCCATGTACATCCCTAGTGGGAATTATAAGATTTGAACCCTTCCTTCACTTAGGCCCTGATGATCAAATCTCTGGCATTGCTTTGAACAGTGCTGTAAAAATACCGTTAGATCAGTGCATCTGGACTACTCTCTGATGATCAGTGCTAATGAGATGCAAATTTAGGTGTGCTGAACCAAAACCCACTTCTCCTCTTCGTCCACTTTCTATCTCAGTTGATAACACCCTCATCCTCCCCGTCTCATCTGCCCGCAACCTCGGAGTCATCTTCGACTCCTCCCTCTCCTTCTCGGCACACATCCAGCAGATAGCCAAGACCTGTCGCTTCTTCCTCTTCAACATCAGCAAAATTCGCCCTTTCCTCTCTGAACACACCACCCGAACTCTCGTCCACACTCTCATTACCTCTCACCTTGACTACTGCAACTTACTCCTCACCGGACTCCCACGTAGCCATCCATCCCTCCTTCAATCTGTTCAGAACTCTGCTGCACGTCTTATATTCCACCAGAACCGATATACTCATATCACCCCTCTCCTCAGGTCACTTCACTGGCTTCCAATCCGATACCGCATTCAGTTCAAGCTTCTTCTTACCTACAAATGTACTCAGTCTGCTGCCCCTCACTACCTCTCTACCCTCATCTCCCCTTATGTTCCCACCCGAAACCTCCGTTCACAGGACAAATCCCTCCTCTCAGTACCCTTCTCCACCACTGCCAACTCCAGGCTCCGCCCATTCTGCCTCGCCTCACCCTATGCCTGGAACAACCTTCCTGAGCCCTTACGTCAAGCCCCCTCCCTGCCCATCTTCAAGTCTTTGCTTAAAGCCCACCTCTTCAATGCTGCCTTCGGCACCTAACTCTTACCTTCAGGATATCCAGACTGCTCCAATTTGACTGCCCTTATTGAACTGACTATTCACTTGTCCTTTAGATTGTAAGCTCTTTGAGCAGGGACTGTCTCTCTTTGTGAAATTGTACAGCGCTGCGTAACCCTAGTAGCGCTCTAGAAATGTTAAGTAGTAGTAGTAGTAGTAGAATGTTGCTACTATTTGTAGATTCTACATGGAATGTTGCTACTATTGAGATTCTGTTGCTACTATTTGAGATTCTACATGGAATGTTGCTGGTATTCTACCCTCATCTCCCCTTACGTTCCCGCCCGTAACCTCCGTTCACAGGACAAATCCCTCCTCTCAGTACCCTTCTCCGCCACTGCCAACTCCAGGCTGCGCCCATTCTGCCTCGCCTCACCCTATGCCTGGAACAACCTTCCTGAGCCCCTACGTCAAGCCCCCTCCCGGCCCATCTTCAAGACTCTGCTTAAAGCCCACCTCTTCAATGCTGCCTTCGGCACCTAACTCTTACCTTCAGGATTTCCAGACTGCCCCAATTTGACTGCCCTTATCGAACTGACTATTCACTTGTCCTTTAGATTGTAAGCTCTTTGAGCAGGGACTGTCCTTTTATGTTAAATTGTACAGCGCTGCGTAACCCTAGTAGCGCTTTAGAAATGTTAAGTAGTAGTAGTAGTACTGATAGCAATGAGCATGAGCGAGTTGTTCAGGAGTGAGGAGCAGGATGGCTCTTGGTGCATGCACTGTTGTGCATTAAGCACAGATCTTGAGCACATGTCCAGAACGCCAGCAGGGGAAGATAAAGACGTGTCTGTTGTCCTGTTTTTTCACTATCCCCCCCTCCCCTTTGTACAGCAGAGTACCAGAAGACATCTAAAAAGCCCAACAAGAAATTTGTAAATTTAACATCAAACACAGCGACTTCAGGCACTCAGCCCGCTTTCCAGTCTGATCCCCCTTTCTGCTACAGAGCTGAGAAATTTATTTTCCCCTGGACTAGGCTGCAACCGTGTTAGCTCCTGATTTACTTTTTAGAGTTGGAAAGACAAAATGCTTCTGACATTTGCAAAGCTTGCAGTGTTCCAGCTGCCGCTCCATTGTGCAGCTCCTGGCTCTTGGCATTTCTGTTCCGGCTGACTCTTCGAGGATCCTCTCTTCAAAAACCCTAATGCCTGCTTTGAGCTGACGTTAGGTTTATTGCGGTAAGTGCACTCTTCTTTAGGGCACTGTTCTCTGAGCATTGCAGTGAATACAGAATGGACTCATTTTAATCTAGTTTAAATGCTATTGTACATAAGTACATAAGTATTGCCATACTGGGAAAGACCAAAGGTCCATCGAGCCCAGCATCCTGTTTCCAATAGTGGCCAATCCAGGTCACAAACACCCGGCAAGATCCCAAAAATGTATTTTATACTGCTTATCCCAGAAATAGTGGATTTTCCCCAAGTCCATTTAATAACGGTCTATGGACTTTTCCTTCAGGAAGCCGTCCAAACGTTTTTTTCAACTCCGCTAAGCTAACCGCCTTTACCACATTCTCTGGCAACGAATTCCAGAGTTTAATTACACGTTGAGTGAAGAAACATTTTCTCTGATTCGTTTTACATTTACTACATTGTAGCTTCATCGCATGTCCCCTAGTCCTAGCATTTTTGGAAAGCGTGAACAGACGCTTCACAGCTACCCGTTCAACTCCACTCGTAATTTTATAGACCTCTATCATATCTCCCCTCAGCCGCCTTTTCTCCAAGCTGATGCTGATCTGAGGCAAGTGCGTTATTTGCCACGATAATGGCTTCTGAGCATTGTGCACCAGCTCAATGGCCTCTAGTGCCTGCTTTTGCTTCTCAGCATTAGGGCCTTAGTTCTCAGTCCACTGCTTTAAATAGTAATGCACTCCTCCATTGCTTCAGGTGTCCCAATTAGGTCATAGACAGTTTGGTTTATAGGCTCACCACCATTATACCAAACAAAATAACCTCTTTCTTATATAACATTTGAGTTAGGCAATCTTCAGGCCTTGTACCCTGGGCGCTTATAGACACACTGAAGAGTTATTTTTCCCTGTCTCTCCTCATGTTAAAACAACCAATAAGTGGACATTACTATTTGCATATATCCTCTTATTCACTACCTGCTGTTCTTAATCTAAAGTTGGCCTCACGAGTCTCTAACACTGACTACATTAGAATGACTTGGGAGGCCTGGACTATCCAGAGTAAATGTAATTATTTCCTTCCTCAACAAGCCCGCTCTCTTTTCAGTTCTGATGCCAAGTGAAGCATTAGACAGCAGCTTAATCATTATTACTGATTCGACTCTCTGGGGGAGTGTAAACCTGGAAAGAAAAGGGGCCGATATAGTGAATCTAACAGCATTCAGAAAGGGAGCTATTACACCCAAGATAATGAGCTCCAGTAATACGTTAATATTATTGCAAGAAATTGTGCCGGTGTTTACAAAGAAAAAAAGTGTTATAAAAATGCTGACTAAGGAATCAAATGGTTACAAATCTGCTTTGCCTTTGTCCTATCTTCTTGATTTTGTTTATTAATTAGGCCTTACAAATGTCAGTCTGCAAGAATAATGAGTTATCTGTGAAGTAGGGATTTCACTTGAAGCACACAGTTGCGCTAAGGGTAATGGGATTTGATATATCGTCTTTCTGTCCCTAGCTCACAATCTAAGTTTTTCTATCTGAGGCAACGGAGTGTTAAGCGACTAAGCCAGAGTCACAAGTAGCTGCAGTAGGAACTGAACCCAGTTCTCTAGATTATCAGTCCACTACACGAACCATTAGGCTACTCCACTACAGTGGCGTAGGAAGGGGGGGCGTCGGCTCCGCTGGTTCCCTGCTCCCTCTGCCCCGGAACAGGTTATTTCCTGTTCCGGGGCAGAGAGAGCAGGGAACTAGCAGAGCCAACGCAGCTCCCAGTGACGTGCACTCGGGGCGGATCGGCGTTCCCGCCCACCCCCCGCTTTCGTATGGCAGTAAGAATGCGCTCGGGGGGGTGCACGCCGAGAGAGGGGTGCGCTGTGCTGCCCCCGGGAGGGGGAGTGCGCAGCGGCGACCCGCCCCGGGTGTCAGCTGCCCTCGCTATGGCACTGCTCCACTATAACCAGCAGGAAAATGCATTAAAATATGAAACATGAAGGAAGACATTTTAGAAGCATATCTGTGTGAAAATAGCAGCATTTACACATGTAGATTGAATACACGGGAATATGGTGACTTTAGAAAGCTGATATCTCTACACAGAGATGGTCAAGACACGGAGGTTTAAAGTGGGCATGTTCTGGAAATGGTTTGGGTGGACTGAAAAAGGATGTGTGTGATTCCCTTTTCTCAACAGGAATATGTGAATACTGTTAGAAATTCCTGCAGCGGCATTACCAACTGCTCTGAGGGATATACAAGTGCCAGCTACCTGCTGTTTTAGGCACGGGGTCACCACCAGTGGATCAGGCAGTACTAGCACAGACCTCTGTGGTGTCTTCCACCACCTCAGGGACTGGGAAGAAAGAAATATTTCATACTTCTTAATTGGCTCCAATTGGATCTGTAGGTGTCTAAAATCCATAAAGGTGGACAAGGATAACAAGAACCTCATGGGTATGAAGCATACACAATAAGCAAAAAAGTGAGGAACCCCCCACCCCCCCGCTAAAGAAATAATTTCTTATTGGCCATCTGGTTATTCCAAGTCCATCCCAAATATGGTGCAATCAGAGGTTCGACCCATCATGGACTGTGTTTCGGCACTACTGCCTGCATCAGGAGTCCAATCCTTTATCTACAGCAATATAGTTCAATCCAAAAGATACAGCAGAAGAAGTGTTTAGAATGCTCACCGTGCTCTTTGCCACCCAGCCCCATCACTTTGTCCACTTTTAGTTTAGACAGCTCCTCATGAACACAGTCCTCTGAAAAACTTTCAGGGACTACCACTCCTCCATTTCCATTCGTGTTTGTCTTCTGTGGTCCTGCTCCCAGCTCTTGAACTGTGAACACAGAACAGAAATATTTGTTAAGAAATTCCACCTTATCTTTATCGGCTTCTACATATTCCTTCCTTCACTTTTGAATTTACAATGCTACTTTTGCACTTCTTCCCATCACTAATATATCTAAAAACTGTCCCCCCCCCCATTTTAGCGAAAAATCGAATGTGGTGGCGGAACAATAGAATCCTACAGTAAGCACAAGGAGTCAAAAAACAGAAATGACTCCAAAAACTTCAAAGAAGAGATACTTATTAAAGGTTGAAGACTCAACAACACTGTGTTTCGGCAAATATGCCTGCTTCAGGCGTCTTTCCACTAAAGTCTGTAGAATAGAATCATTCACAATATCAATGTGACAAAAGGTGTAAATAGTCTTTAAAAAGACCTTTTGTGATCAAATTTCTGTGAAAAACGAGTGTAGTGGCATCAGTAAAGTACAGAATAAATATCTCTTCTTTGGACTTTTGAAGTCATAAGTACATAAGTAATGCCATACTGAGAAAAGACCAAGGGTCCATCGAGCCCAGCATCCTGTCCACGACAGCGGCCAATCCAGGCCAAGGGCACCTGGCGAGCTTCCCAAAAGTACAAACATTCTATACATGTTATTCCTGGGATTTTGGAGTTTTCCAAGTCCGTTTAGTAGCGGTTTATGGACTTGTCCTTTAGGAAACCGTCCAACCCCTTTTTAAACTCTGCTAAGCTAACCGCCTTCACCACTTTCTCCGGCAACGAATTCCAGAGTTTAATTACACGTTGGGTGAAGAAAAATTTTCTCCGATTTGTTTTAAATTTACTACACTGTAGTTTCATCGCATGCCCCCTAGTCCTAGTATTTTTGGAATTGCCCTACCTGAGCTGTTGTCCATTTCTCACTGTTTTTTTGACTCCGTGTACCCCCAATTTGCATATTTTCTTTCATGTCTACTCTACCAGCTTCTCTTAGCTTTTCTAGATATTGTCATCTGTCTTCCTCTTTCTGCGATCTCTTGTAGATTACAAAAGTTATCCTCTTAATCTTTACATTTTCAGTAACTACTTTTGAGAACCAAAGCTGCTTTCTTTTCTTCTTTCTTGTTGCCCTTAAAATGGCCCCTTTCAGTTCTGCTGACTGCTTTCTGCTTCTTCCAGATATTCCCATTCAGCTAACAGCTCTTTGAGGTAATCCCCCATCTGGAACAAGTTACTTATTTTGAAGTCTAAAACCTTCACTTTTGAAGGAACCCCTTCCATACCAGTCTTAACATTGAACTACAACATCTGGTGATTACTGGATGCCAGATGATCACCATTTGTAAGCACTAAGTCCAGTATGGCCCCATCCCACATGGGTTCCATTACCAACCCAGCAAATATGATACCCTAATCAATATCTGGCACATTAAAATCACCTATTGGTAGTGCTTCCCCTTTCACAGCTGCATTTTGAATGTCTTCAATTAAATCTCTGTACACTTCTTCTGCCTCTGAAGGAAGCCTGTATATCACACCAATGTAAAATCCATTGTGCAGTAATGGTTAACACATGCTAATTTAGATGTTAACAGTTTTATGCACCTTACTAAAAGAGCCCCTAGTATTTTGAACTGATTGCTGCTGTTCCTTACCCCCTCCCAGAAGCTGCATCCTTAGGCAACTGCTTAGTCTGCCTAATGGGTATTCTTGAATCCAATGCATAAGTGCAGGGTACGCCCCTGATCTGCTCACACCCTTCCCATGTGTACACCCCTGTAGTTACAAGCTATAGCTTTTGTGTGCTGAGCTTCCAAAAAAGTAACTAAGTACCGTTACCCACGTAAGCGCAAATTAGTGCCAATTAACTCCAAATATCGGTGATTACTGGTTGTTAGCACAATTTGCCAATTAACTTACAGACTAATGAAAAATCTGTGCAAGCAATTTTGAATGCTAAGCCTGAAAATGTGGCACAAGATTATAGAATGAGGGGGTTAGTGCTTTGCACTGACTGCAGCTGTTCCTTGCCATCTCCCAGAAGCTTCTGCCCTAAGCAACTACCTAGTTTTCCTAATCGGTATGTTAGCCCTGCTTCATTGTGTCATACTAAGAATATACGTAAGGACATAAGTGTTACCATACTGGGGTAGACCAAAGGTCCATCAATCCCAGTATCCTGTTTCCAACAGTGGCCAATTCAGGTCACAAGTACCTGGCAAGATCGAAAAGAGTAAAACAGATTTTATGCTGTTTATCCTAGAAATAAGCAGTGGATTTTCCCAAGTCCATCTTAATAAGCCAAACCTTTTTTAAACCCTGCTAAGCTAACTGCTTTTACCACATTCTCTGGAAACAAGAGTTTAATTACACATTGAGTGAAGAAATATTTTCTCTGGTTTGTTTTAAATTTATAACTTAGTAGTTTAATTGTGTGCCCCTCTACTCCTAGTATTTTGGAAAGAGTAAACAAGTGATTCACGTCTACCCGTTCCACTCCAGCTGGTATTTTATAGACCTATGAGTTGAATATTCTGAAGTGTGCTTTTAAGTGGATATCCCAAGTGAATGGCCACCAACGCTGCTACTCTAGTAAAAGGAAACAAACTGTTGCAAAGGATTAATTGAACAAAACAACAACCTTGCACCTACCCTTATAACTTGCTTTTACTAGGACCTAATTACTTCCTTGGCCGTGCTCACTTTACATTTATTTCAGATTCTGCTTGAAAGACAGAAAGATCAATCACTAGCCTGAAAGCTCAGCTAATAGGTTTTGTTTATGGGAATCAGAGGAGGAGGAGGAGGATAACTGTTATGTGCTTCTCTTCCTGGCTGACTTATTAGAAGCAGCATGTTGACTTCAGGATTTAACTAACCTAGGGGGCTTGGCTGAACTGCTAAACCTGTGAAATCCGCCATCTCCAGTCAATCAAAGATCGTTGTTTGTACTTGTGATGAGGTACCCAAAGGATCCTGAGCCAGAAATAAAAGCACTGTGTATGTGCACAACAAAGGTCATTCATCAGAAACACAAGAAGCTGCATCATACCGACCAAGATGGCAAGAAACGTTTGCAAGACCATTCTATAAATAACCTAGGCCAGGGGTGGTCAACCTTTATACACAGAGGGCCACATGAATTTCACTGCTATCCATAGTGGGCTGCACACAAAAAATTAACAAATGTGCCATATAATCATTGCCAATCAGCACAAACTATTACCAGAATGGTCTGTTACCATATACTTCTGTCTTTCCAACTAGTTGCTTACATTGTCAAACAAGTCTTGTCCCATTGTTGTGTCCTTCAAAGGTGTCACTGACAAGAAGGCTCTGATTAATGATACTTGTGTGGGCCATTTTCTGTGTATACGTCCCATGGTCTCACAGGTCGCATTAAATTTAATGGCAGACCACATGCAACTCACGGCCACAGGTTGCCCACCCCTGACCTAGGCACTCACATTTACACATATGTTACATATGGTAAATGTTTAGCAGCTTACTTGTATAAATGCTAGCAGGGTGCCAAAGTAGAGGACAATCAAAACCATTTTTTTTCAGTTACAGCTGAAACCAAATTAGAACCAACTTTTGTTGCTCAGTTTCAGCTAAAACCAAAACTATAACCAAACTCAACCACCCCTAATCAGTGCTGTGGCCCGTCATCCTCCCCCCCCCCCCCCCCGAACAGGAGAAACTCCGCTCCCAGGCCCCCTCCTCCAAACAAAAGCAGCTCCCCTCCTGTACCCCCACCACCACCACCCATAGTCTTTCCCCCTGTGATACTGTAAGCGAAGGGAAGGCTTGGACTTTTCATAAAAATACAAACTGTGGGTACTGGAAAGGTCAACAGGAAAACTTTATTTTTGTACTAAAGGAAAAATCATGCAACAGTCTTGCAAGGTCACTGCTTGAAGTCTTAGCAGCCATTTTGAAGCGGTGCTGGCAGTGTGCGGGCAATGGCATTACCGGGCACGAAAGATGCCACTAGACCACCAGGACACGATACGGTAGGGGAGGGGAAGTGGATCATGGATGGAATGTGGGTAGGAGGTGAGGGAGGCTCTCTTTGTGGAGGGGGGAAGGATTAAGGTGACTGTGTGGCATGAGGGTGGGGAGGAGGTGAGGCAGAGGGTGTGGTGGGGTGGATGTATAACAGGATGGGGAGGGGAGGGGAGGGGCGTGGCTATTAGTGTCCTCTTTTTTGTCAAAGCAAATATGGTAACCCTAACCTTGGCACCATGCACAAAAACAGACAGACGCTCAACAAATATGAAACAAGGGATATGAAGGCAAAATATTGACCTGGAATCCTAAAAAAGTCAGACTTGCATATATACCTATTATTTACTTGCTCGCAGCCCTCTGTTTCCTCCCAACCCCAACAGCCTCCCATGGCTTTTGGATGGTATTCACTGTTCAGACACTGAGTGTTCCAAGCCTCAGTCTGGTGTACCGGCTGCCTCTCTGGGCATTCCAAGCCTCATTCGAGTGCTCCAACTGCCTCTCTTCACATGTTTCAAGCGCCTCTGTCAGTGTATTCCAAGCCTCAGTCTGGACTCACCAGAGGTTTTGACTACACTCCCATGGGAATCTCACAGCAACGTCTTCCATACCTGCAGGAATCCTGTGGTTTCCACTGGATGCCCACAATCCCTATTCCCATGCAGATCTCTACTTGAAATACATATATTTTTTTGAATGATATGTTGTCCAATGCTCCTCTGTGACAGATGGGTGGGGGGGGGGGGGGGGGGGGCTGAGAGATGAGTATTTAGTACATATGCTCAGGTGCTGTGTGAGCTAAGGAGTCCATGGGAACCCTTTCTGTGGAGTATGTGCACTGTTGCTGGGAGATGGGGATGGGCATGGGAGTAAAGAGGTTTGTATTTGAGTGGCTGCATGTAGTTTTGTGAGCTGCTGCATAAATCCCGGCAGCCTGCCCGTCCCAAACTATTCCCCGATGTTCAGTGCCAGTGCCCGGACATGGCTCAGCACTGAATATCGGGGCCCGGGGGATAATTTAGCCAGCAATGATCAGCCTTTAATAAAATGCTGACTACCGCCCGCCAGCTGAATATCGCAAGGAGGGGGGGATAATGTTTATTGGTGTAATTCCTGGGTAATTGTCCCAGTTCTCTTGATGTAATGGTTTTAGCGGAATATAAGAGATGTGATCAGTGCTTTTTTTTGTGCCGGTATGCGAAGGTACGGCGTACCGGCACCTTTTTTCTGGGGCTCGCCTGCTCGCTCCCTGCTGTTTGCACCCGGCTGATCCCTGCCTCGTAAAACTTTTATTTTTTCGCAAACCGGAAGACTGAAGAAAGAAAACAAACAGCAGACAGGCTTGCCTCCTTCCATCGCGTCGGCCGCTTCGTTTCCCTGCATTCTCAGCACATCCCGCCCTCCTCTGATGTCATTTCCTTTCCTCGAGGGCGGGACGCGCTGAGAATGCAGGGAAACGAAGCGGCCGACGCGATGGAAGGAGGCAAGCCTGTCTGCTGTTTGTTTTCTTTCTTCAGTCTTCCGGTTCGCGAAAAAATAAAAGTTTTACGAGGCAGGGATCAGCCGGGTGCAAACAGCAGGGAGCGACCAGGGGAGGGTGAGCAAGTGGGGCTGGGGGTGTGTGTGTGGGCAAGTAGGGCTGGGGGTATGTGTGTGTGGGCAAGTAGGGCTGGGGGTATGTGTGTGTGGGCAAGTAGGGCTGGGGGTATGTGTGTGTGGGCAAGTGGGGCTGGGGGTGTGTGTGGGCAAGTGGGGCTGGGGGTGTGTGTGGGCAAGTAGGGCTGGGGGTATGTGTGTATGGGCAAGTGGGGCTGGGGGGATGTGTGGGCAAGTGGGGCTAGGGGTGTGTGTGGGCAAGTGGGGCTGGGGGTGTGTGTGTGGGGGCAAGTAGGGCTGGGGGTATGTGTGTGTGGGTAAGTGGGGCTGGGGGGCTGGGCAAGTGGGGCTGGGGTTTGAATGATCTCGGGGGCAGGTGGAGGCTGGGGCGAGTCACTGGACATTGAAGGGAGGGGGAGGATAGGGGGCAAAAGAGAATCGCTGGACATGGAGGGGATGGGATAGTAGGGCAGGGGAGAGAGGAGAATGGAGAATTGCTGGGCAGGGGAGAGAGGAGAATGGAGAATTACTGGACATAGATGGAAGGGGAAGGCAAGGAAGAGAGAATTGCTGGACCTGGATAGGAGAGGAGGGCAGGGGAGAGAGGAAAATCACTGGACATGGGAGGGGAGGGGAGGGCAGGGCAGGGGAGAGAGGAGACATGCTGGACATGGATGGAGGGGAGGGAAGATAGGAAGGAGATCCACATGGATGGGATGGCAGGGGAGGAAGGAGAAATGCTGGAAATGGATGGAGAGGAGAGCAGAGCAGGAGATAGAAGAGAAATGCTGGACATGGAAGAAGAAAGGAGGAAAGTAAAGAAATAAATGGAAAGGAAGCCCTGGAAACGGAGTTAAGAGAACAGATAGAGAGCAGCAGAATCAGACACTTGGACCAGTATGGATAGAAAACAGTCACCAGACAACAAAGGTAGAAAAAAATTATTTTATTTTCATTTTAGTGTTTGGAATTTGTCCAATTTGAGAATTTACATCTGTTGTCTTATTTTGCACTGGGTATACTGGAGCTGTAACATCTTACAGAAATGATTTATAATGAAAAAAAATCACGTTATTGTTTTTCTCCTATACTAGTATATTTTCAATGATGTCTGTTTACATGCACCATGGCTGATATAAGGGGTGTGGCTAATGTGGGTGTGGCTATCATAGGGGTGGAGCCATATGTGGTGACCCCGCCCATAATGAGTACCAGCACCTTTTTTTCTACAAAAAATGCACTGGATGTGATGTAATGTAAATCTGGAGAAAATGTAACAACCTTATGTGTGCATAAAAATTTAGACATCGCTGCCTGAAGTAGCAAGTTTCTAACAGTTCTGAGGAAGGTAAATTATAATTATCTTGAACATACTTAAACAACATAATAGATTTACCATTATGAATATCTTTTAAACTCACCCCCCCCCCCCCCCAATATTCAAAACCATTTATCTGGCCAGGAATTGCACCTGGTCAGATTAATGGCATTTAACCAGCTATCCGCCAATATCCAGCAGGGGACAGCTGGTTATCTCCCTCTGAATATTCCCAGTTAGTGCCTAAGAGATAACTGGCTATATCGTGCGATATAGCTGCCTATTCCCGAATATTCACTCCATATTGGGCCACTTACATAACTGGCCTAGTGGCTAGAGCACCAGTCTTGCAACCCAGAGGTGGCCGGTTGAAATCCCACTGCTGCTCCTTGTGATCTTGGGCAAGTCACTTAACCCTCCATTGCCTCAGGTACAAACTTAGATTGTGAGCCCTCCTGGGACAGAGAAATATCCAGTGTATGTTAATGTAACTCACCTTGAGCTACTACTGAAAAAGGCGTGAGCAAAATCTAAATAAACCGGCTATCTGTGAATATTGACTTAGCCAGTTAACTTTAAACTACCTAAAAATAAACCAGGTATTCAATGCCAGTCACCAGAAATGGCCCGGCCCTGAATATCCGGTCTAACCACCGACCACAGGAGTGATTGTCTACTTTTCTCCAGCGGCATACCGTTGGGGCGGTCTGCCCTGGGTGCACGCTGCAGGGGGAGGGGGGGGTGCAGTGAGCAGCCGCGTGGCTGTTGGCTTCACCTGTTCCCTGCTCCCTCTGATGTTACTTCCTGTTCCGGGGCAGAGGGAGCAAGGAACCAGCAGAGCCGACAGCCACACGGCTGCTCCCAGCACCCCAGGAGATAAGAGGTAATGCACCCGGGGGGGGGGGGGGGGGATGACGATGCTGCACCCGGGGGGGGGGGGGGACACTGCATTGAGGGGTGTGCAGTGGCCCACCCCAGATGCCAGCCAACCAAGGAAAGTCACTGCTTTACTCTATGGAAAACTAGAGTAAGTGGCCAAAAACACCCCTACATTTAAGGCACAAATGCTTACACCAGTCATAAAGCTGGTGGAAATGTCTGTGCCTAGATTGCAAAAGTCTGCACATACATTATGGGGCCAATATTTAAAGTGATTTAAGCAGACAGGAGCCTTTCCTGCCTGCTTAAATCACTTCCCAAAGCCTAAGTGGGGCTTACCCCACCGACCCAACATAAACACCTATACTCTGGAACCCAGCAAAACCAAAACTCGTAATGGTCACTATATAACCTTTCCTCTCCTCAATCCCCTTTGAACCTGAAACACATGTACCTTTAATCAACCACAATATCACCTTGTATTTGTTTCTCTACCGGACTTGGCGATTGCCAGTATGGTACTATGTAGCTAAGTGACTTAATTTAGGTCAGCTCAAGAGCTGTCCTAAATAAGGCTGCTTAGCTTTGTGGGTACCGACACTGAGTATTGCTACCACTGGTGTAACTAAAAAAATAATAATAAGCTGGAGCTCCTTCCCACCCCCACCCTTGACATTGTCCCTTCCTTCCCTCTCCCCCAGCCCTTGGCATTAAGAAGCCCTCCCTCCAGAACCTCCTGCTGTCATGGTAGACCCCCTCTGGGCCTACCTGTAGCCCTGGTGGTCCAGTGGTGGTCGTCAGGGGCAGGAGCACAGCCCACTTGCTCCTGCCCCTTGTGGCGGCTATCCAAAATGGCTGCCACAACTTCTTCTGGCAGCTCGTGGTAGTACTGCTATTCCTAGAGCAGCTGAAAATACACAGATAGGGTATACATTTATTGACTGTTGGTGAACCTATAAATGCATTTGAATATCAGCCCAGATATAAAAAAAAAAAAAAACGAAGATAACAAAATTTAAAACTGCATCAAACAATCCATAGCCTTCTTATGAAATATAAACCAACAAAAACACAGTGAACATCAAAATAACTCAAAAGCAAAAAAACAAAGGAAAGGGATAATCACAATCACAAAAGAAACAGTCTAACCTAGACAAGCAAAACCAACAATCTAGCAGACAATACTTTCTGGGCAGGAAATATAGCAGACTGGAATGGTTCTATGGAAAACTAATGGAAGCTACAGGTTGTGTATTCTCTGGAAGGCACTCCAAACCTAATGCTGTAATTGCAGACCTACTGGAATATCATATTCATTTCCAAATTTAGCAAAGCACCATTTCCAAAATCAGGTGAAGTTATTCTGTGATGCTAATGAACACAAAAGACCACAGTTCCCAGACATATTAATACCAAACTATCTGAATATTTCTCAGGCATAGTCATACTTTTCTGTCTGTAAATATCAAAGTATAAAGACGTGACATTTTGCAGCCCATTCCTCTGTATTAATAAAAGATTCCACGATAACAACGACCTTTGAGGAAAGGATTTGTAAATGCCACAACTGTATAAAATCTCTTCCTTGGTGACGAATGAAAACTTCATAATTTCAGCAGCATTCATTTCTTAAACAATTGGTTCCAATTACAAACAAATGAAAAGAATAAGATATTACTATGGGTTCCTTTTACTAAGCTGTGGTAACCACTAATGCATGCTTACCACAGTTTAAAACAGCTTACCATGGGACGCGCTGAGGTATCCTGTGGTAAGTTCCTAATCTGCGTGTGCTACCCATGTGCTAATTTTTTTTTTTTTTTTGCAGATCTACATTACTGCACACTAACTAATTAGGTCAAAACAGAGGCACTAGTCTGTCTTGAAGCAAAACAGCACAGCAACACCAGACAGCGGCGTACCAAGGACGGGGCTGTGGGGGCGGTCTGCCCCGGGTGCATGCCACTGGAGGGGTGCAGAGAGCAGCCACGCCTGTCTGCCCCGGAACAGGTTACTTCCTGTTCCAGGGCAGAGGGAGCAGGGAGCCAAGAGCCGCGCGGCTGCTTCTAGCAGCCAAGAATGCACCGGGGGGTGGGGGGGGGGGTTGATGCGTCGGGGGAGTGTCATTGGGCTGGGGGGGGGGGGGTGCGCATCGGCAAACCACCCCGGGTGGCAGCCGACCTAGGATCGTCACTGACACCAGAGCAGATAATGATAACAATAATTAGCACATACATATTTGTAAATGCAAAATAAATCATTTGTTTATAGATGTTTTTAGTTTTTAAACAAATGATTTATTTTGCATTTATGAATATGTATGTGCTAATCATTGTTATTATCATTTTTGTTTTGTTAGTCATTTACGTATACCCCTGATGCAGCCTTTTTGGTGAAACGTGGCCGCGTCGGGATTGTTTGAATAAAAGACTTTTTTGCGTCTCATTGTGTTACTTTGGTGTTGCTGCACTAACTAATTAGTGCAGGATTAACATGTGAAACCTTACAACCTTCAAAACGGGTGGCAGTAAATGCTCATGCACTAATTTCTATTAATGGCCATGCACTAATGGGCATCTTGTTATGTTCCAGGGGAGAGAAGTCTAGCTACATGATTATCCAGTGATTTCATCCACGGAGCCCTTGGCGTCAGGCTGTTCCAACACAGGACTCACAAGATGAGTGATAATGTCTTTTTGAATTTTGTATTATTATTCTTTGTTGCGAAAGCTGGCTTTTATGGTTTATGTAGTTGCCTGATGAATGGTAAGGGCATACTTTTTTTTTTTTTAAATTTAAAGAACTCTTTATTAAACAGTTTAGGGACAATACAGAATCCGTAAAGAAAACAATTACATCAACATAAGCAAGCAATAATAAACAGCATAAAAATATCAATAATTCATAAGTCCCTGAAATACGTGATATAACACAAACTAGGAACTTCCGTAGTTTATAACAAGTTATATAAAACAAAACCCCAATCATCTAAAATAAAAACCCCCACCATCCCATTTCCTCCACCTACTATCCAATTTCCCCTTAAGCTACTGTACTCAAAAAGAACAATGCGAAAGAAAAGGCTCCCAGACCACCTCTCATTTAGATAAGGTTTTACAACGAATAGCTCTTAATCTTTCCATTTCACAAATATACCACAACTTATTCAACCACTTAATCAAAGAAGGGACCTGAGGAGTCTTCCAACAAGCAGCTAGTGTAACTCTAGCAGCTGACATAGCATGTGGAACCAGCAGTGACTGAGATGGAGGCTTTCCAAGAAACAGAAAATATTCAGAAGACCGCCTAATGGGTCTAGAAAGCCAACCCTGGAGTCTATGTTGAACTGCTTTCCAAAAAGCTTGCACCTTAACACAAGACCACCAAATATGACCCATAGTACCCCTCGGACCACAACCCCTCCAGCATAAAGGCGATAGCATTGGAAACATATGGTGCAAACGAATAGGGGTCAAATACCACCTATACAGGACGTTTACGGCATTTTCTAGAAAAGGAATTGAAACAGAAACTCTGGATAATGCATTTTCCATACTTGTCCAAGCACCATCACCCAAAGTCAACCCCAATTCCCGATGCCAAAGCATACGATGCTTAAGCACAAAAGAGCACACTGTTGCACCATATCACGATAAGAGATAGTGGCCCAATGAATGAAGTGCTATGTCAACCAATAGTAGTCTTGATGGACTACCACATGGGTTTTTGAATCTCTGAGGGTGCTCCTCTTTATAAAAACTAATTAGTTTCAATTGCATGAGTGCTTTTCCTGATTTTGTTTTGTATCATGCACTAATGACAACGTTAGTGCATGGCTATTAGGAATGAATTCTACACATGGTGCCAAAAAATCAGTGCCAAAAAAAATGAGCACTAAGTACTACTCTATAAATGGTGCTCTGAGTTGGGTGCCATTTATAGAATAGCAGGAAAAAGTAGAGGCTGACCAATGACGAATCACCACTGGAGATATGAATCCAACAGTCTTTATTGTTATAAATAAAAGACCCGACATGGGCCGTGTTTCGATGCACGCAAGTGTCTACATCAGGGGTCAAACAGTACACTCTATGGATAAAGAATACCAGATCAAGGAGCAGAAGCAAAAGAGTTTTTGCCTCCACAGTCGTTGCAAGAAGTTTGTCCATTTGCTTTGACTACACAAGTATTACGGTATACAGCTTTAGACACGAACAGGGCTGCGGTCCTGCTCCTTGATCTGGTATTCTTTATCCATAGAGTTTACTGTTTGACCCCTGATGTAGATGCTTGCATGCATTGAAACACGGCCCGTGTCGGGTCTTTTATTTATAATAATAAAGACTGTTGGATTCATATCTCCGGTGGTGATTCGTCATTGGTCAGCCTCTACTTTTTCCTCCTGTATTTCGTCGTCGTAGAGGATTTTCCTGTTTTGTACTTTGGATTTATAGAATAGCGCCTAGTGCCGGGATCCACACCTAACTTTTAGACATGAGGATTTGCACCAACTAAAACCTAGTTTAAATCCCTGGGCCTAAATTAGGTGTGGATCAAGCGTATTCTGTAACAGTACATGTAAATTTTTGGAACGCCCATGACCATGCTCTTTCCATGGCCACACCCCCTTTTCAGATCCATGCACATCTTTATAGGATAGCAAGTAACAAGATGTGCGTGCAAATTCTAATTATTGCCCATTAGCACTGATAATTGATTATTAGTGCCCAATTATCAGTGCTAATTAGTTCATTACTCACATTGTGCATGCAAATTGGACGAGTGTCCAAATTCACATACACAATTTTGTGCACCATATATAGAATCCAGAGGTAGTTTCAAAAATAGAAAGTTGGCCATTTTATTGCTGCAGTAAAAATGGCCTTAGAGTGCGGGAAAGGCTTGCGTAAGGAAATGCTACAGCCACTTTTTACTGCAGCTTAGTAAAAGATCCCCTATGTAATCTAAAAAATATATACCATTATTTATTTGGGGTTATTCTTTTAATTTAGTCCAGTTAAGAAGAAACAACATAGAAAATGATAGCAATTAAAGAAGGTAATATACTCAAATGCAAAATTGTTCCAAAAAATACGATTTGTACATTAAAGAGCCCTTTTACTCAAGCTTAGTTTGCGCTAAATGCAATGAAGCCCATAGGTTAAAAAAATGGACTTTTGGCATTTAGCGCATTCTAATTCCGTTAGCATACAGTACATTAATCTTTATTTATTTAGTTGCGATATTTATATCCCATGTTATCCAAAACAAAGTTCAGATTCAATGTGGCTAACAGGAAGCAGTTACTACAGTATAGTGCAAGTAATGTGAGCATACACAAGAAATGGACAATCAAAAAAAAATTGCCTCTGTACAGTAACCAAAACAAAATCCCTAATATGCTTAGGAACAAGCACTAGTGCAGGTGAGGAACTGATCATATAGAAATACCTTCAGCAACTTACAAAATAATAGATAGTAACATATCCCAATGCATTTGGCAAAGAGTTCCACATCTTAGAAGCCTGGAAGGTAAAACCTGCAGTATGAATTGATGATGTATAATAAAGATTCTTACAACTTGGATAGTGAAGCATGAGATATTCCCTAGACATAGAAAAAGCATTGCTGGAAGGTAGATCTGTCAGATTCTGCACATAACTAGGCAACAGGCCATACAGAATTTGGTAAATAAGTACACAAAGCTTAAAGGTGATCTGAGAATTTATTGGAAGCCAATGCAATTTAACCAGGAGAGGAGTTGCCCATGAATAGCAGGGAACGCCACACACAAGGCAGGCAGAGGTATTCTGCGCCGATTGTAATTTCCTAAGGAGTGCTTCAAACTTGAGTTACGACAAACTTGAGTTACGACAATCAAATTTGGAAAGGACTAATGTTTGGACCAAAGAACAGAAGACAGAGTTTGAAAAGAAAAGGCACAATCGCTTCAATATCCACAATGTATTGAAGACACAAGAAACCACCTTAGACACCTGAGGTTCAAAGGACAGAAACTGCTCAATGTTTATACCCAGGATTCTCATAGTAGTAGTTATGGGCAAGTTATATGATCTGTCATGAAATTCTGAATAACCACAGGGTGATAGGCATTAGTTAGAATCAGGAATTTGGTTTTGTCTTTGTTAAGTTGAAGTTTGAATTCAGCAACCCAGGATCCCATCCGATTCAAGCCAGATTTCATGGTAGGCAAGATCTCTGATAAATTCTCCAAAAACGGAATATAAATGGTAACATCGGCAGCATATATAAAGGCATTAAAACCTTTGGGTTCCGGTAAACTATCTGGTGGGGGGCCATCATCAAATTGAACAGGATAGGGGAAAAGGGGGAGCCCTGAGGAACACTACAAACCAAGGCGCAGGACCGAGGCAAAAGACCAGACTGCTTTACTTGATAGTGTCTAGATTTTAGAAGTCCCCTGGACCACTGCAAGAGTGTACCACAAATACCAAAATGATCCATCAAGCTTAGCAAAATGCAATGATCAACTATATTAAAAGCACTAGACATGTCAAACTGCAGAATTAAAATTTTCCTACCTAGGCTCGGTTCTTTCCTGAAATTGGCTATTAGGATGGAGTGGAGGAGTAGCCTAGTGGTTAGTGCAGTGGACTTTGATCCTGGGGAACTGAGTTTGATTCCCACTGTAGCTCCTTGTGACTCTGAGCAAGTCACTTAATCCTCCATTGCCCCTGGTACAAAATAAGTACCTGAATATACGTAAACCACTTTGAATGTAGTTGCAAAAACCTCAGAAAGGTGGTATATCAAGTCCCATTTCCCTTCCCCCTTTCCCTTAATACAGTTTATGTACTATATGCAGGCCTGAACCCAGATTGAGAGCTATGTAGAATGTAATGTGAGTGAAGGAATTCCATGAGTTGAGAGGACACCAAACCTTCCATCACCTTTACTGACAACGGGATGGAGGTCACTGGTCTGTAATTAGAGACTTCACTCCTACTAGCCGAGAGGTTCTTCGGGATAGGAGTAAGAATTATACAGCCCTTACCTATAGGGAAAAAACCTTGAGATAGCATAAAGGATAGATTTGATGTGAGACAACAAAGAAATAAATGCGGAGCAGTCTTCAGTAAATAGCTGGGGAAGGGATCTAATAAACAATGAAAGAAAAAATTAACAGAATCTAATGTTGGCAATAAAAAAGGAGGACCACTCCCTATCTGCTGGACAACACCCTACAGGACTAATAGGTAAACTAAAATGATCAATCAAGATAGAGCTAGGATGATTTAGTTCAGCACAAATTTTATCTGTTTTCCGTGCAAAGTAATTTACAAGTTGAACAGCAGACAGGAAGGATTCTTTAATGTCTGGTACAGTTTGAGTATCTAACAATGAACTGACCAAGAAATAAAGCTTCCTAATATTTAATGAGGGTCCACCTATCTGCTTGGCAAAGTAAGATGTTTTGGTTATCTTGACTTTACGTTTGTAGTCATTGGACAAAGTTTTCCAAATAGGCCAATTTTCAGCAGTTCTGGACTTTGACCAAACTCTCTCATGCCGTCTACAATTCCTTTTACCTCCAGTAGCTCTTCCGTGAACCAAGGGGATAGTTTATTACTAGGTCTCAATTTTCTTTCAGCGTTATTAGGTCCAAAACCATCCTACAAGTAGTGTCCTACTATTCTAAGAAATCCAAAGAAGAAGAAGCTGACAGTAATTGATCATACTGTGACAAGGCGGTGGCCGTAGCCAGAAGGTTGCTAGGCTGTATATAGAGAGGTGTGACCAGCAGAAGAAAGGAGGTGTTGATGCCCCTGTACAAGTCATTGGTGAGGCCCCACCTGGAGTATTGTGTTCAGTTTTGGGGGCTGTATCTTGCTAAGAATGTAAAAAGAATTGAAGCGGTGCAAAGAAAAGCTACAAGAATGGTATGGGATTTGCGTTACAAGACGTATGAGGAGAGACTTGCTGACCTGAACATGTATACCCTGGAGGAAAGGAGAAACAGGGGTGATATGATACAGATGTTCAAATATTTGAAAGGTATTAATCCGCAAACGAACCTTTTCCGGAGATGGAAAGGCAGTAGAACTGGAGGACATGAAATGAGGTTGAAGGGGGGCAGACTCAAGAAAAATGTCAGGAAGTATTTTTTCACAGAGAGAGTGATGGATACTTTGAATGCCCTCCCGCGGGAGGTGGTGGAGATGAAAACGGTAACAGAATTAAAATACGCATGGGATAAACATAAAGGAATCCTGTTCAAAAGGAATGGATCCTCAGAAGCTTAGTGGAGATTGAGTGGCAGCACCGGTGGTAGGGGGCGGGGCTAATGCTGGGCAGACTTCTACAGTCTGTGCCCTGAAAATGGCAGATACAAATCAAGGTCAGGTATACACATAAAGTAGCACATATGAGTTTATCTTGTTGGGCAGACTGGATGGGCAATACAGGTCTTTCTCTGCCGTCATCTACTATGTTACTATCAGGCTTATTTTCGAAAGAGAAGGACGCCCATCTTTCGACAAAAATCGGAAGATGGGCGTCTTTCTCACAGGGTCGCCCAAATCGACATAATGAAAGCCAATTTTGGGCGTCCCCAACTGCTTTCCATCACGGGGACGACCAAAGTTCCCGGGTGCGTGTCGGAGGTGTAGCGAAGGCGGGACTTGGGCATGCCTAAGACATGGGGCTCCTCGACCCATAATGGAAAAAAAAGGGCATCCCTCCCACCCTCAATAAACAACTTTAAAAATATTTTGTGCCAGACTCTATGCCAGCCTCAAATGTCATACTCAGGTCCGTGACAGCAGTATGCAGGTTCCTGGAGCAGTTTTAGTGGGTGCAGTGCACTTCAGGCAGGTGGACCCAGGCCCATCCCCCCCTACCTGTTACACTTGTGGTGGTAAATGTGAGCCCTTCAAAACCCAGGCCAAACAGAGAGGGTAACCAGCATACATAAAAAGTACACAAACAAAAAAGCAACACTGGGCCTTCAAGACTGAGACAACAGGAGTGTTTTATTAGTGAATGACCCGACACGGGCCGTGTTTCGGCGTAAAACAACGCCTGCCTCAGGGGTCAGGGTTTGGGCATAAATTATGTGAGGTGTATATGTATCCAATGCCTCCGAGATTGAATGGAGAGAAACTTTAGAGCCAAGAGAGCCTGTCACAACGGAATGAGAATGAGAGTGAGAGTTGGCTAAACGGCTAGTTGTAGGATGTACGCAAAATTTCATCCTATAATTAGGTTATCAATAGAAATCAAACAAAATAAAACATGGAAAAGAAAATAAGATGATACCTTTTTTATTGGACGTAACTTAATACATTTCTTGATTAGCTTTTGAAGGTTGCCCTTCTTCGTCAGATCGGAAATAAGCAAATGTGCTAGCTGACAGTGTATATAAGTGAAAACATTCAAGCATTACTATGACAGTCTGACAGGGTGGGAGGAGGGGGGTGGGTAGGAAGTATGCATGGGGACATCAAAGCATATCATTGATATTCTAACAGGATGGGTGTGGATAGGTGAGGGCAGGGTGATCTACAGAGACATACAGCTTTATGGTTTATAATGGGCTAGGAACCCCAGATCCTTGTTAAGTCCTTTCTGTTGGGTGTTAAAATATTCAATCATTCTGACTTCAAAGGTCTTACGTTCTTGTATGGTTTTAAAGTTACCTTTGAGGATTCTCACTGTGAAGTCACTGGTACAGTGTCCTGGTCCTGTAAAATGTTGACCAACAGGCGTGGGAACACCCAACAGAAAGGACTTAACAAGGATCTGGGGTTCCTAGCCCATTATAAACCATAAAGCTGTATGTCTCTGTTGATCACCCTCCCCTCACCTATCAACACCCACCCTGTTAGAATATCAATGATAAGCTTTGATGTCCCCATGCATACCTCCTACCCACCCCCATCCTCCCACCCTGTCAGACTGTCATAGTAATGCTTGAATGTTTTCACTTATATACACTGTCAGCTAGCACATTTGCTTATTTCCGATCTGAGGAAGAAGGGCAACCTTCGAAAGATAATCAAGAAATGTATTAAGTTATGTCCAATAAAAAAGGTATCATCTTATTTTCTTTTCCATGTTTTATTTTGTTTGATTTCTATTGATAACCTTAAGAGTGGACTAACACGGCTACCACACCTCTCTACATGTAGAACCCCAAAGAATAGCAAGATTCCGGAATGCTAAAGAGTGACAAGATTCCACAGCAGAATCTCAAAGAGTAGCAACGTTCCATGTAGAACCCGATCGGACGAAGAAGGGCAACCTTTGAACGCTAATCAAGAAATGTATTAAGTTATGTCTAATAAAAAAGGTATCATCTTATTTTCTTTTCCATGTTTTATTTTGTTTGATTTCTATTGATAACCTTAAGAGTGGACTAACACGGCTACCACACTCCTCTATCCTATAATTAGATAAGTACACAATACCCTGATGATATAACATATTAAAGTAATGCCTAGGACAGCATTTCCAAAACTATGCACTGCGGCACCCTGGTGCACCGGAGTGAACTCTCAGGGGTGCGTGGCACATCTTGAGCTCTCTCCCACCACCCACAATCCAGCATCACACCCTACTTTCCTCTCCCACAGGTCCAGAATCTGCCACCTCCTGCTTCTTCCCCTGACGCCTCTGCAGTGCTTGCAGCTTACTTACATTTTCGGGCCATCCGTGATTCACACAGGCAGTGCACGGACTTCCCTCTTCTGCGTTTGGCCCTCACAACAGGAAGTTACATCAAACTCTTTGGTGAGGCATGTCCTCAAATTATGAGAAGTAAATGTTGAATTATGTGGGCGACTGCTACATAATGAGGTTATGCCTTCTCTTCACCTTCCCCTCCCTCAATGAGGGACATAGGTTTATAGGCCTGCAACCACATTTTGCTTCATGTATTTGGCAGGCCCACATGGTGGTATGTGAAAGGTGGTAGACTTCACATATCACAAAGATACCTAGAATGGCCGTTCTCTGACATTGTAATGCAAATCTGTTCATGTCTGTGCAATCACTACCTCTCTAGGATCACTTATTCAGTCATAATAAAGCACAACAGTTCCCAACTCAGCCCTCAGGAACCAGCCAGCCTGTTTTTCATAATATCTACAATGAATGTTTACATATGATGGGAGAAAGTGCATGCTTCTCATGCGTATTCATTTGGACTATCCTGAAAACTAGATTGGTTTGACGCTCCCTAAGGACTTACGGAGAACCAGTGAAAGAACGCATACAAAGACGTTGTGATTTGCTGGCCTTCGTCCATTTGGCAAGTTTTGCCTTTCAGCTGTAAATCTCTTTTTCCTTTATGTAAAATCAGCTTCTATTGTCCTTTTTTTGGGGGGGGGGGGGGGGGATTTACCATATTCTCCTCAATGGATTCTATTTTTAAGTTGATGTGGATTTTTAATTGCCCCAATTACAGAGTGAAACATAATTACTCCATCACTATTACAGCCATCTTCTCCATGGTAGGCCAAAACACTCCACTGTAGCACTGCACATGTGTACCACATAATAATTTTACTACACAATGGAGAGAATGTGTAAAAATGAGAGCAATCAGGACACTCACAAAGAACAAACAGCCCTAATTAGAATGGCTATACAATTTCCACATAGTAGCTATGTATAGAAAAAAAATACCAAACCTTCTGTTTTCTTTACTGTTTTTCATCACAGTTCACACCATTCCTCGGCTCCTCTTGGTTTATACAAGCTTAAGAACTTGATCTGGATTCCCCTTTCTACCGATCAAAAGATTTCTGAAAAAAATCGCTGTCATTATAGGGTTTTAGGCCACACAGTGTGACATTGTCTTCTTTGTAATTCTCTACAGGATTTGCTCCGAAATTCAAGGAAAAAGCGCACGTGTGTGACTGTGTTGGAAATTGCTGCTTTCAGTACAGGTATTTTTTTTTCCCAAGGAAATTAATGCACATTATATTTGAAAATGCAATCTGGGCACATCACTGTCCTCAATGGGCAAAACATGCTGAAGGATGATCTGATCTTAAAGAGGATAAAAGTCCGCAAGCTATGGAACAAAGTATATAATTTCAGCTGCATCGAGGCTGGGCAATTTTTAGATGATGATTTACTCAAGAAAAAAATGCTTTTTACCTGTATCAATGGCTTTGAAATGTGACCTCCACATGACAAAGAGAGGTTTCTCACATTAAGGAGCCCTTTTACTAAAGGAAGTTAAGCCCTTACATAAGTACATAAGTATTGCCATACTGGGACAGACCAAAGGTCCATCAAACCCAGCATCCTGTTTGCAACAGTGGTCAATCCAGGTCGCAAATACCTGGCAAGATCCCAAAAAAGTACAAAACATTTTATACTGCTTGTCCCAGAAATAGTGGATTTTCCCTAAGTCCAATTTAATAATGGTCTATGGACTTTTCCTTTAGGAAGCCGTCCAAACCTTTTTTTAAACTCTGCTAAGCTAACCGCCTTTACCACATTCTCTGCGTGGATAGTGCTTGAGAACAGGCTACCACAGAAACGTGTTAAAGCATATAAACATATACCGCTTAATGTGCACTAAGGGATCGTTTTACAAAGCTGTGGTAAAAAGAGCCCTGCAGTAGCGGCAAGGGCTGTTTTTCCGTGGGCCAGGGCTCTTTTTACCACAGCAGGTAAAAAGCCCCTAAAATACATGTCCATGCAGTAAGATTATTCTTACCACGTGCTCATGCGGAGGGGGGAAGGGGGAGAGCACTTACCGCCACCCATTCAGGTGGTGGTAAGGACTCCTGCAGTAACCTAGGATTACTGACGGGTTAGCACCCTAGTGCCGGAAATGGCACACGCTCAAGGCGGAACTACCACTGGTGGCTGCATTGGGCTAGCGGTAATTCTGGGTTGCCACACAGAGAGTTAGGCCCCTATTAATAAGGTGCCGTAGGCCTAATGCAGGACTACCATGTGCTAAAACGGCACTACCGTAAGACATGCTGAGGTGTCTCTCAGTGGTTTTCCGCTTAGCATGTGCTAATCCTACACTGGAAAATGTTTTTGATTTTCCAGGGCGGGAGACGCATGTTACCACAATCTACCCACTTAACGTGGGAGTAGCACAGGAACCCTTCCTGTCTCCCGTGGTAATGGTCATGTGCTAATGAGGAAATTAATTCATAGCCATTACAAAGAAAATATGGCAAAGCAGTCATTTTACCACTGCGTTAAAAGTGGCTGCAGCACATAGAAAGCCCTCATGATGACATCAATGCTGGCCACTTTTTAGCGCGGTTTGGTAAAAGGACCCCTAACAGAGTTAGGGCCCTTTTACTAAGGTGCATAGGCGCCTACGCATGTCAGAGGCGTAGCCACGGGCGGGCCTGGACAGGCCCAGGCCCAACCACTTTCCCTCCAGGCCCGCCCACCCAACACTGACCTGCCAAGTCTTCCGCGAAACACGCGGCGCCAGCTCCCATTTCCGGCCACTGCTGCTTCTCCTGTTGAGCAGCAGCGGCCGCTACAAAAACAAAAAGTGCTACCAAAAATGTTTTTAAAAAGCAAGCACGGCACCGCAGGCAGCCATCAGGCATTGGCTGTCGGCTCTGCAGCCGCTCCTCTCGCCTCTCACGTCACTGCCCCTGGAGGACAACCCTGGAGCAGCGCAGCGACGTGAGAGGCAAGAGGAGTGGCTGCAGAGCCGACAGCCAATGCCGTCCAAACCTTTTTTAAACTCCGCTAAGCTAACCGCCTTTACCACTTCTCTGGCAACGAATTCCAGAGTTTAATTACACGTTGAGTGACGAAACATTTTCTCCGATTCGTTTTAAATTTACTACATTGTAGCTTCACCACATGCCCCCTAGTCCTAGTATTTTTGGAAAGCGTAAACAGACGCTTCACATCTACCCGTTCAACTCCCCTCATTATTTTATAGACCTCTATCATATCTCCTCTCAGCCGCCTTTTCTCCAAGCAGAAGAGCCCTAGCCACCCTAGCCTTTCATCATGGGGAAGTCGTCCCATCCCCTTTATCATTTTCGTCGCCCTTCTCTGCACCTTTTCTAATTCCACTATATCTTTTTTGAGATGCGGCGACCAGAATTGAACACAATATTCGAGGTGCAGTCACACCATGGAGCAATACAAAGGCATTATAACGTCCTCATTTTTGTTTTCCATTCCTTTCCTAATAATACCTAACATTCTATTTGCTTTCTTAACTGCAGCAGCACACTGAGCAGAAGGTTTCAACGTATCATCAACGTGTCAGTGCTTTTTTTATTTTGTATGTAGCGCTGGGGCAGGTAAGCACAAAAGCTTTTCGTGCCTGCTAAAGAGGAAGTGGTAAGAGCTCCTCAGGAAATGGCCGTGTGGCAAGTGTTTAACTTACTGCACAGCTATTTCCCTTTTTAAAGCAAAATAAGCCTTTTACCCACTGCGGTAAAAGGGGGTCTTGGCGCACACTGACACCACCAAGGGTCCCTTTTTATCACTGTGTGGTAAAAGGGGGCCCTATGTCCAGTTAGTTATCCAGGCACAGCACTGAACAACAACTGTAACTGGATAACTTTTGCATGTCGCCAAACACCTGAATATTCACTGCTGATTCCCAGAGAGATGCTGGCACTGAAACTTCCAAACTAATTTACGGGGCCCTTTTACTAAACAACATCAAGCCATAGCATGTGCTTAGTGTGTGAAAAACAGGCTACCGCAAAACACATTAAAGAGTATTGTGGTATGTTCCCTTGAGGGCACACTAAGCATGTGTGAACAGAGAATGAGCGTGGAAACATTAACCAGCTAGCACAAGTGCATTAGCGTTCACTGTCTAATGCTGAGTTAACATAGGAGCACACTGGCCTGGATTCAGTAAATGGTGCCCAAATTTATTACTTTTTTTTTTTTTAATTTATTTATCACATTTTAATTTTCTAACCAATTAAACTTGTACAGAAAAGTGACAAAAGGAAAAGTGCTATTCAATTACAAATTCCTATGAAGGGGCCCTTTTACTAAAGAGTTGCCGTACGGCAACCCAAAACTACTACCGGCCCAACGCAAGTGCTGGCAGTAATTCCACCCCCAGCGTGCATCATTTCCAGTGCTAGCAGACATAGCCGCCGAGAGGGGGGGGGGCAAAATTCCCCGAGCCTGGGCCTCCAAGGGGGGGCCCGGCGCTGCAGTCCCACCCGCCCTCCGTCGTTGACCATCTGCCACCGGGCCGGGCCCCCTGCATTGAAATCACAGCACCTCTCACTTCCGTGTGAAAGCGCTGCAGGCAGCAGGGCAGCAGATCGCCTTCCTTCGGGCCTCCTTTCCTCCCTGTGTCCCGCCCTCATCTGACGTAACTTCCGTGGGACACAAGGAGCAAAGGAGGGCTGAAGGGAGGTGATCTGCTGCCCTGCTGCCTGCAGCACTTTCACACGGAGGTGAGAGGCGCTGTGATTTCAATGCAGGGGACTCGGCCCGGTGGCGGATGGAGGGGGGAGCAGGGGCGGGGCCCCCAGTCTCTCAGCAGCCCTGCTAGCAGAAATTTTTATAAAATATTTCTGCAGGGGGTAATCAGGTAGCGTTGTGACGCTGCCTGGTTGTCGCCAGGTTAGCGTGGGAGCCCCCCCCCCGAAACGGCTGCGTGGCAACCTCGAACTTACCACACAGCCATTTCTTTTTCAGCTTTTTTACCCTCTACAGTAAAAGGGGCCCTGGTGTGTGGCAAAAACGGCTTCCAGCGCTAGAGCATGGCCCCTTTGACCACAGCTTAGTAAAAGGACCCCTAAACTAGGAAAAGGTCATTCAAGTCTACAATTAGCGGATCCAAGACCACAGTAGAGGGGAAACATCAAAATAACAATTAATGGTATCCACATTTAGACGCTGGAAAGATCTGTGCTAAACTCATATTACATAAAGGGCACGCTGCGCCAAGCATACTTTATAGAATACTGCTTAGCGTCAATTCCTGCATCCAATTTTGTCCGTGAGAAGTTATGCCTGCTGAAATGTGGTGTAAATCCTGGCACACATGTTGGCTGCACAAGCCAGGCGCTCTATAATACTGTGCCTACGTGTTTTGAATGCCTCTGACCCCCCCATGCCCCTCCTATGGCCACACCCCCTTTAGGGTTTTGCACAAGACAATTTGGGCAATGAAGCATTGTAGGCAGATGTCTACATAAGTCCAAATTAGAGCCAAGCGATGCCAATAATTGATTGTTAACGGCTCGTTAATGAATATTGCACACCCAAATTTGGGTGACCTTTAGAGACTCCGTGGGTTAGTCCTTCCTAAATAGGAGGCAGTGATTGCTTCTGCTTTAATTTTTGGGCAAGTCCCATGCCTTAATGAAAGAATTAGCACAGGACCTACAAAAAAAAATGAAAACGCACAACTTTCATGCAAAGTTAAAACTGGGCTTAGCACCCAAAAAGATGCACTAAGCCCAGGCTCTAATGTCCTTTACTAAAGGGGCCCCTTGGCCTACAGTGGTCAGTGTTAACAAAAACAGAGGTTGAATATTGCCCACACAACAACATTTTTGTAATGCACCATGGATGTTTTATCAGTGTTTATCAGAAGCTCTAGTCATTTTAACACACAGGATATGGGTTTGGATTCACTATTCAATGAAGCTGATAGGGTCTGAGTTCAAGTGCAAAGGAGAAGGGGGAAAGATGGCCAAAGAGAAACACTTAGAAAATATCTCAGAGATGGCACCTCCTGCAGGCATAGGGCCAGCAAGAATTTTCCCCTGCCTCCCAGATAGGGTGCGGCAGGGGCGTAGCCAGACAGCCAATTTTGGGTGGGCCTGAGTCCAAGGTGGGTGGGCATGGAATTCGTGCCCTCCCCCCATCCCTAGCTCCCCTCTGCTCTGCTCTTCATCCCTCCCTCCACCTGCAAAACCACAATATTAAATACCTGAGCGGGAAGGGATCTACAAACCCCGCCAGCTGAAGATTTCCTCCTGCTCAGACAGTCAGCACTCTTCCAAACAAGCCAGCAGCACTTTCCTTGAGCTGATGCCACGGCCATCAGGCTGTGCATGCATGAAAACTAAGCATGTGAAGAGGGGCTGGTGTTGGTTTCAGCTCGAGGCAAGTGCTGCCAGCTGCCATTTGAAAGAGCACTGGCTGCCTGAGAAGGAGGAAATCTTCAGCCGACAGGGTTTGAGGACCTCTGCAAGCCATAGCAAGAGTGCACAATTTTGGGTGGGCCAGAGTCCAAATAGGGTGGGCCCTGGCCCACCCATGGCTACACCACTGGGGTATGGATGGAAAAAATCTTTCATACCAAGTAAAATCAAACTCAAACATATCATCACCGTAGAAAGCAGACTGTGGAGTACCTCAAGGATCACCATTATCACCAATACTCTTCAATATGATGATGATCCCACTGGCAAAGTCCTTATCCAACCGAGGCCTTAACCCATTCATTTATGCAGATGATGTTACAATCTACATTCCCTTCAGACATGCCTTGACTGAAATAACTAAAGAAATCAATGATGGCCTGAACATCATGGACTCATGGGCAAACTCTTTCCAACTGAAACTGAACACTGAAAAAACACACTGCCTTATCCTCTCATCTCAACATAACAACTACAAACCCGCAACCATAAACACCCCAGGACACGCACTCCCTATCTCAGACAGCCTAAAAATACTCGGAGTCACAATCGACCGCAACCTCACTCTCGAGAGTCAAGTAAAAACCGTAATAAAGAAAATGTTCTACGCAATGTGGAAACTCAAACGAATAAAACCTTTCTTCCCGAGGGATACCTTTCGTAAACTAATACCAATACTACTACTACTATTTATCATTTCTATAGCGCTACAAGGCATTTGCAGCGCTATACACCATACACAAAAAAGACAGTCCATGCTCAAAAAGCTTACAATCTAGATATGAAGGGGACGGATAAGAGAGATTTATCTACAGAACGGAGTACTCGAGGGGGGGCGTAGGGAGAGACGAGCATGGAGAGGTACTGGAGAGCAGCAGAGTGAATACACTTATAGGTCAATAAGAGAAGCTTGAACTGAATACGGAAACAGATAGGGAGCCAGTGAAGTGACTTAAGGAGGGGGCTAACATGAGCATAGTGACTTTGGCGGAAAATGAGTCACACAGCAGAGTTTTGGACTGATTGAAGAGGAGAGAGATGGCTAAGAGGGAGTCCAGTGAGAAGCAGGTTACAATAATCAAGACGAGAGGTGATAAGAGTGTGGATAAGGGTTCTGGTAGAGTGCTCAGAGATGAAGGGATGGATTTTACTAATGTTATAGAGAAAGAAATGACAGGTTTTGGCAATCTGTTGAATATGAGCAGAGAAGGAGAGAGAGGAGTCAAAGATGACCCCAAGGTTATGAGCAATACAATCAATGGTCCTAAGACATGCAGATTACTGCAACGGAATCTATGCGGGATGTAAAAAACAACTCACAAAAAAACTCCAGATCGCCCAAAACACAGCAGCCAGACTGATATACGGTAAAACACGATTCGAAAGCGCTAAACCCCTTCGAGAAAAGCTGCACTGGCTCCCAAAGAACGGATCATCTTCAAAATCTGCACATTGGTCCACAATATAATCTACTGCATAGTCCCAGAATACATGACAGACCTCATACATCTACCAACTAGAAACAGACTCGGATCAGCATGATCATACCTAAACCCATAGGCGGTCGGTGGCCCAACTGTTTGGGGAGGCTAAAGGGGGTGGGATTAGGGGTGGGGTCAGGGGTGGAGCTTAAATCCATAATTGTCTGATAACACACAGAAAAAATAAATAAATAAAAATAAAAGTCACAATTAATACCTTTTATTAAATTTAGATATTAGATATGTATCATATGTCAAAGAATAAAGTGGTTGCTCAAAGCATATTCTAACCACAATCGCTCAACTGCAAAACACTATGCACAACTTTGTCCAAAAACACACTCAGACCCTTACTGTACCATAAATATTACACTGGGCAGACCTAATACACCAATATACCACCCATACGGAAAATGCAGACCGTCAACAATATGAAACAAGGGATCATATCATCACAATTCTCATGTAGAGCCACAAAACACCCTAATTCATGTTTAATGTGGGATAAAATTCCATAAATAAGTAAATAAATATAAACTTTTAATGTTGAGCACCTGATTCTCAAAGTGGACATATTCCAAACACTATAATGAAAATAAAATGATCTTTTCTACCTTTGTTGTCTGGTGACTTTTTCTGATCATGCTGGCCCAGTATCCATTCTGCTGCTATCTGTCCTCAATGCAGGTCAGGAAGTCATCCTCCTTAAATATCTCCCTGGCAACCCAGGACACCTCCAGCCAAACCCCCCTGCTTTCCCAGCAGTAAGGTAAACAAACCATAAACCAATTTCTACAACTGCTAGAAGGCTTTCACTGCAGCTCCTGCTGTGAGGATGGAGGTAAATCAACAATTTAATCCCCTCAGAGCAGCTGGACTCCACAGCTGATCCATTCTGCTACAGCAGGGGGAGGCTTAGCCTCTCCAAGCCTCTTATACCGGGCGCCTATGCCTAAACCTACATTACCCAAACTGCAAAAGGCTAAAATACAAAACAATTTATGCATCTACCTTCTCCTACGTAAGCACACAACTGTGGAATGGACTCCCATATGCAGTGAAAACAATACATGACCACCTAAACTTCAGGAAATCATTAAATACCCACCTCTTCAAAAAAGCTTATCCCACCCACCGATCCAACATAAATCCCCACACCCAGCAACACAACATAATCAATGATAGTACTGGACAAATTACTATCCTCTTCCCCGATCCCATGACGCCTGATTCACTTCTACCTCATTTGACCACAACACAATCTTGTATTTGTTATCAACCGAAATGGCAAACGCCTCTCGGTACTCTGTAAGCCACATTGAGCCTGCAAATAAGTTGGGAAAATGTGGGATATAAATGTAACAAATAAATAAATAAATGTCTATGTAGTTATTTTTTTTTTTCATTTTGTTTCATTTCTGTCATGTTGTCTCAACACTAAAGTATTTTAATGTGCACAAAAGTGACAGAAACAAAATGACATGTTTTATGTCAGATGGGAAATAAAAAAATATATAACAAAAACAGTAATTTCACTGTTGCATCAAAATGATAGCACAACCCTTCTCCAGCTAGAGAAGTAAAATGGGGGGAGGGGTTTGAAAAGGAAAATGTGGGTCAGGAAAATGGGAATTTTGATGCACTGGCATGTGGAAAGTCCTCAGAAGCAGAGTCCATAGCCCCAGTTGGGGGGGGGGGGGGGGGGGAGAGAAGGGTGTTGTGATGATTGCTTAAGAGTGACAACTGGTGGCCAGATTCTGGGTCCATGATCTTAGGATGAAATATGGAGCCCTGGTACAAGGTCTTTGACCCAGGACCATCTCTGAACTGACTTTCCCCTTTTCACATAATGTGGCAAACCCTACTTCTAGATCCACAATGCTGACTTCCACAGGCAGAAGTAAAAATGGCTAGACATATAAAGAGAGGTGACAAGACTTTTTTCAGATACATTAAAGACAGTAGGAAGGATAAAAATCAAATTGTATGACTGAAAGATAGTGAGAACTTCTATGTGGAGAATGATGTGAAAAAAACAAGGTATGCTGAACAAACACTTCCATGTTCACAAGAAAATCCTGCATCAGGGGTCCTTTTACAAAGGCGCGCTGAAGAATGGCTTGAGGTAGTGTAGGCACGGGTTTTAGGCATGCGCCGATCCATTTTTCAGCGCACCTGTAAAAACAGGCCTCTTTTTTGCCAAAAATGGATGTGCGGCAAAATCTAAATTGCCGCGCAGCCATTTTGGGTCTGAGACCTTACCGCCATCCATTGACCTAGTGGTAAAGAATCCAGGCAGTATTGACCTACGCGCGTCAAATGCCACTTGACACACGTCTGTTACACGCGCCTGAAAATAAAAAAATATTTTTCAGACGCGTGCATCGGATGCGTGCAAAAAATGAAATTACCGCAAGAGCCGTGCGGTAGCTGGGCGGTAACTCCATTTTGGCACACGTTGGGCATGCATAGATGCTTACGAGGTTTAGTAAAAGGGTCCCTCAGTTAGCTGACAAAGGTATATATATGGGAGTGGAGTAGGTATCGCACCATTCACAGAATAAAGTGTTGATGCTTTATGAGAGTGAACAAAGCCATAGGAGTGGATGAGATACATCCCAGGATACTGAGAGCCAGTCCTCTAAAAGATGTACTTAATAACAGTGGCGTTCCTAGGGGCGCTGACACCCTGGGCGGATCACCGATGCGCCCCGCCCCCCGGGTGCAGCGCCCCCCCCCCCCCCCCCCCCCCGTGCAGCGCGACCCCCCCCCCACGGTGAAAGGACACCCCCCACCCCGGCGAAAGAATCCCCTCACCCCCGGGTGCACGCCGCTGGGGGGGGGGGGGGTGCCGCACGCCGCTCAGCGTTGTTCGTTTCCATGCTCCCTCTGCCCCGGAACAGGTTACTTCCTGTTCCGGGGTAGAGGGAGCATGGAAACGAACGACCGGTGCGGCACCCCCCCAGCGGCGTGCACCTGGGGCAGACCACCCCCACCGCCCCCCCCCCCTTGGTACGCCACTGCTTAATAAATCCTTGCAGATGAAAGTATAGGCCAATAAGCTTCATTTCGGTGGCTAGAAAATTAATACAGGCTTTGCTGAAGCAACTTCCTGGAATCCAACAGGTTACAAGATCTGACGCAACATGACTTTACCAAAGGAAGATCGTGCTAAACAAATATGATTTTTTTTTTTGACTGGGTGACCAGATAATTGGATGAAGGACAAGTGCTAGGTGTATTCTCCTTGTATTTCAGTAAAACCTTTGACAAGGGTTCCTCATAGAAGGTTCATGAATAAACTCAGCAGGCTGAAGTTAGGACCCAAAGTGGTGAGCTGGATTAGAAATTGGTTGACTGAGATACAACAGAGGGTGGTGGCAAATGGAATTTACTATGAGGAAAGGAAGATGAGTAATGCAGTGCCTCAAGGATCACTACAGGGACCAATTCTAATCAATATATTTGTGAGTTTGTCTTTTTGTGGATGGCACCCCAGAGGGAGTAGACAACATGAGAAGTAATCTACAAAAATTAGAAGAATGGTTGAATATTTGGCAGATAAAAATTAATGTGAAGAAGCGCAGAGTGATGTATTTGTGGAGCAGAAATCCCAAAGGACTTGTATGTGCTAGGGGGCAAGAGTAGGGTTTACCATATGGCTCCAGAAAAAAGGAAGACAGATTGAGCCACTCTGGGTTTTACTTCCATTGCTTTCAATGGAAGCAAAACCTGGACTGGATCAATGTGTCCTCCTTTTTCTGGAGCCATATGTTAACCCTAGGCAAGAGGCTGATATGCACACATTAGGAGGGGGACTTGGGTGACAGTATCAGAGGATTTCAAGGCTGCGGCCGTAGCCAGAAGGATACTAAGCTGCATAGAGACATACCCAGTAGAAGAAAGGAGATGTTAATGTCCTTGTATAAATCATTGATGATGCCACAGTTTTGGAGGCCATATTTTGCTAAGGACATTTTTAAAAAATTGAAATGATTCAAAGGAAGGCGACAAAAGAGGTTTAAAGACCCAAAAATATGTACCCTAAAGGAAAGGATAGGGGATATATGATACAGATGTTTAATATATAAAAAGCAATAATATACAAAAAAATCTTTTCAGAGATAGAGAAGTAATAAAACTAGATAACATTAATTGAGATTGCAGGGTGGTAGACTTAGGAGTAGCATCAGGAAAAGGGGGAAATGGACTTGATATACTGCATTTCTGTGGTTTTTGCAACTACATTCAAAGTGGCTTACATAGTATATACAGGTACTTATTTGTACCTGGGGCAATGGAGGGTTAAGTGACTTACCCAGAGTCACAAGGAGCTGTAGGGGGAGTTGAACCCAGTTCCCTGGAATCAAAGTCCTCTGCCCTAACCACTAGGCTACTCCTGAATTAACCTCTTGGTAAAGGTAATGTAAACAAAAACAGTGACGGAATTCAAAAAAGCATGAAATAATCACAGAGGTTCCCTAAATAAAAAAGAATGGTATCAGATTAAAACTTAAATGACCTCATTGCTGTTGACTTGTCATGAGTGGTGCTTTGATGACAGCTTCAACAGTATGGAATTAAGACCGGCACCAGGTAGACTTCTTCAGACTGTGACCAGTATATGGCAAAAGACAGATCAAGATGGGCTGGAGTAGGTTTTAACAGCAACTCCAGTAGCTGGGAAGAAAGGCCAGTGCAGTGCTGACTTCTATGGTCTGTGTCCTGAAAATGGCAAAGACTGATCAGGATCAAGTATGTGCATTTTAAACCATATTTGTAATCTCTAAATTCAAAAAGGTTTGCTTGAATTGTTAATAAAAAGGAATTCAAAGAAATCTTATTGTTCAAATTTAAATCAAGTGAAACCTCAACTGCCCATGGAAGCAGATATATATTGCCAATCACCAATTGGCTACTATTACAGGTTTCCTTCAATCACCCAGGCAAAAAAGAAGCAATTAAAAATCCCCATAGGGGGAGAAAAATCATTGCTCCCCCAAAAAAGCCAGGTCTTGTAGCTTATAATGATAAATATTTAATTCCTTTCTCAAATAACAATCTCTAAGTAGGCGGCAAGACATAAAGAGGGGCATAATCGAACGGGGGCACCCATCTCTAAGGGCGCCCATCTCCAGGGACGGCCCCGGGAAGGGGCGGAGCCAACCGTATTATCGAACAAGATGGGCGTCCATCTTTCGTTTCGATAATACGGTCGGGGCCGGCCAAATCTCAACATTTAGGTCAAACGTAGAGATGGTCGACCCAAATGTTGAGATCGCCGGACTTAGAGATGGCCAGCCTCGGTTTTCGCCAATAATGGAAACCGAAGCCGACCATTTCAAAAACAGCCAAATCCAAGCCATTTGGTCATGGGAGGAGCCAGCATTCCTAGTGCACTGATCCCCCCCTCACATGCCAGGACACCAACCGGGTGCCCTAGGGGGCACTGCAGTGGACTTCAGAAATTGTTCCCAGGTGCATAGCTCCCTTATCTTGGGTGCTGAGCCCCCCAAACCCCACTACCCACAACTGTACAATAGTACCATAGCCCTTAAAGGGTAAAGGGGAGCACCTACATGTGGGTACAGTGGGTTTCTGGTGGGTTTTGGAGGGCTCCCATCTACCACCACAAGTGTAACAGGTAGGGGGGATGGGCCTGGGTCCGCCTGCCTGAAGTGCACTGCAGTACCCACTAAAAACTGCTCCAGGGACCTGCATAGTGCTATGATGGAGCTGGGTATGACATTTGAGGCCGGCATAGAGGCTGATAAAAAATGTTTTTAATTTTTTTTTTGGGTGGGAGGGGGTTGGTGACCACTGGGGGAGTAAGGGGAGGTGATCCCCGATTCCCTCCGGTGGTCATCTGGTCAGTTCGGGCACCTTTTCAAGGCTTGGTCGTGAACAAAAAGGGACCAATTAAAGTCGGCCAAATGCTCGTCAGGGCCGCCCTTCTTTTTTCAATTATCAGCCGAGGACGGCCATCTCTTAACCACGCCCCCGTCCCGCCTTCGGTACACTGCCGACACGCCCCCTTGAACTTTGGCCATCCCTGCGACGGAAAGCAGTTGATGCTGGCCAAAATCGGCTTTCGATTATACCAATTTGGCCGCCCTTAGGAGAAGGGCGCCCCTCTCCCCATTTGTGTCGGAAGATGGGCGCCCTTCTCCTTCAAAAATAAGCTGGAAAGTCTGCATTCTGAATAAGAGCGTCTATCAACTGTGTACAGCAAAAAAATTAAAACACTTATTTGTCAGTAAGGGCCCTGTTTACTAAGCCGTGCTGTAGGCACGCTTTTTTAGCATGTACTTCCAACAGTGGCCAGTCCAGGTCACAAGTACCTGGTAGAATCCCAGAAAGTATCAACATTCCATGTAGTAGCTTTTCCCATGTCCACCTCAATAATGTTTTATGGACTTTTCCTCCAATCAGCATTTTGCATGCTCACGTGCTCACCTTTACCCTAGCAGTAGCCACAAGTGCGGTAATTTATAACGAAGGCCCTAACATTTATATGCTGATTATGCATGCAAATGACTAGAATACTAGCATACACAGGAGTCTGTGTGCACATGCATGCATAAATACCCCAAATCTGCCTAATTGCTCTTCTGTAAATACAAGCGTATCTTCCTTTCTTCCTTATACAATCAGTCAAGTACGGCTCTCGGTCACTCTATGGATCAGTGTTGGCCATACCTTCCGATCTCTCACAGCTTCTTTCAGTTCTGCTATGTTCATTCCAGTATCTTCCTTGATAGTATCTATCCAGTGAATTCTTGGGCGGGCTCTTTGTCTTTTGCCACTAACCATTCCAAGCATGATGTCTTTTCAAGGGACTTGTACGATATGTGCATATCTTACATAGTGAATATTTTACAGGTGAGTATACACATGGGTGAACTCTGGGAGCACGGATGGGGCACACACTTACAAATATAACTTATATAATACTATATATTAGCGTGTATCTCTGGCAACTAGGTAAAAGCATTTACACCAGCTCTATGGTTGACATAAGTGATTACGCCTAAGCTAGATACACAAGCATTCTATAAATTAAAGTAAACTCCTACTTTCCTCTGTAGAATATGCACTTAAATATAGGCAACTGTTACAAAACTGCCCCCAAGGTGTCCATGGTAGGACACTGCCATCTTGTGGCTGCTGCTATAGTGCACCTCCACAGATAGAATCCGCAAAAACATTATTATAATAGCCATATCCCATTTTATACACAGTACATGTATTTTATGTCTGTTCACTTCCTAGTAACTTTGATGTGATTTAAATAATTTTCTGCCTCAGATTACTTCATAATGCATCTCAGCAGGCCCTGTTTTAGTTCCCTTCTTGAAATAAATGCATAAGGCCACCATTCGATTAAGAGGCTTTGCAGTGGGTGGTCCGCTGTATATTTCCCTTCAGCTTCAATCATATTTATTATAATATCAAAAGGGGGTGAATACATTTTTTGCAGGTTTTTATTGATAGTCAAGTAATTTGATAGGATTTTTAGATGTTGTTGTTGCATTTATATTCTCTACTTTTTCATGATCTGGTGTTATTTCTCGGTCCCACCTATGATTTTTGTAATATAGATGGGATATTTTTTAAAGCAAGAAATATTTAATAAATATATGTATGTGCCACTCCCTGTATTTCTACTCAAATACTATTGCTTATTATTCTTCACTTTTCCTATTTCTTTCCATTTTTGCCACATTTTTTATTCTGAAATTCAAAGTTTTTTTATTCTGAAATTGAAAGCTTTCCAAGAAAGTTATATCTTCTAGTCATGTCCAATGTGAAGAGGACAATCAAAAATAGAAGGGAGGAAACGTCCAAACCTGGAGGCGGGGAAAAGCATATTTTCGAAAAAAAGATGGGTGTCCGTCTTTCGTTTCGAAAATACCAAGGACGTCCTTGGATTTGGCCGTCCTCGAGTTTCGGCAATTTTCGAAACCAAAGGTGTCCAAGTCAAAAACGTCCAAATGCAAGCCATTTGGACGTGGGAGGAACCAGCATTTCTAGTGCACTGGTCCCCCTGACATGCCAGGACAGCAATTGGGCACCCTAGGGAGCACTGCAGTGTACTTCATAAAATGCTCCTAGGTACATACCTCCCTTACCTTGTGTAATCCCCCCCAAAACCCACTACCCTCAACTGTACACCACTACCATAGACCTTACGGGTGAAGGGGGCACCTATTTATGGGTATAGAGGGTTTCTGGTGGGTTTTGGAGGGCTCACTCTTTCCTCCACAAATGTAACAGGTAGGGGGGTATGGGCCTGGGTCCGCCTGTCTGAAGTGCACTGCACCCACTAAAACTGCTCCAGGGACCTGCATGCGCTGTCATGGACCTGAGTATGACATCTGAGGCTGGCACAAAATGTTTTTAAAGATGTTTTTGAGGGTGGGAGGGGGTTAGTGACCACTGGGGGAGTAACGGGAGGTCATCCCTGATTCTCGCCAGTGGTCATCTGGTCATTTTGGGCACCTTTTTGTGCCTTAGTCTTAAGAAAAACAGATCCAGGTGAAAACGTCCACGTTGTAGTCATGGACGTCTCTGCTTTTTTCAATTATGGGTCAAAGATATCCAAGTCTTAGGAATGCCCAAGTCCCGCCTTCACCACGCCTCCGAGATGCCCCCTTGAAATTTGGACGTCCTTGCGATAGACTTCAGCTACAGATGTCCAAAATCGGGTTTTGATTATACCGATTTGGACGTCTCTGAGGTATGGACGTCCGATTTATGTCGGAAGATGGACGTCCATCTCTTTTGAAAATGAGCCTGTTAGTGTCTAATGGACTCAAAGTGATCTTCAGGGTTAAGGGAGTAAGCTGAAAAGCAATGATTTTCCCTTTGCTTGGAAATCAGGGTTTGAGTCAAAAATGAAAGGGGGAAAAGTGTATTAATGCCAGCTGTGAAGTTTAAATGCCAGGGGTGTATATTTAGTTGTTTATTTTCCAAGAATGAGGGTTCCTTTGAAGGTACAAAAATGAATGTTCATCTGTATTCTCACCCCATAGGTACCACTGTTTAATATCTTTTCCAATGGAATCAAATATATGCATTCATGTCACTTAAGAGTTATCTGTACAGAAAAGGAAGAAAAACTGATTACAGGGATGCAAGACAAGTTGGGAACGGGTGACAGGGTACAACAGGAGGTGATGTTTTTCTAGCGTTCATCCAATAAACAGAGAGGTCAATATTCAAAACAATTTAAAAGGACAGGAGAGACGTCTCCTGATTAAGCTGTGCTGGCCATTCCAACCGCTAATATTCAGATGGCATTGAACTGGACAATGCTACAGACTATTAGCACTGAGCACTGCAGCACTATCCAGTTAGAGTCAAAGCGATCCAGAGGTGTTGGGGCACATTGTTATTTGGACCCCACGGATATTCAGTGCCTGTGACCAGATAGCTAACTGGTTATGTTGGACCACATACAGGAATAATAGAAGAAGGGGGGTCCAATGCTTCCACAAACAAATCAGAAGGATCAAAAAAACACACAAGGGTGGAAGAACGCCAACAAGTCCAAAAATGACCACTTCTGAAACCACGGTAGTAAGAGCACCAAATGAAAATTTATTGGGACCCTACACCGTCCGTGTTTCGGCTAGACAGCTTTCATCTGGGGTCAACAGCTTGACATAAGTACATAAGTAATGCCATACTGGGAAAAGACCAAGGGTCCATCGAGCCCAGCATCCTGTCCATGACAGCGGCCAATCCAGGCCAAGGGCACCTGGCAAGCTTCCCAAACGTACAAACATTCTATACATGTTATTCCTGGAATTTTGGAGTTTTCCAAGTCCGTTTAGTAGCGGTTTATGGACTTGTCCTTTAGGAAACCGTCCAACCCCTTTTTAAACTCTGCTAAGCTAACCACCTTCAAGTTGAGGATACGGTGCTATCCACAGTCCACAGTGGAAAAGTTGACCACATATAGGGCCAGATTCTATAAATGGCGTCCAAATTTGAGTGCTGAAAAGAATGAGCATGAGCGCTGTTCTGTAAATGAAGCTCTGACTTGGGCATTGTTTATAGAATAGTGTGTAGCACCGGGATCTGCACCCAGCTTTGGGTGTGAGGATTTATACCAGTTGAAACCTGGTATAAATCCTTGTACGTAAATTATGTGCGGATCCCCCAAATTCAATAATACTGTGTGCATCTATACTGAACGCCCCTGACCTGCCCATACTCCTCGCACGGCCATGCCCTCTTTTCAGTTGCAGGCTAAAACATTTACGCAAGCATCTTAATAGAACAGTGCTTAGCAAGATGCATGCACAAATCCACATTGGGTTTTTTTTGTTGTTACATTTGTACCCCGCGCTTTCCCACTCATGGCAGGCTCAATGCGGCTTACATGGGGCAATGGAGGGTTAAGTGACTTGCCCAGAGTCACAAGGAGCTGCCTGTGCCTGAAGTGGGAATTGAACTCAGTTCCTCAGGACCCAAGTCCACCACCCTAACCACTAGGCCACTCCTCCACTGTTGCTACTATTTGAGATTCTACATGAAATGTTGCTATTCCACTAGCGACATTCCATGTAGAAGTCGGCCCTTGCAGATCACCAATGTGGCCGCACAGGCTTCTGCTTCTGTGAGTCTGACGTTCTGCACGTACGTGCAGGACGTCAGACTCACAGAAACAGAAGCCTGCGCAGCCTTCTACATGGAATGTTGCTAGTGGAATAGCAACATTCCATGTAGAATCTCAAATAGTATCTATTTTATTTTTGTTACATTTGTACCCTGCGCTTTCCCACTCATGGCAGGCTCAATGCGGCTTACATGGGGCAATGGAGGGTTAAGTGACTTGCCCAGAGTCACAAGGAGCTGCCTGTGCCTGAAGTGGGAATCCAACTCAGTTCCTCAGTTCCCCAGGACCAAAGTCCACCACTCTAACCACTAGGCTATTATTCCACTAGCAACATTCCATGTAGAAGTTGGCCCTTGCAGATCACCAATGTGGCCGCGCAGGCTTCTGCTTCTGTGAGTCTGACGTACTGCACGTATGTGCAGGACGTCAGACTCACAGAAACAGAAGCCTGCGCAGCCTTCTACATGGAATGTTGCTAGTGGAATAGCAACATTCCATGTAGAATCTCCAATATTCCATGTAGAATCTCCAAATAGTAGCAACAGAACCTCCAATAGTAGCAACATTCCATGTAGAATCTCCAATAGTATCTATTTTATTTTTGTTACATTTGTACCCCGCGCTTTCCCACTCATGGCAGGCTCAATGCGGCTTACATGGGCAATGGAGGGTTAAGTGACTTGCCCAGAGTCACAAGGAGCTGCCTGTGCCTGAAGTGGGAATCGAACTCAGTTCCTCAGTTCCCCAGGACCAAAGTCCACCACCCTAACCACTAGGCCACTCCTCCATTGTTGCCAATTAATGCCAATAATTGATTGTTAGCACCTAATTATTGTGCTAATTGGCTCCTTACGCGATTAAATTGTGCATGCATATTGGGCGCACATCCAAATTTCTGCACGCAATTTGAGCACCATATATAAATTCCGGGGATAGTGCCATCCTAACTAGGCCCGAGTACGGCACTGAGCATCAGCTGCACCCAGATAACATTTTAGCCTGTGGTGGTCAGCGCTTAAAAAAGAAAACCACAGGCCTATCGTCGCACCCAGATTTAAATATTTTTATGCACCGAGGATGTTATATCAGTGTTTATCAGAAGCCTCGGTCAACTTAAGACAGAGGATCTAGCTTTGGATTCCCTGACCAATGAAACTGATAGGATCTGAGTTTAGGTGCAAAGAAGAAAGAGAAAAAAATGGCAGCACGTCTCTGCTAACCAAAGAGAGAGCCTTAGGATATGCCTCAGAGGTGGCGCCTCCTGCAGGCCTTGCGTCAGCAAGAATTTCCCCATGCCTCTCAAATAGGGGTGTGTATGGAAAAACTTTTTTTCCGTATTTTATTTAATTTTTCTGTAGTTATTTTTTGTTTTGTTTTCATTTCTGTCATGTTGGCTCACAATGAAACCATTTTATCATGCACTAAAGTGACAGGAACAAAATGAAATATTTCACTGTTTACTTTGTGTTATTTCAGATGGGAAAGGACATAAAACAAAATAAAGACTGCCATTTTGCTGTTGCTTCAAAATGATAACACATCCCTTCATCAGCTAGAGAATTAAATGAGGGGGGGGGGTAGGGAGTTGGCATTTTCTTTCTCGGAGGGGGAAATTTGGAAAGGTACATGTGGGTCAAAAAAAATGGCCATTTCGATGCACTGCCTTGTGGAGAGTCACGTTTCCTGCTCCATCCTGGAACCAGCTCTCCCACAACCTGGATTGGCTGGGGATGCTCCAGAGAAAGAGGCAGGAGGAAGTTGTGATTATTGCTAGAGAGTGACAGTTGGTGGCCAAATTCAGGATCCATAATTATAGGGTGTCAGATAGAGCCCCGGTCCAAGGTTCTCTTGTCCAGGACCATCTCTGCACTGACTCTCTCCCCCACTTCATATAAGGAAGCACAATCCTAATTATAGCTACACAATACTAGGTTCCAATTTTGGAATCACCACCCAGGAGAAGGATCTAGGTGTCATCATGGGCAATACATTGAAATCTCCTGTTTGGTGTATAGCAGCAGCCTAAAAAACAAACATAATGTTGACAGCATTACTTGGCAACAGCACAGGAGACGCTGGTTTGTGCTGCTTATGCTGGTTTTTTAAAAAAATTCCTTTTATCCTTGTCCTGATATGCAATTTGCGATTGTTCTTACTTAAGAAAGATACAGACTAGTCCCTGACGAAGCCCTTTTGTTGGGCGAAACACGGCCTGTGTCGGGCAATTGTCTAATACACGGTATCTTCAATAAAGTATTTTGGATATTATACTGATCTGCTGGTTTATTCTCCACGTTGGATTTTGCAGATCGTTTGCCTTGCTGTTTTCTGGGTCCAACAGTGGCCAATCCAGGTCACTAATACCTGTCAAGATCCCGAAAAAGTTCAATACATTTTACGCTGCTTCTCCCAGAAATAAGCAGTGGATTTTCCCCAAGTCCATTTTAATAATGGTCTATGGACTTTTCCTTTAGGAAGCCGTCCAGACCTTTTTAAACCCCACTAAGCTAACCGCCTTTACCACATTCATATAACACATTATAATGCCTCTATTACTCCATAGTGCAGCCATACCTTGAATGTTTTATGCAATTCTGGTCACCACATCTCAAAAAAATATATGGCGGAATTAGAAAAGATACAGAAAAGGATAATAAAAGGGACAGTATAACTTTCGTATGAGGTCAGACCAAAGACGTTACAGCTTTTCAGTTAGGAGAAGAAACAGCAAAGAGGAGATATGATACAGGCCCATCAAATCCTGAGTGGAGTGGAACAGGTAAACGGAAATCAATGGTTTAGTTTTTCAACAAGTACAAAGACTAGGGGATACTTCATGAAGTTACAAAGTGGTACATTTAAAACAAATAGGAGAAAATATATTTTCACTCAAAGCAATTAGGCTCTGGGGCTTGTTGCTGGATGATGTAATAAAAGCAGCTAGGGTAGCTGCATTTAAATAAGGTTTGGACAAATTTCTGGATGAAGTATTCGTAAACTATGATTAAAGCAGACCATGAGAAAGCTCCTACTTATTCCTGGGGGCAAGTAGCATGGGAACTATCTATTTCGAGAGATCCTACCAAGTACTTGTGACCTGGAATGGCCACTGATGGAAACAGCATAGTGGAATTGGTGGGCTTTTGGTTTGACCCAATATGGCAATTCTTATGTTCCAGGTATTCTGAACACTACTACTACTACTACTACTTAACATTTCTAGAGCGCTACTAGGGTTAAGCAGCGCTGTACAAATTAACAAAGAAGGACGGTCCCTGCTCCAAGGAGCTTACAATCTAAAGGACGAAATGTCAAGTTAGGGCAGTCTAGATTTCCTGAGTAGAGGTGTAGTGGTTAGGTGCCGAAGGCGACATTGAAGATGTGGGCTTTGAGCAATGATTTGAAGATGGGCAGGGAGGGGGCCTGGTGTATGGGCTCAGGGAGTTTGTTCCAAGCATGGGGTGAGGCGAGGCAGAAAGGGCAGAGCCTGGAGTTGGCGGTGGTGGAGAAGGGTACTGAAAGGAGGGATTTGTCTTGAGAGCGGAGATTACAGGTAGGAACGTAAGGGGAGATGAGGGTAGAGAGGTAAGGAGGGGCTGCAGATCGAGTGCATTTGTAGGTCAGTAGGAGAAGCTTGAACTGTATGCGGTATCTGATCGGAAGCCAGTGAAGTGACTTGAGGAGAGAGGTGATATGAGTATATCGATCAAGGCGGAAGATAAGACGTGCAGCAGAGTTCTGAACGGACTGAAGGGGGGATAGATGGCTAAGTGGGAGGCCAGTGAGGAGTAGATTGCAGTAGTCAAGGTGAGAGGTAATGAGAGAGTGGATGAGAGTTCGGGTGGTGTACTCAGAGAGGAAGGGGCGAATTTTGCTAATGTTATAGAGGAAGAAGCGACAGGTCTTGGCTATCTGCTGGATATACGGAGAGAAGGAGAGGGAGGAGTCGAAGATGACACCGAGGTTGCGGGCAGATGAGACGGGGACGATGAGGGTGTTATCAACTGAGATAGAGAGTGAAGGGAGAGGAGAAGTGGGCTTGGGTGGGAAGACAATAAGTTCGGTCTTGGCCATGTTCAGTTTCAGGTGGTGGTTGGACATCCAGGCAGCAATATCGGATAAGCAGGCCGATACTTTGGCCTGGGTTTCCGCAGTGATGTCTGGTGTGGAGAGATAAAGCTGGGTGTCGTCAGCATAAAGATGATAGTGGAAACCATGAGATGAGATCAGGGAGCCCAGGGAAGAGGTGTAGATCGAAAAAAGAAGGAGTCCAAGGACAGATCCCTGAGGAACTCCAACAGAGAGCGGGATAGGGGTGGAGGACGAACCATGAGAGTGTACTCTGAAGGTACAATGGGAGAGATAAGAGGAGAACCAAGAGAGGACAGAGCCCTGGAACCCAAAAGAGGACAGTGTGTCAAGAAGTAAGTTGTGATTGACAGTGTCAAAAGCGGTGGATAGGTCAAGGAGGATGAGGATGGAGTAATGACCTTTGGATTTGGCAAGGAATAGGTCATTGCAGACTTTAGATAGTGCCGTTTCTGTCGAGTGAAGGGGGCGAAAGCCGGATTGACGCGGATCGAGGATGGCATGAGAGGAGAGAAAATCAAGGCAGCGGCTGTGAACGGCACGGCGCGTTCAAGTATCTTGGAGAGGAAGGGTAGGAGGGAAATGGGGCGGTAGTTGGAGGGACAGGTAGGGTCAAGTGATGGTTTTTTGAGGAGTGGTGTGACTACAGCATGCTTGAAGGTGTCCGGGACAGTTGCAGTGGAGAGAGAGAGGTTGAGGATATGACAGGTGGGGGGTGATAGTAGGAGAGATGGTGTTAAGTAAGTTGGTGGGGATGGGGTCTGAGGAACAGGTGGTGCATTTCGAGGAGGAGAGGAGATGGGCGGTTTCCTCTTCGGTGATATCAGGAAAAGAGGAGAAGGAGGCCTGGGTTGGTTGGTTGAGAGAGTGGGTTATAGGATGAAGAGGAGGAGAAGGTTTGGTGGTGAATTCAAGGTTGATCTTCTGGACCTTGTCGCGGAAGTAGTCAGCCAGAGATTGGGGAGAGAGTGAGAGGGGGGGGGGGGCGGAGGGCACTTTGAGGAGGGAGTTGAGGGTGGCGAAGAGATGCAACCACAGTCAGTCTGGGGAGAGGAGGGGGGGGGGTCAAAGGCTCAACTTGGGCCTCAACATAGTAAATGGGGTTTTTAAATAGAGGGACATTTTCAAAAGAAACTTCTAAATCAGATTTTGGACATTTTACAAAGACGTTCAAATTCCGAACCGGGAAGAAGGTCATTTTCAAAAAAGATGAACGTCCATCTTTTGTGTTCGAAAATACCATGGACGTCCTGTGATTTGGACATTTTGCGCTTTGGACATCTTTGATTTTCGGCCATTTTTGAAAAACAAAACAAAACATGCAAGTGTAAAATGTCCAAAATCAAGCTGTTGGGACGTAGGAGAAGCCAGCATTTTTAGTAGACTGGTCCCCCTGACATCCCAGGACAGCAATAGGGACCCTAGGGGGCACTGCAGTGGACTTCATAAAATGCTCCCAGGTACACATCTGACCATTGCTCCCTTACCTTGTGTGCTGAGCCCCCCCAAATAATCCAAAACTACTACTACTACTAACTAGCATTTCTAAAGCGCTACTAGGGTTACGCAGCGCTGTACAATTTAAACATAGAAGGACGGTCCCTGCTCAAAGAGCTTACAATCTAAAAGACAAGAGAACAATCTAGAGGACGAGTGAACAGTTAATCTGATAGGGTGGATAGATTGGGGCATTCTATATATCTCGAGCGGTTAGGCGCCGAAGGCAGCATTGAAGAGGTGAGTTTTAAGCAGAGATTTGAAGATGGGTAGGGAGGGGGCATGGCGTATGGGTAAAGGAAGATTGTTCCAGGCATAGGGTGAGGCAAGGCAGAATGAGCGGAGCCTGGAGTTGGCAGTGGTGGAGAAGGGTACTGAGAGAAGGGCTTTGTCCTGTGAGCGGAGGTTACGGGCGGGAACATAGGGGGAGATGAGGGTGGAGAGGTAGGGAGGAGCCGCAGACTGAGTGCATTTGTAGGTAAGGAGGAGGAGCTTGAATTGTATGCGATATCTGATCGGAAGCCAATGAAGTGATTTGAGGAGAGGGGTGATATGAGTATATCGGTTTTGGCGGAATATAAGACGTGCCGCAGCGTTCTGAACTGATTGAAGGGGGGATAGATGGCTGAGTGGGAGGCCGGTGAGGAGTAAGTTGCAGTAATCAAGGCGAGAGGTAATGAGAGCGTGGACGAGAGTTCTGGTTGTGTGCTCAGAGAGGAGAGGGCGAATTTTGCTGATGTTGAAGAGGAAGAAGCGACAGGTCTTGGCAGTCTGTTGGATATGCGCAGAGAAGGAGAGGTAGACAAGGGGATATCTCAATTGTCTATTGAGATAGACAAGGGGAAAGCCACGGCTTGTCCCTGGGATCAGTAGCATGAATCTTTTTACTCTTTGGGATTCTACCATCTACTTGTGACCTGGATTAGCCACTGTTGGAAGCAGGATACTGGGCTAGATGGACCATTAGTCTGACCTAGTATGTCTATTCTTATGTACATCTTGATGTGTGCACATAAGTGTGTAAATGCCAAAAATTAGCCTAAGTGCTATTGTCTAAATACATGTGTATCTTACATAGCACATATTTTATTGGTGGGCATACGAATGGGTGGAGTCTGAATGGAACATAAGTGGGACACACAAATACATGCAAAACTTATAGAGTACTACCCATATTACATGTGCATCTCCAGCAATTAGGCAAAAGCACCTACATCAGCTCTATGGCTGGTGTAAGTGTTCTCACCTAAGTTAATACGTGTCACGGTTGTGCCCCTGTTTCATGCTCTCACTCATCTCGCCACCTGGTGGTCAGACCTGGTGGCTGCGATGGACTGTCTGCTGTTTCCCATGTTTGAGAAGTCATGCCGGTCCGGTCCGGATCTTCCAGCCTTCCTGACTGTCTTGGGATTTTTGGAACTTAGCAACACCCTTACCTGGTGAACTCCCTTGTATGTTGCCTTTATTAAGCACCTGGGAACTTTCAGGCTTTGCCTTGGCAACAGAGGTCTTCAGTTGTGTTCTTGTCCTTGTTGGTCTGTTGCGGTTCCTGCCCTGAATGCTTGCTTTGTCTGTCTTTGACCCTGCTTGTGTTCCTGGATTATTCTACTGATTGCTGTCTGCCTTTGACTCCGCTGGTGGTTGCTGGTTTCCCTGCTGCTTTGCTGCCTGCCGGTAAGACTCTGCTTGATTCATGGACTATTCTCCTGCTGCTGCTTAGTGCTTCTATTCCAGTCCCGCTGCTCCAGTCCGGCCTGCGCCTGTCTGTCTGTGGTCTGACTTGCCTCCTGTTTGGGTGATTTGCCTGCTGCTGCCGCTCCTCGGCAGTGGCCCAAGGGCTCACTTTTCCTCACTGGCGTGACAATACGTTACACTTGCATTGTATAAATTAAAAGTAAGCTCCTACTTTCCTTTATGGAATGTGCACATAAATATAGGTGAACTGCCCCCAAGGTGCCCATGGTAGGACACTGTCATCTTGTGGCTGCTGCTGCAGTGCACTTCCACGGATAGAATCCACAAGTGCGTTATTATAATAGCCATATCCCATTTCACACACAGGAAGTGTATTTTATGGCTGTTCATTTCCTAGAAATGTAGATTTGATTTAAATAATTTTCTGCCTCAGATTTCTTCATAATTTATCTCAGCAGGTCTTGTTTTAGGTCCCTTCTTGAAATAAATGCATAAGGCCACCATTCGATTAAGAGGTTTATCAGTGGGTGACCCGTTGCATATATCCCTACAGTTTGATTCAGGTATATTAAAATATTGAACGGGAGTGAATAAACTTAATTTTCAGCTACATTTTATTGATAAATGAGGAATATGATAATCTTTTTAAGATGTTTTACATCTGTCACTTTTCTATGGTCAGATGTTTTTTCTTTAACCTGCCTAGGATTTTTGTAAGAGAGGTGGGATATTAATTTTAAGAAAAGCAAGAAATATTTAATATATGTATGTATGTATGTATGTGTCATTCAAGTACTTCATTATTTCCCAGTTTTTCCCTTCTTTCCATTTTCTCTACGTTTTTCCCCATTTTTATCCCAGCAATTCAAAATTTTCTAAAAATTTATTATTTTATTTATTTATTACATTTGTACCCCGCGCTTTCCCACTCAAAGCAGGTTCAATGCGGCTTACATAGTAATTGGGATTACAAAGTATTGGTAGAGAGAAATAAGTTGAGTATTATCGGAGTAATAAAAGAAATAGGAATGTAGAAATGCAGGGATGAGGGGAGTAGGAGAAGAATGAGCAAGGGTAAGTGAGCAATTGGAGGGTAGATGAGGCGGAGGGGAATGGGCAAGAGTGAAGGGAGTAGGAGAGGTGTGAGTAAGGGTAGGTGAGCAGTTGGAGGGTAGATGAGGCGGAGGGGAATGGGCAAGAGTGAAGGGAGTAGGAGAAGTATGAGCAAGGGTAAGTGAGCAGTTGGAGGGTAGATGAGGCGGAGGGGAATGGGCAAGAGTGAAGGGAGTAGGAGAAGTATGAGCAAGGGTAAGTGAGCAGTTGGAGGGTAGATGAGGCGGAGGAGGATGGGCAAGAGTGAAGGGAGTAGGAGAGGTGTGAGTAAGGGTAAGTGAGCATTGGGGGAGGGGTCGATGAGGCGAAAGGAGATAGAACAGGGGATAAGCCAGGGGAAATGAGGCGGAAGATGTACATATTTACATATCTATTCCCACTCATGCCATGAGGGGAGGACAGTAAAAAATGGAAGAATGGATCTACCTCTATTTTCCAGATATGGTCCTCTATAGAAGGAGTCTATCAATGTGGGCTACTGTTAAATCAGGTTATTTTACCACAAGTCAGGCTATTTTAATACAGGGTCTCATTGCATAAAATGGGACCCTGTGTTGAAATAACCCAACTTGTGGTAAAACAACAAGACTTAACAGTAGCCCACATTAAAAACCTCCAACACTCCCAAATGGGGTCTCACTAGAGACTTATACAAAGGCACTATCACCTTCTTTTTTCTTGCTAGCCACTCCTCTCCCTATACACCCTCTCCTCCCTGTACACCTGTGAGCAGATTAAAAATATTCACTGGGGCTGCAAGAGTTCCGGAGCACATTGAGTTGGCATGGGGGAGGGGCAGCGAGTGGCCACGACCCAGAAATGCTCCCGTGTCAGTGAGGGACTTTAGGGTTCACTGGTGCTGGCTCTGTTGTTGTTTGCTGGCTCTGGGGCTGTCCAGGCACAGTAAGGCAGTTGGCAGTGGCAGGACTGGAACCATGGCACTCACCGGTGCCACAGGTTCAGGGGGAACCAGCAGATTTGCGCAAGCGTGATTAGCACACATACACGAGTATGGGAGCAGGGAGGTCTGGAGTAAGGGAGAAGGAGCAGGCTCGGGCTGCGAAGAGCATGAATGGCATAAAAACACTGGGGAAATGAGATCTGATTGGGCAAGGGCACCCAGAAGTGAGGGGGGAGGGGCAGGACCGATGTGCCCAGATCAAGGCTGACTGGGGCACATGTACGGGGCCTGAGGGACAGTGCAGGACAGCATGGGAGCTTGGGGACAGTCGTGAGTTGCCCGTGGCTAAATCTTTAAAGCCCCTTGAGTTCAGTGGCGCTCAGGGGCAGATAAAATAGGGGAGTGCTGACTGGACAATGTTGGAGCTGCCTGGAGGTGAGGAAAATTGGCTGACTGCATTTTGGGGGTGGCAGTGGTTAGAGCGTGTGGCTTGGTAGAAGTGAGATGTGGGGAGAAGCTGCTGGTAGAACCTGCTCAACTTGGCTGTGTGAGTTTCTGTGAGTGGTGCCTGTGAGAATGTGTCAGAGTTCTGAGGTGTGTGAATGTGTGTATGAGTGTGGGAACAACACTGTCGTGGAATTTAAATAATTTAAAGCTGGCAATTTAGTGTGAAGGATTTTGATATGAAGCTTGAGTGCTTGAAGAACTAGTTGCAATCCCTTAGAATATTAACACTCCTGGTAACATTGAGGCAGTTGAGAACTGGGACGGATGAGAGAGGGGTGCTGCAAGGTGTACTGCTAGTGAAAGAGGTTCTTTTATGCCTAAAACTTATGAGTTTGGTGTAAATGTAATTTATGAGAACAGGTCTTCTTTATTGTTTTTTTTTATGAGATAGGTAGTAGGTACGGTGCTGCTGGGGACTCAAATCCTGTTCCTGCTGTGGGTACCAATGACATAGGAAAATGTGGGAAAGAGGTTCTGGAAGACAAATTTAGGCTCTTAGGCAGAAAGCTCAAATCCAGATCCTCTAGGGTAGCATTTTCTGAAATGATCTGGTGCGGGAGGTAATGGTGCTGGGGCCGCTTGATAACAGTGATCATAATATGATTGGATTTGATTTGATATTAGCTTTGAAGTAAGTATACATAGGAAATCAAATACGTTAGCGTTTAACTTTTTTTTTTTTTTTTTCCAAAAATACGGTTTGTACGGACCAAATGCCATGGATTTGTTCTTTTTGAGCTGGGCGTTTTTTTTTTTTTTTTGTAGCGATAATGGAAACTAAAACAGGCCAGCTCAAAAACGTCCTAATCCGAGCCATTTGGTTGTGGGAGGGGCCACGATTCGTAGTACACTGGCCCCCCTGATATGCCAGGACACCAACTGGGCACCCTAGAAGTCAGTGCGGTGGACTTCAGAAACAGCTCCCACATGCATAGCTCCCTTACCACGGGTGCTGACCCCCAAACCCCCCTCCCCCAAAACCCACTACCCACAAATGTACAACACTACCATAGCTCTTAGGGGTGAAGGGGGCACCTACATGTGGGTACAGTGGGTTTTGGAGGCCTCCCAGGTAGGGGGGATGGGCATGGGTCCGCCTACCTGAAGTGCATGGGGGTACCCACTAAAAGTGCTCCAGGGACCTGCATACACGCAGGCCTCTAGGACTTGTTGCTGCTGTAGAACCTTGGCACACTAGTTGGCACCAGAAGACTAATGTCTCCGAAAACATCCTTTATTTGAATAAGCACGTTTACTCACAGTTAACTGCAGATCAGAGGTTGTGCCCCACTGGCAAAGAGTCTCCCTAGTACTGAGATTAGCAGTAGGTCCGAGCTGGCAGAATGCTGAACAATGCCCACTTTCAGTAACGTGGGTAACACATGAAAGGGAGCTAAAACTGTCTTACAAAAATGGCCACTACCTCATGGACTACCGGAAACAAAACAGGGCACACTTTGACCCAGTAAGCAGAGGGAAAAGCGCCATGGGAGTAGAGCCTACCAACTACCAACATCGTGAGCATGTAACACAAGCTAGTGGAATCACGGAGCCCAATACCCTACACCCACCACAATGCATTGCTGATGTGACACTGCAGTGCGCATAACAGAAAAGGTGTCACACTCACCCGAGAGCCACATCAGAACCAGGGAAAGGCTGTCAGAGGATAGAACACATTCTGCTGTCATGGAGGTGGGTACGGCATTTGAGGCTGGCATACAGGCTGGGAAAAAAGTTTGTAAAGTGGGGTTTTTTTTGGTGGGAGAGGGTTAGTGACCACTGGGGGAGTCAGGGGAGGTGATCCCCGATTTCCTCCAGTGGTCATCTGGTCAGTTGGGGCACTTTTTGGGGACTTGGACCTGAAAAAAAAGGGTCCAAATAAAGCGGACCAAATTCTCGTCCAAATGCCCTTCTTGGTTCGATTATCACCTAAAGACGCCCATCTCTCCTCAGCCGATAACCACACCCCAGCCCCGCCTTCACCACGCCTCCGACATGCCCCGTCCACTTTGTTCGTTCCTGCGACGGAGTGCAGTTGAAGATGACCAAAATCGGCTTTCGATTATACCGATTTGTTCGCCCATGGGAAAAAGACGCCCATCTCCCGATTTGGGTCGAAATATGGGCATCTTTCACTTTCGAAAATAAGCTGGATTGTGTATCTGGATTTCCAGAAGGCGTTTGACAAAGTACTTCGTGAAAGACTCCAGAGGAAATTGGAGAGTCATGGGATAGGAGGTAGTGTTCTATTGTGGATTAAAAACTGGTTAAAAGATAGAAAACAGAGAGTAGGGTTAAATGGTCAGTATTCTCAATGGAGAAGGGTAGTTAGTGGGGTTCCCCAGGTGTCTGTGCTGGGACCGCTGCTTTTTAACATATTTATAAATGACCTAGAGATGGGAGTAACTAGTGAGGTAATTAAATTTGATGATGACACAAAGTTATTCAAAGTCATTAAATCGTGGCAGGATTGTGAAAAATTACAAGAGGACCTTATGAAACTGGGAGACTGGGCATCTAAATTGCAGATGACGTTTAATGTGAGCAAGTGCAAAGTGATGCATGTGGGAAAGAGGAACCTGAATTATAGCTACATCATGCAAGGCTCCACGTTAGGAGTCACGGACCAAGAAGGGATCTAGGTGTCATCGTTGATGATACGTTGAAACCTTCTGCTCAGTGTGCTGCTGCGGCTAAGAAAGCAAATAGAATGTTAGGTATTATTAGGAAAGGAATGGAAAACAAAAATGAGGATGTTATAATGCCTTTGTATCGCTCTATGGTGCAACCGCACCTCGAATATTGTGTTCAATTCTGGTCGCCTCATCTCAAAAAAGATATAGTGGAATTAGAAAAGGTGCAGAGAAGGGCGACAAAAATGATAAAGGGGATGGGACGACTTCCCTATGAGGAAAGGCTAAAGCGGCTAGGGCTCTTCAGCTTGGAGAAAAGGCGGCTGAGAATAGAGGTCTATAAAATAATGAGTGGAGTTGAACAGGTAGATGTGAAACGTCTGTTTACGTTTTCCAAAAATACTAGGACTAGGGGGCATGCGATAAAACTACAATATAGTAAATTTAAAACGAATCTGAGAAAATCTTTCTTCCCACAATGTGTAATTAAACTCTGGAATTCGTTGTCAGAGAATGTGGTAAAGGCGATTAGCTTAGCGGAGTTTTAAAAAGTTTTGGACGGCTTCCTAAAGGAAAAGTCCATAGACCATTTTTTAATGGACTTGGGAAAAATCCACTATTTCTGGGATAAGCGTTTTGGGGATCTTGCCAAGTATTTGTGACCCGGATTGGCCACTGTTGGAAACAGGATGCTAGGCTTGATGGACCTTTGGTCTTTCCCAGTTTGGCAATACTTATGTACTTATGTTCCTGCTGGTCCTGATCTGTAAAGAAGGTACCCAACACAAGCAAGTGGCGAGCCGACAAAGAAAGAGGTTACCATTCTTTCTGGGGTTTTTCCCCCCCCAGCGTACACATTTTATTTTCCTTTATAACATTTTTTGGGCAAAGCTGAATACTCACACTGTTATTTGGGAAACAACTGAATTTGCTGTCCTTGAGGCAGTCAGCCTTAGCTGTACTAGGGAAAGAAAACAAGAAAAGTTTACATAAAGCAACATTTCTAGTTTTGGGAAAAGAAAGGCAACTGGAGATTGTTAATACTATGGTAATACTTATCTGATTTGAGCAGCTGAAGTTCGGTTTACAAGTCTGGGTGGTCCTGGCCTTGCAGGGCTGTTGATAACTTCAACTGTGAAATTTACTGAGTAATTTCTTTGCTAAGACTTACTCTTCACTTTACGTCGCTGATTGATGCACCCTCCCTGACCCTTACCCTGCCTAGTTTACACTGTTAGATACTACTCCCCCTATTGGCTTCTTGTCTACTTTCCTAAGTTTTCAACTTTGTAGTTTTTGCTTAATTCTCTGTAACCCACATTGTGCCTGCATGAGTGGGAAAATGTGGGATATAAGCGAACCATAAATAAATAATATTAGTGATAATATGTTAGTACAGAGCTAAACTTTGAATGCAGAACTGTTTTACTAAGCAAAGTGCCAAACATTAGTTTTTGTAATAAAGCAATTTTCTTACATTCAAATTTATCGGTGGCAAGGATCTCTCTGTAGCGAAAGTGGAAATGAGCTCTTACTCAGGGGAACCTGCCTACCACCACCAGCGTGAACAATATACCTTTTGGTTAATTAGGGTTAGGATTTATTTACTGCCTTTTTCAAGGAATTTACTCAAGGGGGTGTACAATAAGAATAAATCAAACATGAGCAATAGGCAATTACAGCAGTAAAAACATTGAAATAACAATACAAAGTATGGCATAGTATACTACTTACAATGTCAACACAGTACGTAATAGAACATTTTAATAGACAGTGTAGGGTATAAGCAAAGATGGAACATATAGATAGGTAAGAGTTAGAAACTAAGGTGATTGATTTGAAGAAAGTTGCACATTAGGTCGGAGAGAGGGTTAAGTATTATCTCAGCTAGGGTAGGAGTGAATAAACATGTCCCGCTGCAGTGTGTGTGTGTGAGTGTGTGTGAGTGAGTGTGTTATGATTGGGGTCTGAACCCCTCTCAAACTTACCTCTTTCCTGGGGGTCAGCTTCTTAGCTGGCTTCTGTTTCTTTTCTCTGTCCTTTCTGAGCTGGCTCTGTCTCTCTGTGCTGGCAGCTTCCAGCAGCATGGCTCTAATTGTTTCACTATACTGCACCTGTGTGTGTGTTGCCTGAGTTGCTCTACCTCTCTTTGGGTGTACTGGCTTCAAGTGCTTCACAGTGTTGCATTGGTGTGGGTTGGGCCTCTCTGGGTCAGTGTGCTTTTGCCTAGGTCTAGGGAGTGTGACATCATCAGGGAGGGCCTTCATAAGGAAGTGGTGTTGTTTCCTTCAGGGCCTTGGCAACAGTGGTGTTTGCTTTAGGTAGGGTGGTGCAGTGTGCACTTCTGACTTTGTGTCTAGTTTCCCTGCTTGCTTTTGCTAAGGGCCAGGTTAGTGTTAGTGCAGTGTGCACTGGTGACTGTGTGTTTAGCTTTCCCGCTTTTCCCTCTTGGTTTTGGAAGCATTGCTATGTGTAGGGCTTTTGAAGCTCTGTTGCTGATAGATGTACTTCAGGGTTTGGTGGTGTTAGGAACTCTGCAGTGTTTGCTGTTAGAAGTACTTCTGGTGTTTGTGCTATTGGGAGCATTGCAGTCTTTGCTGTTGGTGTTTGGTGCTTTAGAAGCACTTTTGGCTTATGTGTTAGCTTTCCTGGTTTTTCCTTGTGGCTCCCCTGTCTTCCCTTTTAGTGCTAGGAGCTCTTCTGGTTGCTTGCCAGAGTAGTGCTTAGGAAGCACCTTGTTAGTTTTGTATGTAGTTTGCTAGAGCAGTGCTTAGGTAGCTTGTTAGTTTTGTGTTTAGCTTGTTAGTGTAGAGCTCTGCTTGTAGCTTGGTGCTTAGTAGCACCTGTATTAGCTTTGTGTTTAGTTCCCTGCTCTGTTAGTTTAGGGTTTAGGAAGTCCCTTTCTTGAGCAGGGCTTAGGAGCTCCTGTTTAGTAAAGGGCTTAGGAAGTCCTTTTGTCAGTTTACTGTTAGGAACACTCCTGTTGGTTTAGGGCTTGAGAGCACGTAGATCAGTTTAGGTTTAGGAGCACTTTTGTTTCCAGTCCTGGTCCCTGTGTCATCAGGTATCCAGTAAGTCCTGCCGGCTACTCGAACCCAGGAGCTCAACCTCTGGGGGGCTTAGTAGCTAAGTGCAGGTGAAGCTGTGTGGACCATGGAATCGGAGGTAGGGTATTATTATGGATTAAGAACTGGTTGAAAGATAGGAAGCAGAGAGTAGGATTGCGTGGCCAGTATTCTCAGTGGAGGAGGGTAGTTAGTGGGGTCCCGCAGGGGTCTGTGCTGGGTCCGTTGCTTTTTAATGTATTTATAAATGACCTAGAGATGGGAATAACTAGTGAGGTAATTAAATTCGCCGATGACACAAAATTATTCAGGGTCGTCAAGTCGCAGGAGGAATGTGAACGATTACAGGAGGACCTTGCGAGACTGGGAGATTGGGCGTGCAAGTGGCAGATGAAGTTCAATGTTGACAAGTGCAAAGTGATGCATGTGGGTAAGAGGAACCCGAATTATAGCTACGTCTTGCAAGGTTCCACGTTAGGAGTTACGGATCAAGAAAGGGATCTGGGTGTCGTCGTCGATGATACGCTGAAACCTTCTGCTCAGTGTGCTGCTGCGGCTAGGAAAGCGAATAGAATGTTGGGTGTTATTAGGAAGGGTATGGAGTCCAGGTGTGCGGATGTTATAATGCCGTTGTATCGCTCCATGGTGCGACCGCACCTGGAGTATTGTGTTCAGTACTGGTCTCCGTATCTCAAAAAAGATATAGTAGAATTGGAAAAGGTACAGCGAAGGGCGACGAAAATGATAGTGGGGATGGGACGACTTTCCTATGAAGAGAGGCTGAGAAGGCTAGGGCTTTTCAGCTTGGAGAAGAGACGGCTGAGGGGAGATATGATAGAAGTGTATAAAATAATGAGTGGAATGGATCGGGTGGATGTGAAGCGACTGTTCACGCTATCCAAAAATACTAGGACTAGAGGGCATGAGTTGAAGCTACAGTGTGGTAAATTTAAAACGAATCGGAGAAAATTTTTCTTCACCCAACGTGTAATTAGACTCTGGAATTCGTTGCCGGAGAACGTGGTACGGGCGGTTAGCTTGACGGAGTTTAAAAAGGGGTTAGATAGATTCCTAAAGGACAAGTCCATAGACCGCTATTAAATGGACTGGAAAAATTCCTCATTTTTAGGTATAACTTGTCTGGAATGTTTTTACGTTTGGGGAGCGTGCCAGGTGCCCTTGACCTGGATTGGCCACTGTCGGTGACAGGATGCTGGGCTAGATGGACCTTTGGTCTTTCCCAGTATGGCACTACTTATGTACTTATGACCAGTCCGGTGTGCTCCAGTCCAGTGTTCCAGTCCTGTGTCCTCCTGTTCGGGGGATTCCAGTCCATGTGTTCCGGCTCGCTGGGCGGTGCCTGCAGTCCCTGCCGGTGCCGGTGTGGTTGCCCAGCGTTGGTTGGTGGGTTTTGCCTGCTGCTGTCGCTCCTCGTCAGCAGCCCAAGGGCTCATGTTTGCTCCAGAGCCCAGCCCCGTGGGCTCTGAACCTGAGAACCTGACAGTGTGTCTGTGAAACTAAGGGGGTACACAAGCATCCTTCTTGATTTTGCAGTTCCCTTTTGGACATCTTAATATCACCTCCATGTCCTACTCTTCTTTCGTGCATAAAAGTACTTCACCCCTATACCTATAGTATTACTGCTTCCTCAGGTTTTTAAAGCCCAAATGCAATACCCCGCATTTTTTAGCATTAAATTCTAAACCATTCTAGAGGCTTCACTTGAGCTCTCATTATGTTATCCACACACCATTAGGGATGTCTAACCCTATTGCAAATTTGGTTATTACCCACAAAGAGTCAAACCTAAAAGGCAGCCCTACCACAATTTTGTTTACAAAATAGTTTAAAAAAAACCGGACCAAAACCAATCCTTGTGGCACGTGTGTCTGTTTCTGATTTTCTCTTTAGAGATATAATACTGATCAGTACATTATGATACAGAAATTATAGGAATACCAGAAAAACAAGGAAACATATATTTACGTTTTTCTCTTTTGTGTTTTCAATGTTTTTTAAGGCATCTGAACTACAAATTTCAACACCCAAGAGAGAAGTTAATGTTTGAGCCTGTGCTTCAAGATACGGCGTCCCTGATCAATACAGAAAAAAAAATAGAATTAGCCATTAGACTCCATTGGCAGGAATCTCCTTGTACAGTCTTTATTGCCTCCGGATCTGCCATGTTTTGAAGAATCACTTCCAGTTAGAGAACTCTATTTTTTTTTTAACCCTGCTCCTCAAGCCAGATCATTGTTCATGAACCCCTGCAACTGAAAACTTAGCCCACAGCGGAAGCAAGACATGGTCCAAGGAATCGGGTCAGAAAAACTGACTGCTCACGTAGACCTGCTCTGGAGTCCGGCCCACCTGGAAATGTCAAGATGACAGTTCCCAACTAATTGATGAAACGGGTCCAAACTATTACTGCACTCACCCCGAGCAATCATGGTTCTGTGGAATAATTTACACTTTGACACGCTTACTGGGAATAAAATCCCTGTTCTACTTAATCCAAAGGCCATCGGCTGAAAGTAATACATTCATTACCAAGTGCTTTCCTAATTCTGTTTTACTAAGCATGCACACAGCAGTTCTTCATCATTTTAACTTAGCTCTCTGTTATATATACCATGAAATTTAACAAGGTATGCCCAGCATAGGGCCATAACACTGCAGCTGTGAAGACTAATTAGATACCACTCATTATTGTGCATCCAATTTGTGCTCACAGATGCAAGGAGCTAAGAGTTGACTGCTGTTGATTCTCTGATTGATGGCTGCTGTTTTGCATTCATTAGGAATATGGTTTGTGACATAACAGTTGTGCCACATATGTTTGATACAGTTTTTTTTGTTACATGTGTACCCCGCGCTTTCCCACTCATAGCAGGTTCAATGCGGTTTACATATTATATTCAGGTACTTATTTGTACCTGGGGCAATGGAGGGTTAAGTGACTTGCCCTGAGTCACAAGGAGCTGCAGTGGGAATCGAACTCAGTTCCCCAGGATCAAAGTCCACTGCACTAACCACTAGGCCACTCCTCCACTGGAGTTGCCAGTTAGAAGCCTTAAACTAGGTTCCTTGGTTAACAATGTTTCACAAACAGAGTGTCTTTGGTTGAGCAACTTCATAGGCCCTTTTGACAGAATATACAGTATTTGCAGGAACACTGCAGCTGGTGCAAAAACATTTGAGGTTTGTATGGGTAGCCATGAAACAAAAAAAAACATTAGCGTCTGTTCACGCTTTCCAAAAATACTAGGACTAGGGGGCATGCGATGAAACTACAGTGTAGTAAATTTAAAACAAATCTCAGAAAATGTTTCTTCACCCAACGCATAATTAAACTCTGGAATTCGTTGCCGGAGAACGTGGTGAAGGCGATTAGCTTGGCAGAGATTAAAAATGGGTTAGACGGTTTCCTAAAGGACAAGTCCATAAACCACTACTAAATGGACTTGGGAAAAATCCACAATTCCAGGAATAACATGTATAGAATGTTTGTACGTTTGGGAAGCTTGCCAGGTGCCCTTGGCCTGGATTGGCCGCTGTTGTGGACAGGATGCTGGGCTCGATGGACCCTTGGTCATTTCCCAGTGTGGCATTACTTATGTACTTATGTAACAAAAAAATTGCCATTGAAAAGGCAAGCAACAGCTTTCCAATGCACCAAGCTTAGAAATAACTGTCACCCTGTCTTTCATGACCTCAAGTGAGTTAGAAAAATAAATGGATTTGTCAACAAAGTTTGACTTTGTCAGACAAATACCAAAGACTTTAAAAACTTAAACACACAGAGGGGCATAATCGAAAGGGACACCCAAGCTTTCCTGGGGACGTCCTCGCAGGACGGCTCCAACAAGGGGCGGGGAAACCCGTATTATCGAAACAAGATGGGCGTCCATCGTTTGTTTCAATAATACGGTCGGGAAAGTCCAAATCAGCAAATTTAGGTAGACCTTAGAGATGGTCATCCCCAGGACTTGGTCATTTCTGATTTTCAGCGATAATGGAAAGCGAGGACGCCCATCTCAGAAACAACCAAATCCAAGCCATTTGGTCATGGGAGGAGCCAGCATTTGTAGTGCACTGGTCCCCCTGACATGCCAGGACACCAACCGGGCACCCTAGGGGGCACTGCAGTGGACTTTACAAATTGCCCCCAGGTACATACTGTAGCTCCCTTACCTTCAGCCAGATGCACTACCTGAACGGAAAAAGCCCTTCCCTTACCGATTCAGAAAGGAACGGGCATGCATAAAGGAAATCGCATGCAAATAAGCTGCTCACTGCTAGCTCATTTGCACACGATTTCCTTCCTAAGGAGGGGAAGCCAGTGCAGAGCAGAATTATGCATGGTTGCTGTGCGCATGCCAAAGACGGCTTCATACATGCACACAAGCTGCGTGTATATTAGCCGTCTACAACCTTAGAAAAATGCATGTCCAGGTGAAAACGTCCAAGTGCTCGTCAGGGACGTCTTTTTTTTTTTTTTTTTTAGAGAATGGGTGTAGGACATCCTTCGCTATGCCTCTGTCCCTGCGATGGCAGTTGAGGATGTCCAAAATGTGGATGTTTCTGTGAGAAGGACATCCATGCCTTTGCTATGCCTCTGACACCCCCATTATTTATTTGGATTTTGGATCACAAGTAGCAGCAGTGGGATTTGAACTGGTCACCTCTGGATTGCAAGACCAGTGCTCTAACCTCTAGGCCACTCCTCCACTCCACTCCCTTGAAATTTGGCCGTCCCTGTGGGGCGGGGGCAGTTCAGGACGTCCAAAATGTTTGAAAGGACGTCCACACCTTTGCTATGCCTCCGCTGACCCCCCCCCCCCCCCCCAAGGACCTGCATACTGGTACGATGGACCTGAGTATGATATTTGAGGCTGGCAAAAAAAAGTTTTTAAAGTTGTTTTTTTTCAGGGTGGGAGGGGGTTAGTCACCACTGGGGGAGTCAGGGGAGGTCATCCCCGATTCCCTCCGGTGGTCATCTGGTCAGTTTGGACACCTTTTTGAGGCTTGGTCGTAAGAAAAAATGGACCAAGTAAAGTTGGCCAAGTGCTCCTCAGGGACCCCCTTCTTTTTTCCATTATCGCTCGAGGACGCCCATCTGTTAGGCACGCCCCAGTCCCGCCTTCACTACACCTCTGACACGCCCCCATGAACTTTGGTCGTTCCCACGACTGGAAGCAGTTGGAGACGCCCAAAATCGGCTTTCGATTATGCCGATTTGGGTGACCCTGAGAGAAGGACGCCCATCTCCTGATTTGTATCGAAAGATGGGCGCCTTTCTCTTTCGAAAATAAGCCTGATAGTGGTTTACAATATTAAATACATAACAAACCAAGGAAAGGACATTTTCAAGACAGGAGTCACTCGAACAAGATACCCACCCTCCATTCACCCTAAAAACCTCAGACCTTTCATTAAAAGCCCAACTGCAAATAATTCCAGAAGCATTCCTCAAATCATTCCCAAGCTTTCTATTCATTAGCATTGCACTGCCTCAAGAGTCTGGCTTTTTGGAGTTTCCAATTCAATTTTTGTCTGCACATTTCTGTTTCTAATGTGTTCTGCATTCGGTGAGGATCCATTGTGAAGAAGGGGATAAGGGAACAGAGGGGGGGGGGGGGTACTGGCGGAGGAGAAGATAAGGCCCAGAGGAGGGGACAACCCAGATTCTTAGCTCAAGGAGTTCCACGTGTCAGGAGAAGGCATAGATCATTTTCCCCAGAGGGCTGGAGGCAGGGTAAAAACTACAATTCCAAGCAGCCCTTGAGGAGGTCTTACAACAGAATCAAAGACTTCCTATCCCTATCCCAGCAGCCCCCAGTGGAGCCCAAGGGAAAGGCAGGTAAAGGTAAAACCCAAGACACAGTCGGGAGGCCAGGAATGGAGGGGAGTCTCTAAGCAGAACTAATCAGGGGGAGGAGGATCAGCTGGAGAATGGGTGGGGTGGAATGGAAGGGAGAAGAAAAGGAGGAGGAGGAAGTGAGGCAAGAGGAGCCGATGGATATTGCAGCTCTGGCAAGATCCAAAGATGGAAAGTTCAAACAGCAGGTAACCGCTTGGTGCGGGGTCTTGGTGAAAAAAGGAAGGCAGTGGCTATCGTGGAGGAGCCAGGAAGCGACGGGGTCAAGTGGGAAGAAGCCAGGAGATAGAGCTGGCCAGAGAAGGGTGGGACTCCCGGTGGCTCTCTCCCTCTGAACTGCTGGTGGGATTTTTAAACTGCTTGGTTGTGAACTGCCTGTTTGGAAGTGCTTGTTTTCTTTGAACTGCTTGTTTTTTGGAACGGTTTTGTTTTTGGAATTGCTTATTTTGAATTGCATCATTGTGAGATTGATACCCTGTTTGTGTTGAACTGCAGTATTGAAGCTGATGGGGGATTTCTGAGCTGGGTGTTTATGAACTGCATTTTTGAAGCTGTTGAGATTCCTGAACTGTTTTGCTTTTGGAACTGCATTATTAAAAACTACTAGTTTTTATTTTTTGAACTGTTTGTTTTTGGAACTACATTCGTGAAACTGCTGGAGTTATTCTCCTGACTGTATATTTCGAGAGCTGTGCTGAAATAGTGCTGCTGACGTACCCCAGGTCAGAGGGCACATCTGGGAATTACAGGATGTTGTATCCCGGTGGATTGTCATATGTATATAAAACTTGGGCCGGAGGCCAGAGTTTCCCTTAAAGGAGCAGAGGGATCCTTCACACTATTCATGTTCTACATGTGTAACCATGGTGAAGTATTTTCAGAGCACATCATTTCTGTGTAGTGGTTTGTAACAGTCCAGCTGGTTCCATTTTTCCCAATAAGAGGTGTGTTCTACGGACTGGTGTAATATTTGCAATTCTACCTCTTCACAGAATCTCTGACTAGTTGCATAGGAGAGGTGAAGGAGGCTATTTGGGGAGGGGGGATGGGGGGAGGAATGGATGGTCATCCCACCTCTTAAGGACACCCTTGCAGGTGAGTACTAGCACCCATTTTTTTCGAGAAAAAGCACTTGTCACATTGCACAGCATCACCACTGAATCACTCAGCTGGCCCAAGAAGCTTCTTAAGTTCTACAGGAACCTGAAGTTGAGTAAGTCATGCCGTAATAAAATGTGACAATCATCTGTCTTGAGTACTAAGTCTGGGCAAATATTTTTTCTTTCTGGTCAGATGACTAGAATTTTGCCAGGAAGCTACAGATATTGTATCTCTTCAAATCATAGAATTTGTTTTAACTTTTTCATGAAATATGTATTCATACAGCTTTTCACAAATTTCAACATATGAAGGGCAATTCTACAGCCAGGCACCTACAAGTAGACATTAAAAGACACCTGGAAGGAGCCCGTTCTGTAAAGAAAAAGTAGGCACCTACTTTCCTTTATCAAATAGTAGCATAACAGGGTAGATGCATGTTCTGCATTGAGACCTGACCATTTATACCAGCCTGTTCTGATTTTGGTGGGTTTAGTTTCAGCTGTAAGAGAAAATCTCGTGGAGGGGCATAATCGAACGCGAACGCCCATCTCCATGGGCGTCTATGTCCGAGAACGGGTACGTGAAGGGGCGGGACAGACCATATTTTCTAAAAAAAATGGGCGCCCATCTTTTTTTTCAAAAATACAGTTTGTGCCCGGCAAATGCATCGGATTTGTGCGGATTTGAGCTGGGCGGTTTCGTTTTTCAGCGATAATGGAAACCGAAGGCGCCCGGCTCAAAAACGAACAAATCCAAGGCATTGGGTCATGGGAGGGGCCAGGATTCGTAGTGCACTGGTCCCCCTTACATGCCAGGACACCAACCGGGCACCCTAGGAGGCACTTGTAACAATTAGGGAAAAAAATTAAATACCTCCCAAGTCCATAGCTCCCTTCCCTTGGGTGCTGAGTCCCTCAAATCCCCCCCAAAACCCACTGCCCACAACTCTACACCATTACCATAGCACTTATGGCTGAAGGGGGGCACCTACATGTGGGTACAGTGGGTTTTGGGGGCGGTTTGGAGGGCTCCCATTTACCACCACAAGTATAACAGGTAGGGGGGGGATGGGCCTGGGTCCACCTGGGTGAAGTCCACTGCACCCACTAACAACTACTCCAGGGACCTGCATACTGCTGTGATGGAGCTGGGTATGGCATTTGAGGCTGGCATACAGGCTGGAAAAAAAAAGTTGTTAAAGTTGTTTTTTTTATGCTGGGAGGGGGTTAGTGACCACTGGGGGAGTCAGGGGTGATCATCCCCGATTCCCTTTGGTGGTCATGTGGTCATTTAGGGCATTTTTTTGGGACTTGTTCGTGAAAAAAAGGGTCCAATAAAAATGATCCAAATTCGCGCTAAAACGCCTTTCTTTTTTTCGATTATCAGCCGAAGGCGCCCATCTCTCTTCGGCCAATAAACACGCCCCAGTCCCGCCTTCACCACGCCTCCGACATGCCCCCGTCAACTTTGCCCATTTCCACGACAGATTGCAGTTGAAGACACCCAAAATCGGCTTTCAATTATACCGATTTGGGCACCTTTGCGAGATGGGCGCCTATCTCCCGATTTGGGTTGAAATCTGGGCACCCATCACTTTCGAAAATAAGGCTGATAGTAACATAGTAAGTGACGGCAGATAAAGACCTGTACAGTCCATCCAGTCTGCCCAACAAGATAAAACTCATTTTACGTGGTATGTGATACTTTATATGTATACCAGAGTTTGATTTGTCCTTCCCTTTCTCAGGGCACAAACCGTAGAAGTCTGCCCAGTACTGTTCTTGTACTAAGTTCTGAAGCTAACATCAAAGCCCCTTAAAATTTACACTCCAGCTCATCCTTATCTATTCAGTCATGATCAGGGCGTAGACCGTAGAAGTCTGCCCAGCACTGGTTTTGCTTCCCAATTACCGGTGTAAAACTCCCTCTATTTCAAGTCTTAATTTAAAAATATCTTCCAATTTTGAAACCTACTTGTTCTTCCATAGAGTAACAGCACTCTGTACAAGGGATGGTAGCTGGAAAATTTTCACTTCATGTCCTTTCCTGTTTCAATTCTCAGCGGCCATTTTGAATCTCGCCGAGACCGTCAGGCAGCAATGCATACAGGAGGATGGAGAGCAGCGCGCTGGGCAGGAAAGAGGGGGCTCTTTTCTGCCCCGACGTCACTAGACCACCAGGGAAGATCGCATGAGTAAGGGGAAAGGTGGTGACAGGGCCGGGGGGGGGGGGGGGGGGGGAGGAGGTAACCCTGACGGCGATCCCGAACTTGGAGGGAGGGATTCGGACAAGACGCACCGGAGCACCTAGGTTTTAAAGGAGGGAAAAAGGAAAAAACATTTTTTCCTATTTCCCTCCTCTAAAACCTAGGTGCGTCTTATGGTCCGAAAAATATGGTATGTTTTTCTGCTCGTTTTCATTTGTTAATGATATAGGAAATCTCATTGGCCTTTCCCATGTTGTTGCAAATGATAGCCCATCCATACTCCATACTACCAAACAGGAAATCTGGGCTTGGTCACTGTGGATGTGCATCAGTTTACTTTAAAGTCACATTTCCCATATTGCTTCATGCCATTTTAAAGACAAAATGACAGGGAGAAAATCTGAAATTTTGTTTTTTCCCCCTTGTGTCATCATTAATAAATACTATTACTTGATAATGCACACTATCAGTAGTTACAATATGGCACAATAGTGCACACTGTATGGCAACAGGGCACACTACTGAGCAACAGTGCATATTTTAGAGCAATAGTGTACACTATTTGGGAGCAGTGCACATTATTGTACACTAGTGCACACTAAAGAGCAATACGGCACACTAATTGAGAACAGTGCACGTTATTGTACAGAATACGGCCACCAGACTCATATTTGGAAAAACTAAATATGAAAGTGCAAAACCCCTAAGAGAGAAACTTCACTGGCTCTCACTTAAGGAACGCATTGCATTCAAGATCTGCACGATTGTACACACAATCATTCATGAAGACACCCCAATCTACATGCTAAACCTCGTGGACCTACCTCCCAGAAATGCCACAAGATCAGCCCGAAAATTTCTCAACCTGCACTACTCGAGCTGCAAAGGACTCAAATACAAGCTGATGCATGCCACTACCTCCTCTTACATGAGCACGCAGTTATGGAATGCATTACCTACAGACTTGAAAGCAATCAACAAAACAACTATCTTTCGAAAATCTCTGAAAAATTTCTTCTTCAACGAGGCCTACAATGAGAACCGATAACCTCACTAAGTCACCTCACCAACCCACTTAATTATGAACACCCACCTTCCATAACTACCCTAATCACTCTCTTCCTTCTTCTTTCTTCTCTTCCTTGATTACTGCACATTACTAACTGTATCTGATAGCCTGAAATGACAATGTTAACAAATCTATGTAAGCCACATTGAGCCTGCAAATAGGTGGGGGAATGTGGGATACAAATGTCATAAATAATAATAATAATGCACACTATAGAGCAATAGGGTGCACTATGTGGGAACTGCACATTATTGTGCAATAGAGCACACTATTTGGGAACAATGCACATTATTGTACAACAGTGCACATATGGCACACTATTTGAGAACAGTGCACGTTATATTGAAATAGTGCAATAGGGTACAGTGAGAACAGTGCACATTATAAGAGTGCACACTATAGATCAAAAGGGCACACTATTTGAGAACACTCAACATTATTGTACAATACTGCAAACTATAGAGCAATAGGGCACATTATTTGAGAACAGTGTGGATTCTTGTGCAATAGTGCACATAGGGCACACTATCTGAGAATGGTACACATTATTATACAATAGTGTACAGTATAGAGCAACAGGGCACTGTGAGGGAGGGAGTGACATAGTGACAGGTGTTCCTGAATAACATGAAAAATTCCATAAATAGCATGGGAAACTAAACAAAATTTTAAAAAAATCCTGGCCTCCATATCCCTATTGATTACTAGTGGAACGATCCCATACTTCAAACATTTGTCTCAAGAGTACCAGTGGAGCAGAGTGGTACTTCAATCCAAAAAGGAGGAACAGATGATCTCAAAATACTGAATGATGACTTTCTAATGAGAAATCTAGATGGGTAGAAGTAAGGAGGGAGATTTCAGAGTGGAATGCAAAATAATTCATCAACATTCTGAAAGCCAAGCTACAGAAAAGCAGTCTCTGGAATTTCTGTCCAAACTAAACATTTAACTCACATCCATCACAGGCTGTAATCAGCCTGAACCAGTCATAGAAGAGTTTTTATTATGGCACTATCATTTAGAGTCACCAGTTCCAAGCTGTGCACTGAATACTTTTCAAAGAGAGATTAAACTGGCTTAGCAGAGCTTGACTGCATAGAATCCCAGAATCCAGGACTCATCCCCTGACTCTACAGTTCTGCCTGTAAAATCATCCCTACATCTGGTGACACAGAGAACTGAATTAGTGGCAATGAACACAAATCCCTAGCCTAAACAGAAAGGCATTAATCAATAAAGGATGCTCCTGAATGGCTGTCATAATGGAAGACAGGCAAACAAAGGCAAGTAAACACAGCAGAATGATAGGGTGCTCCAAGAAAGCACTGAATGAGTTTACAGTTTATTTAGACTTTCTATACCATCCAAACTGATGTGCAGAACCAGGTATATACAATCCAATATCAAGAAAAAGAAACTGAAAAGAACTAGAATTTCAAAAGGATAGAAGAACATTCATGCAAGAATAGAACGGTCCAGTTACAACCAATGCAAAGATAAATTATTTGGTAAAACAAAAGCATTTTACAGCCTACCAGGGAATACAACCAGAGAGAGAGAGAGAGCGAGAGAGAGAGAGAAACTATACCTTAAAATTGAAGAAGCAAACACTTGCTCAAATAAACTGTTTTTATAGCTCTCTTAAATTCCTAAACAGAAGAAATACTGCATCCGAAAAGTGGTAAGGTATTCCAAGAAACAGGTGCTGTAAAATAAAAAGCACTATGTCTCATGGATTTGAGGTGTGTCCATTTCGGACCAGGAAGGACCAAATGGTAATAATTTATAGAATGGGGGACATGTGTACCGGTGTATGGGATTTTACGGGCAGACAGATAACCTGCTTCATGCTATGTACGCATCAAGTTTCTCTTACACATGCACACAGCTCTGGAATTCTCTACCAAAACACCTGAAATCTACAAATAACCTAACATTTTGTCTAAATCACCCCAACCTATTTACCGATACTTCTTTACTGTACTTGTCACTGTAATAGTACCCCTACACTGTATTTGTTCACACCAGAGTCTGTAGCCACCTCTCCAGAACAATATAAGCCACTTTGAGCCTACTAATAAGTGGGAAAAGGTGGGATACAAATGTAGCAAATAAATAAATAAATAATCGGGACAACCCACTTTAAATGCCTTAAAAGTAAGTAACAATATCTTGTAAATGATCCTTTGTTTTATGGATAACCAATGTTTTTCTTTAAACAAAGGAGTAACATGATGAGATTTCTTAGCATTGCATAGCAACTTAATCACTATGGGACCTTTTTACAAAGTGTTGGTAAGTTCGAGGGCTTACCACATGCTAACTTGGAACTACGGCCAGCCCAATGTGTCCGCCAGTGGTAATTCCATCATGAGTGTGTGCCGTAAAAAAAAATGTTTACAGCGCGGCGCTAACCCAGTAGTAATCATGCATTGCCACGCACTGCCTAGTTACTGCCAGGTTACCGCAAAAACCCTGTAGGGGTATTTTCCTGCTATCTCACCTTTGTTGGTCTGAGGCCTATCTAAGCCTGAACCATATTTTACCCGCTAATATGGATTCTACAGTCTGTGCCCTGAATACATCAGAAACCAGCTTTCTACAAAGGAAAATTACCGTTTGGCATGCCCATGATGATTTCATCCAAGGAAATATTGTTTACTGCTAACTAGACTCCAGTTATCTCCTGGGAACAGCAGAGGAGCTTACCTCACTTAAGACAAATGTCTCTGGGAGTATATATGAATCAAGAGGGAGGTTGCGACCATCAGCCTTGTGAATGATAAGACTTTGTTTGCTGCTATCACAAGGCCTTGCATTGTCCACCATAAATTCTGCTGAACAGAAGTAGACTGTTTGTGATTGGTCCATAGGTATCACCTGACCCAGAAAGATGCCAATGTTGGACTGAAGAGGAAGAAGAGAAGATAGAAGAACAGAAGACCTGTTGGTCTTGCTCCTTAGAGATGCTAGAGAGACTGTTTTTGTAAACACACCAATGGACGGAGTGGAGGAGTAGCCTAGTGGTTAGTGCAGCAGATGTTGATCCTGGAGAACTGGGTTCGATTCCCACTGCAGCTCCTTGTGACTGTGGGCAAGTCACTTAACCCTCCATTGCCCCTGGTACAAAATAAGTACCTGTATATATGTAAACCGCTTTGAATGTAGTTGCAAAATACCACAGAAAGGCAGTATGTCAAGTCCCATTTCCCTTCCCCTTCCCTTCCCTTGTGATAAAGCTGACAAGGTCAGTTCTGCTGCAATGCTAAGGCCTTACCTGAAAGACTATGTAATCAGTATACAGAGTAAAGACCTTGGATTTAATTCCTGGAGTGAGATAGACTCGCAGAGGATTCTGCTAGAGTCTCAACAGAGGAATCCAATTCTTCACCCCACTGGAAGTCTGCAATAAAGACTACAGGGAAGAGGAAGCAGGATTTATTACCTATAGTTCATGGTATAATTAGTCCATGGTTTTATCTGTGAAAGACTGGTTTGTCTCAGGATTTGTGGTCTAGTAGAATATTGCACAAAATATTTTAGTTGTGTAATTTCTCATAATCTCCTTAGGATATTAGTGGTGTGATTGGTTGTATAATCTCTCATACATACAGTTTTATTTAGCTAATCATATATCTTTGTGTGTGTGTGTGTGTATATATATATATATATATATATATATATATATATAGGTACCTTGCTTTGCATTTGCCATATTGTTATTTTTATATCTATAATAAATAAATAATATATTCCGATTTCATTGGTAGTCAGTCTGGCGGAAACCTAAGGCTAAATAAGCAGTACACTCATCCCCTAGAAACGTGTCCAGAGTAATTGCTATTTAGTAATTTTCTGCCAGCCCAAGTACCTTAGCCTACAGAATAGGGGCATCTCCTACTGTTCCTATATAATTGGGGGCTCATCCGGGATATCAGGATGATACGCTGAAACCTTCTGCTCAGTGTGCTGCTGCGGCTAGGAAAGCGAATAGAATGTTGGGTGTTATTAGGAAGGGTATGGAGTCCAGGTGTGCGGATGTTATAATGCCGTTGTATCGCTCCATGGTGCGACCGCACCTGGAGTATTGTGTTCAGTACTGGTCTCCGTATCTCAAAAAAGATATAGTAGAATTGGAAAAGGTACAGCGAAGGGCGACGAAAATGATAGTGGGGATGGGACGACTTTCCTATGAAGAGAGGCTGAGAAGGCTAGGGCTTTTCAGCTTGGAGAAGAGACGGCTGAGGGGAGATATGATAGAAGTGTATAAAATAATGAGTGGAATGGATCGGGTGGATGTGAAGCGACTGTTCACGCTATCCAAAAATACTAGGACTAGAGGGCATGAGTTGAAGCTACAGTGTGGTAAATTTAAAACGAATCGGAGAAAATGTTTCTTCACCCAACGTGTAATTAGACTCTGGAATTCGTTGCCGGAGAACGTGGTACGGGCGGTTAGCTTGACGGAGTTTAAAAAGGGGTTAGATAGATTCCTAAAGGACAAGTCCATAGACCGCTATTAAATGGACTTGGAAAAATTCCGCATTTTAGGTATAACTTGTCTGGAATGTTTTTACGTTTGGGGAGCGTGCCAGGTGCCCTTGACCTGGATTGGCCACTGTCGGTGACAGGATGCTGGGCTAGATGGACCTTTGGTCTTTCCCAGTATGGCACTACTTATGTACTTATGTACCCCTACAGCCCTTACCACCCCTCCCTGCATGGCCACACGGTAAGAGTAATCTTACCACATGGCCATTTTTAGGGGGTTTTTACCCGCTGCGGTAAAGGGCCCTAGCACATGGTAAAAACAGCCCCCACCTCTACAACAGGGCCTTTTTTCTTGCAGCTTAATAAAAATGCCCCCCATGTTTGGGATAGATTGTAATTTCTGTAATGAATGTGATAAACCGGAGTAGACGATGTTATAATAACCAAGTATGTAGGCACAACTGTATGGAGCATTATTTCTATAAGGCTGGGTTTAAGATCTATGGGAGGGGGGAGGGGATGAAACAAATTCTCCTTCAATTCTTATTAGATCTTATTCCTATGACTTTAAATGGGGGAGCCACATGCATTTATAGGGTTAAAATTAAATATACTGTCTACATTTAAGTTCTGTTTGCAGTGGCTGTCACTTCAAAGCAGCAACAATGGAAACAAAGGAATGATAGCAACAAAGTAACCATGTGGGGGAGAGAGGGTGGTAATTTTATAACAAGCTATATAAACATTTTCAAAAAATGCCTATTTCTCAAAGAGTGCAAATTAAAAATAAATCCCAATGATATGTTAAATGTGATTTTTATCATAGCACATGTTACGATTCTGCTAGATAGGCAGGGGAATGTTTGGGACTCGCTCCTGATTGGCTTGAAGCCAGCTTTCCTGTCTTTCTGTTTGTGCTTGTGCACTCTGTTTACATTGGAGATTTGCTTTCTCTCCTCTTAGCTGGTAGATTCAGTGTGAGTGCCGGGTGTTCCCAGCCTGTGTTTGATTGCCTCACTACACTGCACCTGGGCTTATTCTCTGCTTGGCTGGTGTTGTATTGTTTGTGGTAAGCTTGCCCCTTGTATCATTCCAGTTTATTTGTTTAAGTTTCCCTTTCCTCTGTGTTAACCCTTTGTCTGCAGTGTAAGCCCTGCTTCTGGCAGATTGTGTTTTGAAGCAGTCTTTTCCTTTTGCCTGCTTTTATACCTTTTTTGCTGTGTCTGTCTCCTGTTTCTGGTGAGCGCTGCTCCTTATTTGATCTATGTTTAGGCAACGTTCTCCGTTTGCTTATCATTCCCTAGTCCTTGTGTGCTATGTGGCACAGCCTTGTATATCCCTTTATTGCAGTTCCCTTTATCCCTGTGTGTTGTGAGGCCAGCCTTGTGCATTCTTATGTGTGGATTTCCTTTACCTTTGACAGCTGTGTGGAACAGCCTTGTTTATTCCTATATAGCAGTTCAATTTATCCCTGTATGTTGTGAGGTTAGCATTGTGTATTCTTGGGTGACTTTCCCTTTCCCTTGTGTGCTGTAGGGTACAGCCTAGAGTGTTCTCTTGTGTGGCTTCCTTTATCCTTGACTGCCGGTGGCACAGCCCTGTGTTTCCTATAGGAACGTCTGTCAGTCCCTTTTCCCTTGCGTTCTTAGCTAGCGCTGTGTGCATTGCTGGTGCTCCTGTCCCTTTGGGGACCCCTCATTGTTCTTTCTCCCCTTCCCAGTGTATGACTCGGTTCCTGTTCGGCCGTGAGGCCCGCACACTTGGACTCTGTGCGAGTGGGTTCCCGATAGGCCCATCTGAATGCTCTAGCTCCCATTTTCTGGTGGTGCTAGTTAGCTGTTGTGTGTGTGCAGGGCTTGGTGGCTGGGGTGGTGAGGAGGGCCTGTTCGGTCTACCCTAGGTCTTGACCAAAACCCTATACTAGGCCTCGGCCTGGGCTCAAGGGCTCACGACCAGATTAACAGCACAAACCCCATGTCATTAAAATTCAACTTTAATATCTAACCACTGAATCACCCACAATAGATACAAAGATATGAAAGAAAGAGGGCCATTGAAGCAAAGCAGGAACCACTGTACCAATTCAAGTGAATCAAACCAGTTCCTTAAACTCCCATATTCCTTATCAGTTCAAAATACCTGAGTGTGTCCAAATGTCCAATTAAATAATATAACTTTATGAAGTGTCCAAACTTTTTATCACAAAGAGGGGTATTTTCATTATGACATCTAAGTCTGAATTGAGACATTTTGCCAAAAATGTCTCAAAAAAATCATCTAGCTCACAGCCATAATTTAACAAGAAAAGAAAATTTCTGGTTTGATTACGGCTTTGAGCTAGATGTTTCAATGTTCAACACGTCCATCCGTAAATACCATTTAAAAAAAAAAAAAAAAAAGTCCCAGGGAAAAACAAGCCTTAGCAACGTCTGTCTGGTAGCATCCCTAGTAAAAAGATTAATGTACAAGATACTTTTTTATAATGTTAATGAGATACCCAGTGAGCGTATCTGGGACTGTTTTGAGCCTTTGAAGATTCATGATACTAGACCTTTGTTATTTAGGTTTTCCAAATCCCTGTAGTTTGGATGCTTGGACATCATATATTATGAGCAGAATGAGCGCTAATCTACTTCAAATGCTCATTGCTTGGCTAAATGACTGCCTGGCAATTGGTGTTTTTCCATCATATTGGGGTGAGATAGTTTTGACTCCTATTCCAATAAATCGTAGAGGAAATTTATCAGATGTTGGTAACTATGGTCCAGTTGTTTTAATTGCAAAAATAATGGAAGGTTATGTTGTCAAGCTGTTAGATAACTATCTTGCCAATCATAATATTATGCATTCATCACAATCTAGATTCCATAAAAATTACAGTATAGAAATGGTACTAGGGGCCTTAGTTGCACAGGGTAGAGCACTATTGGGTCAAGGCTAGAACACGATTGCTATTCAATTTGACCTCTCTTGTGCATTTAATCTTGTGGATCATGATCTTTTAATAACTATATTGCATGAGTTAGGTATTAGCAGTAGAGCATTATCTGGGTTTGAAGTTTTTTTTTTTAACCCTTCGAAGTTATAAGGTATAGAAAAAAGAGGTATTGTCTAGCAGTTGGAATCTTTAATGTGGGGTATCCCAGGGGTCATCCCTATCTCCTTCATCATTTAATATCCTGTTCCAACCTCTGGGCAGAGTGCTTGAACAACTTAAGATATTCTATTTTATATATGCTGACGATATAACTTTATTGTTGCCAGTCTAACAAGAGTGGTCTATCACTTTTTAATATTTCAAACTGTGTTCAGCTGATTGAACAATGGATTTTGGATGATTATCTTAAGCTGAATCGCGAAAATACCAAATTCTTGTGGTTGGGTCTTTGTAATCCTGAATTTTCTCAAAGTTTTAACATTGCTTCAGATTCTTTTAGGTTTGAATCTTGCTCTAAAATTCTAGGTGTTGAAGTTGATAGCTTGATGACTTTTTCTTTTCATATTAAAACTCTCATCTAGAAATCTTTCAATTTGATGAAGAAATTATGAACTATCCGTAAATTTTTTGATTCTCTACATTTTAGGTTGTTAGCTCAAGCTCTAATTTTATCTAGATTAGACTATTATAATGTTGTTTATGTTAGATGTTTGAGAACTTTGCTTAAAAAAAAACAGTGCTCCTATATTTAGGTGTCAAGATTGTACATAAATGATCAAAATACTTGCATATCAAAATACTTGCATATGTGTGTGTTTAAATACCAATATTACTTTCTTGGTGCCTAAAAATATTTGCACTGTAGTGGGTAACTCTATAAGGAAGATGCTAACCTGTAGGTTGAAAGAACATATGTAAATGACGAGAATACCTAGATATCACAACTCGAGGAAGAGAGGGTATTATATGTAAATATACAACAAAGAAGAACTCTCTCATGTAATGGCAAAAAATAGTTATTTCAACAATAGACTATGGATTCTGTAGAGTGCATCTATTTTAAAGGGATTTTAAGGGAAAAGCCTGTGAATTTAACCCAACCTCCAACCCCATGCTGTATAGATCCCGAGCTGATCCCGTTGAGCTTTAGCATCTCTTTTTACTTACCTTGGAATTAAAGGGGTTTTTTTTTTCCCTATGAAGATATAATTCCCAGCAAAAGTCTTCTCAACCCTTGTTATTACTAAATGACTACTTGGGTTGGAGGTTGGGTTAAATTCAGAGGCTTTTATCTTAAACTTCCTTTTAAAATAGATGCACTCCACAGAATCCATAGTCTATTGTTGAAATTACTATTTTTTGCCATTACATGAGAGAGTTCTTTTTTGTTGTATAATGACGAGAATACCAACATATACATGCATATGTGTGTAATATGAGCATAAATGCCAACAGTATTGCTACTATGCGCTATCCAATAAACTGGTGCCTCAAGTCCGAAAGTGGGCCTATAAATGAACGGAATCTGAGTGGAGTGTAGGTGGGGTGCAAAATGACACATGTAAACTATAGAGTGCTGATTTACGTGAGTGTTTCAACCATCCTGATGCAAGTAATTTACACCAGTTCTTTGGTATAAGTAGTTGTGCCTCAAATATAGCCACGTATTTTACAAGTTATGCTTGTACTTACTATAGAGTAATAGAAGCCTTCTTGGCGTCTCAAATAGGTAACATAGAGGATCTTTTACTAAGCTGCGGTAGTGTTTCTAGCTCACGGTAGAAATCAGCTGGCGGTAAATGCCCAGACACCCACAGGAATATAATGGGCATCTCAGCGTTTACTGCCAGTTGATTTCTACCACAAGCTAAAAATGCCACTGCGGCTTAGTAAAAGACCCCCCCCCCCCCCCCCCCCCACAGTAACATGGGAGATGACGGCAGATAAAGACCTGTACGGTCCATCCAGTCTGCCCAACAAGATAAACTCATTAGTGTACTACATATGCATACTTGATCTTGAATTGCCCTTGCCATTTTCAAGGCACAGACCATAGAAGTCTGCCCGGCACTGGCTTTGCTTCCCATTACTAATCTAATCACCACTAAGCTTGTATGCTCCATGCCTTCTGTTACCATTTTCATCTCCACCACCTCCCAAGGGAGGGCATTCCAGGTCTATACCACCCTCTCCGTGAAAAAGTACTTCCTAGCATTATTCCTGAGTTGGCCCCCCTGCAACCTAAATTCATGTCCTCCAGTTCCATTATCCAGCATAATTTATAATTCACAACTTTTAATCTTGAAGGCACATTTCCCATGGGAAAGATTCTTAAAAACCGCCTCTCTCTTGTAACATTATTACATTACATGTATTGTAAATAAACATTTTTAAAGTTAAATATATGGTCTTTATGTTCTGAGGACATATCTTTAAACCTTGCAGTGCAGGTTAATGTAATTCAACAAATATAATATTTAATTCCTCCTTTTTCTTACTTATTCTTGTTCTTATCTTATTACCTTATAGGTAATTGGTGGAGAATAAAATATATATTATCTAACACTACCATATTCCCGTCTGTGGAAAAGGTTTGTTTGTAGATTAATACCTTTCAAATATTGTCTGTCTCATATCGCCCCAGCTCTCCTTTTCTCCAGGGTATACATCTTCAGGTCATCAAGTCTCTCCTCGTATGTCTTGCAATGCAAACCCATATCTTTTTTTGTCTCTTTTGTCTGAACTGCTTCAAGTCTTTAGCAAGACACGGCCTCCAAAACTGAACACAATACTCCAAGGTGTCACTTTATAGAATTGCCCTCCACGTGGACAAATATAGGCTATTTGCAACATGGATCCAGACATGGTAATTTCATAACAGGACACCTGTTTTTTCAAGGTACACAGAAGATGGACCATACAGGTATTTATCTGTCATGATTTTCTATGTTACATTTACACCTGCAGGGTTTATATCAGCCTGATGCCGGAGATGGCTCTAGAAAACAAAAGTAAACTCCAAAAGGCAATGAGTTCATAGGAGTACTGGAAACTGAATTATCCAAGTAGCATGAACTGACAGCACAAGTGAATGAAATTAGCCATCTATGCCCAACAGAGCAGGCTGCTAGTGAGCTCAAAAAGCCGGTCTGCTTTCTGAGGGACGTGAAGCAACAAAGAAGAAGGGAAAGGCAATTCCTGTTGTGAAGCTGCAAGATAGTTCAGGAGAAAACCAGAGGGGCGGGACAGTTCCGAGAGAAAGTGCCAGTGCAAGCTGCAGGCAGCCTATGAGTGCCACTGCCTGGGTGAAGACTGTTGAAGAGGTGATTTTAAGGTGGGGGGGGGGGAGGGCACGCGGAAGATGCACCCCCTGTTAAAAATTCCTGCTTACACCACTGAAAGAAAGGTAGGAGCTTGCTGGAAATATGCTGTTGTGCTCTTAAAGAATTGTCAAGTTTTTAGAAAGCTGATAAGAGGGCAACGTGTGTTGCTGTGTAAGCCCCTGAGTAGAACTCATAATACAAAATCCACATGATGTTTAAGTGTCTGGGCACATAGTCTGTGCTGAGGGCACAGACAGACACTGGGAGAATTAACTACAATGCTACAGCGATACACTCAGATTCAAGGTTGTGTCAGAGGGCTGTATGTGGGCCGGGGGGGGGGGGGGGGGGGATGTTACTGATCAGGGCCCCAGGGGAACCAAACTCCTGATTCAATTAACTTTGAAGGTTAATGTCTGTGATAGTCAGAGACAGACAAGCCTGGAGCAGCAATAGCCATAGCTGCAATTGGAGCAGCTGTATTGATGATTTGTAAACACATTTAGATAGACTTGTGCAAAAAGCAGTAGGTTTAACTGAACTATGATGTTTACAGCTCTAGATTGTAGTCTGTACAAAAGTGTTTCAAAGTGACACACAGGAAACTAATTATAAAGTTATTAAATTGTGTAAGAGGGCTATGTCTCAAATGTGCAAGGAAGTTGATGTCAGAAGGGGCTAGGAACCAGCAGAGATAACAGTCTGCTCCGTGCACCCCTTTGCTGCCTGTATCTGGGGCCAACTGCCCCCACCGCCCTGCCCTTGGTATGCTAGAGCATGGTGCACTCATTCCTCTAGAGAATTTAGCAAAACATTTCCCCAAGTCTTTGCCTCATTTCCACTATTTGCCAGTTGCTATGTAACCTTAAGAAAACCAAGTCATCTCATCCTACTAAGGGCTATATTTGTCAATCTACCTTAATGTGCTTTATTAATCTTAATGGGGGTCTACTGACTAATAATGCATATTTCTGCAAATTGAAAACCTGTATACTATATGCAGTGCACTTTTTCTAGCAAAAAAGGTGCCAGTACTCAAATGCTAGGCCACCCTTCAGGGGTGGGGGTAATCACTGAGGGACCCTCCCCACAATAGCCAGGCCCCCTGCAACCAGTCACATAACCTATGACAAGGCAGAATTAGTGTGTAGAGCCTGAGGTCTTTCATTAAAACTTGGGGACCATGGGTCAATTTTAGCAGACAATGGAAAAGGTGCCAGTACTCAGTACTCCCAAGTACCCCCTCAAAAAAAGCCCTGACTATATGATCCTGAGGGTAGAAACAATGTAGTCATATGAACTGTCTTGGCACAGCACTGTGTATATAAATAATGTCTTACTCTGTCCATGAAATCTAATTTTTCAGCCTGAAAGTCCCTTGCTAACCTTAGAATTATTGCATCCTTTTATATACACGACTATGATTTGTGACTGTGTAGGTTCCCTGTGACTCAATATCCTAGAATCTAACTTTGACGCTAGAAGCCCTCTGGCTTGATAGACTTTTCAGCATTACCCACAGTCATCGTGACTTAACCTTCAGCCACATTTTTTATACTGCCATAAAAAATGCTTCTACAAAAAAAGGGAATAGCAGAATGAACAACTCCTGGCTAGGTTTTTCCAAGTCTTCAATGGATCAATGGAATTAGTTTTGCCTAAACTGCATGCAAGGGCTTTTAATTGAAGAAATACAGGGTTATAGTACAAGACTGTATGGGGGCAACTTTCAAAGAATGCACATATTTACAATGCCTGCAGAAATTTTTTATCCACAGAGTTTATATCAATTTTCAAGGACAAATATTTCCCTTTAAAACTAACTCAGACAAATTATGTATGCAAATCTGCATCTGCTATTTTTTTTTTTTTTCAAGAATGTGTGTATTAATTTTTAGAGGAAAAATACAGACAATGTAATATAAAAACCACAACAAAATATATAACCAGAAACATAAGTTCACATGGGTACATGGGAACTTAAAACGTTACAGTGAAATGACTGGAAATAATTAGAAATCAAACATATAAATGGCAAGTGACTGACTCACCTGCAAATGCGCAGTAGAGACTTCCCTCTGTCCCGCCCTCGCGTCAAGACGTGATGACATCAGAGGGCGGAACAGAGAGGGAAACGGAGTCGGACTGTTGGACGCTGCCGCTTGGAAACGAACATCGCACGCACCAACCTCCACCCCCCACCCCCATCCCTGCCGCCGCCCCCTGCACTGACCTGACAGCGCCTCTCACCTCCGTGTGGAAGCGCTGCAGGCAGCAGCAAAGTGATCTGCTGCTGCCTGCAGCGCTTTCACACGGAGATGAGAGGCGCTGTCAGGTCAGTGCAGGGGGCCCAGCACGGCGGGGGGAGGGAACGGCGGCGAGGAGGGTAGCTGGAAATCTCACCCGTTTTAACGGGCTTAACGGCTAGTATAAATATAAACAAGGCCTTGCTTGTGTGTAAAAACAGGATTAAAAAAAGACATTTAGGTTTTTTTCCATATATGAAAATACTTAGAGGCTCATTTTCAAAGCACTTAGGCTTACAAAGTTCCATAGATGGAACTTTGTAAGCCAATGTACTTTGAAAATGAGCTTCTTGGGGACAAGTAGCGGGGCGGAGTTAAGATGGCGACCTGAGTCGGAGTGCGGGCGAGAGCGTTGTGAGGACTGGAGCCTTCGTTTTGCAATTTAATTGTTTTACCTCAAGAAACCTAATGCCGCATTCTAAAAGCAAGGCCGTGGTGAAGGCCGTGCTGCCGCCGGCAAGAACCTCGTCGCCAATCCAACAGATGATTCTTCGCTATGCTTCTGTTGAGTCCCGCTGTTCAGGCTGTCGGAGGAGCGACAGCCTTGCTTGGGAATGAGATTTCACTCTCTCCGCCGGAATCCGCTATACCTCCCTGCCCTGCGTCTTCCCGAGATGAGATACAATGCCTAACAGCACCGGAAGTCGGTAGCGGTTTAGCCTTGATCGGCAGCTCCTCACCTCGGAACACAGGCGATACAACCATGGAAGCAGACGTGGAAGCTCCCAGGGAGGTAACTCTGCAGTCTATTTGGACTATATTACAAAATTTAACGGCTACAGTCACAAAAGTATCACAGGAAACTACTATACTTGTAAACAAAGTAGACTCTCTAACCTTAGCCCTTGAAGACGTAAAGCAAGACATGCTGACTCGAGTAACACAAATTCAAGCTGAACATCAAACTTTAAAATCTACTACGGAGATGTTGATTAAAGACAAAATTATGACTGCTCGCAAAATAGAACAATTTGAAAACTTCAATAGGAGACTGAATTTAAGAATGTTACATTTTCCGCTGGCCAGAGGGATATTGGCTCTTGACTTTTTCAAAAAATACCTGGTTGAAATTCTTAAATATCCACAAGCTGCAATCCCACCGGTCAATAAATTGTACTATCTTCCTGTTTCAAAATCAACTGATAACAGAGTTTCTCAAGAAATCGATACTTTGAATATCTCAGAGCTTCTAGAAGATTCATTATCGGAGGTTAAGGAACGACGGACTTTGCTCATCTCTTTTGTCTTCGAACAGGATTTAAATTCTTTGATAAAAGTATACTTCAAAAATTCTTCAAAAACGTTTTGTGGACAAAAGATTTGGGTATTTCCAGATGTTGTAAAGACTACTCAAGAACGACGTAAAGCCTTTTTGGCTTTTAGAGAGGAGGTTAGGGCGATGGGAGCCTCATTTCTACTGGCATATCCCTGTAAATGTTGTGTGAAATATCAGGGTAACAAATATGTTTTCCTTGACCCAAGCCATTTGAAATCATTTATAGAAGCTAAGAAAATTATTAAATAGACTGCATATTAAAGACGGAGTTTAAAATAGTCAGGTTAAGGTCAGGCCATTTGCTAAGTTTTTTTTTGTTTATGCTTTTTAAATATACTCCCTACTATGTGTTCTTCGCCCCCTTGTTGTGTATTGTGGTCTGAGAAGGCTTAAGAAAGCTCTAGTGCTTTTTCTTTTTCTTTGTAAAACCAATATTTAAATGTATTATTTGCCGGTTTTCAGTTTTATAAGTGTAACTTGTAAATGATAAAAATTTAAATTAAAAAAAAAAAAGAAAATGAGCTTCTTACTGTTATTGATGGATTTAGAGTCCATTATCTTTTCATATTTCCTGTATAGCAGAATCTAGTTCCACCATTGCTGGATGGAAAGTGGGATGTTATCTTTTTGGGCCATAGAGATGAGAAAGTCAAATAATCCTTTGTCTTCATCTGAAAGTGGATGGAGTAAAGCAGTAGATTTCCATATATGTTTGGAGGACAGAGATTTGTTAAATTTCCACACCTATAACCATACTCCTTTTTGCCTGCGCGTATTAGAATTTAGGCGCAGTGTGTTACAGAACATGCTTAGTACGTTATATGCGTAAATTCTAATTATTACCAATTAGTGCTCATTATTGCTTGTTAAGCACTGTTAACGCTGATTGCCTTAAGCCAATTAAGTTATATGCGTTGTTACAGAATACACTTGGATTTTCGTGCGGAACACTAGATGCGCTATATAGACTATTTTTGAAGATCTGCGACTATTTTAATGTTATGTCCTTCAAACTTCAGAGGAGTTTGGGCTTTAGCAGCTTGAAGAAACTGCATAGCGTGTTTGTTATTATAATCGGTTGTGGATACTTGCATTTTTTTTGGAATGATAGATGGGGAACCGTGTGCATGCTCCAGCAATGGTGAAAATTGCAGATGGAGTAGTTGTGGAATCCATTTCAATAAAATAGAGATGGTATCTGAGCCTTCCAAACCCTTGAGAAGTCCAAGGATTCTAAAGTTATTGTGACGAGATCTATTATTAACGTCTTCTAGCTTCCGTTCCAATAATTGAGTCACTTGAAAGAGTTTAGGGAGGGCCTGGATTTGGCCCTCATAGGCATTTATTTTATTTTCTATTCTTTCCGCCTGTGCCATTATGTTGGGATTTGCTGCTTCATTCTAGATATTTCTTCTTTAATTCATTAAGTGCATCAGAATTCTCTTTGAGAATGTCTTTTACTTGTAAATGTCTTGTATAATGCATGATAATGAGATGTCATCTGTTTTGGTGCCGTTTGACTTACTTGGGGGTGGCGGTTCTGTTAGCCCATGTTACTCCTTTGGCTGTGCTTTGAGTTGGAATCTGCTTTCTGATTCTTTGAAATTGCCATTCTGCAGATGGGATCTTTAATTTGGAGATGAAGATTGTGGAGTTAAGTGCTGATATGATAAAGATATTGCATGAGATTGAGCAGAGCAAAGGCTCTAAGCCGCCATCTTTGATCACACTCACAAGCACCCCCCTGCACTTGCTATTTGTGTGTCCACTTTTCCCACTTTTAAGAAATCCAAAAGTCTATTCATAAGGGTAGTCTCCACCCTAGCCCACCCCAAGGAATGCCTCTATAATTATGTGCATATTGGCTGTATACATGTAACAGTATACACATATCTGCATATGAAATCCTGTTTGAGGAGGGAAGTGACGTCACGCCCAGGAATGGCAGCTTGACTCTGGAGCTCTGGCTCATCCAGTTGTGTAATCTGGTTCCATCAAAGTTTAAAGAGTTCACTTTGGGCTGTACTTTGACGGAGAGACATTTTAACATTGGAGGAGTTACTTGCTATGGCCAACCACATTAAATCAGTGGATTTACACGAATTTTCTTTCAGTCTGGGATCAGCGGCCATGCACACTGAGGAAAGCAACATAGACAGAACAGCTGTGGAAGAAATGCATGCTGAGTCTCCGAATAATGGCGGAACAGATCTAGTGATTAACGAGCAACTTCCTCTCAGGTAGGAGCTGCAACAGTGGTTCTTGGACTTAAAATCGAAGGTATCTGCTATGAGAATTGAATTGCATGCATCACGATCTCAATGAAGTAGGCCAGAGAAGCGTTTACAATCTCCATAAGTAAAGGGCATAAAAATTGCACTGAACCATGTAACACCAACATTGGGCAAGGATCCAAAATGCATTCAATAAAATACTTTCCTCTGGATGATCTCCTAGTCCCTTTTCCAAGGTGACCCTTGCATTTCTTCTCCTCCCTTCTTTCCTTTCATCTGTTTGAGAAACAGATCATACCCTTTGCTTCTCCATTCACTCACAGCTAGATTTCACCCCTCCCTGTTTCTGTCTCTCACCCTGCAGTCCTCAGTGTCCCCCCTCCTTATTTATTTTTTTTACTTCTCACCTACCGACCTGCTTTCAAGTCTCTCACTCTTTCCCGGGAAAAACTTCATTTTCCCTTTTCATTTCATTAGCCTGTTTTTCCATTTGTTGCTTCCTTTCTCTGTTTTAGCCCATACCAAGTGCTTTAATTCATGCTAAATGCTCTCAGAGTATACTAAAATGATTCACTACATATTAAATTCCCAAAAATGAAATAAAACAGAATTCACTTCCCTCACATCCAAGCAAATAGAGCAGCCTCCCATCTTCCTTTGCTCTGTTTGCTCCCCGGTTGGACTTTAGCAGCTTCCTTTGCTAAATATAATGCAAGTTTGCCTGCAGCAGTATTCAGAATTGATGGTACCTAGGAGACCCTGGCATCACAGAATGGTTTCCGGGACAATAGCCACAGCAAGGCAAAGGCAGGGCATACACAGGAAGAGAAAACAACTGAAAATCCAAAGTGAATTAGATGCTAGGATACCCTTGGAAGGACAAACATAAGTGGTTTTTGCTTTTTTTTTTTTTTTTTTTTAAGTCGCCCTCCAGTGAAATGAGTAACCACAGTGGAATGCAAAGCTTACCATGATTCTTTTAGACAGAGCATAGAAAGAAAAGCTCTAATAACTTCAGTTCCTGACAGAATCATACTGTATCCTAACCCTTTCTTACTGGACAATAACAGAATATGTAATTTTTTTCTAAGTGATTTTTTTTTTTTTTACAGGAAACCAAACAAATCTGAAATGCAAGTCAGAAAGTAACTCAGAAAGGCAGCAGGATCTTTTTCAAAGTGACTTATCTCCAGAGGCCTTTTTAAAAAAAATTAATATATATCTTATTATTATCTTTGAATAAACTAAAGGAAAAAATGCCTCTCTCATAAAAAGATGATTCCAATTACTTTTGCTGCATACTGATCTGCCCTGTTTTATTTCAGAACTCAGTTGGGAACAGCATTGCAGTGGCTTCTTTCACTTGTCTTCCCCTCCCTGGAGAGAATCCTTAGAGCTCTACCACCAACTGAACATCTGAAAGTATGAAGAGGACATTCTGAAATATTATTGTTTCCCCTCAGTGTAAGAAATCTAAATGTATGCATCAAGATCAGAGGAAAAACAAAGATGTGGTAATATGTATTCTTTCTAATGCATGTTCCTGTAAAACAACCATATCAGATTCTTTATTTCCCTGTGAATCATTCCCAGTCTGTAGGCAGTTTAACCACTAGAGGTAGTACCATGAGACTACCACTAGAGATCACCAGTGTCATTTTGAACTTAGCACTGGCAGAGGCAGGCGCAACTGGGGAATCACTCTTGCTCCATAGCCCCTAGACCCTACAGATTTATACTGGTAGATCATGGGGAAGGGCTACAGGATAGTGAGGGCCTATTGGAATGGGGGAGGGCTCTTTAAGGGGGTTGTGTTTACAAGGGGCTTTGGGGGGAGGGGGAAATTATCCATTATATGGCTCCTTTAAGATGTGGCCCGGGAGCACTGAGGAATACTTAGACACTGGCAGTGAAGCACATATATGATAGTTTTTCTTAATAATTTTATACAGTTAAGGGAATAGGAGGTAGTCATTGGGTTCGAATCCTGGAGTAGAGTGGAATTTTTTAGGTCTGCAGATAGATAGAAGTTTTGAGATAAGTTTTGTACATAACCCTGGCCAGGGCACAATTTTTCGAAGAACTTTTTAAAGGTTGGCTGTTTCAACAAGCTTTTCCTTAATTTTATTGTTTTGTAATTTTAATCATTATAATTTGTATAAAGTCTGGGTTTTTTTGTTGTATATTATTTTATCAGAAACAAACAGGACACAATCTATTGCAGAAGCAGAACAGACAACCAAACAGCAGCAACAATCCAAGGAAGGACAAACACAGCAAAACTTTATCAGGGGTCACATAGGTTTCCATTATGCATTCACAGATTCAATGCATGGTACCTGCATAGAAAAAGCTCTGCTGTTTGGTTGTCTGTTTGTTATTATATTGTATTATGTAAGCAGACGATATTGATCCAGGACCAGTGGTGTTCTGGTAAATGTTTAACAACAGGCTCTCTCCCCCGTCCCCCTCTGCACCCCCCCCCCCCCCCAAATCGCAGAGCTGGCTATAGCCGGGGAGAGAGCCTGGGGGTGGGGGCAATGCATTACTCCAGGAAAAAAAATTAAATGATCCCTGGTTCCAATCTAATTCATGTTTAATGTGTGATAAAATTCCATAAATAAGTAAATAAATATAAACTTTTAATGTTGAGCACCTGATTCTCAAAGTGGACAAATTCCAAACACTATAATGAAAATAAAATGATTTTTTTCTACCTTTGTTGTCTGGTGACTTTGTTTTTCTGATCATGCTGGCCCAGTATCCGATTCTGCTGCTATCTGTCCTCTTAACTCTGTTTACAGGGCTTCCTTTTCATTTATTTCTTTCCTTTCCTCCTTTCTTCTTTATTTCTGGTCCTCCGCAGACTTGACTGTCCAGTGGATCCAGCTTCTGCCTATTTTCTTCATCCATATGCAGTTTTTTTCCTCTTTTCCTTTTCCCTCATCTCATCTCCTTCCACACTCTTCCCTCCCCTCCATGTCCAGCATTTCTTCTCTCTCCCCTGCCCTGCCCTCCATCCACCCATGCCCAGCGGCCCTCCTCCCCCCTCCATCCACCCATACCCAGTGACCCTCCTCTCCCCCTGCCCCCCTCCATCCACCCATGTCCAGCGACCCTCCTCTCTCCCCTGCCCCCCCTCCAGCCACCCATGTCTAGCGACTCTCCTTCTCTCCCCTGCCCCCCTCCAGCCACCCATGTCCAGCGACTCCCTCCCCTCCCCTGACCCCCTCCAGCCACCCATGTCCAGTGACTCCCCCTCCCCTGCCCCCCTCCAGCCACCCAGCCTATCTCCATGGGCGTTTATCTCTGAGAACGGGTCCGTGAAGGGGCGGGCCGAACCGTATTTTCGAAAAAATGGACGTTTTTGAGCTGGGCGTTTGGTTTTTTTAGCGATAATGGAAACTAAAAACGCCCAGCTCAAAAACGTCCTAATCCGAGCCATTTGGTCATGGGAGGGGCCACGATTCGTAGTACACTCGCCCCCCTGATATGCCAGGACACCAACTGGGCACCCTAGGTCAGTGCGGTGGACTTCAGAAAAAGCTCCCACATGCATAGCTCCCTTACCACGCTGAGCTCCCAACCCCCCTCCCCCAAAACCCACTACCCACTAATGTACAACACTACCATAGCTCTTAGGGGTGAAGGGGGCACCTACATGTGGGTACAGTGGGTTTTGGAGGCCTCCCATTTACCAGCACAAGTGTTACAGGTAGGGGGGGATGGGCCTGGGGCCACCTGGCTGAAGTGCACTGCGGTACCCACTAAAAGTGCTCCAGGGACCTGCATACACGCAGGCCTCTAGGACTGGTTGCTGCTATATAACATTGGCACACCAGTGGACACCTGAAGACTAATCTCTCCGAAAACGTCCTTTATTGGAATAACCGCGTTTACTCACAGTTAACTGCAGATCAGAGGTTGTGCCCCACTGGCAACGAGTGTCCCTGGTACTGAGATGAACAGTAGGTCAGAGCTGGCAGAATGCTGTAGAATGCCCTCTTTCAGCCACATTCAAGGGAAGAACTAAGTTCTGTAACATGGCTAACACAGGAAAGGGAACTAAAACTGGCTTGCAAAAATGGCCACTACCGCATGGACTACAACAGGAAACACAACAGGGCACACTTTGACCCAGTAGGCAGGGGGAAAAGCACCATGGGAGAAGAGCCTACCAACTACCAACATCGTGAGACTATAACACAAGCTAATGAAATCACGGAGCCCAATACCCTACACCCACCATAATGCAATGCTGATGTAACCCTGTACTGCACCCGAGAGCCACATCTGACCCAGGGAAAGGCTGTGACAGGATTGAACACATTCTGCTGTCATGGAGGTGGGTACGGCATTTGAGGCTGGCATACAGACTGGAAAAAAAGTTTGTAAAGTGGGTTTTTTTTGGTGGGAGGGGGTTAGTGACCACTGGGGGAGTCCCTCCAGTGGTCACCTGGGCAGTTGGAGCACTTTTTTGGGACTTGTTTGTGAAAAAAAAGGGTCCAAAAAAAGTGACCCAAAATCGCGGTAAAAACGCCTTTTTTTTTTTCCGATTATCAGCTAAAGATGCCCATCTCTCCTCGGCTGATAACCACGCCCCAGTTCCGCTTCCACCACGCCTCCGACACCCCCCGTCAACTTTATTCATTTCCGCGACGGAGTGCAGTTGGAAACGCCCAAAATCGGCTTTCGATTATACCGATTTGGGCGCCTTTGCGAGACAAACGTCTATCTCCCAATTTAGGTCGCACTATAGGCGTTTTTCTCTTTCGAAAATAAGCTGGATAGTAACATAGTAGATGACGGCAGAAAAAGACCTGCATGGTCCATCCAGTCTGCCCAACAAGATGAACTCATGTGTATACCTTACCTTGACAAATTTGTACCTGTCTTTTTCAGGGCACAGACAGTATAAGTCTGCCCAGCACTATTCCCCGCCTCCCAACCACCAGCCCCGCCTCCCACCACCGGCTCTGGCACAGACCGTATAAGTCTGCCCACCACTATCCCCTGGACTCTCTAGATACGACACTGATCTAAGATGTGTGCCCAAACAAATTGGCTAACGAGCCAACTGACAATAATCTGAAAATTCTTGGTATGATGATAGACAACCATTTAACATTTGATACTCAGCTCTCTTTGGAAACTAAAAAGGATCAGACCCTAATTCTCATCAGCAACATTAAGATTATTGTACAATCATTAACATTATCCCAATTTGATTATTGTGATGCCATATATGCTGGCTGTAAGGAGTACCTGTTGAAAAAAGTCCAAATAGCTCAAAACACTGCAGCCAAGTTCATATACAAAATCTCTCGTTTTTGAAAGTGCCTCGCCTTTATTAATCAAATTACACTGCCTTCCAATCAAAGTGAGAATCACCTTCAAATTATGTACCTTTATCTTTCAAATACTACATGGCACAGCTCTAGACTATATAGTACCATCAGTGGCGTAGTGAGGGCGGCTGCCACCCGGGGCAGATCGCCACTGCGCACCCCCCCAGTTGCAGCATGACACCCCCCTCGGCGCATCAACCCCCCCCCCCCCTGGCGCATCACCCAATCATTATCATGTTGCCCAAGATCCTTCTGTAACACTAAATGTCTATCTTCTAATATATTTCCACCTTTCATGATGTATTGTAAGCCACATTGAGCCTGCAAAGAGGTGGGAAAATGTGGGATACAAATGCAATAAATAAATAAATAAATAAATTCTTGCCTGCCATGTGCATGCCGCTGGGGGGGGGGGGTGTTGGTTCCGCTGGTTCCCTGCTCCCTCTGCCCCGGAACAGGAAGTAACCTGTTCCGGGGCACAGGAAGCAAGGAACCAGCGGAGCCGACACCCCCCAGTGGCGTGCACCCGGGGCGGACCGCCCCCATCTCCCCGCCCTTGCTATGCCACTGGGTACCATTAATAAAGTTACCTCAAAGAAACACTAAATATGAGGCAAGAAACTATCTCAGACTACACCTCTCAAATTGCAAAAAAGTGATCTACAAAACTGTCCACTCTGCAGACTTCACTTATCTAGGAACCAAATGATGAAACTCCTTACCACCCAAAATAAGAAATATACTAGAGTCCGCAAAATCCTCAAATCATTCTTATTCAAACAAAACCCTCACAAAGAACAACCATATCTTAAACAATTAATTATTACCTAAATTGGTTATTACTCTATCATTAACTTTCTCTTTGCTTATGTACAATTTCTCATTCATAATAGATTTTCTAAACATTAAATTTCCATAGTTATCCCGGTATGTTTATAATACTGTATTGTAAAATTGGATTCTTACGACAAATTGCTTTCTTATGCATTATTCTTTGTTTGGGATAATGTGGGATATAAATGTCACAAATAAATACATTTGCACACGCATCTTGCTACATTCTATTATATAACAATGTGCACCCAAATCGGGGTGTGGTCATGGGAGGTGCATGGGCGGGGCAGGGCATTCTTAAAATTTGAGTTATACAATACCGGAGATGTGCACCTGAATTGGGCTCCAGGAATTACTCCTGGTTTCAGCAGGCATAAGTCCTGGTGGCCAAATTTGGGCAATGAAATCGGCACTCTGTGTGATTCTATAATGGAACAGCATCAAGTGCTGAATTTGTTTGGCGACCAGTTTTGAATGCCATTTACTGAATCTGGCCCTTTAAATGTAAACGTTTCTATTAAGCGAAGGCAGAGAATGGGCGAACAGGGGCAGGCTTCACAATAATGTTTTTTATCTTCTAAAAAATACGCACATAAGCGCCGATCCTTACCGGCACATAACACAAAGTTACTCCTATGGTGTAACTTTGTGTGGGGGCCTTTCAGAGATGCAACTTTATAAAAGAACATATGTTACCGAACTTGGTGCAACATACGCGTCTATGAGCCATGATACCCTAGACGCCCTCTTATATGACCCACCTCATGCATTACTTTGGCAACAAATATACAAATAAAGTTGCCTGAATCTGAATAAAGGCACCAGTAGAGAAGCAGCAGAAGAGAAAACTTAATGCCAATAAAGGAAGGGGGGGAAGCACCCCCCTCTCTCTCTCTCTCAAACTCCCCCCTTCCTGGTGCTTTTCCAGTAGCAAAATTTCAGCTCTTTTTTCAAAACAATATGAAACACACATCCCTAGTGTCTCCTGTGTCCTGAAGGCACAACTAGCTGCTCTAGATTTGAGCATATCTTTAATGAATATGCATATAAGAAATCTGCATACATTGGGTCTCCAGTGTATGCCAACTGTACATTATATTACAGATTTGATACACCACTATTAGTTACGAGAACAGCAAAGTGGTTTACAATGCAACTATTAAGAAATGTATGATAGCCGTTTAAACACAGTTTTTGTTAAGCAATGTGATTTTGTATGGTTGTTAGATACAGTAAAGTCTCGATTATCTGACCTAAGCAGGACCAACCCGTTGTCAGATAAATGAGAAGGTAGATAATATGGAAAACAATGGTAACTCCTCAAACAATGCAGAAACAAAGGCAACAAAAGCAGGGTCCCAGGTTTGGAAAACGGAGAGAGAAGCTGCACGACACCACTAGGGGGCCCTGCCGAGCTATGCGGCATCACCATGGGACTGTCGGATGTGCCAGATGGTCAGACTAGCAAAGGTCGGATAAGTGAGACTGTACTGTAATTACGTTTTATGGGCTGGTTCATTTTTACCTTTTTTGCCTAGAATTATTTTTCTTTTTAACCTACTTATCCTTAACCTTTGTTGTTTTGATCACTCTGATACTGAATTGAAGAGTCGTATATCAAAAAAATTGTAAATAAATAAATACATAAATGAAAGGATAGAAAAGAGATAGATGGTCACTATCCGTATACCCAAAAGCATAATAAGACTCTACTACCTCAGCCACAGGCCTCCCAATCATACCTTCAACAAGCTTGGAAGAAATACAGGCAGGATTTTAAATTTAGCTCATACCTTTTCACTAGGAGCTCAAGTGCGTTAAATTCAGATACAGTAGGCATTTTCTTATCCCTGGAAGGCTTGAAATCTATTCTTGTCACTAAAGTAAAAAGGGTCGAGTGACCTGTCCAAGATCACAAGGAGCATCAGTAGGATTTGAACTTAGCTCCCCTGGTTCTTAGTCTGCTGTACTAACTTTAGGCTACTCTTCCATCACATTTTGAGTATCAGACCATTGCAGTATGCCTACAGGACTGAGTTGAGAAGCAAATACCATGCGCCCCCTGACAATATCATTTTTCAGATGAACTGTTAAACTAATATGATATATATAGTTGTTGTTTACCACTCTAATATACCTCCAGGGAAATCCCAAGCAAGAATCTCAAACATACTGCCATCTGTTCTGCACTCTTGGCAGTTGTGGGCTTCCTGTGCATTTGGTTTTCCACCCCCACTTTCCACCTCCTATAACTGCATGGGGAAAATGACACAACAGCAAATCATTTTCAAGTATGTTATAAAATCATTATTAATTCTTTCTTGTACCTCTTCATACATTTTCCTTCACTTTTCAGCTCATAGTGTCCAAAAATCGTCACAGCTAAAACAATTTTGAATACTATATCTTTACATTAAATGGAGATATTACTATATAATCTGATACAAATATAAAGCCTTTAAACAATTCAGTTCTACAAACGATTTTTTAAATAAAGCTGTCAGCTGTTTATAAAGCCTACCATAGCACAGATCATAGGAGCCAACTTTTCAAAATGATTGGGGGTGCTGAATTTTTTTTTTTTTTACAGGTGGTGCATTCCCCCCTCCCCCTGAGTTCCAGGCCCCCTCCCAGTTCCAGCCCTCCCAGTTCCAGGCCCCCCTCCCTCCCTCCCTCCCCTCCCTCTGAGCTCCAGGGTCCCCCCTCCCTTCTTCCCAGTTCCAGGGTCCTCCCTTCTTCTCAGTTCCAGGGTCCCCCCTCCCTCCAAATTCCAGGATCATCGTTCCTCCCTCCCTCTGAGTTCCAGGGTCGTCGTCCCTCCATTCCTCCCTTCCAGTTCCAGGCTCCCTCCCTCTGAATTTTAAGTCATCCTGACTTACCTCGTCGGGGTTATGGCGGCAGGCAGCAGCGGTAAAAAGTGTGCAGGCTCAGCACTTACTTCAGTTTTCCCTTCTCTGTCTCTCAGCTCTGGTCCCGCCATCATTTCCTGTTTCCGCAAGGGCGGGAGCAGAGCTGAGAGACAGAGAAGGGAAAACTGAAGTAAGTGCTGAGCCTGCACACTTTTTACCGCTGCATGCCGGCCGCCGTAACCCTGACAAGGTATGTCAGGATTACTTAAAATTCGGAGGGAGGAGGCCTGGAACTGGAAGGGAGGGAGGGAGGAAGAGAGGGACAATGACCCTGGAACTTGGAGGGAGGGAGGGAACGAACTTCCGGTGGCTGAATATTGGGGGTGCTTGAGTACCCACAGCACCCACGGAGTCGGTGCCTATGGCACAGACAAGTCATTGTATTATGTTTATGTTCCTAGACCTGCAGCCAAAAAGAGCACAAGGAGCCTTCGAGAGGTGCACATCACACCAGTACTTTATTGGTAAGACCCAACACAGTCCGTGTTTTGGCGAAACCACCTGCATCAGGGATCTAGTAGAAGTCTCAAACTTCTAATGTATCAATCAATCAACAGAGAGATACAGGCTTGCAAAATCTCAAAAACACACCAAGGCACCAACAACTGAGCAGGAACACAGTGCTATTCCAAAAACGCTTTACCGCACAAGTCTTACCCTGCCAGTCCACAGCAACCCAGACTTGTGCAGGAAAGCATTTTTGGAATAGCACTATATTCCCACTCAATTGTTGGCAGCTTTATGTGTTTTCCAGATTTTGCAAGATTAGATCTCTCTGTTGATTTATTGATACATTAGAAGTTTGAGACTGCTACTAGACCCCTGTTGCAGATGGTTTTGTTGGAACATGGACTGTGTTGGGTCTTACCCAGGGCCGCCGAGAGGGGGGGCAGGGGGGGCAAAATTCCACGGGCCCAGGCCTCCAAGGGGGGCCCGGCGCTGGGGTTAGGCCGCCAGCGCTGCAGTCCCCAGTCTCACCTGCCTGCCTCCTCGGCTCCGGGCCCCCTGCATTCAAAGCGGCAGTCGCAGATCGCCTCTCTTCTGGCCTTCCCTCCCTGTGTCCTGCCCTCGCGGAAACCGGAAGTTACATCAGACGAGGGTGGGACACAGGGAGGGAAGGCCAGAAGAGATGCAATCTGCGAATGAAGGGGGCCCGGAGCCATGGAGGCAGGCAGTGAGACCGCGGACTGCAGCGGCGGGGGGGGGGGGGGAGCGACGGGGGCAGCAGCGGCAGGGGGGGGTTGGAGGCGGGGCGGCCTTGCCCCGGGCTCGGCCTAGTCTCTCGGCGGCCCTGGTCTTACCAATAAAGTACTGGTGTGATGTTCCCCTCTTGAAGGCGAAAATAGCAAATCAGTAAAACATTTGCTGAATGTCAGCTGTTATGGCAATGGGATCTTTCCTGAAATGGATCAAAATCCCTAGTAGACTGGTGCCTGCTTTCCTTTAGAGAATACTAGTATAACAGAAAAAATATGCATCTATAATCCAAACCTGGTCCTGGAGGCACCCCAGCCAGTCAGATTTTCAGGATATCCACAATGAATATTCATGAGAAAGATTTGCATGCAGTGAAGGAAATACATACAAATCTCTCTCATCAATATTCATTGTGGATATCTTGAAAACCTGACTGGCTGGGGTGCTTTCAGGACCAGGTTTGGGAACCACTGGTTATGCCATACAGCTGGCATAAGATACACATGTAACTTTCACATGTAACTGTGAACCCTGCCCCATGATCCTCCCAAATACTATACCAGTGCATGCCAACCTGCAAGCTACTCACTAGGCACTAGGTAAGATACGCGCATAGCTACAGAATAGTGCTTGGCCAAGTATGTTCAATCCAAACTATGGTATCATTGTTTCAATAGAGGGGGTATCTTAATATATCACATAAATATTACCCAGCTCACAAAAGTGTCTTTAATTTCATTTATAATCAAGAGTATTTGAAGATATTTATTATATGGTATCGGATCCTTCAGATTCCCCTATCACCACCACACAGGCTAATATTGTGAGCCAGGCACTTTTTATGGTGGGTAGGTATTCCTCATTTGATCCGCAATTTTAATACCACTTAATACCAATCAAATCATTATTTTATTCTTCTATTTTTTCTTTTTACTTTACTTAAACATAAGCACTTAGCTTCTATCTGTAATGTCACTCAGGACTCCTTCCTCAAGATGGCCAAGTATGTTGGCATATAAGCAGGTATGTGCATACATAGCACGTATGTGCTAGAATTCTAACCCTTTATGCACAGAACTGGCATGTAAATGATAAGAATTATTTATTCCAGCCATAGGAGCCGACTCTGTGGGTGCTTGAGCACCCCCAATATTGAGAAAATTCCTTGTATGTGTCCAGGGAGGGGTTATTTCCATTGGGATTAGCACCCCCAATAATTTTGAAAAGTTGGCTCCTATGATTCCAGCAATCAAATTATTCATGGCTGACTATTGTAATGATGATGGAGTGTTTAAAGAGACATTTTTCCCCTTGATTTTTTGAATATTCTCAATTGCCTTTCTCTGTCTGCTCTACCTAGAACCTTTTCTCTTTGATGTGATGGCTAGAGGATGCGCATTGCCTGTCACAGCTATCACACACTTCCAGGCAAGGTTCTGTAATTTTTTTTTATTAATAATTTTTAATCATTTTAATCATTTAACAAGCATATACTTGTCAACAGAAATACAGCCATAAAATTTCAATCATTAGAATAAAGAAAAAAAAACAAAAGGAAAATATTAATCTTCATTTCAAATGTCAATATATCTAATTTCGCCTTCTTAGACCCCTAAAGTGGGGGAGCGATCCAAATTAGAGAAGTTTAAATCATAGAAAAATTAAGAATTAGGTGGGATTACCTAAAAAAATAATAACATAACATCAATTAAATTATTTCGAATCTAGAAATGATTTTAGCTGTTCCGGAGAATAAAAAGTATAATTTGTCTGTCCCAATTTTACAACACATTTGCAGGGGTACGCAAGAAAAAAAAAGAGGCCCCAATCTCAGCCGTCTTTGACTTCAATGCAAGAAAAGCTTTCCTCTTCTGTTGGGTAAGTTTAGTCACATCAGGGTAAATCCACACTTTCTGACCTCCAAATTTAGCATTAGGATTTTTAAAATATAATCTCATAATGTTATTCAGATCCTGTTCAAATACTAAAGAGATGATGAGAGTAGATCTTTCAGTTGTTTCATCAATAGATTGTTCTAAGTTAGCTGAAATATTGTTTAAATCCAAATCATCATTTCCGACAGCTTCCATTTTTCCTTTTTCTCCTTTTATATTAGGAATATAGTATATTTTATTTAAAGGAGGAAAAAGTTCTGGAGGAATTTTAAAGACTTCATTCAAATATCTTTTAAGTAAATCAGTCGGGTTACTCCCAGGTTAAGACGTTCTCAATTTGATCTATTTTTCTACGAACGTCGGTGTTATCTTTAATCGCTATTTCTTTAAATTCTTGTAGATGTTCCACGTCCTTCTGCAAATTTGTTACTTTTGTCGCTAAGTCAAGTTTAACAGAATCAACTGTTGATTGGAGTTCTTGAAACTTTACATTTAAAGCTTTAATCTCACCTGATGTGTTCTGAAGGGTTGAGTCCATTTTATTCAGCATAAGGCAAATTCTTTCCAGATTTATCTCCGATAGTTGTTCTGGGGCACTTGCCCCTATTACCAACCTTCTCCGTAGCAGCTGCAGTCCCTCGCCGGGTGAGACGCCCGCAACACTTCCAGTAGGGCTTCTATCTCCCTCCTGAGCCGCCATTGATGCTGGACAAGGAGGTAACTTTGATGTTGTTGGTGGAGATAGTGAAGTTTCATCTCCCAATAGGATCTCCGCTTCTCCGGTTAACCCCAAAGCGGGATCCATTCCCTTCGATAATTGGGAGGTAGTGGTAAAAAAAACGTTCCAAACTCGGTTGAATAGGAGAAGAGGTAGAGGCTGGCGGGGGAACTAATCTCACCGTTCCCTTTCTCTTAGAGTGTGGCATAATTAGGAATTTTTTAACCGAGTTTGCCGGAGCGTTTCTCTAATGATCTTACTATGCTGCCATCTTGACACGCCCCCTGGGGTTCTGTAATTTCACCTCCTTCACCCCTCCCTGTTGCTCTGCTAACAAGTGGAATGTTAGATTAGAACTTATGCTGGATTGCTGTCTGAACTCCTGATGACCTTACCTTGCTGTTTTACAGAGTTGGGCAAACTCTGCTCCACCGAGAGAAAGGCAGGCATCTTAGGAGTTACACAGTGGTCCACCGTCTTATGGACCACAGATTTATACAGTTCAGAAATCAAAATCAAGCAACATTAAGATTTATCATCTCCATCCTCTTGCCTTCCTCACCTTAGTATTGCACAGGGGAGGAAGGAAATGAATAAACGAAGATGAAGAAAGAAAAAACTTGAGTAAGTGAGAAAGCTGTATGCTTACACGACATACGTTGCAATCTCTTCAACTTCTATAGATTAACTCTTCCAATCTATTGAACTTCTTCTTTACAACATGTAGTTTTATGACCACTGGAAGCTTCATCCTTGAATTCAAGCCCTCACCTGGATAGAGAAGAGAGAAACTATTCCCCTTTACCTTCCAAACAAGTGCAAATTAAGGACCAAGCCCCTTAGGATTTAGGTACTCACTCTGATGGAGTCCCAAATCCTTTTGAGTGCTTGTTGGAAATTGCCTTGGGGGATTTACTTATATATGTAAGCATGACATCATCTAATCTCCATATTTTCTTCCCACGGCAGTCCAAATATGGAAAGCCCTCTCAGGGATAAGGAATGCCCCTGCAACAGCCAAATACTATTTTTACCTTCAGATACTTAATCTCCGATACCATGTACCCTAAGGACAAGCAGTAGTAAAGGGATACTTCTATTTACATATGCATATGGTTTTTTTTCCCTCTCTTTCTTGAAACTGATAGTATGGTGCTGCTAGGTGGAGGGGGGAGATCAATTATCTATAATTGATTGGTGTATGCACTCCATGAAATATTAATGAACAGAAAGTTAAAGAAGAGATAAGAGTTAGAAAAAAAAAAGGAACACATATGCAAAAAGGCATTGCTAAATTCCAGGAAAATTGTACAAAACGTAAGTTACATCTGGGTGCAGAAAATTGTGCATGCATAGTTATGACTGATCTCACCTTCCCTCAGCTGAAAATATGTGTTCACGCTTCTGTACCAATAAACAACTTCCTGAGTTTGTTACATAATTAATTACCTGCAAAAATAAAACCCACAGCTGCAAATGGAAATATATTTTCACACTCCAACAGCTATTCTCCTCAGTTTTTTTTTTCTGGCACAATAATTAATTAGCTGTAAAACTTAGAACTATGCAGTATATCATACAGCAAGCAGATCTGAATCCAGCCACCCATATGCTACTGGGCCCATGGACTAGAGGATGCCATTTGTTCTATCATTCAGAACAGCACAAACAAATTTTAATCTCTTCATAGAACAAGAGCAAAGACTATTTGCATGAAGTAAAAAAAAAATCTAAATGAGAAACACTAAAGTGAAAATGCAGAAGATAAAAACCATTTCTCTTTACCAGGGGCAACGTTTGGGGTGTATAACCTGTGAGACATGTCAGGGTGCTATGCCAAGGAGACCCTGAAACGGCCTTCCTTTCATGGTGCCACAGGGTCCACTGAAATAGAGTTGGTATTGGATGGAAAATTAGGGCTACAGCAATTCTGCTAGGAGCAAAAAAGGACACAAGGATGGATGATAAAGGGGATGATCAAACTTGTCCTAGGTTTCAAACTCCTTTCCTCCTGCACACGTGGAGGTGTGACAAAGATCTGAAGGAGAAGCATCAAGCTGATCTCAAGGAAAAGCTAAGATACATGGAAATGTGACTTTTTCACCTTTTGTCCAAACCCAATTACTGCTATCTAGAAATGCTAGTGAGGCAGATGTAACATAGTAACATAGTCGATGACGGCAAGAAAAGACCTGCATGGTCCATCTAGTCTGCCCAAGACAAACTGATATGTGTATACCTTACCTTGAATTTGTACCTGTCCTTTTCAGGGCACAGACCATATAAGTCTGCCCAGCAGTATTTCCCGTCTCCCAACCACCAGTCCCGTCTCCCATCAGCAGCTCTGGTACAGACCGTATAAGTCTGCCCAGCAGTATTTCCCGCCTCCCAACCACCAGTCCCGCCTCCCATCACCGGCTCTGGTACAGACCGTATAAGTCTGCCCTCCCCTATCCTCGCCTCCCAACCACACTGCAGTTACTCTCCTTCTGATGGAAGGGAACCAAGAGAGGGAAGAGAAGAGCATGTGAGACCTAGAAGAGAAAGGATTGTGCCGAATGGTGCCAGAGAGGGCTAGGCCCCATCCTGTACAAGAGGTTCAGAGAGAACTTGCTGAATTCTAGAGGTGAGCAGAAATTTTTCATTTTGTGTTGTTTTCTGTGTCGTTTCTGGGAATCTTCGTTTCGTTCCGTTTTTTTTTTCCAGGCAGTTCCGAGCTATGGCATTGAGAGTGCATACCCATTACAAAGAATACTCATTCTTTCTAAAGAGTGCACATTATTAGCAAAAATTGCACGCACTCCTTTCCAGATAGTGCGTACATGCATAATGGTTTGTGTATTCACGCATCATCCAGAAAAGAGCGTGCCCTCTTTGTAAAGAGTCTGCACTATTATCGGTACATAGAAAAACACAAATCGTTAAAATTTCCTATGTTATTGCAAACCAGATCCCATCCCTACTGAATCTTCAGGGCTTCTGGAGCTAGGTCCTAGGAATGCTGCCGAATTTCTCCTTACATCTTCCAGGGCCATGCACAGTTCCCTCAGTCAAGTACCAGTATAGGGTAATTTTTAGAGGGTGCCATCTCTTCTATTCACACAGAGCATCGTCAAGGCTAAAGGTTGACCCCAGTCCTTTCCCAAAGATACAGTTGCTCTTAATGGCTCCCATTAAATAAAAATAATTACATGTGTATAAAGATTTATAGATGGCAAAATCGCATAGACTTCCCTTTCAGTGTGGAAACTCTGATAGTGATTAATAGACTTTTCATGCGGCCAGGCAGCTCCTCCACAGTATATCTTCAGTGACTGCCTTAGAGAAGCAAAATTTGCACGCACACTTCAGTCACACCCTTGTCTACTCTCTCCTTTACCTAGTACTCCCAATATGCAATTTATTTTCTGTTTATTTTCTCCAGCAAAGTTCCAATAGCTCGAGTTCCCAATTGTTGTTATTTTCAAAGATTCAGAAAAATAATATATTTGTCTAAGAGAAAGTGAAAGTAAGTTGGAAGTGATAGATTCTCCAAAATTTGTACTTGCTCTAAAAGACTGTAGTTGCAGAGATGCCAAGTTACCAAATTCTGGGAGGGAGTTTTTAGGTCTGTCCTGAATAAAATGATGCAGTAGCCGTGTTAGTCCACTATTAAAGATAATATATAGAAATAAAACAAAACATAGGTCAGTCCAGGATTTTTGTCAGCCCCATTCATTCACCTAGGACCTGCAGCACTGATTTCAATGGCTCAAATCAGGGACTATAACTACCACACTGCTACACTGCTTCAGGATATAAGCTGAAAACCTAGGACTCGCCAGCTTTAGATTTTCAAGTTGTTCATACACACTCTCTTCTGTGAATGGTGCTATATCCACTACATTCTCATTAGTACTTTTGCCAGTCAATCGCGGCCCTTTTCCAGGATTTTCTTCTGCGAAAACAGAACAAAAGTATCTATTTAGCAAATTTGCTTTTTCTTCATCATTATCTATATAGCAGTTCGCAGCATCTTTCAATCTTACAATTCCTGCTTCCAGTCCTGTTTCCAGCTCTAGCACAGCTTTGGCTTCAAGCACAGTTTAAGCTTCCAGTTCTGGGTAGAGCTTCCTGCTTCCCTCAATGCCTCTACTGGCACAATCCCTTCCGCAGGGACTCGCCCACCCCTATTCTACGTGGTCCAAGGGCTCACTCGCCCTGGAACATGACACCGCAACTGCACACAATAGCTACTGCCTGGTCAAATGAGGCATACTGCATAACAGCAATTGCATGGATGTACTCACTGACTGACCAATCGGGCGGATAGGACAAATTATGGATCAAATGGAACTTCCCCAGTTCTATTTTGGGGATAACTGCCAAAGGGGAGAGAATCAAGGAAGAAAAAGACCAAGAAGAATAAGGACCTGTGATGCAACCTAGGGCCAGGTCTTCCTGCAATTTCTTAAGCATGACCGTCACAAAGAGCTGCATTAGTAATGATATCATCTTGAAAGGGAATCCGGAACCCAAAGGAAAGCCCAGACCAAATCAGTTCCACAGCCGTTACATCAGGGTAATGAGACAGCCAAGGCTGCATAATGTGGACCTTCACAGGAGTAGGGGCCCTGAGAAAAGACTATATTGTTTGCTGGATGTCTTTTGGGGGGGCATTTTACAGCTGAATGAGCTGCTCCACAAGTAGAGCAGACATGCTTGAATTTACAGTCTGTGAGGGGGCAGGAGGCCTTGCTGAAGTGCCAACATAAGTCAGATTGCAAGGCACCAATGGAAGCAGCTTGCAATGAAGTGTAGGCATAAAAGGAGCATGTAGCAGCAGAGGCTAAAGTACCCGAGGGCCTCAGGGAGGAAAATGGAACCACAGACATTTCTGCATATCATTGAACTACAAATTTATGTCATGGGTCCCCCAAGACATGTGGAGGTTCTCCCCCACCTTGTCCCTGAACTCCTCATCTTAATTCAGCAACACTATCCACCATAATACTGGTATTTGTCTAGGATGGTATCTGAATACCACAGTAACAAACTGTACTGCAACGGATACTTGTGTCCCCAGACACTGGCCAAGCAGAGGAGGGAACAAACCTAGTTAATAATATTCTTCAAAACCTTCTTGCTCTTGGAGGAAGAATAAGATTTTGTTTTTTTCTTAGCTTTCGCGCTCCTCCTACCCTCCATGAACTTAGATATTAATTCAAACCTGTTTCTGAATCTTCTTGCAAGTGGACTTTGGAACAGCTTCTTAGAGCTTGGTCAAGGAAACCAAGATGGGAGCTCCCCTATTAAGCTCACCCGTGGCCCCAAACCAAATCCCATGCTCAGAAGAGGCTGACGACTCTGAGGATGAAGAAGAGGTGGAAGAGGAACAAGATAACGAGACCTTCCTTTTCCTGCCTTTCCCCTTCTTAGTCTTAACTGTCCTGACCTTTTTAGTAGCCCTAAACCCAGGCAGGTGTTCACTATCAATGGCAGCAGGCAAGACTGCCTCAACCTCGCCCAGATCCTCAGCAGGAGAAGGCGCCACTGCTGGGATCCGAAGAACCTCTCTGCAAAGGTTCCGCACCGCTCATACTGCGTCGCTGACCCAGTTTACCATGGTCGTCCACAACTGACTGCACCTGTGGGAAGAGAGAAGAAGCAGGAAGAGGATCTGAGTCATGAAGGGAACTCTGTCCCACCCCTCTATCCTTACCCCTCCCTTACATACCACAGCTATCACAGACTGAAGGGGAATGATCCCAATCCCCCCAATCCCAAGTCCTTCTGGGCCCAGAATAGTCCCACCAAGCAGATAGGGGGCCCCAAGGGTGCAGTGGTGGATGATCAAAATAATCCTCCTCTTCTTCCTCCCACCTGGGCCCAGACTGCAAAGCAGGAGAGGGAGGGGGCACTCCGAGAGCCCTTGGGAGGCCAACCCAAACCCCATCACCCACCAGAGTGAAGATGAAGCCTAAACTCCACCACTAGAGAAGGCCATGATGCAGCCTCCACCACATCCCACCCCCTCGGCATTGAACCCAACACAGACGTGCCTGCAGCCATGCAAGAGTGTGCAGGAAGCAAACATCAGAGTCTTGCAGGGTTATGGACGAAGCAGACTTCCTGTTCTCCTTTTTGGGATGAGACTGAGTCACTGAGTCGACAGCTATAGCAGCAAGTGCAGCCTCTTTGGAGGACCGGGAGGGAGGTGCCATGGAAGAAGGGGTCAGGGGGGAAGAAAGTCCCTTATCCAGTCTGGGGAAGCTGCAAAGGAGTCTCCTGCAAGCAGCGACAACTTGGTGGCATTCTCCACAGTATCTTCAGCCATGACAGCCCCAACATAGAAACTCACAAGGAGCAGCTGTGGGTGCTTGACTACTAGGCTACCTAGGTCCTGATGAAACAATGAGCAATGCTATAATCATATCTGCCACATCTGAGGAGCAAGAAGAAAGCCTGATCCCGGAAGTGCCCTTCTTAAGAATTCCCACCCCTGAAACCACCTGACCACAGAGAGAAGGCTCTTATTAGAGGAGCCCTCCTGCTGTGGTCGCCCAATTGAGGAGGCGCCGACACACCTCCCCATCCTCTCTCCTAACGCCTCCCCCCATTTCTTGCCTAATCTCATTGCGGTGAGGCCTGTCACAACCGCGAAGCCTGACTTCAAGGGGGGGTGCTCACCCACCTATTAACTATGGGCTCCGCACAAGGCGGTCGCCCTTGGGTTCTTCTGCCTGTGTATACATTACATTCTTTCATTAGTATTACAATTGCACACAGGTGATAAGATGGGATACAATTATATAACACTGAAAAACCAGTGCTGGAGAAAACTGCAGTGTATCTCATATCACACTTAAAAAATATCTGGAAAGTCCAGTGGACAATCTCAGCAATCAGCTGCCCTTCTGCTAAGCAGATGTTCTCCACTGAATGGGAAGATATTTCCAATTGCTTAACACATTAAAAAAAGAAAAAGAAAAAGTGAACCTCATACTGTAAAATCTGCACTGCATAAATACAAAAAAACAAAATGAGTAAACCCTTCCATTCTTTAGCTCCAAGAGGCTGAGAGCGTTGCTGTTGCCTTATGAACAGCTCTGGCCACAGTGGATTCACCTTGTAAATGGCTGCTTCTCCACACACTAATGTTATTTACCTTGAACTAGTTCATAACAGCAGAGAAGTGGTTATTATGAACATCCATCTTAATCCCCCTTAATGAGCCAAATCCTAAAGGAGGCATATTGAGACAGCAACAGGAAAATGGAAGATACTTATTCTTCATGACAAAGAGAGTCTAGTGCAGTAATTGGCATAATGCCGAAACCAGAGAACATAGGCAAGTGAAGGTAGAGGATAAAGGTTAGCATTTATGTCAAGGGCTGAGGCTTTAAATCTGGCTCAGGGAATAATAGGCATGGGCTTGCATTGTTTACATTTAATCAGAATTTTGTCTGAATTAAATCTGTCTTTGTAGAAAATAGAGATGTGGGGAGGCATTTTCGATATGATACCTAAATCCGATTTTGGACGCTTGGGGAAAAACCTTCAAAAATCCAGTAGTGAACAGGCCATTTTCAAACCAGAAAAATGTCCAACTTTTTGTTTCAAAAATGGCCATTTGCTAGATGTTTTTGTGCTCAGTGCATCTATCTTTGAGGACCATTGTTGAAAAAAAATAAAGTCCAAGAGAGAAATGCATACAAACAAGCCATTGAAATGTATGGTGGTCCAGCGTCCAACATTCTTAGTAGACTGGCAGAGCAGTGGGGCACCTTAAGGGGCACTGCAGTGGACTTCACATAAAAGATCTCAAGTACACATCTCACCATTATCCCCTTATATTGTATGGTGAACCCTCCAAAACCCACCAAAACCCTACTGTACCCAACTGTACACCACTATAATACTACTACTACTACTACTACTAGGTCCAGGGTCCAACATTCTTAGTAGACTGGCAGAGCAGTGGGGCACCTTAAGGGGCACTGCAGTGGACTTCACATAAAAGATCTCAAGTACACATCTCACCATTATCCCCTTATATTGTATGGTGAACCCTCCAAAACCCACCAAAAACCTACTGTACCCAACTGTACACCACTATAATACTACTACTACTACTTAACATTTCTAAAGCGCTACTAGGGTTACGCAGCGCTGTACAATTTAACATAAAAGGACAGGCCCTGCTCAAAGAGCTTACAATCTAAAGGACAAGCGAGTAGACGATACGATGGGGGCAGTCAATTTGGGGCAGTCCGGATATCCTGAAGGTAAGAGTTAGGTGCCGAAGGCAGCATTGAAGAGGTGGGCTTTAAGCAGAGACTTGAAGATGGGCAGGGAGGGGGCTTGACGTAGGGGCTCAGGAAGGTTGTTCCAGGCATAGGGTGAGGCGAGGCAGAATGGGCGGAGCCTGGAGTTGGCAGTGGTGGAGAAGGGTATTGAGAGGAGGGATTTGTCCTGTGAACGGAGGTTTCGGGTGGGAACATAAGGGGAGATGAGGGTAGAGAGGTAGTGAGGGACAGCAGATTGAGTACATTTGTAGGTAAGCCCTTATACCTGCAGGTAACACCTATGTGTTAGTACAGTAGGTTATTGGTGGGTTTTGGAGGGCTCACATGTTCCACCACAAGTATAACAGGTAAAGTGGGATATGGGCCTGGGTTCCCTTCTCTACAGTGCACTGCACCGACCACTAGGCTACTCCAGGAACCTATTTGCTGCTCCAATAGGACTGCTTATAACATCTGAGACTGTCAAAGAGTCTGTTATGTACTGTTTCTTTCACATCTTTGGGGGGGTGAGAGGGGGTCAGAGACCACTAGAGAGTAAGGAGGGACTATTTAGGGCACCTTTCTGTGACTTAGGCATGATTGAAACAAGACTTGACCAAAACATCTAACTTTTAGCCTTGGATGTTTTTGCTTTGTTCCATTTATGGAAGAAAAAATGTCCAAGTTTTGGAACAACCAAATCCCGCCCCCCTATACGCCCCAACACCCCCCCCCCCCCCTTATGATTTGCATGCACTGCAGAGAAAAACGTCTCAAATCCAAGTTTTGAAAATCACGATTTTATGCCACTTTATGCAGTTTTGAGATGCTTTTCTCTTTTCAACATGAGCCCCTTAAGGTTTTGCTAGATAGGAACAAGACTTTCATTTTTTCTTGATTCAAAGCAAGATATATTTCAAAACCACTATTATATATCATATATATCAGGCAGCTGGGTGAATGGGAGCGGGGAATTTTTTCTGTAAGGAATGCTGGCTGGGCAAATCAAGTCTCTTTGCTGGTTGAGGCTAGAAGAATAAGCAAGCCAGTGCCATTGCACCATCAACAGATGTTCATGACATGACTGACTACCGTCTGCTGGTAATCAAGGCACTCAAATATTGAACTATGTGTAAGTTATGTAGCCAGCATTTAACTCTCCCTATTAATGTAATTATTGTAACTGAACAAAACAAAAAAGCCTTTAGGTCATGGATATTCAAACCTGTCCTTGGAATCCCATAACCAGTCAGACTTCAGGATATCCACAATGAATATGGATGAGATAAATTTGTATGTCAGGGGAGTGCATTCATTAGTGCACATCTGGTTCATTAGTGTGTCTTACATAAGAACATAAGCGTTGCCATTACTGGGACAGACCGAAGGGCCATCAAGCCCAGTATCCTGTTTCCAACAATGGCCAATCCAGATCACAAGTACCTGACAACTTGTCCTACAAATAAACAGTGGATTTTCCCCAAGTCCATCTTAATAATGGCTTATGGACTTTTCTGTTAGGAAATTATCCAAACCTTTTTTAAAACCTGCTAACTGCTTTTACCACATTCTCTGGCAATGAATTCATTGAGTGAAGAAATATTTTCTTCGGTTTGTTCTAAATTTATTACTCAGTAGCGTCAATGTGTGCTCCCTAGTCCTAGTATTTTTGGAAAGAGTAACATAGTAAATGTTGGCAGATAAAGACCTGTATGGTCCCATCCAGTCTGCCCAACAAGATAAACTAATTTTACATGGTATGTGATACTTTATATGTATACCCGCGTTTGATTTGTCCTTGCCTTTCTCAGGGCACAGACCATAGAAGTCTGCCCAGTACTGTTCTTGTACTAAGTTCTGAAGCTAATGTCGAAGCCCCTTAAAATTTACACTCCAGCCCATCCCTATCTATTAAGTCACAATCAGGGCATAGACCGTAGAAGTCTGCCCAGCTCCAATTTTGTTTCCTAATTACCGGCGTCACCACCCAATCTCCAGTAAGAGTCTGAAGAGCCATTCCTTCTAAACAGGATTCCTTTGTGTTTCTCCCACGCATGTTTGAATTCCATTACCGTTTTCATCTCCACCACCTCCCGCGGGAGGGCATTCCACATATCCACCAACCTCTCCGTGAAAAAATACTTCCTGACATTACTGCTGTCTGCCCCCCTTCAACCTTCCCGTCTCCGAAAAAGGTTCATTTGCAGATTAATACCTTTCAAATATTTGAACGTCTGTATCATGTCACCCCTGTTTCTCCTTTCCTCTAAGGTATACATGTTCAGTTCAGCAAGTCTCTCATACGGTTTGCAACGCAAATCGCATACCATTTTTGTAGCTTTTCTTTGCACCGCTTCCAATCTTTTTACATCTTTAGCAATATACAGTCTCCAAAACTGAACACAATACTCCAAGTGGGGCCTCACCAATGACTTGTAGAGGGGCATCAACACCTCCAACAAGCAACTCACCTCTACCTGTTCCAGTCCACTCAGTATTTTATAGACCTCTATCATATGTCCCCTCAGCAGTCTCTTCTCTGTGATGAAGAGCCTTAGCCGCTTTAGCCTTTCCTTAAAGGGAAGTCGTCTCATCCCCTTTATCATTTTCATCGCCCTTCTCTGTAACTTTTCTAATTCCACTATATCTTTTCAAAGATGCAGTGACCAGAACTGCACACAGTACTACTACTACTATTTAGCATTTATATAGCACTACAAAGCATACGCAGCGCTGCACAAACATAGAAGAAAGACAGTCCCTGCTCAAAGAGCTTACAATCTAATAGACAATAATAATAAAGCAAGCAATCAATTAATGTGTAGAGGAAAGAGGAGAGGAGGGTAGGTAGAAGCGAGAGGTATAAGTGGTTACAAGTCAAAAGCAATGTTTAAGAGGTGGGCTTTCAATCTAGATTTAAAGATGGTCAAGGATGGGGCAAGACGTAGGGGCTCAGGAAGTTTATTCCAGGTGTAGGGTCAGGGTGCAGCGAGACAGAAGGAGCGAAGTCTGGAGTTGGCAGTAGTGGAGAAGGGAACAGGTAAGAAGGATTGATCCATGGATCGGAGCGCACGGGAAGGGGAGTAGGGAAGGACGAGTGTGGAGAGATACTGGGGAGCAGCAGAGTGAATACATTTATAGGTTAGTAGAAGAAGTTTAAACAGGATGTGAAAACGGATAGGGAGCCAGTGAAGCGACCTGAGGAGAGGGGTAGTATGAGTAAAGCGACCCTGGCGGAAGACAAGATGGGAGAGGGGAGAGGGGAGAGGTGACTAAGTGGGAGGCCAGCAAAAAGCAGATTGCAGTAGTCTAAACGAGAGGTGACAAGGGTGTAGATGAGGGATCTGGTAGAGTGTTCAGAAAGAAAGGGGCAGATTTTACGGATGTTGTAAAGAAAGAAACGACAGGTCTTGGCGATCTGCTGGATATGAGCAGAGAAGGAGAGAGAAGAGTCAAAGATGACCCCAAGGTTTCGAGCTGAGGAGACAGGGAGAATGAGAGAGCCATCAACAGAAATAGAAAACGGGGGGAGCGGGGAGGTGGGTTTGGGGGGAAAAATGAGAAGCTCGGATTTGGTCACGTTTAATTTCAGGTGGCGTTGAGACATCCAGACAGCAATGTCAGCCAAGCACGCTGAAACTTTGGTTTGGATGCAAGGTGAGATATCAGGGGTAGATAGGTAGATTTGGGAGTCATCAGCATAGAGATGGTAGGAAAAGCCATGGGATGAGATTAATGAACCGAGGGAACAAGTGTAGATAGAAAAGAGGAGGGGACCAAGAACAGAACTCTGCGGTACGCCGACAGGCAGAGGGATAGAAGTAGAAGAGGATCCACTAGAGTGAACACTGAAGGTGCGGAGGGAGAGGTAGGAAGAGAACCAGGAAAGGACATAGCCCTGGAATCCAAGTGAGGACAGGGTGTCGAGGAGTATGCTGTCATCAACAGTGTCAAAAGCGGCGGAGAGATCAAGAAGAATGAGGATGGAATAGAGACATCTGGATTTAGCCAGTAATAGATCATTGGAGACTTTAGTGAGCGCAGTTTCGGTTGAGTGGAGAGGGCGAAAACCAGATTGTAGTGGGTCAAGAATAGCATGTGAGGAGAGAAAATCAAAGCAGCGGTGGCGAACAGCACGCTCAAGTAATTTGGAGAGAAAAGGGAGGAGGGAGATGGGTCGGTAATTAAAGGGACTAGTAGGGTCGAGTGAAGGCTTCTTAAGGAGAGGTGTGACCACAGCATGTTTAAAGGCAGCAGGGACAGTCGCAGTGGAAAGTGAGAGGTTGAGAATGTGACAGATAAAAGGAATAAGAGTAGGAGAGATGGCATTAAGAAGGTGGGTGGGAATGGGATCAGAGGAACAGGTGGTACATTTTGAGGAAGAAAGGAGAAGTGTAGTTTCCTCAATAGTAACTTCAGGAAAGGAGGAAAGGGAATGAGGGGAAGGAGATAGAGGGGAACGGACTAGTGGAGGGAGAGCTGGTGAGGTAGAGAAAGCAAGGTTTATCTTTTGAACCTTGTTGTGAAAGAATTCAGCAAGGGTCTGAGGAGATAATGAAGGGGGAGTAGGGGGAGGGGGCACCTTGAGGAAAGAGTTCAATGTGGTGAAGAGAAGTTGAGGGTTAAAGCCAAGAGAGTTAGTTAGTTGGATATAATAATCCTGTTTGGCGCGTAAAAGAGCAGAATGGAAGGAGGTCAGCATGAACTTAAAGTGTAAGAAATTAGCAAGGGCCTGAGATTTCCGCCAGAGGCGTTTGGCGGAGCAGGTACAGGAACGTAGGTAGTGGATATTAGAATTCAGCCAAGGTTGGGGTTTTGTACGCTTTATAGGGCGGGTTATCAAAGGTGCAAAAGTGTCTAAGGCAGAGGATAGAATATTGTTGTAAGAAGAAACAGCCTCGTTAACACGATGTGGATGGTGCCACAGTAGAGAGGAGGTTTGAGACAGTATTCGAGGTGTGGTCATACCACGGAGTATAAAGCAATAAGTATAAAGCAACATAACATTCTCATTTTTATTTTCTATTCCTTTCCTAATAATTCCTAACATTCTATTTGCTTTCTTAGCCAAAACTGGGGCATACTAAATTGATTTAACGTGCACTAATCAACATAATGCCCCTTAATTCATTACACAGTGCATGTTAAATCAATTTAGAATGCACTAAAAATTCTCTTTTAAAACTGTGTAAAACTAGCCAAAATACTTAAATATCAAGAAAAAATTGGCTTTTGCTTGCGCACCTCCATATCGCATGTACTGCAGCTCTTGAAAGATACAAGTTGATCCAACCTAGGGGTGGAATCAGTCATGCCAACAAATTAAGGGCTCCTTTCAGAAAGCGGTGCTAACAATTAGTGGCACACTGAATGCAAATAAGCCCATTCAATTTCCATGGGCTTCTTCTTATTCAGCAGACGCTAATCAATAGCACCATTTTATAAAACGAGCCCTAAGGAAACTAATAGAAAAGATCCGTTCAAACCAAATTAAGGGGCTTTTTTTACAAAGGCGCTAGAGGGCTAATGCGCAGGTAGCATGTGCCCAATCGGCACTACTGCCGGGGTAGTGTATGCGTCCGGCAGTAATTCTGAGTTTGGCGCATGCCAAATCCCACGGTAGAAAACAATTTTCTATTTATTTATTTATTATCTCATTTATACCCCACATTTTCCCAACTGTATCAGGCTCAATGTGGCTTACATCGCACCGCAGAGGCAAACGCCAATGCAGTAAATTAATCTAATACAATAATAAATCTACAATTGAAATAATAGGGAGGAAGGGAAAGGAATGAAAACAACAGGGGAACCAGGGGAAAAGGGGGGGGGAGGGATGTACAAAGTTGTTAGTAGATTGAAATGTATCAGGCAGTGGAGACATATGTTGAGTCCTTGGAGTAGGCTTTTCTGAATAATATAGTCTTAAGAGATTTCCTGAAACGTAGATGGTTGTGGATGATTTTTATAGTTTTTGGTAAAGAATTCCATAAATGTGAGCTTAAAAAGGAGAAGGATGAAGCATATGTGGATTTATACTTAAGCCCGTTGCAGTTTGGGTAATGAAGATTTAGATATGAAACGGGATAGTCTCAATGCATTCCTTGGTGGTAGGTTGATTAGGTTAATCATGTAGTCTACCACAGGGGTGTTCCCAGCGATAATCAGCAGTGTGCTCACACTGGCATGTGCTGCATGCTTACCACGTGTGTAGCGTGTGAGCCCTTACTGTAAGGTGAATAGGTGGCAGTATGGGCCAGGCCGTAAATAGGCGCACACTAGTTCTAATATTAGCGCACGCTCATTTCCCAGCACATTAAAAAAATTGCCCTTTTCCCAGATGTGGTAAAAAATGGCCCGTCGTGCACCTAAAAGATGTGCCCACACTACCGCAGGCCACAATACAGTGAGAAAACACCATTCTTCCTAACTGATGGAAAAATACAGAACTGTAAACCAAGCAACCTCATGTGAAATGCATGAACTACTTCACATTTCATCCTGAAGGGGGCGCAATAAAATAGCAAGATTGCCATTTTCATTTCACAAAGATGGGAAAACAAGAGAATGCAATACAGACAAAAAAAAATTTCAGAAGAACCAAAAGTAAGATAAATGCAGGGAGAAAAAAAAAAAGACACTGCACTGCAGGTCAACAAAAAAGATCAGTCTAGTCCTGCTGTTACTTCACTCATAGTGCTGATTCTTGTAGCAATAACCCTAGGTTCAGTAAAGGGAAACATTGGGTATGCAGTGACAGGCAGACCTGTTTCATAAAATGCCAGAATGTAGAGTTCTCATAAGCTCTACCATTTATATGATTTCTGTTATTCAACTCAGATTTTCTAGCTGTTTCCCCTATTTCTGAGTCTGAAAGAAAAATAAACATTGAATACATTTTTTTCTCTCAGCCACTATAATTTGTAAAATGTGCTCTCCCGTTATGATCAATATGGTATACATCTGGAAAAAAAAGCCATAGAAATTATGTTGGTTCAGTAAAATGAATTATCTATGTGTCAATTATTTAGAAACAAGTCAGTAATGTGAACAATCAGAGCTGAAGAAAAATCAATAAGCTTCTATTCATTGTGTAAAAATGGAAAATGCACTGGATTTTATCCTTTGAAGTGAAGGGGAAAAAAAGCAAATTAATCACGGATGTCATAGTGCCTGCTTTTACCAGGCTTCTCCTGCATTGACACATTGAACAACACTGTGTATCCATTAATTATGAAAATAGGCTTAGAAAATATGGCATTTTCTGATTGGGCACTGTTCAGAATTCATTGCACTAGCATGGAAAAAGAGACTAGGGGGCTCATTTTCTAAATAGAAAGCATCCAAAAAAGGCACAAAGTGGCAGATGGACGTTTTGTTTCATAAAAATGTCCAAATCGTTATTTTCTAAACTCATTTTTAAGATTCTTTCTATGCAGTCTGTCTAAATCTCAAGGGGGCGTGCTGGAGGAATGTTTTGGGCGGGACTAGGGTGGGCTTACGATTTGGATGATTTTCTGCAGTAATAGAACATGGTTTTGGTTAGACCTGTTTCAATAATGGCTAAGTGCCAAAAAAGTGCTCAAACGGACCAGATGACCACAGGAGGAATAAAAGCATGACTCTCCCCTTAATCCCCCAGTGGTCCCACCCCTCTAAGAGTTAACAGTGACAGTATATACCAGGTTCTATGACATCTGCAGATATAATGGCCATTCCTCTTAGAGCAGAAGGCAGGCAGGTCCCTGGAGTAGCCTAGTGGACTGTAGAGAAGGGGACCCAGGCCCATATCCCACTCGAACTAGTGTGAGCACCCTCAAAACCACAAAATACCTACTGAACCCACATGCAGGCATAAGGGCTATTGTACAGTTGGGTACAGTACATTTTTTTGCTGTTCCTGAAGAGCTCACCATACAATATAAGGTGTACCTGGGACTTTTAATGTGAAGTTCACTGCAGTGATCTGCTGGGATGTCTGTGTGGCCAGTCTAGTAGGACTGCTGACCCCCACACTTCTCAACGGCTTGTTTTTGTGCATTTTTCCCTTGGATGATTCTTGTTTGGAAATGGCCCTAAAAGAAAGATGCACTGAGCACAAAAACATCTAAAATAGGGTGATTTTAGAACCAAAAGGTTGACGTTTCTCTGGTTCGAAAATAACCTCGGTACTGGATTTTTGGATGTTTTTTGCAAAATGTCCAAAATTGGATTTTGGACATCAAAAACGCCCCTCTATACATGACCGTCTCTGGGGAAAGAAGAAAACAGTAGAGGGTCCATAAGCAGTCTGCAAAAGTTACATGCTTAAACTTCTGCAACTTTTTTATTTTTTCACATAAAAGGATGATGTTTGCCCAAATTGTTTGCTCAAACAGAATTCATAAAAACCTCATTTTTTTTTTGTTTCTATTGACCTTAGACACCTTTTTTCCCCCAGAGATGGTCACATATAGTACCAAATGTCACTCCTGCTGACAGAAGGAACCAGAGGTTCATTACTCTGTGGCCGTTGTTTGTTTAGGTCCATGGGTTTTCTCAAATGAGACCTTGTGACCCCACAGCCTAGAAGGCTATGGAAGAGTTTCCCAACCATGTTATTTTATTTATTTATTTTTGTTACATTTGTACCCCACACTTTTTCCCACTCATGGCAGGCTCAATGCGGCAGGCAATGGAGGGTTAAGTGACTTGCCCAGAGTCACAAGGAGCTGCCTGTGCCTGAAGTGGGAATCGAACTCAGTTCCTCAGTTCCCCAGGACCAAAGTCCACCACTAGGCCACTCCTCCACTAACTGTTCTAGAGTTAGTTGGGTTTTCAAGACACATGCAATGAATATAAATAATATATTTGGATATGCTGGAGACCCCCAGTGTAAGCAAATTTATATCATGCATATTCATTGCAGATATCCTGAAAAACCCAGCTGTCTGCGGGGCCTCTAGAACATGATTGGGAAACCTACAACTCAAAAATCAAGTGAATGTGAGAATGAAAATACCTACAAAAAAGTAAATTTTTTCAATATGAACTTTGGAAAGGTCTATGTAAAATACTTTTTTCCTTGGTATTTATGAGTCAGTCGGCAGTAACTCTATACATGGGTAAATGGTTACAGATACAGACAATTTGCATACATGTTGACAAAGTAATACATAAAAAGATCAGTAATGAAAAGCACTTATGTGGTCAGCATTGGGTAACAACTGAATAAGTGTTTTTTCTCCAAATGCAATGCTGAGAATGGATACATTTCTGTTGTACAAATCAACATGGCCAAAATTATCCATACACCTTTAGGAGGCTAGACACATTCTGGGGATGGAACTTATATATTTCCAAATATTGGGGATATTCAGCCCCTATAGAAGTACATTTATCCATGTTAGTGGACCGTACAACTAGCAGTTCTGACTTTCTACAGATAATTTATCTGCATAAAGGTAGAAAAGTATATTCACTGTATAGATAGCTAGTCCCTGGGCACATGACATGGAGAGGGACAGCTCCACAGACCCACAGGCTTCGTCTTACCTCCAGAGGCAAGGAGAAGATTTCTCTCTGAGGCCCTAGTTCAAAGCGTGCACACTTAACTTTCACAATGTTTCTTACTGTTAAGCCAACTCCACAAACTCTCCTATTGTTAATAATTTCTGTTCCCCCTCAGCCCTCCCTTTCTCTCCCTCCACCTCCCCTCTTCCCCCTCAGCCCTCCCTTTCTCTCCCTCCACAGTCCCCCTCTTCCCCCTCAGCCCTCCCTCCCTCTCTCCCAACAGCCCCTCCTTCCTCTCCCCCCACCCACAGTCCTCCCTTTCTCTCCCTCCATGGCCCCTCCTCTTTCCCCTCAGCCCTCCCTTTCTCTTCCCCCTCAGCCCTCCCTTCCTCTCTCCCAACAGCCCCTCCTTCCTCTCCCTGCACAGCCCCTCCTTCCTCTATGCCTCCTACCCCCCTTCCTCCACCTCTCCTTCCACTCCCACACCCCCTCCTCTTCGCTACCCCCTTCCTCAACCCCCGCTCCCTCCTCCTCCCTCCTCCCCTTCCCCTCTCCTGTCATACCCCTTCCCCCTGACATCCCCCCACCCCCTTCACAAGATTTGTTTTCTTTATTTTTTATTTTTTCTCTATTTTGCAGTCTTCAGTTACACAAGCAGAACTTATGCAATGGAAATGAACAGGCTGCTTTTTCAATCCTGCTCATTTACTCAGTCCATACTCTCTTTTCTACTGCACTCATTCCATATGACCAAGTTGATGGGTTCAAAGCCTGCCATTCAACTTTATTTATTTTAAATTATTTTTATTTTTCTGACTTTGCAAATTGTTTTTTTCTCCTTCTTTTTAGCCACCATGGGGGCTACCATGATAGTTTTGATTAAGTTGCGGAGGAAGGTAAATGGATGTGAGAATCCCATTAATGTTGGGATAATTATGAAGGATATACAGGGATGATATTTCCATATGAAGGTTTCAGAAATGTTTGCACAGTAAAATAGTCTAGCTGTTCATGTATCATTGGATGTGCTTTCTATAAGTGCACTATCCAGTCAATAAATACAAATGTCTGAAAATAACAAAAGTCTATCTGTTATCCTCACATATTTTAGGGGGAAAAAACCCAAACAGTAAAATGTAAAAAACTAAAGAGTGGTTGTTTTCTTCTTCTGTCACTCTTGGCTCCTCATGCACGACTCATTTCTCTTCTGGATAAACTCTGTTTCCTGGAAAAGGGCTCCATGCCTTTTCTCATTCTGGACACCCGCTTTTCTTGATCCTGACAAAAGACTTTCAGATTCTTCTTCGCCTCTTCCTCTCAACCTGAAACAAGGGGGATTTCGGTAGGCAGCCTTCCCCAGCTTCCAGGTTAGGTGGGACCCCAAAATCTATGCAACACCCCACTCTCCAAGTCTTGCTTGCCTTAAAGAAGGTCTCCTCTGATACTTCACTCAATGCATACTCCTGTAGTCACTTCTTGACTTGTCACTTCTAATTTTGGTTAAGTCAATGCCTGCAGACTTCACTTTATTTTCCAGGCAGAAAGGAGATAAGACCTAAATGCTCACCTTTTCCCTTTACCTCATAACTCTGCTCTGGTACTTTAAGGGTCCACTCTCCACAAAGCCTAAGGCGCCTTCCTTTGAACAGCCAATCTTTTTCTGGGATGCAGAAAACTGGCAAAAGATTTCTTCCCTATAAAACAGCTCTGTTTATAGCAGAGGTTTTCAACCCAGTCCTTGGGACACAGCCAGCTGATCGGGGTTTTCAGGTTTTCCCCACTGAATTCAATTGGGATATCCTGAAAAACCCAACTGGCTGGGTATGCCTCGAGGACTGGGTTGAAAACCTCTGGTTTATAGTCTCAGTGGCCTATCACTCTAGTCTTGGCCGAAGAGCCACCTGCACAAAACAGTGCCCCATATTATACCACTGTTACCTACAGAGGTACATGTTACTCTTGCTAAACAAACAGGATATACTGTAATCCCCCAAGAGGGAACTGATCCACTTGTACTAAGCCGCGTAGGCACCTACGCATGCCCAACATGCGCCAAAATGGACTTACAAGGTAGCGGATGCGCGCCAAGTGGCATCTGACGTGCATAGGTCATTACCGCCCAAATTCTTTACCACTACGTCTATGGCTGGCGGTAAGGTCTCAGACCCAAAATGGACAAGCGGCAATTTTGATTTTGTTGGACATCCATTTTCGGGGGGGGGGGGGGCGCTTTGTAAATGGACCCCTTGGTAACTTGTGTCACATACGGATAAGATGGGTAAATACAACTGGACAACCCCTCTATCTTTTCCGTCATCTTATCCCTTACTACCCTGCATGAACACTGAGATCTGCTCAATGAAATCAAATAGTCATTCCAAGTTATCGAGAAATAATTCACAAACATGGTAGGCATGCCATCTTTAACACGAAAGGCTCCCAACTTCGGAATAATCTCTCAGTCTCTCTTCGCCTACAGACAGCACTTGATAAGTTCAAATCATCTTTTTATTGATTCATATAATTAACATCCTCTACATACCGATGGTTTCCTGAGGAATCTCCAAGATACATGTATGATATTTTCCTTACGTTTTCCCCACCCTCCTTCTGTCCTATCTAATATTGTAGTTCTACTCTTTATCGTGCAAGTCATGTCACAGTGTCTAATGTTTTAATTTGATATCTTAGCCTCTTGCTTCTCTCTTTTATTTTAGATTGTTACCCACCCATAAGGTTTCCCATAGCACGGGACAGTAAGTAATAAATAAACTTGAAACTTGGACAACTTATCTATCTTTATACAGACAGTTCTCCCTGAATACTGCCCCAAGGTAGTTAAAATAGCAATATATGTTGTAATTTAAAGATCAGATACCGCATACAGTTCAAGCTTCTCCTTCTTACCTACAAATGCACTCAGTCTGCAGCCCCTCATTACCTCTCAACCCTCATCTCCCCTTACGTTCCTACCCGTAACCTCCGCTCTCAAGACAAATCCCTCCTTTCAGTACCCTTCTCCACCACCGCCAACTCCAGGCTCCGCCCATTCTGCCCCGCCTCACCCTACGCTTGGGATAAACTTCCTGAGCCCTTACGCCAAGCCCCCTCCCTATCCATCTTCAAATCCCTGCTCAAAGCCCACCTCTTCAATGTCGCCTTCGGCACATAACCTTTATACCCTTCAGGAAATCTAGACTGCCCCTATTTGACTGACTGTACATTTGTCCTTTAGATCGTAAGCTCTTTGAGCAGGGACTGTCCTTCTATGTTATACTGTACAGCGCTGTGCAACCCTAGTAGCGCTCTAGAAATGTTTAATAGTAGTAGTAATTTAAAGTTTCAAAGTCCAGTACTCAATGCATCCTGACATTTCTCTAGCCATGTCAATAAACTCATCATCAAGATCTGCATAGAATTTCAGCCATAATTGCAGGTCGTACACTGCTCCCTGAACTTCCCCAAATGACTGTGTTCCCATCCCACCTTATCAGTTCCGCTTATCACAACAATGTTTACAAATTGAACTGCAAAGCAAAATTCACAAAAATCTACCTTCTGTTTCAGCGGTTACTTGAAATACAGGGTCCAGTGCCTTGAAACTTCAAAACCTTAGTTAAAGTGGTTCTATGACAGAAGAAGATAAATGTAACAGGCAGGTAGGGACTGCCAAATTGCTTCTGAACAAATCTATATGTACAACAGGGAAAAAAATTTGATATAGACTTTATTGAAGCAATATGCAGTAAATTAGGACTTCTAAAATCTGTCTAGGTAACCTCATAGCCAGTTGGGGGGGTCTTAGGATATACAAGTGAATATGAATGAGAGAAATTTGTGCACATACTCTTCAAAAACAAAACAGAGACATGTAATCTGCTCGGAGCAGCAAGTACAATGCTAAAGAAAGTCACTGAGGAGGTAACCTGCAGGTTCTACACAGAGCAGCAGGTGGGATTGTAGCCATCTTGCTGAGCAGAGTAGATGACTCATTCTCTTGTCTGTTACTATGATACTATGAGGCTCGATTTCCAAAGAGAAAAATGTTTAAAAAGTGGCATGAAGAAGCATTTGGATGTTTTGCGTGCCAAAATGTTCAAATCACTATTTTTGAAACACATTGTCTAAACGTTTTTCTATGCTGTACATCCGCAGTGCGTTCAAATCACAAGGGGGGCGTATTGGGGGTATGTTAAGAGCGAGATTTGGGTGTTCTTAACACTTGGACGTTTTTCTGCCATAATGGAACAAAAACGTCCAGGACTAAAACTAAATTGTTTTGAGCTAGACCTGTTTTAAGAAGTGCCCTAAATGACCAACTGACCACTGGAGGAATAAAGGAATGACCCCCTTACTCCTCCAGTGGTCACTGACCCCCTCCCACCCCCCAAAGATGTAAAAGAAACAGTAAATACCAGCCTGTATGAAAGTTTCAGATGTTATGGACTAGCAGCTTAGCCAGACACCCAATTTTAGGTGGGCCAGGGCTCAAGTTGGGTGGGCAGAAGACCCCCCCCATCTCACAGTTCTCTCCTTCTCTCACCTGTATGCCATGTGGAGGGGCATAATCGAAACAGACGCCCAAGTTTTGCTGAGGACGTCCTCGCAAAACGTCCCAATAGATGGGCGGGGAAACCCGTATTATCGAATCAAGATGAACGTCCATCTTTCGTTTCGATAATACGGTCGGGGATGCCCAAATCTTGAAATTTAGGTCGTCCTTAGAGATGATCGTCCCTAGACTTCGTCGTTTCTGATTTTCTGTGATAATGGAAACCAAGGACGCCCATCTCAGAAACGACCAAATGCAAACCCTTTGGTCGTGGGAGGAGCCAGCATTCGTAGTGCACTGGTCCCCCTGACATGCCAGGACACCAAATGGGCACCTTAGGGGGCACTGCAGTGGACTTCATAAATTGCTCCCAGGTACATAGCTCCCTTACCTTTTGTGCTGAGCCTCCCATCCCCCCCTAAAACCCACTACCCACAACTGCACACCACTACCATAGCCCTTACGGGTGAAGGGGGGCACCTACATGTGGGTACAGTGGGTTTCTGGTGGGTTTTGGAGGGCTCACATTTACCACCACAAACATAACAGGTGGGGGGGGGGGATGGGCCTGGGTCTGCCTGCCTGAAGTGCACTGCACCAACTAAAACTACTCCAGGGATCTGCATACTGCTGTGATGGACCTGAGTATGACATTTGAGGCTGGCACAAAATATTTTGAAAGATTTTTTTGAGGGTGGGAGGGGGTTAGTGGCCACTGAGGGAGTAAGGAGAGGTCATCCCTGATTCTCTCCGGTGGTCATCCGGTCAGTTCGGGCACCTTTTTGTGCCTTAGTTGTAAGAAAAACAGGACCATGTAAAGTCGTCCAAGTGCTCATCAGGGATGCCCTTTTTTTCCCATTATGGGTCGAGGACGTCCATGTGTTAGGCCTACACCTCCGACATGCCCCCGTGAACTTTGGCCGTCCCTGCGACAGAAAGCAGTTGGGGACGTCCAAAATCGGCTTTCGATTATACCGATTTGGAGGACCTTGTGAGAAGGACGTCCATCTTCCGATTTATGTCGAAAGATGGGCGACCTTCTCTTTCGAAAATACGCCTGATAGACTCTCATACATCCTCCCTCGTCCACATACCTTTTTAATAGCAGATTTTCACCAGCAGTGAGCAGCAACTAATACACACTGCTCATGTTGGCCCCACAGCCTTCCCACTGATGCAACTTCCTGTTTCCACATAGGCAGGAATACGACAGAGGGAAGGCTGTGCAGTCGGTGCGAGCAGTATGTTTCTGTCGCTGCTTGCTGCAGGTGAAGATCTACTATTTACAAGGTACGCAGGAGGGACAGTTGGGAGTTTTCAGCTGGTGGGTCTTGGGAATCCCTGCCAGCCATATCATAGGTGTGCTGACCCTGAGCCCACCCTTGGCTATGCCACTGTTATGGCCAGTCCTATTACAGCAGTAAGCAGGTCATTGGAGCAGTGGCGTTCCTAGGGGCGCTGACACCTGGGGTGGATCGCCGATGCGCCCTGCCCCCCCCCCGTGCAACACGACCCCCCCGGCGAAAGGACACCCCCCCACCCCAGTGAACCCCCCCCCCGGGTGCACGCCGCTGGGGGGGTGCCGCGTGCCGGTCAGCGTCGTTCGTTTCCAAGCTCCTTCTGCCCCGGAACAGGTTACTTCCTGTTCCGGGGCAGAGGGAGCATGGAAACGAACGACGCTGACCGGCGTGCACCCAGGGCGGACCGCCCCCTCCTTGGTAAGCCACTGCATTGGAGTAGCCTAGTGGCCGGTGCAATGTACTGTGGAGAATGAGACCCAGGTCCATAATCCACTCCAACTATAACACCTGTGGTGGAATGTGTCAGCCCCCCCCCAAAAGAAACCCCAAAAACCTACACATATAGGTGGCACTTGCAGCCATAAGGGCTATTGTAGTGGTGTATAGTTGGGTACAGTAGGTTTTTGGTCGTTTTGGAGGGCTCACCATACAATATAAGGGGTAAAGGTAGATGTGAAGCTTTTATGTGTCCTTTTTTTTTTCAGAAAATTGCCAAAAAAAGCTAAAGCACAAAAACATCTAGCAAGTGGACATAAAAAAAAAAAAGACAGACATTTTGCAGTTTCGAAAATCGCTATATTCACCAAAATTGGACTTAGATGTTATATCAAAAATGCCCCTCCACGTCACGGGGTTTCCAATTATGGAAATACATCCTTTGTATATTTTTGTGGATACGCTGAAAGTAACGGGGTTAGCAGACAGGTTTGTTTGTTTTTTAAATCCTGCAGTAGGTTCACTAGAACAGCAATGGATTATGCAGCTCTAGGCCAAGGATTGTGTCAGATAAGATAAGAATCCAGTCCAGCCCAGTTCTCTTTGGCAATTATCAGACAACATTTTAGAGCTTAGAGCACGGGACTATAAAGACAGGAATACCATGGGAGAAAAGTTAGTAAAATAGGACTGGAAGGATAAGCCCGTGATGGTTCACTGGCCCTTCTTTGTGGGGTGGTTTTGCTTTAGCAGAATTTGACTGCTGCAGCAAAATAATATGCAAGAATCACTGTTGAAGAGAGCCAGAAATATGAGTTGCCATAGCAACCCAGAACGGACACCAGGGAACTCAATGGCACTGGTCGTGGCACCAGATCCGGATGGTGTGATATCATTTTGTTCCAGTAGGAGGGTCTGTGATGGGGGAGAGGGGGTGGAATCCACTTTTCTAATCACATTAAATCTAAAACCTGCACAGACTATTGGATATGGACTTTGTTATTTACATTCCTGTAGGAAAGAAAGGCTCTATTCCAGCTCTGTATTCTGAGAGCTTAATCTCTTTAATACCGAGTGCTCCGGCAATTAATGAATCAGGACTGATTGAAATTCAGCATATGTCCCCGAGTTTGCAAACAACATAAGCCGGACAGATTTCAGGCAAAACCCACAAATTTCCGAGAAGCCATTTGTTTCTGCTAATTAAAACATATATTCTCTAAAATATTACTTAATTAGTGTGAATTCATATAAACAGAAAACAAAGTTCACTGGCACCCTGTAAACATGAAACAATAAACTGTTAGCATGCATTTTCTGATTCTTTAACAGATTTCCTTCAGTAAAAATCCTGTTAAGGTAGAAAGATCTCCAGTTTCTGCACATTATCACAGATTTTCATAGCTGAAACATACTGTTTACAAAAAGGCCACATTCCCTATTCCATGGTTTAATCCCTGCTGATGTTAGGAATTGCACTGTCTCACAGCTCAAATGACAGGTGCTCTGATCCTGAATTCGATTGCCTTCTTTGCTATGATTCTATAAAATCTGGCTTTGGGAATATTCTCTTATTGGTTCTGATTGAAATGGTTTATGCTTGTAATGGCTGCACTAACAGATTGTTGTTACAAACCTGCAATCCAGTCAGCTCTGTAGAAGATTTAAAGGGTTCAGTTTACAAAAGTAAGCAATCGGTTAAATTTCATACCTAAAATGGTTTATGGTTTATTAAACTTGATATACCGCAGTTCCTGAATACACATAGCAGAGCGGTATACAATAAAAATTGATATTAAAATCAGATATAAAAGGGAACTCCATTAAAATATAGGACAGAGAAATAGTAAAAATAAGAAGGGAAGTGAAAGGAATAGTTGCAGAAGAGGTACTCTATTCTGTGCCTTCCACTTATCTCCTAGGGGTCCTTTTACTAAGGTGCACCGAAAAATGGCCTGCGCTGGTGTAGACGCAGGTATTGGACATGTGCAGGTCCATTTTTCAGTGCACCTGCAAAAAAGGCCTTTTTTTTTTGGCTGAAAACGGACATGCGGCAAAATGAAAATTGGTGGGCGTCCATTTTGGGCCCGAGACCTTACCGCCATCCACTGAATTAGCGGTAAGGTCTCATGCGTTAAACGGGCGGTAATCATCAGCATGCATACAATGCCGATTACCACCTGGTTAGCGCCATGCGCCGGTAGCGGATGAGCGTAAAAAATGAAATTACCATCCGGGCCACGCGGTAGTTCAAAATTGACGTACATAGGACATGCATACGCACCTACGCGGCTTAGTAAAAGGGCCCTTCAGTTACCATAAGGTTCTACAAACTATGCAATGCTACGCAAGAAGTGACGGTATAGTAAATAAACGATAAAGCTGAACGGAATTTCATAAGCGATTGTTCCGTACACAAAGTTGAAGCAAGATAATTCCAGAGGAGTGGCTATGGCTATTTTCATACTTATTTTTGGCAGGCATTCACTTTTATAAATTGAAAACAAGCACATAGCCTAGTAGCATTATCAGCATGGAATTGTAGGGATAAGAATTTTCCGTATTAAACATGCTGGGCCTCTAAGTTCATTTTGCAGGTAGACCACTTAGATAGCTATATTCAAAGGCCCGTCTGTGGGCAAAATAGCATTTTATCCAGAGAAATCACAGCTTTGAGGACTGCCCAATTTATCCTTGGGTGAAAAATGAGTTATTCAAGGTGTAGAAAGGGGCACAGCTTGGAACAATACACATGGTTTTGTTTGTTAAAAAGTACATATATTGTTTTATCCAGAATTACCTACAGAGAAAGCAGGTGCAGATCTCTTTTGGTAATTTTTCATTACTGCGGCAAATCCCATGAGTTAAAATTGCCCAAGGGGTTTGCACAATGGTGTAGAGACTGATTAGGAGACAATTTTCAAAGCCATTTATGCAGAAAATAATCATTTATCTGTATTAATCAGCTGTTGGAAAATTTCCCTCACATAGGGAGTTTATCAAGTGTTTTGAGTGTGTAAAGCATATTTTACATGTAGAAAATGGTTCTTATAAAACTGCATGACTGAATATGAGCATATAAGAGAGATGTTCCTCAAAAGCAGGAAGGCAAACAGAAGGAGAGGACATGAAATGAGATTGAAGGGGGGCAGACTCAAGAAAAACTTCAGGAAGTATTTTTTCACGGAGAGAGTAGTGGATGCTTGGAATGCCCTCCCGCGGGAGGTGGTGGAAATGAAAACGGTAACAGAATTCAAACACGCGTGTGATAAACATAAAGGAATCCTATTCAGAAGGAATGGATCCTAAGGAGCTTAGCCGAGAGTAGGTGGCAGAGCCGGTGGCGGGAGGCGGGGATAGTGCTGGGCAGACTTGGTCTGTGCCAGAACCGGTGGTGGGAAGCGGAGCTGGTGGTTGGGAGGTGGGGATAGTGCTGGGCAGACTTACAGGGTCTGTGCCCTGAAAATGACAGATACAAATCAAGGTAAGGTATACACAAAAAGTAGCACATATGAGTTTATCTTGTTGGGCAGACTGGATGGACCATGCAGGTCTTTTTCTGCCGTCATCTACTATGTTACTATGTTTGCAAAAATCTGAGGAACAGATAAATACAAAGGGCCTGATATTCAAAGCTATTTAGCCAGCCGCTGACCGGTTAAATCGCTTGGTCGGGGCTAGCCGCTAACATTCAGTGGCACTTAACCAGCAAAGTGGGCCTTCTACAAAGACACGCCAGTGTTTTTAGTGCGTGCTAAAAATAAGCGTGCGCTAAATGCCAGAAATGCCCATATATTCCTTTGAGCGTCTCTAGCATTTAGCGCGCGCTAAAAACGCTACCATGCCTTTGTAAAAGACTCCCTAAGTGCCACTGAATATTGCGGTGAGTGACCAATTCAAAGCCAGCCATGTTGGGGGCATTCCAGGGGCAGAGTCAGCATTTGGACACTTAAGTACTGATATTCATCCCTTAAGGGGGAGATCATCTTTATAGTGCCTTTGAAATCAGCGTTGAAATCAGTGCCGACTGAAAAACGAAATACGAAAGGGCCAAACTCCTAAGAGAAAAACTGCACTGGCTCCCACTAAAAGAACGAATTGCGTTCAAAGTTTGCACCCTGGTCCACAAAATCGTTTACGGTGAAGCCCCGGTCTATACGTCAGACCTCATAGACTTGCCAACTAGGAACACCAAAAGATCGGCACACACATTCTTGAATCTCCACTACCCCAGCTGCAATGGACTTAAATATAAATCCACATATGCATCCAGCTTCAACTGTGGAACGCACTACCAAAGGCCATAAAAACAATGCACGACCTAGCAATCTTCTGAAAACCAACCTGTTCAAAAAGGCATACCATAATGATCCATCCTAAAAACTAGACAACTAGACTCTACATGAACTAGACAAAACCGAAATCTCCACACTAGACTGATAACCTACGTGCTACTAATGAAAGTTACGCATTACGCACTACCACTTTATTTCACATACCGGAAATGAACTTTCTATAGTTGATTGTCTAACTTATTCTATAATTCACTTTACCATTTATGCACCTTAATGCAATACACTTGTATTTTTCTATCCAGAAATGGCGATCGCCATTACGGCATAATGTAAGCCACATTGAGCCTACAAATTGGTGGGAAAATGTGGGATACAAATGCAACAAATAAATATTCTATAATCAGCGCCTAAATAGAATACGCTTAGCTGATATTTCAGCGCCTATATCTACACGCATCCATTTACACCAACAAAAACGTGGCATAAATCCTGGCGTACAGATTTAGGAGCACTGGGCTATATTATATAACTAGGTGTGCAAATTTCAGAACACCCATAAAATGCCCATAACCACTCCTCTTTTTGCCTGCGGATGTTAGAGGTTCAGCGCACATCAGTACAGAATATGCTTAGCAAGTTGTATGCCTAAATTCTAATCAGTGCCAATTAGTGCTCATTATTGCTTGTCAAGTGCTGTTCTCAGCGCTCATTACCTTGTTAAATTACGTGCATTGTACTAGAATCCACACAAATTTTGGAATGGAACTCTAGGCACGCTATACAGAAGTCGGGGGTAAATGGCCAGGTTTAGTGCATAAATGAGACCGCCTAAAAATGTGTCCTATTTTTATGCTGTGCCAGTAACCCATGGCCACTTCAGTGCTGAATATTGACTTAAGCAGCTATGTTTTAACTGGCTTAATGGTAACTGGATATTCAAAGCCAGAGCCCACACAGGTCCTGGCTTGAATATCGGAGAATATTGACCCCAACCAGAGTGGAGGAAGGAACGGTCTTGTTGAGAGATTTATTAGGTGTGTACAACATGTCATAGTTTATAGTTTATTCAGATCTGTTATACTGCCATTAGCTAACTAGCAGATCACAGTGGTTCACAGTCTAAAAACAAAGCTGTCGGAAAAGAATTACAATGGATGACAGGAAAGCTTCAAACTACACATCTAAAATAAGAGAAAGGCAATCAAACAAGAGTAGTGAGGGAATAAGGGGAAAGGGGGAGAAGACAGAGGAAGAGATTGGTCTGAGGGAAGGGAAGTTGCAGGAACAATGGGTGGCAGAGTAGAATGAAGTCATACGTAGGGTCAAATACTTGACGACATAACCAAGCTTTTAAAGCAGCTTTAAACTTTGTGAAAGAAAGTTCTGCATGGCTTGGAAGCGGCATAGAGTTCCAAAGAAGAGGGGCTGCAAAGAAGAAAGCCTGGTGTCAAATAGATTCCAGTTGAGCAAAGCGAGGGCTAGGGAGACATAGAGGGGCATTTTTGAAAGAAACGTCCAAGTTGCGATTTGGACGTCTTTGCAAAACGTCCAAATCCAGGGGCGGAGAAACCCATATTTTAGAAAAAAGATGGACATCCATCTTTCGTTTTGAAAATACTGTCAGAGACGTCCAAATCCTTAAATTTGGACACCCCTAGACATGGACATCTTTGACTTTCGGCAATTTTCAAAACCAAAGACGTCCATGTCAAAAACGTCCTAATGCAAGCCATTTAGACATGGAAAGAGCCAGCATTTGTAGTGCACTGGTCCCCCCTGACATGCCAGGACACCAACCGGGCACCCTAGGAAGCAATGCAGTGGACCACATAAATTGCTCCCAAGAACATAGCTCCCTTACCTTGTGTACTGAGCCCCCCCCCCCCCCAAAACCCACTACTGTACACCACTACCATAGCCCTTACGGGTGAAGGGGGCACCTATATATGAGTACAGTGGGTTTGTGGTGGGTTTCGGAGAGCTCGTTGTTTCCTCCAGAAATGTAACAGGTAGGGGGGTATGGGCCTGGGTCCACCTGTCTGAAGTGCACTGCAGTACTCACTAAAACTGCTCCAGGGACCTGCATGCACACTGTCATGGACCTGAGTATGGCATTTAAGGCTGGCACGCAATATTTTTAAAGATGTATTTTGAAGGTGGGAGGGGGTTAGTGACCACTAGGGGAGTAACGGGAGGTCATCCCCGATTCTCTCTGGTGGTCACCTGGTCATTTCGGGAACCTTTTTGTGCCTTATCTGTAATAAAAACACGTCTGGGTGAAAACGTCCAAGTGTTCGTCAGGGACGTCCTTGTTTTTTTCGATTATGGGTCAAAGACATCCAAGTGTTAGGCACGCCCAAGTCCCGCCTTCGCTATGCCTCTGACACGCCCCTTGAAATTTGGACGTCCTTGCGACGGACTGCAGTTGGAGATTTCCAAAATCGGGTTTCGATTATACTGATTTGGACGTCTCTGTGAGGATGTCCATCTTCCGTTTTATGTCGAAAGATGGACGTCCTTCTCTTTTGAAAATGAGCCCAATAGACGGTGATCATTAATTGATGATCATTAATTGACAGAAGGAGGCACGTTGGGGAATAAGGAATAGTGAGACTAGATAAATACAAGGGATGTCCTTGTCTGAAGGCATTAAAGGCAAGTGTCTTAAAAATAATCTGTTTATCAACCGGGACCTTATGGCATCTGATAAAGAGCTGGGAGACATGGAGGCATATTTTCAAAGCACTTAGCCTTCCAAAGTTCCATAGGTTTCTATGGAACTTTGGAAGGCTAAGTGCTTTGAAAATATGCCTCATGGTCATATTTCTAGGCGTGATATAACAGTTTGACAGCAGTGTTCTGAAGAGTCTGCAGTCTCCCGATATTTGACTGAGAGCAACAGAAATCCTATATAATAATTCTCACCTCCAACAGGATGTGCTTGGGACCGTGCCTGCCGGAAGTGGTCTGCTAGGCAGGCACGCACTGACCTCAGTGACATCAGTGACAGACAATTTGGCAAAGCAAAACAATCTGAGTGCTGGCCATTAGGACACAGGGTTGATAGGAGAGTTTTAAAAGACTGAAGGAACCGAAAGTGTTAAATGGGGGGAGGGGGGAGTTCTGAATGACTGAAAGACATGAAGATTTGGGAAAGGAAAACAATCTGAATGCTGGCCATTAGGACACAGGGTACATAGGAGAGTTTTAAAAGACTGAAGGAAACGAAAGTGTTAAACTGGAGAAGGGGGGAGGGAGTTGTGAATGACTGAAAGACATGCAAATTTGAGACAGGAAAACAATCTCAATGCTGGCCATTAGCACACAGGGTACATAGGAGAGTTTTAAAAGACTGAAGGAACCAAAAGTGTTCAGGGGGGGGGGGGGGGGGGCAAGTTCTGAATGAATGAATGAAAGAAATGAAAATTTACGAGAGGAACATAATCTGAATGCCGGGCATTTGTACACAGGGTAGATAGGACACTTTTAAAAAAAAATGAATGACGTGAAAGTATTACATCTTGGGAGAGGGGTGAGGAGGAAAGCGGTGAGGTATCTGGATACTGGGCGTTAGGGCCACGGGGGTACATAGACTTTTGAAAGCCTTAAGGAACCCAAAGTGTGAGAAGGAGGAGGAAAAGGAGGGGAGGGAACGGGGTGAGGGGCATTAGGAACAGGGGAGGGGGCCCTGTCACACACTCTCATTCTCACACACACACTGTCACACAGACAGTCTCACTCTGTCACACACCCGCACATTCACTCTGGCTCTCTCTCTCAAACATACACACTCCCAGGAAAACCTTGCTAGCGCCCGTTTCATTCGTTCCAGAAACGGGCCTTTTTTACTAGTAAACTATATTGCTGTAGTCTATTCTGGTGATGAGCAAAGAGAGAATAAGGGAGTGGAAAGTATCGTGATTAAAGTATCTTCTAACTGAATGGAACTGATGAAGAATAAAGAAACCTGTTTTGCATAAACCTGAAATTTGGTGAGAGAAGGTAAGTTGAGAGTCTAAAGTAATACCAAGATAATGGAAAGAGTCAATTGGGCAGATGGTGTGTCCAAAGAGACTCAAGGGTAGTGAGGGAGGTGAAAGGCCACCAGTAAACCAGTATGCAACCATTTCTTCCTTGTTCAGGACTAATCTATGTTTCTTGAGCCAATCTGAGATAAGTGTAAGGTATTCCTGGAGCAGTTGGATGGAAGGTGTAAATGGATTCGTGGGATAGATTAGGAAACTATCATCTGTTAAAATACAGTGCTTGACATTGCCATGTGTCACTCTTACCCAGTGCATTTTTACTAGCAAAAAAGATGCCGGTACTCAAATGCCAGAGGTGGGGTGATCACTGAAGGACCCACCCCACAATAGCCAGGCCCCCTGCAACCAGTCACAGAATCTATGACAAGGCAGAATTGGTGTGCAAAGCCTCAGCTCTTTCATTAAAACTTGGAGACCATGGGTCAATTTTAGCAGACAATGGACAAGGAGTCGGTACTCAGTACCCCCTCAAAAAAAGCCCTGCTCTTACCACAGGCTGCATCGGGGCAAAGAAAACCAAAATGGTGTTTGAGCAGGATTCACCACTAACATATGAACCATCTGTCTCCCTCAAAAGGTGTGTGTTGTAGCAGCAGCAGCCTGCTTGTCTTTACCTCCATCTATGAGATGTGTGTTCCTTTGAAACGACTTGGTAAATTGGCAATGACACGTATGGCCATTAAAAAAAGTACCACGTCAGTAAGTATGTTTCAAGTTTATTGGGAACTTTCTATTCTGCCTCCCTGATGTTCCATCGAAGCGGCTTACATTCTAATAAAGAGAAATGATTCATGCTAGACAGATAGTGAGGGTATGGGGGTAGAACTGCAATAAAAATAGGAAAGGTGGGGTGGGTACACACAAAAGGATAAGTGCTTGTGTCTTCCAGAGGTCTTGCAGTTGATAGTTTTAGTCAGCAAAAAAGTGTCTGAGAAGAGAAATGTCTTGAGGACGGTTTTGAACTAGGCGAGGGACCTTTGCATTTGAAGTTGCTGGGGTAGCAGTTTCGATAGATGGGGTCCCTGCACAGAAAATATGGAGTTTTTTGTATGCTCATGTTTTACGTTTTTGTATGTTAGAACAACCAGTCAGTTTTGATGGAGTGTATCATGTAACTCATTTTGTAGGCATTAAGGGCTCACGTGATAATCCTGCGCTAACCAGTTAACACAGGGTAATGTAGCTGAGCTGACTGATTAGTGTGGGAAATGACCACTCTCCACCCCTGACAGACCCCCCCCCCCCCTCAAAAGATAAAAAAATCGTTTTTAGCAACCGCTAATTTGGCAGTTACGTATGTGCAGGACGTCAGACTCACAGAAACAGAAGCCTGCGCAGCCTTCTACGTGGAATGTTGCTAGTGGAATAGCAACATTCCATGTAGAATCTCCAACAGTAGCAACATTCCATCTAGAATCTCAAATAGGGAAAGGGGATGGGACTTGATATAATGCCTTTCTGTGGTTACAATCAAAGTGGTTTACATATTATATACAGGTAATTATTTTGTATCTGGAGCAATGGAGGGTTAAGTGACTTCTGCAGAGTCACAAGGAGCTATAGTGGGAATTGAACCCAGTTCCCCAGGATCAAAGTCCACTGCACTAACCACTAGGCTACTCCTCCACTAGCAACGTTCCATGTAGAATCTCATATAGGGAAAGGGAAATGGGACTTGATATACTGCCTTTCTGTGGTTTTTTGCAACTACATTCAAAGCAGTTTATATATATTCAGGTACTTATTTGTACCTGGGGCAATGGAGGGTTAAGTGACTTGCCCAGAGTCACAAGGAGTTGCAGTGGGAATCAAATTCAGTTCCCCAGGATCAAAGTCTGCTACACTAACCACTAGGCTACTCCTCTACTAGCAACATTCCATGTAGAATCTCAAATAGGGAAAGGGAAATGGGACTTGATATACCGCCTTTCTGAGGTTTTTGCAACTACATTCAAAGCGGTTTACATATATTCAGGTACTTATTTTGTACCAGGGGCAATGGAGGGTTAAGTGACTTGCCCAGAGTCACAAGGAGCTGCAGTGGGAATCAAAGTCCGCTGCACTAACCACTAGGCTACTCCTCCACTAGCAACGTTCCATGTAGAAGCCTGCCCTTGCAGATCAGCAACGTGGCCGCGCAGGCTTCTGTTTCTGTGAGTCTGATCTGCAAGGGCAGGCTTCTACATGGAATGTTGCTAGTGGAATAGGAACATTAACATTCCATGTAGAATCTCAAACAGTAGCAACAGAATCTCCAATAGTAGCAACATTCCATCTAGAATCTCAAATAGGGAAAGGGAAATGGGACTTGATATAATGCCTTTCTGTGGTTACAATCAAAGTGGTTTACATATTATATACAGGTAATTATTTTGTATCTGGAGCAATGGAGGGTTAAGTGACTTCTGCAGAGTCACAAGGAGCTATAGTGGGAATTGAACCCAGTTCCCCAGGATCAAAGTCCACTGCACTAACCACTAGGCTACTCCTCCACTAGCAACGTTCCATGTAGAAGCCTGCCCTTGCAGATCAGCAACGTGGCCGCGCAGGCTTCTGTTTCTGTGAGTCTGATCTGCAAGGGCAGGCTTCTACATGGAATGTTGCTAGTGGAATAGGAACATTAACATTCCATGTAGAATCTCAATAGTAGCAACAGAATCTCAATCGTAGCAACATTCCATCTAGAAACTCCAATACTAGCAATATTCCATGTAGAATCTCAGATAGGGAAAGGGAAATGGGACTTGATATATCGCCTTTCTGTGGTTTTTTGCAACTACATTCAAAGCAGTTTATATATATTCAGGTACTTATTTGTACCTGGGGCAATGGAGGGTTAAGTGACTTGCCCAGAGTCACAAGGAGTTGCAGTGGGAATCAAATTCAGTTCCCCAGGATCAAAGTCTGCTACACTAACCACTAGGCTACTCCTCTACTAGCAACGTTCCATGTAGAATCTCATATAGGGAAAGGGAAATGGGACTTGATATACTGCCTTTCTGTGGTATTTTGCAACTACATTCAAAGCGGTTTACATATATTCAGGTACTTATTTTTTGTACCAGGGGCAATGGAGGGTTAAGTGACTTGCCCAGAGTCACAAGGAGCAGCAGTGGGAATGGAACTCAGTTCCCCAGGATCAAAGTCCACTACTCTAACCACTAGGCTACTCCTCCACTCCATGCTGCCCTACACAGCTTAGTAAAAAAGCCCTTAAGGCCCCTATCCAGCAACACTATAGAAAAAGTAGTGCCAAATATTCCCTCTAAACACTCTGGCACTATCTAGTTACTGCCAGAGCACAGCGAAGGTATTTTACCTAACTCTACATATAGCAGCAGATAATATAATTCCTGAATGGTTTGATTTAGGACAGAAAAGAAATCTGTCTTAAATTAAACTACTTAGATATACAGGTAGCAGCTTAATGTCACCACTATACATATAGCCACCAGTGGTGGCTTTTAAAAGCCTGCTGCCCACCATGTGTTACGTCTGTGGCCGTGACCACCCTCAGACTTACCCTGTTTCTGGGAGTCAGTGGCTGTGCTGGCTTCTGCTTGTCTCTGTCTCTGTCTTAGTTTCTCTCTGGCTCTGTGTGCTGATTGCCCTACTGAACCTCACCTGTGTGGGCTATGCCTTTTCCAAGATGGCTGCCGCCGACTCCTCTATGCCAGTATCCAAGATGGCTCCCGCAGGGCTGACTGCTCTGTGTGTCAAGCCTCTGTTTGGATGCAAGGTGATTGCTGCAGCTGTGCCTCTGGTGTTGAAGGGCATTATTAATCACTTAGAGACTACAGCCCTTGCCTTTGCATTTCATCTAAGGGCCCTGGTGTATAGAGTGCTCTGTACACTGTTTCAGTGTTTGCTCTGTGTGAGTTTCTATGTTTGACTAGATAGCTTAGGCACCGTGTGGCTTGTTAGCCTGTGTATAGCTTTGCTAGTGCTCTGTGTTTGTTTAGACTAGCCAGCTTAGGCACCGTGTGGCTTGTTAGCCTGTGTATAGCTTTGCTAGTTCTCTGTGTTTGTTTAGACTAGCCAGCTTAGGCACCGTGTGGCTTGTTAGCCTGTGTATAGCTTTGCTAGTGCTCTGTGTTTGTTTAGACTAGCCAGCTTAGGCACCGTGTGGCTTGTTAGCCTGTGTATAGCTTTGCTAGTGCTCTGTGTTTGTTTCCAGTGCATGACTTGTTAGCTTGGGCACAGCTTTGTTGTTAGCTGGTGTATAGCTTTGAAGTCTCCTGAGTGTGCTCTGTGTATGTTTCTTGTGTATGACTGGTTTGCCTGGGTATAGCGTTTCTATTAGCCTAGGTACAGTTTACTAGTCATTGTGTTTAAACCTGCCAACTGCCAGAACCCGGACAGTCCCTGCCTGTCGGCCTTGCCTGCGCCTAGGTGCCAGGGGGCACTCCTGGATCTTCATTCCTGCTGTTCCTGCTTGCAAGTTCCAGTTCCGGGTTTTCCTGTAAGTCCTACCGGCTGCCAGAACCTGAGGGCTCAACCCTCGAGGAAAGGTGGTCAAGCGTAGGTGAAGCCTAGGTCCAGTGTGTTCCAGTCCAGTGGGTTTCACTCCTGTATGTTCCAGTCCTGTGGGGCCCTCCAGTGTGTTCCAGTCCAGCAGGCCCCACTCCAGTGCGCACCCGTCCGGTGCGTTCCAGTTCCGAGTGTTCTGGTGTAGAACTCCAGTCCGGGGTTCCGGTCCAGTTTTGTCTCATCTCTACCTTGGAGGTGATCTTGCCTGCCACTGCCGCTCCACGGTAGTAGCCCATGGGCTCAAGAACCCAGTGCTCCCGGGGAAGAAGCCTGACAGTATGCCAAGGTCCTTGAGCACGCGACACCGTGGCTCAATATTGACCTGTATGTGTACTCTTTTAGATGAATTTAGGGGCCCTTTTACTAAAGAGTTGCCATACATTAACTGGTTTGCCGCAGAGCAAATCGGAACTACCGCAGGCCTAACGCGGCCTCTGGCGGTAGTTCTGCCTCCCCTAGCACAGGGCCTTTGTGGCACTATCAGAAATTCCAGAAAACATATTACCACAGGTAACCCAACGGTAATCGGGCAGCACCGCACGCTGCCTGGTTACCATTGGATTAGCACAGGAACCCTTACCGCCACCTCACTGGGTGGCGGTAAGTGGTCCCCCCCCCCCCCCCCCCAAAAAAAAAAATGGCCTCACAGTAAGTACAAATTTATCACATGGCCATTTCTTTTTTCAAGATTTTTACCCACTGCAGTAAAAAGGGCCTCAGCATGCAGCAAAAATGGCTAGTACAGGGCCCCTTTATCACAGCTTACTAAAAGGACCCCTTAGAGAGGTTCCCAATGTGTGTAGACAGCATTTTTGACCCTATTTCCTTTATTTACAATGAAGAGTTTATAGTTTATTAAGGAATTTCATATACCACAAGCAATGGCGTAGCCAGAAGGCAATTTTTGGGTGGGCCAACAAGTTGGGTGGGTGGGTGGGCACTAGAGTTGCCAACTTTTTGAAAGAGAAAAAAACCCCAGCCACCTAATACACCCATGCTTTGCCCCTACCCCACCCCATGCTCCACCTCTACCTCACTCCCAATTACTTCAATGAGGGTAGCAGTGCAGGCTTCAGTGGCCAATTGAGAACTAAAGGAAGTACAAGGAACTGCACTCTTCTTCAGCCCCCCTTGAGCCACGGTCCTCCAACACACATATGGTATTGAATGCCAAACACATTCCACATCCAGAGAACCTCCTAGCCTTCCATCAACAATGGATGCAGAGCACAGCAAGGACATTTCCCCATCAAACTCGCCATACAAAGAAATTCTGATAATCTCAATAACAGACATGTTAAGTAATTTGAAAAAATCTACAAACAAAAAGTCACTCAGAATCTACAGCAAATCTACAATGCCAACACTAACTTCCAAAACAAGGATCCTCTACCTATGAAAAGCGGCTCTAAAATATTGATACATCTATCAAGAAAACTGAACAACCCAAATTACTACAGAATGCTACATAGAAACTTCATGGTGACAGAATACCTCGGGGCCACGCACACAGAACACAAGAGCCAAATACAGAATAAGTGACCACAAACTCTATAAATATAAATTAAACTGAAACCCCAAGAAACCAGACCTTGTAGTACAACACTAGAAAAACAAAAAAGAAAGGCATTTCCTCCTATGCAAAATATAAAGGTATCACATGCCAGGGATGGTTTGGGGTTTTTTTTTTGGTGGGGGGGGGGGGGTGCAAATAGGGCAATTGTGCTTGGCTTTCTGGTCAGAGAGAGCCCCAAGCCTGCCAGAAGCTGAAGAAGGTGCAGCCTGGTAATGGGCTTTGGGGTCCTCTCCCAGATTTTTTCCCTGGGCCCCAGCCATATCTGACATAATCTAATCACAAAACAGAAATGTTGTCTGGTCATTTTATTTTTCATATCATATTGGTCCCAGTCTCTGGTTTCTGCTTCCCTGTGTCTTTCCTGTCCATTTGACATTTCTTCTGTCTCCATGTCCACCATCCATCTCCCATCTCTGTGTCCATATATTTCCAGAATCTCCCGTGTTCATATCCCCGCATCCATCATCATTCATTTGTGCACCCATGTACCCCATGCTCAGCATCTCCCATCTGTGTTCCTATTCTCCCTCTTGTCTGGTATCTCCCCTCTGTGTCCATTATATCTCTATTCCCATATCTCCTCCCCCCATGTCCATTGTATCTCTATTTGGATATAACAAAAGAGAGGGAACGAAGTACAAACTAAAGTCCAAACAAAAAAACAGCACCACGGCCCTTTAAAAATGGAACACAGTTCTTTAATGAATGAGCCTTGACAAAAAGACCCGACACGGGCCGTGTTTCGGTGACTAGCACCTGAGTCAGGGGTCTACATAAATACAAAACACAGAATATATTTTTTAAATAAATGCTGATGCGAGAAACATATATATATATTATAGCATTGTATCTCTATTCCCATATCTCCCTCCCCACCCCCATGTCAGGCATTGCCCCTACGTGCCCATATGCAATCCCAATACAGCATCTCATCTGTGTCCCTGTCCCCATGCTCCCATCCAATGCTCATCATCTCCCTTCTGTTTCTTTGTACCTCTCTATGTCCCCTTTCTCCCTCCCACACATCAATGTGTCCCTTTCCTCTCTAACCCCACTCCAACCAGCAACTCTCCTTCTCTCTTCCCTCCCCCTTATGCATCTGGTTCATTCCCCACTGTGGGTTCAGCATTTGACCCCCCTATTCCTTTATCTCCTTGATCCAACATCCCTCTCCCTGTCCTCTAACACTAACCTCTCCCCCTCTCATAGGTCCAGTACTTCTCTCCCTTCGTTCTAGCTCCCCTTGCAGGTCCACATCTCTCCCCCTTCCTTCCAGTCCTCCCCTGCATATCCAGCACCTCTCTCCCTTTGCTGCAGCCTCCCTTGCATGCCCAGCACCTCTCCTTCCCGCCTGCCCTCCCCCACATATCCAGCACCTCTCTCCCTTCCCTCCCACACCCTCACCCAGCACATCTCTCCCTTCTTTCCCTCCTACATATCCAGCACCTCTCTCCCTTTGCTCCAGCACCAGAGAGGTGTTCCCTTCCCTCCCACCCACATATCCAGTACCTCTCTCCCTTCCCTCCCCCTACATATCCAGCAACTCTATCCCTTCCCTCCCCTCGCAGTTCCACATCTCTATCCCTTCCCTCCAGCACCTCCTTACATGCCCAGCACCTCTCTCCCTTCTCTCCAACCTCCCACCCACAAGCATGCATGTCCAGAGCCCCTCCCCTCCAACCCCCATGTCCAGGGCCCCTTCCCTCCCCTCCAACCCCCATGTCCAGCGCCTCTCTCCCCTCCCGCAGTTCCGGCACCGCCACCTCCGTGTCTTCCTTACCCACCCCCCACCCTTGCCGCGGTGCTTGCTCACTCTATCATCGCCGCCCATAAGGAACTCCAAACAGCGCTGTGTCAGAGCCTTCCTCTCTGCCGCGTCCCACCCAGCCTGCATAAACAGGAGGTTGCGTGAGATGCAGCAAAGAGGAAGGCTCTGACACAGCGCTGTTTGGAGTTCCTGCTGGGCGGCGATGATAGAGTGAGCAAGTGCCGTGGCAAGGATGGGGGGTGGGTAAGAAAGATGTGAAAGTGCCAGAACTACAGGAGGGGTGAGAGGCGCTGGACATGCGAGGGTGGAGGGAAGGGAAGAGGCGCTGTGCTGGACATGTGGGAGTGAAGTTGGAGGGAATGTTTTGGTTTGGGTTTAGCGCTTCTGGGTGGGCCTGATCCAAGACTGGATGGGCCTAGGCCCACCCATAGCTACACCCCTGAACAAGTACAACCGTGTTGATCAAAGCAATTAACACATAACACAGCAGCCAGGCTGATATTTGATAAATCACGATTTGATAGCGCCAAACCCCTCCGAGAAAAACTGCACTGGCTTCCCATCAAAGAACGTATCACCTTCAAAATCTGTACCCTGGTCCATAAAATTATCTACGGCCAAGTCCCAGGATACAAGACAAACCTCGTAGACCTACCAATCTGAAACATAACCAGATCATCTCGAACATATCTAAACCTCCACTATCCAAACTGCAAAGGACTCAAATACAAAACAGCTTACGCATCCAGCTTCTCCTACATAAGCACACAACTATGGAACATATTGCCAAAAGCTGTGAAAACGACCTACGACCACCTAAACTTCAGGAAATCACTAAAAACCTACCTATTCAAAAAGGCATACTCCACCAACCCAACATAAATACCTACACTCTGCAACACAGGAAAACCAAAGATCGTAATGGACACTATATTTATTTATTTGTAGCATTTGTATCCCACATTTCCCCACTTATTTGCAGGCTCAATGTGGCTATATAAACTTTCCTCTCCATAACCACCATAATACTTGAAACACATGTACCTTTATTTGACCACAATATCACCTTTGTATTTGTTTCTCTACCGGACTTGGCGAATGCCTTTACGGTACTATGTAAGCCACATTGAGCCTGCAAATAGGTGGGAAAATGTGGGAAAGAAAGAAAGAAAGAAAAATCTAAAACTACAGAAAGGAAAAGAACGCCACTTACAGTCCTCATTCAACCAAAAAGGAGGGGTCATAAAGATAAAATCTAGGGGTCGGTGTGCCCTAGCCTGTAACAAAACAGCACAAAGAGGGCCCACAGTACAAAACAAAGTCCAAGATACAAGAAAAAGCACCACGAGCCTTCAACAACGGGACACAGTTCCTTTAATTGTAAAACTAAAAACAAAAAAAAAAAAACAAAGGAACTGTGTCCCCTTGTTGAAGGCTCTTGGTGCTTTTTGTTGTACCCTAGTCTGTAATGAACAGGTTAAACCTTTCAGCTAGGTAGACATGACGGCCCAAAGGTACCGTTTCCCTGTCATTGAAGGGCTTACAATATACAGGGCCTGTTTACTAAAGTGTGGTAAAGTATTGTACTCACTGTACCAGTTTAAAAAAGCATTGAAAACTCATTTCTTCAGGCTTTTGGTTCCTCTGATGTATGATATTATTTTAAATACCTTGTAAATTTTAATCTGCTGTATGTTTTAATTTTAGAGTAACAAAGTAATTTTTGTATGGTTTGTTGTGTAAAGAAATAATTTTAATTGTTCTGTCCTTTTATATTTTGTATGTGATTTGTACCCCGCTTAGATATAGCGGGTTATAAATAAAGTTTTATTATTAATATTATTATTACCTGCAAACCTGTTGTAGTAAATGCAAGGAGTGTGGCCAGGATTCATTCTGCATTGCCTACAGAGAGCAGACACTTACCCCCTAATCCTATAAAAAGTGCTAAAAAAATGAACGCACAAATTTGGGTGCACGCTCAATTTGCGCACGCATTTTAAATGATTAACAAGCTAATTAGCACCAACAATTGGCTTTTTAACAAGCAACTGTTAGCACTAATTAGATTCAATTAATATGTATAGGATCTATGCCTAAATTTTACACGCGAGTCAGAAAAAGGAGCGCAATGGGATGGTCATAGGTGGATCGGGGCAGATTGAGGCGTGATTTTTAGTTGCACGTGTAATTATAGAATAAGGGGGATCCACATCTAAATATAGTCGCAACCGCTTGCACCTTGTTTTTCTGAGTGCAAATGGCTGTGCCTAAATGTAAGCGCGATCCCTGGGCTTGCGCGCTATTCTATAAACCACACCTAACTTTAAATGTGGTTATAAGTACCAAAGTACATAAGTATTGCCATACTGGGACAGACTGAAGGTCCATCAAGCCCAGTATTCTGTTACCAACAGTGGCCAATCCAGGTCACAAGTAACTGACAAACAATTTATTACGATTGTATTCATTAAGAGTACCGATCGAAACCCTTTCCTGGAATATGGAAGTTGCCACCCTAAGGCATTAAGGCAGAGTCTTCCCTTTTCGCAATTTCTCCGATTTAAACGGATTTGCACTACAGATGCAGATTACAAAGCACATTCAGAGACCTTTGGTGCCAAATTATTGCAGAGAAATTATCCGCGTAAAATAATTAAGTGTGCATACACCAGGGCCAAACACAACAGCAGAGACTGGTTGCTTCAACCTTCACAATGCACACAACATGATGAACAGATTATGACCTTTGTTACAAGGTATACTCCTGGTGGGGAGGCTACAGCAGCTATTATCAGACGCCACTGGGACATCATTAAATCACATCCTGTGTTTTCAAATTTCAACATCAGGACTGCGTTTTCACGCTCCAAAAACCTTAAAGAAATCTGTTTTGCCGGCCACCTCAACCAACAATATTGCTAGTCCAGGTCACTTCAAGTGCATGAAACCTCGTTGTAAAACATGTCCTACGACCATTGAAGGTTCAGATTTTTTCTGCAATGGTAAAACATATACATTAAAGTGCAGAACCACATGTCGTTCTGTGGGCATCATTTATTACATCAAATGCCGCTGTGAGAAATATTATATTGGAAAATCGATCAGGTCTTTGCATGAGAGACTAATTGAGCACCGTTCGCGGATATTGGCTCATAATCTTGGGGCACCCATTGTTCAACATTGGTTGTCCGAAAAACATACTATTGAAGACTTGAAGTGTATGGTAATTGAACAAGTAATCCAGTCTAAGACAGGTGGTGATTTAAACAGAAAGATCTTACAGCGTGAAACATTTTGGATCTTCACATTGGACACGATAGAGCCAAAGGGTCTAAATACATCCAATGGAGCTGTTTTTTTAAACAAATTTGTTTTTTTTTTCCCAACAAATTATATATATAAGAATGTTCTTTCATAACATTTCAAAACGTTCTGACATGTGTTTAGAATATCCGTAGATTTGCTATTTGAAATTTTTGAAAGTCCTTGTGGTTATGATACGATAATATTCACAATAGGGTATTGAGCTAGAAGGGTACTCTTATTCTTTTTTGAGCCATGGGATAGTGATGACTTTAATTTTGAAGTTCCTTTTCATGACGTCACTAAAGCAGTTGGCGCGGTTTACTAGTAATAAAAAGACGCCGTCGCCATTTTTGGTTAGATAAAGCAATGGAATACACGCACTTGAGGCAGTTATCGGGTAAGCCATTAGCGATTTAAAATGAATGCAAGTTATAATGTTTTTTAGAAGAAATTTATAGTCCTTTTTCTCTCTCTTCTGTACAACAGAATTGGTGACTCCCCCTTGATAAAGTTAGCACGAAACGGGGACCTGTCGGGGTTTTTGAGTGCACCAACCTGCCAAAGCTAAGTGCTGTACATATTTTGTTGATTACGATCAGATTGTGAGAGTTGGATTGATAAAAGTTATAAGTCAGGTATTAGTAAAGGTTGGTGGAGGTCGAGTCAATGATTAAATCATACACACGAACCATACATTCATGTATTGAGTGAGAAAAAAACTCTCTTTGTGTCATATATATGAGACTCTACTCCACTTTACACAAAAAAATTGCATTCATATTTGTTTGAATGTTTTGTGATTTTTTTACACTCGACAGAGTGCTGGCTCAGTTTTTGTTTTGACAGTATCCTAGAAATAAGCAGTGGATATTCCCCAAGTCGATTTTAATAATGATATATGGACTTTTCCTTTAGGAAGCCATCCAAACATTTTTTAAACCCCGCTAAGATAACTGCTTTTACGTTCTCTGGCAACAAATTCCAGAGTTTAATTACACCTTGAGTGAAAAAACATTTTGTCTGATTTGCTTTAAATTTACTACTTTGTAGCTTCATTGCATGCCCCCTATTCTTAGTATTTTTGGAATGAGTAAACAAGTGATTCACGCCTACCCATTCCACTCCACTCGGTATTTTATAAAGCTCTATCATATCTCCCCTCAGCCGTCTTTTCTCCAAGGCGAAGAGCCCTAGCTGCTTTATCCTTTCCTCATAGGGAAGTCATCCCATCCCCGTTATCATTTTTGTCGCCCTTCTCTGTACCTTTTCTAATTTCACTATATCTTTTCTGAGATGCGGTGATCAGAACTGAACACAATATTCGAGGTGCGGTCGCACCATGGAACGATCTTATTTTTGTTTTCCATACCTTTCCTATTAATACCTAACATTCTATTTGCTTTCTTAGCCACTGCAGCACACTAAGCAGAGGGTTTCAACGTATCATCAACAATGACGCCTAGATTCCTTTCCTGGTCGGTGACTCCTAATGTGGACCCTTCCATTACGTAGCTATAATTTGGATTCCTCTTTCCCACATGCATCACTTTGCACTTACTCACATTAAATGGTATCTGCCATTTAGATGCCCAGTCTCATAAGGCATTTTTTGGTCTCCGATTTTTTAGGCGCTATATATATATAATTTAGTCCTTACTGCACAGGCTCTGCATTCTATGCAAGATGTGCAAATGGTAGCCAAGGTTGAAGCCTTGGCAATTGGAGCTCCTGAATGTGAGTTTAAAAGTGGTGCCAATTCAACCCTTCTTTTCTATTCAAAACATCTGCAAGAATTGTGTAAGTGTGCAGACAAGACGGATTCGGATAGGCTGGAGTGGACTTTGATGGCAACTCCTCCAGTAATTGGAACATAAGGACAGAACCGGGCAGACTTCAACAGTCTATGCCCCAGAAAAACCAAGGAAAGGTCATCAAGTATATAATCTCATGCTCATTGTTGATTTAACCTTGAATTGAGAATGAATGTGATTGTTGGGCAGACTGGATGGACCATTCAGATCTTTATCTGCAGTCACTTACTATGTTACGATTACAGATTGATTTTTTTCTTTCCTAATTTGTATTATGGCCAAGACATTGCTGCCATCATGTGGCTGTTGGTGGCAAAGGCAAAGATTAGACCTTGATTAATATGGACAAAATGGATTTACACACCACCTTTAATCAAAACTTGCAACTTAGCGCTTCAAAAGCAAAGCATAGAATGTCAAAATTGCGTGCCTTCATATTTTCCTCACCCTGGCTGTGTGAAATCTTCCAAAGCAGTGAGCACATAAAAGGAACAATGGGCCTGATTTATTGTGTGGTTATGTCTAAACCTCTTGTTAATTTGGATCCAATTTTATTGCTCTCATCACTCAATTATTGTTGCGTGCCATGAACAACAGCCCAAGGTCACAGAGGGAGCAATAATCAAAGTCCTTTTCACAGGTAAAATAGCATTTCACTTTTAACTATCGGAGCTTTTATTATTGCCCAGTCTGTCCACAGGTAAAACTCTGTACAATAGCAATTTTTTACCTATGTGGGGACTAATTTTATAACAGTGCACCTAGGTGAAAAGTCCTAAAAGGCTCCCGTTTAGAAAGGCACCACAGGCTCCCTTGCACCTTTATAAACTAGACTCTTACAAGGACCACCAGCCTCTTTCTTCTATGCAGTGCGCTTTTTCTAGTAAAAAAAGGTGCTGGTACTCAAATGCCAGGCCGTCCTTCAGGGGTGGGGTGATCACTGAGGGAACCACCCCACAATAGCCAGGGCCCCTGCAACCAGTCACAGAATCTAAGACAAAGCAGAATTGGTGTGTAGAGCCTGAGCTCTTTCTTTAAAACTTGGGGTCCATGGGTCAATTTTAACAGACAATGGAAAAGATGCCAGTACTCAGTACCCCCAAGTACCCCCTCAAAGAAAGCCCTGCTTCTATGTGTCTTCTATATCTTTTCTTTGTTGTGTGTATGGTTGGATACTGTCCCTATGTCCCATGGGCGTCACTGCTATGGGGCCACGGGGGCCAGGGCCCCCGTAGATTTGGCCCTGGACCCCCCATACCGTCGACCCCCCCCCCCCCGCCCACTCGCCTGCCCGCTCGCCATCGCCTACCTGGGCTGGCAGGGACCCCATCCTCCACCAGCCGAAGTCTTCTTCCTTCCTTTCAGGTTCTGAGTCTGACTACCAGAGGTGAGCCCCCAAATTGGTCTGCACAGGGCCCTACAACAGTGATATTTTAGTCGAGGAAAAATTGTTTATTTGGTTACAAACCATGTAATTTGTATTCTTAGATCTAACTATATTTTACTAATTTTGCTGGTGGTTGTCAACCTAAGGAAATCCTACCAGACTGTGGCCCAGATGCACAAAACCTAACGAGCCAGCAACATGGTTTTAGTACTAGTTCTAGCTGGTTTAGCGAGCAAGGAGTAAAACGAGATATGGGCAAAAGAGTTCTCCAAGCTCTTTTCCTATCACGGTAGCAGCTAACGAAAACGGAATGCAAAGTTATTATCCTATATAATAATTCTCACCTCCAACATTCTATGCATCTGCCTGCCTGTGTCCGTAACTTTCTTCACAGATGGGCTCCGAAGCCCTAGCTGACGTCACTAGACCCATTATGACGCAAACCGGAGGGAAAAAAACCCTCACAGCTGATCCACTCTCCCCCCCCCCCCCAATGAGTTCAAGACCCCAACTCCCTCCCCTCCCTCCCTCCGATTTGCAGACCCCTGGACCCCCCTGCCGCGACCCTCTCGAGACCCCCTTCCGGTCGCAAACCCTCCCCCGCCGCCGTCGCATACCTGTGCGTCAGACGCACGCACACAGATTCAAACTTGATTGCATCATTCGTCCATGCCGCGCGGCCGAGGACTTCGGCTGGCAGGGGTTGGGGTCCCCTGCCAGCACAGGTACACGACGGTGGCGGGGGAGGTTTGGCGGCGGGAAGGGGGCATGAGAGGGTTGCGGCAGGGGGGTCCAGAGGTCAGGAACTCCGAGGGGAGGGACTGGAAATCGGAGAGAGGGGGGTGGGGTCTGGAACTCAGAGGGAGGGGTCTGGAACGGGGGGGGAGGGAGGTCTGGAACTCGGAGGGAGGGAGGGGGGTCTGGAACTTGGAGGAGGGGACGAGTACAAAAACTTTAAAAAAAAAAAAAAGAAAAGCGGCACGACCCTGGAACTCGGAGGAACGGAGGGAGGGAGGGGGGACAACGACGACCCTGGAACTCGGAGGAAAGGTACACTGGAACTGGGTGGGAGGGAGGGAGGGGCCCCAGACACACACACTCTCTCTCACAGACACACTCGCACCCAGTCTCACTCTCTTTGTCACACACACACACTCGCACATTCACTCTCTCTCTCAAACCTACACACTCCGAGGAAAAGCGCCCGTTTCATTTGTGTCAGAAACGGGCCTTTTTTACTAGTTCAGTTCATAAAATGATGACAATTTCAGTTCTTGCTTCTTTTTTTTTTATGTGAGCAAAACAGACACAATTACAAACATAGCTCCAGTGTAAAACCAAAAAATAGCACAAACAGCCCTCAGAACCACATGCGCAGGACATAGTGCTTTTTTTCAATGTAAAATATCAAGAACAGCGCTCGGAATATCACATGCGCATGACTTAGGCCCAATCAACAGCGACACACTCTTAGTGGCAGCTGGCAGGGATCTCAAGCCGCGCCAGATGAAGACTTCATCTGATAGCACTGAAAACAGTGCTCTTCAGCTCGGTAGTCTGCAGTGCCTCCCTGACCTCCAGCACTTGCATAGTGTTTCACATGCACTGAAAACTGAGCATGTGCGGTTGCCGATGTTGGCGGTTCAGGGAGATACAGCATACTTCTCAGCTGAACAGCCGCATTTTCAATGTCACTGGCAGTGGTCTTCAGCTGGCAGGGCCTGGGATCCCTGCCAGCTACTGCTAATAGCGCACCACTGTTGAGTGGACCTCAGCCCTGAGCGCGCTGGCCCAGGCTCACCAGGGCCCACACATATCTATGCTACTGCAATCTGTCTGCAGCTAGGGGAGTGGTCTTCAGTTTGGGATTCCAGTCCCTGCCAGCTCAGGCAGAAGGGGTGGAGTAGACAATCGTTTGCCTTCAAGGAAACTCAAAAGTAGTGGGCAGCGTGTTAGAACAAATTATCAGACCAATTGGCGGGTATGGAAACATAGAGCTGGAACTACCCATCGGACGGGAGAGTTAGAAAATCATGTGACTGTCAAGCAGGATTGCCAGCATGTGTTAGACCCGTGAGTTGCTAAGTTGGAGGAGAAATTACAGGAGCAGGCTGAAAAGCTGAATGAAAAGCACAGTGTGGTACTGCCTGAGACAACAGCAGAACGGAGGTTACCGGATGTCTTAGAATGCTGACTTACTCAGGAATTCTCTCTCATGGCGGGATCTGGAACGCTGGGCTTAGAGAGAGCTCACCGCATGGGCTGCCTGCAAAATGGCTGCAATCGGCCTCGGGTGGTGCTCATAAAAATTTTTAACTTCAAGCACAAGATGGATATACTTAAGTGATACAAACTTAAGCGAGATACTTTGCACTATGACGGCGTGCCCATAAAAGTTTCCAGGATTTCTCTCCTGCGATCTAGAACAGACACAGGCATCCCGCAAATTTCTGAATCTACACTTTCCCAGCTGTAAAGGACTAAAATACAAGCTGATGCATTCAACTACCTTCTCCTACATGAGCACGCAGTTGTGGAATGCACTACCTACTACCTTGAAAACTATTGACGAAATAACCAACTTTCGTAAATCTCTGAAGACACATCTCTTCAACAAGGCCTACAAAGAAAACCCACAACCTTATTAAATCCACCCAGTTATGAAAATCTACTTTCTATACTTATCCGCCTAAATCTTCTCTTCTTTCCCTTATTTAATATTTTCACATCACTACTTGTATCTGACATCCTGGACTGGCAAAGCCATAACAGGACTCTGTAAGCCACATTGAGCCTGCAAATAGGTGGGAAAATGTGGGATACAAATGCAATAAATAAATTATTCTTCAATTTGTGCTACTTTGACAGACAAGCATGGTCATTTTATGTTTTTTATATGAAGCTGTGCTGAAAGTATTTTAGGACAGTAAATGGAAGACTTTGGATTCATTAAAAGCTGCATAGGCTTTTGGTCACAAACTAATTGTGGATTTCAATGGTATTTTCGCTCAGCGCTTGGTGATTCAGTCGGATGGCTAGTGATGCACTGCATATAGCAACATGGAATGTGGGAGGGATATCCACCCTGATGAAGCGTACTAAAATATTATCAGCTTTGAAACATCACGGGATAGACTAGACTAGAGGATGAGGAACACTGAAAGCTTAGGAAAGCGTGGGTGGGAGAGGTGTTTTATTCCTCTTTGGCTTTGTGCCGAGGAGGAGTGGCAGTGTTATTTAGAAAGTCTTTTCAGTATAAGGCAGAACTCATTACTAAGGATAGTGTAGGTCGTTATTTGTTGCTTACAGTTTGGCTTCAGAGTAGCCAATTTTTGTTACTGGTCATTTACAGACCTACGACATTTGAGAAGACCTGCTATCGTACAGTTTTGGGAATCAGTGCTAAATATTCTCAAGTAGTCAAGAAAGCAAAGATGAAAATGGAAGCAAAAATAGCTAATAGAGTAAAATGGGGGGGGGGAGACATTTTTTAGATATGTTAGTGATAGGAGAAAGTGCAAAAGTGACATTGTTAGGCTTAAGGGTGATGGATGGGAAGGAATATGTAGAATCGATGAGGATAAAGCGGAAGTGCTTAACAAATATTTCTGTTTTGTGTACACAGATAAAAGAGCAGAACCACAGAAGATAAACACAAATAGGATAGAAGTGTGGTAGACCTTAAATGATATTTAGAACACTGTGTTCATGAGGAGCTAACTCAACTAATGAGAGACAAAGAATGAGGCCAAATGGGATATATCTGAGGGTACTGAAGGAACTTAAGTGTAATCCCCTAATATTTATTGGAGATTACTAGAGCTAATGAGAGAACTCTCCATAGCCACTGTGGGGAGGGAGTGAGTTGGAAAGGTAGCCCAGACCAAAGGAGAGTGTTTGCAGGAAAGTTGCTGTGGGAAATGTGGGATTAGATGGACAGTAGCTGTCATAGTTGGGGTGGAGTTTGAAGGTTATAAAAATTATAAGATTGCTGAGCACATGGTCTTTGGTTGCCTTCACCACAGCACACAGGGGCTGCTATCCTGTCTGCTGGAGATAGAGAATACTGGCTTGATTGCTAAGCGCAGAAGCTTATGAGGCATAACTCATTAGAGTTCTCTAGCTCCACCTGCTGGCGGATGGTCACAACCCATTTGTCTGGACTGATCCTTGGGACGTAATGGAAATGTAAATACTATAGGATCATAAGAGACTGCTAATTTAGTGAATAGTATTTTTACCAATAATCTTGGACTGGCACAAAAACCTCTTTCAGCAATATTAACTGTTGCAGCGTTCCAGTAAAGTTTGAAGTTTGTTCATAAACCTGGAGTGGAGAGTTTCATTGGTGTCTGAGTGAAGTCAATTTGCTCAAGGGACAAAAGAGTGATAAATTAAATACAAAGAGTGTCTTTTTAAACCCCTACGGCCTACTGGGATCACACCCAACCCTGGCCTGCATACAGCTCAGTGAAATAAAACTTTTGTTTGTGGCCCTGGTTCAGGTGACCAACCCAAAGAGCTAGCTGTTGCCCAGGACTTGTATGTGAAACAAGGGTTACATAAGAAAGCTCTGGAAGGTCACATTCTGACCCTTTCAATGCTTCTTTACAGTCTGAGGTGGCCCTGGAGGATTGGAGAAGGGAGGATGTAGTCCATCTCTACAACGGCAGAAGGAGGAGGTCAGTTAGTCTGACCTCTATGGTAAGCAAATTAATTCAAAAAACCTCACTGTCCTCTGTTTTAGAACACTTCTAAAACAGAGGACAGTGAGTTTTTTCGAATCCAATGGATTGCATGACCCAAGGAAGCATGGTTTTACTAGAGGTAAGTCTTACCAGACAAATCTAATTAATTTCTTTGACTTGGTGACCAGACAGTTGGATCAAGGGAGAGTGCAAGATGTACAGTACTTAGAATTTTGACATCCACATGGGCAACAAAGAGTAGTGCTAAATGGAACTCACTCTGAGGAAAGGGACATTACAACTGGTGTGCTACATTCTTGACCTGGTTCTCTAACATTTTGTGTAAGTTATATTGTAAAGATTTGCCTCTTTACGGATGATACCCTGATGGTTTAGTTAACAAGATGAGGAATCTAATAAAGTTTGAAGAATGGTCTAGAATTTGGCAGCTAAGATTTAATGCTAAAAAATGCAAGATCATGCAAGAACCTAAGGGAGCAGTACTGTATAGGGGTAAAATACTGTGCTTGAAAGAAGAATGGGACTTGTAGCTGATCAGATCTGATGATTGTAAGATGGCCAAACAGGTAGAAAAAAAAAACCAGAAGAATGATTGGGTGCATAGGGAAAGGAATGGCCAGCAGAAAAAAAGGAAGTCTCTGCTATGAGCAATTGGGAAGACTGCACCTTCAAAAAGATAAAATCAGGTGGAGTCAGTACAGAGGGTGACTACTAAAATAATCAGTTCTCTTTGTGATAAATTATGCTTTGGAAGAAAAGCGGAAGAGGAGAGATTTGATAGAGGAGACTTTTAAATACCTCCATGTCACAAATACATAGAAGGAAAGTTTTTTTTAATTCAAAGGAAGCTCTGGAACAAGATGGCACAGGATGGAAGTGAAAAGGGACAGACTCATGAATAATTTAAGGAAATAATTCTTTATGGAAAGGGTGGTGAATCTGTGGAATGGCCTCTGGGTGGAGGTGGAGGTGGTGGAGATGGAGACTGTATCTGAATTCAAGGAAGTATGGGACAAGCACATAGGATTTAAAAGGGAGCGGAAGCGATCGTATATGGTATGGATGTGCAGGCTGGATTGGCTATATGGTCTTTATGTGCCATCATGTTTGATGTTTACGTGTTTCACTATCTATCAAGTAAAAGTCTTAGTGCTCATGTCCAATGTTAATTTTGGGAATAAAAAAAAGTTCAATAAAAGATCCCAGGTCAATGACCTGGTAGAAAATCAATACTTTTTAAGTCTTCTTTTTTTTTTTTTTAATTTAACTCCTTTGAGATCTGCCACGCTTGGAACCGTGTCACATCAAACTGCAGACCAGCTTGATTCAGTGTATGTGTGAGGTGAGTCCTACAACTCTTTCTGACTTGCTGCTCGCGAAGGCTCTGGGAGCATGCAGAAAAACTCTTTCAGGTCCCTGCGTGACAAAACAAAACGAAAGGTGTCACAGTACTCTCACTATATGTGAAAATTGGTTATAAAATTCAGGCCATACCTATGCTGGCCATCACCCAGGTCATCAAGCACTGGACTTGTCTTGACAAAGACTTACTATTACCCTGGAGATCTCAGTTATAGAAAGAACAAACATTTCATTTTTCTGTGATGTGTAAATTAGTGTGAAAAGTAATATTATTCTTTAATCAACAAGCCGATCAGATTTGAAATAGAAGCACTCATGCTTGGGCACCCTGACAATCTCATTTTCTAATGGTGCATTTTAACCAAAATACAGTGGTGGAAATAAGTATTTGATCCCTTGCTGATTTTGTAAGTGTGCCCACTGACAAAGACATGAGCAGCCCATAATTGAAGGGTAGGTTATTGGTAACAGTGAGAGATAGCACATCACAAATTAAATCCGGAAAATCACATTGTGGAAAGTATATGAATTTATTTGCATTCTGCAGAGGGAAATAAGTATTTAATCCCTCTGGCAAACAAGACCTAATACTTGGTGGCAAAACCCTTGTTGGCAAGCACAACGGTCAGACGTCTTCTGTAGTTGATGATGAGGTTTGCACACATGTCAGGAGGAATTTTGGTCCACTCCTCTTTGCAGATCATCTCTAAATCATTAAGAGTTCTGGGCTGTCGCTTGGCAACTCGCAGCTTCAGCTCCCTCCATAAGTTTTCAATGGGATTAAGGTCTGGTGACTGGCTAGGCCACTCCATGACCCTAATGTGCTTCTTCCTGAGCCACTCTTTTGTTGCCTTGGCTGTATGTTTTGGGTCATTGTCGTGCTGGAAGACCCAGCCACGACCCATTTTTAAGGCCCTGGCGGAGGGAAGGAGGTTGTCACTCAGAATTGTACGGTACATGGCCCCATCCATTCTCCCATTGATGCGGTGAAGTAGTCCTGTGCCCTTAGCAGAGAAACACCCCCAAAACATAACATTTCCACCTCCATGCTTGACAGTGGGGACGGTGTTCTTTGGGTCATAGGCAGCATTTCTCTTCCTCCAAACACGGCGAGTTGAGTTCATGCCAAAGAGCTCAATTTTTGTCTCATCTGACCCCAGCACCTTCTCCCAATCACTCTCGGCATCATCCAGGTGTTCACTGGCAAACTTCAGACGGGCCGTCACATGTGCCTTCCGGAGCAGGGGGACCTTGCGGGCACTGCAGGATTGCAATCCGTTATGTCGTAATGTGTTACCAATGGTTTTCGTGGTGACAGTGGTCCCAGCTGCCTTGAGATCATTGACAAGTTCCCCCCTTGTAGTTGTAGGCTGATTTCTAACCTTCCTCATGATCAAGGATACCCCACGAGGTGAGATTTTGCGTGGAGCCCCAGATCTTTGTCGATTGACAGTCATTTTGTACTTCTTCCATTTTCTTACTATGGCACCAACAGTTGTCTCCTTCTCGCCCAGCGTCTTACTGATGGTTTTGTAGCCCATTCCAGCCTTGTGCAGGTGTATGATCTTGTCCCTGACATCCTTAGACAGCTCCTTGCTCTTGGCCATTTTGTAGAGGTTAGAGTCTGACTGATTCACTGAGTCTGTGGACAGGTGTCTTTCATACAGGTGACCATTGCCGACAGCTGTCTGTCATGCAGGTAACGAGTTGATTTGGAGCATCTACCTGGTCTGTAGGGGCCAGATCTCTTGCTGGTTGGTGGGGGATCAAATACTTATTTCCCTCTGCAGAATGCAAATAAATTCATATACTTTCCACAATGTGATTTTCCGGATTTAATTTGTGATGTGCTATCTCTCACTGTTACCAATAACCTACCCTTCAATTATGGGCTGCTCATGTCTTTGTCAGTGGGCAAACTTACAAAATCAGCAAGGGATCAAATACTTATTTCCACCACTGTATATAGTTTCATACAGCAATAAATCTGGATACATTTCCCACTGGCAGTTAAATAAGTTGTTAACGCATTGACATTCTCTCTCATTTTGATCTCCACATAATCCCAGAGAGTAGTCATGTTTGGACTGGAGCAGTATCACAGATCACCTTACACAGAAGAGTACCTGAGCTTCAGGTTGGCGAGTTATAGAGTTTATGAAATGAGTCATTTGCCAGGATGTTTTTGACTTCGTTATGAACGCAGCTACTTTCAGAGTACTCATGGAGAACGGGAAATTAAAGGAATTTCCAATATAAACCTTAATAGTTTCAGTATAGAGTTTGTAATGCTAATCGAAATGTGCATTTTTGAATTCTTATTCCCTGTACAAGAGCTGATGCAGAAAGCCACACAGTAGAGATGGCTCAGAGCTCACCTGCTACTGCAAAATTAACCTGAAAAACCCTGCCGGTATGCAGTAAGCAAAGTGTGCAAATTATTACTGTATTAAAAGCATGACAGTAATCCACAGTGGCTCACGCACTGACAAGCTGAGGTACATTTTAACAAAAATAAGCTTCTTCTGCAATACCTGCCAGTCTTGCACCCCCCCTCCCTCCTCCTGACCTGACCCCCTGCCCTTGAAATGGAAAATAAAAATTCTTGGTAATCTAGCGGCTCCCCCCCCCCTCCATCAGGTCCCCTCAATGCTCCCATCCCAAGACATACCTTAAAAGAGGCAGGAGCAAAACCCACTCACTCCTGCCTCCAGTGCCACCACCCTGAAAAATTGAAGTGGGGTCAGTCTGCCATATAAGGTCATTTTTCCCTTAATTTCTAGTCTCCCCCCCAATAACGGAGGGAAGGAATGGTACATCCATTTATATTAGTGTGACATACAGACGTCCTTCAAAGTCAAAATAAAAGGGAATATTTAGGGGCCTGTTTACTGAATGCTGCAAGCAGATAGCACATGAAATCAAACACAGTAACTGTTAGAGCTTGGCCACTGCACTTACAATGTAGTAATTGACATAAAAACTGCTCCAATCAATATGGAAGCGTCTGTGTGTGTGTGTGTGGTACAACCTAAATGGTTTTACATATATTACTAGTAAAAAAGGCCCGTTTCTGGAATGAATGAAACGGGCGCTAGCAAGGTTTTCCTGGGAGTGTGTATGTTTGAGAGAGAGAGCCAGAGTGAATGTGCGGGTGTGTGACAGAGTGAGACTGTGTGTGTGAGAATGAGAGTGTGTGACAGGGCCCCCTCCCCTGTTCCTAATGCCCCTCACCCCGTTCCCTCCCCTCCTTTTCCTCCTCCTTCCCACACTTTGGGTTCCTTAAGGCTTTCAAAAGTCTATGTACCCCCGTGGCCCTAACGCCCAGTATCCGGATACCCCACCGCTTTCCTCCTCACCCCTCCCCCAAGATGTAATACTTTCACGTCCTTCATTTTTTAAAAAAAGTGTCCTATCTACCCTGTGTACAAATGCCCGGCATTCAGATTGTGTTCCTCTCGTAAATTTTCATTTCTTTCATTCATTCAGAACTTGCCCCCCCCCCCCCCCCCCCCCCCCCGAACACTTTTGGTTCCTTCAGTCTTTTAAAACTCTCCTATCTACCCTGTGTCCTAATGGCCAGCACTCAGAATGTTTTGCTTTGCCAAATTGTCTGTCACTGAGGTCAGTGCTTTCCTGCCTAGCAGACCACTTCCGGCAGGCACGGTCCCAAGCACATCCTGTTGGAGGTGAGAATTATTATATAGGATAAGCAGGTACCTTCTCTGTCCCTAGTGCGCTCACAATCTATGTTTTGCACCTGGGGAAATGAAGGGTTTTGTTTGTTTGTTTTTGTTACATTTGTACCCCGCGCTTTCCCACTCATGGCAGGCTCAATGGGTTAAGTGGCTTGCCTAGGGTCACAAGCAGGGGTGTGCTGGTAAATTTTTAACAACAGGCTCTTTCTCCAGACGTAACCAGCTCTGCAGTTGGAAGGGCCAGGGGTGGCCGGGGGGGGGGGGGAGGGGGAGCAACACTTACCTCTCTCTCCTCCCTCCCTTCTTCGTGCAGGCACGCTAGGCATACATTTGATGACAGCCACCACTCCCAACATCTTGCTCTGAGCAGCATAATGGAACTTCTCTCACATGCTCGAGAAGTCTCAGCCTGCTGCCCAGAGCTGGAAACAAGGAGCGGGGAGCAGCAGTAGTCTATTTACTTGGCTGGCAGGGCTCAGCATCCCCACCAGCAAAGCAAAAGAGAATTCAGCAGCGGGCCCAAGCCCACATTTTGGGAGCCAGTTGTTAAAGTAGCCATGGAGGGCCCTACTTTAACAACCGGCTCCCAAAATTCTTAAAAACGTAACAACCGGTTCTTGCGAGCCTGTGAGAGCCTGCTCCAACACACCACTGGTCACAAGGAACTGCAGTAGTGTGTGCTCTAAGTACCACCACTGCAGACACTGTGAATACACTTACCACCTCCTCCTGAAAAAGAAGCAGTAAGTGCATCCACGCTATTGATACAGGTCTATAAAATAATGAGTAAAATGGCATGGGTAGACGTGAATCGCTTGTTTACTCTTTCTAAAAATACTAGGACTAGGGGGCACACAATGAAGCTTTAAAATATTTAAAACAAATCTGAGAAAATACTTCTTCACCCAACCGGCAGCACTGCCCCCTTGCTAACGGAACCTCTCTGCCCCAAAGCAACAGAGCCCCACGCCCAGGACACCACCCCCAAGCAACTGACTGAGAGTAACCTACCTATCACCTACCAATCCCCAAATTGACGCCAAAATGAATACAATCAAAATACTCCTAACAATCTACTCCCTTTCACTGATCCACCTAACGCTATCCGTCCCACTTACAGAAAATAATATCATACCCATCCTACAAAATCTCCAAATGCTGATCAAACACTCCACACTTCACCAAACTGACACCCATCAAATCAAAGGAAGACTATCTAAATACAGACAACACCAACAAAACGGATGGAAAGATCACAACAAACACACACCACCCAAGGAACAGCAATTAACCAAAATCCACATAACATCAAACCTAGCAACCCCATACCAAAATATCCAAGTGGGCTACATTAATGCTAGGTCCGTAGTTAACATAACAATGACAAGAACAGACTGGATCAGCTCAGAAAATCTCAATCTTATCTTCATCAATGAAACATGGATCCACGATCAAAAGGACCCCATAATCCTCAAACTATGCCCTCCAGGTTACAAAATCACTCACTGGACCAGAACGGAAAAGAGAGGAGGAGGCATAGCTATAATCTATCGAACCCAATTCACCACAGAAACCATTGTCGAATCCATAACACCCCAACTAGAAATTGCATCATTCAGAATCCATAACAAATCCCTGACCGATCATCTGAACTGCGTCCTGTTTTACAGACCGCCCGGCAACTGGAACAAAAGCCAACCTATTTTCACGGACTTCATCTCAAACACTTGGGGTTTGGAGGAAAGTGTGGCAGCTCGCCCCCCAAACTACGCCCATGAGTCGCTTGTTTACTCTTTCCAAAAATACTAGGACCAGGGGGAACAAATGAAGCTACAAAGTAGTAAATTTAAAACAAATCGGAGAAAATATTTCTTCACTCAACGTGTAATTAAACTCTGGAATTGGTTGCCAGAGAATGTAGTAAAAGCAGTTAGCTTAGCGGGATTTTAAAAAGGTTTGGATAGCTTCCTAAAAGAAAAGTCCATAAGCCATTATTAAAATAGACTTGGGAAAATCCACTGCTTATTTCTAGGATAAGCAGCATAAAATGTATTGTACTGTTTTGGGATCTTGTCAGCTACTTGTGACCTGGATTGGCCACGGTTGGAAACTCTGGGCTTGGCAGACCTTCGATCTGTCCCAGTATGGCAATACTTTTGTTTTTATGTACAGCATTGAGCCTGGGAGGAGCTAGGTTGGCAGCAGAGCCGGTGTTAGACATGCTGGGGCCCAGGGTGGAAATTAAGGAGGGGGCCCTCAATCTCCCCACTTAATACTACCACACTTAACACAACTTTAAATGACTTGTTCACACACAAAACACAGAATTTCACCAAATACAGAACAAGGGATCATAAATTAGAAATAGAAGTATGAACACCAAAACTGAACTGGGAAACCCAAGAAGTTAAACTCAAAAGTACTGCAACACTAGAGAAATAAAAACAAAAATGCACTTCATTTTGTACCGAACACAATCAGTGGCGTAACCACAGAAGGGGATGGGCCCCCCACTTTGAGCTTAGGCCCCTCAAAATTAACATTTCCCTTGCTGTGGCTGAGGAGATCCCTAATGCTCATCTCCTCAGGTCAAATGACCAGAAATCTCCACATGCTGCAGAGCTTGGAGATTTCTGGCTGCCGGACCGGAGGAAGTGTTCTTCAGTTGGGGATCCATTCCAGCTCAAGTATTTATATTTTGCATTTGGGTGAGCAGAAAATTTCATGCCCACCCATTTTGGGCTCAAGCCCCCCCCCCCCCCCCCCCCCCATCAACCGTCTGTCTATGCACTGAATACAATTCAAAAACATCTATGATGCACAATCTCAAAGCTAACATATTCCAGTTAATAAATTCAAAATAAAACATTTTTTCTACCTTTTTTGTCTCGACGTTTTGATTTTCCGTCATCTTGGTCCCAGTTTCCGTTTTCTGCTAATTCTCTTTCCAGTGTCTGCTGTCCATTTTTCTTTTCTCTCGTTTCATTCCCTCACTATGCCTGTCTCTCTAACATATTTGATTGTTCCCTTTCAGATCTTTCCTCCCTATTTTTTCTTTCCTGCCTCTGTCCACTCAAATTTCACCCTCTTTCTACAGCTACATATCAATTTTCCTTCTCCTCTCACTCCCTAGCTCTCTCATTTCCCATCTCACTCCTTTCACCTTCTCCTCATTACTACCCCTTTTGACCTCTCCCAAATGGTTCCAACATTTCCAGAATCCCCTCTCCCTCTCTCCACTCTTGTAGCCCACCCCATGCTCATTGTCTTGCGTCTCCCTGTTTCTTTCCCTCTACCCCTTAGCATCTTCCTGCCCCACCAGGGGTCCATCTCTCCTCCTCTGTCTCCCCACCCACCCTTTTCTGTTCTTCTTCCCTCCCCCCCCTTGATGCAGCATCTCTTTCCTCCTCTCCATACCATTGTTTAGCATCTCTCCCTCCCTTCCATTCCCAGATCCAACATTTCTCCCTCATGCTACCCTCCCTCCCTTTCTTCCATCCCCAGGTCCAAATTTTCTCTCTTCCAGACTGCTCATCTCATCCAGCATCTCTTCCTCCATCCCATTGTCCATCATCTCGCTCTCCCTCTTCTCTGTTTCTAGGCCCATCGTTTGTCCCCCACCCGGCATTTTCCTCTTTGAACTCCCCCCCCTCCTCTGGTCTACTTTAAAAACAGCTGTTCCAGGGGGCCCCAGTTGGCCGGCATGTCTTCCTCTTTTCTTCACCCCCAACGTCTCCCTCACCTTCCCTATCTTTAAAATGTTTTGTTCTTCGCAGGGGGTGCTGCTGAGTGGCAGCGATTCTAATATGACGCCTGCAGCATCCTCAGCACTTTCCCTCTGCCGCGTTCCACATACGCAGAAACAGGAAGTTGCATCAGAGGGCAGCAGGCCGGCGCAACTACAGAGGAAAAGCACCAAGGAGGCTTCAGGCAGCATATTAAAATCACTGCTCTGCCAGCAAATCCGTGAGAGCAATGCATTTTAAAGGTGGCCCACCGGGGGGGGGGGGGGGGGGGGGGGCTGGAGTTTTATTTATTTATTTTATGTTACATTTGTACCCTGCACTTTCCCACTCATGGCAGGCTCAATGCGGCTTACATATTGTATACAGGTACTTATTTGTACCTGGGGCAATGGAGGGTTACGTGACTTGCCCAGAGTCACAAGGAGCTGCCTGTGCCTGAAGTGGGAATCGAACTCAGTTCCTCAGTTCCCCAGGACCAAAGTCCACCACCCTAACCACTAGGCCGCTCCTCCAGTTGCCCTGTTTGACCCCCTCCTCCTCTAATGCCAGCCCTGGGTGGCAGTGGTGGAGGCGAGAGATACTGGACAAGGGGTGTGGGTAGGGAAAGGGACATGAAATATTGGCACCTTGGAGAGAATGATAAAAACTAAAAGGGAGGGGGGGGGGATAGAGAGAAGGTGAAGGCGACATATTGACCACCTTGGGAAGGGCTTAAAGAGGCAAAGGGGGAATGCTGGCCACCCACGGGGGATGGGAGCACGGGAGTTTGGCCCCTAGAATTGCGTCTGGAAAGGCAGGTGCATGGCGCTGAAGGTTCGCCAAGGGGACATCAAGGAACCACTACCAGCACCCCTACAACTCAGGGAAGGTTTCAGAGAAACGCTGACAGTGACAGGAAAAATTGGAAGGTCGTAAGACACTGACACTCTTAAGAATTAACTGAAAAAACGTGAAGAGAGTGGTGGACTTTGGTCCTGGGGAACTGGGTTCCATTCCCACTTCAGGCACAGGACTCTGGGCAAGTCACTTAACCCTCCATTGCCCCAGGTACAAATAAGTACCTGTATACAATATGTAAGCCACATTGAGCCTGCCATGAGTGGGAAAGCGCGGGGTACAACCCCCCCCCCCCCCCCCCCAAAACAGAGCAGAAGAGTCTGGCCATGGAAATGGAGCTAGTTGCAGAAGTGCTGCTGCTCTCTGGAATTGATCATGTGACTAGAACCACCAGACCTAGGAAACCCTTCGCGCGCCTGTCACCACGGTAACCGAGCTCACGTGACAGGAGGGTGATGAATGATCATGTGACAGCAGGGGAGTAGCTAGGAGGACCTCTGTGCCTAGGGGGATTTTTGTTCTTTGTTTTCAAATTCAATCCTTCTCACTTTATAAAGCAGCCCGGAGTTTAGATCGGCCAAGAAATTATAGAAGGTTAAAGTTTGCCTTAGCACAAATTCTCTTTGCAACAGTATTAGATATGCTGCTCTCTTAGGTCAGGGTGTCCCTGTATGTTTTATTGCACTTTTTGACGTTAAAAATTTGTCTTTTGCCTGGATTCGGTGTTGCTCCCACAGAAGAGGGGCGAGCTGCGATAAGAGGCTAGAGAGCCTTTTTAGTTTTGACCTAATAAAGCAGCTTCCACAAATGTCGCAGTAATATAACTGAGCATTGTACAGGAGCAGTTTGCACGGTCTTGTTATGGCCACTCCAGACCTACCCAAAGAGGAAAAAAGCGAAGTAGAAGAAGACACCGTGGAAGAGTGTGCAGATGGATTTTCAGATATGAGTGATTCTGAGTTTTTACATTTGGATGATCTAATGGGACCTATACATTGTCAAGGTGAGCAATAATGTATCCAAAAAGAGAAAGAGAGAAAAAAATGCACCCATCACTTTAGGCAGGGGTTCGCAGCCTCACTTATCAAGGCAGAGGTGGCCAAACTGCAAGTTAGGTTTTCAGGATAAACTTAATTTTCAGGAGTTATATTTTGCATTCAGTAAAGGCAGTGCTTGAAAAGACATCTTGTGTGTATTTATTATGACTGTACTATATTCTCACAACTATGAGTCTTTTCGAAAGGCCACCGACCGCAGTGCCAGTTTGCATTATCGAAGACACCATCCACAAGTTTTAAAGAACAGCATACCGGGAAGTCAATTCTTTCGGCTACGTAGATTCTGCACCCATCAGCATGATTTTCAAGAACAAGCCTGTTCTATGATGATTCATTTTACACACCAGGGTTATCCTGCAAAAATTGTACAATGTGATGCTAAGCGTGCTTTTAATGTGCATCGGGAAGGGGGGGGGGGGATTTTCTCCTGTGCTGGGCGAGAATCCACCTCGGATATTTCAGCCACCTCCTTCCTGGGGGCTTGCTTCGCCTTTATACCATAAATGTTACTTGTCTTTTCCAGAATACAAAATATCTCTGCCATCGTTGGGGCCCTCTCCCTTTGTCACTGTGGGGTCAGATTGCTTTATTAAAAGGTAGAGCAGCTTTTAAACTAGAAATGGGGGTGAAGGCCGACAGTCGCTCAAAAGCACAAGGTTTGGGATAAGGTATCTTTCAAAGATATCACCAAAACAGGGAAGACAGGGTATCCTGATAGTGATAAGTAGAAGATATTGCACTAAATGAAAAATTAGATATAATGGGCATCTCTGAGACCTGGTGGAAGGAGGATAACCAGTGGGACACTGTCATACCGGGGTACAAATTATAATTGTAGTGATAGGGTGGATCGAATTGGTGGAGGGGTAGCGTATATTAACGAGAGCCTTGAATCAAATAGATTGAAAATTCTGCAGGAAACAAAACACTTTTTGGAATCACTATGGATTGAAATTCCATGTGTAAAAGGGACAAGGATAGTGATAGGAGTGTATTACCGTCCGCCTGGCTAGGGTGAACAGACGGATGCAGAAATATTAAAGGAAATTAGGGACGCAAACAAACTGGGCGACACAATAATAATGGGTGATTTCAATTACCCTGATATTGACTGGGTAAATGTAACATTGGGGCACACTAGAGAGGTAAACTTCCTTGATGAAATCAAGGACAGCTTTATGGAGCAGCTGGTATAGGAGCCGAGAAGAGAAGGAAAAATTCTAGACCTAGTCCTTAGAGGAGCACATGATCTGATGCGGGAGGTAATGGTGCTGGGGCTGCTTGATAACAGTGAGCATAATATGATTGGATTTGATATTAGCTTTGAAGTATACATAGGAAATCAAATACTTTGGCGTTTAACTTTAAAAAAGGAGACTTTGATAAAATGAGAAGAACGGTGAAAAAGAAGAGGAGCGACTGCGAGGGTCAAAAATTTACATCAGGCATGGATGCTGTTCAAAAACACCATCCTGGAAGCCCAGGCCATATATATTCCGCATATTAAAAAAGGAGGACGGAAGACCAAACGACAGCCGGCATGGTTAAGAAGTGAGGTAAAGGAAGCTATTAGAGCTAAAAGAAAATCCTTCAGAAAATGGAAGAAGGAACCGACTGAAAATAATAAGAAACAGCATAAGGAATGTCAAGTCAAATGCAAAGCACTGATAAGGAAGGCAAAGAGGAACTTCGAAAAAAAGATTGCGTTGGAGGCAAAAACACATAGTAAAAAAATTTTACCTATAAAAGTAGGAAGCTGGCAAAAGAATCGGTTGGACCGCTAGATGACCGAGGAGTAAAAAGGGCGATCAGAGAAGACAAAGCCGTAGCGGAGAGATTACATGAATTCTTTGCTTCAGTCTTCACCGAGGAAGATTTGGGTGGGATACTGGTGCCAGAAATGGTATTCGAAGCTGACAAGTCTGAGAAACTTAATGCCTGATTATTCAACACCTCTTTAGAAATATTTTCTCAGAAATCAGCATTTCTTTTCCCCTGCACTCTGATCTGGTTGCTGAGTAACAGTGGAATGATGATAATTTATGTAAGGCAGAGAACAGGTTGATATTTTTTTGTTGATGTCATTCAGATTTTTGACTAATGAATATGTTTAGAAACTAACTTCTTCAAATGACTCCGTACCATAGGATTGTAAATGCTTTTCATGCTTGTTTGTTCTCTTTCAAGGTGAAGCAGAGTCAAGTAAAAGAAACTATGAGGCTCATCAAAACCAAGGAGAACTCCAGGATACCTCGGAAACGTATGTAAAATACTACTCCTCATAGCAATGAATCTTTCCCCATGCTCACTTTTGGTAGAAGGGGATGGAGAGTTCTCATGCATTGCCATGCTATGCCCCCATCTCCGCTGCACACTGGCCATGCTGAAACTGATCGAGCTCTCCTTTACACACTGCAGCAGATGGTACGGCTGCAAATAAAACAGTCACAACAAGGGCGATGGAGAAAAGGGGGGGGGCAGCAGATAAGGTAAAAAAAATACCGGGGGTGTGTCAAGATGGCGCTGTGAGCGGAGGTGTTAGAAGCGAGCTCCTGCCTACTAACTGCTGAAACTTGATTTAATTACCTCTTTTTGAGAAATGCCGCATACCAAGTGTAAGGGGACGATTCGGGGGGCTTCCCTTCACCCCGCGACGTCCACACCGGCAAGTGGAGGTTTGGAACGCTTCTTCCCCGCATTGTCCCGAAGAAGCGGAGTGGAGTCCTTAGCGGGAGGGACCGGTGAAGCGATCCCCCCGCAGGAAACAGAAATATCTCTCTCCCCGCCTTTCTCTACGACGCCTCCTTGCCCTGCAACTGCCTTGAGCGGGACGGGGTTTCTCTCGGAACCCGGAAAGGGTAACTCCGAGGAGCTCAGAGGGGAGTCCAACTCTGTAAGGATATCTGCAGCTGCAGGAGAGACGGAGGTGAGCCTGGGTAAGATCTGGCTGAAGTTATTGGAAATAGAAAAAACCCTGAGACAATCTTCGGATGAGGTAAAGACTCTGAGTTTGAATGTGCAGGAAGTGAAAAACTCCTTAGATATGGCAAAACAAGATTTTTCTTCTAAGATTGATGCCTTACAGAGAGAGACAAAGCAAACTGATGATTTTAAAATGGCTGTGATAAAAGATAATATGGAAATTAGAAGAAAATTGGAACAAGTAGAGAATTTTAATAGGAGATTAAATCTCCGAATATTGAATTTTCCTAGAATATTGGGAGAATCTCCAAAAGACATGTTCCAGAGATACTTAAAAGAAAACTTAAATTTTCCCCAAGAAGTATTCCCTCCTTTGAACAAGATTTATTATATACCAAGCACGATGAAAAAAGTTGGGACAGAGAATTCAATAGATTTACAAAATGTCACAGCCATTTTGGAGCAAACAACTGAAGAACCATCTGAAAGGGGGACGTTGATAATTTCCTTTGTATTTCAACAGGATTTAAATGCAGTAATGCGTCTTTACTTTAAATCAACTAACCGTGTGTTTGCTGGCCAAAAGATCTGGCTTTATCCGGATGTGACTAAGTTTACACAAGAAAAACGTAAAAAGTTTCTCTCTATGAGGTCAAAAGTTTTGGAACTGGGAGGTTCTTTCCTCCTGGCTTATCCCTGTAAATGTGTCATCAGGTTAAATCAAGTTAAATATATATATTATATGCCTGATCAGCTTCAGACCTTCCTAGACAATAAACAACGATAGAGTTGAGATATATATGGGACTGACGGAACCATATAATAATTTTCATTTATATATTATGATTGTGTTATCTTCACTAATTCCTACCCCCCTATTATTGAGGTCTAAGGAAGCCAAACTTTGTCTTTATTAGGACATTTTGCTTAATTATAATTTTCCTGTACTATTACTTAATGGCTGTATTACACTTTTGCAGTATGATAATTTCTGTAATAAGTATATAAAATTAATAAAAATTATGAAACATAAAAAAAAGGTAAAAAAATACCACTTGATTGAACATCCAGGACTCAACATGAGCCGTGTTTCGGCTCACAAGGGCCTTCCTCAGGAGTCACTCAAATTGGATGTCTGAATAAAGGGTAAATCCTTTTGAACTGTCTGTAAAAGAACCTCAAAAATCGCTTGGACAAGGTTGAATATCAACTAGCAGCATAGGTACTAATGTACCTATGCATTATTTTTTAGAATAACATGTAGTACACATAAGGGCTCATTTTCAAAGCACTTAGCCTTCCAAAGTTCCATAGAAACCTATGGAACTTTGGAAGGCTAAGTGCTTTGAAAATGAGCCCCTAATATGCACATAAGTGCCATTTATTCATATGGCGCATATATACCCTGGAGGAGGGACAGGGGAAATATGATACAGATGTTTAAATACTTAAAAGGTATTAATATAGAAACAAATATTTTCCAGAAAAGGGAAAATGGTAGAACTAGAGGATATGAATTGAGGTTGCGGGGTGGTAGATTTAGGAGCAACGTTAGCAAATTCATTTTCACAGAGAGGGTGATTGATGCCTGGAATGCCCTCCCGAGGGAGGTGGTGGAGAAAAAAAACTGGCGGAATTTAAAATAGCATGGGCTGAACACAGAGGATCTCTAATTAATTATCGGCTCTAATTAGCTCATTTAGTTAAATTGAATGCATAGAATGAGGAATAATGCAAACAGAAGAAACCAGTCTTCCCAAAACCAAATACAGAAAACAAAAAAAACAGCGAAGATGTCACGTCTGTGGCCGTGACCACCCTCAAACTTACCTTGCTCCTGGGGGTCAGCTTCCTAGCTGGCTCCTGTTTCTTCTGTCTGTCCTTTCTGAGCTAGCTCTGGCTCTCTGTGCTGGCTGCATCCAGCAGCATGACACTAATTGCCTCACTATACTGCACCTGTGGGTGTTGCCTGGGTTAGCTCTCTCTCTCTCTCTCTCTGTGTGCTGGCTGCTTCCAGCATGACTCTAATTGCTTCACTACACTACACCTGGGTGTGGGAAGCCTCTCTGTGTTTTCACTGTGCGTTCTGCCTGCTCTGTGGTTTGTGCCTGAACAGCCTCCGTAGTTACTTAGAGATTGCTGCAGCTGTGTCTCTGGTGTTGAAGGGCTTTATTAATCACTTAGAGACTGCAGCCTTTGCCTTTGCAGCGTATAAGGTCCCTGGTATGCTAGAGTGCTCTGTGCACTGCTACTTTGTCCAGTTCTGTGTGATTGTCTAGTGTTTGACTAGTTAGCTTGGGCACAAGCCTTGCTTGGTAGCCTGTGTACAGCTTACTAGTTCTTCTGTGGTTGCTCTGTGTGAGTTCCTAGTGTTTGCCTAGTTAGCTTGGGCACTGCTCTGCTTGTTAGCTTGTGTACAGCTTCTAGGTCTCCTGAGTTTAGCCTCTGGTTTTCCCCGGTGGGGTTTCCTTGGGTTCTGGAGCTTCAGCCCTAGTCTTATCCTTTGCCAGTTCTCCTTGTTACTGGAGCTCCAGCCCTAGTCTTGCTATTGGTTCTGACCCTTGCCTGTACCTATCTACTGCTCTGCTAGCCGCCTGTCCAGAGACTCCTGCTTTGAACCTGACCACGCCTGTCTCTGCCTATTGCCTGTACTCAGATCTTCTCTGCCAGCCACCTGTCTCGGACTATTGCCTGCCTGTCTCACGTTAGCCTAGGTTCCTGGGAGCACGGCTGGATCCTGACTCCGGTTGTTCCTGTTGCTGGTTCCAGTTCTGGTTTTCCTGTAAGCCCTACCGGCTGCTCGAACCTGAGGGCTGAACCCTCGGGGAAAGGCAGCTAAGCGTAGGTGAAGCTTACTCCAGTGTGTTCCAGTCCGGTGCGTTCCAGTCCCAAGTGTTCCAGTGCAGGATTCCAGTCCGGGGTTCCAGTCTAGCCTTGTCTCTTCTCTGCTCCGAAGGTGATCTTGCCTGCCACTGCCGCTCCTCGGCCGTGGTCCAAGGACTCACGTACCCAGGGTTCCCGGGGAAGAAGCCTGACAGAATGCCAAGGCCCTCGAGAACACGACAGAAGATGAACAAAAAATAAAATAGAAAGGACGACGCTTCAGTTAAAAAATCAAATAAAACAATTTAATTAAATACAATAAAACGTTCGTTGAGTAAGACTCAACACAGCTGTGTTTCGGTCTATCTGGCCTGCATCAGGAGTCTTTTTGTCATCCGAAAGGTCACTTTATTGATCTTTTCACTATATGATGTGATAAATTTTCTTCGCCTTGCTGTAGTTGTGCTATAGCAACTCTGAAAAGCACCTTCTTGTATTTCTCTTGTCTGGCGTCAAACTGTAAGTGTTAGTTTCTCAAATCCAGGCTAACACTTACGGTTAGACGCCAGACAAGAGAAATACAAGAAGGTGCTTTTCAGAGTCGCTATAGTACAACTACAGAAGGGCGAAGAAAATGTATCACGTCATATAGTGAAAAGATCAATAAAGTGACCGTTCGGATGACAAAAAGACTCCTGATACAGGCCAGATAGGCTGAAACACAGCTGTGTCGAGTCTTACTCACCAAACATTTTATTGTATTTCATTAAGTCCTATGGTACGGAGTAGAGGAGTGGTTAGGGTGGTGGACTTTGGTCCTGGGGAACTGAGGAACTGAGTTCGATTCCCACTTCAGGCACAGGCACTGGGCAAGTCACTTAACCCTCAATTGCCCCATGTAAGCCGCATTGAGCCTGCCATGAGTGGGAAAGCGCGGGGTACAAATGTAACAAAACAAAAATTGTTTTATTTGATTTTTTAACTGAATCGCCATCCTTTCTATGCATAGATTAGACACACACCCAAATTTGAACATGCAATTTTTAGCACTTTTTAAAGAATTAGGCTGTAACTGGTTTATATGGTAAATACATGAGATATGACCTCCTTTCACAGAGTCTTTGTTACTGAAAATCAAGAAGCCATCTTTGGACACTGTGTAGTATGGTGAAAATAGAATGCATCTTGGGATCAGGATTCTCTAGTGGTGTGGAATAAAGCTTTTAAACCCAAGAGGATCCAACCCTGTTGTTCATAGAAAAATCTCAACTTGGGCAGTGTTGTTTCCAAAACAAAAAGTTTGTGGAACAATATCAAAGTTAAAAAACAAATACTTGCACCTCACTCCGAGTGCTTCAGTTGTGGAGTGTAAGATATTTTATGTAAATGAATTGGCTTGCAGAATTGGTGTCTCTGAACCATGGGCTGCACTGTAAGTTGGAAGAAGTTGTAGAAACCTCTCGAGAGCAGTCTAGCACCTTTCTTATGGACTGTTTTCCCTTCATTCTACTTTTTTGAGGTGTAACCAGAATTGCACACAATACTCAAAGCGGGTCTTATCATGGAGCAAATATAGAGTCATTGTGGTATTCCTTTACAAAACATTCCGCACACTGAGCAGAAAATTTCAACATACTGTCCACAAAGACTTGCAGATCCTTTTCTTGATTGCTGACTCCTAACGTGGAACCCGGCATCATGTAACTATAATTTGGGTTGTTATTCCCTATATGCATCGCTTGGTATTTGTCCACATTAAATTTCATTTGCCATTTGAATACCCAGTCTCAAAGGATCCTTCTGCAATTTCTTACAGTCTTTGTGTTATTTAACAACATTTCACTCATTGTTCCTATTTTTAGATAATGTGTAAATATGTTTAAAATAACAGTACAAATCCCTGGGGTATTCCGCTATTCACCTTTCTCCGTTACTTACTCCATTACTTCCCACTTCCCTCCCCCCCCCCGCCCCCAAAGAACAAATAAATTCTAATAAATAAATAGACACTAGTCAAGTCCTGTTCCCTTATATTCTGTGCTGATATTCTTATCAGAGTTTAGCAGATTTTGTATTTATAGAATATAGCAAATCATTGTTTGACTGTACTTTTACATCTGATAATGAATACATTTCTTTATAGAATATTAATATAGCCAGCTATCAACATACCTAACATTTAGGCGTGATCGTGTAGGGTTAGATTCTATAGGCGTGCTTAAAGTTAGTTTAAGAATAGCTCTTACGTGATGCAATTGTACATACCTGCATTAAGCACATATCTCCGTTATTCTATAACAATGCACATTAATTTTAGGAATACCCCATTTCTGTGCCACCTTTTTCAGATCACGAATAAAATTTAGGCACAGTTCAATTAAATTTAATTAGTGCCAATAATTGCTTGTTAAGCCAATTGGTGCTAATTAGCTTATTTAATTAAATTGTGTGTGCAGTTTTTGGTGACATTTTATAGAATTAAGGGGTTAATGTCAGCCATAGAGTTGACGTAAGTGTGAACGCCTCAGTGCGGCAGTTAACTGTGTAACTTAAAGTATTCTGTAACCTTATGCATGTGAAGTGCTCCTCCCTGATAACATCCCTTTACAAATACCAGTATTTTTAGAATAGCACATAGGAGACATGTTGGCATTTATTGGAATAGGTGGGCACATACATATCTAAACGTTCACGCCTAGTCTATAGAAATTGTCCCCAAAGTGAGAAAATTTAAGAGAACTGAAGCAACGGAAATGTGTTTAACAGGACAGGGCAAACCTGTCACTTCAGTTTGCACACTTTTTCCTGTTAATGGTGCAGCTATAACCAAAGGGTCACTGTGTATGAAGCACACAGTTGGGAAAAGCCATTGATACTTCTAGCCCAAGATGACAGTAATTATCGAGGTCATGTCCCCTGGTATTCCTGCGTACTATCAGCATTAAATCAACATTGCATCTAAAGTACTTCTTCATTTTATAGAAAACATAATTTACATTTTTTTCGTTTTGCTTGCTTTAAGTGTCAACGCTGAAAATCCCAACTGCTCTACTGAGCTGCCTGAAGGATACTTGCAGAGAGTGGAGCACGGAAAGGAAACTGCAGGGAAAAGACACAAGAGAAAATCGGATGCAAGAAATCCCTTGGAAAGATATCACATGAAGTACCTGTGTGTCACCGATCTGTGTGCACAGGGCTGGTGCGAGCAGCAGATGGTTTACAGCATAGAGTTGCCAGGCTTCCTTCAACCTGAAAGAGTAGCATTAATGGACAGAGGAGCTAGTATACATTTAGCTAGAGGTAATGTTGACATGGGATGTTATTATGCAAAGATTTCCACCTCGATACTGTTAAATACTGTTGTGCCTTTGCACCTGTTTCCAAGAACCCTCTCCTTGGCACCCTTTCAAGAGTGGATTTGTTCAGTTCTAGGTTTTCAGGGTATCCCTAATGAATATGTATGGAAAAGATTTGTATGCCTACTGCATCCATTGTGTACAGATCTTTCATGTGTATTTATTAGGGCTATCCTGAAAACCTGGTCTGCTCTTGCAGCCCTTTAGGATTGAACTTGGACAAGCCTGGACTAGGCTGATCAGTCCTCCTTTTGGGTTATTACATTGCATGGAGTTATAGTTCTAATCATTTTATCGATTTCCCTTACACAATCAGAGCTGTAACTGTATGCAGTGGGACAGAATAAGTTCAATTTATTTTGATGTAACGCACCTTCCGAGCAGTTTACACTAGCACAATTCCAATTGACTAGAAGGAAAGGAACTACAATGAACGTAGGACGGAGAAAGAAGGGACGGAAGACAAAACCATATCCTGCATGCTCAGTCCAAAATGTCTGCACCACTCAGGTCATAGTGGTACCACAGGAAACTAGGCAGACTCTAACTCACATACATCCCAAAACAAAAAGGTTTTCAGCCCAGACTTAAAATTGTCAACTCCACTTTAAAGACATCCAGGATGGCTCCATATTATCAGGTACAGAGTCAGTACTCGTGTTGCTCCATTGCATCAGTGGACTTGTAATTCTGCTTTTCTTAAGAGAAACTGGAACTGTACAGCCACAGGTGAAGTGAGGTAGAAATGAAGACTGGCTCATCCTGACCTGGTGATCATAGGAGGCTTTGGAAGTTTGGGGTCATTTATTAGACCAACAGAACTTATATATGGTTTTGCTTTTGGAACCTTCTCACTGCCAATGTGGCATGCAAAAAATATTTGACGGTATGTCAGTAAAACGTCCTGTGCTGTTCATTGTTATAAAGTGGTTTTCATCTTATACTCCTAAAAATAGAGAAGACATCATAAGGGCCACTTGTCCCAGCCAATCTGTGAGCATATATGAACAACTTGATAGACCTTCCTATCAGAAACAGATCAATGTCATCACGAACATATCTCAATTTACACCTTCCCAACTGCAAAGGTATCAAATACAAAACCTACTATGCATCAAGTTTCTCCTTTTTGGGTAGTCAACTTTGGAATGCTCTACCAAGCCCCATCCGAGCAATTAACAACTATTTACCATTCAGGAAAATGTTAAAGTCCCATTGTTTCAAGCACGCTTACCCTAATGGACCAACTTAATTCTACCAGCCCACCAACAATACTCCTGCTCTGACGATGACACTGACACTAATTATACCTTTCACCTCATTTTCAAATCCCCTTGTACTCAATCTCCAATCTTTTCCTTTCCATCCTTTTTACCATATCCCTCCCAGTCTCCTTCCATTTTACCTTTTTTATCCTATCCTTGTCTAACTTCCCTATTATAATTCATATATTCTTGGGCATTGTTGCCACTGTGCTTATCACAGTTTATAATATTCCTCTTACACGTTCTTTGTAATGATTCTTTACTATGTAAGCCGTATTGAGCCTGCTGTATGTGGGAAAGCGCGAGGTACAAATGTATTAAATAAATAAGTGTAGCGTGAAGCCGCTCTCAGTAGAGAACTGAATGCTTAGGGGTCCTTTTAGAAAGCTGCAGTAGGAGGTGGCCTTAGTGCGCCCTTTCACTGGTTTTTCCCCCTCACACTAAGGCTGTTTTTTGCAGCTGGAAAATGGCTGACTCTTCCATTTTCCCCAATTAACGGCCATGCGTAACATTGCCATTAGCGTGTGGCCATTACCAAATATTAGCACATGAGTCCTTACCGCCACCTATTTTGTAGGCTGTAAGAGCACTAATCAGCATGTGTCAACGTAGATGCGCTGACTAGCGTAGAAACGTCCACTCTCTGCTCTAGACACTCCCCCTCCCAGAAAAATTAAAATATTTTTAGCATGTAGTTTGCACGTGCATGTTCAGAATTTACAGGCAGCCCTTTTACACTGCATTAATCGATCTCTAGTGGTTACCGCAGCTTAGTAAAAGGGAGCCCTAAGTGAGAAAGCATAAGCCACGTTATCGATGTATCATTCCTGTGCATTTGTTTTTCAGAACTGGAAGTCCACGACATTGTGTCCGTGTGCACAAAGACGAGAGAAGATTCTTGGGCTGTAAAGTTCCTCAATCTTCTAACCACGATTTCAGTTTTGCAAGCAGGTTAGTAATGAAGGAAATCCAGTTTGCCAGTTTTTGTCATGTACAGTGTATTATCATGCATAAGAAATAGTTTTGTGGGGGAGGAAGCTTATTCTAAGCAAGAAAAGACAGCACTCTCTACAGAAGATCAACACCGTGGACTTGACCACATTTAGGAAATGTGTTTAACTGTTAACATGGCAGCTTGATACTCAGGGTTATGTTTGTTAAAGTACAGGAAATAGCATGGATTTTAGCCCACGCTAATGGCCATACCATTACATAGCTTCCCACTATTCCAGAACCTGTGGATAGTTGTGTCCGTCAACCAGCAGGTGGAGACAGAGAACTGAAAATGGAATTGAAACATCTCTCTCTTGGTATCCAGTCCAACTCCTCTGTATTTTCTATCTTTAGCAGGTGGATGGACACACTTTTCAGCCTCTGGTTCTGAGTGATTTGCTCCCCAGTTGAGTTTTGCAGGTGTCCTGACTCTGCAGAGTCGTATCTGGAGATCTTGGGATCCCTGTCTCTGGTGCCCTGCGAATTTACTTCTTCCCTCCCTTCACCTCTCCCCTGTTTCCTGTGGAGCTCTCTTTTTCCAGCATAACGACCTTTAAAAAAAAAAAAGAGGAGAAGGAAAGAGATTTACTTGAAAGCTGAAATTCTATCAGGGTCTTCCTAGTTCTGAAAAACAGACTGCAGCTGGTTCAAAATACTTCCGTTAAACTTCTTCATCATAGTAGGCTTGAGCAGGCTTACTCATCTTTTAGGAGGGGTTGACAGACCTTGTGATGCTTGTCCTGTACCCCCTAGGAAACCTCCCTGCATCCTTTAATCTTAGACACATCTGCATTTGTTAAGTGGTGTGCCAGGAGGGCGGCCTTATGGACTTTCTGACTTTGCCACCTAGTACTGTAAAGTATGTTCCACAGCGTTAAGGCGATTCATCCTTTCCACCACATATGGGTGTTACTGCATTTTTCTGCACTCTGGGAGTATTTTAAGTTGGCTGCTCTCAATTACGTAATTCTTGTTCTCTTGGAAATGTAGGTTAGACTGACATCCGGTTCAGAGAGGAGGTCTGCAGTCATACTGTACTGTTGAGAACACCTTTGGATTAATACGTTTTTTGAATGCTGGGGCTTAAAAAATTATCTATGGCATTCTGACTTTATCCAGATAGTTATTTAGTTAGTGGCTTTATATTGGCACTATGCAAATAATTCTGGGGACCACCCTCATGCTATATGTAATCATTTTCAGCAGTATTATCTGGATAATGCTGTTGAAAATCAATGACTAGCCTTATCTTTTCCTACAGCAATAACACTGTACAGATTTTTTTTAATACATAAAAACTGTCAATGTGAATAAGAAATAAGTAAAAAAAAACCTAAAGAACCCATCATGCAGCACAAAGAAGTCATTTTGCATAATTAGCACCACAATTCTGTATAACAAGAAAACGTACTCTGACTACTGTATTCTGCTTTCAATTGTAGGTGGTCCCGTGCGAGAATGTCCAGTGTTTGGAGAAATCGATGGTATTTTCCTGGTTGGAGTCATTGATGAATTACATTATACTCCCAAGGGAGAGCTAGAACTGAGCGAATTAAAGACTCGAGGCCGACCATCTCTACCTACCAATGCTCAGAAGAGAAACCACCATTTACAGGTGTGACCAATAAGCATGGCACCATATTCTCTATCCAGTCAGCCTTACGATTCTTCATTTCCCTCAAAGATCTTCTGTGCTTGTCCCATGCTCTTTTCAATTACGATAGTGTCCTCTCCCCTGGAAAGCTGTTCCAGATATCCACCACCCTTATTTCCTTAAACCACTCTGGGGTCGATATTCAGAGCAATTTTAACCAAGCAGGTGCGGCTCCTAGCCAGTTAAATCGCTGAATATCAGTACTAACCGCTAAAGACGTAGTTTGTGAGCAGTCCAGGGGCAGAAGCAGCACTTATTGAGCACTTAACCGCCTAAGGGCTTCTTTTAAAATTTGCCCTTTCCTTTCTGAGCACACTACCAGAACCCTCATCCACACTTATCACCTCTCGCTTAGACTATTGCAGCTTGCTTCTCACAGGTCTCCCACTTAGCCATCTCTCTCCTCTTCAATCTGTTCAAAATTCTGCTGCACGACTAATATTCCGCCAATGTCGTTATGCTCATATTAGCCCTCTCCTCAAGTCACTTCACTGGCTTCCTATCCGTTTCCACATACTACTACTACTTAACATTTCTAAAGCGCTACTAGGGTTACGCAGCGCTGTACAATTTCACAAAGAAGGACAGTCCCTGCTCAAAGCAGCTTACAATCTAAAGGATAAAATGTGCAGTCAATCAATTTGGGGCAGTCTAGATTTCTTGAATAGGGGTTATCAATAGAAATCAAACAAAATAAAACATGGAAAAGAAAATAAGATGATACCTTTTTTATTGGACATAACTTAATATGCTTTCGAAGGTTGCCCTTCGTCAGATCGGAAATAAGCAAATGTGCTAGCTGACAGTGTATATAAGTGAAAACATTCAAGCATTACTATGACAGTAAAATAGATACTATTGGAGATTCTACATAGAATGTTGCTATTCCACTAGCAACATTCCTGCGCAGGCTTCTGTTTCTGTGAGTCTGACGTGCTCACAGAAGCAGAAGCCTGCGCGGCCACATTGGTGATCTACAAGGGCCGACTTCTACATGGAATGTTGCTAGTGGAATAGCAACATTCCATGTAGAATCTATAGAAATCAAACAAAATAAAACATGGAAAAGAAAATAAGATGATACCTTTTTTATTGGACATAACTTAATACATTTCTTGATTAGCTTTCGAAGGTTGCCCTTCTTCGTCAGATCAGAAATAAGCAAATGTGCTAGCTGACAGTGTATATAAGTGAAAACATTCAAGCATTACTATGACAGTCTGACAGGGTGGGAGGATGGGGGTGGGTCGGAGGTATGCATGGGGACATCAAAGCATATAATTGATATTTTAACAGGATGGGTGTGGATAGGTGAGGGGTGGGGTGATCAACAGAGAAATACAGCTTTATGGTTTATAATGAGCTAGGAACCCCAGATCCTTGTTAAGTCCTTTCTGTTGGGTGTTAAAATATTCAATCATTCTGACTTCAAAGGTCTTACGTTCTTGTATGGTTTTAAAGTTACCTTTCAGTATTCTCACTGTGAAATCACTGGTACAGTGTCCTGGTTCTGTGAAGTGCTGTCCCACCGGGGTGGGGGCCCTACTGGCTGTATTGTTCATGTGATGTCTATGTAAATTGAATAGGGGTATAATGGTTAGGTGCCGAAAGCGACATTGAAGAGGTGGGCTTTGAGTAAGGATTTGAAGATGGGCAGGGAGGGGGCTTGGCGTATGGGCTTAGGAAGTTCAAACTCTTATTGACCTATAAGTGCATTCACTCTGCAGCTCCTCAGTACCTCTCCACTCTCATCTCTCCCTACATTCCTCCCCAGGAACTCCATTCACTGGGTAAATCTCTCTTACCTGCACCCTTCTCCTCCACCGCTAACTCCAGACTCCGTTCCTTTTATCTTGCTGCACCATATGCCTGGAATAGACTTCCTGAGCCAGTACATCAAGCTCCATCTCTGGCCGTCTTCAAATCTAAGCTAAAAGCCCACCTTTTTGATGCTGCTTTTAACTCCTAACCCTTATTCACTTGTTCAGAACCCTTATTTTATCATCCTCACTTTAATATTCCCTTATCTCTTGTTTGTTCTGTCTGTCTGTCCAAATTAGATTGTAAGCTCTGTCGAGCAGGGACTGTCTCTTCATGTTCAAGTGTACAGCGCTGCGTACGTCTAGTAGTGCTATAGAAATGATAAGGAGTAGTAATTTTACAAAGCCGCGCTACCGATTCTCAGTGCAGCAAATGAGAGAAAGCCCATTCAGTTCCTATGGGCTTCCTCTCATTTGCCGCACGGAAATCATTAGCACGGCTTTGTAAAAGAAGCCCTAAGTTATGTAGACAAAATCAGGCTTCATAAAACTCAGTCCTATCTTTATCCGCTTTCACTTAGGCAGATAAGTGCTGATTCCTTGTCATCAAGCAGATGAAGCCATTACGTATGGGTTGTGTCCATCAACCAGCAGGGGGAGATAGAGAGCACTCAACTTTTCACAGTGCCTCATGGCCAGCCAGCTCCACTGCTTCTTCAGTATTCTCTATCTCCCCAAGCAGGGTGGCTGCAGCTTCTTCGAGCTCCATCAAAAATCTGCCTGGGGGTGGCTCCTGGCTTGCCAGTTGTTAGCCGGGGTGTTAGAGGCTATAGCAGCTTCACTTTGAAGGCACATAGGTCAGCCCTTTCCCTGCCTTACCCATGCCCCCGTGGATGTGGACATATTAGCTTGCTTTTCCCTGTCCTTTCCCACTCAGTGGATGCAGGCACATTGGTTCGCCTTTCCCTGCCTTTCCTACTCATCTGAGCCTCCGGAGTTCTTATTACCTCTGCTTTCCTCACAGCGTTAAAAAAAAAAATTGAACAGAGGTTTTCCTTTGATTCTTCTATGGGAAGCTGTGATACTCGGTCCGGTGAGGTAAGAGTATTTTCTAACTCCTCCGGGGTGGGCCCACGATCGGGGCGTTTTTGGCACGAAACCACCATTTTGAATTTTCACGCCGTTTTTGGCGATGGCTGCAGAAAATGTAAAGCGCTGTTCCCGGTGTGGCAAGCGCAAATCAGCAGCGGGGCTCTGTAAATCGTGCTGTACAGGTGTAAGAGCCGGCCCTAGCATGGCGAGCGATGATTCTTCCCGCTCAGAGCTGGCAGCGGATGCCATTTTGAATTCTCCGCATGGCGTGGCCTCCATAGAGACAGAGAGCCCTGAACCCGGGGAGGGGGGACCTCGAATTGAGGCTATTCAGGGAGTGGCTAGCCCCGGACAGGATCTGGGTGCCCAGGGCGAGTTTTTCTCCCTTAATTTTGTGTTATTATTGCATAAAGCATACATGCTGAAAAGAGCTCTCCCTCAAGGGTTGTCTGAGGCCCCTTCTATTGTCCCCCTCGGTGGATTCTGGCCTGGGACTGCCTGCTGAGGCTATTTTCCCTGATAATTGGCATAAAGAAAAGCATAGAAGGGCTAATTCCCCTTCAGATTGTGGTGCACCTCCTTCCCCCCCCCTCCCCCCCCCCCCCCCCCCCCATGGTCGGGCTGTGAGGATTCGGAGAGTTCTGGCAGGCCTTCGTGGTCTGAGGAGCCAGAGTCAGGTGCAGAATTACCACAGGATCTGGGTGATCCCTCCGCGGTGAGGATTTTCCACCGTGATGAGCTGCCAGCGCTTATTTCAGATGCCCTACAGGTCCTTTCTATTGAAGAGCCTGACAGTGGCACGGCCTCCTCTGTGAATCCTAGGATGGCTAGTACCAAAAAGCCTGCTCGAGCCTTTCCTTTGCATGACTCCATCCAAGAGCTTATTTCCGCTCAGTGGGCTAACCCCGAGGGACCTTTGAAAGTTTCCAGGGCTATGGGGCAATTATACCCTCTGCGTGAGGAGCATTTGGCTCGCTTTGCAATGCCTAAAGTAGATGCCCTAGTCACTGCGGTGACAAAGGGAACTACCCTCCCTGTGGAAGGAGGAGTTGCCCTGAAGGATATACAAGACCGTAGGCTGGCAGCAGCACTTAAACGGTCCTTTGAAATTGCAGGTCTTACTGTTCGGGCGTCTGCATGCAGTTGTTATGCTGCTAGAGCCTGCCTGGCGTGGTTGCAACAGGCAGTGGAACAGCCCGGAGATGGAGCGGAGCCCTTCTCGGATGTGGCTCCGCGGCTGGAGTCGGCCTTGTCCTTTTTGGCTGATGCCCTTTATGATATTGTCAGAGCTTCGGCTAAACAAATGGCAGTAGCAGTGGCGGCTCGCCGTCTTATTTGGCTACGACATTGGGCAGCGGACATGGCCTCTAAGCAAAGGTTGGTGAAGTTGCCCTTTCAAGGCCTTCTCCTATTTGGTGAGGAGTTGGAAAAAAATTGTTAAAGGCCTGGGAGATCCTAAACCCCAGCGCTTGCCCGAAGATAGGCCGAGGCCTTCCTTCAAGAGCCAGGCGGTCCACTCCTCTTATAGACCTCGCTTCCGTGAAGCTAGAAGGTACCGGCCAGGGCGTTCTGCTGGGTTCACTTCTCGTGCCCGTTTTTCAGCAGAGGAACTCCTTTCGCTTGGACAAGCGTTCCGCAGCCTCTGGCTCTAGGCCTGGAGTTCAGGGGCGACCCTCTCAATGATGGTGCGCCGGCCCCCTCTTCGCTTCCTGTCATCGGAGGACGTCTTTCCCTCTTTGCTGAGGAGTGGGCCAATATTTCCTCAGATCAGTGGGTTCTGGACCTGATCAGAGATGGCTACAGAATAGAATTCAATGCCCCAGTAAGAGACGTGTTTGTGGAGTCCCGATGCGGTTCTGCCGCCAAACGGGCGGCGGTAGAGGAGACTTTGCAAGGTCTGATTCAGTTAGGGGCCGTGTCCCCGGTACCTCCCGCCGAACACGGCTACGGCCGATACTCCATCTACTTTGTGGTGCCGCGAAAAGGTGGGTCTTTTCGCCCTATTCTGGACTTAAAAGAATTAAACAAGTCCCTGAGAGTGCGACATTTCCACATGGAAACCCTGCGCTCCGTCATTGCTGCGGTACAGCCAGGAGAGTTTCTCATGTCTCTAGACCTGAAAGAAGCTTACTTGCACATACCAATTTGGCCCCCGCACTAGAAGTTTCTGAGGTTTGCGGTGTTGGGAAAACATTTCCAGTTCCGTGCCATTTAGAAGGTAATGGTGGTAGTAGCTGCTTTGCTCAGGCGAGAAGGTATCAGGGTTCACCCGTACCTAGACGACTGGCTCATCAGAGCAGACTCTGTAACAGAGAGCTATCAAGCTACAGCCAGAGTGGTCTCAGTACTTCAATCTCTAGGCTGGGTCGTCAATATGCCAAAAGTCACCTGACCCCCTTGCAATCTCTAGAATATTTGGGGGCCAGGTTCGACACAGACTCGGGCTATGTATACCTACCCGAGCTAAGGCGGTGCAAGCTTCAGAATCAGGCCCGTCTGCTCCTGAGGATGCCCCGCCCGCGAGCTTGGGACATTGTCCAGCTGCTGGGATCGATGACAGCCACATTGGAAGTGGTGCCCTGGGCGAGAGCGCACCTGAGACTTCTACAGTATTCCCTACTTCAAAGATGGTCTCCAGTTTCTCAGGATTATCAATGCAGACTTTCTTGGCTCCCTGCGGCCCGACTCAGCATGGAGTGGTGGCTCTCAGACAGCATGCTGCGGCGGCGAGGAATGCCGCTGGCGCTCCCCGATTGGTGTCTAGTAGTGACAGATGCCAGCCTGAAGGGCTGGGGCGCACATTGCAAGGGGAAGCATGCCCAGGGTCTATGGACACCCGAGGAATCGGAGTGGTCCATCAACTGCCTGGAGTTGAAAGCGGTATTTCAAGCACTTCTGGCCTTTCAAGTGACCCTGGAAGGATTGGCTGTCAGAGTGATGTCGGACAACACGACAGCAGTGGCCTACATAAATCAACAAGGTGGCACTCAGTGCAGAGCACTGGCCGCGCAGGCCGAACAGATTTGCCACTGGGCCGAGCTGCATCTTCAGTTTCTGTCGGCAGCTCACATTACAGGTCAGAGCAACGTGCAAGCCGATTATCTAAGCAGGCATCAGATCAATCCAGCAGAATGGGAACTAGCAGACGAAGTATTCCTGCAGATATGTGCCAAATGGGGCAAGCCCGTGATGGATCTTATGGCGACAAGTTCAAATGCCAAAGTCCCGTGCTTCTTCAGCAGACGGCGAGATCCTCGCTCGGCAGGGTTGGATGCCTTGACTCAACCCTGGACTCCGGGCCTACTATATGTGTTCCCTCCGTGGCCCTTGATAGGGCGCGTGCTCCTGCGGATTCGGCTGCACCCAGGAGAAGTGGTCCTCATCGCCCCGGATTGGCCTAGGAGGCCTTGGTATGCGGACCTCCGACAGATGCTAGTGGAGGCTCCCCTTCCTTTACCCCTGGTACCGAACCTGTTGTCACAGGGCCCGGTAGCCATGGAGGACGCCTGCTTCTTTGGTCTTATGGCATGGCGATTGAGAGGGCGCAATTGAGGGACAAAGGCTATTCAAACACAGTCATTTCCACTCTCCTGCAGGCCCGCAAGTGTTCCACTTCCATGGCTTATGCCAGGATTTGGCGCCAGTTTGAGTCTTGGTGTGCTTCAAAAGCGATCACACCCATGTGGGCTCCTGTCTCGCCGATTCTGGACTTTTTGCAGGATGGTGTACAAATAGGCTTGGCCTATAATTCCCTGCGGGTGCATGTGGCAGCGTTGGCCTCCCTTCATCGTAAGGTTGAAGGCGGGTCTTTAGCTGCTCATCCAGATGTGGCACGGTTTCTTAGTGGGGTGCTTCGGCTCCGGCCTTCCGTGCGAGCACCCTGTCCAGCTTGGAACCTGGGGCTAGTTTTGAAGGCCCTGCAGGTTTCTCCTTTTGAGCAGCTTCGGCGAGCATCGGAGAAAGATTTGACACTAAAGGCCGTTTTTCTTGTGGACATTACTTCGGCGAGACGGGTGTCAGAGCTCCAGGCGCTGTCCTGTAGAGACCCATTTCTGCAATTTTCAGAGTTCGGGGTCACGGTTCGGACCGTGCCTTCCTTCATGCCTAAGGTGGTTTCAGCGTTTCACCTAAACCAGCCTATTTTCTTGCCCTCCTTTGATAAGGAGGAGTTTCCAGAATCTTTTGGGCAGTTGCACCTGTTGGATGTGCGCAGGACTCTGCTGCAGTATCTGCGAGTTACTATCTCTTTCAGGATCTATGATCATCTGTTTGTTTTGCTTTCAGGTCCTCGCAGAGGGTCTCCAGCGTCTAAAGCCACTATTGCCCGCTGGCTCAAAGAAACTATCTTTTCAGCTTATCTGCTTGCAGGCCAGTCTCCGCCTGTAGCCTTTAAGGCGCATTCTACCAGAGCGATTTCTTCCTCTTGGGCTGAAACTGGAGCACTCTCTCGTCAAGAGATATGCAGTGCAGCAACATAGGCTTCTAAGCTCTCTTTTGCCCGACATTACAGGCTGGATATGGCTGCTAGGAGGGATGCGCATTTTGGAGCACAAGTGCTAGCGCGTGGTGTGACCTGTTCCCACCCTATATAGGGATTGCTTTGTTACATCCCATACGTAACTGGCTTCATCTGCTTGATGAAAAGGAAGGGAAAATTAGGTTCTTACCTTGGTAATTTTCTTTCCTTTAGTCATAGCAGATGAAGCCATGAGCCCTCCCTGTATGATTGTCTGTATGCTGTGAATCTGTTTCAGGTTCTGTTCTTGTTTCCTGAAGTTCCTTCCTTAGGAGAAAGTTGGAAAACGGTCTTCAGGATTCATGTTCACTTATAAGAGGATGAGTCCATTCCCTCCAGTTTATGTTTTGGAAGATGAGTTTATTCCCTCCAGGAGGTTGCGTGTATCCCCTCCAGTTATACAATAAGGAGGATGAGTTTATTCCCTCCAGGAGGATGTGTTCATTCCCTCCTTTTGAGTTCATGCCCTTGTTAAGGGGCCATTGTTCGCTGTGAGGAAAGTTCATGTTATTCCCATTGCGGTTTGCCATACTGCTTTGGAAGCTTCAAATACTGAAGAGGCAGTGGAGCTGGCTGGCCATGAGGCACTGTGAAAAGTTGAGTGCTCTCTATCTCCCCCTGCTGGTTGATGGACACAACCCATATGTAATGGCTTCATCTGCTATGACTAAAGGAAAGAAAATTACCAAGGTAAGAACCTAATTTTCCCATATTGCACTTAGCTGGATAAAGGATAGCCGGCCGCCCTAGCCTGGAAATTCAGTACCGGTGCCAGGACATGGGCTGGCATTGAAAATCAGGGCGTAACGTCGGTGGTGGCCAAAAACCCACTGACCGTGGCCGGCTGAATGTCTGCAACGTTTCGTCTTCATCTTTGAAAAATCGATGTGCAGATGTATGGTCTGTGTCGGCTCTCCCTTTTGCTTGAAACTTGACTGAAAAGGAGATGGAAGCATGTAGGAAGATTTTGATTTAATAGACACTGCTGTACAGCAGAGTCATTGTTGGTTGCTATTATGAACCTGGTGTACAGTTATTTGCATAAAAATAAGCTGGCACTGCTGATTTCACTACATTTTTTTCTTCAGATTTTTTGAGACATTGCCCTCCTAGTTACCAGATGTTCCCAACTGGACATTTCTGGCTAAGTATTAGATCATATTACTTATTTTTTAAAGGGCTGGAAATTTTGGGTAGTATTTGAGGGTTAATGGTCTATGATTAAATCATAGAAACATGACGGCAGATAAAGGCCATATGACCCATCCAGTCTGCCCATCCTCTGTAACCCCTAATTCTTCCTGTTCCTAAGCGATCCCACATGCTTATCCCATGAACAGTCCTCGACTCCACCACCTCCACCGGGAGGCCATTCCACGCCTCCACCACCCTTTCTGTGAAATAATACTTCCTTAGGTTACTCCTAAGCCTATTCCCTCTTAACTTTGTCATATGCCCCCTCATTCCAGAGCTCTCCTTCATTTGAAAAAGGTTCTCTTCCTGTACATAAAGGCCCTTGAGATATTTAAACTTTTCTATCATGTCTGCTCTCTCCCTCCTCTCTTCCAGCGTATACATGTTGAGGTTCATAAGCCTGTCCCTATAATTTTTACATTCAAGACCGCTTACTAATTTTGTAGCCGCCCTCTGGACCGACTCCATCCTGTTTATGTCTTTCCGTAGGTGCGGTCTCCAGAACTGCACGCAGTAATCCAAATGGGGCCTCACCAGAGACTTATACAACGGCATTATCACCTCCTTTTTCCTGCTGGTCATGCCTCTCTTTATGCACCCAAGCATCCTTTGGCTGTTGCTTTTTCTACCTGTTTGAAAGCTTTAAGGTCGTCAGACACAATCACCCCCAAGTCCCGCTCTTCCTTCGCACACTGAAGCACTTCACCCCCTATACTGTACCGTTCCCTCGGATTTTTGCGACCCAAGTGCATGACCCTGCATTTTTTGGGAATAAACCTTAGTTGCCAAATATCGGTCCATTCCTCTAGCTTCGCTAGGTCCTTCCTCATGTCATTCCCACCCTCCAGGGCGTCCACCCTGTTGCAGAGTTTAGTATCATCCGCAAAGAGGCAAACCTTACCAGACAGCCCTTCCGCAATATCGCTCACAAAGACGTTAAAAAGAAAGAGCCGTTTGAAATCACTAAAGTTGGGTGTATCACAAGATTCACCACTGTCACCCTTGCTGTTTAGTATCTTTTGCAGCCAGTTGGAGATACTGTTTATGCTTTTGGCATTCCGATTGTTTGAATATACGGATCTTGGGTGAAGATTACAGTGGGTCAATTAAATGTCTAAACAGCTATTTGTCATAGACTAGATGAATTCCAGTGGAATGGATCTTAATGTGCATAAAATGGAATGGCTTTGCTTTGAATCATTGGATCGGACTGAGGTTAGGTGAAAATCATTAATTGACAATTAGATTATTCCACTAAGAGTGTCTCTTGAAACTTTAATATTGCGGTTGGGTTAGGATGGAATTGAGCATGAATAGATGAGTGTAGTTAACAATGCGTTTGGTAAAAAAAAAAAAAGACTTAAGCTCTTTATGCAGGCTGTGGTGATCAGAGTTTTGGCAAACAAAAAAGAATATTTGAAGGATCTTGTTCCAAAATCTTTAATGCAGTGTATGGCCGTGTTTCGGCGCTGGTGCCTGCATCAGGAGTGACACTAGGCGACTGGAGATATTTGACTGCATTAAAAGTTTTGGAACAAGATTCTTCAAATCCTCTTTTTGTTTTGCCTCGCTCTCATGGGATTACTGTTGCATATTTGTGGGGTTTTGAATTCCTCCTGGTGATGGCTGATGGCTTCTCTTCCTCCTTTGCAGAGAAGAGCAGTTCTGTTACATAAGTACACAAGTATTGCCATACTGGGAAAGACCAAAGGTCCATCGAGCCCAGCATCCTGTTTCCAGCAGTGGCCAATCCAGGTCACAAATACCTGGCAAGATCCCAAAAAAGTACAAAACATTTTATACTGCTTATCCCAGAAATAGTGCATTTTCCCCAAGTCCATTTAATAATGGTCTATGGACTTTTCCTTTAGAATACTGTCCAAACCTTTTTTAAACTCCCCTAAGCTAACCGCCTTTATCACATTCTCTGGCAACGAATTCCAGAGTTTAATTATACATTGAGTGAAGAAAGATTTTCTCCGATTCGTTTTAAATTTACTACATTGTAGCTTCATTGCATGCCCCCTAGTCCTAGTATTTTTGAAAAGCGTAAACAGACGCTTCACATCTACCCTTTCAACTTCACTCATCATTTTATAGACCTCTATCATATCTCCCCTCAGCCGCCTTTTCTCCAAGCTGAAGAGCCCTAGCCGCTTTAGCCTTTCCTCATAGGGAAGTCATCCCATCCCCTTTATCATTTTCGTCGCCCTTCTCTGCACCTTTTCTAATTCCACTATATCTTTTTTAAGACGCAGCGACCAGAATTGAACACAATATTCGAGATGCGGTCGCACCATGGAGCGATACAAAGACATTATAACATCCTCATTTTTGTTTTCCATTCCTTTCCTAATAATACCTAACATTCTATTTGCTTTCTTAGCTGCAGCTGCACACTGAGCAGAAGGTTTCAATGTATCAACGACAACACCTAGATCCCTTTCTTGGTCTGTGACTCCTAACATGGAACCTTGCATGACGTAGCTGTAATTTGGGTTCCTCTTTCCCACATGCATCACTTTGCACTTGCTCACATTAAATGTCATCTGCCATTTAGACGTCCAGTCTCCCAGTCTCGTAAGGTCCTTTTGTCATTTTGCACAATCCTCCCGCGTTTTAATGACTTTGAATAACTTTGTGTCATCAGCAAATTTAATTACCTCACTAGTTACTCCCATCTCTAAATCATTTATAAATATGTTAAAAAGCAGCGGTCCCAGCACAGACCCCTGGGAAACCTCACTAACTACCCTTCTCCATTGAGAATACTGACCATTTAACCCTACTCTCTGTTTTCTATCTTTTAACCAGTTTTTAATCCACAATAGAACACTACCTCCTATCCCATGACTCCCAAATTTGTTCTGGAGACTTTCATAAGGTACTTTGTCAAACGTCTTCTGAAAATCCAGATACACAATATCAACCCGCTCACCTTTAGCCACATGTTTGTTCACCCCTTCAAAGAAATGTAGTAGATTGGTGAAGCAAGATTTCCCTTCACTAAATCCATGTTGATTTTGTCTCATTAATCCATGCTTTTGAATATGCTCTGTAATTTTGTTCTTAATAATAGTCTCTACCATTTTGCCCGGCACCGACGTCAGACTCCCCGTTCTATAATTTCCCAGATCTCCTCTGGAACCTTTTTTAAAAATCGGCATTATATTGGCCACCCTCCAATCTTCCGGTACCACGCTCGATTTTAAGGATAAATTACATATTATAACTCACAATAGCTTCGCAAGCTTATTTTTCAGTTCTATCAGTACTCTGGGATGAATACCATCCGGTCCAGGAGATTTGCTACTCTTCAGTTTGTAGAACTGCCCCATTACATCCTCCAGGTTTACAGAGAATTCATTAAGTTTCTCCGACTCATCAGCTTCGAATACCATTTCCGGCACGCCACCCAAACCTTCCTCAGTGAAGACCGAAGCAAAGAATTCATTTAATCTCTCCGCTACAGCTTTGTCTTCCCTGATCGCCCCTTTTACTTCTCGGTAATCTAGCGATCCAACCGATTCTTTTGCCAGCTTCCTGCTTTTAATATACCTAAAAAAAATTTTACTCTGTGTTTTTGCCTCCAACGCAATCTTTTTTTCGAAGTCCCTCTTAGCCATCCTTATCAGCGCTTTGCATTTGATTTGACATTCCTTATGCTGTTTCTTATTATTTTCAATCGGTTCCTTCCATTTTCTTTTTTTTTTTTTTATTTATGAAAATTTATACATTTATAATCAAGCAAATTCTTGTTTGAAAAGCAATGCATTTCAATCTGTTTAAAGGAAATACAAAACAAAGGAAAAAGATTTGAAATTTCTTGCTCAAGTCCACATTTGGTTCCTTCCATTTTCTGAAGGATTTTCTTTTAGCTCTAATAGCTTCCTTCACCTCACTTTTTAACCATGCCGGCTGTCGTTTGGTCTTCCGTCCTCCTTTTTTAATACGCGGAATATATTTGGCCTGGGCTTCCAGGATAGTGTTTTTGAACAGCATCCACGCCTGATGTAAATTTTTGACCCTCGCAGTCGCTCCTCTAGGTTTTTTTTTTGTTTTGTTTTGTTTTCACTGTTGTTCTCATTTTATCATAGTCTCCTTTTTGAAAGTTAAATGCAAACGTATTTGATTTCCTATGTATACTTCAAAGCTAATATCAAATCCGATCATATTATGATCACTGTTATCAAGCGGCCCCAACACCATTACCTCCCGCACCAGATCATGCGCTCCACTAAGGACTAGGTCTAGAATTTTTCCTTCTCTCGTCGGCTCCTGTACCAGCTGCTCCATAAAGCAGTCCTTGATTTCGTCAAGGAATTTTACCTCCCTAGCATCCCCCCATGTTACATTTACCCAGTCAATATCGAGGTAATTGAAATCACCCATTATTATTGTGTTGCCCAGTTTGTTTGCGTCCCTAATTTCCTTTAACATTTCTGCATCCGTCTGTTCACCCTAGCCAGGCGGAGGGTAGTACACTCCTGTCACTATCCTTTTCCCCTTTACACATGGAATTTCAATCCATAGTGATTCCAAGAAGTGTTTTGTTTCCTGCAAAATTTTCAATTTGATTCAAGGCTCTCGTTAATATACAATGCTACCCCTCCACCAATTCGATCCACCCTATTACGATATAATTTGTACCCCGGTTTGACAGTGGTTATCCTCCTTCCACCAGGGTGTCAGAGATGCCTATTATATCTAATTTTTCATTTAGTGCAATATATTCTAACTCTCCCATCTTTTTTCTTAGGCTCCTGACATTCGCATATAGACATTTCAAAGTATGTTTGTTGTTCTTATTTACATCATGCTCAGTACTTGACAGTATTAATTTGCAATCTTTTGTCTGTTTTTTAATTTTATTTAAGGACACCTGATCTACTATGGTCTCTTTTGCAACCTCACTATCAGGATACCCTATCTTCCCTGTTTTGGTGATATGTTTGAAAGATACCTTATCCTGAACCATGCTGTTTTTAGTGACTATCAGCCTTTCCCTCCCCCCCCCCCCCCCCCCCCCCCGTTTCTAGGTTAAAAGCTGCTCTGTTTAAATGCCGATGCCACCCTGGTTAAGGTGGAGCCCATCCTTTCGGAATAGGCTCCCGCTTCCCCAGAATGTTGCCCAGTTCCTAACAAATCTAAAACCCTCCTCCCTGCACCATCGTCTCATCCATGCATTGAGACTCCAGAGCTCTGCCTGTCTCTTGGGCCCTGCGCTTGGAACGGGTAGCATTTCAGAACATGCTACCCTAGAGGATCTGGATTTGAGCTTTCTACCTAAGAGCCTAAATTTGGCTTCCAGAACCTGTCTCCCACATTTTCCTATGTCATTGGTACCCACGTGTACCAAGACAGCCGGCTCCTCCCCAGCACTATCAAAAATCCTATCTAGGTGACGCGTGAGGTCTACCACCTTCGCACCAGGCGATCCTCACGTCCACCAGCCACCCAGCTATCTATATGCCTAATGATCGAATCACCAAGTACAACAGCTGTCCTATCCTTTCCCTCCCGGTCAGCACTTGGAGACATATCCTCGGTGCGAGAGAATAGTACATCCCCTGGTGGGCAGGTCCTGGCTACAGGAGTACTTCCTACTTCACCAGGGTGATGCTGTCCTTCTAGGTAGGAGACCTCCCTCCTCCAAGGTAGCACAGGGGCTACCAGACTGGAGGTGGGACTTCTCTACAACATCCCTATAGGTCTCCTCTGTGTACCTCTCTGTCTCCCTCAGCTCCACCAAGTCTGCTACTCTAGCCTCAAGAGAACGGACACGTTCTCTAAGAGCTAGGAGCTCTTTGCATCGGGCACACACATATGACATCTCACCAACTGGGAGATAATCATACATGTGACACTCAATGCAAAAGACTGGATAGCACCCCTCTCGCTGCTGGACTGCTGACTCCATCTTAGTGTTTTTGAGTTTTTCATTAATTTAAAACTTGCTACAGTATTAAGGATATTAGCCTAATATTAATGTGTCTTTTAGTTTATATAGTATATTGTATGATTTATTTAGTGTTTCCTTCTTAGATGGTAATGAATTGTATTTAAAACTCTGTAGGAGCACTCCTTGCTTGTTACCCTAATTACAATAACTGACTTTAAATGAAGAGTTGTCCTTGGGGTGGGAAGACAGAATCTAGCAGGCACTGCAGGATCTAGTTTAATCTGTTAATGCTGTGGTACAAAGTTTTTAAAATTAAGTGGAAAAGACTAAGGAGATTAGTTGATAAAATTTGCTTTTTATATTTTTATTTTGCCTAACACTAACATACAATTTCTCCTTTAAACCCCAATCTTTAAGTTCCCAAAGCACAAGGCAAAATAGCGTTCACTTACCAGAGAAATGTCCTCTTCTCTCGGAACTTCTCAGAACTTCTATTCTGAGCGAGGAATTGAAAGAGGGAAAGAGCCATAGAGAGCAAAGCAGCTCCTGGCTGTTTTACTGTGTCACTGTAGGGGAAATGAACACCACGTTAACAAACACAGCTGGCAGTCATCCAAAGAGAAAGGCAGATGCATGGGGGACAGAAGAATTTTGGGTGAGCACTTGTCCCCCTTGTTATAATGCCAATGCATGCAAGCAGGTCCCCTCTGCCAGGGGCAGACTGACAGTGACCTCGGTCCCCGGGCAGTAAAGGTAATTGGTCCCCCCCCCCCCCCCCAGCCACTGCCCACCACAGCTGCTGCAGCCCCCTGCTACACACTACAGTCGTCTGAACTTCAGTGGGCCCTTCTTGGCCCTACCTTGAAGGGCCCTGGTGATAAAGTGGCTTCTTCGGAGGCAGGAAAGAATGTCACTCTTTTCTTACCGCTATTCTGCCTGGCTGCCTGCGCAGCTGTGTTTTCAAAATGGGTGCCGAGACATTCCATTCTCTCAGTAGCTGTTTTTCAAACACGGATTCGCCAGGCAGAATAGCAGCAGTGGGCAGGAAAGAGTGTTGTTCTTTCCTGCCACCACAGAGACCACCAGAGCCCTTCAAGTGAGACTGGGTAGGGCCTACTGAGGCTTGGAGGGCTGTAGTGTGTGTGTGTGTGTGTGTGGGGGGGGGGGGAGCCTCTGGGCCTCCTAGGGCCTTTGGTCTCTCAGGCACTGCCCGGTTGCCCAAATGGTCAGTCCGCCCCTGCTGTCTGCTCAGGTCTCACCTTTTACAGTGCAGGTGTCCATTTCTCAGCAGGTAGACATTAGCTGTACGCAGCTGTGGCAGAAATTAAGTACCTGGGCAGATGAGCAGAGTTTTTCAGCTTTCTTGTGAGTGGCCCTGACATCCCTCGCTCGCACAATGCTGGTGGACAGCAGGTATTTTCTGTTTGATGGAGCACATGCATCACTATTGATGTTACTACTACTACTACTATTTAACATTTCTAAAGCGCTACTAGGGTTACAGTTTAACATAGAAGGACAGTCCCTGCTCAAAGAGCTTACAATCTAAAGGACAAGTGTACAGTCAATCAAGAAGGGGCAGTCAAATTGGGGCAGTCTAGATTTCCTGAAAGGTATAAAGGTTAGGTGCCGAAGGTATAAAGGTTAGGTGATGATGGAGCACATGCATCACTATTGATGTTACTCTTATGATGTGAAAGAACACAGTATATTACGCTATATAACAACTTGCAATCGTAGCAGATATTTTCTAATAGGACCCACTTGCACAACTAGAAATGTTTTGGACTTTAAAATTGGTATTTGTGTAAGCAAGGTATGCTTATGATTATATATAGGAGATCTTAAACCGGGGAGGAAGTGACGTCAGCGCTACGAGATGGCCGCTTGAGCGCAGAGCTCTGTGAATGCTGGAAATGAAAGTGAACTAACCTCCCGAAAAACGAAGCGATCTGACTCCAAACACAGATTTAAGGTTTCCTGAAGAAATGGCAGCGCGAAAGCGCTTGGAAAAGTTTAAATATACCTCGGAGAAGCCGGGAATGGCAAAGAGTCTGAATCTGACCTGGACCCCGAGGAGCCATTAATGAGTGAATTCGAGCTCAGTAAGACAGACTGTGTCCGATGGTTTAAAGAGCTGAAAGCAGAGATGGTGGCAACCCGACAAAGCATTCAAACGGCAGTTGTAGAGATGCTGAAGAAATGAAAGAGCTGGGGAATCGAGTTGCAGGAGATCTTAAACCATTGAGAGAATCTTGTTTTACTCGACAAAGTGTTAGCACAGGGTTCTTTTGGGCAATGTGTGTGGAGTTTTTTCTTTAGTGTTAATGATGCCCCATTGACATGATGTTTCTTTTGTATGCCCTTTTCTCCTTAGGTCAAAGTATATAAACACATGTTCGATGCCATGGTGAGAGGACAGATGAACCTAGACAATCTTATTAGGCACCTCTGTCTCAGGCCAGAGCAGCCATTGGGGGCTCACGTTAAGGAGCATGCAGAAAAGGCTGGCTTAACCGTGAACTGCTTTGGTGACCTCCTGGAGCTGACTTGCCTCAGCTTGACATTTTCCGACCTTCCCAACATTGACAGGTTAACATTAGAATATCACTATCAGAAGGACAACACCTTGATTGGAACAGAGACAGTACACTTTGGAAACATTGAAGAAGAGTTACAGGACTACATGGCCTTCTGGAAAGGATGGAGAGAAACAAAGGGTGTGGATATCGAAGAGGCATGGAAATGCAGGAGTTGCAACTATGTGGATATCTGTGAATGGAGAAAGACAATGGGAACAGTGATAAACCATACCAAGAGAACTAAACAATGACAATTTCCATTTTTAAGGACAAGATTAATGACGCTCTCAATGCCAACATTTGAAAGCTGCAAACATTAAGAGAAATTTTAGGAAGAAGCCAAAAGAAAACTGGTATTGGCCCAAAATATGGTAGACCTGCCTCTAAAAAAAAGGATATTTAATAACTTGGTGTTAGTCTTCTATCTGTTAGATGTTATTTTTCATGCCGGGATAACTCAAAACTCTACTCGTACTTGGTGTCTAGGGCCTTTTTTTGTGCAGATATATCTAGGCACAAATGATATGGAGAGTTGTTGTTTTTTTTTTTCCAAAGTACATTTATCTATGTATAAATTATTAAGTAAAAAAATGATTCCACAGAAATGGTAGAATAGATTTTTATTGTCTGTATAGCCTGGGGATTAGAACCCCCTCACTGGTTGGACTGGAGAGAATCAGGTGTGTCAAACTGACATTGTTCCCTATTTTGAGATAGGAACCTTGTAACTATTGTGATGGACCATGCATAGTATTGTGTAAATAATAAGTTTTATATCACAGATTAGGTATTAATGATTAAATATGGCTTGACATTTATTGGTTGATAATGTAGGAATCCTGTCAAATCTGTTCCCAAATCATCCAAAATACTTGCTGAAAATTAGAGAGATTACCTAAGATATTACAATTATGGTGGTTTACCTGGCAAACCCCGCATCTCTTTCATTTATAGAAAGATTCTGTCTTTAATCATTCCCTTTGCTGCCTGATGATTTTATCTCCCTTATAGAAAATAAATGTGAATTCTTCTCTGGGGCTTCCCTCTCTCTCTATCCTCCAAGACCAGCAGTCCACAGGCCTTGAGGTTTTCTAAGTGCTTGTTAAGTTTTCTTCATGTGTTTCTTCTATAGTGATATTGAAAGAACATTTTGGGAAACCAGCAGAATAGAAAAATGCATTGTTTTGTATATTATTATTTTGTATTAATTGTATAAATCTGTGGTATTTTATTTTATAGTAATTTCTTTCCATTTTACCCTCAAGATTAAAGCTAAATATTTTTTAGACTATTTCCTATTTGGAACGGCCTACATGTGTCTTACAGGTACATTTTTTCAGCACAGGATAGTATATTCTTAGGGCCCTGTTTACTACAGCTTGTTAGCATTTTTAACGCACCTACAATTAGCGTGCGTATTAACCATGTAGGCGCCTGTAGGGATATTGTAGGCGTGTACAAGGTTAACGCGCGTTAGAAACGTTAATGCACCTATAAGGCAGTAAACAGGGCCCTTAGTTAACTATACAGAGGTAGATTTTCAAAGAACCGCCGTACAATGAAGGTTAGGGATGTGCAGTTATTTGAAGTGACAAGAGAAATGTCAACAAGAAGAAAAGCAGAAAAGATTCCAGCTTTTGTTTTGTGCGTTAATAGTGTTTAGTATTAACTATACGCACTAATTCTATGTTACTATGGGCGTTTTTACAAAGGCACGCTATAGGCATATTAGCGTCTTTAACACGTGTTAATGGTTGACGCGCATTAAACGCTCATGCGCCTATAGGAATGTATTGCCACATTAGCGTTTAACGTGTCTTAACTTTAAATGCACGTTAAAAATGCAAACACACCTTAGTAAACATAACCCTATGCTATGTTACTTTTCATGAAGCACATGCTCTTTGGACTAAATTCTGTATATCGCACTTAAAAACTCGGCGCCAAAATGAATTTCACCTGTGCATTCTATAAAGTGCACCTGAATTTAAGCGTACTTTATAGAATAAGCCTAAATTTTTGCACAGTTTATAGAATACACCAAGCGCCAGTCTGCGAGACTAAATATAGTCACGGGCAGTTACACCAAGTAAAACCTTGTGTAGATGCCAACACCTAAATTACATGCAGACTGGATGTATTGTATAACCACGTGCACAGATTTTAGAAATGGCCATGCCCCTTTCAACTATGCAACTTAGAATTTACTTGCAGCACGTCATAGAATATGCTTAGTTCTACACGTAAATTCTATGTACCCATCTACCCAACATATATCCAGGAAACAACGACAATGACCTAGACTATATCTCCATTTGCTTAGCCCGTGTCCCATTCCCCTCCCGCCTCCTCTACCCCTCCTCCAATGCTCACACCTCTCCTACTCCCTTCACCCTTGCCCATCTCTATCTACCTATCTCTTTTATTATTCTGCTATACTTACTTATATTTTCTCTATCAATACTTTGTAATCCCTATTACTATGTAAGCCTGCTTTAAGTGGGAAAGCGCGGGGTACAAATGTAATAATAAATACATAAATAATGCCAATTAGTGTCAATTGCTTAATTATCAGTGCTGATTGGCTTGTTCACCATGTGTATTGTTATGGAATATGCTTCAGTTTTCACGCAGAAATCTCAGTGTGATCTATTGAATCCGGAAGTAAAATTTGCAGAGAGGGTGCACTCATTCCCTATAGTGCATGCATGTTTAAACCATCGGGAAAGAGTGCGTGCTCATTCCAAAAGAGTTCACACTCTTAACAACATTTCTCCTCTAGCAAAAAAAAAAAAGAAAAGCTGCTTTCTGTCCCCCTGTCCCTTATAGATTGCGTGACAGGAGAAGGTAAAAGTGAACCGCTGCACATCAGGTCACTTCTTCCTTCTCTGCCGACTTAGACCCAACAGCTTAGGTGAACCACATGGCTGTAGGAAGACGTGAGCAGTGTAGTCTAAATTGGCAGAGGAAGTGACACAGTACTGCACAATCTCTGCAGGGGAGGGGGTAGAGTGACCCAATGCTGACACTTCAAGTAGAAAGCTGAACATTCTGAGGGTGGGTAATCCTGTGCAAATTCTGCACTGTGCAGTTGCACAGAATTTTCCCAGGATTAATCCTTATACATTTTCACATTCTGCTTTCAAGAAAAAAAAAAACAATTCAAAGTGTATGAACGTAAGAGGTTTCTTTTACAACATACACTAAATTTTCAATAAAAGAACAAAGAAATGATGTAATCAAAACTGTGTGTTTACTCTTATGTCTTCACATCCTTTATCAAACCAAAATTAGCTCAGTAATTAAAGAGTTTGGGATTGTTGCATCGTCACTTACAGTCAAACTTTGGGTTCCAATTAGATTAGAACATAAGCGTTGCCACACTGGTTCAGACCAAATATCCATCTATCCCAGTATCCTGTTTCCAACAGTGGCCAATCCATGTTACAAGTACCTGGCACGATCCCAAAACAGTAAACCAGATTTTATGCTGCTTATCCTATTTTCCCAAGTTCATCTTAACAATGGCTTATGGACTGATGTTTTAGGAAAGTCTACAAACCTTTTTTAAACCCTGCTAAGCTAATAACTTTTACCAAATTCTCTGGAAACAAATTCTAGAGTTTAATTATATGTTGAGTGAAGAAATATTTTCTCCAGTTTGTTTTAAATGTACTACATAGTAACTTCATTGTGTGCCCCCTAGTTCTTATATTTTTGAGAACAGTAAATGAGAGATTCACATCTAGATGATCCACTCCACTTAGTATTTTATAGACCTCTATCATATTTTCCCTCAGCCATCTCTTCTCCAAGCTGAAGAGCCTTAGCCACTTTAGCCTTTCCTAGTACTACTAGTGCTACTACTAATCATTTCTATAGCGCTAGTAGATGTACTCTCCTCTCTCCCCTGCCCTCCCCTCTATCCACCCATATCCAGCAACTCTCCTCTCTCCCCTGCCCTCCCCTCCATCCACCCATGTCCAGCAACTCACCTCTCTCCTGCCCTCCATCCATCCCTGTCCAGCAACTCTCCTCCCCGCTGCCCTCGCCTCCATCCACCCATGTCCAGCAACTCCCCTCTCCCCAGCCCTCCCCTCCATCCACCCATGCCCAGCAACTCTCCTCTCCCCTGCCCTCCCCTCCATCCATCTTTCCATCCATATCCAGCAACTCTCCTCTCCCCTCTCCTCCATCCATATCAAGCAATTCTCTCTCCCCTGTCCCCCTCCATTCATCCATGCCCAGCAATTCTCCTCTCTCCCCTGCCCTCCCCTCCCGCACCCATCCACGTCCAGCGATTCTCCTTTGCCCCAGCCCCCACCTGCCCGCCATCTTACATAGTAACATAGTAGATGACGGCAGAAAAAGACCTGCACAGTCCACCTAGTCTGCCCAACAAGATAAACTCATATGTGCTACTTCTTGTGTATACCTTACCTTGATTTGTATCTGCCATTTTCAGGACACAGACCGTACAAGTCTTGCCCAGAACTAGCCCCACCACCCAAACACCAGCCCTGCCTCCCAATCTCGGTTAAGCTTCTGAGGATCCATTCCTTCTGCACAGGATTCCTTTATGTTTATCCCATGCATGCTTGAATTTCGCTACCGTTTTCATCTCCACCACCTCCCGCGGGAGGGCATTCCAAGCATCCACCATTCTCTCTTTGAAAAAATACTTCCTGACATTTTTCTTGAGTCTGCCCCCCTTCACTCTCATATCATGTCCTCTCGTTCTACCGCCTTCCCATCTCCGGAAAAGGTTCGTTTGCGGATTAATACCTTTCAAATATTTGAACGTCTGTATCATATCACCCCTGTTTCTCCTTTCCTCCAGGGTATACATGTTGAGGTCCATAAGTCTCTCCTCATACGTCTTGTAACGCAAATCCCATACCATTCTCATAGCTTTTCTTTGCACCGCTTCCATTTTTTTTTACATCCTTAGCAAGGTATGGCCTCCAGAACTGAACACAATACTCCAGGTGGGGCCTCACCAACGACTTATACAGGGGCATCAACACCTCTTTTCTTCTGCTGGTCACACCTCTATACAGCCTAGCAACCTTCTGGCTACGGCCACCGCCTTGTCACACTGTTTTGTCGCCTTCAGATCCTCAGATACTATCACCCCAAGATCCCTCTCCCCATCCGTAACTATCAGACTCTCCCCGCCTAACACATACTTCTCCCGTGGATTTCTACTCCCTAAGTGCATCACTTTGCATTTCTTCGCATTGAATTTTAATTGCCAAACCTTAGACCATTCTTCTAGTTTCCGCAGATCCTTTTTCATGTTTTCCACTCCCTCCCCGGTGTCCACTCTGTTACAAATCTTAGTATCGTCCACAAAAAGGCAAACTTTACCTTCTAACCCTTCGGCAATGTCACTTACAAATATATTGAACAGAATCGGTCCCAGCACCGATCCCTGAGGCACTCCACTACTCACCTTCCCCTCCTCTGAGCAAATTCCATTTACCACCACCCTCTGGTTTCTGTCCGTCAACCAGTTCCTAATCCAGTTCACCACTTCAGGTCCTATCTTCAGCCTGTCCAGTTTATTTAAGAGCCTCCTGTGGGGAACTGTGTCAAAAGCTTTGCTGAAATCTAAGTAGATTACGTCCATAGCACGTCCTTGATTCAATTCTCCAGTCACCCAGTCAAAGAATTCAATGAGATTCGTTTGACATGATTTCCCTTTGGTAAAACCATGTTGTTTTGGATCTTGCAACTTATTAGCTTCCAGGAAATTCACTATCCTGTCCTTTAGCATCGCTTCCATTACTTTTCCAATAACCGAAGTGAGGCTTACCGGCCTGTAGTTTCCAGCTTCTTCCCTATCACCACTTTTGTGAAGAGGGACCACCTCCGCCATTCTCCAATCCCTCGGAACCTCTCCCGTCTCCAAGGATTTATTAAACAAATCTTTAAGAGGACCAGCCAGAACCTCTCTGAGCTCCCTCAATATCCTGGGGTGGATCCCGTCCGGTCCCATGGCTTTGTCCACCTTTAGGTTTCCTAGTTGTTCATACACACTCTCTTCCGTGAACGGTGCTAAATCCACTCCGCTCTCACATGTACTTTTGTCAGTCCATCTCGGTCCTTCTCCAGGATTTTCTTCTGTGAAAACAGAACAAAAGTATCTTCTCCCCCAACATCCCCCTTTTCGTTCCTGCTGCCCTGCAGGGTTTAAATCTCTCATTTACCTCCATCGCAGTGGCCGTGTCAGTGAAAGCTCTGCCCATCTCTAGCCTTCCCTTCACTTGTTCTCAGTGTCCCGCCTTCTTCTGACATAATTTCCTCTTTCCGCGAGGGTGGGGCACTGAAAGGGAACGAAGGGAAGGCTAGAGACGGGCAGAGCTTTCACTGACGCGGCCGCTAAGAGGGAGGTCAATAAAAGATTTAAAACCCCCCAGGGCGGAGTGGGCACAGGAAAACGAGAGCTGTCAGGGAGCTGAGGTAAGTGGCGGTAAGCATGGCTTGTGGTGCCCCTCCAGAGGTCGGCGCCCCGCTGCCACGCTTACCTTGCTTACCGGGTTGCGCCGGCCCTGACAAAAATGGTCTGACCATGAAAGAGGAAGAGTACTCAGTGCTGACCTCTTAAATCTTGAGCTAGGATCTACCATTACTAAATCTAATGTATGACCAGTAGATTGTGTTGATCCTACAACATGTTGGACAAGACCTAGGTCTTCAATTAGCTAAAACCCCTATTATGTGGATGAGAGAAATTATCTACATGAATATTAGAGTCACCAAGCACAAGTAGATTGGGGAACTTTACTGAAGCATCTGCTATGTATAGACTGGTAGACCTTATCCCAGTAATACAGAAGAATATAAAAATGTGCATTAGCTGCAACCTCCAGTAAAAGTAGCTCAGGCAGGCCGTGGGAGGATATTTCTTTAACCTGAAGTAATGAGGTGAACATAATCGCCATACCTCCCCCTCATTTGTCAGCCCGTGTTGAAATATATGCAGAAACGTTCACAGGAAGACTTGAGAATAAATAAGCTTCCTTTCCAGGTAGCAGCCAAGTTTCAGTAACACAGAGGAAGTCAAGGTGACTGTCTTGCGTAGATGAAGATTTTTTTTCTTCAATGAATGACAATTTAGGAGTGCGAAAGATAATTCCTGTATGAGATTTTGCGCTGTAGGAAGAATTCTATTACAATGGGTAAGACATCTAACCCTATCAGGGTGCTCATTGTTTCTGAGAGGAGGTCGATGACCCCACCATACAGGGATCAAATAGTCCAGCACCATAACAGCACAAAGCAACCACTAGAAAAGAAAATATAAAGAGTAGATACACTGCCTTGTAAAAGTTTTCACTGCCTGGTTGATGTAGTGTATCTAGATTTTCAGAAAGCTTTTGATAAGTTCCTCATGAGAGACTCCTGAGAAAATCAAAGAGTCATGGGATAGGAGGGCAAGTTCCTGGTGTGGATTAGGAATTGGACAGAAAATGGAGGGTAGGATTAAATGGTAATTTCTCTCAATGGAGGAGGGTGAACAGTGGAGTGCCACAGGGATCAGTACTGGGACCGGTGCTATTTCACATATTTATAAATGATATGGAAATCGTAACGACGAGTGAGATGATTAAATTTGCAGATGACACAAAATGTTTCAAGGTTGTTAAACACGTGTGGATTGTGAAATATTGCAGGAAGACCTTAGGCTGACTGGGCATCCAAATGGCAGATGAAATTTAATGTGGACGAATGCAAAGTGATGCACATTGGTAAGAATAATCCAAATTATAGTTACTTGATGCTAGGGTCTAACTTGGGAGTCAAGAAAATGATCAAGGTGTCATTGTAAGACAATGAAATCTACCCAGTGTGTGGCGGTGGCCAAAAAGCAAACAGGATGCTAGGAATTATTAGTAAAGGGGTGGTAAATAACACCAAGAATACTATAATGCCTCTATATCATTCCATGGTGCGACTTGAGTATTGCGCTCAGTTCTGGTTGCCATATCTCAAAAAAGATATAGTGGAATTAGAAAAGGTTCAAAGAAAACTGACCAAAATGAGAAAAGGTTCAAAGAAGAGTTACCAAAATGAGAAAAGGCTAAAGAGGTTAGGCTCTTCAGCTTGGAAAAGAGATGGCTGGGGGGGATAGAATGGTTAAAAGTGAATTAGTTTTTCACTCTTTCAAAAAGTACAAAGACCAGGGGATACTCCATTAAGTTATATGGAAATACTATTAAAAGAAATAGGACATATTTTTTCACTCAATAATAGTTTAGCTTTGAAACTCATTGTTGGAAGATATGGTAACAGCATATCTGGGTTTAGAAAAGATATGGACAAGTTCCTGGAGGAAAAGTCCATAGTCTGTTATTGAGCTGGACTTGGGGGAAGCCATTGCTTTCCTTGAGATTGGGAGCATAGAATGTTGCCACTATTTAGGTTACTAACAGGTACTTGTGACCTGGATTGGCCACTGTTGGAAGCAGGATACTGAGCTAGAGGGACCATTGGTCTGACCCAGTATGGCTATTCTTATGTTCTCATGTTATAACCATAGGGAAATAACTACTATACCTGAATTTTACTTTCCTTGAGCATCTGGTGAAAAGGGGTAATATAAATCCAAATTAAAAAAAAATCAAGAAAAAAATGCATCCCCTCTACAAGATGACTGAAAGTAACGTCTGTAATGATATCTACCCAAGAAAACTAACTACCGTAGCTCTACAGGAGAATAATGATGTCCTTCGAAAGGGCTCAGACAGGATGCAATGTACATTTCCCACAGTGTGTTCAGTAATAAATCACATTTGTAGTAATTGGCCAAGATAAACTACTGTCAGCCAAACTATTCCTTGTACCATTTCTATTTGCTTTAATAAATATATTTGTTATTGCAAAATAATTGCTTGGAACTGTTTTTTTTTTTAAATCTGTGCTCCTGTTATGCAACTCTTGCCCAGGTCAAGTGCGACACATCTGAGTGTGTGCAATCTGCTCTTGCAAAAGGAGTGAAGCCTAAGAGTTGCACACTGGCCTTTAACAAGCATCTGATTTCATAGTTGCTAAGGTCATATCACAATAAGGTTCCATTTGAGGGTGGACTTTTTTCCCCCCCCATTTACATTTTAGTAAGTTTTCAATCATGAAAACAAAGTAAACAAGCAGCAGACATTCAGTGTTCTCAAAATGGCTGCCGAGACTTCCTTCGGCAGTCATGCGGGTCTCAGGGAAGTCTTGGCAACCATCTTGAAAATGCAGCAGCTGTAGAACCAGGCAGAGTAAAGGCAGTGGGGCAGGAAAGAGTGGGGATCTTTCTTGCCCCCGAAGAGGCCACTAGACCACCAGAGCCCTTTAAAGTGGGACCAGGGGGGCTGCAGTTTGAGGGGGAGAGAGCCTCCAGAGTAGACCCCTGGGTACTACCCAGTTGCCCGTATGGTCAGTCCGCCTCTGACAGAGAAGGTGGTTGATGCCTGCCCTCCCAAGGGATTTGGTGGCGAAAGAAACTGTGGCAGAATTCAAAAAGGGGAGGGATGAACACAGAGGATCTCTAATTAGAAAATTAATGGTATTAAAAGCAAATGGCTGCATATATGTGTGTATGTCAAGTGTTGCTTAGATGGCAGCTCTGGCAGTATCAACTAAAGCCAGTGCTGGGGTGGTTTGTAGGCTGAGTCCTGTATATAGCAATCCGGTTTAGGATGGGCTATAGAGAGCTTCGATGGAAATTCCAGTAATTTGGAACTTGAGGGCAGTGCGTGCACAGTGACTGAAAACAGAACAGGGCGCCAGGCAATGTGAGACCAGCATGGGATAAATGCTTTAGCTGGCGGGGCTTAGTGACCCCCGCCAGCCAAGGTACCTTCGCAATGACGGTGGAGGGGAAGCAGCAGGAGAGCGCTGGGGAGGCGGCAGCAGCCGTGGAGGGGGGCAGAAGTGGGAGGGGGAGGTGGGCCAAAATATATCCCCCCCCCCCATTGAGGTCTGGCTACACCCCTACCCCTAGTACCTTTTAAGTCCTTTAGTTCTTTGCTGACAACGAACAGCTCCTCATAACTGCTGCTCACACCAGCCCCAAGCATCAAAGGGAAGGCTCAGGGTCGGTACAATCAGCGAGTATGAATCACTGCTCTGCTGGCAAAGAACTGAAGGATTTAAAAAGTATTGGGGTGGGGGAATGGAGTTAAGAAACCCCCGATCACCATGGGGGGGGGGAGGAGAGGGTGAGATGCAGGGAGTCTCCAGCGTTTAGCGCGCACCTGTTTTTAGCGTGTGCTAAAAACGCTAGCGTGCCTTAGTAAAAGATTTTTAAATTGTTTAGATTTTTATGAATGTTATTTAATTTAATGTTATATATGTACACTATTAAATGTATTGCACGGCATTGGTGTAGGCTTTGCCTGCAGAAAGGCATTAAGTAAACTGATATTATGTTACTAGTGGTCGAACTTTTCATAGAAAACTTTTAATCTTCTGGTATCAAATGTTCAATTAATATCAGTTGCCTAACAAAGCAGTTAGATAGTCCCGGGCTATTATATATGCAGTCTGAGATTTATTTTCACAATTAATTTCATAATAATATGGGGTAAATATCCAGCCAGTAGCATAGAACATAAGAACATAAGCACCGCCATACTGGGAAAGGATCAAGGGTCCATCAAGCCCATCATACTGTCTCCGACAGTGGCCAATCCAGGCTTCAAGAACCCTGCAAAAGCCATTAAAAAATTAATTTTTAATAATGTTCAGTGGACTTTTCCCTCAGGAATCTGTCCAAACCCCCTTTAAACTCCGTAAGGCCAGCTGCTGTCACTACATTTTCCGGTAACAAGTTCCAGAGTCTAACTACACGCTGAGTAAAGAAAAACTTTCTCCTGTTTGTTTTAAATCTGCCATATTCTAGCTTCATCTTGTGTCCCCTGGTTCTATTGTTGTTTGAAAGTGTAAACAAACGCTTCATATCTGTCCGCTCTACTCCGCTCATTATCTTGTAGACGTCTATCATATCACCCCTCAGCCGCCTTTTCCCCAAGCTGAAGAGCCCTAACCTTCTCAGCCTTTCCTCATATGGAAGTCGTTCCATTTTCCATCCCTTTTATCATTTTTGTCGCCCTTCCCTGCACCTTCTCCAATTACTTTATATCTTTTTGAGATGCGGCGACCAGAATTGGACACAATATTCGAGGTGCGGTCGCACCATGGAGTGATACAACGGCATTATAGCATCCTCGAGTTTGTTTTCCATCCCTTTCCTAATAATGCTCAACATTCTGTGCACTTTCTTAGCCGCCGCAGCACACTGAGCAGAAGTTTTTAACGTCTTGTCCACGATGCCTCCCAGATCCCTTTCTAGGTCTGGGACTCCTAAAGCGGAACCTTGCATGACATAGCTGTAATTTGGGTTCCTCAGTAGTTTTTGACATTGTGCCCAGATATTCAAGGCCAGGCATTAAATATCCAGGTTTATGTGACAGGCGGTTAAGTGCTGGACAGAGATAGGACTGAGTTCCATGTGGTCAGATTTGTCTGGTTAACTTAGGCCATTAGATGGGGAATATCAACACTTAACTGCATAAGGACCGACTCCGTCCCCGTCCACAAATCGCTGGCTATAGCTTTATTGGTTGATGCTGACATTGAGCGGTTTCTACGCTCCAAATGTTGTTTTGACTTTGTCTTCCCATAACTCCTCATAATGTAACCCATAATTGTACTGTAACACATTGTATTTCCATCATTCACAATGTATTTTAAGCCACACTGAGCCCGCAAATAGGTGGGAAAATGTGGGATACAAATGCAATAAAATAAATAAATAAATAAAATACTAGCCAGTTAAGTGCCACAGAATATCAGCAATAGCCCCACACAAGCGATTTAACCTCTCCTGCCCGGTTGAATTGCTTTGAATATTGACCCCTTAGTAAATCATAGCATACGTTGAGCATCCAACCCTTCCAGGCTGCCCAATTATTCTGTCCACCCTGCTAAGAATTCGTCCCATCTGCCAGAAATAGGTTTACTTTATTAACTTATTCATCATGGTTATCTGCACTGCTTCCAAAGACTGGTCATTTTTTGGTGCCAAGGAATGGGGTCTTTATAATAGCAGGTCCTACGTTATGGAAAAGTAATACTGATGTTTTTGCAAGAAGAAACAGATTAGGTAGTGTTTAGGAAGAGACTAAAGACTCTGTCTTCGGGCAAACCTTTGGGTCAGATTTCATTTCATTTATTAGTTCTTATATCCCACATTATCCAAGCAAGGTTTCAGTGTAAAATATTACACAGAACTATGAATAACAATGTAACTAAGATGTAACAAGGTGAAAACTATTAATAACAATGTAGCTAGGGTGGATATATAGGGGATGTGGGTTGCATGGGACAGTGATTAAATAGTATAGCTAAAGTACAATACATGAAGTAGTGGGTTTCGGTGTGATTGGTTAGATCAGTAAAATAACAGATTGGTGGAATTCAACATTGTAATTATATGACAAATTAGTAGTAACTCAATGAAATGATTAAAGGTAACAGCATAAAATGCTACAGAATTAAGAACTATTTAAACATCTCTCAGTAGGTATTTTGTAATCGGTTCAGTGATGGCATAATGGGAGGTGGTATTATGCAAATAGTGTCTGTACAGGATTTGTTGAAGAGGGAAGTTTTGAGGGTCTTGCGAAACTGTAGTTTGTCATTTTTCTTACGGCTAGCGGTAATGAGTTCCACAATTTTCAATGCCAGGTAGGGGAAACATGAGGCATGGATGGACTTGAGTCTTAATCCCTTGCAATTAAAATAAGTTTGCTTCATATTGTCATGAAATTCAGAGAGCTAAGGAGCTCTTTTACTAAGGCGCGCTCACGTTTTAGTGCGGGCTAAAATTGGGCACACGCTAAACATTAGCGATGCCCATAGGACTGCATCGGCGTCTCTAACATTTAGCATGCAGCCAATTTTAGCGCGTGCTAAAAACGTAAGCGCGCCTTAGTAAAAAGGGGTCTAAGGGGTCCTTTTAGAAAGGCGTGCTGAAAAGTGGCTTGCAGTAGTGTAGGCTTGGGTTTTGGGCACGCACAGAATCATTTTTCAGCACACCTGAAAAAAGGACTCTTTCCACCCCCCTCCCCCAAAATGGATGTGTGGCCAAATCAAAATTGCTATACGTCCATTTTGGATCTCTGACCTTACCGCCAGCCATAGACCTAGTGGTAAAGAATTTGAGTGGTAAGGACCTACGTGCGTCAGATGTCACTTGGAGTGCGTCTGAAAATAAAAAAATATTTTTCGGACGCGCGCCATAAATGAAATTACTATAAGAGCCACGCGGTAGTCGGGTAGTAAGTTCATTTTGGCACATGGGCACGTGTAGACGCTTACGCGGCTGAGCAAAACCATGGGCTTTACTGGGTGGGCTGAGCCAGAGTTGGAATCAAGCTAGTGCTCCTAGATGTGTTTGTCTGTTTTAAATGTAGCATCTAAAACACGTTGTCCTAAGTGGAGTGGCCTGAAAACCAGGAGAACTGGGTTCAATTCCCACTGCAGCTCCTTGTGATGCTGGGCAACTCACTTAACCCTCCATTGCCTTGGGTACAAAATAAGTACCTGTATATCAAAGTCCACTGCACTAGCCACTAGGCTACTCCTCCACTAGCAACATTCCATGTAGAAGCCTGCTCTTGCAGATCAGACTCACAGAAACAGAAGCCTGCGCAGCCGTGTTGCTGAGCTGCAAGGGCAGGCTTCTACATGGACTGTTGCTAGTGGAAGAGTAGCCTAGTGGTTCGTGCAGTGGACTTTGATCCTGGGGAACTGAGTTCGATTTCCACTGCAGCTCCTTGTGACTCTGGGCAAGTCACTTAACCCTCCATCATCCCAGGTACAAATAAGTACCTGTATATAATATGTAAACCACTTTAAACATAGTTGCAAAAAAACACAGAAAGGCTATATATCAAGTCCCATTTCCCTTTCCCTATCTGAGATTCTACATGGAATATTGCTAGTGCAGGAGTAGCCTAGTGGTTAGTGCAGTGGACTCTGATTCTGGGGCACTGGGTTCAATTCTCACTGCAGCTCCTTGTGATTCTGGGCAAGTCACTTAACCCACCATTGCCCCAGGTACAAATAAGTACCTGCATATACTATGTAAACCACTTTGAATGTAGTTGCAAAAAAACACAGAAAGGCGATATATCAAGTCCCATTTCCCTTTCCCTATTTGAGATTCTAGATGGAATGTTGCTAGTATTGGAGTTTCTACATGGAATGCTGCTATTCCACTAGCAACATTCCATGTAGAAGGCTGCGCAGGCTTCTGTTTCTGTGAGTCTGACGTCCTGCACGTATGTGCAAGACGTCAGACTCACAGAAACAGAAGCCTGCGCGGCCACGTTGCTGATCTGCAAGGGCAGGCTTCTACATGGAACGTTGCTAGTGGAGGAGTAGCCTAGTGGTTAGTGCAGTGGACTCTGATTCTGGGGCACTGGGTTCAATTCTCACTGCAGCTCCTTGTGATTCTGGGCAAGTCACTTAACCCTCCATTGCCCCAGGTACAAATAAGTACCTGCATATACTATGTAAACCACTTTGAATGTAGTTGCAAAAAAACACAGAAAGGCGATATATCAAGTCCCATTTCCCTATCTGAGATTCTACATGGAATGTTGCTAGTATTGGAGTTTCTAGATGGAATGTTGCTACTATTGAGATTCTACATGGAATGTTAATGTTCCTATTCCACTAGCAACATTCCATGTAGAAGCCTGCCCTTGCAGATCAGACTCACAGAAACAGAAGCCTGCGCGGCCACGTTGCTGATCTGCAAGGGCAGGCTTCTACATGGAACGTTGCTAGTGGAGGAGTAGCCTAGTGGTTAGTGCAGTGGACTTTGATCCTGGGGAACTGAGTTCCATTCCCACTGTAGCTCCTTGTGACTCTGGGCAAGTCACTTAACCCTCCATCATCCCAGGTACAAATAAGTACCTGCATATACTATGTAAACCACTTTGAATGTAGTTGCAAAAAAACACAGAAAGGCGATATATCAAGTCCCATTTCCCTATCTGAGATTCTACATGGAATGTTGCTAGTATTGGAGTTTCTAGATGGAATGTTGCTACTATTGAGATTCTACATGGAATGTTAATGTTCCTATTCCACTAGCAACATGCCATGTAAAAGCCTGCCCTTGCAGATCAGACTCACAGAAACAGAAGCCTGCGCGGCTGCATTGCTGATCTGCAAGGGCAGGCTTCTACATGGAACGTTGCTAGTGGAGGAGTAGCCTAGTGGTTAGTGCAGTGGACTTTGATCCTGGGGAACTGAGTTCAATTCCCACTGTAGCTCCTTGTGACTCTGGGCAAGTCACTTAACCCTCCATTGCCCCAGGTACAAATAAGTACCTGCATATACTATGTAAACCACTTTGAATGTAGTTGCAAAAAAACACAGAAAGGCGATATATCAAGTCCCATTTCCCTTTCCCTATCTGATATTCTACATGGAATGTTGCTAGTATTGGAGTTTCTAGATGGAATGTTGCTACTATTGAGATTCTGTTGCTAATGTTTGAGATTCTACATGGAATGTTAATGTTCCTATTCCACTAGCAACATTCCATGTAGAAGCCTGCCCTTGCAGATCAGACTCACAGAAACAGAAGCCTGCGCGGCCACGTTGCTGATCTGCAAGGGCAGGCTTCTACATGGAACGTTGCTAGTGGAGGAGTAGCCTAGTGGTTCATGCAGTGGACTTTGGTCCTGGGGAACTGGGTTGGATTCCCACTGCAGCTCCTTGTGACTCTGGGCAAGTCACTTAACCCTCCATCATCCCAGGTACAAATAAGTACCTGCATATACTATGTAAACCACTTTGAATGTAGTTGCAAAAAAAACACAGAAAGGCGATATATCAAGTCCCATTTCCCTATCTGAGATTCTACATGGAATGTTGCTAGTATTGGAGTTTCTAGATGGAATGTTGCTACTATTGAGATTCTACATGGAATGTTAATGTTCCTATTCCACTAGCAACATTCCATGTAGAAGCCTGCCCTTGCAGATCAGACTCACAGAAACAGAAGCCTGCGCGGCCACGTTGCTGATCTGCAAGGGCAGGCTTCTACATGGAACGTTGCTAGTGGAGGAGTAGCCTAGTGGTTAGTGCAGTGGACTTTGATCCTGGGGAAATGAGTTCGATTCCCACTGCAGCTCCTTGTGACTCTGGGCAAGTCACTTAACCCTCCATTGCCCCTGGTACAAATAAGTACCTGCATATACTATGTAAACCACTTTGAATGTAGTTGCAAAAAAACACAGAAAGGCGATATATCAAGTCCCATTTCCCTTTCCCTATCTGAGATTCTACATGGAATGTTGCTAGTATTGGAGTTTCTAGATGGAATGTTGCTACTATTGAGATTCTACATGGAATGTTAATGTTCCTATTGCACTAGCAACATTCCATGTAGAAGCCTGCCCTTGCAGATCAGACTCACAGAAACAGAAGCCTGCGCGGCCACGTTGCTGATCTGCAAGGGCAGGCTTCTACATGGAACGTTGCTAGTGGAGGAGTAGCCTAGTGGTTAGTGCAGTGGACTTTGATCCTGGGGAACTGAGTTCGATTTCCACTGCAGCTCCATGTGACGCTGGGCAACACACTTAACCCTCCATTTCCTCGGGTACAAAATAAGTACCTGAATATAATCTGTAAACTGCTTTGTAACCACTGCGTAACCCTAGTAGCGCTCTAGAAATGTTAAGTAGTAGTAGTAGAAAGGCAGTATATCAAATCCCATTCTTCTATTTGTAGAGATTATCAGTGTCAGTTATGTAGAACAGTAATCCAGAGTGTTAAAGTGCCCACGGACATTGTAACACAATGGTGCATTTCCTCTTCCTCCATCTGCATAGTCAGGCATGGACAACTCAGTATTGAGAGACATGGTAAAATCTGTCTTGTTAGACTACCAAGGGCTGTTTATGTTGTGACTGCCACTGTATTTGAATTGTGCATATTTGAGAGTATTATGTCTATTGAAAGAGTGCAGTTGTACATCTGAAGAGGTGTGTGGCAGGTGTTGGCTGTATAAGATGTAGGGGAGATAGAATGGGATGGTGGCTGGGGGAATGTAACATAGTAACATAGTAGATGACGGCAGAAAAAGACCTGCATGGTCCATCCAGTCTGCCCAAGACAAACTCATATGTGTATACCTTACCTTGAATTTGTACCTGTCCTTTTCAGGGCACAGACCATATAAATCTGCCCAGCAGTATTTCCCGCCTCCCAACCACCAGTCCCGCCTCCCATCAGCGGCTCTGGTACAGACCGTATAAGTCTGCCCTCCCCTATCCTCGCCTCCCAACCACCACCCCCTCTTCCCAACTGCTCCGCCACCCAATTTCAGCTAAGCTTCTGTGTATCGCTCTGTGTGAGATTGTCTAATTGGAGAGCGATATCTCATGGGCGCTTGGGATATTGGGTTATTGGGGGGGGGGGGGGGGGTCAGGTGAGTATATGGTGTGGTGTGAAAAGAAAAGGGAATGGGATTTGAGATACCACCTTTCCGTGGTTACAATCAAAGCAGTTTAAATATTATATTCAGGTACTTATTTTGTGCCTGGGGTAACGGAGGCTCACGTGACCTGCCCAGAGTCACAAGGAGCTGCAGTGGGAATCAAACTCAGTTCCCCTGGTACTCATGCTGCTGCATTAACCATTAGGCTACTCCTCTTTCCTCACTTTTCCCCCCAGTATCCACCCCCTTCCACCGTTCCCCCTCAATCTTCCCCTTACATTCACACCATTTCCCTCCCCTCTCCCCCATTTGTTTTGGCAGGCCCAAGCTAGGCAATCTTCTCTTGTGCCACAGTTTGAGCTCCTCGTGGACACTGCTCAAGTCTCTTTCATGGATATCTTTTGTATCTTACTGTTCCATGATATTTGTGTATGTAAGTTGCTTCGTTAACAGACCTCCAGTGTGGTCAATTTCATGAGTTTTGCTGAACTAGAAATGGGACATAAGTAACTGCCAAGAGAAACATATATCCAACATGGTTCAGTCCAGCTCTACTAAAAATGATGCAACTTATAAAACAATTCTTAAGGGAGAAGACGGGTTAAGGCAGAGTGTCCATCAGACTTTACACATGACCCTGACTCCTACCACACATACCTTAAAATGGCTTAAAATTGGTCATCCTATTTCATGTCGGGCTTTGTGACTCTCCTTACTTTGAACAGCAGCTGTTCAAATATAATTACACAACAATTCATTATTATTATATACATCGCTTTAGAAGTTTCTCGGTAAACTTACCAGTAGCTCTGCTGGCAAAAACACGTTTGCAGAGGAAATTTTCCAGGTAAAACAGAACAAGTGGCAACACTAAGTACTGTACAAACTGTTGCTTGCCCTTTATTTCCTGCCAAACTACCTCGCCCCACTGTCGGCAAAGGCTCAAAGGTAGATGGGGGGGGGGGGGGTTCAGAGAGAGACAGGCAACTGCCATGAGAGAGAGAGGAGTGAGGCACCGCCAATGAGGGGCTTTGGGGGCCACTAGACTGGATCAGCCTGAGGCAAGAATGGGTGGGCCTGTGCCCACCCGTAGCTATGCCACTGGAACACACTACTCTAGTAGGTCGATGCGCTGAAGCAAACGCTGGTGCTAGAGGCCTAGCAGCAACCTAGCACCAGCATTAGTGAATGCAGAATTGCTCAGAGGCTGTAGCACCGGAGACTGCTAATGTAGTCAATTGGATGTTGAGGTCATTTCCTATTCCCTCCCCATGCTCAGTGCAAAAAACAAAGCCAGCTCTGAGCAGGCATTAGGGTGTTTGAAGAGGATTTCTCACGATTCTTTCTTTAAAATGTGCTGGATTTGGTTTCGGAAGTAGAAGGAAGCCCGTGCAAGCCCTTAAGCGTGGGTAGTGAGAAATGAATGTGCACGAGACCCAAAAATGAGAGCATACATTGGTGCCTGTTTCCTGCGTTATTATAGATAAGTGTCCCAAGCCTTAAAAAAATCGAAAAGCTTATAATTAAAGGTGCAGAAAACAGATGCCAATGAGTGCTTTGCGTTTGGGTTTGCCAGGCACATCGCACAGGAGCTGAGCTTACCGCGGAACTATTCTGAGCATGTGCCAAGCACATCCCCACTCCTTGCTTTCCCTTTAACAGCGCACATATGATTTGCATATCATTTCCTTTGAGCAATGGCAAGCTATTTTTCGGAGCCGGAGGTATTTTGTCTACGCTGTTGGCTTACCACGGGAGTTTTGAGCATCAGCCTACAGGTGAATACTCACTAATGATCTGTAAAGAGGCACTATTACCTCAATTTTATTCAGCTGCTTATGTCTCCCCTTATGCATGCTAGTAACACTGACTCTGAGCACGACCTTGTCACACTTTCACTACCTAGAAATTGTCAGGCACTATAACCCTAAGGCCTCTTCTGTTGATGCACATCAGCAACTTACCAATATTTCCCCTCCCCCTTCAATTATACACAGTGCCCAGAAAAAACAGGACCTCCAACATTTTTACAATTAACCCCAAAACATCTTACTACAGCAGAAAGTTCTGCCTGAAGTTCAAGACATTTGTGAGGACTTTTATTTTTTAACAGGATGGAACTCCAGCTCATTGAGCTCGCAAAACAAGTGAGCTCTTAATTAGTGAAACCCCAGAATTCAATGAGCCAGCATCTCAGTAGCGTTGAAAACTTCATGAACGAGTCAAGGTTGAAGGAGGACGCTTTGAACACAAATTATGAATTAAGAAAAAAAACCCCATTATACTAATAAGTACATAAGCATAAGTACATTAGCACTGCCACGCTGGGAAAAGACCAAAGGTCCATCAAGCCCAGCACTCTGTCTCCGACAGCGGCCAATCCAGGCCCCAAGAACCTTGCAAAAACCCAGAATTTAATAACGATCAATGGACTTTTCCTTCAGGAATCTGTCCAGACCCCCCTTTAAACTCAGCAAGGCCAGCTGCCATCACTACCTTCTCCGGCAATGAGTTCCAGAGTCTAACCACACACTGAGTAAAGAAAAACTTTCTCCAATTTGTTTTAAACCTACCACATTCTAATTTCATCTTGTGTCCCCTAGTTCTATTATTGTTAGAAAGCGTAAACAAACGCTTCACATCTGTCCGCTCTACCCCACTCATTATTTTGTAGACCTCTATCATATCACCCCTCAGCCGCCTTTTCTCCAGGCTAAAGAGTCCTAGCCTTCTTAACCTCTCCTCATAAGGTAGTCGTCCCATCCCTTTTATCATTTTTGTCGCCCTTCTCAGCACCTTCTCCAATTCCTTTATATCTTTTTTGAGATGAGGCGACCAGAACTGAACACAATACTCCAGGTGCGGTCGCACCATGGAGCGATATAATGGCATTATAACATCCTCATGTTTGTTTTCCATCCCTTTTCTAATAATACTCAACATTCTGTTCGCCTTCTTAGCCGCCGCAGCACATTGAGCGGAAGATTTCAACGTTCACACTAAATATTTAAATAACTGCAAAGTATTTTGAAACTATGCAAGGGGTCCTGTTTTTTCAGGACACCAATACAAAAAAATTACATTGAAGTTTAAAGGATAAACCCTGGAAAAACACCACTTCTGATAATCTTTCTACCCTCTCCTGCCTTGTATTATATCCTCCACTCAGTTTTTATGTCTCTTCTGTGCTGACAACTCTTAACTAACACAAATATGCACATTTGATTCTGTCAGAAAAACTAACCAATAGTACACTAAACCAGAGGCGTAGATAGGTGGGGCCACAGCGGCATGGGCCCCCACAGATTTAGTCCTGGCCCTCCTGGTTTTGCTGGCGGGGGTCCCCAACCCCCCGCCAGCCGAAGCTTTCTTCAGCGCAGGTCTCCAACACGTTCACTGATCTGTGCTGCTGTCTTCTTAAGTCCTGACATCCTGCACATCCTGCATGTTCCTTTAAGTGAAACTGAGCATGCTCAAGTTCACTTAAAGGAACGTGCACGACGTACAGGATGTGAGGACTCAAGAAGAGAGCAGCACAGATCAGCGAACGCACTGGAGACCGGCGCTGAAGACTTCCCCACCAGGAAAGGTACCTTGCAGCGGCGGCGACGGGGAGGGGGTGGTCAAAAGTGGCAGAGGAGGGGCGGCGGCTGGAGGAGGCAGGCCAAAATGTGCCCCCCCCCCACCTTGGGCTCTGGAACCCCCCTCACACCGAGGTCTGGCTACGCCCCTGTACTAAACACTGAAGGGTCCTTTTATGAAACTGTGGGAAACATTGGCCACAATGTGCTCCTACTAGGGGCGTATCTGGAATCCGGCGGTAGGGGGGGCCAGAGCCAGAGAGAGGGGGCACATTTTTGCCTCCCTCCCCCCCCCCGCCGCCGCCTCTCTCCAGCCCCCTGCCGTCAACCCTCCCCCGCTGCTTACCTTTGCTGGCGGGGGGCCCCAACCCCCGCCAGCCGAGGTCCGAGTCCGACCCGCATTCTTCATATTTCGTCTTCCTCCGACTCCTCCGTGGCCATGCTGTAAGTAACGCTGCTGATTCGTTGAATCTAGTTTGAGTCTGACGTCGCATCTGCCCGTTCAACTCCACTCATTATTTTATAGACCTTTATCAGATCTCCCCTCAGCTGCCTTTTCTCCAAGCTGAACAGCCCTAGCCACCTTAGCCTTTCCTCATAGGGAAGTTGTCCCATCCCCTTTATCATTTTCATTGCCCTTCTCTGCACCTTTTCTAATTCCACTATATCTTTTTTGAGATGCGGCGACCAGAATTGTGAACACAATATTCGAGGTGCGGTCACACCATGGAGCGATACAAAGGCATTATAACATCTTCATTTTTGTTTTCCATTCCTTTCCTAATAATACCTAACATTCTTAGCCGCAGCAGCACACTGAGCAGAAGGTTTCAAAGTATCATCAACGACGACACCTAGATCCCTTTCTTGGTCCGTGACTCCTAACATGGAGCCTTGCATGATGTAGCTATAATTCGGGTTACTCTTTCCCACATGCATCACTTTGCACTTGCTCACATTAAACGTCATCTGCCATTTAGCCGCCCAGTCTCCCAGTCTCGTAAGGTCCTCTTGTAACTTTTCCCAATCCTCCCGAGATTTAATGATTTTGAATAACTTTGTGTCATCAGCAAATTTAATTACCTCACTAGTTACTCCCATCTCTAGGTTATTTATAAATATGTTAAAAAGCAGCGGTCCCAGCACAGACCCCTGGGAAACCCCACTAACTACTCTTCTCCATTGAGAATACTGACCATATAACCCTACTCTCTGTTTTCTATCTTTTAACCAGTTTTTAATCCACAATAGAACACTACCTCCTATCCCATGACTCTCCAATTTCCTCTGGAGTCTTTCATGAGGTACTTTGTCAAATGCCTTCTGAAAATCCAGATACACAATATCAACCGGCTCACCTTTATCCACGTTTGTTCACCCCTTCAAAGAAATGTAGTAGATTGGTGAGGCAAGATTTCCCTTCACTAAATCCATGTTGACTTTGTCTCATTAATCCATGCTTTTGAATATGCTCTGTAATTTTGTTCTTAATAATAGTCTCTACCATTTTGCTCATCACCCTTGGTACTCTGATCTCATCCCATGGTTTTCAGTATCATCTTTACGCTGATGACTCCCAGATCTACCTCTCCACACCAGAAATCTCAGCTGAAATCCAGGCCAAAGTATCAGCCTGCCTGTTTGACATTGCTGCCTGGATGTCTCAGCAACATCTGAAACTAAACATGACAAAGACTAAGCTTCTTATCTTTCCCCCTAAACCATCCTCTCCTCCCCCATTCCCTATTTCTGTGGATAACACTCTCATCCTTCCTGTCTCATCAGCTCCTACCTTGGGGTCATCTCCGACTCCTCCCTCTCCTTCTCTGCACATATTCAGCAGACTGCTAAAACCTGTCTTTCTTTCTCAATAATATCACCAAAATTCGCCCTTTCCTTTCTGAGCACACTTCCAAAAGCCCTTATCCACACTGTTATCACCTCTCGCTTAGACTATTGCAACTTGCTTCTCACAGGTCTCCCACTTAGCCATCTCTCTCCTCTTCAATCTGTTCAAAATTCTGCTGCACGACTAATATTCCGCCAGTGTCGTCATGCTCATATTAGCCCTCTCCTCAAGTCACTTCACTGGCTTCCTATCCGTTTCCGCATACAGTTCAAACTCCTCTTATTGACCTATAAGTGCATTCGCTCTGCAGCTCCTCAGTACCTCTCCACTCTCATCTCTCCCTACATTCCTCCCTGGGAACTCCGTTCACTGGGTAAATCTCTATTATCTGCACCCTTCTCCTCCACTGCTAATTCCAGACTCCGTTCCTTTTATCTTGCTGCACCATATGCCTGGAATAGACTTCCTGAGCCGGTACGCAAACTCCTGAAGCCCTGTAGTGTTCATAGGCTCTCAGTACCAGTCATAGACCCCCGCCCCTCAGCCCTGCCCCAACCACACATAATTCGCAACTCCAACGTTCTGAAGCTGCCTCCGTGCCAGTGAAGCCTTGAAGCCCTGTAGTGCTCATAACCTCACAAAGCCGCCCTCAGCTCCGCCCCCCACACAATACATCACTCAGCCACTCACACACAGCACCCCTCTCACTCCCGCTCCAGCCAACCCACCAGCACTCAACGAAAGCTGCCGACCCCCTCCCCCGCCATTGCCAACCACCTCCCCCTCCCCCGCTGCCGGCACCACCAACTTTGCACCCCCTCCCGCCGCCAACCCGCCGTCGCCCCCCTCGATGCATCAAACACCCCCCTGCCCCTTCACCCAAGCCCCCCCCCGGGCACATCAACCCCCCTCGGCACCCACAGCTGCCACTTGTAACGCTGTCCGGCTGCTGCTGCTTCTCCTGTTGAGCAGCAGCGGCCGCTACAAAAACAAAAAAAGCCAAAAATGGGGAGGGGAGGGTTAGGGTTAGGACATGGGTGGCTGGAGGGGTGCAGGGGGAGGGTCGCTTGGCATGGGTGGCTGGAGGGGGGGCAGGAGGAGGGGAGGGTTGGTGGACATGCATGGCTGGAAGTGGGGGGCAGGGGAGAGGGAGGTGGGGAGGGGGTCCTCAGACCAGAGAGGTGGGGGCACACACTCACTCACTGTCTCTCATATACACTCTCTGACACAGTCTCTGTCTATCACACTCTATCTCTCTGTCACACACACACACAGTCTCACACACACAGACACTCTGTTCTCACACAAACACACACACACTATCTCTCACACACACACACACACACACACGCGTAATTAAACTCTGGAATTCGTTGCCGGAGAACGTGGTGAAGGCGGTTAACTTGGCAGAGTTTAAAAGGGGGTTAGACGGTTTCCTAAAGGACAAGTCCATAAACCGCTACTAAATGGACTTAGGAAAAATCCACAATTTCGGGAATAACATGTATAGGATGTTTGTACGTTTGGGAAGCTTGCCAGGTGCCCTTGGCCTGGATTGGCCGCTGTCGTGGATAGGATGCTGGGCTCGATGGACCCTTGATCTTTTCCCAGTGTGGCATTACTTATGTACTCTCTCAAACATACACACTCCGAGGAAATCCTTGCTAGTGCCCGTTTCATTTGTGTCAGAACGGGCCTTTTTTACTAGTTCTATATAAAATGGGGCTGTACATGTCCCAACTGCACTCAACCCCTTGGCTGCCTATTAAGATATTTCATTATATTGTGTTGACGTGGAGGGGCATAATCGAACGGGGACAACCATCTCTAAGGGTGCCCATCTCTAAGGACGTCCTAGTGAAGGGGCGGGGAAACTGCTATTATCAAAACAAGATGGGCGTCCATCTTTCGTTTTGATAATACGGTCGGGGACACCCAAATCTCAGCATTTATGTCAACCTTAGAGATGGTCAACCTAAATGTTGAGATGGCCGTCCCCGGTTTTCGGCGATAATGGAAACCGAGGACACCCATCTCAAAAACGACCAAATCCAAGGCATTTGGTCGTCGGAGGAGCCAGCATTCGTAGTGCACTGGTCCCCCTCTCATGCCAGGACACCAACCAGGCACCCTAGGGGGCACTGCAGTGGACTTCACAAATTGCTCTCAGGTGCATAGCTCCCTTACCTTGGGTACTGAGCCCCCCAACCCCCTCCCCAAAACCCACTCCCCACAACTGTACACCACTACCATATCCCTAAGGGGTGAAGGGGGGCACCTACATGTGGGTACAGTGGGTTTCGGGTGGGTTTTGAAGGGCTCACATTTACCAGCACAAGTGTAACAGTTAGGGGGGTGGGCCTGGGTCCGCCTGCCTGAAGTGCCCTGCACCCACTAAAACTGCTCCAGGGACCTGCATACTGCTGTCATGGAGCTGGGTATGACATTTGAGGCTGGCATAGAGGCTGGCAAAAAATATTATTTTTTTTTTTTTAGGGTGGGAAGGGTTTGGTGACCCCTGGGGGAGTAAGGAGAGGTCATCCCCAATTCCCTCTGGTGGTCATCTGGTCAGTTTGGGCACCTTTTTGAGGCTTGGTCGTGAAAAAAATTGGACCAAGTAAAGTCGACCAAATGCTCATCAGCGACGCCCTTCTTTTTTCCATTATCAGCCAAGGACGCCCATCTCTTAAGCACTCCCCAGTCCTGCCTTCGCTACGCCTCCGACACGCCCCCGTGAACTTTGGTCATCCCCGCGACCGACTGCAGTTTAGAACGCCCAAAATCGGCTTTCGATTATGCCGATTTGGGCGACCCTGAGAGAAGGACGCCCATCTCCCGATTTGTGTCGGAAGATAGGCGCCCTTCTCTTTCGAAAATGCCCCTGTATCAGTGATCATCCTATCTATGCCATATAAAATTTCCAATGTGTTGCCTGTGGAAGTGTATCATTTATAAATATTTATCATAATTCTGTGTTATGCATGTTCTGCTGTGCTGTTTTAATATGTACATTATTGTTATTAGTAGGATTTAATTTGTCTATTTCCAAGTTTACCTCATTAATCTGATTCAACTTAAATGCCTTAACTCCATAATGCATCAAAACCTCACATCGTAATGGACATTGTATATTCCTTAGTTCTTTGACCCTTGTTGTACTTGTTTACCCTAACCTTACCTGACCCTTACTTTAAACTGTATTTGTTTAATATCTACTGGACTTGGCGTTCGCCTTGACGGTATTATGTAAGCCAAATTGAGCCTGCTAATGGGTGGGAAAATGTGGGATACAAATGTTAGAAATAAAGAAATAGATCTAGCTGTGTATTATGCTGACATTTAGTCGTTTTACTATTGTTATGCTGTTAGTACAAAGGTAAGTTCTTTATGTCAAGCTACATCATCCTGGAAGAACCTCTTCATAAAGGAAGTTAACAAACATTAATCATATTTCTGTTTTATTTTACATAAAAACATCAAAATAGCATACTGGATCAGACCAACAGTCCATCTAGCCCAGTATCCCGCTTCCAACAGTGGCCAAGCCAGGTCACAAGTACCTTGCGGAAACCCAATTAGTAGCAACATTCCATGCTAAGCAGTGGCTTCCCTCATGTCTATCTCAGTAACAGACTATGGACTTCTCCAAACCTTTTTTGAACCCAGATACTCTAACCGCTGTTACCACATCCTCCAGCAGCAAGTTCCGGAGCTTAACTGTTCTTTGAATGAAAAAATATTTCCTCTGATTTGTTTGAAAAGTATTTCCATATAGTTTCATCTAGTGTCCCCTCTTTGAAAGAGTGAAAAATTGATTCACTACTATTCATTCTATACCACTAAGGATTTTATAGACCTCAGTCATATCCCCACTCAGCCATCTCTTTTTCAAGCTGAAAAGCCCTAACCTCTTTAGCCTTTCCTCATATGGGAGGAGTTCCATCCATCCTCCTTATACATGGTTGAAATTCCATGTATAAAAGGGAAAAAAATGGTGATAGGAGTGTACTACCGTCCACCTCGCCAGGATGAGCAGGTAGACACAGAAATGATAAAAGAAATCAGAGACGCGAACAAAATGGGCAATGTGATAATAATGGGTGACTTCAATTATCCAAATATAGACTGGGTAAATGTAACATCGGGACACGCTACAGAGATACAATTCCTTGATGAAATCAAGGGCAGCTTTATGGAGCAACTGGTACAGGAGCCGACGAGAGAAGGAAAAATTCTAGACTTGGTCCTTAGTGGAGCGCATGATCTGGTGAGGGACGTTATGGTACTGGGGCCGCTTGATAACAGTGACCATAATATGATCAGTTTTGACATCGACCTTGAAGTAACTGTACACAGAAAGTCAAATACGTTAGCGTTTAACTTTAAAAAAGGAGACTATGATAAAATGAGAAGAACGGTAAAAACAAAACTTAGGGGGGCAACTGAGAGAGTAAAAACTGTACAACAGGCGTGGACGCTGTTCAAAAATACCATCCTGGAGGCCCAGGCCATACATATTCCGCAAATTAGAAAAGAAAGACGGAAGTCCAAAAGACTCCCGGCCTGGTTGAAAAGTGAGGTGAAGGAAGCTATTAGGGCTAAAAGAAACGCCTTCAGAAAATGGAAGAGGGAACCGTCTGAAAATAACAAGAAACAGCATAAGGAGTGTCAAAGCAAACGCAAGGCGCAGATTAAGAAGGCCAAGAGGGAGTATGAAAAAAAGATAGCATTAGAGGCAAAAAAACATAGTAAAAATTTTTTTCGCTATATTAAAAGCAGGAAGCCGGCAAAAGAATCGGTTGGGCCGCTGGATGACCGAGGGGTAAAAGGGGCGATCAAGGAAGACAAAGACGTAGCGGAGAGACTGAATGAATTCTTTGCTTCGGTCTTCACCGAGGAAGATTTGGGTGGGATACCGGTGTCGGAAATGGTATTTCAAGCGGACGAGTCGGAGAAACTTACTGACTTCACGGTAAACCTGGAGGACGTAATGGGGCAGTTCGGCAAACTGAAGAGTAGCAAATCTCCTGGACCGGATGGTATTCATCCTAGAGTACTGATAGAACTGAAAAACGAGCTTGCGGAGCTACTGCTAGTGATATGCAACTTATCCTTAAAATCGAGCGTGGTACCGGAAGATTGGAGGGTGGCCAATGTAACGCCCATTTTTAAAAAAGGCTCCAGGGGAGATCCGGGAAATTATAGACCGGTGAGTCTGACGTCGGTGCCTGGGAAAATGGTAGAGGCTATTATTAAAAACAAAATTACAGAGCACATCCGAGGACATGGATTACTGAGACCAAGTCAGCATGGCTTTTGTGTGGGGAAATCTTGCCTGACCAATTTACTTCAATTCTTTGAAGGAGTGAACAAACATGTGGACAAAGGGGAGTCGGTTGATATTGTGTATCTGGATTTTCAAAAGGCGTTTGACAAGGTACCTCATGAAAGGCTACAGAGGAAATTGGAGGGTCATGGGATAGGAGGAAATGTCCTATTGTGGATTAAAAACTGGTTGAAGGATAGGAAACAGAGAGTGGGGTTAAATGGGCAGTATTCACAATGGAGAAGGGTAGTTAGTGGGGTTCCTCAGGGGTCTGTGCTAGGACCGCTGCTTTTTAATATATTTATAAATGATTTAGAGATGGGAGTAACTAGCGAGGTAATTAAATTTGCTGATGACACAAAGTTATTCAAAGTCATTAAATCGCGACAGGATTGTGAAAAATTACAAGAGGACCTTAAGAGACTGGGAGACTGGGCGGCTAAATGGCAGATGATGTTTAATGTGAGCAAGTGCAAGGTGATGCATGTGGGAAAAAAGAACCCGAATTATAGCTACGTCATGCAAGGTTCCACGTTAGGAGTTACAGACCAAGAAAGGGATCTGGGTGTCGTCGTCGATAACACACTGAAACCTTCTGCTCAGTGTGCTGCTGCGGCTAAGAAAGCAAATAGAATGTTGGGTATTATTAGGAAAGGTATGGAAAACAGGTGTGAGGATGTTATAATGCCGTTGTATCACTCCATGGTGCGACCGCACCTTGAGTATTGTGTTCAATTCTGGTCGCCGCACCTCAAGAAAGATATAGTAGAATTGGAAAAGGTGCAGCGAAGGGCGACTAAAATGATAGCGGGGATGGGATGACTTCCCTATGAAGAAAGACTAAGGAGGCTAGGGCTATACAGCTTGGAGAAGAGACGGCTGAGGGGAGACATGATAGAGGTATATAAAATAATGAGTGGAGTGGAACAGGTGGATGTGAAGCGTCTGTTCACGCTGTCCAAAAATACTAGGACTAGGGGGCATGCGATTAAACTACAGTGTAGTAAATTTAAAACAAATCGGAGAAAATTTTTCTTCACCCAACGTGTAATTAAACTCTGGAATTCGTTGCCGGAGAAAGTGGTGAAGGCGGTTAGCTTAGCAGAGTTTAAAAAGGGGTTGCACGGTTTCCTAAAGGACAAGTCCATAAACCGCTACTAAATGGACTTGAGAAAAATCCACAATTCCAGGAATAACATGTATAGAATGTTTGTACGTTTGGGAAGCTTGCCAGGTGCCCTTGGCCTGGATTGGCCGCTGTCGTGGACAGGATGCTGGGCTCGATGGACCCTTGGTCTTTTCCCAGTGTGGCATTACTTATGTACTTATATGTCCTTATCCTTATCACTGGGCTCGAACCCGCTAACCGATTGCACCACAGAGACTCCTAAGAACGGAAGCACTAACCATAATCTAGCACCATGGCATAGACATAATGCGTCAAAATGTGTGCAGCTGTGTAAATATTTAATTCTGATGTGCAACAGCTAAGTGCTAAGTATAATTATAACATTTTTGGCCCATCTTTATTTATCTGATCAATCATCAGCATTTCTGGCCTGCAACCACTTGGATCGGCGTCATTCCATTCTTTAGAATAATCTTTCTCAAAGGATTTGTTGTCACAGTTTATGGCCACATTGTCATCATAAAGAATATATGAAATGTTTAATCCACTCAGCATTTGCCCCCTCTCTCTCTTCCCCACTCCCAACCAGCATTTCCCCCTCTCTCTTATCCCCACTTCCATCCAGCATTTGCCCTCTCTCTCCTCCCCACTTCCAACCAACATTTCTCCCCTTTCTACCCATCCACATCTCTCCCCATCCAGCATTTCTCCCCTTCCCCCCTCTCTCCCCATCCAGCATTTCTCCCCTTCCCCCCTCTCTCCCCATCCAGCATTTCTCCCCTTGCACCCCCTCTCTCGCCATCCAGAATTTCTCCCCATGCCCTCTCTCTTGCCATCAAGCATTCTTGCCTTTCCCCCTCTCTCCCCATCTGGAATTTCTCCTCATGCCCCCCTCTCTCCCCGTCCAATATTTCTCCTCTTCTCCCTCTCTCCTCATCCAGCATCTTTCTCCTCTCTCCCATCTAGCATCTTTCCTTGCCTTTTCTCTCCCCATCCAGCATTTCTTCCGTTGCCTCTTCTCTCCACATCCAGCATTTGTTCCCTTGCCTCATCTCTCAAATCCAGCATTTCTCCCCTTTTTCCCTCTCTCCCCATCCGGCATTTCTCCCCATGACCCCTCTCTCCCCACCCAGTATTTCTCTCCCCTTGCCCCCTCTTTCCCATCTAGCATTTCTCCTGCGGCCACTGCTCCTTCTCCCAACCAGCAGCAGCAGTGGGCAAATCAAGGAGTACGCGGGGCAGCAGTGCTCAGATGCGAGCTATCAGCTCTGCCAATCCCCTACCCCTCTGATGTCAACTTCCTGTTCCGGGGTAGGGGATTGGCAGAGCCGACAGCACATGTCCTAGCACTTCAGCCCCATGCCTGCTACTCTTTGTCCGCTGCTGCTGCTCATTGTGAGAAGCAGCTGTGGCTGCAGGAGAGAGGCGGAGGGATTAGCAGGGAAGGGAAAAATGCTGGTACCGTTGTACCAGCATATACTGGCACAAAAAAAAGCCCTGCTCCCAACACATAAGTACATAAGTATTGCCATACTGGGAAAGACCAAAGGTTCATCGAGCCCAGCATACTGTTTCCAACAGTGGCCAATCCAGATCACAAATACCCGGCAAGATCCCAAAATTGTACAAAACATTTTATGCTGCTTATCCCAGAAATAGTGGATTTTCCTTTACGAAGCCGTCCAAACCTTTATAAAACTCCGCTAAGCTAACTGCCTTTACCACATTCTCTGGCAACGAATTCCAGAGTTTAATTACACGTTGAGTGAAGAAATATTTTCTCCGATTCGTTTTAAATTTACTACATTGTAGCTTCATCGCATGCCCCCTAGTCCTAGTATTTTTGGAAAGCGTGAACAGACGCTTCACATCTACCCGTTCAACTCCGCTCATTATTTTATAGACCTCTATCATATCTCCCCTCAGCCGCCTTTTCTCCAAGGTGAAGAGCCTACAATTGAAGGGGGGGGGGGGATTAGGATTCTATAAATGGTGCCACACAAAAACCATGCTCAGCACTATTCTATAAATTGTGCTTCAAGTGGGGTGCCATTTATAGAGTAGTACGCACCTCCAGGATCCACGTTCAACTTTTGGGCGTGAGCACGTAAATTAGACATCGCTGCCCCAAATTCCATAACACTGCACGCATCTCTAGTGAATGCCCTGATCCGCCCATGCCCCTCTTTTCAGTTGCGAGCTACAGGATTTACATGTCCAGTGTGCAGCAGCAGCCAAAAAAAGCAAACGGGATGGTAGGAAATATTACGAAAGGAATGCGAAAATAAAAGCAAAAATATTATAATGCCTCTGTATCTCAAAAGAAGATATAGCAGAATTAGAAAAGGTTCAAAGAAGAGTGACCAAAATGATTAAGGGGATGGAATAAGGAAAGGCTAAAAAGGTTAGGGCTCGTCAGCTTGGAAATGAGATGGCTATGATTGAGGTCTATAAAATCTTAAGTGGTATAAAACAAGTAGAAATGAATCATTGCTTTACTCTTTCAAAAAGTACAAAAACCAGGAGACACTCAAGGAAGTTAGATGGAATTACTTTTAAAACAAATAGGAGGAAATATTTTTTCACTCAATAAATAGTTAATCTCTGGAACTCGCTGCTGGAGGATGTGGTTACAGTGGTAAAGCATAACTGGGTTTAAAAGAGGTTTGGACAAGTTCCTGGAGGAAAAGTCTATAGTCTGCTATTGAGACAGACATGCTTGCTCTAGGATCAGTAGCATGGAATGTTGCTACTATTTGGGTTTCTGCCAGGTACTTTTGACCTGGATTGGCCACTGTTGGAAACAGGATACTGGGCTAGATGGACCATTGGTCTGACCCATTATGGCTATTCTTATGTTCTTATACAGAACTCTCATTTCCTAAATTCAGATCATCATTGAAAACTCACCTTATTTCTTTGATTTTGTTAATGTAAACCACTCTGTTGTATTCCAGTGAAGGGTGATAGATCAAATTCTATAAACCATAAACCCTCTTTTTTTACCTTCACCAATGGCTTCCGATTTCCTTTAGAATTCATCACCTTAACACACGGGATATTTTCAAAGCACTTAGCCTTCCAAAGTTCTATAGGTTTCTATGGAACTTTGGAAGGCTAAGTGCTTTGAAAATATGCCTCTAAGCCTTTCACATAGGAATGCCATCTTACCAAGCCTCAAGCATCTAACCTTCCAGAACCCTTTGCTCCACTGTGGAGCACCGTCTTCCTAGTCTCCTCAGTTTTTCGTTCCTGCTTTGAATCCACCCTTTTATTAAGCTGTGGTAACAAGTGGCCTGCCGTAGTGCGAACGTGTCTTTTGTGCACCCGCCGGACCATTTTTTAAAGTGTCTAGGAAAAAGGGTATTTTTGTTTTAATGGGACCAGAAAATGGATCTGCACTAAAATTGACTTAGTGGTAAGGTCTCATTCGCTACCCCAATGGTAAGCATGCAGCACACACCAAATTTATCTTGTGCATATTCATTGTGGATATATATCCTTAAAAACTGATTGTGGGGTCCGCCATACACATTTGTGAAGTCCTAGATAATTGCATAAACAAACACATTTTAAGATTCATGTGTGTCACTTCTTTGAAAACAATTACCAGACTACAAACTACCATCACAGGTCTAACGTAACTGTCTGGAAGCCATGCAGCTGTGCAAACATTTAATTTTCACATGCGACAGTTGTGTACACAGTATAATTATATATTTTTGGCCAGCCTTTGTCTGGCGGATCATCAGTTCATCAGAGCTGGTTCAGTTACATCCATCACTTGGAGTAATGTTATTTTACAGTGGAATTTTGTTTTCTCCCTGAGTTAAATTTCTCATGAGACTAGCTGATTGATGTTTTTCATCCTATAAGTCAGAAAAGGCAACACACCTTCCTAATTTCCAACTCACCCAAACCCTTTTTCTATGGACTCCTACTTCTTAGAAAACATAACTTTAATTATCAGAAGTGACTACAAAAGTTAGTTGGATATGGATACACAAAATATACTTCAAAACAAACACTAGGGGGCCCTTCTTACTAAGCCGCTTAAGCGTCTACGTACGCCCAACATGCACCAAAATGGAGTTCCTGCCCGACTACCTCATGGCTCTTGCGGTAATTTCATTTTTGGCGCGCATCTGAAAAATATTTTTTTATTTTTGGATGCACAAAAAGGGACGTTTGCCAAGTGGCATTTGACGTGCGTAGGTCATTACCGTCCGGATTCTTTACTGCTAGGTCAATGGCTGGCGGTAAGGTCTCAGACCCAAAATAGACATGCTGCAATTTTGATTTTGCCGCACGTCCATTTTCGGCCCCCCAAAAAGAGGCCTTTTTCACAGGTGCACTGAAAAATGAATTGGTACATAAGTACGTAAGCACCACCATACTGGGAAAAGACCAAGGGTCCATCAAGCCCAGCATCCTGTCTCCGACAGTGGCCAATCCAGGCTTCAAGAACCTGACAACCCCCCCCCCCCCAAAAAAAAAAAAATTTATAATGTTCAATGGACTTTTCCCTCAGGAATCTGTCCAAACCCCCTTTAAATTCCGTAAGGCCAGCTGCTGTCACTACATTCTCCAGCAACGAGTTCCAAAGTCTAACTACACGCTGAGTAAAGAAAAACTTTCTCCTATTTGTTTTAAATCTACCATATTCTAGCTTCATCTTATGTCCCCTGGTTTTGTTGTTGTTTGAAAGTGTAAACAAGCGCTTCACATCTGTCCGCTCTACTCCGCTCATCATCTTGTAGACTTCTATCATATCACCCGCCTTTTCTCCAAACTGAAGAGCCCTAACCTTCTCAGCCTTTCCTCATAGGGAAGTCGTTCCATTCCCTTTATCATTTTCATCGCCCTTCCTCTGCACCTTTTCTAATTCCTTTATATCTTTTTTGAGATGCGGCGACCAGAATTGGACACAATACTTGAGGTGCGGTCACACCATGGAGCGATACAACGGCATTATAACATCCTTGTGTTTGTTTTCCATCCCTTTCCTAATAATACTCAACATTCTGTGCGCTTTCTTAGCCGCCACAGCACACTGAGCAGACGTTTTTAACGTCTTATCAACAATGACTCCCAGATCCCTTTCTAGGTCCGTAACTCCTAACGCGAAACCTTGCATTACATAGCTGTAATTCGGGTTCCTCTTACCCACATGCATCACTTTGCATTTGTCAACATTGAACTTCATCTGCCACTTGCACGCCCAATCCCCCAGTCTCGCGAGGTCCTCCTGTAATATTTCATACTCCTCCTGTGACTTGACAACCCTGAATAATTTTGTGTCATCTGCGAATTTAATTACCTCCCATTTTTCAGCGCGCCTTTGTAAAAGGATCCCAATATGTTCTACTCAAATGTTGAGAAACTATCTGAAAGATGCATTTAAAAATAGAGAAGATATATTAAACTAGTAAAAAAAGGCCCGTTTCTGACTCAAATGAAATGGGCGCTAGCAAGGTTTTCCTCGGAGTGTGTATGTTTGAGAGAGTGACTGTGTGAGAGTGACTGTGAGAGAGAGAGAGAGAGAGTGAATGTGTGAGTGTGTATGTGTGACAGAGAGAGAGTGACACTGGGTGCGAGTGTGTCTGTGAGAGAGAGTGTGTGTGTGTGTGAGCATGAGTGTGTGTGCCAGGGCCCCCCTCCCTCCCAGTTCCAGGGTCATCCCCTCTCCCTCCCTCCGAGTTCCAGGGTCGTCCCCCCTCCCTCCCTCCCTCTGATTTCCAGGGTTGTTGTCCCCCCTCCCTCCCTCCCTCCCTCCGAGTTTCAGGGTCCCCTCCCTCCCCTGCATTATGCTCTCTCCCCTGCATCCATCCATGTGCAGCATCTCTCCCCTGCCCCCTTCATCCATCCATGTGCAGCATCTCTCCCCTGCCCCCTCCACCTGAGTTTCAGGCCCCCCTCCCGCCCTCCCTCCCCCTCCGAGTTCCAGTGTCCCCCTCCCTCCCGCCCGTTTCCAGAGTCCCCCTCCCTCTGTCCCTCCGTCCCTCCCTCCAAGTTCCAGGGTCCCATGGAACTGGGAGGGAGGGAGGACGGAGAACGTTGTAAGAGTGACATCAGCAGGTGGTTACGATCCCAGTGAGACACATTGGAATGTTGGAGGAGCAAATTATTATATTAGATATATCTGAGGAGGAAGGAAAAGCCTCAAAGACCTCCAGGTCCAAAAACCTCTAGAGCTATTTCAATCAAACAAGATTTACTTGTCATCATCGGCTTAATCATAGCAAATATTTCAAGTATCCAAAATAACAAAACCCATATAGAACCCAATTCTGTATATGGCACCTAAACAATCGGCACGGAAAGCAGTGCAGACTAATCGTATTCTATAGTCGGCGCCTAGATTTAAGCACCGATTATAGAATGTGCTTAGTTGATATTTCAGCGCCTAAATCTATGCACTTCCATTTCCACCAACAAAAATGTGGCGTAAATCCCCACACTAGATTTAGTTGCAATGGGCCATTTTCTATAATTAGGTGTGCAAATTTCAGAATGCCCATGAAATGCCCATTTCTTCGCCCATAACCACTCCCCTTTTTGCCTGCGTATGTTAGAAGTTCAGCGCACATCAGTACAGAATATGCTTAGCAAGCTGTATACCTAAATTCTAATCAGTGCCAATTAGTGCTCTTTATTGCTTGTTAAGTGCTGTTACCAGCGCTCATGACCTTGTTTAGGGCCCTCTTTACTGAGCAGCATTATAGGCGCGTTAACGTTTTTAAACACACGTTAACCATGTATGCGCGTTAATCATGTATGTGCCTACAATATCCCTATAGGCGCCTACATGGTTAGCGCGTGCGCTAAGTGTAGGCGAGCTAAAAACACTAACGCACCTTAGTAAACAGGGCCTTAAGCTTGTTAAGTTACGGGCACTGTTATAGAATCCATGCCGATTTTGGCACAGATCTGTAGACACGCTATATAGAATCAGGGGGATAGTTGTCCAAAACAAATAGTGCAAGAATTCGAAACTTTCGCTCAAGGCTGCAAAAAAAAACAAAAAAACACTTATCTTAGAGGAACTCTTCGAGCCAGTTTCTTATTCACAGATGAGATCCCCGGACCAACGATGGCCAGCGTTTTGTACTGCTGCTTCAGGGTCCGCAACACTGGGACTGTCGAAAGAAATCATAGAAAATCAGGCTCCGTAGCGCACAAAGAATATAACAGTTTCGCTTCATCTTACCTCTCTTCACAGCGCCTACATATTCGGCTGCTATCGAATGGCTCTCACAGACTTACAAAATGGCTGCCCTTTTAATGAATGACATCAGAAGCCTTCTCTTGCCATTTTATTTAATTACTCTGTTTTTTGATATGTTCTTATCATCTAAGGGCCCTGTTTACTAAGGTGCGTTAGTGTTTTTAGCGCGCCTACACTTAGCATGCTTGCTAACCATGTAGGCGCTTATAGAGATATTGTAGGCATATACTTAGTTAATGCGCGTACATGGTCAATGTGCATTAAAAACTTTAACGCGCCTTAATGCTGCTTAGTAAACAGGGCCATAATGTCTAGTTGCTGATTGGATGAAGTAAGTGAAATTTGATGTCATTCACTAAATAGCAACGGAGCGTGTTGGGGCGTGTTTTGGGTGGGACTAGAGAGGGCTCAAACTTAGGATGTCCAACAACAACAATAATTGAATGGGAAGAAACGTCCAAGTCTAAAATGAAGGACGTTTTCAGTCACTGCCAGGGTGCTCTAATTGAGAAGCTGACCACTACAGGGATTAAGGCATGACCCTTCATGAATCCCCCAGTGGTTGCTGTCCCCCTCCCTGTCCCCTGAAAGTGAAATCAGAAAGGAATGCCAGGCTGTATGGGAGCATCAGTTATTTTAGGCATTCTGAACAAAGTGGATGGTAGGTTTGAGGAATACCTAGTGGTCAGTGCAGGTTCAATTCCCTCTTCAGCGCTCTCTTTTTTTCCCCTTTAAATTGTGAGCCCTCCAGAAACAGACATATACCTACTGTACCCAAATATTTATGACACCTGCAAGCCTGAAGGCTATTGATGTGATGTACAGTAGGTATTTCCTTGTTCCTAGGGGGCTCAAAATTTTTCAAAAGAGTTGTAGGAAGTTATGAACCTAGTTCACCGTCCACTGCACTGACCACTAGGCTGCCCCTCTGCTCTGCAAGGATGTTTGTGTGGCCACACTGCCAGACAGATGTCCTTGTCCCTGGATTTTGGGCATTCATAATTTGGGTGTTTCAGGTTTGTAAAATAGCTGTTCATTTTGGATGTTCTCATGTATTTTTGGATAGGAAACCCTAATATATTTCCTGTTCAAAAATGGCTGCGAAACGGATGAGGTTTTTTGATGTTATGAGCAGGACGTCCCAATTCTGAAAATGACTCTCCGTATCACCTCATATTTTTCTGCTGGTTGTGCCTCTCTCTATGCAGCCTAACATACTTCTGGCTTTCATCTTGCCATCACAAAAAAAGAAGAATAGATTTTTACAATTTTATTATAAATATGTGCAATCATCTAATATAATAATTCGCACCTCAAACGTTCTGAAGCTGACTCCGTGGCAGTGTAGCCGTGTAGTATTCGTAGGGTTCGTAATCGCACTCCCGATCACTGCCCCGCCCTCGAGGGAACTCTGTATAGCGTGACACGTCTCAAGCACGAGGCGCCAACGGACTCAACCCGCACCTGTTAACAAAGGTACAGCAGGATTCAGCGCTTCTTCCGCACTCCGACTGAAGTCACACGCAAGGGGCAGCCAGACTTAACACTGCCTGTACCGCCGCTGTCACCCCCCTCTGAGCCACACACCACGCTGCCCCTCCCCCCCGGGACCACAGTCAACGCCACTACAACACCCCTCCTACCTCGCCTGCACCCCCCCTCGAGGTACACGCCCCTGCAACCCCCCTCCCCATCCCCGATTGTCTCACACACATCTTCAACAGTATTGGGACCTCTGCTGCATTTTGGGAGCCATTAGGCACAGGAGAGTCATACACACACTGATGCAGGAACCCAGATCACACCCCGTCAATCTCACACACAAACACACACTGATGCAGAACATGGATGCAGAGACACTCACTCTCTCTCTGTGTATCACACACTTGATCACTGACACCCCCCCCCCCCCCACTCACTCTCTCTCTGTGTATCACACACTCCATCACTGACACCCCACACCACCAGCAACGCTGACCCGCCTCCAAGCCCCCCGCTACCCCCTCCCAGTAAAGAAGTATCAACCCTGTCACACTCTCTGTGTCACACACACACACTGATGCAGGATCCCAGAGCCACCCCCGTCCCCTGTCAATCTCACACACACACACTGATGCAGGACATGGATGCAGAGACACTCACTCTCTCTCTGTGTATCACACACTTGATCACTGACACCCCCCCCCCCCACTCACTCTCTCTCTGTGTATCACACACTTGATCACTGACACCCCCCCCCCACTCACTCTCTCTCTGTGTATCACACACTCCATCACTGACACCCCACACCACCAGCAACGCTGACCCGCCTCCAAGCCCCCCGCTACCCCCTCCCAGTAAAGAAGTATCAACCCTGTCACACTCTCTGTGTCACACACACACACTGATGCAGGATCCCAGAGCCACCCCGTCCCCTGTCAATCTCACACACACACACTGATGCAGGACATGGATGCAGAGACACTCACTCTCTCTCTGTGTATCACACACTTGATCACTGACACCCCCCCCCCCCACTCACTCTCTCTCTGTGTATCACACACCCCATCACTGACACCCCACACCCCCAGCAACGCTGACCCCCCTCCAAGCCCCCCGCTACTCCCTTCCAGTAAAGAAGCATCAACCATGTCACACTCTCTGTGTCACACACACACACTGATGCAGGATCCCAGAGCCACCCCGTCCCCTGTCAATCTCACACACACACACTGATGCAGGACATGGATGCAGAGACACTCACTCTCTCTCTGTGTATCACACACTTGATCACTGACACCCCCCCCCCCCACTCACTCTCTCTCTGTGTATCACACACTTGATCACTGACACCCCCCCCCCCCACTCACTCTCTCTCTGTGTATCACACACTCCATCACTGACACCCCACACCACCAGCAACGCTGACCCGCCTCCAAGCCCCCCGCTACCCCCTCCCAATAAAGAAGTATCAACCCTGTCACACTCTCTGTGTCACACACACACACTGATGCAGGATCCCAGAGCCACCCCGTCCCCTGTCAATCTCACACACACACACTGATGCAGGACATGGATGCAGAGACACTCACTCTCTCCCCCCAATGAGGTAGATGCCCCTGCACAACCCCACCCCCGACTGACTCTCTCACACACACCTTCCACAATATTGGGACCTCTGCTGCATTTTGGGAGCCATACTCACTCTCTCCCCCCAACGAGGTAGATGCCTCCGCAACCCCCACCCCCCCCAACTGACTCTCTCACACACACCTTCCATAGTATTGAGACCTCTGCTGCATTTTGGGAGCCGTTAAGCACTGCCGCACCCCCCCCCCCACAAAGTTGACACCTCCGCACCCCCCCACCCCCGACTGACTCTCTCACACACACCTTCCACAATATTGGGACCTCTGCTGCATTTTGGGAGCCATACTCACTCTCTCCCCCCAACGAGGTAGATGCCTCCGCACACCCCCACCCCCCCAACTGACTCTCTCACACACACCTTCCATAGTATTGAGACCTCTGCTGCATTTTGGGAGCCGTTAAGCACTGCCGCACCCCCCCCCCCCCACAAAGTTGACGCCTCCGCACCCCCCCCCCCCAACCCCGACTGTCTCTCTCACACACATCTTAAGTATTGGGACCTCTGCTGCATTTTGGGAGCCATTAAGCATAGAAGAGTCATACACACACTGATGCAGGAACCCACATGCCCCCTTCCCCTGATAGTACTCATAACACACCACTGAAAATTATTGATTACCATCAGAGCACATTTCTCCTAACACTTCCCTTAAAACCATTAATGGCAGAAGGTCATTACCTTGCTAGCACCCATTTCATTTCAATGAGAAACAGGCTTTTTTTTTTACTAGTAATCTATAAAACATTCCATTTTCAACGTGAATCCCTCCAGTATTATCAAAACTCTCTGGAACAATTAGCTATCCATTTATCCTATACTGGCTCTTTAAAATATTATCTCCACTTTATAGAAACTGTTATATAAATTCTATACATCTCTGTCAATAGAACCCCTAACACTGAGGTTTCTTTTGGAGAAAAATGCCGATCCTCCCCCCCCCCCCCCCCCCGCCGCCACCACCACCAACTTTGACCTCCAACCCCCCTTCACTTTCCCCCCAGACTCTGGCTGAGTTCTTTCATGATAAGGTTCACAAGATTAAACTTGAATTTTCAACCAGGTCACCTCCACCTCTCCTTCCCTTAGCCCGTTCTCTCAACCCTCCAACCCCTGCCTCCTTTTCTTCCGCGTTAGGAGTTACGGATCAAGAAAGGGATCTGGGTGTCGTCGTCGATGATACGCTGAAACCTTCTGCTCAGTGTGCTGCTGCGGCTAGGAAAGCGAATAGAATGTTGGGTGTTATTAGGAAGGGTATGGAGTCCAGGTGTGCGGATGTTATAATGCCGTTGTATCGCTCCATGGTGCGACCGCACCTGGAGTATTGTGTTCAGTACTGGTCTCCGTATCTCAAAAAAGATATAGTAGAATTGGAAAAGGTACAGCGAAGGGCGACGAAAATGATAGTGGGGATGGGACGACTTTCCTATGAAGAGAGGCTGAGAAGGCTAGGGCTTTTTAGCTTGGAGAAGAGACGGCTGAAGGGAGATATGATAGAAGTGTATAAAATAATGAGTGGAATGGATCGGGTGGATGTGAAGCGACTGTTCACGCTATCCAAAAATACTAGGACTAGAGGGCATGAGTTGAAGCTACAGTGTGGTAAATTTAAAACGAATCGGAGAAAATGTTTCTTCACCCAACGTGTAATTAGACTCTGGAATTCGTTGCCGGAGAACGTGGTACGGGCGGTTAGCTTGACGGAGTTTAAAAAGGGGTTAGATAGATTCCTAAAGGACAAGTCCATAGACCGCTATTAAATGGACTTGGAAAAATTCCGCATTTTTAGGTATAACTTGTCTGGAATGTTTTTACGTTTGGGGAGCGTGCCAGGTGCCCTTGACCTGGATTGGCCACTGTCGGTGACAGGATGCTGGGCTAGATGGACCTTTGGTCTTTCCCAGCATGGCACTACTTATGTATTTATGTACTTAAGAGGAAACTACACATCTTCTTTCCTCCTCGAAACTAACTACCTGTTCCTCTGATCCTATTCCCACCCATCTACTTAACACTATCTCTCCTACTGTCATCCCGTTTATCTGTCATATCCTCAATCTTTCACTGTCCACTGCGACTGTTCCTGATGCCTTCAAACATGTCGTAGTCACATCACTCCTTAAAAAACTTTCATTGGACCCTACCTGTCCTTCCAACTATCACCCCATCTCCCTCCTCCCTTTCCTATCCAAGATACTTGAACGTGCTGTTCACCGCCGTTGCCTTGACTTTCTTTCATCTCAAGCTATTCTTGAGCCACTTCAATCTGGCTTTCACCCCCTTCATTCAACTGAAACAGCGCTTGCTAAAGTCTCCAATGATCTGTTCCTGGCCAGATCCAAAGGTCTCTATTCTATACTCATCCTTCTCGATCTATCTGCTGCTTTTGATACTATTGATCACAGCCTACTCCTTGATACGCTGTCCTCACTTGGATTTCAGGGCTCTGTTCTTTCCTGGTTTTCTTCTTATCTCTCCCAGCATACCTTTAGTGCATACCAGTGGCGTAGCTACATGGGGCCTGAGGGGGCCTGGGCCCCCGTAGATTTCATCCTGGACCCCCCCTCACGACGACCCTCTCAACCCCCTCCCCTCCTCTACTTCTATCCCACTGTCAGTTGGTGTACCTCAGGGATCTGTCCTGGGACCTCTTCTTTTCTCCATCTATACTTCTTCCCTTGGTACTCTAATCTCATCCCATGGTTTTCAGTATCATCTTTACGCTGATGACTCCCAGATCTACCTCTCCACACCAGAAATCTCAGCAGGAATCCAGGTCAAAGTATCAGCCTGCCTGTCTGGCGTTGCTGCCTGGATGTCTCAGCGCCATCTGAAACTAAACATGACCAAGACTGAACTTCTCATCTTTCCCCCTAAACCAACCTCTCCTCCTCCCCCATTCTCTATTTCTGTGGATAACACTCTCATCCTTCCTGTGTCATCAGCTCCTAACCTTGGGGTCATCTTCAACTCCTCCCTCTCCTTCTCTGCACATATTCAGCAGACTGCTAAAACTTGTAGTTTCTTTCTCTATAATATCAGCAAAATTCGCCCTTTCCTTTCTGAGCACACTACCAGAACCCTCATCCACACTCTTATCACCTCTCGCTTAGACTATTGCAATTTGCTTCTCACAGGTCTCCCACTTAGCCATCTCTCTCCTCTTCAATCTGTTCAAAATTCTGCTGCACGACTAATATTCCGCCAGTGTTGTTATGCTCATATTAGCCCTCTCCTCAAATCACTTCACTGGCTTCCTATCCATTTCCACATGCAGTTCAAACTCCTCTTATTGACCTATAAGTGCATTCACTCTGCAGCTCCTCAGTACCTCTCCACTCTCATCTCTCCCTACATTCCTCCCCGGGAACTCCGTTCACTGGGTAAATCTCCCTTATCTGCACCCTTCTCCTCCACCGCTAACTCCAGACTCCGTTCCTTTTATCTTGCTGCACCATATGCCTGGAATAGACTTCCTGAGCCGGTACGTAAAGCTCCATCTCTGGCCGTCTTCAAATTTAAGCTAAAAGCCCACCTTTTTGATGCTGCTTTTAACTCCTAACCCTTATTCAATTGTTCAGAACCCTTATTTTATCATCCTCACTTTAATATTCCCTTATATCTTGTTTGTTCTGTCTGTCTGTCCTAATTAGATTGTAAGCTCTGTCTCTTCATGTTCAAGTGTACAGCGCTGCATATGTCTAGTAGCGCTTTAGAAATGATAAGTAGTAGTAGTAGTGGACCCCCCTCCCACCACCAAATCTTCCCTGCCGCCACCATAACCTACCTTTGTTGGCGGGGGACCCCAACCCCCGCCCGCCGAGGTCCTCTTCTTCTGGTGCAAGGCTTCGTTCTGTTTCTGAGTCTGACGTCCTGCACGTAGGCCACTCCTCCTACCGCAAGCCATTTTTCAGCATGCCTTTGTAAAAGTACCCCTTACTCAACAATAATACAGAAAAAAAACGTCTTGCTCCACAAGATGGATTAATCATGCGAACTTATCATGGCTTCAATTCGAATATGCTCTGATACCAAACGGGTTTTGCCTTCCTGGGCTTTCTTAAGAATATGTAATTAAACACAGTCGTCAGAAAAGAAAAATATATATTGAACAAGCACTCCAATCATAAATATTCTAAAAACTTTTCTGAGTAAACATATACAAAAGATGACATGAGATAACCTTACCTTAGCTTGCCATTATGAATACTCAGATACATGTATAAAGCAGACATTGAGCTACAGCCACCCACAGAAGATGGTGTTAATTCATACAATCAGAAGTTTGTATACCAATCACTTCACAAAAATCTAGCTTTAATTTAGGCATAAGTAGTGCTGCTCCGCTCAACTGAATTTAGATGTGGTCAATTACACCAACTAAAACCCAGTGTAAATCCCAACGTGAAAATTAGGCATGGAGCGGGTGTATTCGATAACAAATGTCCAAGACCAACCCATTCCATTCCTATAACCACACCCACTTTGCAACTATGCGACTTAGAATTTACACGCATCACGTTACAGAATACGCTTAGCAAGTAGTGCACATAAATTCTAATTAATGACAATTAGTGCTGATAATTGCTTGTTAACATCCAATTATCAGCACTGATTAGCTTGTTAACTAATTAAAGCTATGCGCATTGTTATGGAAAACATTTCGATTTCTGAGTGGAAATCGAGGTGCGATATATAGAATCCCGGGGTTAGTGGACTGTGTTCCTGCTCTTCCCTAACTCCTTAACTCCGCCAAAGGTCCGCAAACAAAGTAGCCAATTATGGCGTAGGTAGTTAGAGGGGATAAGCAGTAACACTATTCAGTTAAATGCCACCGAATATCTCTGCTTAAACGGCCAGGGGTCTCTCCTGGCTCTTTAAGGGGTCCTTTTACTAAGGTGCACTGAAAAATGGCCTGCAGTAGTGTGGCCGCAGGTTTTGGGTGTGTGCAGATCCATTTTATCAGCGCACCTGTAAAAAAAAAAAAAAAAAAGCCTTTTTTAATTTTTTTGCTGAAAATGGATGTGCGGCAAAATAAATATTTGTGCGTCCATTTTGGGTCCGAGACCTTACCGCCAGCCATTGACTTAGGGGTAAGGTCTCACGTATTAACTGGGCGGTAATGACCTATGCGCGTAGAATGCCACTTGACACGCGTCCGCTACGCGTGTCAGAAAATAAAAATGAAATTACCACAAGGGACACGGCGTAGCTGGGTGGTAACTCCAATTTTGCGCACAATGGGCAGGCGTGGCCACCTACGTGGCTTAGGTATAGGGTCCCTAAATTGCTTTGAATATCGGGTCCCAAGTTTGACATTTTTAAACATTGGCCACAGTGTTTAACGATAGCCTGAATGTTCAGTTCCACCATCCGAATTGCAAGCAGGACTGAATATCTGGATAAAGCAGTGAGTGCCAGTATTTAAGGCGGAAGTTATCAAGGTGGGGTAAAAGATGGACTCAACCAGTGATAGTTCAGTACCACAGTTTACTAATTCCCATGCTATTTTAAGAAAGCTGCTTATGAGCCACCTTGTAAACAGATTTATTCTATCATCCCAAGAGCATCAGGTTGCTCCCAGGCATTGCCTATAAAACATGGGCACCAAATCAGATACACCACATTTGAAAAGTTACAATCATGATGAGACTGAAACTGATAAATTCATAAAGTGTGGGAAATCTGAAGGTGAAGATTTCTCCAAAACTAAATCTCAAGCTGTGTTTCAAATATTCCAACACAGGTGCCTCTCTTAAAAGCAAACAGAGGTTACTGGTGAAAATGATGATGTTTGTGTGTAAATGAAGGCACTGTGGAAGAGTCTGGCATCTGCCTGAACATGAAACTACCTGAGTACTCAGCTCACAAGGTTTATGGATTCTTAAAAAGTGTGTCCAGTGAGATATCTTGAGGGGTTTTTTTTTTTTTAACTAGGAGATTCTTTATTAGCCTGTTCCAAATAATGAACAATGACTATTTTGTTTTTCAATGATGTGGGCAACGGAAATTGTCTGTTAGTATTTCCTTGCTAAACACAAGTACTTTTTCTGTATTTTTTGGATACAGTTTCTGGGCAGGGAACTTCTGTACCTGGCAAAAGTGATGGAGAACATCCTTCTTTGAATGACGATGTGCTGGCAGCTTGATCTTTGAACAAACTACACCATATCCTGACCTTCCCTCTCCTTTGTCAGCTGCATCTGAAGAAGAGTATAAATTTCAGCTAGGCTTGGTGCTAGATACCTGGACAAGTCTCTGGTAGAGAAGCGCCATGAAGGCTATCGGCATCCTCTTCACTGTCCTCAGCCTTTGGATAGGGTTGTGTCCTGCGACCGACAGCACCAATAGTACTAATTCTACTACCCGTGAGTATGATTGTACTACCTACAATGCAGATGGTTAAAACTCAGCAAAATGTATGACCCCTGGGAAAGTTTTGCATTCTATGAAGCCACTCAGAGAAATTTCTAGAATACTTCTGTGGTGGTGTGGTTGTACATAAAGCAGGGCAGGTTCCATCCAGATTCACATATTCAGATGCTTACATTGAAGTGCTTATCAAATTAGCTCTTTAGTTCTCTAATAGCTGTTCACGGCTGCAAGGCTAATACTGGGAAAATCACGCTTTGATCGTGCTCAACCACTACGTCTTAATCTACACTGGCTCCCTGTAAAAGACCGTATTACATTTAAAATCTGCTCACTAACACACAAGATAATATATGGAGACGCCCCTACATGCTCAATCTAATCGATCTACCGTCTAGAAATGCCCTAATATCTGCAAGGACCTACCTCAATCTACATTATTCCAACTGCAGGAATATTAAATACAAGACCCTTTTTGCTTCGTCCTTCCCCTACATCAGTCCTAAATCCTGGAATGTTCTGCCAAAACAACTAAAAGAGCTAGTCGACCACCAACTGTTCAAGAAGTCCTTGAAAACATTCTTATTCGACAAGGCTTATTCCACCGGCAACTCCAATGTTTAACTTTTCTTTCTTGTTGACTGTACAGGTTATTCGCCGGTTGCTTCGCCCCTGACATTCTCCCCATGTTATCCCATGTTTCTTCTCCTCCTGTCTCATTCCATAACTGTGCCGTTATGTATTGTATTGTATCCTCTTGAAGCCACATTGTGCCTGCTCTTGTGGGAAAATGTGGGGTAAAAATGCACCAAAATAAATAAAAATTACTATTTTCTGCCAGCATAGGCTGGTGTTCTTAAAAAAGTCATCCTAAGGAAGAAATTTTTTATTAACAATTCTCCATATCATGAGCACATCTAATTGTGAAAAAATTCCCAAACTCATTCAAAAAAAAAAAAAAAAAAAGCTCAGATTTTGTATATTTGCATATAGGGGAAAAGACCTTAGAGGAACGGATTCAGTCATCTGGCACACTCCATATAAGTAAGGATGGTAAAATTCATTTATCTATCCTGGAATGGAGAGCTAATCATCAAATCAATTCTAGGTCTTAAAAAAAAAACCCAAAGGAATTTTTCATTAAAAATTAATAGGTCAATAATTAAACAACACAGCTGACATTTTTTTAAATATGCTAGCCATGGTGTTTAAATACATGATGAAGAATTCATTGCCAGAGGGGGTACTTGGGGGTACTGAGTGCCAGCACCTTTTCCATTGTCTGCTAAAATTGGTCCATGGTCCCCAAGTTTTAATGAAAGATCTCAGGCTCTACACACCAACTCTGCCTTGTCATGGATTCTGCGACTGGTTGCAGGGGGCCTGGCTATTGTGGGGTGGAGTACCTCAGTGATCACCCCACCCCTGAAGGGTGGCCTGGCATTTGAGTACCGGCGTCTTTTTCGCTAGAAAAAAACGCACTGCCTAAAATGAATTACATAGCCATCCAGATAGAAGGCTGAACATCACTGTTCTCCACATAATTTGCCCCTCTCTCCTTGCACTATTTGGAAAGTGTCTAGACGGTCTGTAAGGATACTCAGGGGGAAATTTATCATAGTAGCATAGTAGATGACGGCAGAGAAAGACCTGTATGGCCCATCCAGTCTGCCCAAGATAAACTCGCATGTACTACTTTATATATAAACACCGGACCTTGATTTGTCCTTGCCATTTTCAGGGCACAGACCGTAGAAGTCTGCCCAGCACTAGCTTTGCTGTCTAATTACTGGTGTTGCCACCCACCTCCGCTAAGCATCTGTGGATCCATTCCTTCTGAACAGGACTCCTTTGTGTTTATCCCACACATTTATGAATTCTGTTACCATTTTCATGTCCACCACCTCCCACAGGAGGGCATTCCAAGTATCCACTACTCTCTCCATGAAAAAAATACTTCCTGACATTTTTCCTGAGTCTGCCCCCCTTCAACCTCAATTCATGTTCTACCGCCTTTCCGTTTCCGGAAAAGGTTTGTTTGCGGATTAATATCCTTTAAATATTTGAACGTCTGTATCATATCACCCCTGTTTCTTCTTTCCTCCAGGGTATACATGTTCAGGTCAGTAAGTCTCTCCTCGTACGTCTTGTAATGCAAATCCCATACCATTTTTGTAGCTTTTCTTTGCACCGCTTCAAGTGTTTTTACATCCTTAGCAAGATACGGCCTCCAAAACTGAACACAATACTCTAGGTGGGGCCTCATCAACGACTTGTACAAGGGCATCAACATCTCCTTTCTTATGCTGGTTACACCTCTCTCTATAAAGCCTAGTATCCTTCTGGCTACGACCACCGCCTTGTCATGCTGTTTCATCACTTTCAGATCCTCAGATACTATCACCCCAAGATCCCTCTTCTCTGTCTGTGCATATCAGATTCTCACCACCTAATACATACATCTCCTGTGGATTTCTTCTCCCTAAGTGCATCACTTTGCACTTCTTTGCATTGAATTTTAATTGCCGAACATTACACCATTCTTCTAGCTTCTGCAGATCCTTGTTCATGTTTTCCACTCCCTCTAGGGTGTCCAATCTGTTACAAATGTTGGTATCATCCGCAAAAAGGCAAACTTTACCTTCTAACCCTTCGGCAATGTCACTCACAAATATATTGAACAGAATTGGCCCCAGCACCGATCCTTGAGGCACTCCACTACTCACCTTTCTCTCCTCCGAGTGAATTCCATTAACCACCACCCTCTTGTGTCTGTCCGTCAACCAGTTCCTAATCCAGTTCACCATGTCAGGTCCTATCTTCAGCCTGTCAAGTTTATTCAAGAGCCTCCTGTAAGGAACTGTGTCAAAGGCTTTGCTGAAATCTAAGTAGATTATATCTATCACACGTCATTGATTCAATTCTCTGGTCACCCAGTCAAAGAATTCAATGAGATTCGTTTGGCACGATTTACCTTTGGTAAAACCATGTTGTCTCGGATCTTGCAACTTATTGGATTCCAGGAAATTCACTATCCTTTCCTTCAGCATCACTTCCATTACTTTTCCAATAACCGAAGTGAGGCTTACCGGCCTGTAGTTCCCAGCTTCTTCCCTATCACCACTTTTGTGAAGAGGGACTACATCCGCTCTTCTCCAATCCCATGGAAGCTCTCCCGTCTCCAAGGATTTATTGAACAAATCTTTAAGAGAACCTGCCAGAACCTCTCTGAGCTCCCTCAATATCCTGGGATGGATCCTGTCCGGTCCCATGGCTTTGTCCACCTTAGATTTTCAAGTTGTTCATAAACACTCTTCCGTGAACGGTGCTATATCCGCTCCATTCTCAAATGAACTTTTGCCAGTCAATCATGGCCCTTCTCCAGGATTTTCTTCCATGAAAACAGAACACTAGTATTTGTTTAGCACATTTGCTTTATCTTCATCATTTTCCACATAGTGGTTCGTAGCATCTTTCAGTCTCACAATTCCATTTTTAGTCTTCCTCCTTTCACTAATATACCTTATCATTGTGGACTACCTTTAAGACCTGTTGTTTTTACCATTAACTCTTGCTATTTTAGCACAGGTCCTATTTTATGCAATGAGTCCTAATTACTGATAACTCAGGTTAGCTGTAAAATAGCCCGTTTTAAAGGTAGGCCACGTTGATAACTTCCCCCCTCAGTGGCATGAGAAAGTTGGATACTAGTCCCGAGTTTAGGGAGCATTAACACCACGGATATGTTTTTAACTACACCATGGATGGGGATCCCTACAGGACGTTGACACATCTAAACACAGCCATCATCCAGAAATGTGTTAAGCAGCAATCAAGCTAAGTAGCAACATCTGCTCAATAGTTTTGTTGGAAATAATAAGCATAACGGGCAGAATTTATATGCCATATAGCACATAATACGATAGGAAGGTGGTGTGCGATGGTGTTTGTGCCGTATATACTGCGAATGAGTCCTGTGGACGTAACCCCCCTCCGCTGAGCACTATTAGCATATTTAAAATAAAAAAATATATATAGTATGTCACACAGTGCACTGTTATATTTTTAGTTTATTGTGTAAATGTAAATTACTTATTAAATTTTAACTGCCAGACCCTCGACCATTCTTCTAAGGTTCGGAGATCCCTTCTCATCGTTTCTACTCCATCCAGGGTATCCATTCCATTGGCTATTTTTGTGTCATCCGCAAAAAGGCACACCTTTCCTTCCAACCCTTTAGCAATATCTCCCACAAATATATTAAACAGAATAGGCCCCAGCACCGACCCCTGAGGAACTCCAGTGCTCACCTTCCTTTGCTCCTTCCTGTCTCACTAGTGTAACAAGTGAGACAACACATGTACTTAGGTGCAGCACTTATGCCCAGTGGCGTTCCGACCCTAGCTGACACCCGGGGCGGATCGCCGATGCGCCTCCCCCCCCGGGTGCAGCGTGCCCCCCCCGGCAAAATGACACCTCTCCCCCCCCCCGGGTGCACGCCGCTGGGGGGGGGGTGCCGCGGCACGCGCCTGTTGCCCTGTCTCCGAGTTCGCAATTCGCATGTGTTCACTGCTCCCTCTGAGGGAGCAGTGAACACATGCGAATTGCGAACTCGGACTGAGATAGGGGAACAGGCGCCCGCCGCGGCACCCCCCCAGCGGCGTGCACCCGGGGCGGACCGCCCCCACCTTGGTACGCCACTGCTTATGCCAGCCGTGAAGCTGCCATTAACGTGTATGCCTAGTGTTGGAAAGTATATATATAGAGAGGTCAATTCTATAACTAGGCATCTCCATTTAATCAGGCCAAGGTCATATGGTAAGAATCTACTCTATAACAGAACCTAGCGGAGGTTTAGCAAGGACTGAATGGGACCTGGGCAGAAAAATTGAAATGGGCCCCCTTTAACACCATCATTTCCAGGGTAGTGGGGACCGGGGGGGGGGGCACATTTCCCAAAGTTGACATATTACAATTAGAAAAATATACTCTTTTTCCTATCTTTGTTATCTAAACGTTGCTTTGGTCCTAATGTCTCTCTTCTACTTTTCTCAGTTATCTCCAGGGTCTCATCCTTTTGACATTTCTTCTCTGTTTCCGCCAACCATATTTCCTGTGTGTCCCTATCTGTCCTGTCCAGTGTATTTCCCTTTTGCCCCTGTCTACCTCCACGTTCGGCATCTCTCCTTTGTGCCCCTATCCCTCCCCTTGTGTCTAGTATTGCCCCTCTGCTTCATCCTCTGCCAGCATTTCTATGTCCACGTCCCTCCACATGTCCAGATTCTCTCCTCTCTCTTCCTTTCCTCCTGTACCCCCACCCCTGACCCCCCTACCTTCTCTGGTCTAGTATCTCTCACTCCCTCCCTCTGTTGGTCCAGAATCTCACTCTCTCTGCCCCCCAGTCCAGCATTGGCCCCCACTCTCCCCCTCCCCTTTGGTCTAGGTCTCTCTCTCTCGCTTCCCTTTGCTTCCCTGTCCCCCAAGGTCCAGTATCTCTCCCCCTCTCTTCCTCTTCCACTTTGCTCCAGTTCTGCACCTGGGTCTATAGCCCCCACTCCTGACCCCATCGGTCTTCCAAATGCTGCAGCATGTTACAGTCAGCAGAGGATTGTCACTGGTAGAAACACTCTGTCTAGCTGGCGGAGCCTTTCCTCTGCACGTCCTACCTGAATAATGCAACTTCCTGTGGGCAGGACAAGCAAAGGAAAGTCTCTGCCAGACAGGGAGAGGCCACTTTCACTGTGGCTTCTGCCTGCAACACACTGCACTGTTTGGCGGATTGGTGGGGGGTGGAAAGAGGGCTAAACAGATGCAGGACCCGGGCGCGTGGAGGCTGGAGAGGGAGGGAGATCACTTCAGGCAGCCCCTACCATTGTGCGGCCCTGGGAATTTTCCCAGGCTCGCTCAATGGTAGCTACTCCCCTGAAACCTAGGTACCTAGATTGTACTATAGAATACTAGGATAACCCAATACTGCTGCACCTACGGGTCGAAATTCAAAGCGATTTAACCAGCTAGAAATGGTTCCTGGCCAGTTGAATCACCGGTTTGGGGCTAACCAGCACGTAACTGGTTAGTGCCACTGAAAATAACTGGTTAGCGCAGAATTAGAAACTATTTGGGGAGCTTTCTAGGGGCAGAGTTGGCATTGGCCACTTAAGTGCCAGTTGTGAGAACTTAACCAGCTAGATTAACCGCATAAATAGGACCAGGGGCGTAGCTACGTGGGGCCACGGGGGCCTGGGCCCCCGTAGATCTGGCCCTGGACCCCCCTGATGACGACCCTCTCAACCCCCCCTCCCGCCACCAATCCGCCGTCAACCCGCCGTCACCTACCTTTGCTGGCGGGGGACCCCAACCCCTGCCAGCCAAGGTCCTCTTCTTCCTTTGTGCAAGACGTACGTGCAGGACGTCAGACTCAGAAACAGAACGAAGGAAGAAGAGGACCTCGGCTGGTGGGGGTTGGGGTCCCCGCCAGCAAAGGTAGGTGACGGCGGGGGAGGGTTGGGTCAAAGTTGGCAGCGGCACCGGGGGGGGGGGCTAAAATGTGCCCCCTCACCTCAGGCTCTGGACCCCCCTCCCACCGAAGTCTGGCTACGCCCCTGAATAGGACTGTGTAAAAGTCAGTACCATCTTTATGTGGCTGCCAGCTGAATATTATTTCCAGTGTTTGTAATCACAGAGAATTATTTGTGCTGAGTTTTGATAGTTCTAGCTGTAATTTTCAGAGCTCAAATAAAACAAGAATAAAACAGGTGTCTTCTGTTATTTTGACCTAGACACCCCATTATAAGACTGCCCTCCTCATAACACCCAATTACAGATAACTATTATATAAGATGCAAGCAATGATCCCCCTTTATGCAAACATTGAACAAAACAGTTACAAAATAAATGGAAAAGACACACAAATTAGCTATTAACACAAAGAAGTGTTCCCTAAGGTTACCAGCTAGCTTCAGTTTTTCAGGGCAGGATAATGCAGTTCTGACTTTGCTCCAGTGCTTGCTTGACCTTGTAGACTTGTTTTCCTTGGGAAAATCAAGAGGACTCAAGAACTATGAGTCCATGCATATAGTACGGTAAAAATAGGACTTCATTGACCTATCTGGAGCTTGCAACCTTGCTGTTTACTAAGCTGTGCTAGCAACTGGTGATGCGTTAATGCCGACACAGCCTGTTCACTATGAACGGGCTGTGTCAGTCAGTGTTGCCGTGCGGCAGCTGCTAACGCAACTTAGTAAACAGGAGGATTAGGGGTCCTTTTACAAAGGTGCGCTGAAAAATGGCTTGCAGTAGCATAGACGCAGGTTTTGGGCATGCGCAGAATCATTTTTCAGCGCACCTACAAAAATGCCTTTTTAAAATTTTGCTGAAAATGGATGTGCGTCAAAATGAAAATTGCCGCGCATCCATTTTGGATCTGAGATCTTACTGCCAACCAATGAAATTACTGCAAGAGCCATGCAGTAGCCAGGCAGGAATTCCATTTTGGTGCGCCTAGACGCTTATGTGGCTTAGTAAAAGGGCCCCTTAGCGTCTTCTAGAAAATAATGAAAGATGGAGGGTAAGGAGGCAACCCAGACAGAATTCTGGAGAAACCTTGCCAGACAGTGGTTCATAATGAATATAGTGAGAGATCTGGAATTACAAGAGAATCATAGTGGAAACTCTTTGAATCTGTTGTCAGTAAACAGCGCCTCACTGGGTAATTTATTTAGGGCTCCTTTTACCAAGCGGAAGTAATAGGGGCACTGCGGTGGCATCAGCACGTGGATTTACCGAATGCTGAGGCCCCCCTTTTACTGCAACGAGTGAAAGGTTTTTTTTGTCCAAGAAAAAAAAATGTCTATGCGCTACACCAAGGCATTGGTGTGTGGCCATTTCCTAGGGGAGCCTGGTGGTAACCAGGCAATGCGCGGTGCTATCTGATTCCCCGCCGCTGGGAAAAAAATAACTTCTGTGCAGTGGAAATGGCACACGGTGGGGGCTGTAAGTACTGCTGGGCTCCTGCAGGATTGCCATGCAGAAAGCCCACAGTAGGCTTTTGTGAAAGGGCCCCGTGTAGTGATTTTAACAGAACTTACTGACCTTTAAATGCATCCATTCTGCAGCCCCCCTCCCCATTACCTCTCCACTCTCATCTCTCCCTACATTCCTCCCCATGACCTCCGCTCGCTGGACAAATCTCTCTTGTCGTCCCCCTTCTGCTCCACTGTTACCCCCCGGCTTCGTTCCTTTTCTCTCGCGGCACCTTATGCCTGGAATAAACTTCCTGAGCCTGTACGTCTAGCTCCATCGCTACCTGTTTTCAAATCTATGCTGAAAACCCACCTTTTCACTGCTGCTTTTGGCTCCTAGCCACTACTCATTTGCCTCCCCCTTAATTGTCTTGTCTGTCTGTATTATTTTAAATTGTAAGCTCTATTGAGCAGGGACTGTCCCTCTGTGTCAAGTGTTCAGCGCTGCGTGCGTCTGGTAGTGCTATACAAATGCTAATAATAACTGGTCGTGGGCATTTGTAGGACAGTCTGGTGCTTCCAACGTGTTGGTACCATAAGTCATGAAGAGAAGGAGCAGTGATTGTCAGGATTAAGGGCCCCGTTTACTAAGCCGTGCTAGAGGCGCGTTGGTGCTTTTATCGCGTGCTAACTGTGTAGGCGCCCGCAATATTCCTATGGGCGTCTACACAGCGCGCGCTAATTTTGTGCACGTGCTAAAAACGCTGACTCACCTTAGTAAACAGAGCCCTAAGTGTGATGTGAAATGTGAAGGTTCTGTAGAAGGGTTAAGATGTGATCATTTTTAGCATGAGTGCAAGAACATCAGGGGTGTTTTTGTGTCGTTTCTGGGAATGTTTTTTTTTTCCTTATGTTTTCATGGGAACTCTCTCATTACAATTACGCACGCTGTTTTGGAAAGTGTGCGCACTATACACAGGGAGACAGAAACAAAAAAAAGGCAAAGATCTGCCACAGAAATAGCAAACCAAAAGAAAAAAAGCAGATCAAAAAAGACAAAAAAAATGGACCAGGAGGGTAACAGAAGAAGTGGTTTATTACAAGTTACTCCTGTTTCATTTTGTCGTCTTTTTTGATCAGTCTTTTTTCTTTTGGTTTGCTATACACAGGGAGTTCATACTCATTCAGAAGAGTGTTTACTCTTTTCTGCGATGCTTTGCTCTTGTATACACTATCGGAAAAGACTGCACAGAACAAAACACAAAACTGTTTGTGGACGACATAGGAAATATCGTTGTCATATCCTTTTGTGGTTTCAAATGAATGCACCAGGGGCGTAGCCAGACTTCGGCGGGAGGGGCGTCCAGAGCCTGAGGTGAGGGGGCACATTTTAGCCCCCCCCCCCCGGTGCCGACGACCCCCTCCTACTACTACTACTACTATTTAGCATTTCTATAGCGCTACAAGGCATACGCAGCGCTGCACAAACATAGAAGAAAGACAGTCCCTGCCCTCCCCGCCATTGCCGACCCCCCCTGCTGACGACCCTCTCAACCCCCCTCCCACCACCACCCTTTGTTGGCGGGGGACCCCAACCCCCATCAGCCGAGGTCCTCTTCATCTGTTGCAAGGCTTTGTTCAGTTTCTGAGCCTGACATCCTTGCAACGGAAGAAGAGGGCCTCGGCTGGCGGAGGTTGGGGTCCCCCGCCAGCAAAGATAGGCGACGGCGGGTTGGCAGCGGGAGGGGGGGTCAAAAGGGTCATCCGCAGGGGGGTCCAGGGCCAAATCTACGGGGGCCCAGGCCCCCATGGCCCCACATAGCTACGCCACTGGAATGCATATCCCTATGCGACGGAGATCAAGGGGCTCTTTCACTAAGCCGCGTAAGCATCTACCTGAGCCCAACACCTGCCAAAATGGAGTTACCGCATGGCTACCACGTGCCTCTTGGGGTAATTTCATTTTTGACGTGCATCCGAGACACGTGTCCAAAAAATGTTTTCCGACCCGCGCGCCAAGTGGTACTTGACGCGCGTAGCTCATTACCGCCCAGTTACCGCATGAGTCTTTACCGCTAAGTCAATGGCTGGCGGTAAGGTCTCAGACCCGAAGGGACACGCGGCAATTTTGATTTTGCCACATGTCCATTTTTGGCAAAAATTCAAAAAAGGCCTTTTTTTTACAGGCACGCTGAAAAATGGATCGGCGCACACCCAAAGCCCGCGCCTACACTACCACAAGCCATTTTTCAGTGCCCCTTTGTAAAAGGGCCCTAAGGGACTAAAGAGAGTAGGAATGAGCATATCATCGCTGAGTAGCATTGGAATTAGAAGCCAAAGCAGCACAGGACCCTTCAAGGATGGGGGCAACACAGCTATACTTTATTAATCAGACCTGACATGGTCCATGTTTCGCCGCCTACATTAGGGATCTAGGCAAATAGAGAGAATAAGCACAGACTTACAGGAAAATTATAGATTTTTACCATAAAATAATTTAAAACAAAACATAAATTAATGATATTAAAAAGATATATATATAAATAAAGGTTAAATGAGTGTACAAACCAATAAATAAAAATAAAATGATTTACATAAAATAAACTGCGGGTAATATAGATGAATTAAAAAGTAAGTGGAAGCTTCATATAGCTGAAAACTAGGTGTAGTGTCTGAATCCAAATATGTCAATCATTCAATGGAAAGATGCATCGTCTTGAGAAACCAAAGTGACAAATGATCTTAAGAAATGTGATGCTGATATGAAAGTGACGTATGAAAAATACTAATGTGAGAAGCTAGGATGAAGAATGGTGGTAAAAGTGTGCAAACTCCTCACTGAACATTACGTTTCTGTTTCTGCTGCATTTACCCCTGGATTCTCTATATCACGGCAAGATTTCCGCACGGAAATCTAAGCGGATTCCATAACAATTTGCATAACCTAATTGGTTTACAAGCCAATCAGCGTTAATTGGATAACAAGCACTTATCAGCACTAATTGGCTTTACTTAGAATTTGCATGCACTACCTGCTAAGCGTATTCTGTAAGGTGGTGCGCACAAATTCTTATGTGCATGGTGAAAAGGGGGTGTGGTCATGGGCAATCCAAAACTCTACGCACAGGGTTCTAGAATACACCTGCTCTGCTCTGTCAGTTTTCAAGGGCCATATTTGTCCTACTTCCAATCTCTCCCATCAGGCACAAACCCCTTTAGGGCCGTCCTCCTTCCATGAGGGCATCTTGCTGGGTCACACCCTGGCCTTAAGCAGATACTTTTCTGCTCTGTCCTGCTCCTGGATAGGGCTCCCCAATCCTTCCAGAGCTCTTATTCCTTCTCCAGTTATCGTGAGAACGACAATAACTGCTCCTTAATTTCTGCCTACTCGAAGGTGGTGTTCAAAGATCCTGGCCACTTGGCAGGGGCTTGCAGGCAACCAGAGATTACTCAGTGTCCTTCTTTAGAGACAAAACCAAGGAAATCTCCACTTTTATTATCCCTTGACTCCATCTCCCCTGTCACTCTTCTCTTCAGGGACACTTTTCCTCTGCATTTTGTTTCATAAACACTCCCATGGGCCGGGTTTCCTTCAACCCAGGGACCTCCCAGTTACTCCCCTCAGTGACTCTCTACAGGGATTCCATCTTTTAGTAATCCCAATTCACCAGGGGATTACATTAAGACATCAAGACCCAAACAACACTTAGGCCAGATTAAGGAGACCCAGTCTGCTTGCTCAGTTGTGAAACAATGTACCTTGTGCCCATGACGTCCAAAAAAAAAGTCATGTCACAATTCTTCCCTGAATTGGATAAAAATTCTACCAGCACTTTTTTGCACACAATTTTGCAGTCACAGTATTTTTCTGTATGAACATTTATATTGCACAAGTCTCCAGATATTAATTACTAGCTGTTAAGCCCGTTAAAACGGGCGAGATTTCCAGCTACCCTCCTCGTCGCCGCTCCCTCCCCCCCCCTCCTTGCCGGGCCCCCTGCACTGACCTGACAGCGCCTCTCACCTCCGTATGAAAGCGCTGCAGGCAGCAGCAGATCGCTCTGCTGCTGCCTACAGCGCTTCCACACGGAGGTGAGAGGCGCTGGCAGGTCAGTGAAGGGGGCCCGATACGGAGGGGGGCGGGAGCGGCGGCGGGGATGGGGGGGAGGGTGGAGGTTGGTGCTCACGATGTTCGTTTCCAGGCTCCAGGTGGCAGCGAGGGCGGGACAGAGGGAAGTTTCTACTGCGCATTTGCAGGTGAGTCGGTCACTTGCCATTGATATGTTTGATTAGGCAAATGAAGCTCAGTTTCTAGACTGTGCAAACAAATAAACTTTCACTTTTCTTTGCCTCAGTTTTCTTTGATCCTCCAAATTGATATCTGAGTAACTATATGTATTCAAGGGCCACAAATAAATCAGGCTTTCAGGATACCCATTAAGAATATATATGAGAAAATCTGCATGCATACTGCCTTCATTGTATGCACACCTATCCCATACATATTCATTAGGAATTTCATGAAAATCCAACCAATGCACAGCTCTCAAGGACTGGAAGCGAATACTGGGTGACAACAGGGCCGCCGAGAGACTGAGCCAAGCCGCCCCCCTCCCCCCCAGGATCACCGCTGCCAACCTTGGGGCTGGCGGGGATTCTGATGCCCCGCCAGCAGAAGACTCTAGCGCTGCTCTTCACTCTATGCCTGCTCTGCCCCTGCAGCTGCTTTTTTCTCTTGTCGCGCAGGCTTGGTTTCAACCGAGTATGCACCTGAGGGGGAAAGCAGCCGGTCGGCACGGCGGTAGAGGCGAGCGAAGAGCAGCACTGGAGCGGGGCCCGAACACTGGGGCCCGTCAGGAGCAGGAGAGAAAGAGAGAGAGACACCGGCGCCGGGCCTCACCTTGGAGGCCGGGCCTGGGGAATTTTTTCCCCCCTGCCTCCCCCAACTCGGTGGTCCTGTGTGACAACATTGCGATCACTGAGACAGATCATGCAGTCCTGGCATATTGTCTGCAACTGAAGAACCAAACGAGATTAGAGTTGTTAACCTCTCCAAGGTTGACCCAAAGAGGTTGATCCAGCCTTGGCTTTGCTTCAGTCATGCACAGAGATGTAGGGGTCCTTTAACTAAGCTGCGGTAAAAAGTGGTCTGCGGCAGTGTGGGTGCGTGTTTCTGGCGCACGCTTGGCCATTTTTTTACCTCATCTGTGAAAAAGGGCCTTTCTTAAAATGGGCCAGGAAATGGCCGTGTGCTGAAATTAAAATTAGTGTGTGCCTATTTATAGCCTGAGCCCTTACTGCCACCCGTTGATCTAGCGGTAAGGGCTCACGCACTACATGTGTAGTAACCGTTTAGCACACGCCAACTGCCAACGGAATTGCCGCGCGCAGAAGAAAATATACAATTTGTTTTCTGCAGCCAGAATGAGCGCACACCAAACCCAAAATTACCACCAGGGGGTCGTTTTGGCACATGCTGCACGCGCTTAGGCCTTACCACAGCTTAGTAAAAGGGCCCATAGTGGGTTAATGCCCATCTCTTCAATGTCGCCTTCAGCACCTAACCACCATACCTCTATTCAGGAAATCTAGACTGCCCCAACTTGACATTTCGTCCTTTAGATTGTAAGCTCCTTCGAGCAGGGACTGTCCTTCTTTGTTAAACTGTACAGCGCTGCGTAACCCTAGTAGCACTCTAGAAATGTTAAGATAGTAACATAGTAAATGACAGCAGAAAAAGACCTGCATGGTCCAACCAGTCTGCCCAACAAGACAAACTCATATGTGCTACTTTTTCTGTATACCCTACTTTGATTTGTACCTGTCCTCTTCAGGGCACAGACCGTATAAGTCTGCCCAGCACTATCCCCGCCTCCCACCATCGGCTCTGGCATAGACCGTATACGTCTGCCCAGCACTATCCCCACCTCCCGCCACCGGCTCTGCCACCCAATCTTGGCTAAGCTCCTTAGGATCCATTCCTTCTCAACAGGATTCCTTTATGTTTATCCCCCGCGTGTTTGAATTCTGTTACCGTTTTCATTGTACAGCGCTGCGTAACCCTAGTAGCGCTTTAGAAATGTCAAGTAGTAGTAGTAGTAGTCATTTCCACCACTTCCCGCGGGAGGGCATTCCAAGCATCCACTACTCTCTCCGTGAAAAAATACTTCCTGACATTTTTCTTGAGTCTGCCTCCCTTCAATCTCATTTCATGTCCTCTCGTTCTACCGCCTTCGCACCTCCGGAAAAGGTTCATTTGCGGATTAATACTTTTCAAATATTTGAACGTCTGTATCATATCACCCCTGTTTCTCCTTTCTTCCAGAGTATACATGTTCAGGTCATCAAGTCTCTCCTCATACGTCTTGTAACGCAAATCCCTTACCATTCTCGTAGCTTTTCTTTGCACCGCTTCAATTCTTTTTAACATCCTTCGCAAGGTACGGCCTCCAAAACTGAACACAATACTCCAGGTGGGGCCTGACCAACGACTTGTACGGGGGCATCAACACTTCCTTTCTTCTGCTGATCACACCTCTCTCTATACAGCCTAGCAACCTTCTCGCTACGGCCACCGCCTTGTCACACTGTTTCATCGCCTTCAGATCCTCGGATACTATCACCCCAAGATCCCTCTCCCCGTCAGTACCTATCAGACTCTCCCCGCCTAACACATACGTCTCCCGTGGGTTTCTACTCCCTAAATGCATCACTTTGCATTTCTTTGCATTGAATTTTAATTGCCAAACGTTAGACCATTCTTCTAGCTTCCTCAGATCCCTTTTCATGCTTTCCACTCCCTCCCGGGTGTCCACTCTGTTGCAGGTCTTAGTATCATCCGCAAATAGGCAAACTTTACCTTCTAACCCTTCGGCAATGTCACTCACAAATATATTGAACAGAATCGGTCCCAGCACCGATCCCTGAGGCACACCACTACTCACCTTTCCCTCCTCCGAGCGAATTCCATTCACCACCACCCTCTGGCTTCCGTCCGTCAACCAGTTCCTAATCCAGTTCACCACTTCAGGTCCTATCTTCAGCCCATCCAGTTTATTTAAGAGCCTCCTGTGGGGAACTGTGTCAAAAGCTTTGCTGAAATCTAAGTAGATTACGTCCATAGCTCGTCCCTGATTCAATTCTCCTGTCACCCAATCAAAGAACTCAATGAGATTCGTTTGGCACGATTTCCCTTTGGTAAAACCATGTTGTCTCGGATCTCGCAACTTATTGGCTTCCAGGAAATTCACTATCCTTTCCTTCAGCATCACTTCCATTACTTTTCCAATAATCGAAGTGAGGCTTACCGGCCTGTAGTTTCCAGCTTCTTCCCTATCACCACTCTTGTGAAGAGGGACCACATCCGCTCTTCTTCAATCCCACGGAACCTCTCCCGTCTCCAAGGATTTATTAAACAAATCTTTAAGAGGACCTGCCAGAACCTCTCTGAGCTCCCTCAATATCCTCGGGTGGATCCCATCCTGTCCCATGGCTTTATCTACCTTTAGCTTTTCAAGCTGTTCATACACACTCTCTTCCGTGAACGGTGCTCTAGCCACTTCAATCTCATTTGTACTTTTTGCAGTCCATCGCGGTCCTTCTCCAGGATTTTCTTCTGTGAAAACAGAACAAAAGTATCTATTTAGCAAATTTGCTTTTTCTTCATCATTATCCACATAGCGGTTCGCAGTATCTTTTAGTCTCACAATTCCCTTTTTAGTCATTCTCCTTTCACTTATATACCTGAAGAAATTTTTGTCACCCCTCCTTACATTTCTAGCCATTTGTTCTTCCGCTTGCGCTTTCGCCAGACGTATCTCTCTCTTGGCTTCTTTCAGTTTCATCCTGTATTCCTCCTTGTGTTCCTTTTCTTTAGTTTTTGTGTATTTCTGGAACGCCAACTCTTTAGCCTTTATTTTCTCAGCCACTTGCTTGGAGAACCATATCGGTTTCCTTTTTCTCTTGCTTTTATTTACTTTCCTTACATAAAGGTTCGTGGCTCTATTTATAGCTTCTTTCAGCCTGGACCACTGTCCTTCCACTTCTCGTATTTCCTCCCAGCCCATCATCTCCTTCCTCAGGTATTCCCCCATTTTAGTAAAGTCAGCACGCTTGAAATCCAGAACTTTGAGTTTTGAGTGGCCGCTCTCCCCTTTAGCTGTAATATCAAACCAAACCGTTTGATGGTCACTGCTGCCCAGGTGGGCACCCACTCAGATATTTGACACGCTATCCCCATTTGTGAGCACCAGATCCAGTGTCGCTCCCTCCCTCGTGGGTTCCGTCACCATTTGTCTGAGCAAACCGCTTTGTAAAGCATCCACGATCTCTCTACTTCTTTTCGATTCCGCAGACGGAACCTTCCAATCTACATCCGGCAGATTGAAATCTCCCAGCAACAGCACCTCTTTCTTGTTTCCCAACTTTTGAATATCTGCGATCAGGTCTTTATCTAGTTCCTCCAATTGTTTCGGAGGTCCGTAGACAACACCCACGTGTATAGAGGTTCTATCCTCTATTTTTAAGGTGATCCATATCGCCTCTTCCTTTCCCCAGGTCCCTGTCATTTCGGTCGCCGTGATATCATTTCTCACATATAGAGCTACTCCTCCACCTTTACGACTCTCTCTATCCTTCCTAAACAGATTATAGCCTGGTATGTTTGCATCCCATTCATGGGAACCATTTAGCCACGTCTCATATATATATATATATATATATATATATACTGTATATATATATACTAGTAGTAGTAGTAGTATGGGAGGGATATATTTGGAGGATGGAATGTGGGTGGGGACAGGGGAGTGCCAAGTGTGGGGGGGAAAGCTGAGGGGTGAGAGTGGGTGGGCAGGCATTGAAAGTATGTACGGCAGGGGTTTTTAAACCTGTCCTGGGGAAACCCCAACCAATCAGGTTTTCAGGGTATTCACACTGAATAGTCACTTGTTCAGAACCCTTATTTTATCATCCTCACCTTAATATTCCCTTATCTCTTGTTTGTCCTAATTAGATTGTAAGCTCTGTCGAGCAGGGACTGTCTCTTCATGTTCAACTGTATAGCGCTGCGTACGTCTAGTAGCGCTATAAAAATGATAAGTAGTAGTAGTAGTTAATGGGTGGGGGTGTTATATGCGTTTCCTGTGCTGCTCCAACTGTTTCTCCTGCAAGAAATTGGTTATCCTCCCTTCATCTACCTTTCAGAGCACTAGCCCATTCCCAGCATCACAAATTCAGAACAGAAGAGGTTGGCACAGCACCATATATACACCAGAGAGGGAGCCAGGCTCAGTATTTTGGATGGGTCCTTCTATGCACGTGCTGTCGTCCCCTCCCCACCACACCACACCCATCTTCCCAGAGGTATTTTTTAATATCACAGATTTTTTTTCACCTACCCACATCTTCTCCCGCTCCTCCATGGCGTCCATGCATCTGGACTCCTTTCTCTGAACCCCGTCCCTCCCCAGTGTCGGAACAAGTGTCCCTCGGCGCCTGCAGCTATCATTCTCAGGCTTCCATCTGCCGGTGTCCCGCCCTCGCTGACATAATTTCCTGTTTCCTGTGTGGCAGAACGTGGCAGATGGAGGTGCGTGGCACTGCCCAATTACCACCGGGTATACTCTAGAGCTACAAAAATGAATACATTTTTGTAGCGCAGGAAATGACATGCTAGGGGTGGGAAGTACCACAGGGCTGCTGCGGTAGCCCGACGGTACCTCCCGTATAGCGAGTGGTAAGCACGCGTTGTGCTTATCGCCGCTTGGTAAAAGGAGCCCTATGTAAATTTTGGTATGTACGTCTTGTGAATGTGTGCTGTCCTATCTCCAAATGGTGTTCTTTTCTAATCCTGTTTTTACCAATTGTAAACCGCCTTGACCCAGTCTTTGAATTTGGTGGGATATCAAGAACTAAATAAACATAAATACAGTTTGGGTTTGTGCTCGCATTTTGCTGTGCGCTATGTTATATCGCTGGACGCCCAACCCAAAAGGGGGCATGGCCACAGGACAGGCATGAGTAGGTCACGGGGTAGATGTGCCCAACTGGTGCACCGGGATTTACACCTGGTTTAGGTTGGCGTATGTCCTAGTATTCAAACTCAGGCATGAGAATCCAAGATGCGTGCTATTTCATAAAGGGTTCTCAGCTCAGAGCATTCTGTATCGAACAGTGGCGTAGCTACGTGAGACCATGGGGGCCTGGGCCCCCGTAGATTTGGCCCTGGAACCTCCTGCCGATGACCCTCTCGACCCCCCCCTTCCTGCCGCCAACCCTCCCCCGCCGGCAAAGGTAAGCGACGGCGGGGGACCCCAACGTGCAGGACGTCAGACTCACAGAAACAGAACGAAGCCTTGTGCCGGAAGAAGAGGACTTTGGCTGGTGGGTGTTGGGGTCCCCCGCCAGCAAAGGTAGGCGACAGTGGTGGCAGGGGAGGGTTGGAGGCGGGAGGGGGGGGGTCGAGAGGGTCATCGGCAGGGGGGTCAAAGTTGTTATTGGTGGTGGTGGTGGCGGTGGTGGGGATCGGCAATAGTGGGGGGGGGGCAGCGGCGCCGGGGGGGGCTAAAATGTGCCCCCTCACCTCAGGCTCTGGACCCCCCCTCCCGCCGAAGTCTGGCTACGCCCCTGGTATCGAATAGCACCGAGTGCCGATTTTTTTTCCAGCGCTGATTTTTGAGCACCATTTACTGAATCCAGCCTTCTAGGCATACAAGAAAGTTTCCAAGGAAGGGAAAGCCTGCCTCCTGAGGTAGGGAAGCACCTAAGAATAGAATTGTGCAGGGGAAGTATTTTTGTTTGATTTTGGTTAAACCTTTCATTGCTTTGTTCAGTTTTGTTTTGTTTTTTTCTATTTTAGTGGCCACTATTTCAATTTAGCACATGCTAACACAAAATAGTGTGCCACAGTTTGTCTTGGACATGTGATATTTCATGTCACTGCAGGCTTAATCAGTATATGTTCAATGAAATAGCTTAAGCTAAAATGGAGTGAAACTGCAGAAAATGAAAATGTTCATCCCTAAGTGAAAATAAGGAACTTAGAAGCCTGGTGGGAGGGAGTGAACTAGAAGGGGTGGAAATATAAACTAATTTAAACTGAAAGCAGCATAAAATCAAAAAGCTAAAGCAGGGCAGATTCTAACAGAAGATTAACAAATCAAAACACATTGAAACAACTAGACTTTTTGAAAATCTTTCCAGTGTTTATGGAACCTGGAAAGCTCAATACATCTGCGGTCAAAGTACAACAGACTTAAGCCACTCATTATGGGCCCCTTTTACTAAGCTGTGTAAGCATCTATGCGCGCCCAACGCACGCCAAAATGAACTTACCCTGCCTGACTACCGCATGCCTCTTGTGGTAATTTAATTTTTGGCGGGCGTCCACTACGCGCGTCTGGCAAATATTTTCGGACGAGTGCAATGGACGCGCGCCAAGTGGCATCTGACGTGCATAGGTCGTTGCCATGCAGATTCTTTACCGCTAGGTCTACGGCGGGCGGTAAGGTAAGACTCCCAAAATGGGCGCGCGGCAATTTTGATTTTGCCGCACATCCATTTTCGGCAAAAATTTTTAAAAAGGCATTTTTGGTACGTGCGCTGAAAAATATTTCTGCGTACAGCCAAAACCCGCGCCTACGCTACCGTAAGCCACTATATTTTTGTATTATTACTGTATTGGACACATTTTACAAGCGTTGCTCATTACAAAATAGATGGTCTACTTTGCACGTCTGACTTCTGATGCACAAATGTGGGGTTCCTTTTACTAAGCTATGCTGAAAAATGCTTACTGTGGTGTAGGTGGGATTTGGGGCGCATGCAGATCCATTTTTCAGCCTGCCTGTAAAAAAAGCCCTTTTTAGTATTTTTGCCGAAAATGGATGTACGGCAAAATTAAAATTGCCGCGCATCCATTTTGGATCTGTGACCTTACCACCAGCCATTGACCTAGCGGTAAAGTCTCGCATGGTAACCGGGTGGTAATGACCTACACATGCCAAATGCCACTTGGTGCACGGCTGAAATTTTTCGGCCGCGTGTATCGAACACATGCCAAAAATGAAATTACCATAAGAGCCACGTGGTAGCCAGGTGCTAATTCCATTTTGGCCAGCGTTGGGTGCACGTAGAGCCTTACGAAGCTTAGTAAAAGGGCCCCACAGTAATTATAATATTACAACAAAAGGAACTGCCATCAAAATTTCATCTCTGCTTTTCTTTCTGCCCCCCCCCCCCCCAAAAAAAAAAAAATTCTATGCCCTCAGGCTGATGCTAGGGCTGGCAGAAAGAGGAGCTGGGGAAGGGGCAAATGGCTGATTCTGATAAACGGTTTTTGGTCACTAAATGGAACCCACATAAAATGCCACAAATGTTTCTGTGTGCATGTCACATATACACCGATAAAGCCATATGCTTCTGACCCTGGGACAGCACCTAATTACTTGAAAGGTAAACCTCTAATAAATGCAAATGACAATCCCTAGATTCAGAAATGCTAATTATAATATTCATCTTCTGTTTACATATAGAATGTACAACAAAGCAAGAAGCTATTCTCGTATTCTTGCAGGATGGCTCTGGAAGCATCTGGCCGCAAGATTTCAATAAATCGAAAGCCTTCGCTGTCAATATAACACAACATTTTCAGATCGGACGAAATAACGTGCAAGTTGGATGTGTACAGTTCTCAGATGTTGTAGAAGTTGAATTTACCCCTGTCACATATGATGATGCTAATTCCATCACCTCTGCCATTATGAATATGGTTCAGCTGAAACAAGGAACCAAGACAGGTAAAGCACTAAATGCCACGATTCCGATCTTGCAGCAGGCAGCTGCTTCCCGGCCAGGCGTCCCCATCTTCCTTCTTGTGACAACAGATGGAGCATCCCAAGACGATGTGAGGGAACCTGCTGAGAATTTGAGGAATACGACGAATGCCATAGTTTACTGCATTGGAGTGGGCACTGAGGCTAACCAAACAGAGCTGAATCTGATTGCTGGGAATAAGTCGCGGGTCTTTACCGTAGGCAGCTTTGATGGCCTGAAAGATATACAAAATACTGTTATGAAGCAAATGTGTTCTGAGGTGCCCGTACAAAATAATTCACCTCCAGCAGTTTCAAAAGATTCAACTCCAGCAGTTTCAAAAGATTCAACTCCAGCAGTTTCAAATAAAGGTAAGAGGCTTGTGTTTTATCTAAACCCAGTAACGGCGTTTTGTCTTTTTTGTTGTTGTTACATTTGTACCCCGCACTATCCCACTCATGGCAGGCTCAGTGCGGCTTACATGGGGCAATGGAGGGTTAAGTGACTTGCCCAGAGTCACAAGGAGCTGCCTGTGCCTGAAGTGGGAATCAAACTCAGTTCCTCAGTTCCCCAGGACCAAAGTCCACCACCCTAACCACTAGGCCACTCCTCCACTGTTGCTACTATTTGAGATTCTACATGGAATGTTACAACATTCCATGTAGAAGTCGGCCCTTGCGGATCACCAATGTGGCCGCGCAGGCTTCTGCTTCTGTGAGTCTGACGTCCTGCACGTACGTCAGACTCACAGAAACAGAAGCCTGCGCAGCCTTCTACTACATGGAATGTTGCTAGTGGAATAGCAACATTCCATGTAGAATCTCCAATATTCCATGTAGAATCTCCAATAGTATCTATTTTATTTTTGTTATATTTGTACCCCGCGCTTTCCCACTCATGGCAGGCTCAATGTGGCTTACATGGGGCAATGGAGGGTTAAGTGACTTGCCCAGAGTCACAAGGAGCTGCCTGTGCCGGGAATCGAACTCAGTTCCTCAGGACCAAAGTCCATCACCCTAACCACTAGGCCACTCCTCTTGATAAACCATATAAGTAGTACCACAAGAAACCTGTATGTGGAAAGGATCATAAGTACCCAAAATAAGAACGCGTGAGATAAATGATCAGTAAGTCTATCAAGCACCTAATGAAAGTGGTCAAATACATCATCACAAAGAGGAGCAGGTCCAGAAACCCAAGAAAAGAAGAAGGTAGTCACGTTTTCAACATACTCGTTACAAAAGGCAATATAGCAAAGACTGAACAAACAATATTCACAACGAATATGCAGGCGATATATTTGCATACAGACCTGGCATATGTTGGCATCTCTAGGCCAGATGCACAAAGCTTACCTTGCTATTAACGTTTGCTTTAGACAGCACAAAGGGGTTTTCCACGGCTCTAACGTGTGCTGTTTACAGTCACCGAGAACCCCATGCAAATGTATTACAATGAGCTTGTTTACCCCTGCTCAGTGCATCCCACAATGCACTGGGCAGGGCCTGGGCGCTGCCATTTTGTTCCAGGAGGGCCCGAGGCAGGAGGGAGGAGCCATTGCTCTTGCCCTCCTCCTTGTTCTAAAGGTACAGGGAGGGGAGGGAGTGTGGGTTGGGTGCGGGAGGGAGGGGTGTGTGTTCCTGCGCAGGGGAAGGGGTTTGGTCCACCAGGGAAATTTTTTTTAAAAGGTTGCAGGGTCACGGGGGAGGGGGGGTCGTGGTCCTCTGGACCACCAGGGTAAATTTTAAAAAACAGTGTGGGTTAACAGGTCCAGTGCATCAGAGCTATCAAATCCATCTGACAGCTCGAACTCACAAATAGCGAGGATGCACAAAGGGGGATCCGTGCAGTTCATTTGCATGCGATCCCTTTCGTGCATCACTGGCTGTTAGCGATTCACTAAATTTCACGGTTGCCTTTGTGCATCGGGGCCTCAGTTTCTCATGGATATTCATTGTGAATGTAGCTGAAAACATACCCTAAACTTCTCAGTTTCTCACGGATATTCATTGTGAATGTAGCTGAAAACATACCCTAAACTTGTCCTCCGTGCAAGTTTAGGAAACTTGGGGATAAATACGATGGAAGAGTGAATGGAGTGAGAAGGGGTTGATTGTTGCTCCACATCACCCTCCTTACAGTCAGCCATGCAGTCTGAACTAAGAGGATGCTGCAACTGTGACCCTCAGGCAGAAGAACGATGAGGTCAATAGTCAGCCACAAGTTTCAAGTTATGCAGATTTTTGTTTTTGATTTAGTGAGATGCTGGATGAACGTATTGATTCATTTCTTGTGCTGTCTTCTTTGCTTGGGTGCATAGTTTCCATACACATTTCTTGTCGTCCATAAATCATGTCCTTAATGTTTTTAGTCTCATGCATTATTCCAATGGTCTCTAATGTTTCTCAAACCTCACAGTAACACTATCTGCTTTTGTCTCACCTAGAATGTAAACCACACTGAACCCTGGAAAGGGGATATTACCGATATTCAAGAATTGATTTGAATTTGAATTGAAATTGCAAACAGAAAATACATGAGACCAATTATAGGGTCATAAGGATAGATGTAGGAAGATTTTCCCCATTTCCTTCAGCATTTGGTTCTTCCCCATGTAAGCCTGTCCCCTACTCACAAAAGCATTCATAACCTTTCTACTCACTAGCTGATTTCTCCTTTCTAATCTCCTCTACCATCTGAAATATTTGCAGCCTTTCCACTTGGCTGTCCAATGACTGCCTGGCTCACTCTGCTTCTTCCATTTTAGGAATGCAAACTTATTAGCATGCTTTAAAAATGTTTTTGTTTTGTTACATTTGTACCCCGCGCTTTCCCGCTCATGGCAGGCTCAATGCGGCTTACATGGGGCAACGGAGGGTTAAGTGACTTGCCCAGAGTCACAAGGAGCTGCCTGTGCCTGAAGTGGGAATCGAACTCAGTTCCTCAGTTCCCCAGGACCAAAGTCCACCACCCTAACCACTAGGCCACTCCTGATTTGTTCCTTGTAACCTATGAACTAAAATGTGTGCAACCAGTTTGCGCACAGAAAACATTTCTAATGCATGCTTCAAACGTTTTGTGAGTGTGTGAAACAAACAAAAAAAAATCGAGAAAAAATTGGAAAAAAAGGCCAAATTTTCCAAAAATGAATCGTCTTTTGCCTCTGCTCATCACTCCCCTCTTCCTCCTCCTTCTCCTCCTTTCTGCTGGTAGAGAGCAGGCCAGGGTATGCTGCAAAGTCTCCCCTTCCTGTTCCCATGGCAACAGGCCACACCTCCCAAAATGAGGAAGAGGAGCAAAGTTCTTCATCAAGAAGCCTCAGGAGTTAGAACTGACAGAACAGGAATTTTCTGGAAGATCTGGGAGACTTGAGTTGTTAAAAATAGTACACACAAGTCCATTCAGTGACAAATGACTTTTGATCACACTGGGGGTGATATGTGCATTTATTATTTATAGTAACATAGTAGATGACGGCAGATAAAGACCTGTACGGTCCATCCAGTCTGCCCAACAAGATAAACTCATATGTGCTACTTTATATGTATACCTGACCTTGATTTATCCTTCAAATTTTTCAGTCCCAGATCTACCTGTCAATACTTTTCTCCCACCGCATTGTATAACTTATATAAGTTGTCAAAATCTAATTATTTCCTTATTCAGTTTTCAGAACTCTTCTGATTTTGCCTCAGTGGTGCTTCATTGTCCAATAATTATTTTTTTGGCAATTCATACGGCACCAACTTCCTCATTGGCTTCTAAACAATCATTTTAGTATATTTAAAGCACTTATCTTAAATATATTCGGATTGGGGGCTCAAAGCTGTCCAACATGCATGTTTCGCCTGCTAGGCTGTGTCAAGGGCTTCCCCTGGAAAAAATCTATAAATAACATCTCAAAACATTAAGTATGAGTTGAGCTTTCACTTCTCACACAAAATGACAATTTCCACATATAATCCCTAGCTCATAATTACCCTTATGCCGTTCTAGCGCCAGCTCAACTAGATTATTTTCGGGATTACCCCTGTCAAGATGGCGACGACGTCTAAATTAAACCCTTTAAATGATTCCTCACATGACGTATCAAAACCCTCGGTTCCCATTGGGCAGGACTGAAAAACCTTTATATTAAGGAGGCCCATTCTAATTCGGCATTTAAGCCAGTCGGACTAACCGTATTTAAATAATAAATGTACCACAGCTACAAAAATAAATATTCAGCCAAGCGGCCAAATTGGGCCACTGAAATAGCAGTCCTATCTTTGGCTGCAATAAACTTAACCAGCTAGCACCGAATATTACCTCTGAATTTCAGATTCATGTTCACTCCAGGTTAGAAATGAAAATGCATTTTTTTTAAACACCCCAGGGACCTTAAGGCATTACTACTACTACTACTATTTAGCATTTCTATAGCGCTACAAGGCATACGCAGCGCTGCACAAACATAGGAGAAAGACAGTCCCTGCTCAAAGAGCTTACAATCTAATAGACAAAAAATAAATAAAGTAAGCAAATCAAATCAATTAATGTGAACGGGAAGGAAGAGAGGAGGGTAGGTGGAGGCAAGTGGTTACGAGTCAAAAGCAATGTTAAAGAGGTGGGTTTTCAGTCTAGATTTAAAGGTGGTCAAGGATGGGGCAAGACGTAGGGTCTCAGGAAGTTTATTCCAGGCGTAGGGTGCAGCGAGAGAGAAGGCGCGAAGTCTGGAGTTGGCAGTAGTGGAGAAGGGAACAGATAAGAAGGATTTATCCATGGAGCAGAGTGCACGGGAAGGGGTGTAGGGAAGGACGAGTGTGGAGAGATACTGGGGAGCAGCAGAGTGAGTGCATTTATAGGTTAGTAGAAGAAGTTTGAACAGGATGCGAAAACGGATAGGGAGCCAGTGAAGGCTCTTGAGGAGAGGGGTAGTATGAGTAAAGCGACCCTGGCGGAAGATGAGACGGGCAGCAGAGTTTTGAACCAACTGGAGAGGGGAGAGGTGACTAAGTGGGAGGCCAGCAAGAAGCAGATTGCAGTAGTCTAAACGAGAGGTGACAAGGGTGTGGATAAGGGTTTTGGTAGAGTGCTCGGAAAGAAAGGGGCGGATTTTACGGATGTTGTAAAGAAAGAAACGACAGGTCTTGGCGGTCTGCTGGATATGAGCAGAGAAGGAGAGAGAAGAGTCAAAGATGACCCCAAGGTTTCGAGCTGAGGAGACAAGGAGAATGAGAGAGCCATCAACAGAAATAGAAAACGGGGGGAGCGGGGAGGTGGGTTTGGGGGGGAAGATGAGAAGCTCGGTTTTGGTCATATTTAATTTCAGGTGGCGTTGAGACATCCAGGCAGCAATGTCAGACAAGCACGCTGAAACTTTGGTTTGGATGCAAGGTGAGATATCAGGGGTAGAAAGGTAGATTTGGGAGTCATCAGCATAGAGATGGTAGGAAAAGCCATGGGATGAGATTAATGAACCAAGGGAAGAAGTGTAGATAGAAAAGAGGAGGGGACCAAGAACAGAACCCTGAGGTACACCGACAGGCAGAGGGATAGAAGTAGAAGAGGATCCACCAGAGTGAACACTAAAGGTGCATAGGGAGAGGTAGGAAGAGAACCAGGAAAGGACAGAGCCCTGGAATCCAAGTGAGGACAGGGTATCGAGAAGTATGCTGTGATCGACAGTGTCAAAAGCAGTGGAAAGATCAAGAAGAATGAGGATGGAATATTGACCTCTGGATTTAGCCAGTAATAGGTCATTGGAGACTTTAGTAAGCGCAGTTTCGGTTGAGTGGAGAGGGCGAAAACCAGATTGTAATGGGTCAAGAATAGCATGTGAGGAGAGAAAATCAAGGCAGCGGCGGTGAACAGCACGCTCAAGTAATTTGGAGAGAAAAGGAAGGAGGGAGATGGGTCGGTAATTAGAGGGACAAGTAGGGTCAAGTGAAGGCTTCTTAAGGAGAGGTGTGACCACAGCATGTTTAAAGGCAGCAGGGACAGTCGCAGTGGAAAGTGAGAGGTTGAGAATGTGACAGATAAAAGGAATAAGAGTAGGAGAGATGGCATTAAGAAGGTGGGTGGGAATGGGATCAGAGGAACAGGTGGTACATTTTGAGGAAGAAAGGAGAAGTGTAGTTTCCTCAATAGTAACTTCAGGAAAGGAGGAAAGGGAATGAGGGGAAGGAGAGAGAGGGGAACGGACTAGTGGAGGGAGAGGTAGAGAAAGCAAGGTTTATCTTTTGAACCTTGTTGTGAAAGAATTCAGCAAGGGTCTGAGGAGATAATGAAGGGGGAGTTGGGGGAGGGGGCACCTTGAGGAGAGAGTTCAATGTGGTGAAGAGAAGTCGAGGATTAGAGCCAAGAGAGTTGGTCAGTTGGATATAATAATCCTGTTTGGCACGTAAAAGAGCAGATTGGAAGGAGGTCAGCATGAACTTAAAGTGTAAGAAATCAGCAAGGGCTCGAGATTTCCGCCAGAGGCGTTCGGCGGAGCGGGTACAGGAACGTAGGTAGCGGATATTAGAAGTCAGCCAAGGTTGGGGTTTTGTACGCCTTACAGGGCGGGTCATCAAAGGTGCAAGAGTGTCTAAGGCAGAGGATAGAGTATTGTTGTAAGAAGAAACAGCCTCGTTGACAGACGTGGATGGTGCCACAGTAGAGAGGAGGTTTGAAACATGGGAGGATAGAGATGAAGGGTCAATATCGTGAAGATTCCTAGATAAATTAGATAGGATAGGACGGGACTGGGAGGAAGGAGATTTAAGTGTGAAAGTTATAAGATGGTGATCAGAGAGGGGAAGATCAGAGGCAAGGAAACTAGAGGGTGAACAGTTGGAGGAGAAGATGAGATCAAGACAGTGACCATTTTGATGAGTGGGGGAGGTGGAGCATAGTTGGAGATTAAAGGAGGACGTTAAAGCGAGTAACTTGGAAATATAAGAGTTGGAAGAATCATTAGCAGGAATATTAAAGTCACCAAGGATGAGAGAGGGGGAGGAAGGATCATGGAAGAAGGCAAGCCAGGCGTCAAAGTCACTGAGAAAGGATGAAAGGGACTTATCAGGGGGACGATAAATGACCGCTATTCGAAGAGGCAGAGGAGAGAAAAGGCGGATAGAGTGGACTTCAAAGGAGGCATTAATAATCAAGGGGGTTGACATTCAGTGGGAATTAATTGGTAGGAGAGGGTCCTACCTGGATAAGTCCCACTGACCAGGCCCTACCCACATTTTCAGTTGACTGTCACAGTACTATCAGGGTAGTACCAGGGATCCTGGGGGTAGACTTGGCATGGATCCTGAAAATTATCTGGGTGCCACCAATATTCTGTGCTGAGCACGGTGGACCACATAAAATACATTCTGAGATTTTCCAGGTATAGCACTAAATATCAACCATATCCAGGTAACTTCCGGGTGCAGTACAGACACCGGAAAAGGGCTGACCTCAATGTTCCCTCTAAGCTGAGCAGGAGTCCTCTAAGGAAGTGATAGGGAGAGTAGATGGCATGGATGGGCCATATGTTCTTTATCTGCCTACATTCTTCTATGTTTCTACATAAACGCATTGCTGCCAGTGGGGTGTGGTGCTTCGATATTGTATTCTCAATCCCTAGAGGCAGGCAGGTTCCCCGGAGTCCTTCACAGCTTGACTGCCCCTCGCAATTGAACGTGCAATACTGAAATGGCACCACCTACTGGCAAGAATGTAAGTGGAGGATTCGTGCTTAGCTTAGAGGGAACATTTGCTGGCACTGAATAATCAGACTAATTCAGCCAGCAGCTTACCGCGCGCTATCCCAGAACTACCACTGGCCCAACGCAGCCGCCAGCAGTAGTTCCAGCTCGAGCGTGTGCCATTTCCGGCACGCCAGAAATTTTTCTTTTTTGTAGCACAGCACTAACCTGGCAGTAATCAGGCATCGCCATGTGCCTCCCGGTTATTGCTGGGTTACCAGGGCTTATCGCCACCTCAGTGGGTGGCGGTAACTGCTCCCTACTGCATGGAAGAGTTATCTTACCACATGGTAATTAATTTAGGGGCTTTTTACCCACTGTAGTAAAAAAAGGGCCCTGATGCACGGGAAAAATGGCAACCGCCATTACCGCAGAGTCCTTTTCCCACAGCTTAGTAAAAGGACCCCTTAGCTAGTTAAAGTCAAGTTTTCACTGGATAAATCAGCTTCAAACTGGTAGATGTATCCGGAAAATCAGCCACATAACTAGCACAGTACCAAGTTATCTTATAAGTACATAAGCACTGCCACGCTGGGAAAAGACCAAAGGTCCATCAAGCCCAGCCCTCTGTCTCCGACAGCGGCCAATCCAGGCCCCAAGAACCTGGCAAAACCCCAAAATGTAATGATCAATCTTATCCACTCAGCAGGCTTCTGAACATCCAGCACTAGGGCTGTATCCAATTTTCATATTCAATTTGATTCAGCCCCAAATATCTTATTTATATTCGGCCAAATTGTGATTTAAATTGACCTACGACTAATCCGGGGCTCTACTGTTAAATCCTACTGAAATAAACTCTCGATCTCTGATTTCATGTTGCTTCTTTTGTTATTTGTTATGATAAAGCTCAATGCCCATTATTCATAATCATACGAATAATATTTTTCATTATTTGTATTTGGCTGAATAGTAAAATATGCTGTACCCAGCTATGATCATAGGTTACACCAGCTATGCACGTACGTTTCCTGTGAAAATTACCCCTGGAATATACATGTTTATACTCACTCTTTTTATAGAATCAACTAAACAAATATATTTGGTGGTGTGGAGATAAGAACAAATTCTAAATACAAAACTTCCACCCAATACAAAATTACAAAATTATAATGGTCTATGGGGAAAAGCCTCAAAGAGCTCCCAGATCCAATATCAATCTGTCGGAGCTAAAATAGACCAACTGGTCTTCTCTTCATCATAGGCAAAAACCCCAGAACAATTTCTTCTGGGACCGCAGTAAATTTTCTAAATTTTTTTGTTATTTGAAGATAAGAATTTTTAAAGATAAAGCGTGTTGTATTGCAATCCACTTAGCTTTTTATTGCTTGATATTCAGTATTGCTACTGCTTCATGCTGCGCTGTTCCCTGTTGGGTTACCCTGAGCCGACGTTGGCCAGCGTTTCGCTGCTTCTTCAAGGTCTCGGGTAATTACTAGGGGATACAAACACAAGAATTAATACAGTGCAGCATTAACTGTTCAACAAAAAATTCTTACTATAAAGCCATCAGCACAGTACTTGGAACACGTTACACAGCGTTTCAGATACAACATGTCTGACCTCGGGAGGCGTTGCTCCACTGATATAAGTAAAATATCTGACCTTGAAGTAAAGCAATGTATAGCACTTTGTTTCTAAGAATATTGCTGACAAGTGGTGAGCGATCATTTTCTCGGTTAAAAATCATTAAAAAAACTAGTAAAAAATGCTCGTTTCAAAAGGGAAGGAAACTGGCGCTAGCAAGGCCATCCCCCACCCTCCCTCCCTCGCTGTTCCAGACTCTGCCGTCCCTCCGTTTTCACCACCCCTGTGACGTCAGACGCACGCAGAGCAACTCGGACACAAAATCATTGAAGAAGCAACGCCTCGAAGGCCAGCACAGGACTTCTGCAGACGGGGGTTGGGGTCCCCAGTCAGCACAGGTATTGGACGGCGGCAGTGGACGGTTTTCGCCAAGAAGGGGGGTCGACTGGGTCGCGGAAAGGGGTGGTGAAAACGGAGGGACGGCAGAGTCTGGAACAGCGAGGGAGGGAGGGTGGGGGATGGCCCTCAGGAAAACTTGAGCGCCCCGTTCGATTATGCCCCTCTATGCGTCTTAGTGAAAGGGCCCCTATTGATTATAAACCACTTTGCTGCATTTATGATGTGATTGCCGGCACATCAAGTCTGTCTAAATAAATAAAACATGTACCTTCGCAGATAAAATCGCCATTCATGCATTCAACCAGCAGCAAAAGCATTAATGCACATATTTGCATCTGCACCGGAGCAGAAATAAATATGCATGAGTTCGACAGCTGATGACACATGTATGTTTTGACATTTTGTAACTCCTCCCCAAGTAACGCCACTTTAAATAACTATAAAAGTATGCATAGGATTGCTCCCTGTATCTACTTTCATATGTTTATATTGAGGAGAATTTTATAAAATGCTCTTAGATTCATTTTAGACAGAATGTGGAAATCAGAATCAATACGTGTCGGATCGGGACATATCAAATTCCAGTAGTGTTTTGGAAAAATGAAGGAGTAACCTAGGGGTCCTTTTACTAAGCTGCGTAAGGCTCTATGCGCGCCCAACGCGTGCCAAAATGGAGTTACTGCCTGGCTACCGTGTGGCTCTTGTGGTAATTTCATTGTTGGCGCGCGTCCGATACGCGCAGCTGAAAAATAATTTTTATTTTCGGACACGTGTAGTGGAAGCGCGTCAAGTTGCATTTGGCACGTGTACGTCATTACCACCCGGTTACCGCGTGAGACTTTACCGCCAAGTCAATGGCTGGCGGTAAGGTCACAGACCCAAAATGGGCTCGTGGCAATTTTGATTTTGCCGCACGTCCATTTTCGTCAAAACTTTTTTTAAAAGGCCTTTCTTACAGGCGTGCTGAAAAATGGATCAGCGTGCACCCAAAACCCGCGCCTACACTACAAGCCATTTTCAGCGGGCCTTTGTAAAAGGGCCCCTCCTGGTGTTTAACGCAGCAGGCTTTGTTCCTGGTGTATATATAATATATAAACCACTTTGAATGGAACCACAGAAAGGCGGTATATCAAGCCCCATACCCGTTCCCAAAAGGATCTGCCAACATGGAGTCTTTCCTAAAACACATGCATGCGTGCGGCTTACAATGAACTGATGAAATAATACAATGACAGTAGAGAGGGTAGAAGGAACAGAGGAAGAAGGGACATAACCAAGAAGAGATTAAGAGGAAAAACTCTCTTCATCCCTCCAGTAAAGAGCTGGCTCAAATAAGCATTTTTTTAAAACATATACATGCGACGCAGAAGCTATAAATCCTCACGTTGAAATATTGACATATATAAATGTATTGCTTTTCTGAACTGAGGAATACATGTGTAGATTTTGGTTCTGCCACATCACACCCAAACCAAGCCCCATGCAAATACTACTACTACTCCTACTCGTACTCGTAACCACTCGCCTCCACCTACCCTCCTCTCCTCCTTCCTGTACACATTAATTGATTTGCTTACTTTATTTTTTGTCTATTAGATTGTAAGCTTTTTGAGCAGGGACTGTCTTTCTTCTATGTTTGTGCAGTGCTGCATATGCCTTGTAGCGCTTTAGAAATGCTAAATAGTAGTAGTAGTACTACTACTATTTAGCATTTCTATAGCGCTACAAGGTGTACGCAGCGCTGCACAAACATAGAAGGAGCTTACAATCTAAAGGACGAAATGTCAAGTTGGGGCAGTCTAGATTTCCTGAGTAGAGGTGTAGTGGTAGGTGCCAAAGGCGACATTGAAGAAGTGGGCTTTGAGCAAGGATTTGAAGATGGGCAGGGAGGGGGCCTGGAGTATGGGCTCAGGGAGTTTATTCCAAGCATGGGGTGAGGCGAGGCAGAAAGGGCGGAGCCTGGAGTTGGCGGTGGTGGAGAAGGGTACTGAGAGGAGGGATTTGTCTTGAGAGCGGAGGTTACGGGTAAAAACGTAAGGGGAGATGAGGGTAGAGAGGTAAGGAGGGGCTGCAGATCGAGTGCATTTGTAGGTTAGTAGGACAAGCTTGAACTGTATGCGGTACCTGATCGGAAGCCAGTGAAGTGACTTGAGGAGAGGGGTGATATGAGCATATCGGTCCAGGCGGAAGATAAGACGTGCAGCCGAGTTCTGAATGGACAAGGGGGGATTGATGGCTAAGTGGGAGGCCAGTGAGGACACATAGTGGTGATTTACATGTATCAGGACCAGGTGCGGACTGACCATTTGGGCAACCAGGCAGTGCCTGAGGACCCAGTGCAGTTGGGGGGGGCCCAGTACCTCATCCCCACATGTCCGACATCTCTCTCCCCAGGTCCGACACTCCGCGTCTCTAACCCCCTCCCCCCGTTTACCTCAAAAGTCTTTTTATGACATACAGGGCTCCGGCTGTTTGTCACTGACCGGAACCTTCTCTGTGTCACAACCTGCCCTTTTCTGACATAAGTTCCTGCTTCCGCAAGGGGGAGAGGTTCCTGTCAGCAGCAGTCAGTCAGGGCCCTATACAGAGAAAGGGACTTTTGAGGTAAACACAAGGGGAGAGAGCCAGATCCAGGGATAGAAAGGAGAAAGGGGGAAATATTGGCCCTGGGGAAGGGAGGCGGGGCAGAGATGGTGCATCAAGGGGAGGGATAAAGAATGAGAGGGAGAGATATTGCATCTGGGGGGGGGGGGGGAGCGGGAATAAGATGTTGGATCTGGGGAGGGGGAGAGATGTGGGACCCAGGGGTGAATGGGGCGGGAAATGGGACCCGGGAGGCGGGGGCAGGCCCAGAACCCATTTATTGCCTGGGGCCCAGATCCCTGTCAGTCCTCCCATGATAAATACCGATTTTCTAAAATCAGGTTTTTCACTTATGTTGCACAAACATGTGTAAATGGAAGAATTTAAGTGTGTAAACCTTGAATAGGGTTTCTAAAATAATTCTATGTAAAGCTGGTTTCAACATGTAAAGTCTATCAGATTACCTCCTTACTTACACATTTGTCCCCCTGTTTACACAGCCACGTTAATGCCGACACAGCCCGTTTACTCTGAACGGGCTGTGTCGGCATTACCACACTGCTTTATAAACAGGGGGTTGGAGAGTAGGCTTATACCAGGTGGCATAGGTTGGGATGTTAAGTGGGCAACTTGTTTTGGGTCTATTTTGTAAAGACGTGTAAGTACCCACGTGTCTTTTTAAAACAACCCCCGAACAGCTACAGAAATCACAGGTAAAAGGAAGCTGCAGACATTTTTGCATGCTCCAGCGCAGATATGAATGTTTGCACACAAAGGGCCAGATTCTGTAAATGGCGTCTAAAATCTGACGTGTATGATTAAAGCACCTAGCGCTATTCTATTTAATGCGCCTAAAGTTAGGTGTGGTGTATAAAAGAGTGCATAGGACCGGGGAAGCATCTATCTGGGCTAAAAACCTACCCGTTTGATACTGCAGTGGAGGAGTGGCCTAGCGGTTAGGGTGGTGGACTCTGGTCCTGGGGAACTGAAGGACTGAGTTCGATTCCCACTTCAGACACAGGCAGCTCCTTGTGATTCTGGGCAAGTCACTTAACCCTCTATTGCCCCATGTAAGCCGCATTGAGCATGCCATGAGTGGGAAAGCACAGGGTACAAATGTAACAAAAATAAAATAGAGATACTATTGCAGATTCTACATGGAATGTTGCTACTATTGGAGATTCTACATGGAATGTTGCTATTCCACTAGCAACATTCCATGTAGAAGGCTGCGCGGCCGCATTGGTGATCCGCAAGGGCCGACTTCTACATGGAATGTTACATAAGTACATAAGTAATGCCATACTGGGAAAAGACCAAGGGTCCATCGAGCCCAGCATCCTGTCCACGACAGCGGCCAATCCAGGCCAAGGGCACCTGGCAAGCTTCCCAAACGTACAAACATTCTATACATGTTATTCCTGGAATTTTGGATTTTTCCAAGTCTGTTTAGTAGCGGTTTATGGACTTGTCCTTTAGGAATCCGTCCAACCCCTTTTTAAACTCTGCTAAGCTAACCGCCTTCACCACTTTCTCCGGCAACGAATTCCAGAGTTTAATTACACGTTGGGTGAAGAAAACTTTTCTCCGATTTGTTTTAAATTTACTACACTGTAGTTTCATCGCATGCCCCCTAGTATTTTTGGAAAGTGTGAACAGATGCTTCACATCCACCTGTTCCACTCCACTCATTATTTTATATACCTCTATCATGTCTCCCCTCAGCCGTCTCTTCTCCAAGCTGTATAGCCCTAGCCTCCTTAGTCTTTCTTCATAGGGAAGTCGTCCCATCCCCGCTATCATTTTAGTCGCCCTTCGCTGCACCTTTTCCAGTTCTACTATATCTTTCTTGAGATGCGGCGACCAGAATTGAACACAATACTCAAGGTGCGGTCGCACCATGGAGCGATACAACGGCATTATAACATCCTCACACCTGTTTTCCATACCTTTCCTAATAATACCCAACATTCTATTCGCTTTCTTAGCTGCAGCAGCACACTGAGCAGAAGGTTTCAGTGTGTTATCGACGACGACACCCAGATCCCTTTCTTGGTCCGTAACTCCTAACGTGGAACCTTGCATGACGTAGCTATAATTCGGGTTCTTTTTTCCCACATGCATCACCTTGCACTTGCTCACATTAAACATCATCTGCCATTTAGCCGCCCAGTCTCCCAGTCTCGTAAGGTCCTCTTGTAATTTTTCACAATCCTGTCGCGATTTAATGACTTTGAATAACTTTGTGTCATCAGCAAATTTAATTACCTCGCTAGTTACTCCCATCTCTAAATCATTTATAAATATATTAAAAAGCAGCGGTCCTAGCACGGACCCCTGAGGAACCCCACTAACTACCCTTCTCCATTGTGAATACTGCCCATTTAACCCCACTCTCTGTTTCCTATCCTTCAACCAGTTTTTAATCCACAATAGGACATTTCCTCCTATCCCATGACCCTCCAATTTCCTCTGTAGCCTTTCATGAGGTACCTTGTCAAACGCCTTTTGAAAATCCAGATACACAATATCAACTGACTCCCCTTTGTCCACATGTTTGTTCACTCCTTCAAAGAATTGAAGTAAATTGGTCAGGCAAGATTTCCCCACACAAAAGCCATGCTGACTTGGTCTCAGTAATCCATGTCCTCGGATGTGCTCTGTAATTTTGTTTTTAATAATAGCCTCTACCATTTTCCCCAGCACCGACGTCAGACTCATCGGTCTATAATTTCCCGGATCTCCCCTGGAGCCTTTTTTAAAAATGGGCGTTACATTGGCCACCTTCCAATCTTCCGGTACCACGCTCGATTTTAAGGATAAGTTGCATATCACTAGCAGTGTTGCTAGTGGAGGAGTAGCCTAGTGGTTAGTGCAGTGGACTTTGATCCTGGGGAACTGGGTTCGATTCCCACTTCAGCTCCTTGTGACTCTGGGCAAGTCACTTAACCCTCCATTGCCCCTGGTACAAATAAGTAGCTGAATATACTATGTAAACCGCTTTGAATGTAGTTGCATAAATCTCAGAAAGGCGGTATATCAAGTCCCATTTCCATTCCATCAGGCTCTTCAAAAACAGACTCAGGACTCCAAAGAGAAATTGTAAGTGTTTATTTAAGCTGACTCGACATGGTACCATGTTTCGGCACACACGTGCCTGCCTCAAATGCGTGTACTTGACAATCACATTTCTCCCTGGCAATACGTCTGGTAAAATATAAGCTGGTCTTTAAAAAGACCATTGATGAATGAAAAAATGAATAACAAGTGAAATGGTACTTGTGTTGACTCAGCTTAAATAAACACCTATAATTTCACTTTGGAGTCCTGAGTCTGCTTTCGAAGAGCCTGATCCAGTTCCCACTCCTTGTTTTTTGACCGCAACTAAATACAGTCATAGAAATGGGTGTTGGGCACTAGGCAGTGCCTTGTGCAGTGGTGTGCTGGAGCAGGCTCTCACAGGCTCTCGAGAGCCGTTTGTTAAGTTTTTAAGAATTTTGGGAGCCGGTTCTCCATGGCTACTTTAACAAATGGATCCCAAAATGTGGGCTTGGGCCCCTCCTGAATTCTCTTTTACTTTACTGGCGAGAGAGAGCTGTCACATCCGTCGCTCCCTCCGGCTGCTCCTCTGCAGGTAGCAAGAGCCAGTGTCTATTGCGGCGATGGCCGGCCTTCTTGAGGCCGCGGCTGAGAGCCGGGGTTTGCCACGGCGATGGCCGCCCTGTCCGGGGCCGAGCCCGGGGGCCGCGATCGCAGCTTCCGGACTCTTGGTCGCCAGCTATGGGCTCCGTGCTTGCGCCAGCGGGGAGGATGGCGCCGAGACGCGATGGCCGGCGTCTTCCCCACATTCGGGCGCGGGAGCCCAAAGCTCCGCCTCAGAAGAACTAGATTGGGATTTCGGTGCTGTAGCCCCGCCTGAGAAGCCGGACAGAACCAACCAGAAGGATTTATTCAGTAGACGGGTTCCGATTGGCCGGCCATGTCGGCTGGGGCTGGGCGGTTGATTGCTGACCGTATTTAAGGAGCGGGGTTGAAACAGGACGTTGCTTCAGGTTCTGTTTCCTGAGGCCAGTCTTTGTGTGTTCGAGTTTTCAGTACGTTCCCTTGTTCTCCTGGTTTGACCTTTGGACTGTTTTTGGAAAACTCTGCTAGCCGCCTGCCCTGACCTGTTGCCTGTGTTTGGACGACACTGCGAGCTGCCTGCTCTGTCCTGGTGCCTGTCTCTGGACTTCTCTGGTTTCCTCTTGCCCTTCCCGGTTCCGGTACTGGGTCAGTTCGTCAACCCCGCGGTTCCGGAAGTCCCGTTGGCCGCCTGCAGCTGGAGGCTCAACCTCCGGTGAACGGCGGTCGCCGCGGGTGAAGTCTTGGGGTTGCACGGCTGTCCTCTGAGGTCCTTCGGGGCCTCACGGGACCTAAGGGCTCACCTACCTTCTAGACAAGACAAGAGCCCCCTGTTAACAATTTACCAGCACACCCCTGCTTGTTGGTCTACCTGGACATTGAATGGCACTATTCAATAAGAGCCACTGAATATCCAGTTTGGGCACAGTCAGTGAGATGAAATCCGGTTAAATCTCGCTGAATATTGGGCCCATCATTTTTACTTTTGAAAAAAATGTAATAGAAACCAGTTTTCTCCAAATGCAATACAATAATATGACCACCTTAAAACGACTTTGCAAAGTTTGAGATCTTCATATATTAATATGGATAAACTGTTCTTTTCTTTTTTCTGGATGTTTTTCAGGTAACGATAATTGCGAATGTCCTGTATGCAAAAAAGTCCCGAAGCAAAAGACCTTTTTTGCTTGTTATGACATGTGTGGTGAACAGAATAAGTGCCCCCCTGATCAGAAATGCTGCTTTGATGGTCAATATAACCGTTGCTTCACTGGAAAAGAGAAAGTCTGCCTGGGAGGAGAAGTAAAACCCGCAAATGCAAATGCCAAAGCCTCTGGATAAGGCAAGCAATAGAAAGGAGACAACTGTGAGCGTGGCCATAAAATAATGAAAACATGTGCCAACCTCTCCTATGAGATGTAATCTTAATAAAAGTAGAAACTAGCAAATTGTCTTATTGCTTTTATTATTATTATTATTAACATTTGTATAGCACTACCATTGCTTTGATTTCAGTATTCTCTTTAACAGGGATCAGAATTTCTCTAGGGGACCCTTTTACAAAGTTGTGCTGAAAAATGGCCTGCGGTAGTGAAGACGCGTGTTTTGGGCGCACACAGAATCATTTTTCAGCGCACCTGTAGAAAAATGCCTTTTTAAAAATGTTTGCCGAAAATGGACGTGCGGCAAAGTGAAAATTGCCGCACGTCTATTTTGGGTCTGAGACCTTACCGCCAGCCATTGACCTAGCGGTAAAGTTTCACGCGGTAACCGGGCGGTAATGACCTATGTGCGTCAAATGCCACTTGGCACGCGGCCAATACGCACGCCCAAAAATAAAAATAAAAATTTCAGACATGCACCAAAAATGAAATTACCACAAGAGCCATGCGGTAACTTCATTTTGGCGCACGTTGGGTACGTGTAGACGCTTACACAGCTTAGTAAAAGGGCCCTTAGAATATTATCTACAGCAGGCAATGCAACCCGAACTATGGGGGTGGGAGGGGGTGATTGTGTGCTCAGGGTTTCTTATATTAGGAGGTCTATCAGATAGTGACTGCACTGTGATATTACTCCCACCGATCTCAGACCTCTCTGCTGGTGTGACATTGGTTCCAAACCTGTCTACTTTACTTACATGACGATAGTCACTTTTCCACCACAAAGAATGGGTTGGGGTAATTCTTAGTTTCTGCATTGAGCATCCGAGCTGTAGTTTGGGTTTCTCATTTTAAATTCCAAAGAAAAAAGAAAATTAAGTAAGTGTTTATCAGATGAACGCTGGCAAAAAATACTTTTCCCTAGTAGTCTCACCTCCCCTCCCCTGGTCTGTCTTGTATCCTCTGCTCAGCTTCTACAAGCACAAATGGACGTACTACTACTATTTAGCATTTCTTTAGCGCTACAAGGCGTACGCAGCGCTGCACAAACATAGAAGAAAGACAGTCCCTGCTCAAAGAGCTTACAATCTAATAGACAAAAAATAAAGTAAGCAAATCAAATCAATTAATGTGTACAGGAAGGAGGAGAGGAGGGTAGGTGGAGGCGAGTGGTTACAAGTGGTTACGAGTCAAAAGCAATGTTAAAGAGGTGGGCTTTCAGTCTAGATTTAAAGGTGGCCAAGGATGGGGCAAGACGTAGGGGCTCAGGAAGTTGATTCCAGGCGTATTGGACTCCACAGGAAATGGTACCCAGTAATTGTACCTCTGGCATGAAAACACTGATTTTTCTGTAGCCTCAAGGTACTGCAATTAGTTGGAAAATAAACACCTAAATGTAAAGGGTCTGATATTCATCAGGATTTAATTTGCATAGGAGAGGCTCCTACCCAGATACGTTCCACTCACCAGGCCATGCCCAGACATTCAGCAGCGCTTACCCAGATAGAAACGTTGAATAATCAGGCAGCGCAGGGGCAGACCTGGAAGTGACCCATGCACTGGCAGTATTAAGTGCTGGTGCCCAGATAAAGATCCGATCAACTAGGACTGCACAAGTAGCGTTCCTAACTTTCCTGAATCGTTATCTGGTTCTTGGCACTCAATATTGGCCAGCACCCAAATAACTTACAGCAGCCAGGCAAGTCCAGCTGTTCAGTGTCAATGCCTGGATTGGGCCCTGGCATTGAATATCCAGGTACAACTGAGCTCACCGCAGTCAATGGCTAGTCTAATGTAGAAGCAACTACTTGCTTTGGAAAATCACTCATTCCCACAGCTCCCTTGGCCATTAATTCTCAAGACACTGAATAAGCTGAAGCCATTGCACTGCACCTCTCTGTTGCACAGATGTGAGCCTGCTCAGTGATATTCCAGCTGCTGACATGCTCTGGGTGCTCTCTTCCTTCTCTAGGACCCCAAACTCAAATGAATCGGCAGGCTCCAGCCTCCTCAAAACCCAACACTCGAGGCTCTCCCTCTTCCTCAGGCAGCACCTTAGCAGTTAACTTTTCAAAATTATTGGGGGTGCTAAACCCAATAGAAATTGCCCTTCCGTGGACACAGTAAAGGAGTTTGGTCAATATTGCTGGTATTCAAGCACCCACAGCACCCAAAGAGCTGGTTGCTATAGGCAACATCATGCCTTTCCCGGTGTGACAGAATCTAACTCAACATGTCTATGATTCAGCTAAACAGCTGTATCAGGTGTATAAACATTAGAAAATACTTTAAAAATCATAACAACAAATCCTCAAAAAGAAACAAAAAATATATCCAAAGTACTAACAAACACTATAAAATACTATATATATATACATATAATTTTTTTGTTACATTTGTACCCCGCACTTTCCCACTCATGGCAGGCTCAATGCAGCTTACATGGGGCAATGGAGGGTTAAGTGACTTGCCCAGACTCACAAGGAGCTGCCTGTGCCGGGAATCGAACTCAGTTCCTCAGTTCCCCAGGACCAAAGTCCACCACCCTAACCACTAGGCCACTCCTCCACTGTTGCTACTATTTGAGATTGTACATGGAATGTTGCTATTCCACTAGCAACATTCCATGTAGAAGTCGGCCCTTGCAGATCACCAATGTGGCCGCACAGGCTTCTGCTTCTGTGAGTCTGATGTCCTGCACGTGCGTGCAGGACATCAGACTCACAGAAACAGAAGCCTGCGCAGCCTTCTACATTGAATGTTGCTAGTGGAGTAGCAACATTCCATGTAGAATCTCCAACATTCCATGTAGAATCTCCAATAGTATCTATTTTATTTTTGTTACATTTGTACCCCGCGCTTTCCCACTCATGGCAGGCTCAATGCGGCTTACATGGGGCAATGGAGAGTTAAGTGACTTGCCCAGAGTCACAAGGAGTTGCCTGTGCCTGAAGTGGGAATCAAACTCAGTTCCTCAGGACCAAAGTCCACCACCCTAACCACTAGGCCACTCCGTCAGCTCAACTTTTCACAAATTAACATTGTAAAACCAGCTAAACTATATTGCATGCATATTAATAAGGTCAAAAGAAGACCAAACTGCTCCTAGCATTTTTTAATAGGAAGTGAAAGAAGCAGGTAAGAGCCACATGGACCTCTTTCAGAAAATGGAAAGGAGATCCATATGAGAATAATACGGATTATCATAAAAGGAAAGGAATAGAGAATGAAACCAAAAATATCATAATCCTTCTATATTGCTCTATGTTATGTGCAATTTTGGTCTCCATATCTCAAGAAAGATATTGCGGAATTAGAAAAGGTAGAGAGAAGTCAACAAAAATGTTTAAGGGGATGGAATGACTCTTACAAGACAAAAAGCTAGGGAGGTTGGAACTGAAGAGATAACAGAGTGAAGATATGATAGAGGTTCATAAAATTCTGAATTGAGTAGACCTGGTAAATGTGGATCAATTATTTATGGTTTTCAAAAAGTATAAAAACTTGGGGACACATCATGAAGTTACTACAAAGTACATTTAAAATAAATCAGAAAAAAAATATTTTGTTACTCAACGCATAGTTAAGTGCTGGAATCCATTGCCAGTGAATGTGGTAAGTTAATGTTGCTGGGGTTTTAAAAGGGTTTGGACAAATTCCTGGCAAAAAAAAAAGAAACTGTCTTTAATGTAAACCTAAGAAAAAAAAAACACTGCTGATCCCTGGCATGGAATCTTGCCATTTTTGAGGATCCTGACAGGTATTTGTGGCCTGGATTTGCCACTGTTGGAAACAGGATACTGGTCTGGATGGGCCTTTGGTCTGATTGAACATGGCAATCCTTATGGTCTTACGGAATGCACATTCACATGTCAGGGAGCATGTTTACTCCACTTTACCAGGCTCACAGAGAGGTTCTTGACAGTAAACCAGGGGCGTAGCCACGGGCGGGCCTGGACGGGCCCAGGCCCAGCCACTTTCCCTCCAGGCCTGCCCACCCAACATCCCCCCGCCCGGGGTTTAAAGAAATAAATGGAAAGGAAGCCCTGGAAACGGAGTTAAGAGGACAGATAGCAGCAGAATCAGATACTGGGCCAGCATGATCAGAAAAACAGTCACCAGACAACAAAGGTAGAAAAGATCATTTTAATTTCATTATAGTGTTTGGAATATGTCCACTTTGAGAATCAGGTGCTCAATGTTAAAAGTTTATATTTATTTACTTATTATTGGCATTTTATCCCACATTAAACATGAATTAGATTGGAACCTGGGATCATTTAAATTTTTTTTTCCTGGAGAGAGTAATGCATTGCCCCTCCCCCAGGCTCTCTCCCCGACTATAGCCAGCTCTGCAATTTTGAGGGAAGCACAGAGGTGGACGGGGGGGGGGGGGGGGGGGGGGGGGGGGGGGGGGGGGGGGTGCACAGGTGGGCAAGGGGCGCGCAGAGGTGGACTGGGGAGAGAGCCTGTTGTTAAACATTTGCCAGCACACCACTGTCTAGTGGCCACCCATCCAACCTGTTGGCCCACCCAAAAATTGCCTTCTGGCTACGCCACTGCACTAAACACTTTCCTGAGCCCAAGGTTTGATAACAGGAAATGGCATGGCATGATGTCACAAGGCTGAAGCTAGACTTCACCCAAGGAAGTTTTAATTCTCCCCAATGCAGCTGCCACCATCTTGGTACACCCCAAAACAATGTAATCGATAGGGTGATAAGCTCTGCCTACTGGCTTCAGCCCACATAATGGGCTAGATAGGCTCTTTGCCATTTCCTGTGATCAAATCTCATTGCCACCCCCAGTCACCACTCACTCAGCAGCAGTGGGAGCAGTTTTCTTGCTCCATGCTGGCTGCCATATCAGGCCCCATTCTATCACTGTTCAGAAATCACAGCTGCCATTGAACTCCCTAGGCAAATGCTGTTGGCTATGTCCTGGAGCCTCTTTCCATGAGTTTGTGTCATGAAATAGTGCATGGTGGGAACAAGAAAAAATTCTGGGAGAGAGAGGGAGAAGGAGGGAGAGAGAGAGAGATCATGACTATTCACAGAAACTTAGCCATGGATGGTCCTGAGTGGGCATGGGTCCACCCTGCAGTCCAACATTTCTTTCTCCCTCCAGTCCCTCCATCCCCCTTGGTCCGGCATGGAAGACATCCATTAAGGTAGACTTGGGGAGGGGGTATATAAGAGAGGGGGAAATACCAGAGGATGGGAGGGGATTAGAGGGAGAAAAAAATGTCAGACTACTGTGGAGGGGATGAAGAATGGAGGGAGAGAGACATAGAGAGGTGCTGGAGAGTAGTAGGGGATCAATGCAGGGAGCTGATGCTAGATTCTGGAGTGGAAGGGAAAGAAAGAGAGATATGGGGAACAATGGGAGGGAGGGGAAAGATGTTTGGAGGAGGGATGGAGTGAGAGATGCCAGGCAATAGGAGGCAGGGAGGGAAGAAAGAGGGAGAGATGTTGGACCCAGGGGTGGAAAGAAGCTGGACAGAGGGAAGAAGGGCAGAGAGAGGGAGAGATGTTACACCAAACGGGCAGAAAAGGAGGGAAGAGAGAGAGAGGGAGACTCTGGACTACAGGGAAGGGAAAGAATGATGGAAGGACAGCAGGAAAGAGAGAGGGAGAAATGTCTGACCGTGTGTGCTGGGGGGAGAGAAAGAGAGATGCTGGACCATGGGGTGGTGGGGCAGAAGGGAAGGTAGATGGGGTAGGGTTGGCTTAACCTTTGGACCAGGTAAGGCACTGGCTCAGGGCACCAGCAATACAGGATACCAAAATCCCCAGCCTCTAACATAACTGACAATACCTCACATAGTCTAATGGTAAAGACTTCTCTTCCCCTCTTCTTTCCCTCCCTTCCCCCAGCAGGACCAGCATCTCATTCTCTATCCCTTGGTCCAGCATCTCTCCCTCTCTCTCCACCTCCCTGGACCACTCTCTCTTCCACACTCCCTCCGCCCTACAGGTTCACATCCCTTTCTTTCCTGTCTCCTTCTCCTCCCCTCTCCCATGGTCCTTTAAACTTTACATAGATTAAAGACAGGCTTCTTCTGCTGTGTCCTGGTGAAAGGAAATTGCATCACAGGATATAGAATACTGCAGATGAAAGATTCAGGGGTTGGGAAAAACAGCCTGTTCCCATGTACTGTTGCAAGCAACCTACATAAAATTTAAAAGATCAAGGGGAAGGAATGTCAGACCTGCAAGGGGAGCAGAATGGATGAGAGACAGATAGATACCAAACTGCTGTGAGCAATTGAGGGTGAAAGGGAACAATACCAATGCTGGGGGGGGGGGGGGGGGTGCCCAAGCAAGTTGGCTCAGGACACCACAATCCTTTGAGCTGGCCCTAATGGGGAGACAAGAAGATGCTATGGGATGGAGTAGAAGGGACAAGGGGATGTCAGGCCAAAAGGTGGAGTTGAGGGAGAGGGAGGAGATGCTGGGTTACAAAGGAGGGAGATGCTGGGAATGGCGGAACCATGTGGGAGAGGCCAGTGGGGGAGGGCATGTAGATGAGTGAGTGCACAGGGTAGGAATGTGGTAATAGGGAATAGAAAACAAAATAGAAGAGAATAGGGGCTGAGGAAGGAGTGAAATGAGAAATGGGGGAGCTAGGGGGTGAGAGAAGGAGATGGGAAGTTCATAGATAGATGAAAGGTAAAAATAAGGGTGAGAAAGAGGGTGAAAGCTGAGTGGCAGAAAAGAAAAAAAAAGGCAGAAAACAGCTAAAATGGAAAGAGAGAGGAGAAAAGACAAATGGACAATAGCTACTGGAAAAAGAGTTAACAGAAGTCAGACAGCAAAACAGAAAACAGAAATTGGGACCAATATGATGGAAAAATAAATGTACAGACAACAAAGAGTTTTATTTTGAATTTATTAACTGAAATGGGAAATGTGCATGGCAGATGGCTTTGTACTGTGTTCAGTACAAAATGAAAAGCATTTCTGTTTTTTCCAGTGTAACAGTATATGCTGAGTTTAACGTCTTGGGGTTCCCAGTTCAATTTTTGTCTACATATTTTTATTTATAATTTCTGATCCCTTGTTCCATATTTGGTGAGGGTCAGTGGCTGTATGGTAGCCATGACATGTGTGTGTGTGTGTGGGGGGGGGGAGCTTCTTAATTTCTGCTCAAGACTCTAGCATGTCTAACACCTGCTCTGATCCTTGCTGCAGCTGGTGGGTCTTGTCACCTTTCTTTGTCTTTAGCCATTTTTTTCTTCCATAAGAACAGCTGTAGTGGGTGAGACCAATGGTCCATCTAGCCCAGTACCCTACTTCCAACAGTGGCCAATCCAGGTCACAAGTACTTCACAGAAACCCAAATAGTAGCAACATTCCATGTACCAATCCCAAGGCAACCAGTGGCTTCCCCATGTTTATTTCAATAGCAGACTATGGACTTTTCCTCCAAATGGTTTTTAAACCCAGATACGCTAACCGCTGTACCACATCCTCCGGCAATGAGTTCCAGAACTTAACTGTTCTTTGAGTGAAAAAAATATTTCCTTTATTTTTAGTTGAAAATGAATTTTGTTACATAAAGCAACCAACAAGAAAAAACGAAGGCAATATAATCCAATAAAAATAGTTAACAAAGAATAAATGTATATCTTCAAGTCCGCATCAATGGGAACAAAAGGGAGTTAAATCAAGAATTCTACCACTAAAAAAAAATAATAACAACAAGCTCAGGCTAGGAGCAATACTTACAAACTCTTAATTAATCCAATGTTCTTTTAAATCATGAAGACACATTTCCAACATTGATGGACAAAAAGACTTCTAAATGAGCTGGATCTAAGAAAATAAATGAATTAATTCCATATATAATCAGGCATTTACAAGGAACCTTTAAGAAAAAAGTACCTCCCACTGGTTTTAGCTGTAGGAAGGCCTTACACCTTAATTGGGTAGGCCTGGATGCATAGGAGCCAACTTTTGAAAACTATTGGGGGTGTTAAGCTCAACGGAAATAACCCCTCCCTGGACATATAGAAGGGATGTTCTCAATAATAGGGGTGCTCAAGCATGGGGGGAAAAAACACGCTTTCAGAAGCGTTGATTCAGGTCTGAGATGCTGTCAGTCTTCCTGTCATTTTCTGACCTGTCATGTAAGGATGAACTAAGAAAGAAATCCAAAACGCCTTATGTTTCTGTGATCAGAAGAGCTTCACAGCATTCCGAGGCTGTATCTGCATGAACATTTCTCTCTGGCGCAATCTATCACTTCCTCAGTCAAAAAGGAGAAAAAAAATGTATGCAAAGAATAGTTAAGCTCTGGAACTTGCTGCTGGACAGGTCAGTTTTTAGTGCTTTTCGGAAATTTAGGTGGTCGAGCGTAGTTTTTGCTACTTTTGGCAGTGCGCTCCATAGTTGTGCGCTTAAGTAGGAAAAGCTGGATGCATAAGTGGATTTGTATTTGAGTCCTTTGCTGCTTGGGTAGTGGAGGTTTAGGTATGATCGTGCTGATTTTATGGTGTTTCTGGTTGGCAGGTCGATGAGGTCTGTCATGTATCCTGGGGCCTCGCCGTAAATAATTTTATGAACTGTCGTGCAGATTTTGAAAGCGATACGTTCTTCGATTGGGAGCCAGTGCAGTTTTTCACGGAACGGTTTGATGCTGTCAAAATGCGTTTTTCCAAATATAAGCCTTGCTGCTGTGTTTTGGGCGGTCTGAAGTTTCTTTATGATTTGTTCTTTGCATCCCGCATAGATTCCATTGCAGTAGTCTGCGTGGCTTAGTACCATTGACTGTATCAGGTTGCAAAATATTTCCCTTGGGAATCTGGGTTTAAAAAAAGGTTTGGGCAAATTCCTGGAGGAAAAAGTCCATAGTCTGCTATTGAGATAGACATTGGGGAAGCCACTGTTTGCCCTGGGTTTGGTAACATGGAATGTTTCTGCCAGGTACTTGTGACCTGATTGGCCACTGCTGGAAGAAGAATACTAGGTTAGATGGAACATTGGTCTGACCCAGTATGGCTATTCTTATGTTCGTATGTACCATTTTGCCAAACATTTGTAAGTCTCAAAAGCATAATTTAAACTTCATTTACAGAAAATAGAATACTCACATTTACTTTTCTTATTTATCATAACTATTGCATTGGATGAAATCTCAGACAACTTGTGCATCTATTTCACTCTCCCAGAAAAAAACTTATTATACTGTTCCCCCTCCCCCACAAGGGGTCCCTATGATTCTCTCATATAGTGAATCTTTTTGGGTACGCACCCTTTGCTTACTCTGTCGGGCTCCTTTCCCTTGATCCGGCAGCCTAGAGGATCTAGATTAAGAAAACCTGCAGTCTGGAGCCCTTACAGACTTACTCTATTACATTGTTTAGGCTCAAAAGCCCTTAATTAGGAATCTAGAATTTCTCTTGCACCAAGTCTTTTGAGTGACCACATCCCAAGGTTTATTATTCCATTCAATACTTTAGTAAGACTTGCTTATCTCACTATCGCCTTTATTACACAGATTAATCACCCTTTACCTTATTCCTCATATGAATCACTGTTGCTATTATTATCCTCAGCAATTCCTATAATTGCAACATAGGTAAACACAACTTCGGTCAATTTGCATTTAATGAATTAAAATAATCCTATTCTCTCCTCAAAAAAATCCACATAGGAAACATTTTATCCAGGTGCAAGTTCAGTTCAGCCACTGGATGGCAGTGTTGAAATAATAATGAGGTAGTATAAGACTTTACAGTGTTGTCATTCCCAACATAGCAATATAAATATCATTATAGCAACAATATTTCCCTAACTTTTAGGGATTTGCAAACAAAGGTGGACAAAAACATAGAAATGGAAAAAATAAAACCTGATAAAGACCAAATGGCCTATAGAGTCTGGTCATCCATACCATTTACTACCCCTGCCTCAGAGATCTTATGAACTTATCACAAGCTTGCTTGAATTCAGATACAATATTTGTCTCCACCACCTCCACTGGGAGGCTATTCCATGAATTCACCAGCCTTTCTGTGCAGAAACATTTCCCCAGCTTACACCTGAGTCTTGACTCCTTTCATAGCTGCTGACTTCTTGAGTCTGCAGCGGCCTGGAGGAACCGTGAGGTTCCCTTCCCCCTCACTCACTGGTTCATGCCATTGCCTCCCTGACTCAGCTGTAAACATAATAAAGCCGTGTGGGGCCATAGCCCTGTATGTGCTGCTGTTGGCTCTTGCCAGTCTCCATCCCCCCCCCCCCCCCCCCATGATGTAATTTCCTGTTTCAAGGAGGGAAGAGGGAGGAAACCAGCAGAGCCAGCAGTGGTGCACACAAGGCTATGACCCTGCACCCTACTTAATTTTATTTGCATCCAAGTCAGGGATGCTGCAACATGAACCAGGGAATGAGGGGAGGGCTGGGAAGAGAAGATCATGGTTCATCCAGGCCACCACGGACTCCAGGAGTTGTCAGTGAGTGACCAGGAGGCGGTGAGATGGAAAGAGAGAGAGAGAGAGACTGATGGAGTGATGATGGGATAAGGTGAATAGGAACCACTGACCCAACATAAAAATACCTGGTCACCTGTGACACAATGCAACCAAAAACCTTAACGGACATTATGTGACTCTTCTTCCCCCTTTCCCTCTCTAAGTCCCCCCCCCAACTGTACCTACCATACATGTACCTCATTCTACCACAATATTACTTTGTATTCATTCATACCATGTGTTTGTTCAGATCGTAATCGGCTAACGCCGTTAACGGTTATATGTAAGCCACGTTGAGCCTGCAAAAGGTGGGAAAATGTGGGATACAAATGTAACAAATAATAATGAACAAGAATAAGAATAATAATGCTACATGATGGGGGTGGAAAAAAAAGAGAGAGAGGAGTATTGGGTGAGAGACAGGTGAAACTGGATGGAGGGGGAGCAGAGAGAGACAGGGTAACACTAGATACTGGGGATGAGAGATAGAACAGCGATTTTAGATGGGGAAGAAGAAGAGAGGGGCAATGTTGGATGGTGTGGGCTGAAAGGCTGATGTTGGATGGGGGACATAAGACAGAGAGGACCCTATGCACAAAACTTACCTGGCCAGCAACATGGGTTTTTGACCAATTTCAGCCAGTCTTGCAATCATGGTATTCAAGGCGACATGCACAAAGGGGATGTGCAGGGCTCTTTTCCATCCACTGTAGCAGATTACATTAATGATATGCAAATGTATTAAAAGTAGCTGATTGCTATGTAAATGTGTATTCCGTGGGATGCACAGAAGGGACCACCTACCTTTAGCGAGAGCAATTTTACAGGAGGTCTAGAGCAGCCGTAGCCTAGTATCGTGGAGGGTCAGAAGCTCAGCCAATAGCTGTGGTTAAAAGCTGCCCACTCCTACATAGGAGCTTTCATAGGTGTAAGGTGTTACTGCTACAGCTCTCCGGTGTCTCCGGCAGAGGATAGGTGCCAGCTGTCAGGAGTTTAGGAGCTGTTCTGGGCACATGCGTAGCAGCCACATTTATCGATTGACTACAATGCGAATGCCCTGGCGATTTCCCTACCGAGCTGCACAGTAAAAGTCTGTGCAGCTCAATTGGATGTGACTTCTTATGGTAATTGATCGCTATTTCTACCAAGGTGGAAATTGCGAGCGGTTGAGAGCTAAGCTGTAAATTTTCAGATCTGGTTTGATTCATAGGTTCTAATCTGAGCTTACTTGTGTCCTTCTCTTATTATCTCCTTGATAATCTGCTGACTTTACCTCCATCTATTCTCTAATGAAAAAAAAAGTCCCTTTCTTCTCACTTGCAGAGGTTCTAGCCTCTAAAGGTTTCTATATCTGTCTTCATCCTGACTATATAGTCCCTCCTGCTCACCACTCTCCCACCCACCCCTAGGTTAACTCCCCTTCCTTATACATGAAAATCAAGTGACAAGTATCTTCAATACACCTTAATTGGTCAATCCTACTCATTCATGTCCCTTAACACAGTTCATCTTTTCACACTTGTTAATTACATCAACATGACTTTCATGTTATGCATTAATCCTATGGCAAACCATCTGGAACCTTAGAGCATGCTCTATCTCTCTCCAAATATCAGCTATGAAAGATGAGATCAACAACCTCAAGAAGAAATTGGCTACAACTAAGGAAGCATCCAGGATTAAACAATTCGCAATCAATTTACCTCCAGAACTGCCACAGAGAATAAAGCAACAGAGGAATAGATGGGTCATGGTAGGGTCAGGTAGATTACGGTCTGTGACACAAAAGCATTCACCCTCTCAACCTTTGCCCCTGACGACACCCAGCTTTATCTCTCCACACCAGACATCACTGCGGAAATCCAGGCCAAAGTATCGGCCTGCTTATCTGGCATTGCTGCCTGGATGTCCAACCGCCACCTGAAACTGAACATGGCCAAGACCGAGCTTATTGTCTTTCCACCCAAACCCACTTCTCCTCTCCCTCCACTCTCTATCTCAGTTGATAACACCGTCATCCTCCCCGTCTCATCTGCTCGCAACCTCGGAGTTATCTTCGACTCCTCCCTCTCCTTCTCTGCACATATCCAGCAGATAGCCAAGACCTGTCGCTTCTCTCTCTATAACATCAGCAAAATTCGCCCTTTCCTCTCTGAGCACACGACCCGAACACTCGTCCACTCTCTCATTACCTCACGCCTTGACTACTGCAAACTACTCCTCACTGGCCTCCCACTTAACCACCTATCCCCCCTTCAATCCGTTCAGAACTCTGCTGCACGTCTTATCTTCCGTCAGGACCGATATGCCCATATCACCCCTCTCCTCAGGTCACTTCACTGGCTTCCGATCAGGTACCGCATACAGTTCAAGCTTCTCCTACTTACCTACAAATGCACTCGATCTGCAGCCCCTCATTACCTCCCTACCCTCATCTCCCTTTACGTACCTACCCGAAACCTCCGCTCACAGGTCAAATCCCTCCTCTCAGTACCCTTCTCCACCAACACCAACTCCAGGCTCCGCCCTTTCTGCCTCGCCTCACCCTATGCTTGGAATAAACTCCCTGAGCCCATACGCCAAGCCCCCTCCCTGCCCATCTTCAAATCCTTACTCAAAGCCCACCTCTTCAATGTCGCCTTCGGCACATAACCATTATACCTCCATTCAGGAAATCTTGACTGCCCCAACTTGACATTTCGTCCTTTAGATTGTAAGCTCCTTTGAGCAGGGACTGTCCTTCTTTGTTAAACTGTACAGCGCTGCGTAACCCTAGTAGCGCTTTAGAAATGTTAAGTAGTAGTATAATTCATTGGATAATTATGATGCTTACAAAAAACAAATACTGAGGTGGAACCAGAGGCAAGGAATGTAGCTCAGTCCAAGAAACACCCCCAAAACAATGACAGATCAGTGCAAAGCAGAACATTCTTACTGCTAGGAGACTCCATAATCACAGGCATTAACTTATGAACACAGTTCAAGGGGTCCTGAATTGCTTTCCAAGATCCTCAGCTACCAGAAGTACCAACCAAATACTGAATGTGATCCTAGAAGAGAGCAAGGATTCCAATACTGGTGTTGTAATCCACCTAGGGACAAATGGCCTGGCCAACAATAGCAAGTTTAGAGCACAGAGAGTATTCCAGAAGCTTGGGGAGGGAATGAAGTCCTTGGTTTGCACTGCTGCTTTTTCGGAAGTAATTCCTACATGTGGGAAGGGAGAGGAAAGACTATGCAAGTAGCTCAAATCTTGGTGTAAAGAAGGGTAATCCATGGACAAATTATAGGCTGTACTGTAATGAGAGCCCACCAGAGGTTTTTGATTGGTGGAGTCAGGATGGGGTCCACTGGACCACCAGGGATTTTTGAATCAGGGGATCATAGGGGGTGGAGTCAGGAGGGGTTCCCTTGGACCTCCAGGGTTTATTGCTTTACAGGGAAAGTGCAACAAGAGGGAATACAAGCAGGCAGCCTTTGGCGCTGCCTGTGTTTCCCTCCTGTCCAGGAGGACCAGAGCTGCCATAAAATCTAGCTTGCTAAAGCTTGGTGCTCCTTTCTGTGCATTTGCGTAGGATTTTTGGTAGCTGCTAATGGCACGTTAGAGCCATGGGAAACCTCTTTGTGCATTACTCCATAAATAACATTTGCTTTAGACTGGCTATAACCTGTCTAAAGCAAACGTTGCAAGCTCGGTAAGCTATATGCATCAGCCCCCAAGTTAGAGAATTCTCCTTTGAAGGTGGATAAATCATTAACTTGAGAAGAAAGATTCTCAACCATGTGGTCTTGGTGTAATTTGTTCTGGAAACAAAACTTTCCAAAGGGCTGCTTGGCTGGTAATCCCTTCCTCCCTTCTCCCAGTGCACTGAATGAAATTTGACTAATTTGTGGTAATGGTGTATTTTGTTTTTTTTTTTTGAAAATTATTGTATAACTTGGTTTAAAATATTTTAATTCCTGATGTTTGTTCAGCTTTTGTCTGTTATTACCCGCAGTGAACTTTGCAGGTTATAAGACCGTAGTAATAATAATAATAAAGTTACCTCTGGTCCTTGGCATAGATCTTCCTTACGTCTGTTCCTCTGCATCTCTTCCGAATTTCTGGTAGGTTGCAGCTCAACTCTGAATCCAGAGGGGCCTTTGTCGTCAAGGGCAGGCAGTTTACCTATCTCCTTGCTATAAAAGACTAGGTGGAAGCTCCACTTTCCTCTTCTTTTTGGAAATCCTCTTGCTTGTGGGAGTCCCTGGAAATTGGGAGCCTAAAGCTGCAGGTATCTGCAGACTAGCCTCCAGACTTCTGCTCTGTCTCATCCCTCTCCTTCCGACTTGCAACTCCAAATTCCAAGCTGGTGTGTGATATCACCCCTTATGACCCTCTGGATGTGCAGGTGCTGTGAATGCGGGATCCGGCCAGAGGACAGGGTGGTGCAAGAGCTGGTGAAAAATGTGCTTTTCAGCAGCCACAGATACAACGTCGACAACGCCTACAGTCACTCCAGCTTCTGCATGCTTAAAGCTTCTCTTGTGAACAACAGGGCCAGGTACACGTGTTGTGTGGAACCCCTTCCGTAATAGCGTGAATGTGATGGTGACAGGTAGATGTCACTGCAATGAATTACACTACCATATTTTCAATGATTCTTCTAGGAGGCTGCACCCACCCCTACCTCAATCACTGATCATCTGTTTTACGCCTTTACAGTAAAACCTCCTCCCTCTTTTCTGTGATAGGGGGTTATTTTAAAAGACTTTTTTATGGGTATAATAGCGCTTTACTCCCAAGAACAGTTTCGAAAATGTCTCTGTACCACCTACCCTACACCAGCCTATACCAAGGAAGTGCTGGCCAGAAGCCGCCCGACATTCAATGCTATTGAACCAGCCAGGAACGGATCCTGGCTGGTTAAATAGCACTTAACTGACTTTCTGCAAATATTCAGCAGGAGATAGCCAGTTATTTCCTGTTGAATATTTGGAAGATAGTAACATAGTAGATGACGGCAGAGAACGACCTGTCCATCCAGTCTGCCCAACAAGATAAAATCACATGTGCTACTTTTTGTGTATACCTGACTTTGATTTGTATCTGCCATTTTCAGGGCACAGACCGTAGAAGTCTGCCCAGCATTAGCCCCGCCTCCCAACCACCAGCCCCGCCTCCCACCACCGGCTCTGCCACCCAATCTCGGCTAAGCTTCTGAGGATCCATTCCTTCTGAACAGGATTCCTTTATGTTTATCCCACGCATTTTTGAATTCCATTACCGTTTTCATCTCCACCACCTCCCACAGGAGGGCATTCCAAGTATCCATCACTCTCTCCGTGAAAAAATACTTCCTGAAATTTTTCTTGAGTCTGCCCCCCTTCAATCTCATTTCATGTCCTCTAGTTCTACTGCCTTCCCATCTCCGGAAAAGGTTCATTTGCGGATTAATACCTTTCAAATATTTGAACGCCTGTATCATATCACCCCTGCTTCTCCTTTCCTCCAGGGTATACACGTTCAGGTCAACAAGTCTCTCCTCATACATCTTGTAACGGAAATCCCATTTGTGGTCAGCTCTTAGCAGATAACTGACTATATCACGTGATATAACTAGCTATCCACTAATATTCAGCACATCACCAGCTAAGTTTGCCACCGAAATAGCAGGCCTGTCTTTTTGGTTGGTTTCAACTTAGCCGGCCAGCGTTGAATATCAACTTGGCCAGTTAAGTTGAAACCGGCCAAGATTTAACTGGATATTCAATGTCGCTAACCGAAAATGGCCTGGCATTGCATATCCGGGCTCAGCACCAACTGCGAGAGTCAGCCTGGCTAATTCTCACGGTCTGAATGTCAGCCCCAAATCTTTAACTACGGAGACTTACACTGAGGAAGCCTGGTACCTAAACCCTAAGTATCACAGGCAGCCCGAGTTCTCCATTGCTTCCTCCTTTCTGAGTCTCTTTGGGAGCCCAGTACAAAGTGATGGACTCCTGTCCTAACTTGCCCGGATAGTTATTTGAGCACTGGCACTGAATAATGACCAGCACTTGGATGACTTCTGGCGGCCAAGCAAAATCCAGATATTCAGTGCTGGTGCTTGGATTAAGCTCAGCATTGAATATCTGGATCAAATTCAGTTCATAACAGTCAGCACCTTAAAAATCACCACCAGCCGAATATTGACTCCTATCGTTTCCTAATTCACTTTCATATACAGTGGTGGAAATAAGTATTTGATCCCTTGCTGATTTTGTAAGTTTGCCCACTGACAAAGACATGAGCAGCCCATAATTGAAGGGTAGGTTATTGGTAACAGTGAGAGATAGCACATCACAAATTAAATCCGGAAAATCACATTGTGGAAAGTATATGAATTTATTTGCATTCTGCAGAGGGAAATAAGTATTTAATCCCTCTGGCAAACAAGACCTAATACTTGGTGGCAAAACCCTTGTTGGCAAGCACAGCGGTCAGATGTCTTCTGTAGTTGATGATGAGGTTTGCACACATGTCAGGAGGAATTTTGGTCCACTCCTCTTTGCAGATCATCTCTAAATCATTAAGAGTTCTGGGCTGTCGCTTGGCAACTCCCAGCTTCAGCTCCCTCCATAAGTTTTCAATGGGATTAAGGTCTGGTGACTGGCTAGGCCACTCCATGACCCTAATGTGCTTCTTCCTGAGCCACTCCTTTGTTGCCTTGGCTGTATGTTTTGGGTCATTGTCGTGCTGGAAGACCCAGCCATGACCCATTTTTAAGGCCCTGGCGGAGGGAAGGAGGTTGTCACTCAGAATTGTACGGTACATGGTCCCATCCATTCTCCCATTGATGCGGTGAAGTAGTCCTGTGCCCTTAGCAGAGAAACACCCCCAAAACATAACATTTCCACCTCCATGCTTGACAGTGGGGACAGTGTTCTTTGGGTCATAGGCAGCATTTCTCTTCCTCCAAACACGGCGAGTTGAGTTCATGCCAAAGAGCTCAATTTTTGTCTCATCTGACCACAGCACCTTTTCCCAATCACTCTCGGCATCATCCAGGTGTTCACTGGCAAACTTCAGACGGGCCGTCACATGTGCCTTCCGGAGCAGGGGGACCTTGCGGGCACTGCAGGATTGCAATCCGTTATGTCGTAATGTGTTACCAATGGTTTTCGTGGTGACAGTGGTCCCAGCTGCCTTGAGATCATTGACAAGTTCCCCCCTTGTAGTTGTAGGCTGATTTCTAACCTTCCTCATGATCAAGGATACCCCACGAGGTGAGATTTTGCGTGGAGCCCCAGATCTTTGTCGATTGACAGTCATTTTGTACTTCTTCCATTTTCTTACTATGGCACCAACAGTTGTCTCCTTCTCGCCCAGTGTCTTACTGATGGTTTTGTAGCCCATTCCAGCCTTGTGCAGGTGTATGATCTTGTCCCTGACATCCTTAGACAGCTCCTTGCTCTTGGCCATTTTGTAGAGGTTAGAGTCTGACTGATTCACTGAGTCTGTGGACAGGTGTCTTTCATACAGGTGACCATTGCCGACAGCTGTCTGTCATGCAGGTAACGAGTTGATTTGGAGCATCTACCTGGTCTGTAGGGGCCAGATCTCTTACTGGTTGGTGGGGGATCAAATACTTATTTCCCTCTGCAGAATGCAAATAAATTCATATACTTTCCACAATGTGATTTTCCGGATTTAATTTGTGATGTGCTATCTCTCACTGTTACCAATAACCTACCCTTCAATTATGGGCTGCTCATGTCTTTGTCAGTGGGCAAACTTACAAAATCAGCAAGGGATCAAATACTTATTTCCACCACTGTAAAATTCAGACTTCTTATACTGGCCAACAAGTGTGTTCACTCTGCCACTCCTCATTGTCTCAGTTCTTTCCCCGTTCCCTCCTGTACCCCATTTCTCTTATCAGTGCCCTTCTCCCTCATTGCCAAACCTTGGCACTGTGCCTTCCACCTTGTTCCACTGGATGCCTAAAACAGCCACCCTAAAAACATCTTCCAGGCTTCTTCTCTGTCTAGATTCAAATCTAGAGGGGGTTCATTACTAAAATATAGGGATTATTTGCTGTATCATGACTCCAAATGGCAGCTGCTAAAATTCTACCATAGGAAGAGCAGAAAAGATTGGAAAAGCCACCTGCATCTTTCTATTGCTTGTAATCCTTCTTAAATGAACTGTGCAGTGCCATTTATATCAATATCTATCTATCTATATACACTAGTAAAACAGGCCCGTTTCTCACACAAATGAAATGAGCGCTAGCAAGGTTATCCTCAGAGTTCCAGCTTGGCCCCTAACCTCCCCCCTCTCATCTGAGTTCCAGGCTCCCTCCCTCTCCTCTGAGTTCCAGGCCTCCCTCCCTCCCTCTCCTCCGAGTTCCAGGACCCTGCCCTCCCTCCCTCTCCTCTAGGTTCCAGGCCCCCCTCTCCTCCTCCTCCTCCCTCTCCTCCTAGTTCCAGGCCCCCTCCCTCCTAGTTTCTGGTCCCCCTCTTCTCCCTCTCATCTGAGTTCCAGGCCCCCCTCTCTTTCCTCCGAGTTCCAGGCCCCCTCTCCTCTGAGTGCCATGCCCCCTCCCTCCCTCTCCTCCCCTCCAAGTTCCATGCCCCCCTCTCCTCTGAGTTCCAGAACCCCGCACCTCCCTCCCTCCCTCTCTCCCCTACGAGTGGCAGCCCGACCTGCGTTGCCCGCCCTCTTCTCCCAGTCCTCTGCCTGCCCCTCGCCTTCCTGCGTGCCGCCCAGAATTTAAAAGTTCTTACCTCGGGGTCCGGCGGCAACAGTGAAAGGTGAGCAGGCACAGTGCATCAGCCTGCCTTCCCTTCTGTCTCAGGTCTGCCTCTGGTTCCGCCCTCATTTCCTGTTTCCGGAAGGAGCAGCAGTGGAATTTGAACTGGCCACCTCTGGATTGCAAGACCAGTGCTCTAACTACTAGGCCACTGCTCCACTCCACTAATGGGGAAATTAGCACATGAAATCACAAATCCACAAGATTCTCTATTTAGAGCTTCGTGACTGGTGAATGGTAAGTAAAGTGTATTTTATTCAAAAATACCAGAGGAAAAAGCCTCAAGAAGCTCCCGGCTAGATGCCTCAGGAGCAGGGCTGCTTCATCATTGGCAAAAAGCCTCCGTTTGGTAGAAATACAAAATCTCAATAATATTCAAAGTTAAATATTAAAATTTAGACACTTCTCTTAGAGAGTTTTAAAGTGTGTAACAACTTATGGTACTTAGCTCAACGTTTTCTGTCCTCCACACATTGACTGTGACCCTACGATAGTCAGCGTTTCGTCTAGCTGTGTCAGGGTCAGATGATCGATTTTTCAACAGCAGTCACAAATGTCACGTTTTCAAATCTGGAACTGGGTTGTCAGCCCTTGGGCCACTGCCGAGGAGCGGCAGTGGCAGGCAAAACCACCCCACACCAGGGGCAAGGCAGAACACTGACAACAGTTAGGCTTCAACTGTACCTGGCCACTTTCCACCAGGAGTTAAGCTCCCAGCTTCAGGTGGCCGACAGGACTTTGCAGGACAGGGCAGGAGCTGGATAACAGCTAGGCAGCACAGGGACTGAGTGTCAGAGGGGAAAGGAAGGAACATGGGCAGCAAGGCAGAAAACTGGGCTGGACAATACAACACAAGGCAGGGACAGGACAAGCTAGGGGACAGAAACTGGAAGCTGCAAGCAGCCACTGAAACAGGGAACAAAACACTGACTAACAAGACACAGAACTAAAAGCTGCAGAGCAGCCAGCAGGATACAAACAGACAAGGACTAAACACAAAACTAAAGCCCAGAGACAAGACTAGCAAACTGACTACAACCTAATCTAACTACACACTGACTGGCAAGAACAGACAAGAATCAAGGCAAGGATTCAAAACTAGGGAGCAGAGCAACAAGCACTAACATACCAGGGCCTTAGACGCAAGGCAAAGGCAGAGAGGTTCCAAATGGCTAATAAGCCCAGCAGGCAGCTGAGACTCAGGTGCAACAATCACCAGGCAACTAAGGGTCGGGCAGCCTGGAAGATCCGGACTGGACTCAGCTGAAATCTGAAACGGGTAACAACACACCGACAATCTAATACAGCCAGCACACAGAGACAGAACTAACTCACAAAGAACAGACAGAAGCCAGCTCAGAAGCTGACCACAGGAAATAAGGTGAGTCTGAGAGGGGGCACGGCCACAGACGTGACAACAAATAACTGCCCTTAAGGAAATTAGCACATGTCTATTAATAGAAAAAAGCCTAAATTCGATATATCTTTGGTCTAAGAATAATAGATCTATAGCATCAGCTGGTTACATACAATCATTATACTTTCTTCATCATAGGGCGATTTGGACCCCACATAAAATGGCTGCTGCTGGGCTTATGGCTAATAATAAATGTTGGTCCTGAAGTTTATATCCTGGTACCTTAATTCACATGATCTTTGATTGTAGACTGACCTATGATTTTTGGTGCCAAGTGTGGTCTTTTATAACAAATATACTTCCCTTACAGGATCCAATTACACCTGCAATTGTTATATTTGACTCTTTGCTTCTACAGGGATCAACTAGATCTTTCCCCACAAAAATTACTGAATATCTTCATAACTGCTGCACTTAAAATAGTCCTTTCGCATTGGAAAGATAATTCTAATCTTATCCCTCATTTTTGGTGGCACTCAATATTACAAATAGATAAATTTGAATTATCTTTAGCAGATAAAATTGGAAAGACATGTTCAGTAGCTAACATTTGGTCTCCAGTAGACATTTATCTAAAATCTCAGATTTCTAAGTATATGTATTGTTAAATAACTTCTGGTTTTTAAAAGAGAAAGAATGTAATCAGATGTATTATTTCTAACTAATATTGGACAATAAGTATGTTTTCAATGAAATGATTTGACTATACACCGTATTGGCCTTGAAGACCCAACCAGATGATCAATGTGGAATAATGAATTAGACGAATAATATCTGGGGATAATCAGGTTAATACCACGTTTTTTTTTCTGTTTACTGTTTAATTGATCTCCTTGTCTTGTTTCACGCTCCCTATTTAGTGGTCTAAGAAAGAGAATAAAATTACCTGACTGAAATAATTCCTATATATTGCTTTCTCTGTATTTCCGGCAAGTTTTTATCGCTTGTAAAAATTTAAATGGTTATAAATAAAAAATAAAATAAAATCTCAGATTTCTTAATAATTCTAATGTCAGAATGTTATAGTCAATATTGCAGTTTTCAGTATGACAATATACGTTTCTTTATTATATTTGTACTGTTGTACATTTCATCTTATGTTAATACTTGTTGTTCTATTCAGAATAATATTGTTCGTTATTTCAAATTCAATAAAAATTCATGGACTAATTAAAAAAAAAAAAAAAAAAAAAGCCTAAATTCGACTATTTTATCCATGCGGTAAATTTGCTTTCAATTTATTTTGCAAACGTATGCACATGCATGTATTTAAGCATCCATTCAGGCTTCCGCTTTTATACATTGAAGCATTCAGAGACCAGAAGTGGACATAAAATAGTTTATTTCTTATGAACTTTGCAAAGACACAATTAAGCAACAAAATATACCATTTGTGAACATTTAGAATTTCCTTTTATACATACTGTAACAAATACAACATGCTATGGCAGCAATAAATTAAATTTACACTATGTACAAACATAGGCAATCAGAGACTCTATAAAGCACCAGCGCTCTAAAAAAAATACATTTTTTTGCCATATACGTTTCTGAATTTTTATCACACTTGGAAATTTTCACATTCTAAAATTATAAACTGATCATAGGTTTCAATATGCTGGATTTGTGCATTGCTACATTCAGGAAAAAAAAAAAAAACACTTGCAAGCATGCTTTAGAGTTAGTTGAGGGGAATCTGGATTTTTTCTTTCACTTGTCTACACAAAACCGAATTAAATCATTGGCTTTAACATGGAAAACAAAAAACACAACATAAAATGAAACAAAACCAATCAACCAAGTTTAATCATCTTGCAAGCTGTACGCACATTAATGAACCTGAGTTACACACAGACAGTCCAAACAACAGCATGTCAATCAAGCAAAGACTAAGAAACAGAACAGTACTGAAATGTGTCAACTGAAATATTAAAGAAGATCCAAACTCCTGAATGCCATCGAGGGGTACAGAGGAGGGAAACCCACCCAACGTTAGCTAGATTGTGAACCAGTAAAATGCTACAAACATTCATGAGCTGTCTGCTTTGGAGACCTATAGGAAATCCCATTACTGTGTAAAACGTCAACCTAAGGCAGCCTTAGAAATCTACGAACCATGGGTTGTCTTTTTCATTGTAATAGAGGTCATGGATAATTTCAGATATGTTGCAGCGATGTCTTGTGGAAAGTTGGGACACCGTGTGATTCAGTAAAATTATAGTAATACAGATGGAATATCACATGACTATTCATCAAAAGAAAATTTACAGCACTTGAGTAGAGAAAGCCATTTGTTAGGTTAATTAATGTTTTCAAACAGAAGCTTTTCTGACCATGAAGGGTCTTTCTTGAGGCCATGGGGCAAAAATGGTAAGCGAGAAAAGGTTAGCAAAAAAGGTGCTGGTACTCAAATGCCAGACCACCCTTCAAGGGTTGGGTGATCACTGAGGGACCCACCCCATAATAGCCAGCCCCCCTGCAACTAGTCACAGAATCTGTGACAAGGCAGAATTGGTGGGTAGAGCCTGAGCTCTTTCATTAAAACTTGGGGGGTCCATGGGTCAATTGTAGCAGACAATGGAAAAGGTGCCACAGTACTCTACCCCTAAGTACCCCTTCAAATAAAGCCCTGATAATATATTTTAAAAGCACATTAGTATTTTAAGTGGGATAAATAAGGGAAAGGTGAATAAGCAAAGAGGAATAGGAAAGATAAATGAAGAAAGTTGAATTTCCAAAGAGGAAAATAATCTTTAATAATTTATTTCCAGAAGGGAAAGGCAATGGATCTAAGGTGGGAAATGGTTCTGATAAATGTGAAAAGACTGATTATAAGCTAGTTTACATGAAGGACATACAAACACAAAAGTGGATAATGCCAAGGGGCTTGAAGGAATCCACAGAATACTAGTTGAACCCCCCCCCCCCCAAAAAAAGAGTGTAAACCTTAACAAAGGCATTGGGAGGAGGAGCAGGGTTGCCAGGTGGAAAACTTTTTTCCCACCCAAACGAGCCCAAAACCCACCCAAAGTCAAACCCCGCCCCTGACACCCCCACCCCCGCGTGATCACCCCCCCCCCCCCCGCCGTCATCGGCCCCGCCTCCCCATCGGCCCCGCCCAAAACATCACTAACCCCGCCCCCTGCTGCTGAAAAAAACGCTTTAAAAACCACCCAAAAGATCCAAAAGAAGCCCAAAAAACCGCAACCCGCCGCAGGCAAAAATTTCCCGCGGCGGGTCGCGGAAAACCGCCCACCTGGCAACACTGAGGAGGAGGTGGATAACTTTCACAAAGTGGCAGGTACAACCCTTAGCAAAGGTAGGGGGAGGGGGCAGAGGTATCTTACAGAGTGGCAATTACTAACCTAACCACTTTACTGGCCAAACTAACTATCCCTTTTACAAAGCCATAGCTGTGTCAGCATCAACTTTGTAAAAGTGGGGCGGGGGATGGTTTTATCTGCCATTTTATCTGCTATGTTATTAAACTACCATGCCCTTCACAATTGAATTCACATTTCCCAATTCACCTTTATTTGATATACCATAAATAACAGGAGTAACTATAATCTACTGAGTGTAAAGGAGGGAAAGAAGGCAGGATACAAGTGGTTAAATTCAAATAAAAACAAGTAACATAAGGTACATATAAAATAAGAAATCAAATGCAATGTTACATATTATGTAGTGTTAACACAATAGGGAGGGAGGGAAGAAAAGAAGATATCCTTGAAGGGGGAGAGTCGTAGGAATTGGACGAGAATGGATGTTGTCCTGCATAACAAAACTGGGGAGAAGAAACTACAGATCCATCTGTCAAGCATCAGAAATGAGAAAAACTATGGAAACTCTACCAAAGAGAATGATAGTGCAACAGCTTTCAAGAGGTGGATGCTGGGATACCAAAGATGGTTTGACAAAAGAAAGACTCTGTTGAACATATTACATTAAGGGGTCCTTTTACTAAGGTGTGCTGAAAAAGGGCTTGCGGTAGCGTAGGCGTGGGTTATGGGCACACAACGATCCATTTTTCAGCGCGCCTGTAAAAAAAATGGCCTTTTAAAAATTTTTGCCGAAAATGGACGTGCAGCAAAATCAAAATTGCTGCGTATCCATTGTGGGTCTGCGACCTTACCACCAGCCATTGACCTAGCAGTAAAGTCTCAAATGGTAACTGAGCGGTAATGACCTACACGCGCCAAATGCCACTTGGTGCATGTCCGATACGCACGGCAGAAAATAAAAATTATTTTTCGGCCCTGCATATCGAACGCGCACCAAAAATGAAATTACCGCTACAGTAACACCATTTTGGTGCGTGTTGGGCACGCGTAGAGCCTTACGTGGCTTAGTAAAAGGACCCCTGAGTTCTTTAATGCGGTGAGAAAAGGCATGATACATGTTGCCCGTCTGGACTTCAATTAGACTTTTGACACTGTTCCACATAGAAACTAGTAAACTACCTGGAAGGTATCGGAAGCTGTAAATGGGTTGAGGAACTGGTTTAATGGCAGAAAGCACAGACTGGTGAGAAGTGGATTCTACTCTGGTGAAAGCAAAGCTATCCAAGGGGAACCCCTTAGCTTGGTACCGGGACCTGGTTCTTTTCAGCACCTTTATTATTGACATTGCTGAGGAACCTGATGGAAACACATAACAGTCTGCAGACGATGCTAAAATTCATAACACTGACCAGAAGAGAAGAAAAAGTGAAAGGGGACTTCAGAAAACTAGAAGAATGGTCAATGACGGTGTGGAAAATGAGCTCCAGCATAGTAAAGTGTAAAATAATGCATTTGGGCCACAAAAGTCCATTATCTACGCATCAGTTAAAAGAACAAGCATGGGAAACAGTCAAATAAGAAACAGATCTAGGAGTATTCATTTCAGAAGAGCTCAAGGTAGCAATAAAGCAACTAGAAAAAATAATGGTACGTTTAGTTGTATCGAAGAACAGGGAATATCTCCAAACAGGAAAAAGTAGAGGCTGAACAAGGGTGAATCCAACACTGGAGATGTTATGAAGAAATACAATATTGATGCAGATATTGCACAGCTGCGGACGCAGAATTCAGCTGGCAGCACTATCGAAGCAAGGCAGCACCAAGTCCCCTGAGGAAGCCACATGGTGAAACGGGTCACAAGTACATAAGCACCGCCATACTGAGAAAAGACCAAGGGTCCATCAAGCCCAGCATCCTGTCTGCGACAGAGGCCAATCCAGGCTTCAAGAACCCGGCAACACCCCCCCCCCCCCCAAGAAAAAGAATTTAATAATGTTCAATGGACTTTTCCCTCAGGAATCTGTCCAAACCCCCCTTTAAATTCCATAAGGCCAGCTGCTGTCACTACATTCTCCGGCAACGAGTTCCAGAGTCTAAGTACATGCTGAGTAGGGCCATTTCTCAACTGCCTCACACGGCTGCATACAAGCTAAGTTGCTTTTTGTTGTATTTTCACATTTTTTGATAAAGCTTTTGCACAGTTAAAAAATCAATTGTTGGGGATTTTTATGACCCATGATTGAAGCCAGCACTGTGATTGAAGACGCTGTAATTAAATAACAGAACAGCGCAGGTGGTGTCACAAGCATCTGAGGTCCCCCAACTTTTTTACACAATATTTATGAAAAGTGGTAACTATAGAGAACACTTTCCCTCACTTGTTTTTTTTTTTTTTGGATTGTGTTTATCATTTGCGACTGAGTTTCCAGCGTATTTTGATACTTTATGTTGTTGTAGAAATATCGAAAGGCTAATTTTATAACAAGGAGCCTATAATAGAGCAGGAAGATGCCTGTTTGCTCTTGTATCCTGCAGAAATCATACCAAGTCTAAAAGTGCAGATATTATGCCTGCTCAAGAGTTAGTGTGAACTTTGCATCTGTTTGCAGTTGTTTCAGATAAGTGTCACCGCAGGATGTGTTTTTGGTTAAGCTGCTGAAAGTCACTGAAGAACTAGGGGGGTCCTTTTACAAAGGCTGGCTGAACAATGGCCTGCGGTAGTGTAGACGTGAGTTTTGTGCGCGCGCAGAATCATTTTCAGCGCACCTGTAAAAAAAAAAAGGCCTTTTTAAATTTTTTGCCGAAAATGGAAGTGCGGCAAAATGAAAATTGCCACGCGTCCATTTTGGGTCTGAGACCTTACCGCCAGCCATTGACCTAGCGGTAAAGTCTCATGTGGGGTGTCTGATACACGCGTCTAAGAATAAAAATTATTTTTTCGGACGCGCACCAAAATTGAAATTACTGCAAGAGCCGCATGGTAGCCAGGTGGTAACTCCATTCTGGCACAGAATTGGGCGCATATAGACACTTACACAGGTTAGTAAAAGGGCTCCTAGATGAAGGATGTAAAGTATCCGCATTAGAAAAATATTGAAAAGCCAAGAAAAAGCTCTATAGAAATTATTTTGTAAAAATTATGGTGGAGGAGGATCGAAATAGTCACTGAAAGCCTATTATTCTGACTTGTCATTGATAGGGCAGATAAGAATACTTTGTGACATCTGAGGTCTTTTCCTCCTAACATACAGCTCAGTGTGGTTCAATTTACTCTTCACTTGTGATTATTATCGTATTGAAAAGTGTGAACAATTTCAGCCATTTTCTTTTCAGATTAAGCATATTTTATAAAGCACGCGCTTAAATCTCTACTCTGCCCCTGCACCACATGTTAGTAATATGTGACCTGTCGTTAGAATTTTCCATAGTACCTGAAGATTGGAGGGTGGCCAATGTGACGCTGATTTTTAAAAAGGGTTTCAGGTGATCCAGGAAATTAAAGACCGGTAAGCTTGACGTCAGTGACAGGCAAAATAGTGGAAACTATTATAAAGAATAAAATTATAGAACACCTAGACAAACATGGTTTAATGGGGCAGAGTCAGCATGGGTTCAGCCAAGGGAAGTCTTGCCTCATCAATTTGTTTCATTTCTTTGAAGGCATGAATAAACAAGTGGATAAATGTGAGCCAGTTGATGTAGTATATCTAGAGTTTCAGAAAGCTTTTGATAAAGTTCATCATGAGAGACTCCTGAGAAACTTAGAGTCATGGGATAGGAGGCAAGATTCTGGTGTGGATTAAGAATTGGCTACTGGACAGAAAACAGAGGGTAGGGTTAAATGGTCATTTCTCTCAATGATGAACAGTGGAGTGCCGCAGGGCTCAGTACTGGGACCGGTGCTATTTAACATATTTATAAATGACATGGAAATCAGAACGAGGAGTGAGGTGATTAAATTTACAGATGATACAAAACTATTCAAGGTTGTCAAAACACATGCGGACTGTGAAATATTGAGACCTTAGAAAATTGGCAGACTGGGCATCCAAATGGCAGATTAAATTTAATATGGACAAATGCAAGGTGATGCACATTGGAAAGAATAATTCAAATCATAATTACCTGATGTTAGGTTCCACCTTGAGGGTCAGCACTCAAGAAAAAATATAGGTGTCATTGTAGATAGTATGCTGAAATCTTTTGCTTAGTGTGCGGCAGTGGCCAAAAAAAGCAAACAGGGTACTAGGAATTAATAGGAAAGGGATAGTGAATAAGACCGAAAATACTATAATGCCTTTATATCACTCCATGGCACAACTGCACTTGAGTATTGCATTCAGTTCTGGTCACCTTATCTCAAAAAAGATATAACAGAATTAAAAAAGGTTCAAAGAAGAGTGACCAAAATGATAAAGGGGATGGAACTCCTCTCATATAAAGAAAGGCTAAAGAGGTTAGGGCTCTTCGGCTTGGAAAAGGGACAGATGAGGGGAGATATGATTGAGGTCTACAAAATCCTGAGTGGTGTAGAACTTGCAAAAGTAAATTGATCTTTTTACTCTTTCCAAAAGTACAAAGACTAGGAGACTCTCAAGCAAGTTACATGGAAATACATTTAAAACAAATAGGAGGAAATATTTTTTCAACTCAACGAATAGTTATGCTCTGGAACTCTTTGCTGGAGGATGTGGTAACAGCAGCGGTTAGTGTATCTGGGTTTAAAAAAGGTTTGGAGAAGTTCAAGGAGGAAAAGTCCGTATGTTATTAAGATGGACATTGGGAAGCCACTGCTCGCTCCAGGACTGGTAGCATGAAATGTTGCTACCAATTGGGTTTCTGCCAGGTACTTGAGACCTGGCTTGGCCACTGTTGTAAACAGGATATTGACCCAGTATGGCAACTCTTATATTCTTATGTACTTTTAGGTGTGACCTAATTTTTTTAAGAGCCTATATAAGAGTGTAAATCAAGAGCAAAGCTGATTTTTGGGGCTAAGAGGTTTGATTATGCGACACCATTGTTGAGGGTTCTACAATGGCTATCAGTTGAAGCCCGAATAGAATTGAAGGTTGCCCGTACGGTCTTTAAAATTATCCCTGGTTTCTGTCCGTGTACCCATTTACAAATATTGTCTATTCTATCTTTTAGATTAACGTCTCATTTTTGTTCTACTTTTAATTTAGGTTATCCCATAGTCAAAGGAAAGCTCATTCTGCTATCATTCTAGCAAGATGTGGAATAACCTTCCAGTATCCATAAGAAGTAAACTTAATTATTTAGCATTTCAAAAATTGCTAAAGGCCCAATTATTCAATGAGTATTTAGATTAATTCCATTAGTTCTTTGTTCTTTTTAACTGACTGTTTTAGTTATAACCCGCTTTAATTCTCTGCTCGAAAAAAGATGGGATATAAATGCTGGTTTGGATTGGATGTAAAAAAAATGGTTTACGGAATTACCATCCGAGAGTGGAAGTATTTCAGTAATGGGGATACTAAAATGACACAAGACCAGCAATAAAAACCCTAGAAAGAAAGACTTATGGCACTCAAAATGTGCTCACCGAAGGATAGAAAAGCTAAAGGGACATAATAGAAAGAGGAATATTGGACAGGCTCACAGTAGGAGCTTTCCATAAAAAAGGTAATGCAAGGCCAGGAGATCCTTATAAGAAGCTGCACAGAGAAAAGGCCCTTCTTTATGGAGGGGGTGGTAGATAACTGGAATAGTTTATCAACAGAGGTAGTGGCACCCAAATCTGATACATACACAGAGCACAGTGATAAGAGCAGGTGGGGGAATAGGTAGAAGTAATTGAGGGCTTGAATGTTTGCTCAGTCATATGAAACTTCAGAGGGAGGGCCAAGTAGGAGAAAATGCAAGCCAATTAAAATTGCAGTGGTATGACGCTTGCAGAATGGCTGTGGTCTCCTGCACAAGGTGGTCATGCTTAGAACCCTAACAATGAACAGGATTGAGATAGATACAGAGATAGAGGGCCAATGAAAAGAGCAGGTTGGAAAGGTTAAATGGAAGACATAGGGGTTGGGGGAGGTGGTATTGGTTTAAGTATAACAATTTAAACATTCATCAACACCAAAGTGACAGAAAATCAAAGAGGAAATCAACTCAGCAGACTGGATGATCCAATTGATCTTCATCTGCTGCCATTTACTAAGTTATGACATGTTGCCATATTTCTCACAGTTTTATATTAGTTCTGGTCACTACTGGTACAAGGGAGAGACTGTGCTACCAATGATGACACTTTTGCCTCAAATGGTCACTTGTCCACTTTGTAGTAAACAGTTACCTAAGGCACGCCTTTATTAGGTGACATCTAACATGACTGTCTACAGCTAGCTGTAGCCTTACAGTAACTATCTACCATTAAACAAGTATTTGAAAATGTTAGGGAAAATCAGACTGGACTGTCACTATGTGTAGAAACGCACAACTTTCAGCTTATTTTCTAAGTTCTTACTGGGTATTGTGTCTCAAGGATACCAGAGATAAGCTTGCATATAGTAAGAATACAAGTTCATTTGTAAGTTACTGCAATTATTTAATGACAAAATATCATGACACGTCATTCAGTAGCACCATTATTTGCAGTGGAACCACCATAGTGATACATCATGATATAGTGCAATGTCATAATATTTCTTAAATTGTCCTTTAAATGAACTTGTGCCAGAGTACAGTAGAGTCAAGCACTGTTGATCACAACACAAATAATGAATGGTATGGTCTATATAGTCCGTGGCAGAGCAAGTCGCCTACCTTCACAAGCTCGCCCTAGTCCCACCCAAAACATGCCTCCAACATGCCCCCTTGAGATTTTGATGAACTGCATAGAAAAATGTCTTAAAAATTAGTTTTGAAAATAGCAATTTGGATGTTTTTACGAAAAAAAAAAAATCCATCTGCTGCTTTGTGCCATTTGTTTGGACATTTTTCTGTTTCAAACATGAGTCCCTCAATCTCTCTCATAAGTACATAAGTACTGCCATACTGTTCGAATGAAATAAATATACAGTGTTTTGCTTCACCACAGTATTTTTGCTAATGCCATTAGTTCAGAGCAGCAACACAAAGAGATTAGAAGGTGCTTTTCATATGTAGAAAGGAGATAGCTGTTACTTTGCCCCCAAATTTCTTAAGAGTTGTGCAAAAGAAACGAGGAGTTACACAGATCCTTGAAGCAAACCGATAACTGTTTCTACTGGCATGAACCTTGTTTATAAGGAACTGCTCTCAGGTTGAGTTTCTTGCAAAAGAATAGTTAATGACAGTGGACATGGTGATTGCGAAGGACAATTGAAAACATAAGTTCCAAAACCTAAGTACTTTTTGTTTTCCAAAAATAAGTTCATACCAGAAATAGATAGCCTTAATTGACTAAGATTGTGTGAAATTTGCATTAAAATGCATTTATTCATAAAGCATATGATAGAAAAAAAAGTTATTATGTTGGATAGAATTCTTGAAAATAAAAGCTTGGATTTATCCAGAAAACTGTTTTCATACTTAACAGGTTTTGGAATTACACTCATGGTAACTCAAAGTCTTGTATCAACAATTGCATTATTACTCTGTTCTCTAAATTAAACTGGGTCTGGAACTGTAATTAATTTCTTGTTCTTTTCATGTTATCATCATTATTACTAATATTATTTTGCTTATCACAAGGATCCTGAGTTTAGAGCATTGTTTACTTTATCGGGGTCTACTGGTTAACATCTCCCGCAAGAAAAATTGGCGATACAGATTGTACAACCTATTTAACTCAACTAGGTAAGAATATAAGGGGAACTTGCAAAAAGAGTTGGATCTCAAATTATGTAACTTCTGGAAGGCAATATCTACACAGTCATACAACCAAATTTATATACATTAAAAAACATCTTTTTGAAGACAGCATTGCACAGTGTAATATGGACTCCAGCTAATAACAGCTATTTTGATTTTTAGGGCTTCCCATTATGTCTTACTTCAGTATAAACTAAAAAAACAGAGAGATTAAGGGACATGCTATAAAATTACAAAGTAGTACATTTAAAACAAATCAGAGAAAATATTTTTTTTTCCATTTGATACATAGTTAAGCTCTGGAACTTGTTGCCAGAGGATGTGGTAAAAGCAGTTAACTTAGTTGGGTTCAAAAAAGTTTGGACAAATTCCTGGAGGAAAAGTCCATAAACTATTATTAAAGTAGATCTGGAGAAAGCCACTGCCTATCCCTTTGGGTAAGTAGCATGGAATCTTGCTGCGTTTTAGGAACCTGCCAGGTACTTACGACTGGATGGCCATTGTTGGAAGCAAGATACTAGGCTAGAAGGGATTTTGATCTGACTCAGTATGCTAATTCTTATAATCTTATGCCCTATCATTAATCAGTAAAGTCTGAGAAGAGCCTTCTTCCCCCAACCCACCCGTGCCCTCATGACCCACAAATACAAACATTTTTTTTCTAGCATCATGAATCTGCCTCTTTAAAACAAGGGGTTCACTGGAGACCAGATACAAAACTTTAGCCCTCCCCTGCTCCTTCTATGTTTAATGCTACTCAACTCTCAGGAATCAGTGACTGAAAAATTTCCAGTGAATCGAGTTTGGCTCATTGCCAGCTCCTTGAATATGTTTTATTTGAATTTCATCTGCAATCTACTTAATTGCTATTGTGAAAGGCAGACGATCACATTTTAATAAATCAAATCAAATATGTGGCACAACGGTGTCAGCTGCAATATATTGTTCTGCTCAAAGGTTTAGCTTCCTAATTCTACTGTATGCCTTTTAACTGCTTTAGTTTTAACTTTTAAAATAATCCAAAGGGATGGCTTGCTTTGGTTCTTGCTGGCTAAGGTCACATCTTCTTCTGTCCTGCTATTTCCAGTAGACACAGGCTTTTTGTGGACTCTCCCAGCAGTTTCCCTCCAGTACTGATTGAGTTAACTTGACAATTTAACAGTACAAGACTGCAATGCTTGCTTGCAAGCACTCATCTACCTCGCTCTACCACTTCTGAGTAAAGCTATACAGTACATGGAGTAAACATAAGCTTTTCTACACCTTGGTTAAATAAAGAATAGATTATTTTATTCAGAACAGTCAGTCACACGCCAAGAACATCACCTTACTGCCTACAGATATCACAGAACTTAAGTTTGAGGTGACAATGTTATATCTCATAGTACTAATATAGAAACAGAGAAAATGACAGCACATAAAGACTATATGGTCTATCCAGTTTGCCTATACATGCCAACTACTAAGCTCTACAATCCCTTCCTCTCTCTCTCTCTCTTAAAGATCTCTGCTTGTCCATTCTTTCTTGAACTCGGATATAGTTCTTATCTCAATGAACTTCAGCGGAAGGACATTCCGTAAAGACATCTTTCCATAGATTGCTTCTGAGTCTATCTCCTTTCACCTTCATCCTATAATCCATCATTCCAGAGCTTCTTTTCCATTGAAAGAGGCTTGCCCTCTGTGCATTTATATCACAGAGATATTTACATGTCGCTATCATATCTGTCCTCTCCTGTCTTTGTTCCAACGTAGACAAAATATTAGAGTAACAAGCACCAAAGGCCAACACAAAAGTGAATCAACAACCTACAAATGCTCAGAAGGAAATGGACCAATAACTTAGGGGCCCTTTCACTAAGCTGTGTTAGGCTCCGTTACGTTTACTCCCATCTCTCTTTAACTTAAATGTATTTGACTGTTTGTTGCCGAATTGACGTATGTTTTTGCAGACAGATGTAAGCCACATTGACCCTGCCCGTGAGTGGGAAAATGTGGGATATAAATGCTATAAATAAATAAAAATAAAATAAATAAAATGGCATACTGCGGAGTGTGCGGAGGCATCCTGTAGTAACTGCCAAATCTTCTAGATTGTATATATGGCACAAAAAAAAAAACACTATTCTATAAGCCATGCTTAAAGTTTGGCACAGTTTATGGAATAGCGTTTACACATGGGAATCGCGGCTAACTTTAGGTGCAGCCATTTGCACCAACTAAAATATGGTGCAAATGAATCATATCCCCATTATTCTATAACAATGCACATTAATTTTAGGAACTCCCCATTCTGCCCATGTCCCACCTATGTATGCCCCCCCCCCTTTATTCAAGTCATGCATAAATTTTAGGCATGGATCCTGCACCTAAATTTACATGCATAAAGTTCAATTAACTTTAATTAGTGGCAACAATTGCTTGTTAAAAACCCAATTAGCGCTAATTAGCTTGTTATTCAATTGAACTGTGCATGCAAACTGGGCATGTGTCCAAATTTGCAGGCATAATTTTTGGCAACTTTTACAGAATTAGGGGGTAACTGCGCACTAAAAAATATCTCAATTCTTTTGAAGAGGTGTGTCAGAGAGCAGAGAGCGGACTTTCCTGTGCTAAACACACAGCTACATTACTGCATGCTAACTGGTCAACGCAAGATTACCACATGAGCCCTTACCACCTACACACACAACAAGATTGTGTCTTAGATGACTGCCTATAAAGAAATGCTTTATCTATCTTCCTAAAATCAAATATGTCATGCAACACATAGGAGGCACAGGAAACAGGAAGAAACCTCTACAAAAAGCAGCATAAACAGGAAAGGGTAGAGGCTGGCCAAAAGGACGAGCCACCACAGGAGATGTTGCTTAGTCACACTTTATTCAGAGCACCAGCAAAATGACCCTTTCACTGGTGCTCTGAATAAAGTGTGACTAAGCAACATCTCTTGTGGTGGCTCATCCTTTTGGCCAGCCTCTACTCTTGGACTCAACATATAGGAGCCAGCTCTGTGGTTGCTACATGTGATTGAGCACCCCCCAATATTGAAATTTCCGATGGGTTAGGCATCTCCAATAATTTTGGCTCCTAAGACAACAAACAACGCTCCTGTGGCAAAATGATCTAAAGACTGGGCTCTACAGAAGAGAAGACATGATTACGCATCTTTGAGAGGCTTAAAGATCTTGAAGAGGAAATCTATAGTAAACCCATCCTGAAAATGAAGGGATAGAGTAGAAAACTAATGTACCAAAGGATTTTTCAAATGCCAAGGAACAGCCAAGTCCTAAACCTTAGAATGCAACCAGATAGGCCTTAAATTTGGCTCTTCATTCAGTTGGATGGCCAATGCTAAAATGACAGCAAGGGCAAAATAAGATCAAAACGAATTGTTTCAACCACTGAACAAACAGCTACGGTCTGAACTTGAATAGAGGCACCTGAGAAGCCTAAATAAATTCTATTACAATAATCCATTGGAGCCAAAACAAGTAATTGCATCTGTGAAATTGAGATAGGGCTTTAATTTCCACAACGTATGCACTTTAAAAAAAATTGTGTTCTTTGTTCAGTGTTTTATATGAGACTTAAAACTCAAAGCTGAATTTAAAAGAACTCCCAAATGACAAGCTTCATCATGAATCAAAGCTTCTTGATCACCAATCAATCAACAGAGTTCTGTGAAGAGTAAAGTAGCTCAGTTATGTGTGTTGGCAAGGAACAGGATTATATTCAGCTCCATTGAGTAGAGGGCAAAATACTATGGGTTCAAGATTCAACTGGTAGTGGTGAGTGTTTTGTTTGCTCCTGACAGAGTTATTCCCGGATATTCAAAGCCGGGCCCTGTCTGGGCTTCAGCTTTGAATACTCAGTTATTTTTGAGCCAGCTAATACATCGCTGCTCTAGCGTATAGAGATAGGATAGACTTTTATGCAGTCCCAATTACGCGCCAACCCTGGCTGTTTATGTGCTGAATATCAGTCCTTAAGTGGCCAAGTGCTGACTCTGCCCCCCTTGCTCCGAAGCTGTGAGTGATGTCATCCTGGCTACGGAGCCTAGCTCAGAAACTCCAGGAACCACGGACACAGGCAGTCCCACATTAGAACGTTGGTAGTGAGAATTATTATATAGGAAGTGTACAGAAAGACAGGAACACAGTGAACTCCAGAGAGGTATGAAAATTAGAGCTGTACCCAATTCAATTCAATCCAGCCCCGAATACATTATTCATATTCGGTCGAATAGTGATTTAAATTCGAATACCAATAATCCAGAGCTCTGCTGTGCTAAATCCTACTAAAATAAAACACTTCATCTCTCACTTCACGTTGTTTCTTTTATTATTTGTTAAGTTAAAGCTCAATATCCATTATTTGTATTCAGCCAAATTATATTTACCTATTGTATTTGGCCAAATAGTAAAATATGCTATTTCGTATAGCGCTAATGAAAATACATCTTGTTTACTCTTTTGGTTGAAATGAAATGATTTCCTAGTATCATTTTGGTTTCTGATTCCTCACTTATCATTGCCATCCCTTCCATGAGGTATCTTCACTTTAGCCCAGATCAATCCACCCTTACCAAAGACCATTAACTGATGGTAGAGTCATCAGCTCCAAAACACATCCTTTTCATGCCACCTCGCTGCCTACATATGCGGACTTGGGAAAAATCCCCAATTCCAGGAATAACATGTGTAGAATGTTTGTACGTTTGGGAAGCTCGCCAGGTGCCCTTGGCCTGGATTGGCCGCTATCGTGGACAGGATGCTGGGCTCGATGGACCCTTGGTCTCTTCCCAGTGTGGCATTACTTATGTACTTATGTAGTGAAGGTGGTTAGCTTGGCAGAGTTTAAAAAGGGGTTAGACGGTTTCCTAAAGGACAAGTCCATAAACCGCTACTAAATGGACTTGGGAAAAATCCATAATTCTAGGAATTACATGTATAGAATGTTTGTACGTTTGGGAAGCTTGCCAGGTGCCCTTGGCCTGGATTGGCCGCTGTCGTGGACAGGATGCTGGGCTCGATGGACCCTTGGTCTCTTCCCAGTGTGGCAGTACTTATGTACTTATGTGTTCTATTAACACATCATAAGTTTTCTTGAATGTACATTTTTTATTATGTTTAGCTTCGTGGGGGCGTGGTTATGCTAATTAAATAATCCCGCCTCAGTATTTAAACAATTGAAGTTAGTGTCTGACTTGTCAGCACCATTTTGAAGCACAGAGCTGGAGACAGAGTGTAGGTGTTAGAGCGGAGCTGAAGTTTAGAAGTTAAGTGTTTTTGAAACTTGTGTGTTCAAACGTTAAGGAGTCTTTTCTTTTTTCAGATGTCATTCATTGTCATTTATTTGGCGTTTTGACCATAAGCACAGGTTCCTGACGAAGCCTCAACAGGGGTGAAACAGTGGCCTCGTGGGACGTTTTGAAAGCTAAGTGCTGACTTTTCTTATTTTTCAGAAAAGTTTAGGTTTAAAAGATTTCAGACCAACAATAGTGCAATATGGAGTTTTTGCCTGATGATAGAAAAAAAAATAGCTGTTTAAGACGTTTAACCATACCATTGTAAAGGCTGTAGTCCTTTAGTTCCTGAGGGCTTTTCAGCTATCTTAAATGCTATAGGCTAATGCTTGTTGTTTTCTAATACCAAAATTGTTCCCTGTCCATTGTCTCTTCTTTTTGGCCAATCAACGAGGTGAGGGCAAAATTCCGGCTCAGTACAGTTCTGGTTAGTTATATACCTGCCACTGGTTTTCAGCTCTGGGCACCTAATGCAGCCAGAAAAAAAAAACAGGCCTCAATTCAGAATCTTCAGCTTTAGGAGCCTAAAGTTGGTGACTTTTTAACCCAACAAGTAGGTCTTAAGTTTGACTGAAAGTCTAGCTCCTAAACCTGAGACATTTAGTACAGCTTTCTTTGACTATCAGCATCAATGTCATCCCATGCTGGTATTTGCTTAATGTGCTCTCAAAAATGCCCCATATGTAACCCCATAAATCATTTGACTCAAGATTATCACTGTTTATGGAGCTCGGTGTGAAAGTCAGCTCAGGTGAGGATTGGAGGGAAAGCAGAAACTCTACACCACAACTACAGTAAAACTAATTAACTGTATAGATGCCTTTGTCCATGCGGCAATAATGGTTAGTGTGAACGTCTGTTAACAGTTATCATGCACTACTTCATGGAATAACTGCTTATCACACCTTAGTAAAAAGAGTATATAAAGGCCTTGGTATCAAAGGGCTTTCTCCTGTTATGAGGGTAATTCTACAAAGGGGGGCCTATTTTAGAAAGAAAAGCAGACACCTACTTTTCTCTAGAGAATACTAGTGTAAAAGGTGAAATATGAGCCTATATTTTTGGTGTCAGCACTTACCCCAGCCATAGAGCCAGTGTAAATTTTTGTGTGCATAGCTTATAGTACCTAATATGAGCTCTGTCCAAACTCGAAGCATATCAACTCCCACCCACAAAGTATGCATTGTTGAATATTGGTGCGTATTTATGGAATTAGTAGCCTGGAACTGCTCATTTACACACTTATGTATTCACATATGCACATGAATAACTAGAATACCAACACTGATGCATGTACTTGACACTAAAATCTAGGTGGATCCTTATTAGAATTACCCTCTATGTGGCTACAGCAACATTTTTAACAAATAGGCTCCAAAAGAGATGGCCACCTTATTTACTGGTGCTCTGACCTCCCCCTCCCCTGCCTTCCCATATTCATACATGAAGAGTGCTAGCAGAATCAGGTCTAGGTAATCCAGAATTCAGTAAGCCAGATCAGTGGCGTAGCTACGTGGGGCCTGAGGGGGCCGGGGCCCCCGCAGATTCACCCCAGGACCCCCCTCCCGGCGAACCCGCCCCCGCCGCCGCCTACCTTACTTTTGCTGGCGGGGGATCCCACTCCCCGCCAGCCGACGTCTTCTCAGTCCTTCCTGCTCTTCAATTTGTTTGCTGACGTCCTGCACGTAATTGTACGTGCAGGACGTCAGACTCAGAGAACAGTTTCTGTTCTCTGAGTCTGACGTCTTGCACGTACAACATGCAGGACGTCAGCAAACAAATTGAAGAGCAGGAAGCGACTAAGAGAAGTCGTCGGCTGGCGGGGAGTGGGATCCCCCGCCAGCAAAAGTAAAGGTAGGCTGCAGCGGCGGCGGGTTCGCGGCGGGAGGGGGGGGGCGGCAATGTCGGCGGTGGGGGGGGGCGGCGCCGGGGGGAGGGCTAAAATGTGCCCCCTCCCCTGGGCTCTGGACCCCTCTCCCACGGAAGGCTGGCTACGCCCCTGAGCCAGATACAAGATGATGCATAACACAGCTATGAATCTGCTATGCCGCTACGTTGCAAACATCTTTGAGAAATTTCCAGCCCTTGGTATATTTCTCAAGTTGCAATAGATTCTGTTCAGCTTGGTGGTGGGGGTGGGGCACTGTAGAGGTTTCACCTCTCTTTTGGATACTTCATAATCTTGCAAAATTGTGGCCCCACTAATCATATCTCTTCATGCATTTTTAAAACAAATCTGCATATAAATACATGTGATTTAACCAGACCTGATTGCATTTTGACTTGACCTCCAGGTGTTGCATAGCACGCCTTAATGCTTTTGATATGATCCTTCAGGAGCGTAAAACAAAAGTACGTAAACCACTGGTATGGATCCAGACTCTGTACATTTGCAAATGTCTACAGAAAGCAAAAAATATTAGAAAAGGTTTTTAAAAATGCACTGCATTCATTCTTTTCCTTACAAGAAAACTGCACCAGGATCATGAAAGAGTTCACAAGAACGCCATTTTTCAAGAAGCTGAACGGATCCACAAAGCTGGTTCAGATGTTCTGTACCTCTTGAATGCTGACCGGGAGACACACTGCACAGCTGGATAAAAAGGGCATGGCAAAAGCCAACTTGCCTACGCTGCTGAATGACTGGGTCTCCCTGGATACAGAAGCCGCTGTGAAGTGGCAGTGTCATCCCCACAGAGAAGGACACAGCAGAGCTTTTCAGAATGTTAATGCCTTGTGGCAGTAGTAAGTACACGATTCTAGTGAATGTCCAGGGAGAAGAATTGGTCTTCTATTAAACAGCAGTTCACTGCAAGACAAAGCAAGAGAGAAAACATTTTGAAGATTTGAAGGGTAACGTGAAGTAGTGGCGTAGCTATGTGGGGCCACGGGGGCCTGGGACCCCGTAGATTTGGCCCTGGACCCCCCTGCCGATGACCCTCTCGACCCCCCCCTCCCGCTGCCAACCCTCCCCTGCCGCCGTCGCTGTCCGCTACCTTTGCTGGCGGGGGACCCCATCCCCCGCCAGCCGAGGTCCTCTTCTTCCAGTGCAAGGCTTTGTTCTGTTTGCAGGACATCTCTGTAACTGTGAGTCTGACGACATACAACGTGCAGGACGTCAGACTCACAGAAACAGAACAAAGCCCTGCGCAGGAAGAAGAGGGACCTCAGCTGGCGGGGGTTGGGGTCCCCCGCCAGCAAAGGTAGGCGACGGCGGGAGGGGGTTGGCGGCGGGGAGGGGGGGGGGTTGAGAGGGTCGTCGGCATGGGGGGGAGGGTCAAAGTTGTTGTTGGTGGTGGTGGTGGTGGCGGTGGGGTCGGCAGCACTAGGGGGGGGGGCTAAAATGTGCCCCCTCACCTCTGGCTCTGGACCCCCCTCCGCCAAAGTTTGGCTACGCCCCTGATTGAAGTAACATAGCAACAGAGGGTCCAAAATTCCAAAGGAGAGACTCCTCCTCCGGTTAAAACCCCACTAAGCTAGACATTGGTCCAAGTGATTGGTGCCACTGAATATTGCCTGTGACCACCCAGGCACTGTCTGGCTAGTGTCAGGGCAGTCCAGGAGCAGAGCCTGGGCACAGCAGGAATTTAACCAGTTAGCAGTGATATTCAGTCCACTAACGCTCGGATTCTATAAATGGCGACCAAAGTTGCTTAAGCAAATCTGCACGCATAGCTGATTTGTGCATGCAATTTAATTGTTTAACAAGCTAATCAGCGCCGATAATTGGCTGCTAACAAGCAATTATTGGCACTGATTGGCAATAATTAGAATTTACATGCACAATGTTCCAAGTGTATTCTGTAAGTGGTGCGGTAAATTCTAATGCGCAGATCACAAAAGGGGGTGTGGCCATGGGAGGGGCATGGGCATTCCTAGAAATTATGCGCAGTGTTACAGAATATGCTCGATCCACACCTGAATAGACATAGGCATTTACACCAGGTTTTAGTTGGGGTAAATAGCTGTGCCTAAATTACAGTCAGTGGACAGCCATTACACATATTCTATAAACCACACCTACTTTAGGTGAGGTTTGCAGAATAGCGCTGTGCTGTTTTGTTTCAGCGCCATATATAGAATCTGACCCTAACTGGCTAAGTAAGCAGATAAGGTTCGGATAGAAAAAAAGGCTTTCCTGATTTTATCCACCAAGCTAACTAGGCACTGGTCTGAATATTAGTCGGTACCCGGTTAGCTTCTGGCCCAGCACTGAATACAGTGGCGTAGCCAAGGGTGGGCTCGGGTGGGCCCAGGCCCACCCAGTATCAGCACACCTATGATGTGGCTGGAATGGATCCCCAAGTCCCACTAGCCGAAAACTCTCAACAACTGTCCCTCCTTGCATACCTTTTAAATAGCAGATCTTTGCCTGCAGTGAGCATACATACTGCCTGCACTGGCCCCATAACCTCCCCTCTGATGTATTCCTGCCTATGCGGAAACAGGAAGTTACATCAGAGGGAAGGCTGTGGGGCCAGCATGAGCAGTGTATATTAGTTGCTGCTCGCTGTTGGTGAAAATCTGCTATTTAAAAGGTATGCGGAGGGAAGGGGGATGTTTGAGACACCATATGGCATGCAGGCAAGAGAGGGAGAGACCAAATCACTTGTGGGACAAGGCGGAGTTCTTCTGCCCACCCATCTTGTGCTCAGGCCCATCCAAAAATTGGATGTCTGGCTACGCCCCTGACTGAATATCTAGAGTTAATTCAGCCATATTAAGCGGCTTAAAAACCGCCGACTGCCACAGGTTGAACATCTGTCCCATAGTGAATGACAGCAGATAAAGACGCACACTGTCCATCCAGACTGCCCAAAAAGGCAGCCGGAGCTGCACCTGCCACACCATGCAGATTAAACACTGGTATCTCAAAAATAAGGCAGTCGGCAATTCACCACCATGCCAACCACATATGGGCAGTTATACCTGCTGAATACCTTAGGTGAATCTCTTCATAAAGGTAGTTAATAAATCCCAATAAATAATGCAATCTTGGAGCACACAATAACAAACACAGTGCACTCTGTTTAAGTGCATATAGGATAAGCCCTTGCTCTGTTTAACTGCATGCCGTACTTCGGTCCCGTTTTTGGCACCATCAATTTCTATGGGGACAAACTTCGGTTTAGCGCACCACTGATAAGTGCAAGATTCGCTTATATGCATGGTTTAAGACCACTCCTCTGCATGGAAGACTCCGCATAAGTGCGCGCACGGAATATGGAAGCTGATTGGCGCGTGACAACCAACGAGATTTCAAATTTACTGCCCCTTTAGCTGCCACAGGTAGAATAAGCGAAAGAATATTGCTAGAGTGTACACTGGCTGAACGAATTGAAGTTCTTAAAAAATTAGAAAACAAAGTCAAACATCTATTGCTAAAGAATATGGTGTCAATCCCAGTCAAATTTCACATATCTTGAAGTAACATAGTAGATGACGGCAGAAAAAGACCTGCACGGTCCATCTAGTCTGCCCACGATAAACTCATATGTGTATACCTTACCTTGATTTGTACCTGTCTTTTTCAGGGCACAGACCGTATAAGTCTGTCCAGCAGTATTTCCCGCCTCCCAACCACCAGTCCCGCCTCCCATCACCGGCTCTGGCACAGTCCCCGTATAAGTCTGCCCTCCCCTATCTTAGCCTCTCAACCACCAACCCCTCTTCCCCCCGCCACCCAATTTCAGCTAAGTTTCTTAAGTAGAGGAGTGTGGTAGCCGTGTTAGTCCACTCTTAAGGTTATCAATAGAAATCAAACAAAATAAAACATGGAAAAGAAAATAAGATGATACCTTTTTTATTGGACATAACTTAATACATTTCTTGATTAGCTTTCGAAGGTTGCCCTTCTTCCTCAGATCGGAAATAAGCAAATGTGCTAGCTGACAGTGTATATAAGTGAAAACATTCAAGCATTACTATGACAGTCTGACAGGGTGGGAGGATGGGGGTGGGTCGGAGGTATGCATGGGGACATCAAAGCATATCATTGATATTCTAACAGGGTGGGTGTGGATAGGTGAGGGGAGGGTGATCAACAGAGACATACAGCTTTATGGTTTATAATGGGCTAGGAACCCCAGATCCTTGTTAAGTCCTTTCCTGTTGGGTGTTAAAATATTCAATCATTCTGACTTCAAAGGTCTTACGTTCTTGTATGGCCCTGATTCTGAACTCGGTTAGAGAAGGGGACCCTTTACCTCCTTCTATGATTGAGGCCTGGGTGGCAGTTATCATGAAGCCTAAGAAGGATAAAACCGAATGTGTTCTTATACCCCATTTCCATTTAAATTCTGATGTGACATCAAGATTTTGGCTAAGAGTATTGGCCAATCAGTTGGACATGGTTCTTCCCGATCTGGTTCACCCAGACTAAGTTGGGTTTGTGGCTAAGCACCAGGCTATGGATAATGTGCAGTGCACGGTGGATCTTATCTGTCTTTCTTGGAGGGAGGGAGGGGATACCCATGTGCCTTCTTGGTCTGGAATGCTAAGAAGGACTTCTATAGGGTACATTTGGCCTTTGCATACAAGGCTTTTTATGAGTCACCGAAAGCCGTGTCCATATTAATGGGTGGCAATTCTGCTTGTATCCTCTCACCCTTGATACTCATCAGGGGTGTCCTCTTTATCCGTTTTTGTTTGCCTTAGTTATGGAACCACTAGCTCTGTTAGAGCTGTACTGTGCAAGAAAACTCTTATTTGGACGGTTGTGTGAAGAGTCTAGGGGTACAAAAGGCCTTATACATGTTTGTACTCTGCTTTTGTACACAAGTTCATCCATATACTCTTTACAGGCTTAACTGGGAGCAGGAGTTGGGGGTTGTTATACCTGAGAATGGACTGGCTTGTTATGAAAAAGGCTTTACTGAAGTCTTCAACTGCAGTGCCTGTTAAAGAAAATGCCATTACGTTTTTTTATTCGCTGGTATCTTACCTAGCTAGATTGAAGCATATGTTTTCAGGAACTATGGAGCACATTTGGAGGTTGCGTTCCAAGGCACAGACTTATTGGAGAGCAGTTTGTGCTCATTTGCAGGGTTGGCTTGGCTGCCCTGTGCAATGCCATCCTGCAGTGTTTCTTTTTATTAAAAAACCACAAGGGACCAAATTGCGACAGTGGTCTAGTCTTCCATTATTTTTGTTGGGCATATAAATCCTTTTACTATGGTCCATTTTTCCCAAATGGTGGTACTATTTACAAACCTTCCTCTATATCTTACCTCAAAAGATTTGAATTCTCTAATAACTAGTCTCTCGCTTTTGTTGGCGGGGGACAAAATCCTGAAGATCAAATTTCAATTTTTGGTGGATAATTGCCAAATTTCAAGTTATATAATATGGCCCTGCATGCTGCAGCATTTGTATGATTGGGCTTACTCAGGGGGGGGGGGGGGGGGGGGGCAATTACACCCCATTGTCTATGGAATCTGCTTTCTGCTGTCCTCTACATCTTCTTTACATGCTAAGGCTTTGGTTTTACTGTCCTACCTGCGCACGAGTGTGTGATTAAACCCATTCGGGCAGTATGGCAGGATCTTGCTCGGTGTGGACGTTAATCCTCACTGTAGTGGGGTTTGTTAACCAGTCCAGGAAACTTGGATTTTTTCTGTGGGTTCTGATAACCATACATTGTTGACTTGGGTGCAAAGAGGTTTTTGTCAGTTATCTCACTTTCTTTCCTTGGCTGGCACTCTTTGTTCAGTGGCTGCTTTATTTCCAGGTGAGCAGGATTTTGCAACCCTTTATGCATTTCAATAACTTACCCATTATATTGCATCCTTAAGATTCCTCGCTCCTCTGCAGCAATCTGGTTTCTAGATTACAGGAATTTTTCGAGGTGATCCTATTTCAATGTCTTTGCTACACAGACGATTATTTCCTGCTTGTCCTTTACGTGATCTTCAGGTCTTAGCCATTTGTTGGTCAGCGGACTTGCACTATCAGATTTGCTCTCGGGACCTTCTGCGATGTATTCGCCATGTCCCAATGTGGGTATTCGATGTGGAACTTCGAGAGTATCAATATCGGGTACTTTTTCAGGCTTATGTTTCGCAATCTAGACTACATTTCATGGGGTATGGTGACATTTGTGTGTCTTAAATGTGGGGAACTTCCTAATATTTTTTGTCAAGCTTTTTGAGAGTGCAGGTTGGTTAAGTTCTTTGGAGGCTTTGATTCTCCAGATGGAGAGCATATATTACACCACAGTATTCATTTCTCCTGAGTGGTATTCTGTTGGGTCGGGTCTCCTCTTCGGGGTTAGGACTAAATCTCAGGTAACTTGGGTGGTGAAGGCTTGTATAGTAGGGAGGGAGTGTATTTTGCAGAACTGGACAAAGTCTGAAGCCCTACACTGTTGACATTGGAGGAAACAGACTCCTTGCATTCCTCTTGCTGGAGCTTACAGCCATGCAACTAACCTTTAAATCTCAGCATCACTTTTATGTAGTTTGGGGGCAGGTGTGTTCACTCTTTGGCCTCTCGAGCTCACAGTCATATTTTAAATCATTGGGTGCTCTGCATGTGCACTAAATTTTCAGGTACTCAAGCGAACTGAATGCGCACCCCTATAAAACAGCAAACTGCTCTTGTCACAACAATTTGAATGCTGAGACAGTGCACAGGCATCCTGTGGTAAACTCTGAAATCTGTGGGGTCCTTCACTAAGCAGCTGTAAAAAGTGGTCTGCGGTACTGTGGGTGCGTGGGATTGCCACTGCACCCAAGCCACTTTTTACTGTGGTGGTAAATGGCAGATTTTCCATATCTGCCTGTAATAGCCACACACTAATTTCCCAATCAGCGCGCAGGGATTACTGCATGAGCCCTTACCGCCACCTATTTGAGATGGAGGCATGGCCTAGTGGTTAGAGCACCAGTCTTGTAATCCAGAGGTGGCCGGTTCAAATCCCAACCGCTGCTCCTTGTGATCTTGGGTAAGTCACTTAACCCTCCATTGCCTCAGGTACAAACTTAGAATGGAGCCCTCCTGGGACAGAGAAATATCCAGTGTACCTGAATGTAACTCATCATGAGCTACTACTGAAAAAGGTGTGAGCAAAATCCAAATAAATATTTAGAAGGTGATAAGGCCTCACACGTTACTCATGTGGTAATCAGGCAACGTGTGGCAATGGCTGACCACTTTCCCCAATTTCCACTAGGCATGCCTATTCCCCCACCCCTCCCCCGTGCTATCTTTTCTGGCACGAGATAATGGCATGCTGGCAAGGGCAGAATTACTGCAGGGCACCTGGACACACCTGGCCGTAGTACTGCTTCTGACGCCACGGGTAGCCCTACCGCCCTTGATGTGTGCTAATGCATGCTAAAAAATGTTCTAATTTTTTTGAAAGGGGGTTGTCAGGGTGGAGAGTGGGCATTCCTGTGCTAGCCAGATAGTGCATTATTGTTACTGCGCCCCTAACGCAGGAGCCCTCACAGCCTACAAAATAGGTGGGGTAAGTACTCATGCAGTGGTGTAGCTAGGTGGGGGCGCCAGGGGAGCGGCCGCTCCCCCAAACAAAGTTCTGCCGGCGCCAGCGCCTATTTTTTCACATCGTGTGCACTGAAATGTGCGCCGGTGGAAATCCGCTCTCGCTGCCCTCGCGCCATCAACCTGGCCTCGCTTCTGTACTTGTGCGGTAATTTTTAAAAATGGCTGCACGCCAATGGCAACATTAGCTCACGTCATTAATACAAAAAAGTAGGAAATCAGCCGTTTGTGGTAAAAATGGCCTTAGCATGTGGGAAAGGCCCAAGTATGGACACGCTAAGGCCACTTTTTATCACAGGTCATTATTATTATTTGTTAGATTTGTACCCCACATTTTCCCACCTATTTGAACGCTCAATGTGGCTTACATAGTGCCGTGAGGCGATAGCCACCTACTGTGAAGAAACAAATATAGATTGAAGTTATTTACAATGAAATAGATATAGACAGACACATCAAGGGATCAGAAAGAGGGAAGTTATATAACGAATATAAAGTTCAATACAAGTTTGGATTTCCTTGTGTTGTTGGATTTAGGTTAGCAAAAGGACCCCATCATTTGCTAATTCCTATCTTGCAGAGTAAAAATGCAGACTCACCTTTTATGTTCATGACTTCAAGTTCTTGCTAGTTGCCCTAAGAGAAAAACGATACAATAGAGGATCTTATAAAAATAAAAATAGAAAATAAATTAACCAAGCCAAAATAAGAGTTCTACAATTCACATGCTGGCTTAAATATCCCTCTGTAGGTTATCTCCTTTTGTCTGCCATGACCAGGTCTTTGACAGTCCTAAATACAGTGTCAAAGTTATTTGGTTTTATAAAGGATTACATTACAACCAATACAATTATAGCCATATAAATTAAACTAGTGTGAATATAAGATCCTTCACCATGGCCTTTAAAGCATCAGTTTCGAGGACTTTCTATCCCGCCCAACAGAATGAGCTATCTGGGCGGCTTACAATCTGTAAAACAGGAGGGAGGAAAGAAGAGAAGACGATATACAACGAGACATTTTGAATACAATGGGAAAGGGGGGAGAACTCCATTTTGTATAGGAAGAGGGGGAGAAATGGTCAGTACATTAGGAGCAAGATTGCATAATGCTCTTATTCTTCTGACTTCTTCCTGTCCACCTTGCTCTAATACTGCCAAACTGCTTGATATTCCACCCTGTTCTTTGCCCAACATAAGTCAGGCATTTTACATTCTAGCTGCCTCCGCTCTGGAACCCCCTTCTCAGTTATATTTGTCTAGAACGTCACAGCCTTGATTCAAGTGCTCTTAAAATCTATTTCTTTACAGGTCTTTGGTGTCTCACCAAGTAGATGGGTGTGTTTTGATGTCTGATGAAGCCCAGGGCCGCCGAGAGACTAGGCCGGGCCTGGAGCAAGGCCGCCCCGCCTCCCGTCGCTCTCCCCCCGCTGTTGCAGTCCGCGGTCTCACCTGCCTGCCTCCATGGCTCTGGGCCCCCTGCATTCAAGTCGGCAGTCGCACATCGCCTCTCTTCTGGCCTTCCCTCCCTGTGTCCCGCCCTCACCTGATGTAACTTCCGGTTTCCGCGAGGGCGGGACATAGGGACGGAAGGCCCGAAGGGAGGCGATCTGTGACTGCCGCTTCGAATGCAGGGGGCCCGGAGCAAAGGAGGCAGGCAAGTGAGACCAGGAACTGCAGCGCCGGCGGCCTGACCCCGGTGCCGGGCCCCCCTTGGAGGCCCGGGGAATTTTGTCCCCCCCCCCCCCCCCTCGGTGGCCCTGATGAAGCCTAAGTCTAGGCACCTCAATGCCCGACGCTTAGCACCAACTCTATAATGGCATTGTGCTGCCAAGATTCCATTATAGAATACTGGTACAAGTCGGAGTTGGTGTGCCCTCTGATGCCATATCAAAAGCAAGCATAACTTGGCGCACCAAGTGACATATGTGTTTTATAGCATTCTATAACAATTGCAGTATGCTGCAATGCTCACGGATTATTTTACTAATATTCTGTGTTTTTTGTGAATAAGGTCAAATACACACCGGGACAGATCTCTGTCCCTTTTGCTGTCCATGTGGACGGTTAAACAGCCATTGTCTTTCAGCATCGGAATAGACTGGTGGACTGGAATAGACATTGGAAACATTCTATCCTGAATTTAAGCATATTTTCAAAGTCTTAAGACGAAACAAGTGACATATGTAAAGCATTTGGATTGATGAAAACACCAGTATAACGTTGAACATTTATACTGTGTAAACTAAAGGTTTGTTTTGCATTAAGAAGAGTGATATGATGGTGTATTAGATGCTTGTGTATATATACAATGGATAATTAAGCATTCTATATCACTTCAGAGACTTTGTATTTTGGAAATTAGTGGTAGGAAATCCTTTTTAATTAGATTGCAAATAAAGTACTGTTGTTATAAATATCTATTGAGTATAATAAAGGGAGTCTTTATAGTGAATTTTGTTGAGCTTACAACAGCCATTAAGCTCGCATAAATGCTCACACCTAAAGATAGGTGCATAAGAACAGATTTACGCTAATATTCTATAACAGCAATTAAGCACATAATTATCATTATAGAATTCACATTAAGCAGACACACTTTGGGGTAAATTCTATATATGGCACCAAAACAGTGCCGAAAAAAGCTCTATTCTACAAAACCGCGCTTAAAGTTAGGCGCGGTTTACAGACTAGCATTTATGCCAGAACTCTCCGCCTAACTTTAGGTGTGGATCTTTGCACCAACTAAAATGTAGTGTAAATAACACGTGTAAATTTAGACAGGCTGTCCTTATTATCTAACTAGGTGCTTAACTTAAAGGAACGACCCTGATCTGCACAATGAACTGCCCACTATCTTCCACACCCTCTTTTTTGAGACTCGCGCCTAAATTTACACACTTACATTTCAATTAAAGGTAATTAGTGCCAATAATTGCTTGCTAGAAAGCCAATTATCGGCACTAATTAGGTCGTTATTTAATTAAATTGTGCACTGGCCCACATTTACACACTCACACACTCAATTTTTAGCAACTTTTATAGAATTATGGGGTTTAGGTGGCTAATTTTAGGCAATCTTTTGAGAATTATCTCCATATTGTACCCCAGCTGTCAGCCATAGAAACTTGGCTGCTTGGAGGATACCACTCCTTATCAAGTGAAGTTTGTTCCTTCTTCACTGGATCTCTACCCTCCCCGATCACGAGTGCACAAAATCCCATACTCGTACCAATAAGAATGAAAAGTGTACGTACTGTGCTGGAACCAGAACTGGAATGACTAAGTTTATCAAAGCGAAACTTCAGGTTCGACCTTGGGGAGTTCCTGCTTTTTAGATCTGCTAAACAATAAGAAACCTGATTTAACGTATGGGCATTTAATTCATATACCTAGTTAACACATACATATGAAAAGAGCTTGCATTCTATACCCTACTGTTTCTGCTAAGTACTGAACTTGATTTTTATTTTTTGACGACAGGAAGTATTTACAGTGGGTAGACCTCATTTCTACTGCAGAAAAGTTTTGGAAGAAAATAGTTAATCACTGGTGTTGTCAGCTTTGCGTACAATTGAGATAATGTATTCAAATTATATTTTGGCAGCAATGCGGTGGTTCAGTGAGGAACAGTGTAGAAGATGAGCCCTAATTCAATAACTGTGCTAAGATTATAGAATGTAACATTTACACACAAGTGGTATTCCCCAGATTCTATATAGTGCACCTAGAGATCCACATCGAAATCTAGGCATATTCTATAACAACTTGACTAAATTAATTGGCTTAAAAAGCTAATTAGCATTGATAGCACTTAACAAGCAATAATGAACACTAATAAGTAGAATTTATGTGCACAACTTGCTAAGCGCATTCTGAAACACAGTACGCCTAACTTCTAATGTGTGCAGGAAAAGAGAGGCATGGTCATGGGCAGGGAAATGGGTGTTTCGTGGGTGTCCCTAAATTTACGTACGTAACTTATAGAATATGGTCCTCTGCGCCTAAATTGATGCACTTGGATTTATGCCACGTTTTCGTTAGTGTCAATGGCCATGAGTCGTTTCAGGCACTGGGATGTTGAGCGACTGTATTCTAAATACCGTACCTTGGAAGAAACTGTATGTTTCAAGCCTGTAAAATGTATGTCTAGTAGCGCTATAGAAATGATAAGTAGTAGTAGTAGTATTTGATATTTTCCTATTTTAATTATATCTTGAAATGTATTTCTCCTATATGGCCAGCAGGTGGTGTTTTTTTGCTGTAAAACTGTTATTTATTTATTTATTGTAGCATTTGTATCCCACATTTTCACATCTATTTGCAGGCTCAATGTGGCTTACATTATGCTGTGATGGCGCTCGCCATTTCCGGTACAGAATTTCAGATGGTATTACATTTAGGTGCATGCACACATGGTAAAAGAGTACATTTTGGTATTACTTACAAATGATTTTACATTAAGGTGCATATATACATGGTACAGAGGAATGCATTATGGCATTGTGTAGAGGTTTCTTAGTGATAAAATGAGTTGTAACATAAGTTAGGTCATCGACTATAAAGATATCCTTATCAATCTAGGAAGTAGGTTATAGAGAACTGAATGTTCTTTTTCTTTAACACAAGAAGCAGGAAGCAAACAGCAGTATACTTTCAAATCTTGTTGACTGGGCTCTGATTGACCCAGGAGCTCATTTCCTTTAGAGTGTACTAATTTTGCCTTCAGTCCCAGCCAGGAAGAAAAGAGAGCAGAATCTCTTTGCTGAGGCTCAGTAAACAAACAGTTATATATCCTGATCTTCCTAGGTACTTTTCTAGGGAGTATACAAATGTTTAATTAGTGTTATCATTGATCCATATTTCAGTTACTTGTTATTGCTTGCTAATTGCACGTTTTTTGTTCAGTGTTCAATTTTTATGAGAATAAACAAAATTGTTTGTTCACTCTACTTGTCTGGACTGATAAAGAATCCTGGTGGTCTGGGTGTTGGGTCTGTGAGTGCTTTCTGGGAACTGTGGGACTACTGAGTGTGTGGAACCAGTAACCTATAAATCACTGGGGATAATCTGAGAGTGGGATACTCACCCAGAGGTGGTTGTGACCCAGTCAGTGGAAGGAGGGTGCTAGTGTAGAGCACAAGCAGCAGGTGCAGGCAGAAATGAGCTGTGCTGGGGATAGACCCTCTAAGTGGCTGCAGGGTAACCCCAGGCGGGTGGCTTAAATCTAGACGCCACTTATAGAATACACTTAGTCAGAAATGTTTTCCGTGTGGATTTTTTAGGCGCCATATATAGAATCTGGCCCTATGTGCACAGAATTCTAGAATGTAACTGCAAAAGTTGCAAACTCCCAAATTCATAAAAGTCGCTAAAAATTGAGTGTGCAATTTAACTGGATAACAAGCTAATAAGTGCCAATAATTGGCTGGTTAACAAGCAATTATTGGCACTAATCAGATTTAATTGGAATATATGTGTGTAAATTTCAGTGTAGGATCCACGCCTAAATTTGACATGCGAGTTCAAAAAGGTGGTGCAGAAATGGGAGGGTGATGGAAAGCACTGCATCTCTCTAACACTTTTTCCCATTTTAGGCTTAAAGACTGAGCTCTGATAGTCCACAGGACCTATCCATCCCCAAAAGAAATGCATTCACTCCATAACAACATTTGTGGTGCTTGTGTTTCTGTTACTGTTTCCACTCTGTTTGCAAACTGCACCGTCTTAGACCAGCGTTTCCCAAACTGTGTGACGTAGCACATCCTGACCTCCCTCCTGCCGCCTACAATCCTGCATCGCTCCCTACTTTCCCCTCCCGCAGGTCTGGAACCTGCCGCTTCCTGCTTCTTCCCCCACCGCCGCTGCAGTGTTTGCAGCTTACATTTTCGAGCCATGTGCAATTCACACAGGCACTGCGGGGACTTCCCCCTGCCGCGTCCGGCCCTCACAACAGGACGCTGCATCATAGAGGGCCGGACGTGGCAGACTGGGAAGCCCCTGGAGTGCCTGTCTATGTGAATCGTGGATGGCCCGAAAATGTAAGCTGAAAGCGCTGCAGCGGCGGCAGGGGAAGACGCAGGAAGCGTCAGATTCTGGACCTGCGGGAGGGGGAAGTAGGGAGTGATGCTGAATTCTGGACAGTGGGAGGGAGGTCAAGATGTGCCGCGGTACCCCTGAGAGTTCGCTGTGGCGCACCAGGGTGCCGCGGCTCACAGTTTGGGAAATGCTAGTCTAAGACGGTGCAGTTTGCAAATAAGAGAGGAAACAGTAACAGAAACGCAAGCACCACAGATGTTGTTATGAAGTGAATGCATTTCTTTTGGGGATGGATAGGTCCTGAGGTGCTATGAGAGCTCAGTCTTTACGCCTAAAATGGAAAAACGTGTTAGAGAGACGCAGTGCTGCACAGCAATTGTGAAAGAGAAAAAAAAGGTCTTAAATAAACAGAGTTACCAAGAAGGAAAAAGGGACATTAATTGCTCCTCCACATTCTGTTTTCTAGCCTGCCTAGCTCCATCTGTTCCCAATTACCTACTCATTTGTTTAAGATTACATTTCCTTGGCTGTTTAACAGTACCTAATACTTTGAGCTCAAGAGTCAGCCCTAGACTATGTTCCCTCCTCCCCACAATGAAATACAATAAACACACTGCTCAGCCTTTTGTACAAGGCAAGAGATTGAAAACAGCATTAAAATAAATAGCAGAATAACAGGAAAAACACGGCAAGTCATTAGCAACAAGGCCATCGATCTAGGGAGGTATTCTGGTGGCTCCTTCAATAGCAAGGGAAGAACTGCAGAGGGAGAATTCTATAACTGGGTACCCAAATTATGCAGGCTGTGGGCCTATTCGATCAGAGCACTTGCGTATGTAATTGTTCATATAGAACTCTAGCATATGTTTATTTATTAGGATTTATTTTAGAGAATTGTACGGGAACAGACATTACACCCATCTCCAATAAAATCTAACCCATACCCACCCGTACCTGCTAAGATCCATTCCAACCCCCCCATCCCCCCAGTTCATCTCCTCCATCCCCACCTGTACCCGCAGGAGTCAACGCTATTATTTACTTGTCCGCAGCCCTCTGTTTCTTCCCAAACCCAACAGCCTCCCACGGTTTTTTTGGTTGGTATTCGCTCTTCAACCAATGAGTGCTCCAAGCCTCAGTCTGTTGTTCCGGCTGCCGCTCTGGCCATTGCAAGCCTCATTCCGCAGTCACCAGAGATTATGCTACACTCTCGTGGGAATCCCACAGCAACTTCTTCCGACCCTGCGTTAAGCCCATGGCATCTTCTTCCATACCCGCGGGAATCCCACGAAACATGAGCAATAGACAATTACAGCAGTAAAAATATTCAAATCACAAAACAAGATATGGCATCGTGTGCTACATTACAATGTCAATACAATACGCAAGAAAACATTTTAATAGCACAGGGTGTAAGCAAAGATGGAACATACAGGTAGATAAAGAGAGAGTAACAGGAGTTAGAAAATAAGGAAATTAATTTAAAGAAGGTTGCTCAGGAAGTCAGAAAAGCATAAATAATCATCTCCGCTAGGATAAGAGTGGATAAAAGCAAGTCCTGCTACAGCATGTGCAGTTGGTGTTAGTCTTTGCAAGAAGTTGGTATTTATGTGGAGGAGTGGCCTAATGCTTAGTGCAGTAGGTTTCGATCCATTCAACCTGGGTTCGATTCCCACTACAGCTCCTTGTGATCTTGGGCAAGTCACTTAACCCTCCATTGCCCCAGGTACATAAACTTAGATTGTGAGCCCTCTAGGGATAGAGAAAGCACCTGTATATAATGTCTACAGTACTATGTATGTCTAGTAGTGCTATAGAAATAATTACTAGTACTTAGGCACACCCATTTATGTCATGTCAATAGGAGGCGTAAATGCAGGACTTTAGCGTATAACTTACAGTATTCTGCGTTTATGTGCTAATGCAGTTGTGCATGTAGGTTATAGAGTACTGCTAAGCACATATGTGTGTAACTGTAACAATTATGCCCATCAATGTTAGTATTCTAGGACATACGTACACAACTGGTGCCAAACTTTAGGTGACCTGTTATAGAATGAGGAAGAAGAAGGTTGTCACTGACCCTTCGGTGGACAGTTAGGAAGCCAGATGGTTTATGAGAATTGTCCTAGCATTACTGAGCTTTTCACCTCTGGGTCAGTGGTTCAAATTTGGCTCAGGCAGGGACTTAAAAAGGTTACTTAGTTGGTGGTCTCTGCCCAGGAAGGCCGGGGTTAGGAGGTGACAACCTTGGCCTTCATTCCAGAGAAGGCCCCAAGCCTGCCCAAAACTGAAGGAAGCACAACCTGACAGCGGGCTTTAGGGCCCCTTCTAAGTTTCTGCCCTGCCCATGGCACATCTAACACCGACCCTGATGCCCAGAGTGCCTAGTCAGTGATTTCTGACAAAAAGACAGGGAGAAAAAAAGAGAGAGCACAAGCTGGCAGGGTCAGTCTTTCAGTACCTGTTGGACTTCTGTTCATAATGATAGGGGCAGCTGCACTGTGATTCTCGTTGCTTGGTGACGAGCTGTAGGCAAACACTTCCTGCTTGAAGGGTGATGCAGTGGATGGCTGGCTGCCCTGCAGGAACATTTTATTAGGGAGCAGATTTCAACAAAAGTACAAATGTTCACCATCTGCTATTTATAAAGTGCTGCACCTCCACAGATTAGCTTGAAGCTGAGATACATCCAAGTACCAAGTGGAAAAGGAAGAGTCTTGGGAAAATGTGTGCTTGTGGTGCAATTGCCAAGAGACTGTATTCTCAGTGACAGTTTGAGTCTGACCTGGACTTTGCTTTTGATTGCAATTAGGACCTTGTTGTCCTGTTTCTCCAGGGGACCAGCAGAACTACAAGTCCCTGCATGCGATGGAAAATAAACAAGACTGAACATCCCCCAGTGACTTAAGCTGGCTACTAGTAGTACTTACTAGAGCTCACTCCATTGCATTTTAAGATTTAAATTCCATCTATCTTACAAAAATTCAGGTGTTCAAATCCCAGCTTTATAGCCCAGGACAACCCGAGGGAGCAGAACCTTCTGCCTACCTCCAGAAGCCTTGCAGGCCCACCTCTCTCTGTGGTTCTGAATGTGCCAGAAATGGCCTGTTAAATGGCTTCTTCAGGGCTAACTATTCATTTTCAGCAGCACTTAAGTGGTTACTGTTGCTGAAAATGTCTGGTTGACACTGAAATCAAAACTGGCTATTCTGGGTCAGTACTTGGCCGGCTAAGCGCCAATATTCAGCAGGCAACCACATAAAAGTCAGTCCTATCTTTACGTGGTGCCCTATAACTGGTTAAGTGCTGAACATCTCACTTAACTGGCTATGGTTTAACCGGCTCAGGAAACCCAGAAATTCAATGCGGAAGTACGACCGTGGCCTGGCACTGAACTTCTGGGCATACCACCAGCAGTGGTCAGCGAAACACTGAGCACCGCTGGCTGAATATCGACCCCCACTTTATTAATATTGTAATTATAACAAAAAATTGCATGCTTTGCAAATAGGGGCAGAGCCAGGGTTTCTGGCACCCCCAACTAGGGTTACCATTTTGTGTCTTCTGAAAAAGAGGACACATGTCACGCCCCCTACCCCGCCCCGCCACACCTCATGCCCCGCCCCACCACGCCCCCTTCGGGTCCTCGTTCCGCCCTATTCCCCGCCCCCCCGTCACATCCCCCCCCCCCCGTCACATACCCCCCCCTCACTTACTATCTAGCCCTGGTGGTCTAGTAGCGTCTTCTCTTCGGGGCAGGAAAGAGCCCCCTCTTTCCTGCCCGGAGCGCTGCCTGCCCTTGCCTGCTGCATCCTCCTCGGTCTGGCTGGGGATTCAAAATGGCCACCGAGAGTTGAAGCGGCCTCGCGAGAGTTCAACTCTCAGCGGCCATTTTGAATCCCCAGCCAGACCGAGAAGGATGATAGACAGGGGAGGCAGCGTTCCAGGCAGGAAAGAGGGGGCTCTTTCCTGCCCCGAAGACGTCACTAGACCACCAGGGAACATGGTAAGGAAGGGGAGGGGACAGGAGACCAGACCCACGGCGCCAATCGCCCGCCCACACGCGCCTGCCCGCACCCGCGTTTGTCCAGAAATCCGGACAAACGTGGGTGCGGGCAAAATCCGCCGGACGCCCTGGACATGCCCTCAAAAAGAGGACATGTCCGGGGAAATCCGGACGAATGGTAACCCTACCCCCAACAAACTCAAATTGGCATTCTCCCAAGCTGCCAATGGTGTGGCTTCTGTTACTCCCCCACCCCCAAAACTGCAGCTGTTTTTGCTACTGCCAGAGCTGCAACCACCACCATCCTACATCTACTGTTGCATGGTGCAGGAAAGAATGCCAATAAAAGACCCACAGTCTCCTGAGATGTGTTCCATAGTTTCTTCCTGCATCGCACAGCTTAAATCTAAAGAGACAAGCCACACGGGCTGGCACAACATAAGGAAGAGTGGCGCTCAAGGCAGCTTTTGGCACCCTCAAAACCCAGCAACCTCCTGCTGTATTTACTGTGTTGTGCTGGCCCTGCAAATATGACATTGCATAGTATGGAAAATGGAGGCGACTCTAGATTGCTTTGATACATATGAGGTAAATGTTCTTTTTCTCAATATGTTTAGATTAAGTCTGTATCAAGAACAGTTCATCTCTTTCTTTGTGGTTCTCAAAGCCATTCCTGGTCTTTTGCAAGGCCTCTGTGAACAGCAGCTCAACCGGACTCTGCGGATTTTAGGGGACCTTCACCTACCAAGACCACAACATTGAGTTGGTCATGAAAATATGTAGAGAAACATATTTATAAAGTGTTAGTCTGACATTAAAGGAGTCATTTTATAAGCGCTTTTTTACATGCATGTTCAATGGCCCTTATAAAACTTTCCCCCTGAGTACGTATGTGACGCTTATAAAAAGTGCATGGAGCGACAAGAGCACCTCTACTTTTACGATACTTGGATACAAGCATGGTTGGGGCAGATTTTGGGTGAAGTCATGATTTACGCACTTACTGTATAAAATTATGCACATTTACTCAGACTCTGTGTGTGAACATTTACACCTGTACATAAGTACGTAAGTGTTGCCATACTGGGACAAACCAAAGGTCCATCAAGCCCAGCGTCCTGTTTCCAACAGTGGCCAATCCAGGTTACAAGTACCTAGTAAGATCCCACAACAGTACAATATATTTGATGCTGCTTATCCTTAGAAATACTGTCAAATTATATATGGTTAATCTACCAATATAATGATAATACTCACATAGTAACATAGTAGATGACGGCAGAAAAAGACCTGCACGGTCCACCCAGTCTGCCCAACAAGATAAACTCACATGTGCCATTTTTTGTGTATACCTTACCTTGATTTGTACCTCTTTTTCAGGGCACAGACCGTATAAGTCTACCCAGCACTATCCCCGCCTCCCAACCATTATCCCCACCTCCCACCACCAGTTCTGGCACAGACCGTATAAGTCTGCCCAGCACTATCCCCACTTCCCAATCACCAGCCCTGCCTCCTGCCACCAGCTAAGCTTCTGGGGATCCCTTCCTTCTGAGGAGGATTCCTTTATGTTTATCCCACGCACGTTTGAATTCCGTTACCGTTTTCCTCTCCACCACCTCCTGCGGGAGGGCATTCCAAGCATCCACCACTCTCTCCGTGAAAAAATACTTCCTGACATTTTTCTTGAGTCTGCCCCCCTTCAATATAAAGAACACAGTGCTCATCCGTATTGGATGGAATGGAGAAGTCTCATTCAGTCACTTCAACTCCTTAGGCTACTGCTTTTAACACCCTTCGGGTGAGCCTGTATAGTGTGACAATTTATAATCATCGACACCCTCCAACCATCCGTGATACTGTGATACGTGTAATTGTGACTAGTGATCTCCTCTTTTGTCTGATTTACTTAATATTTTTAAAAAACTTTTTGTTGAATATCATTCTTCATTTATAACTCACACCTCTTCACAACATAGCACTCAAGTGGTCTTCACACTTTACATTTTCAAATGCCGGAGGCAATTTCAAACACTTGTGGTCCCGGAAATGGCTTACGTGCCTATATACCTGTCTTCTATTCAGGTTTTACAACTGCCATTAATTACACTTATTGCATGTAGGAAACATAGGAGCTGAGTTAATACAACTTATCTTTACATGCTCCCAGGTATGGCTGTAATCCCTGCGTCAAAAGGGGCAATTGAGGGTCAAGTGACTTGCCAGAGTCACAAGGAGCTGCAGTGGGACTTGAACCTAGTTCCCCAGGATCAAAGTCTGCTGCACTAACCACTAGACTGCTCCTCCTTTATGTGTCTTTATGCAAGAGGCTTGTCCTCCAAACCTAAACAACCGTTAAAAATATTACCCTACATTTCAGCGCCTAGAGCCTAATTCTAGAAAGGAAAGTATGCGACTACTTTCCTTTAGAGCATGCTAGCGTACCAAGTGAAATATGTCCTTATAATTTAGGTTTGAGCACTTATGCCAACCACAGAGCTGGTGTAAGTACTCGTGCCTAAATGCCAGAAATACATAGAATTTTCTAAGATGCCTAAGTTTATTAGGACTAGGGGGCACGCAATGAAGCTACAAAGTTGTAAATTTAAAACAATCGGATAAAATATTTCTTCACTCAATGTGTAATTAAACTCTGGAATTCATTGCTAGAAGAATGTGGTAAAAGCAGTTAGCTTAGCAGGGTTTAAAAAAAGGTTTGGCTAGCTTCCTAAAAGAAAAGTCCATAAACCGTTATTAAGATAGATTTGGGGAAAATCCACTGCTTATTTCTAGGATAAGCAGCATAAAATGTATTGTACTGTTTGGGATCTTGCCAGGTACTTGTAACCTGGACTGGACATTGTTGGAAACAGGACACTGGGTTTGATGGACCTTTGGTCTGTCCCAGCATGGCAACACTTATGTACTTATGTGGGAGTCTCAAGTAACAGAAAGAGCTTGTGCTAGGAAAAGACATTAGCAGTTCCTTATCGGCTTTGTACACTGTGATACTGAGCGCAGTTTTAGAAAGTTTCATTACCTCTTTACTAACAGCAGACCCCTGAGGCAGGCTCTTGTGCCTGAAACATGGTGCTGTGTTGGGTCCTAGCTATTCACTCAATAAACACTATAGGCCCTGCTAGAGTTGGCTGTGTAGACGCCCATAGGAATACTATGGGCGTCTACACCGTTTGCGTGCACTAATGCTTAGCATGTGCTTAAAATGCTAAGGCGCCTATAGCATGGCTTAGTAAACAGGGCCCCATTTGTGCTGATCAACCAGTGTGAAGTGTCCTACGTTGGAAGATCCATCCTCCAACCTTACTCTTTCCTGTTACTTGTGGTGATTTCATAGGGGACATTGTTCCTCCACTCTGGTGATTTCCTCTGCAAGTCTCACCCATGTAAACACATATGCATATATATGCCATTATTCTAAATCATTTATGTGCATATTCAGCATGCACATGTTAGTAACTGCTTTATAGATTTATCACCTAAGAGTATGACTCTTGTACACTATTTATTACTAAAATCTAGCTTCTTATTCCCTGCCTTTAACTGTCATATGGATATCATATGGTCTTAGAATGTCTAGACTGGATCAGGGCAAATGTTCAGCAAGCCTGGTGTCCTCTTTCAAACAGGTCAGGTGAAAGATATGGGGGAGGAGTTGGTATTAGATTGTATATGGCAGAGGTGTCCATCCTCAGCCCTCGCTAGGTCGGGTTTTTAGGATTTCCACAATGAATATGCATGAGATCTATTTGCATACAATGGAGGCAGTGCACATAAATCTTCAATGGGAAAATCCTGAAAACCCAACTGCACTGCGGCCCTCATGGACTGAGGTTGGACAACCTCCGGTATATGGGAATTTATATGAGCCTCTACTGAAAGTCAATGAATCTCAACCAGGCAGACTGAATGAGCCATTTTAGTCTTTATCTTCCAACCAGGGGCGTAGCCAGACTTCGGTGGGAGGGGGGTCCAGAGCCTGAGGAGAGGTGGCACATTTTGCCCCCCCCCCCCCCGGGCACCACCGCCCCCCCCCCGCCATTGCTGACCCCCCCACCCCGCCACCACCACCATTGACCCCCCCCGATGAGGACCCTCACGACCCCCCTCCCGCCACCAATCCGTCGTCACCTACCTTTGCTGGCGGGGGACCCCAACCCCCGCCAGCTGAGGTCCTCTTCTTCCGGCACAAGGCTTTGTTCTGTTTCTGAGTCTGACATCCTGCACGTACTCGGCTGGCGGGGGTTGGGGTCCCCCGCCAGCAAAGGTAGGCGACGGCGGGTTGGCGGCGGGAGGGGCGTCGAGGGCCAAATCTACCCCGTGGCCCCATGTAGCTACGCCACTGCTTCCAACATGTACTATATTACGTGCATAGATCGATAACTGAACAGTGTACATACCACACTCTCAAATTCCTCCATCACCTCACTTTCTCCGGCAGTGCTGCTGAAGCTGCTCGTACTCGAGGAAGAGCGGGAAATGTTGGTGCGCCCATTCTCTCGAAGTTTAATGAAAGGTCTGCAAAAACCAACCAAAAAAAAAAACCCCAAATATATACAAATGATGGCCAAAGAGCTTAGCAGCTGTCCATTTCTGTCGTGCAATTGCTCCTTAACTAATCCACAGCTGTCAATCCACATCTGATCATCGGATCCAAGTCTGACTCTCATACCAATGTCACCCTGTAGTTGATTTTTTTGGCAGAGTTGTTTTAGATTGATAGGTTTGTAATGTTCATGGAATTGGTTTATTAGTTTTTAATTTGTTTTGAACATACCTTGGGATTCTATATATGGTGACTAAAGTTGTCCATGCAAATCAGTGCACATTGCCTAGTTGTGTGTGCAAATTGAGTAATCAGCCAATCAGAACCAAAAATTGGCTCCTAACAACTAATTATAGGTGTTAATTGGCCTTAATTGGGAGTTACATGCACATCATATTCAATGTGCATGAAACTCCTATAGTGTATCATTTCAAGGGGGCGTGGAAAGGGGTGTTTCCAGAATTTACGCTGGTCCGGCCCCATTTTGGCGCCTTGTATCTGTTAGAACACTTTTTTGCGCCATATATAGAATTCCTCCGTAATTTTGTAAGCTGCTTAGGACTACAGATAGTGGCTAGTAATTAATAAACCAGTCTTAACCAGCATTAAACAGCTCTATTTTATTCTCTCCCAAAGGGACCCCTTCTCAGTGACCACCTACTTCCTGGCTGGGGTTCTTGATAATGGTGTTTTTTAATTTATTTATTTATATTTATTTGTAGCATTTGTATCCCACATTTTCCCTCCAATTTGCAGGCTCAATGTGGCTTACATTATGCCGTAATGGCGATCGCCATTTCCAGGTACAGAATTACAAATGGTTTTGCATTAAGGTGCATACGTACATGGTAAAGAGGAATACATTATGGTATCGCATAGAGGTTTCTGAGTGATAGAGAGGCATATTTTCAAAGCACTTAGACTTACAAAGTTCCATAGGTTACTATGGAACTTTGGAAGGCTAAGTGCTTTGAAAATACGCCTCAGAGTGAGTTGTAACATAAGTTACGTCATCGACTATAGGGAGATCATTTTCAACCTAAGAAATAAAGTGGTAGTGTGTATTGTGTAGCTTAATAACAATGAGGTTAAACAGTTAAGTGACAAGAGTTCAGTTTTGTCTAGTTCATGTAAAGTCTATTAATTTTTATGTGGGATGGATCGTTATGGTAAGCCTTCTTGAACATGCCAGTTTTCAGTAGTCTACGGAAGATTGTTAGGTCATGTATTGTTTTTATGGCCTTCGGTAATGCGTTCCATAGTTGCGTGCATATGTAGGAGAAGCTGGATGCGTATGTGGATTTATATTTTAGTCCTTTACAGTTGGGGTAGTGGAGATTGAGGAATGTGCGTGCTAATCTTTTTGCGTTCCTAGTAGGCAGGTCTATGAGGTCTGACATATAGGTTGGAGCTTCCCCATGAACGATTTTGTGGACCAGGGTGCAAACTTTGAATGCAATTCGTTCTTTCAGTGGGAGCCAGTGTAGTTTTTCTCTTAGGGGTTTGGCGCTTTCGTATTTCGTTTTCCCAAATATGAGTCTGGCTGCTGTGTTTTGAGCAGTCTGAAGCTTCTTAATGACTTGTTCTTTGCATCCGGCATAAATGGCATTGCAGTAATCTACATGGCTTAGCACCATCGATTGTACCAGGCTAAGGAATATTTCCCTTGGGAAGAAAGGTCTGATCCTTTTAAGTTTCCACACTGAGTAGAACATTTTCTTTGTGCCTGATGTCTATGTTTACTAAGGTGCACTATGGGTGTGTTTGCGCTTGTAATGCGTGTAAATGGTTTACGCACGTTAAACGCTAACGCACCCATAGAAATGTATAGGCGCGTTAGCGTTTAACGTGCCTTAAATTTAAAGGTGCGTTAGAAACGCTAACACACCCTTAGTAAACAGACCGCTGAGTCTGAAAACGGGTGCAGAATCAGGCACACACAAACTCCAGGAAGTTACTACAGCATCTGAAAATCTCCTCTGATGAATTATTCACAAAGAATTCTGAAATCCACTGAATACTTAAAAAATAAATAAATAAATAATGCAAAAGTTAAAAAACAACAGCAGCAAAGTGGCTCTGTCCAGCATCTTTCCTCTAAGCAGGCTCCAACTACTTTATCATTCTTAGCACTTCAAATACATGTGCAGCCACCTCTGAGGTGCACGGGCACTTCTCAGAAATAGAAAACTGCATGAAACTTTCCAAAGGGAAATGAGATAATGAACCAGGTTTAGTGTCAATATAATTTACAGCTGGATAAAAGGAAGCACGGGAAGCTGAAGTATCTTGGTTGAGGTCAAATAGACAACTGGACTCAAAAGAGGAATTTGAAATTGCACCCAAAAGGTTTTCTCAGCTTTCTATGTAACTAAAGACAGGAACCACTACAAGATGTGAATAACGAACTGAACCAAATCATCAATTCTAATTTACTCTAAAACACTGGAGAATTCCTGCAAAACTTAATCCTGGAGCAAGGATGGGGTATAAAGCCAAGAGAGCAGACACACAATTGAATTAAGCTTCTCTCAAATTTGCCACTCTGCTGAGCTAGTAATGGGATTGACTTTTAGGGTTCAAACGTGATGACGCTGGAGTCTGTTGAAGAGAACAGTAATATACTTCCTATGAGCGAAATGAGAAGCATACTTGCTCTCATCTCGTTTGTCCGAGGCAAGATTCAAGTTGGGAGTGAGGCAAGAGAACAGCAAGTGTCTTCGGGGAAGTCTGAGGGCCTTACCTTTCTTTATTGGGGTAGATTTCTGGAGAGCTGGGATTTGAGGACGTTTCCGATTTCACATCTTGGGAAGAATGTCCACCCTCTGGAGTTTTTTGTGTTCCGGATTGGCTGTCACTAGGGGAAGGAAGACAAAGGCAATGAGGAAGACACCTTAGAATTCTACAGAAGAGACAGAGCCATCGAGTTATCCTTTATTAAGAAGAAAATGTGTCTAGTTTCAGCTCTGTTTTAGAAAAAAAAAATCACTCATGTAGTTCAAAAACTGAACCAAGGAATATTCAGTATGTTTTGCCTACAGAAGGCATACCGAGTCCCATGGCAGTCTCTGGACAAAAAGAACACACAGGGCAATGGCTCCCCTAGCAGTCCCCCTCCCTTTTGGGTTCATTTGTTTGCAAAAACACAGTCGGACTCAAAAAGGGTAGTGTAGTGTCCTGCATAGCTTGACACTCAGGGTATCTGCCCTACATGCTCACCCTCTGCAACTTCCTTTAACTGCCTTATTAACTACAAACAAGTCAGGTAACATTATGGATCACAAATATACACAAATATACCACTAGCATGAAGCAGAATGCTTCTTAAAAGGCTCTCGGTATATTAACGGATATGCACAGCACCTAGCGGTCAGTCTTAAGGGCTAAAGTCTAGGGGTCCAATATTCAGACCGTGGGACAGTGGCGTAGCTATGTAGGGCCTGAGGGGGCCTGGGCCCCCGTAGATTTGGCCCTGGCCCTCCTGCAGACGATTCCCTTGAACCCCTCTCCTGCCACCAACCCTTCCCTGCCGTCGCATCAGATACCTCGTTTGCTGCAGCCGAAGAGAGTCTTCTTCAGTTCAGCGCCGCAGTAGCGCCTTCGTTCAACGAAGTTCCTGCTGTGATCAGCTGGTTCTGACGCCTTACGGTCCTGCACGATGCAGGCGCTGAACTGAAGAAGACTCTCTTCGGCTGCAGCAAACGAGGTATCTGAGGTATCTGATGCGGCGGCGGGGCGGGCGGCAATGGCAGGGGAGGGTTGGTGGTTGGAGGGGGGGTTCAAGGGGGTCATCAACAGGCGGGTCCAATGCGGCGGCGGCTGGGGGGGGGGGTTGGCTAAACAGTGCCCCCCCACCTCGGGCTCTGGCCCTCCCAGCGAGGTCTGGCTACGCCCCTGCCGTGAGAGTTAACCTGGCTAACTCCCACAGTCGGTGCTGAGCCCAGATATTCAATGCTGGACCATTTCCAGTGACCGGCATTGAATATCCGGTTTATTTTTGGTTGGTTCAAACTTAACTGGTCAATATTCAGCGCTGGCTGGTTAAGTTTGAAACAGCCAGAGATAGGCCTGACATTCATGTGGCCAAATATGGCCGTCAAACTTGGGCTAAAAATTGGCAGACAGCTGGTTATATTGCACAATATAACCGGCTATCAGATAGCCGCTAAGCGCGAATTTTCAGCAGGTCATGACCGGCCATGTCCCGCTTAAAATTCATGGATAGCCAGTTATGGTGCATTCAACCGACTAGGTGCCGATTCTGGCCAATTACATGCTTTTGAATATCGGGGGGGGGGGGGGGGGGGGGGGTATGTTACACACTTAGGTCCCCTTTTGCAAAAGGACAGTAGGGCTACTATGCCAGTAACGTGCGGGAAAAACAGCAGTACCGCCGATCGCACATAGGCACCCTGTGGCAGTTCTGGTTTTGGCACACACCATTTATGATGTTAGAAAATAATTTCTATTTTCTAGTGCAGGGGTAGGGAGCAGGTGTTCCTGGTGATAATTAGGCCATGAGAGTAGCATGTCAGCCTTCTAAACAGGTGGTGGTAAGAGCTCAGGCAGTAAATGGAGTAGTGGTGCAGTGGGTATTTATTTATTTGGATTTTGCTCACACGCTTTTCGGTAGTAGCTCAAGGTGAGTTACATTCAGGTACTCTGGATGTTTCTCTGTCCCAGGAGGACTCACAATCTAAGTTTGTACCTGAGGCAATGGTTAGAGCAACAGCCTTGATATCCAGAGGTGGCCAGTTCAAATCCCACTGCTGCTCCATATGATCTTGGGCAAGTCACTTAACCCTCCATTGCCTCAGGTACAAACTTAGATTGTGAGCCCTCCTGGGACAGAGAACTATCCAGTGTACCTGAATGTAACTCACCTTGAGCTACTACTGAAAAAGGTGTGAGCAAAATCTAAATAAATATTTGAGATTCTACATGGAATGTTGCTGTTGCTACTATTGGAGATTCTGGAATGTTGCTACTAGTTGAGATTCTACATGGAATGAATGTTGCTATTCCACTAGCATCATTCCATGTAGAAGCCTGCCCTTGCAGATCAGCAATGCGACTGTGCAGGCTTCTGTTTCTGTGAGTCTGACGTCCTGCACGTCAGACTCAGAAACAGAAGCCTGCGCGGCCGCAAGTATCTTTGGAACTTCCCTTGTTAAGAGATATACATATATTATCAACATCAGAGTCCTTCACAACGAATTTTGTTCAAACTGTGCACACAGCCTTTTTAAAGGTAGAGTGTTACTGAATAAAAGCGTGTTCATTTGAATACTCTATAAGGACTTTTGATTGCCAGAGAAGACATATATGGTGCAACAGGTATATGGTGCAACAGACTCCTGACGCAGGCCAGTTGGGCCGAAACACAGCTGTGTCGAGTCATATCACCTTAATAAATCCATTTATTTTTTATTCTTTTTGTGTCGTCTCCTTTTTTGATTTTTATATTTTCTATATTCTTCATTTTAATTTTTAATTATCCTTTTTTTCTTTGGTTCTCCTTTTTTGTGTCATCTTCGCTGTTTTTTGATTACTGTTGTCATTGTGAAGACAGGTTTCTTCTGTATTTTTGACAGGTTCTTATTAAGAGTCATTTTATAAAGTGAACATCTAATTTAAGAAGGTAAACAGACAAGTAAGAGCCTATGCATGAGCAGACGAAATCATACCCACATTACAGGCACTTACACCATGCCCTCCAGAGTGATCCTCTACCTATAAACAGTGGCATTTTACACATATATACAACATATTTATTTATTTAGGATTTATTTACTGCCTTTTTGAAGGAACTCACTCAAGGCAGTTTACAGTAAGAATAAATCAAACATGAGCAATAGGCAATTACAGCAGTAAAAATATTCAAAATAATACGAAGTATGGCAATGTATACTACTTACAATGTCAACACAATACGTAATAGAACATATTAATTGACAGTGTAGGATACAAGCAATGATGGAACATATAGACAAGTAAGAGAGTAAGAGGAGTTAGAAAATAAGGTGACTAATTTAAAGAACGGTGCACATGAGGTCAGAGAGATGGTTAAATATTTTCTCAGCTAGGGTAGGAGTGGATAAACATGTCCTGCTGCAGTATGTGTGTGTGAGTGAGACTAATAAGTTAATATATACATTTCAATGCCAGTATATTCGTGTGAAAATCACAAACAGGACTTCCAAAAAACCCCTAAACATCACAATTCTCTTATGGTGTTTACCATCGTGTCCTGCTGTCTGCCTGGTTTTCCGCTCCTGTATGCAGGCGAGGGAATAAGCCAGATCGCCTTTTAATGGGACTCTTGGACTGGGTCTTGGTTACCGACACGGGAGGCTGAAAAGCAGATGATGAAAGAATCAGCTGCCTGGAAGGTTCATTTATTCTAGATGGGCTGGACCCAGAGCAGCGTATCATTAATCCCAAGCAACACAAAATGCATGCAAGTGGCCCGAGTTGAATGACCCAATCTTTGAATGACCCTTGTGCCACAAGGGGAAAGATATTGGGGGCTGCGTTCCCCCAATGACCACCGCTGAACCATCAGGTATACTGTACTTTCCAGAGGACTGGATAGGTTATTACAGCAGAGTAGAGAAGTAATCTAGTGGTTTGAGCAGCAGACTGAGAACCAGGGTTCAAATTCCACAACAGCTTCTTGTGATCTTGAGCAAGTCAGTTAACGCTACATTACCTCAGATTGTGAACCCTCCAGTGACAGAAAAAACACCTACTCCCCCCCCCCCCCCCCCCCCCCCCGATATTCAGCTGCCAGAGGTCAGCATTTTTTAAAAAGCTTATCGTCGCCGGCTACATTATCCCAGATATTCAGTGCCGGGCCATGTCCGGGAACCGGCGCTGAATATTGGGGATAATTTTGGGTGGCCTAGCCACCCGCAGCTTATGTGGGTCCGGCTGATATTCAGCCGGGGCCACATAAGAATTCCCCCCCAACCAAAGAACATAGACCCCAGACCCCCCCCCCCCCCATCCAGGTAGGACCCCTCGGGCCTACCTATATACCTGGTGGTTCAGTGGTGGTCATTGGGGGAACGCAGCCCCCAATATCCTGCCCCTTGCAGCACTAGTCGAAAATAGCTGCTGTGATAAAAATAGCTAAAAGAAAAAATCCTCTTCCTCTTCCAGATAGTTTCAGGTACTCCATAAAATTGCCATTATAATAGATAGCATCATTCAACAAAGCCAGACTCTATAAGCAGTGCAATACTGGTAAAAGAGAAACAGAAACGCAAAACATAAAATTAGAAAAAGTGTACATTTCACAAAGCAGACACATCCCAATCCTTAAAAAGTATTAAATAATATTTTTATTTTCTACCTTTGTCTGGGCATTTTCTTTTTTTCTAATTGTGTCAATCTGTCTGTTCCACTTTTTCTATCAGTCTCCTAAATTATTTTCCAGGTTGGCCTTTCCATTTCTTCTCTCGCCTCTTGCCTTCTTTTTATTCTCTACATCTGTCTGCCACTGCTTTCTTTTTATGATTTTTTTTCTATTTTCTTTTTCCTGCATTTATATCTATCCATTTGATTTTACCCTAATTCTCTCTATTTCTTACCCTCTTTTTAGATGAGAGGCAAAAAGGAGGAAACTATCTACTGGCTTTTCCCATCTTCCTCTCATCCCCTCTCCAGTACTCCCACTGACCTCTCTGACTCTCTCCTTTCCCAATCTCCTAGTCCCAATTCCATTTTCACCCACTCCCATTTCCATACTCCATACTCATCCTCTCAGCCCTCACCTAGCCTACACTGCCTCTCATCCCTTCACCAGCCCCAGCTCCATCCCTGTCTCTCCTTCCTTCCTCTGCCTCCAGGCCATTCTTCTATCTCTTACCCTCTACCCCATCTCTTATTGCCTCTCATCATCTTTTAACCCCATTTCCTCCCTCATTCCATCCCTTCAGAGATCTGTCCCCATCTTCTCATTCCCCCCTCCCCTGTACCCTCATACCTTTTCAATGCCTCTCATTCTCTCTACAGTCTTCCAGGTCATTCACATTATGTCTCAATCTTTCCTCACACTTTATCGCCTTTCTCTTAGCCCTCATTTCACTCATTCTTCCAACCCATCAAAATATGCCCACTCATACCTACTAATTGCTAGGTCTTCACTATCCCCTCAAAATTCCCTCCAACCTCTCCCATTCATAATTCCCTGCTTTGCCGCCCCCCCCCCAACACTCTCCTACTCAGATACCCAGTCATCTTTTGCTCTGTTATCCTACCCCCCCCCCCCCCCCCCCCCAAGTACCATCCATCTTCTGCTGTTTCCAAGGTTTCTGGTCAATTTCATATTTCTTCTCTCCATGCCCACCCTCATTCCATCTGTGTTCCTAAATGTCCTAACATCTCTTCTCTGTGTATGTGCCCTGTTTCTATCCTTTCCCTTATGTTCAGCACCTGGCCTCTTTGTCCACATTCAACACCCCCCCCCCCCCAAGTGCCCAGCATCACCCCTCTGTGTCCATGTCCCTCCTCATGTCCAGTTTCTCCCCCCTCTCTGCCCTTTCTCCTCCATCTCTATCACAGGGACAGCATCTGTCCCTCTATCTCCCCTGTCCCCTCCTGTAGTCCAGCATCTCTCTATTTGTCCCTCTGGCCATCTCTGGGTCCCCTCCATCCCCCAGCATCTCTCTCTCTCTCTTTCCCCCTCATCCAATATGTCTCTTCTCTTCTTTCTTCTCCTCACCACTCCACACCTCCCCCCCAGCATTTCTGTTTCCTTTACCCCCACAGGTGGCTAAGGCATCTTCCTCCCCCCTCTGACCAGCAGATAAGGTATCTTTCTCTCTCCGCACCCCCCACTCCACAACCTTCACTACACTGACAGCAGTGCCAACGATTAAGGCAGAGCACCATGAGCTGGCTCCAGCAGCTCTCTTGTTAGCGCGTCCCATGTACACAGGAGCAGGAAGTTACATCAGATGAAGCAGGACACACTAGCAAGACAGTTGCTAGAGCTGGCCGGTGGTGCTCTGCCTTAATCGCTGGCACTGCCTTTAGTGTACTGAAGGTTGGAGGAGTGGTGGGGAGGAGGAGGGAGAACAATACTGGACCACTGTGGGGGTGGGAGGGAGGTGGATCAAGAGGATGTGCCGGTCTGCAACAGGGGAAGAGAGGTATGCCGGACCTCAGAGGGAAGGAAGGTAGAAGATGCTGAACTGCATATCCCATGTAACTGGAGAAGCAAGCCATTGTTTTGGGTTGCCACCCAGTAGCGACGCCTATGGTCAAGAGCCTTTATTTACAGACCCAACACAGGCAGTGTTTTAGCATCAAGGACCTGCATCAGGGCTCAATGGAATAAATCTATGTGTTGAAAAACAATATTTTTAACCAGCCTTGGTCTGCTGACCATATGAGCTACAAACTCTTTATGTGATATTATTTTTGGCACATACAGTAGTACCTCGGTTTTCGTTGGTTTCGGATTTCATTGATTTTTTTCAACGAGAAATTTGTCTCGGTTTTCGTTGGTTGCCTCGCATTTTGTCGAAAAAGAAGGACGTCCATCTCCCAATTTGTACCGGAAGATGGACGTCCTTCTCCCAATTTTGGGCGTCCTCATTAATTGCCTCGGTTTTCATCGGTTTCGGATTTCGCCGATTGTTTTCGGACGGATTATCGACGAAAACTGAGGTTTCACTGTAGATTTATTCCATTGACCCCAGACTCTTGACTATCCCAAGCTTGGTGCTTTTTTTGCTCCTGCTTTATTGTGTGTATTTTGACCCTCTTGTCTGCTGCTTAAAAACACCTTGACCAGACTCTGCCCACGTGTACGCCCACCTTTAAAGTATGTGCCATCACATTTAGGTGCCATTTCATAGAACATCACGTAGCTAGAATATTACTGTTTACGCACATTACTCCACACATACATGCATATGTGCTAGTATTCTGATCATTTACACGTGAAGTTGGTACCCAAATATTGGCACCCTCCTTAGAAAATTACCTACTCCACTAGTGCTGGTTTGGGGTGTACAACTTTGGCGCCCAACCTAGCTAGCTGCAATGTAGGTTATATTTGGGGCACCTGGATTTTGGCTTCCTAACTTTAGAAGAAATTTTCAGCCAGAAACCATACTACATAGGTTAGGCTGAAAATTCACTTAAACCCAAGTGGCCACAATCAGGCCACCTAGTTCTGACACTTGGGCCTTGGTTGAAACCGGAGAAAATGCTTATTCACTCAACGTGTAATTAAACTCTGGAATTCATTAAAGCAGGTAGCTTAGCAAGGTTTAAAAAAGGTTTGGAAATTTTCCTAAAAGAAAAGTCAATAAGAAATTTTTAAGATGGACTCAGGAAAATCCACTACTTATTTCTAGGATAAGCAGCATAAAATATATTGTACTGTTTTGGGATCTTGCCAGGTACTTGTAACCTGGATTTGCCACTGTTGGAAACAGGTCACCGGGCTTGATGGACCTTTGCTCTGTCCCAGTATGGCAACGCTTTTGTTGTTCGTATCTTCTAAGCACTTTATTTTCTCTGATTGAATTAGTGTGTAGGCCCCGATGACTCACCTTGCTTAAAGGCCCCCACTGTGGGGAATAATGACCATGACAAGGGATAGTGCAACCAGCATGCACATGCATGCTGATGAGCTAATTCCCTATTCCTCCACAATGCCAAACAAGGGCGCTCTTGCCACTGAAAATCCTATGCCAGCTCGGAGTTGGCATTAGGGTGTCTGCGGCACCAAGATTCATGTTGCCACGGCCAAAGGACTTGTTAGCGTGTCAGCCAAGGTAAGAAGAACAAGTATTAAAGAGACACGCCAGATCTATCCAAAACAAGCTTTTTGCAGAATTCCCAGTGGTGGCTAAAAAGGCAGGGGTGGGGGTGGTGGTGGGGAGACAGGAGATGTGTCAATTAAGCCCCAGTGTTAAATTTGTGAGCTAAAGGTCAGAGGCTTCATTGTTATCCCATGGACTGGACTGTCGAGTGTTACGAACGAGATGTTATTGGGTTGGAGTCAAACCGAATACGGTTCAAGAACCGATAAGCGAAGCCCGCATACCTGTTTGGACATTCTCAAAGTGGACCACGTGTGGACAACAGAGGATGTTTCAGCTTTAAGTACAAGGTGCATGCAGAATATTATAAGCACTATCATAAATGCACGACTTGGTTGCCTTCCGGAAATTACTAAAGACCAACTTGTTCAAAAAGACCTATAATAAGGATCCTTCATAAATGACCTGATATCAAAACTCTACTAGAACAAGATAACATGAAACTCTTTGTTTACTTCAATTACATTGTTTACTGTTGAATGTTACATATCACCCCTGTTCTTTAATGCCTGAAATGAACTCTATATTTTCTTACTTATAATTTTATTTTATCATTTTCTGTACTTAAAATGTAATAATACTTTGTATCTTTTCATACCGGAAATGGTGATCGCCATTACGGCATAATGTAAGCCACATTGAGCCTGCAAAGAGGTGGGAAAATGTGGGATGCAAATAAATATTTCAAATAAACATATTAGAAAGCAGAAATTTATGGACTGTTACTGGGCAGCTAAGCAAACAGATGCATCTGTGAATACACTCTAACTAGCTGGCAGATGCACAGTTAGCAAAGCATCCCTTCCTGCAGCAAACCCTCCCACCGTTGCTATAGTGATAGCAAATAAAGTTGCAATTTGGGTTGCCAAGACATTACAGCTTCTTTCAGTCTGGGGCAAAGTATCCATTTGAGACACCCCCCCCCTTTCCAAAGCACATTACAGTTAAAAAAAATGGTTTTTCTTTGCTGCTGAAGCAGTAACAAAATAGTTACTGAGCAGGCTGACATAAGGGACACAGACACAATACAACCCAGCAATAGCAGTGACAGGGGTTCAAAGTCCACAAGACTACATAAACCAACAAAGCACAGAGATATGGTAGCCGTGTTAGTCCACTTCTAAAAGCAGCCAACAGAAATAGAATAAAATAAAACAGAGAAAAGAAAATAAGATGATACCTTTTTTATTGGACTAAATATATTTTTTTATTAGCTTTCGAAGGTAGCCCTTCGTCAGATCAGAAATAAGCAGATTTTGATAAGTAACAGCATATATAAGTGAAACATCAAACTATTTCAGTGACAGTCTGAAAGGATGTGGGAGGGGTGGGCTAGCTGAGAGGATGATGGACAGGGAGATATGCATGGTGATCAGAGGGTGACAAAGCAGTGAAATTTCATGCTTTATAATGGGCTAGAAACCCCAGATCTTTGTTGTCTGGTGGGTGTCAAAATATTTAATCATTTTGACTTCAAAGGTCTTGCTTTCCTGTATTGTTTTACAGTTTCCCCGTAAGTATTCTCATCATAAAATCATTAGTACAGTGTTCTGGTTTTGTAAAGTGCTGTCCCACAGAGGTAACATCCTGATTGGTACTGGCATTAAACCAACAGAGAAAGCCAGAGAGGTGTATGAAGCTGAAAGGGGAGCCAGGCTGAGGGCCTAAATACTGACCTGCCGCAAGCTACCCGTCAGCAATATCAACAGAAATCACGGGAATATTGTAAATTTCTGAGCAGGCAAAACTCATCAGACAGTTTGGCCCAGAGGGACAGACAGCAGGCAACAAACCCCACATTCCAGACCATGGTGGCTGAAGTAATTTTTATTTATTGCATTTGTATCCCACATTATCCCACCTCTTTGCAGGCTCAATGTGGCTTTTTTTAAATTAAAGGCACAGAAACACAAACAGCCCCTGCAGAGCAGAATTTGCCCAAACACTATGGCAGCATTAGAAGTTCTAGGTCTAGGTCCCTGAAATCACACAGGACAAGCAATTCTAGCCGGTCCACTACAAACTCTCTTGCTCTTAAGTTGCAAATGGATCCTGTTACGGCCAAATAGAGAGTTCTTTATAGTAAGCAGGAAGTCACTATTGAACTTGAAAAACTTAAAGTGGAAGAGCATAAGTATTGTCATACTGGGACGACCGAAGGTCCATCAAGCCCAGCACCCTGTTTCCATCAGTGACCAATCCAGTTTACAAGTACCTGGCAAGATTCCAAATCAGTACAATACATTTTATGCTGCTTATCCTAACAATAAGCAGTGGATTTTCCCAAAATCCATCTTAAAAATGGCTTATGGACTTTTCTTTTAGGAAGTACTACTACTATTTAGCATTTCTATAGCGCTACAAGGCGTACGCAGCGCTGCACAAACATAGAAGAAAGACAGTCCCTGCTCAAAGAGCTTACAATCTAATAGACAAAAAATAAATAAAGTAAGCAAATCAAATCAATTAATGTGAACGGGAAAGGAAGAGAGGAGGGTAGGTGGAGGCGAGTGGTTACGAGTCAAAAGCAATGTTAAAGAGGTGGGCTTTCAGTCTAGATTTAAAGGTGGCCAAGGATGGGGCAAGACGTAGGGGCTCAGGAAGTTTATTCCAGGCGTAGGGTGCAGCGAGACAGAAGGCGCGAAGTCTGGAGTTGGCAGTAGTGGAGAAGGGAACAGATAAGAAGGATTTATCCTTGGAGTGGAGTGCACGGGAAGGGGTGTAGGGAAGGACGAGTGTGGAGAGATACAAGCACGCTGAAACTTTGGTTTGGATGCAAGGTGAGATATCAGGGGTAGAAAGGTAGATTTGGGAGTCATCAGCATAGAGATGGTAGGAAAAGCCATGGGATGAGATTAATGAACCAAGGGAAGAAGTGTAGATAGAAAAGAGGAGGGGACCAAGAACAGAACCCTGAGGTACGCCGACAGGCAGAGGGATAGAAGTAGAAGAGGATCCACCAGAGTGAACACTAAAGGTGCGGAGGGAGAGGTAGGAAGATAACCAGGAAAGGACAGAGCCCTGGAATCCAAGTGAGGACAGGGTATCAAGAAGTATGCTGTGATCGACAGTATCAAAAGCAGCAGAAAGATCAAGAAGAATGAGGATGGAATATTGACCTCTGGATTTAGCCAGTAATAGGTCATTGGAGACTTTAGTAAGCGCAGTTTCGGTTGAGTGGAGAGGGTGAAAACCAGATTGTAGTGGGTCAAGAATAGCATGTGAGGAGAGAAAATCAAGGCAGCGGCGGTGAACAGCACGCTCAAGTAATTTGGAGAGAAAAGGAAGCAGGGAGATGGGTCGGTAATTAGAGGGACAAGTAGGGTCGAGTGAAGGCTTCTTAAGGAGAGGTGTGACCACAGCATGTTTAAAGGCAGCAGGGACAGTCGCAGTGGAAAGTGAGAGGTTGAGAATGTGACAGATAAAAGGAATAAGAGCAGGAGAGATGGCATTAAGAAGGTGGGTGGGAATGGGATCAGAGGAACAGGTGGTACATTTTGAGGAAGAAAGGAGAAGTGTAGTTTCCTCAATAGTAACTTCAGGAAAGGAGGAAAGGGAATGAGGGGAAGGAGAGAGAGGGGAACGGACTAGTGGAGGGAGAGGTGGTGAGGTAGAGAAAGCAAGGTTTATCTCTTGAATCTTGTTGTGAAAGAATTCAGCAAGGGTCTGAGGAGATAATGAAGGGGGAGTTGGGGGAGGGGGCACCTTGAGGAGAGAATTCAATGTGGTGAAGAGAAGTCGAGGATTAGAGCCAAGAGAGTTGGTCAGTTGGATATAATAATCCTGTCTGGCACGTAAAAGAGCAGATTGGAAGGAGGTCAGCATGAACTTAAAGTGTAAGAAATCAGCAAGGGCCCGAGATTTCCGCCAGAGGCGTTCGGCGGAGCGGGTACAGGAACGTAGGTAGCGGATATTAGAAGTCCGCCAAGGTTGGGGTTTTGTACGCCTTATAGGGTGGGTCATCAAAGGTGCAAGAGTGTCTAAGGCAGAGGATAGAGTATTGTTGTAAGAAGAAACAGCCTCGTTGACAGACGTGGATGGTGCCACAGTAGAGAGGAGGTTTGAAACATGGGAGGATAGAGATGAAGGGTCAATATCGTGAAGATTCCTAGATAAATTAGATAAGATAGGACGGGACTGGGAGGGAGGAGATTTAAGTGTGAAAGTTATAAGATGGTGATCAGAGGAGGGAAGATCAGAAGCAAGGAAACTAGAGGGTGAACAGTTGGAGGAGAAGATGAGATCAAGACAGTGACCATTTTGATGAGTGGGGGAGGTGGAGCATAGTTGGAGATTATAGGAGGACGTTAAAGCGAGTAACTTGGAAATATAAGAGTTGGAAGGATCATTAGCAGGAATATTAAAGTCACCAAGGATGAGAGAGGGGGAGGAAGGATCATGGAAGAAGGAAAGCCAGGCATCAAGGTCACTGAGAAAGGATGAAAGGGACTTATCAGGGGGACGATAAACCTTTTTTAAACTCCACTAAGCTAACTGTTTTTACCTACTTCTTTGCCAAGACCTACCCCTCACTTTATACCGCTGACTGATGCATCCCTCCTGTCCCATACCCCGCAAGTGCGCCCTGTTAGATGCTTTTCCCCCTGCTTACTCCCTTGTATACTTTTCTAAGCTTCCTATTCTGTAATTTTATTTAATGTTTTGTAAGCCACATTGTGCCTGCATGAGTGGGAAAACGTGGGATATAAGTGAACAATAAATAAATAAATAAAAACGATTTCCAGAGTTTAATTACATATTGAGTGAAGAAATATTTTCTCCGATTCATTTTAAATTTACTACTTTGTAGCTTCATTGCCTGCCCCCTACTCCTAGTATTTTTGGAAAGAGCAAACAAGCCATTCATGCCTATTTATTTATTTAATACATTTGTATCCTGCACTTTCCCACTAAAAGCAGGTTCAATGCGGCTTACATAGTATTAGGTTATACAGAATTTTGTTAGATAAGGTAAGAAATAAACATAGGAATAGCATGGATGGGTTCCACCACTCATTATTTTATAGACCTCTATCATATTTCCCCTGTCCCCTCAGCCTTCTTTTCTCCAAGCTGAAGAGCCCTAGCCGCATTAGCCTTTCCTCATAGGGAAGTCATCCCATCCTCTATCATTTTTGTCGCCCTTCTCAGTACATTTTCTAATTCCACTATATCTTTTTTGAGATGCAGTGACCAGAATTGCACACAATATTCAAAGTGTAGTCACATCATGGAGCGATACAAAGGCATTATAGCATCCTTATTTTTGTTTTCCATTCCTTTCCTAATAATACCTAACATTCTATTTGCTTTCTTAGCCACCGCCACGCACTGAGCAGAGGATTTCAACGTATCATCAACGATGACATCTAGATCCCTTTCCTGGTCGGTGACTCCTAATGTGGAACCTTGCATTACATAACTATAATTCTGGTTCCACGTGCATCACTTTGCACTTGCACTTGCACTGCCACCGCCAAGGCCAATGCTGCTGCCTATGAACGTAAGAAGGCAGAGTTAGACACCAGCAGGAGAAAGAAGTAGCTGTCCTAGAGGCCCGAGTAAAAGCTCTTGAAGAAACCACAAGGGGGAGAGTTAGCTCAGCCACATCATCGCAGAAGATTTTACCCAGCAAACAGCAGAATACGTGAAGGCTCATACCCTGGCTTCACGTCTGACTTCAGACCAACCCCAGCACACAGTCCAGCATGCTAGAAACTTCAGATTTAGCAGCATACATGACTTGCAAAAAGATGGTACCGTGACAATGATTTTAACCAGGACATTGTAGAATACAGAATTCATATCTTTGGTAACAGTCTATGACCTGCACTAGCAACCTACAGGCTTAGATGGACAGCCCAAGAGGGTGAAAGAGATTATGGCACAGATGCATCACTGAAAGAGACTTTTTATGTTGATAATGGTTTGAAATTCTTACCTATTGCAGTAGAGGCCATTGATTTGCTAAAGAGAACACATACACTGCTAGCAGAGGCCAATTTGAGACTTCCTAAAATAGCCTTCAACAGTCCAGAAGTAATGAGACCATTTCCTGCAGAGGATTATGCCAAAGATTTAAAGGAGGGTTACGTGGAGGGGCATAATTGAAAGGGGCGCCCATGTTTTCCTGAGGACGTCCTCGCAGGACGTCATGGCGAAGGGGCGGGGAAACCCGTATTATCGAAACAAGATGGGCGTCCATCTTTCATTTTGATAATACGGTCGGGGACGCCCAAACTGCAAAATTTAGGTCGACCTTAGAGATGGTCGTCCCCGCTTTTCTTCCATAACGGAAACTCGAGGACGCCCATCTCAGAAACGACCAAATCTGAGCAATTTCATCATGGGAGGATCCAGCATTCGTAGTGCACTGGTCCCCCTCACATGCCAGGACAACAACCGGGCACCCTAGGGGGCACTGCAATGGACTTCAGAAATTGCTCCCAGGTGCATAGCTCCCTTACCTTGGGTGCTGAGCCTCCCCCCCCAAAGCCCACTCCCCACAACTATACAACACTACCATAGCCCTAAGGGGTGAAGGGGGCACCTACATGTGGGTACAGTGAGTTTCTGGTGGGTTTTGAAGGGCTCACATTTACCACCACAAGTGCAACAGGAAGGGGGGGATGGGCCTGGGTCTGCTTACCTGAAGTGTACTGCACCCACTAAAACTGCTCCAGGGACCTGCATACTGCTGTCAGGGAGCTGGGTATGACATCTGAGGATGGCATAGAGGCTGGCAAAAAAAATTTAAAAAGTTTTTTTTAGGGTAGGAGGGGGTTGATGACCACTGGGGGAGTAAGGGAAGGTCAACCCCGATTTCCTCCGGTGGTCATCTGGTCAGTTCGGGCACCTTGTTCAGGCTTGGTCGTAACAAAATATGGACCAAGTAAAGTCGCCCAAGTGCTCGTCAGAGATGCCCTTCTTTTTTCCATTATCAGTCAAGGATGCCCATGTGTTAGGCACGCTCCAGTCCCGCCTTCACTATGCTTCCGACATACCCCCGTGAACTTTAGTTGTCCCCGAGATGGAAAGCAGTTGAGGACGCCCAAAATAGGCTTTTGACCCTGGGAGAAGGATGCCTATCTCCCGATTTGTGTCAAAGGATGGGCGCCCTTCTCTTTCGAAAATAAGCCTGATTGGGATCTAAAAAGAGACATTTTTACTTTTCAAGTCTCCACCCAAAAGAAACCATATACACGCAGAGGTGTCTTGTCCACAGTCAATAGTATGTACAACCCACTGGAGTTTGTGTCTCCAGTCACCTTTCAAGGAAGATCCCTCTTGAAAGAACTTTCTCAAAGTACTGATGAGTGGGATGTTCCATTGCCACCAGAAATGAGACAAGAATGGGAGAAATGGAAAGATTCTCTATAGAATCTTGAACAACTGCCCACCCTGCAGAACTGCCTCTCAAAAAGAAATTTGCATCTTCTCAGATGCTTCTGCTAAGGCCATAGTAGCAGTGGCCTACTTGAAAGCTACAGAACCAGAGATGCATCCAGAGATGACCATTCTTGCCACAACATTGCACCTTCATCTCATCAACCAGTTGATGAAAGAGCAGGCATCTACCACCAAAGTGCCATCAAAGATACAGAACTACAGATCATCAATCACAACTTGGCACCACCAGGGAACTTCGACACAAGACTTCCCTGGAAGAGAAGGAACTTCTTCAGCAGTGTCATCACTGAACCAGTAATCCACACCACAAAGATATAAGGAATCCATGGACCATAGTCTACTCAAGACTTTTTCTCTCTATTTTATGTTTGTTTCTTTGTGTTGTCTGTCTCTCATTTCAGCGACTACGAGACTGCAAAAGAGAAGTTGCCAGAACAACAGTGAACCAGGGACAACCAGGAAGTTGCCAAGCTTCAAGATCCAGCTTATTTATGGATGCTGCATGGCCTTTGTGGTATTTATAAGGTGAGAATTAGACAGTGGTATCTACCAGTACCAGACAGGGAGTGTTTGCCCCCATATTCATGGAGGCAGGTTGTTTATTTTTTATATGTATATGTTGAACATTGTTATATCAGATTGTATTGCCTGTAACAGTTTATATTGCTTGTGACTTTAAAGAAAGACAGGAAGTGCCTTTGGACTACAAATGTTGGTTCAAGAGTTCTGAGTCTTCACAGTGATGTTTTATACTCTGTTTAACTGCATGTTAATCTCCTGAGTAGACAGAGTCTATCAGGAGAGAGAGCAGAACATAGATAATGCCCAAAATCTGAAACGTTTATTAAAACATCCAAAGACTCGACATGAGTCGTGGTTTGGCCACTCTGGGATGTCACTAAACGTACTAACTTTCCAAATAAACACGAATGATATCACACCCCATGTGATATAAAAATTCTAAGCTTAGGGAAGTCATGGTCTCATTCAAACATATGGTAGAGCATACATATGTATCAAAACAACGTTCATACATTAATAGGGGGAAACCTAATGTACTATTTTTACACTGATTTCCTATTTTGGTAGAGTGTACTTTAATAGATTAATAACATTTGATATTCCACCCTATTTGTTAGACAAGTCAGAGTGGTTTACCAAATTATAAATATCATCAGAACATAATGGCAATTAAAATAAGAAAGTAACACACCACACATTCAACTAAAAAAAAAAAAAAAGACAATACAGAATTAAAATAAAACACACACTCTCTTAAACACTCATCAAATATACATTCTTGCAGTCTACTTGACCAGGAGATGACCAGCTCAGTCTGAAACAAATTTAGCAAAAAAAATAAAATTTCAACCGAGCCTTAAATAGTTCATAAGACTGCTCTTCTCAAATACTTTGTGGACCTATTAGATTGTAAGTTCTTTGAGCAGGGACTGTCTTTCTTCTATGTTTGTGCAGCGCTGCGTACGCCTTGTAGCGCTATAGAAATGCTAAATAGTAGTAGTAGTAGACTTGGTTCCACAGAGCATACAAAAAAACCCCCAAACAAAACAAAACAACCCTCCCATGTCAAGGACAGTCATGCCTGGGCCAGGGATGGAACAGCTAACAACCCCCTATCTTGGGATCTAAGAACCCTAGGTGGGACATAGGACTGTAACAGGTTAGCCAAGTAATCAGGTTCCCCCATACTTTACATCAGTATGGAAATTTTGGAGGATTTCTCTCTTAGAACAATGATGAGATTGGGAATTAAAGCAACATACGACAACTGAATATGTTGCACTTCCCCTGATTTTGAGGTCTTAAGTTATTTTGGACTGTGTTAGTTGAATGGTCTTCTGAGATCTCTATACAATTAAGTATCGCATATTTCTAGGCACCCATTTCTGTCCTTTTACAGAATTCTGATGAACTGTTGTGTTACCATAATTCAGCACTCACAGAGAAAGTGGTCTTGGTGGTTTCGACACTGGTGTGCACACTGCCCCCACTCAGGCTTCCTGAAATCCCTCCACCACTCGATTGCTTCTTCTGAATCCCCACCATCGTTTCCATGGAGTGACTGCGGACTCGGATCGCCCTCTGAAAGTCACAACAAGAGAGTTACATAGAATTCAGGGTTTTCAGAGCATCCCTTTTATTCTGGGGCTTCAAGGAAATCCCATTGAGCCAGTCAGGGTTTCAGGATATGCACAATGCAGTCAGTTCTTTAAAGCAAAGCCAAAATTTAGGCACCGTAATGCAGCGCTCGAGAGCAAATTCTATAATGGCATTTGAATGTTCAGTTTCCATTACAGAATAGTAGAATAATTTGGCATTTATGTGCTAACATTTAGATACACTCACATATACCAGGTACCAGAACTAGTGTCTTTTTATTAGTATATGTGGAGGAGCATAATCGAACAGGGCACCCAAGTTTTCCTGAGGACGTCCTCGCAGGATGTCCCGGCGAAGGGGCAGGGAAACCCGTATTATCGAAACAAGATGGGTGGCCATCTTTCGATAATACGGTCGGGGACGCCCAAATCTCAACATTTAGGTCGACCTTAGAGATGGTCGTCCCCGGTTTTCAGCGATAATGGAAACCGAGGACGCCCATCTTAGAAACGACCAAATCAAAGCCATTTGGTCATGGGAGGAGCCAGCATTCGTAGTGCACTGGTCCCCCCTGACATGCCAGAACACCAACCAGACACCCTAGGGGGCACTGCAGTGGACTTCAGAAATTGCTCCCAGGTGCATAGCTCCCTTACCTTGGGTGCTGAGACACCCAAAACCCACTCCCCACAACTGTACAACACTACCATAGCCTAAGAGGTGAAGGGGGGCACCTAGATGTGGGTACAGTGGGTTTCTGGTGGGTTTTGAAGGGCTCACACTTACCACCACAAGTGTAATAGGTGGGGGGAATGGGCCTGGGTCCGCCTGTCTGAAGTGCACTGCACCCACTAAAACTGCTCCAGGGACCTGCATACTGCTGTCAGGGAGCTGGGTATGACAATCGAGGCTGGTAAAAAATATTAACGTTTTTTTTTTGAGTGGGAGGGGGTTAGTGACCACTGGGGGTGTAAGGGGAGGTCATCCCCGATTTCCTCCGGTGGTCATCTGGTCGGTTCAGGCACCTTTTTGAGGCTTGGTCGCAAGAAAAAATGGACCAAGTAAAGTCAGCCAATTGCTCGTCAGGGACGCCCTTCTTTTTTCCATTATCGGCCAAGGACGCCCATGTGTTAAGTACGCCCCAGTCCCGCCTTCGCTATGCTTCCGACACGCCCCCAGGAACTTTGGTCGTCCCCGTGACGAAAGCAGTTGAGGGTGCCCAAAATCGGCTCTCGATAATGCTGATTTGGACGACCTTGGGAGAAGGACGCTCATCTCCCGATTTGTGTCGAAAGATGGGCACCCTTCTCTTTCGAAAATGAGCCCAATAATGTACCCTCTGTCTCCTTTTAAGCTTAGTGTGGATGGACAATTTTATCCACTTTTTCCTGGGGATTTATACATTTTTATATTTTAATATATAACTATGGACTTTAACATACAATGTATAATTTGCAAATGTGCATTTTTTTGTGGCAAGGCTCTAGAGTCACGTAAATAATTTTGGTGTGCAAATGTCTCACTTATGCATATACATTAGAATACATTTCAATATTATTTTTATGTGACTTTTTATCAAATATATTTTTTATATGAAACCATTTTTCATGAGTTTTTAAGGCATAGTACTTTTATGCTTTATTTTCAAATCTATCCTTTTTTTGAACTGTTCATTTTCTTTTTTGGCATGGTTTTCACGTAAGATGACGTCAATGTTAGCTGTTTAAAAGAGCGATGCGAGCAGGGAGCCTTTTTTCTTTATTTATATAGAGCGGTGTCCAGCCAACGTTTTATTGGCAAAACATTCTTTTCTGCACAAACGCTACTAATTGGTAAGATTTTCCGATTTTTTTAAACATTATTTTGAGAGTATGTCTGTACTATTGCCATATATTTTGTAAAGCACCACATATATAATGTTGACCGTCAAGCGCTTGTTTTTTTTCAGTATAGATCTTTACTGGTTTAAGGACTGTTTTAGAGTTACCTTCAGTTTTTTTGAGGTTTAAATAGCAATTAACATCGTGAATGATTTATTTATTTCTTTATTCAGTGCCTTTCAGATGACATTAACCTATGCCTTTTTTAAAGACAACCTTTTTCAGTTTACCTAATACTGGTTTGTATGCATTTAAATGTTAATGTTTTAGTGGGCACTGTTTTCTTTTTTTTTGTAACCTTTTTATAAAATATTCTTTGCTATGCCTGGCATCAAAGTGTTTTTTTTTTCTTTTTGTAAGTAATTTTAACTCCAGTTGTAATGTGTATAGTAATCTAACACCATAGAAATACTTTAAACTTTGAAGCTCATTGCTTTTAAGTTTTGACCTTTTATCCTTTTTTGAAATGTATTCCCATAGTAGGCAACATTTAAAATAATATTTATAGTTCATTTGATATCCGAACATATAAAGAGGAATCCAATAAAATTTATATGGAAATATAATGTTTGATTTTAACAAAATATTTCTAAAGAGCAAGGAAAAGACCTCAAAACGCCCGACCGCTTACTTTCAGTTTTCAGCAGCTTTAACTGGGGGTGTGGTGTTCATCACTGGTCATAAAAACCTTGCTTGGCAAGAATTATTTTAACTTTTAATTTATTTCCAAATAGATTTTAACAATTTTGCTCTTTTTACAAGAACATTTTTTTAAATATATTGACAATATATTTTTCCTCTCTCTTGATCTGACCATAACTTAGTGCTGCTTTGGTCAGATCAAGAGAGAGGAAAAACATTTTCTCAATGCTTTCCCTGTCGAAGCATAGCCCTTGAAAAAGCCCACAAGCGAAACGGATGGGGCCACCGTCGGGCAACAGATAAGTGCTCGACTTTACTTTATCTTTGTAAAGCTGCTTTAGAGCACTTCATGAGACTCATTGAAGGTTTTTATGAACCAAAGAAAATTTGAAATTAGCATTGATATTGTCAATATATTTAAAAAATTTTCTTGTAAAAAGAGCAAAATCGTTAAAATCTATTTGGAAATAAATTAAAAGTTAAAATAATTCTTTCCAAGCAAGGTTTTTATGACCAGTGATGAACACCACCTTAGTGATCATCACATGGTATGGTTTGCTATAAGAGCTAACACGGAGTGCAGCCACACAAAACTCAAAGTCATGGATTTCAAACATGGTAACTTTAGTACAATGGGGGAGTACCTGAAGAAAGAGATGACAGGGTGGGAGGACATAAGAGAACTACTACTACTTTACATTTCTAGAGCGCTACTAGGGTTACAGTTTAAGAAAAAGGACAGTCCCTGCTCAAAAGAGCTTACAATCTAATGGGCAAAATGTCAAGTGTCAAGTGGGGGCAGTCTAGATTTCCTGAATAGAGGTATGGTGGTTAGGTGCCGAAGGCGACATTGAAGAGGTGGGCTTTGAGCAAGGCTTTGAAGATGGGCAGGGAGGGGGCTTGGCGTATGGGCTCAAGGAGTTTATTCCAGGCATGGGGTGAGGTGTGGCAGAAGGGGCGGAGCCTGGAGTTGGCGGTGGTGGTGAAGGGTATTGAAAGGAGGGATTTGTCTTGAGAGCGGAGGTTACGGGTAGGAACGTAAGGGGAGATGAGGGTAGAGAGGTAAGGAGGGGGCTGCAGATCGAGTGCCAGTGAAGTGACTTGAGGAGAGGGGTGATATGAGTATATCGGTCCAGGCAGAAGATAAGATGTGCAGCAGAGTTCTGAATGGATTGAAGGGGGGATAGATGGCTAAGTGGGAGGCCAGTGAGGAGTAGGTTGCAGTAGTCAAGGTGAGAGGTAATGAGAGAGTGGATGAGAGTTTGGGTGGTGTGCTCAGAGAGGAAAGGGTGGATTTTGCTAATGTTATAGAGGAAGAAGCGACAGGTCTTGGCAATCTGCTGGATATGCGCAGAGAAGGAGAGGGAGGAGTCGAAGATGACTCCGAGGATGCGGGCAGATGAGACGGGCACGATGAGGGTGTTATCAACTGAGACAGAGAGTGGAGGGAGAGGAGAAGTGGGTTTGGGAGGGAAGACAATAAGCTCGGTCTTGGCCATGTTCAGTTTCAAGTGGCGGTTGGACATCCAGGCAGCAATGTCGGATGATCCTAGCTAAAAGGAGCTATAAAAAGTGCAGCAGATCAGAATGTAAGGAAAGTAAATAAAAAGCAAGAGAAAAAGGAAACTGATATGATTCTCCAAACAAGTGGCTGAAAAAAATAAAATCAAAAGAGGTGGCATTCATGAAATACGGAAGGACTCAAGAATCCTGAATAAATCTTGTTTTGAAAGCATTAAACCTATGTTGTGGTCGTTACACTGACTTCCAATAGGAGCTAGAATTGAGTAAAATTCTCTGCTTAGTTTTTAAAACCCTTTACCATGTGTTCTTATCTATCTGTTAGTGTCTCTACCCAATAACCGTCACTCAAGGAGGTCTATGTGTAGAAATACTTTTTCTACTCTGCTGCTCAATCTTTGCGTCTCATTTGTACTACTAAGATATTTAGCTTTGTAGATGCAAAACTTTGGAATTCACTTCTACTAGACCTTCGCTTAGAGTAAGACTATTTGAAATTTGATAACAACTGAAAATGTGGCTTTTTATTACATTTTTAATAGTTACAGTATTTTTTGTTAGATATAGTATTTTTTTTCTATATTGTGCATAAGCTTAATATTGTTTTCTTATACTCTTGGTTGGTAACCATTCTGAGCTTTCATCATAGGAGCCAACTTTTCAAAATTATTAGGGGTGCTAATTCCAATGGAAATTACCCCCTTCCCTAGACACAGTCAAGGAGTTTGTTCAATATTGGGGGTGCTCAAGCACCCACAGAACCGGCTTCTATGGCTTTAACGGTTTGAAACGGTATACAAAATTTGCTAGAACCCTGCCTGAGTACTCTTCTGTAAATCTTGCATGGGATGTATTTGTAAGAAAATATAGAGTTCATTTCAGGCATTAAAGAACAGGGGTGATATGTAACATTCAACAGTAAACAATGTAATTGAAGTAAACATAAAGAGTTTCATGTTATCTTGTTCTAGTAGAGTTTTGATATCAGGTCATTTATGAAGGATCCTTATTATAGGTCTTTTTGAACAAGTTGGTCTTTAGTAATTTCCAGAAGACAACCAAGTCGTGCATTTATGATAGTGCTTATAATATTCTGCATGCACCTTGTACTTAAAGCTGAAACATCCTCTGTTGTCCACATGTGGTCCACTTTGAGAATGTCCAAACAGGTATGCGGGCTTCGCTTATCGGTTCTTGAACCGTATTCGGTTTGACTCCAACCCAATAACTCTCAAAATAATGTTAAAAAAAATCGGAAAATCTTACCAATTAGTAGCATTTATGCAGAAAAGAATGTTTTGCCAATAAAACGTTGGCTGGACACCGCTCTATATAAATAAAGAAAAAAGGCTCCCTGCTCGCATCGCTCTTTTAAACAGCTAACATTGACGTCATCTTACGTGAAAACCATGCCAAAAAAGAAAATGAACAGTTCAAAAAAAGGATAGATTTGAAAATAAAGCATAAAAGTACTATGCCTTAAAAACTCATGAAAAATGGTTTCATATAAAAAATATATTTGATAAAAAGTCACATAAAAATAATATTGAAATGGGTGATGTTAATATTCCAGATGCTTAGCGGAACATCCCTGTGTTCTCCACAACTGGTAATGGAACTCATGTGGAACGGGACCATACTAGACCTGGTGCTTACAAATGGAGAGAGTGGCCACCGGAAGTAGTCCTGCCCCGAGCACGTACCATTTCCAGGGAAAAAAGACCCCCCCCCCACCCCCGGAAATGGCTTGCGTGGCAGTAACCTGACAGTAATCGGGCATTGCCACATGCTGCCTGGTTACCACTGGGTTAGCGCCGGAGCCCTTATCGTCACCTCAATGGGTGGTGGTAAGGGCTCCCCGCTGCATGACCACACGGTGAGAATTCTCTCAGCGTGTTGGCTTTTTTTTGGGGGGGGGGGGGGGTTACTGTCTGTGGGAAAAATGGCCCTGGTGCACAGGTAAAATGGCCCTTTCTCCCCCAGCTTAGTAAAGGATCCCAAAGTATTTAATTACATCTGTTCCCAACTCAAGTTTTACTGGTCTAACATTGTATGATGTATTTTACTTTTTATTAATATACTAGTAAAAAAGGCCCGTTTCCAAAACAAATGAAACGGGCGCTAGCATGTGGTTTTTTTTTTTGTTTTCTTTTTCTGTTTGATATTAAGGGATATATTTTTTTTTTAAAAAGGAAAAGAGTTTTTTTTTTAAGTTGTAAAGTCTGTATGAGTGTTTGTGGTTTTGAGGGGGGGTTGTGGGGGTCTATGGGTGTATGCTATTTTTTGGGGGGGAGGGGTGTTTGTGGGATAGGGTAGCATTGTTCTGTATGAGTGTTTGTGGTTTTGAGGGGGGGTTGTGGGGGTCTATGGGTGTATGCTATTTTTTTTGGGGGGAGGGGTGTTTGTGGGATAGGGTAGCATTGTTCTGTATGAGTGTTTGTGGTTTTGAGGGGGGTTGTGGGTGTCTGTGGGTGTGTGTGCCATTTTGTGGGGGGGTGTTTGTGGGGTAGGGTTGTTCTGTATGAGTGTTTGTGTTTTTTGGGGGGGATTATGGGAGTTTGTGGGTGTTTGTAAGAGAGAGATGTAGGTTTTTACTGTTTCAGTTTTTGTATTAAGGGGGTTGGGGGAGGGAGTGTATGTGTATGAGTGTGAAAGCAAGATATCTGTCCATGGCAGTGTGTGGCATTTTGGGTGGTGGGCAGTTTGGTTGTATGTATGTGTGTTAGTGAGTGATGCTGATTGTCCATATTAGATGTGGGGGTTTTTTGTGGCTGGTAGGGGGTGATTCTCTGCGTGTGAGTGTGATACAGTAATCTTAATTCAGCAGGGCACTCTGATGTGGTATTTGTAGGCACTTGTATTTTTGTTGAAACCAGAGGGATCCGTTGCAGGCAGGCAGTAGGAGTAGATATGGGTTTTTTTTCGAGTGTGGAATGTGGGTGGTGTTCTGTAGGGGGGGACGGGGCTGAGGGCGCATGTGTCTGGAGGTCTCCTTGTAGGCACTGATTTCAGCTGGGCACTCAGGTGGGCTGTGATCCGTTTTTTTTAGGGGGGGGTTGGGCGCCGGAGGTTTCCGTTTGGGTGGTTTTTTTTTGGGGGGGGGGGGTTGGTTTGGTTTTAGTGTGGAATGTGGGTGGCGTTCTGTAGGGGTGGCGGGGCTGAGGGCGCATGTGTTTAGAAGTCTCTGTTGTAGGCACTGAACACCGGCTTGGAGACTCACCGCATGAACAGCTTGCAGAGTAAGGTCCGCGATGTAGTTGTTTTTTAGTGGCGTTCTTCGTCCGCGCTTTCCTCGCGGTTGGTCCCCGTGCTGGTAGCTACCCCCTCCTCAGGAAGGGGTGGGACTCGTGTGTGTTTGTTTTTTGTTTTCCTGAACGCCGCTGCATTTTCTTTGCTGTCCCACTCCTGCTCCTCTGCAGCACCGGTCCCATTCAAAGGCTTGGTGGTTTCTAAGTCCATGTAAGTGTTTGGGAGGTGGAACCGTACTTTGTGTGCATCACCTGAGGCACAGCCAATCAGCAGCGCGTGGGCGGGGCAAACACTGATGTTCAAAAAGTGGTCTCTGCCGCCTCACTTTAGAATGTTGGGAAAGTGAGGCTTCATTAGAATGTTGGAGGTGCGTTTTATATAGAGAGATTTTGAACATGTTCATGCTTTTCTAGTTGTTATGTAAGCCACATTGAACCTGAGATCTACTCGGGCTCATGTGGGATTTAAATGTCATAAATCAATAAACATTGGGGGGGGGGGGGGATACCTTAAAGAGTTTTTAGCTGGATGGGAACATCTGGGAGAAGAAGAAAAGCAGTGGGCAAAACTGAAAGAAGCTATTTTAAGGGCAGCAAACCTTTTTTATTAGGAAAATCAATACATTAAAAAGGAAAAGGAGGCCACTATGGTTCTCAAAATAAGTAACTGAGAAGGTTGGCATTCATAAACTACAAGAGATCACAGAAAGAGGAAGACGGGCGACAATATCTAGAAAAGCTAACAGGTTGGTAGAGTAGTCAAGAATGCAAAAATATAAATGGAAGAAAAAATAGCCAGTAAAATTGAAGGACAAGACCTTTCTCTTTAACAGTAGTCTAGCATTGTCTTCAATTTAATACCTTTCAAAAGCACTAAACTGAATTTGAAGTTGAGAACAGAAAACAAATGTAATGTATAAATCACAGAAACTAGCAGAAGCCATAGTATTATAGAATATTTAGCAACTCATGTGCGGGCAACAAGCACAGTAAAGTTGGCTCCCCCCCCCCCCCACACACACACACAACATTTGCAAATCAATTCCCACTAAACAGAATGAAAGATAGAGCAGGCAGGTCCTCTAATAACTCTCTCCATCTCTTTATCATGTATACTGCCTGACACACTTAGCCATAAAATCCCAGGAGACGAACCAACCCCTACCATAAGTAATGATTTACTGAGTAACCTCAATGATGATCTAGTCAAAACAGCCTTGCACCTGCATTAGTGACATTACTAAATGACACAGAAACACAACTGAAAATATATTTGCAAAGGCAGCAGGCACAGCTGTTTGGAAAGACATGGTGCAGTACACCTATTAAAAATGTCTCTTCGGTGATACGAACAGATAAAAAAATCACTTTGTGAAAAACAGCCTTACTCAGCTGACTCTGTATTCCAGCTGTGAGACTGCCAGTTAACAGGTGAGAAAGCCCTCTTTCTGCCTATTCACCTAGACTTACCCACTTTAAACACATTTCCATCCTGCACAGCGGAAACAGAATCTGAAGTTCAGGATTATCAGACTAAGCTCTTCTAAGGGCAATGGTGTACCAAGGGCAGGGCAGGTCTGCCCTTGTGCACACTGCAAGGGGATGTAGGGAGCAGCCGTGGCTGTCAGATCCGCTGGTTCCCTGCTTCCTCTGACATTACTTCCTGTCCAGGGCAGGGAACTGGTGAAACCGACAGCCGCGCAACTGTTTCTTGCACCCCCAGGAGGCAAGAGCAATGCACTTGGGGAGGTGGAGGTGATGCGCCAGGGGTGTCATGATTTGCGGGGGGGGGGGGGGGGGTTGATTCGCTGGGGAGGGGCAACCGACCTAGGACCACCACAGTCTGAGGACTACAATAAACTTTGCTGTTCATGGTAACCAACATATGTAAATGGATATCACTGTTTAACAAACAGGCATATTTTCAAAGCACATAGTAACCTTTGGAACTTTGTAAATCTAAGTGCTTTGAAAATGAGGCCCTTAGTATATGCAAAAAACACCTGAAAAATCTTCATTGTTGTAATACAAGTGAATTTTAAAGATTGTTTTTCAACTCTGTCTTGACCGACCAGTGCACTCGGGGTCTGTATTGTTGAACAGAAGTAATTCTGTTTAAAAAATGATTGTTTAACTTTGATTGTGTGAAAATAAGTTGGAATGCAGAAGATAACACACAGCTCTAACTAATTTGATATGTGAAGGAGAGGATGGTTCTTGTTTTCGGAAGTTCAGCTTGGCCACCTGGACTTGGAAAACATGTGACCATGTTCCCAAAGTATGGCTTGTTTACCTAAACAGAGAAGCATTCTGTAATTTTCCTTAGCTCTGAACATGAGTTCTAAGTCTAATAAAACGGGGAGTTTCTTTCAGTGAAATCGGGGGCTCATCTGCGCGTGGACGCGCTGCGCAGAGCATCTGTTCCTGGTCAAAGAAGCTCCTGGCTCTCGCTGTGAACAGGGCCCTCCCCAGCTGATGTTAAGAGCCTGGATGATGTAAGAACCAGTGATGTTGTATGTATAGTGTATTATTGCTTCTTTTCCTGGTCTAAGAACTCTTAGCATTGCTTAGATGTAGAGACCAGTGATGTAATAACTGTTTATATAGCTAATCATTGTATATACCTTAATCATTGTAGAATTTAGCACCTCTAATAAAGGCTTCATTTCTCTAATACGAATCCAAAAGAATCCACGGTAATTATTGAGTAGTCTGTGTCAGTGAGACAGGCTGTAAATCCATAGCAGTACAATTGTGTATGTTCCGTAAAAAATATCAACATGCTGCCCCCCAAGGACTGGCAATGAATACTGTCCGTTATGGGCCCCAGAGGTCAGATGTCAGCTTTGGCTTTGGTCTGATTCTGGGTTCCTTTCTCTGGTCCCAGATCCACTTCTTATGGGCAGTGGGTTTTGTAACACAATAATACAACATACCAGTGTGGCTTGGAAAAGGCTTACAGCACTTAGGACAGAAAGGTATTGCAGCTGTTTCTGTGTGTCTGAGTCTGTCTGTCTCTCTGTTTCTGTGTGTGTGTCTGTCAGTGAATGAAAGTTTGTCCTTTTGTCAGGGCTGAGGAGGGGGATGTATGTGGAATGACTGCAGGTAGGATTGGGTGTGTGGATGTGGGTCTGAAGGGGTGTGTGTGTCTTTTCTCTTTGTCCCTCTCGGGGTTTAAATATCTGAATTCTTTTCCCAGTACCTGTGATATAATTTAATTTGTTTTACTAAGGAGGTGTGAATTCCTGTGAAGGCACAGTTTATGGAGACAGTGGTTTATTTTCTATTGCTTTCCTGAGTACTGGTTCTGATCTTTTTTGCTCGGAAATAAAGGTGCTAAAACATGCAAATTATGCCCAATATAGTCTACTTATACTGACATTCCCAAGGATCAGACTGGGGGGGGGGGGGGGGGGGGGGGAGAAGAATATCAGAGCTGCTTGCATTCTCTCCCAAAGGCCTTTGGATGACACTCTGAGTAGGCCCTGAAGCCTCAGTTAGGCTAACTTTCAGTGTAGGTAATGCTGACAAATACACCTACCATAGAGACGCATAGGGGCATAGTTATCAATGTAGGTGGAGCCGAGGACTGTTCCAGAATTTAAAAAGGCATGGGATAAGCATGTGGGATCGCTTAGGAACAGGAAGAATTAGGGGTTACAGAGGATGGGCAGACTGGATGGGTCTCTGGCAGCCAGTATGTCAGGCTCAGTCTCTGGCTGTCTTCAAGTCTAGGCTTAAAGCCCACCTCTTTGCTACTGCTTTCGACTCCTAACCATGACTCTCTTACTCAACACCCTCACTTATCACCCCTAGCTGTCTGTTCGTCTGTCCAATTTAGATTGTAAGCTCTGTTGAGCAGGGATTGTCTTTTCATGTTAATTTGTACAGCGCTGCGTAAGTCTAGTAGCGCTATAGAAATGTTTAATAGTAGTAGTAGTAGTAATATGGCCTTTATCTGCTGTCATGTTTCTATGTAGGTTACTGTTAAGGGAAAAGAGGGGGAATGGGACTTGATATACCACCTTTCTGTGGTATTTTGCAACTACATTCAAAGCGGTTTACATATATTCAGGTTCTTATTTTGTACCAGGGGCAATGGAGGGTTAAGTGACTTGCCCAGAGTCACAAGGAGCTGCAGTGGGAAGTGAACCCAGTTCCCCAGGATCAAAGTCTGCTGCACTAACCATTAGACTACTCTGTTAACAGGTTTTATTTTACTTCTAAACCCAATTATTGGTAACTACTGGGATGTTTTTTTTTAATTAGAATTTTAAAATGTTAAAAAGAAAATTAACATAAAAAATTAAGAAACAAAAAGAAGCAATACAATCAGAAAAGCAAAAACCTCAAATCTAAGCTGAGTAGGCCTAGATACGTCAGAAAACATAAAAATAATTTCACCATATATAAAGGTACACTCTTCTTTTTAATGTATGTTAATAATAGCAACATCTTCTTCTCAGTAATGCTAAAAGAAATCAAAAGAGTGGCTCTCTTACAAATATTATCCTGTTGAAGACTCCAACAATTTTGTAAGATCTAGACTACCAGGAGAATTTAAATGATGTACCTCCCCCTCCCTGATTAATCAACCTAACCATTCTGGGAAAGTAATACACATTAGTAACATCAGCATTACTAAAGGACAACTGTAACACCTCCTTAACATATATTTTAAAGAATTCAAGAGGGGATAAATAATGATTAACAGGGAAATTTTAAAAAAAGTCTTAAATTAAGAACTCTGGCAGCATTTTCCAAGTTATCTGTTGCCAAGTGGCATGATGAAAGGGGCAGCTCCCATCCCTTTGGAACCGCTGAGGAGTATGAGACTGCGCTCCACTCTAATGGGGGAGAGGAGGGAAGAAGACGACATTGGTGTCAATTGTTGTTAAGGGACTCATGGACTTACATCTACAAGCAGCTAAGATGCCAGGGTCAATATATACTTCTAATGTGATTACGCTTTCACTTTTGGACACCTCCCTTTCTTCTGGGGGTAGAACCCTGCATCCATAACCTGTAATGATTAGACAAATAGAGTGTGCCCTAGAGCAAATGGACGTGTCCACCCACCCCCGCCAGGATTTTCCTGAGAGGGGTGATTCTTCTCTCTTATCCCTTGATAAGGAAGTTGCAGGATCTTCTCAACGTAAGGCACCAGCAATTGCTCTATTTACTTATGTCTTTAAATGAAGCTTCTTCAGTTTTGTCACAAGATATATCCTTAAAAGATATGTATCTAGCTATTACAAAGATGGACAAGAATTTGCAGGATAATCTTTCATTATACAGTAAGTTTGCTGAAGAAACTGTTGCCAAGTTTAAAGAACAGGATTACCAGGATTTTGTTTATTGAGAAGAGAGGTGTGGTAGCCGTCTTAGTCCACTTTTAAAGATAATCAATAGAAATAAAACAAAATAAAACATGGAAAAGAAAATAGGATGATACCTTTTTTATTGGACATAACTTAATACATTTCTTGATTAGCTTTCGAAGGTTGCCCTTCTTCATCAGATCGGAAATAAGCAAATGTTGGTAGATGACAGTATATTTGAGTGAAACATCAAAGCATTTCAGTGACAGTCTAACAGGATGGGGGTGGATAGGTGAGAGACAGGAAGAGTCGGGTGGATGAGGGACAGGGAGATATGCATGGAGACAGGAGGGTGACAAAGCAGTACAATTTTATGGTTTATAATGGGCTAGAAAACCCAGATCTTTGTTAAATCCTGTCTGGTGGGTGTCAAAATATTTAATCAAGGGAACTTTCGAACGTAAGACCTTTGAAGTCAGAATGTGACCAGAAGAAGTTGTTTCGTGAGAGCATCTCTCCTTTTGATATTGTACAAAGGGATAACACGGTGGTACAGCATATTGCTTCCAGCCCACAGCCACACGTTTTTTGCTACACTTCGTGACCCCTGATGCAGGCGCTGTGCGCCGAAACACAGACCATGTCGGGTCCATTCTAGGATTGTTTCATCTATACATTCGATTAAAAATTCTTACTCCTTTTTTTGAAGGCTCCTGATACTTTCTGTTTTGCTGTTTGGATGTTTTGTTTGTACTTTGCTCCCTCTCTTTGCTATATCACTTATATATACTGTCATCTACCAACATTTGCTTATTTCCGATCTGACAAAGAAGGGCAACCTTCGAAAGCTAATCAAGAAATATATTAAGTTATGTCCAATAAAAAAGGTATCATCTTATTTTCTTTTTCATGTTTTATTTTGTTTTATGTCTATTGAGAATAAAGACTGTGCAATACAAGGGTGCTAAAGTTTGGAACACTCTCCATGCGAATGCATGGAAAATACCTGCATCTGGAATTAGTTTCACTGCAGGAAAGTATGCAAACTTTAAAGCTCCTTTTCACTTCACTTTCAGTGCTGATTTTTAACATCAGCCCTAGAGGTGAAGTATAGTTTTTAGTTTGTGTTTACTTCAATGTAAGAAAATAGAAATTAAAATGAAAAACAAAATAAAACAAAAAACATCCACAGACAGGACTCCCAAGTTTGGGGACACCGGGACTGAGGATTCCCAGTTAGAGACACCAGATCCTGAGAGATCCAAATTGAGGACCTCCAAGACAGAAAATCTCTGGCCCAGGAGACAAGAGGGTGTCATAATCCCCACCTACTGTATCACTTTCCCCCCTCCCCCCATCATTAATGCACCCCCACTCAGCCTAGCTGCTCATATAATCCAAAACCTACTTTAACTCCACTCATCACACCCAACTAACAATCCTCCCTTATGGTAATATTTGCCTACATTCAGTCACCCACTGAGCCCCCAACCCCAACTGACTGCCTAACCAATTTTTGGCGGGTAGGGTGGAAAGAATGTTATGGAGCTAGGTGTGCCAGTGGGGTATAGTAGTGGGTTTGGAGGGTAATATTCTGACCCCTCCTTAAATCTACTAATGTATGCATTACCTCCTAAATCTAGAACTGCACCCCACTGACTCACCTTGACCCACTGAACCCAAAGACTCATTACCATACCTTTCTGAATGTCTAAGCCTCCTAATGTACCCCATTAATAGACCTGACAGTAACCCCAGCCCACTAACAGCTCCCCGTGCCTCCCCAAATGTCAACAATTCCCCATCATTGCCCTCAACCTATCAGTGATTCCAACATGCCCAACAACCTTAAAACCCCACCCCACACTATTAATTCTCTGAAGGACTTTTTTGCTGGCTAGATGGGTGCAAGATAGGTACTGCTGTAGTGTTAAATCAGTCTAATTATAAATTGTTCACGAGGGAATATTTCAAGTAGTTCAGATAACTGAACAACAGGTGTACCACTTGAAATATTTGAGGGGTCCTTTTGCCTCCTCAAAAAATGACCATGTGGTAAGATAACTCTTACAGCATGGCCATGCAGCAGGGAGCAGGGGCGTAGCCAGACTTCGGCAGGAGGGGGGTCCAGAGCCTGAGGTGAGGGGGCACATTTTAGCCTCCCCGGCGCCATTGCCACCCCCCTTGCCCCCACCAACAACTTTGCCCCCCCCCCTTACTGACGACCCTCTCGACCCCTCTTCCACCGATGACCCTCTTGACCCCCCCCCCCCTGCCAAAAACCCTCGCCCGCCATCACCTACCTTTACTGGCAGGGGACCCCAACCCCCGCCAGTTGAGGTCCTCTTCTTCCTTCGTTCTGTTTCTGAGTCTGACGTCCTACACATACAACATGCAAAACGTCAGACTCAGAAACAGAACGAAGGAAGAGGAGGACCTCGACTGGCGGGGGTTGGGGTCCCCCGCCAGCAAAGGTAGGCGATGGCGGGGGAGGGTTGGTGGCGGAGGGGGGGGTCGAGAGGGTCATCGGCAGGGGGGTCCAGAACCAAATCTACAGGGGCCCAGGCCCCCGTGGCCCCACGTAGCTACACCCCTGGCAGGGAGCACTTACCACCACCCACTGAGGTGGCGGTAAGGGCTCCTGCGGTAACTTGGTGGTAACTTGGCAGCGTGCGGTGATGCCCGATTACCGCCGGGTTAGAACCACACTACAAAAAGACACATTTTCCTGGCACACTAGAAATGGCGTGCAGTCGAGCCAGAACTACCGCCAGCAGCTGCGTTGGCCCAGAGTTCCAGGATAGTCTGAGGTAAGACCGCGTTGGACTTACTGCCACTTTTTAAAAGGGCCCCTGAATTTGTAGTTTATTAACACAAGAACTGTACTTGTCTTGCACCTGTCTAACCAGCTAGTGTTGAAGCTTTGGGACCCGATATTCATAAAAAAGGCTGAGCTCTAAATTTAGGCTCCTAAGTTAGGTTTGTACATTTGTGCCCTATTTTCAAGCTAGACTTAGGAGCTTAAGTTTTCAGCTGAAAATTCATCTAAGTATAATTAAACCATTGTATTTAATGTGGACAATGGTGTTACATTTGAGAGAATATCTATTTCCATCAGTTTTCAAATAATGACCAAATCTATGCACTGGACGGGGCTTAACCCTTATATGGAAGTCAACCCCGCCTAGTACATCCCAGGATGCACCGGGCAGACAGGGTGCCTACCTTCATTTTGAGAAAGCACCTGAAGAGGAGGAAGGGAGTGCTAGTACCTCCCTCCTCCAACTACTGCATGGTAGACTGCAGATGGGGGGGGAGGGTTGGAGTGGTGTAGGGAGAGGGATTTTTGTTCAATGTGGGGGGGGAGGGGTCGGGAGGGGGGAAAAGCTAGCGGTCCCACTGGACCACCAGGGTTTTTGTGTTTTGGGGATGGGGGGCCTGGAGATCCACCAGACTTCCAGGCATTGTGTTGGGGAGGGGGGGGGGACCTGTCAAACAAGTGCGAGAGTGCATACTTAGGCAGAATCCTCCCACACTTCACCCCTTTGATCAGAACTAATAACGTGCCTAAATTTGCTTGCTATTAATTCTGATCATAGGGGCGTTATAGCCCTGAGCTGTTCCAGTGCTATTTTTAGAGCGCTATTTGGAACAGCGTGAGGCTTCTCATCATCAGCCTGTCAGAGATATGCTTCATTGGTCTCAATATATCTTTGCATTATCAAAGGCAATTGATCTTGGCCTTATGCTGTTCAATATATTCTAATGGGTCAAACAAATATGAGGTTGATTTTCATGCCACGGTTGCTCACTTAGGGTCCCGTTTACAAAGGCGCCCTAGTGTTTTTAGCGTGCACTAAAAATAAGTGTGTGCTAAATGTTAGAGATGTCCGTATATTCCTATGGGCGTCTCTAGCACTTAGCGTGCGCTAATCATTAGTGCACGCTAAAAACGCTAGTGCGTTTTTGTACATGACCCCCTTAGCTGGTCAATTAAGCTCAACTAAATTTAGTCACAGGCATTTACATCAAGCAAAACTTGGTGTAAATTCTGACACCTAAACTATGGTTGGACCAGGTGTATTCTATAATGCGCATAGATTTTAGAAATGCCCACGACCTGCCCAATTCACACCCATGGCCACGCCCCCTTTTCTACTACACAGCTTAGAATTTGAGGAGTAGCCTAGTGGTTAGTGCAGTGGACTTTGATCCTGGGGAACTGTATTGGGCAATCAAGCCATTATGACATCACTAATGAGGTTGGCTCTTATTGGTGGAATGAGTGGAGGAGTAGCCTAGTGGTTAGTGCAGTGGACTTTGATCCTGGGGAACTGTATTGGGCAATCAAGCCATTGTGACATCACTGATGAGGTTGGCTCTTATTGGTGGAATGAGTGGAGGAGTAGCCTAGTGGTTAGTGCAGTGGACTTTGATCCTGGGGAACTGAGTTCCATTCCCACTGCAGCTCCTTGTGACTCTGGGCAAGTCACTTAACCCTCCATTGCCCCTGGTACAAAATAAGTACCTGAATATATGTAAACCGCTTTGAATGTAGTTGCAAAAACCACAGAAAGGCAGTATATCAAGTGCCATTAACAAGATTCCATGCACAATCTCAAAGAGTAGCAACATTCCATGTAGAACCTCAAAGAACAGCAAGATTCCGGAATCCCAAGGAGTGGAAGAGCAGCCTAGTGATTGCTACTATTTGAGATTCTACATGGAATGTTGCTAGTAGAGGAGTAGCCTAGAGGTTAGTGCAGGACTTTGATCCTGGGGAACTGAGTTTGATTCCCACTGCAACTCCTTGTGACTCTGGGCAAGTCACTTAACCCTCCATTGCCCCTGGTACAAAATAAGTACCTGAATATATGTAAACCGCTTTGAATGTAGTTGCAAAAACCTCAGAAAGGTGGTATATCAAGTGCCATTAACAAGATTCCATGCACAATCTCAAAGAGTAGCAACATTCCATGTAGAACCTCAAAGAACAGCAAGATTCCGGAATCCCAAGGAGTGGAAGAGCAGCCTAGTGATTGCTACTATTTGAGATTCTACATGGAATGTTGCTAGTGGAGGAGTAGCCTAGTGGTTAGTGCAGGACTTTGATCCTGGGGAACTGAGTTTGATTCCCACTGTAGCTCCTTGTGACTCTGGGCAAGTCACTCAACCCTCCATTGCCCCTGGTACAAAAAAAGTACCTGAATATACGTAAACTGCTTTGAATGTAGCTGCAACAACCTCAGAAAGGTGGTATATCAAGTCCCATTTCTCTTTCCCCCTTTCCCTTATGACATCACAATATCAGAAGTGAGCCAAGTATCGGGCAATCAAGCCATTGTGACATCACTGATGAGGTTGGCTCTTATTGGTGGAATGAGTGGAGGAGTAGCCTAGTGGTTAGTGCAGTGGACTTTGATCCTGGAGAACTGTATTGGGCAATCAAGCCATTGTGACATCACTGATGAGGTTGGCTCTTATTGGTGGAATGAGTGGAGGAGTAGCCTAGTGGTTAGTGCAGCAGACTTTGATCCTGGGGAACTGAGTTCAATTCCCACTGCAGTTCCTTGTGACTCTGGGCAAGTCACTTAACCCTCCATTGCTCCTGGTACAAAATAAATACCTGAATATATGTAAACTGCTTTGGATGTAGTTGCAAAGAACCACAGTATATCAAGTCCCATTTCCCTTCCCTTCATGTTATAGAATATGCTTAGACTGTTCTGTGCGTAAATTCTAATTAATGCCAATTAGTGTCAATAATTTCCTAAGTGACAAATTATCAGCGCTGATTAGGGCTTGTTAAGTAATTAAATTGCACATGCAAATCCAGAATATGACCGGATTTGCACATGCAACTTAGCTTATGCCAGGGCCGTAGCTACGGGGGGCCCACAAACTGAAAAGGAGCGTCAGCATGCACAGGAGGAGCATGAAGAAAGAAGAGCAGGGCAGCGGAGACCAGAGCTGAAGAAGGCTTTGGGGACCCCCGCCAGCAAAGGTATTTGTTTTTGCGGGGGAAGTGACAAGGAGGCGTGGTGGTGGTGGTGGTGGGGGGGGGGGCGAGGAGGCGAGGCAGTGGGGGGGCAAGGCAAGGCAGCACTCAAAATGCGCCCCCAACCTCAGGGTCTGGCCCCCTCTGGCTCACGCTATAAAGAATCCAGGGGATAATGGGTAAAACAGTGTGCTGAGAACCAGGGAAGCCTGGCTCCGATCCCACTATGGCTCCTTGTGATCTTGAGGAAGTCACTTAGCTCTCTATTGTCTCGAGTACAAAAGTGGGGCCCCTTTTACCAAGCTGTGGCAAAAGGGGGCCTGTGCTGGGGTTGGCGCATGTTTTTGATGTGTGCCGAGGCCCCCTTGTACCCGCAGCGGGTAAAAGGTAAATCTTTCTTTTCTTCAGGAAATGGCTGTGCGGCAAGTGAAGCACTTGCCGCGCAGCCATTTCTGGGGGGGATCCCTGACCGTCACCCATTGAGGTGGTGGTAAGGGCTCCCGTGCTAACCCAGCAGTAACCAAGCAGTGTGCAGCACTACCCAATTACCGCCGGGTACACACCAGTGCTACAAAAATAAAAATATTTTTGAAGTGCCGAATATGAGGACGTGCTGGGGGTGGGAACTACTGCTGGGCTGCTGTGGTAGCCCGGCGGTACTTCCTTTTTAGTGAGCGGTATGTCTGCGTTGGGCTTACCGCCGCTTTGTAACAGGGCCCTTAGACTGTAAGAGTTCTGGTGACAGGGACATACCTAGTGTACCCTGAATGTAACTCACCTTGAACTAGTACTGAAAAAGGCGTGAACTCAATCCCTTCCCTTTCCTTCTTTCAATTAATTCCTACTTGAAGTCAATTATTTCTATACAATCTTGGACTGCACTCTACTGCATCTCATCGTACATGATGACCATTTTGCCCATCTTTAGACCTTCTGCGTACCTTAAATGATTCCAGGAATCCTCCATGGCCTCCATTTTCCAGTTTGTCTTCCTCAGGACCCAGCCCTAACATGGCCTGAGTGTGCGTGTGAAGTTCATCATGAAGATTGTCCAACAGCGCAGCTCGTGTCCGGTCCTTAAACATGGAAAGGGACAGCTTAATATCATGGCAAGTAATAGGACAGATAGCTACTATCAAGGTCACTTTACAATGATGACAATTAAAGGCCCCCTTTGCTTTTTTTCCCCCTTTCCTCTTTGATTGTCTTCTCTTGTTTTGGCTTTGTTGTTTGAAACTTTCCTGTCAGCATTGTAGCTCTTTTCCGACTTGGCTTTTCATTTTAGATTGTGCACCACTATGATCTGTAAATTAGCTAATGGTGGTATAACAAATCTGAATAAACTATGTGCATGCCCCCCCCCCCCCCCCCCCCCCCCCCCGATATTCAGAAGCATTTAACCGGCCAGGATCGACACCTGGCCAGTTAAATGCCTCATAACTGGCTCTCCGGCGATATTCAGTGGGGGATAGCTGGCTATCTTCCGTTGAATACCACCGGTTAGCGGCTTGTCGGTTATATTGGCCAATATAACTGGCTATCTGCCAATTTTCAGTCCCACTTAAGTGGCTACGGGCCCTGTTTACCACGCTGCAGCAAAAGGGGACCTGCGCTGTCATCGGCCCATCGAAGTGGCAGTAGGGGCTCCCGCACTAACCCGATGGTAACTTGGCAGCATGTGGCACTGCTTGATTAGCTCTAGGGGTGGTAAGTATCGCCGGGTGGTACTTCCTGTTTAGCAAGCGGTAAGCCCGCATTGGGCTTACCGCCGCTTAGTAAAAGGAGCCCTACATTTGGCCAGTTTCAATATAACTGGCTAAGTCTGAACATCAGGTTAGCTGGTTGTGTTCAAACCAGCCAAAAATAAACCGGATATTCAATGCCCATCACCGGGAACGGCCCGGCATTGAATATCTGGGTTTAGCGCTGACCAAGGGAGTTAGCCAGGCTAACTCTCATGGTCTAAATATCAGCCCCATGGTATCCAGAATAAACGGGACCCCTTACCCAGCTTCAAAATACTTTGCGATTGTTTAAACGTTTAGTAGGACCCTTGAAAATACATCAGTCAGACCTTTATTAGGAAAGTCCCTTTGCGCTGTATGCCTTATTCTGTCACAAAAAATGTAATCACAACTATACCCAGACCAATCCGATTAATAAACGACTTCTTGCCCTTTAGAAAAATGCTGAAAGCTCATCTCTTTAAGCAAGCCTACCCAAATGCCCCCCAACTTCCACCCCTAATTCTGTTCTGACTTAAATACCAAACTCCCATCCTTCTCTTTCCATCTCTCCTTAATTTTATCCCTCCTTACCCTTTCTCCCAAATTACACTATCCTATCCTGTCTACCCTCTTTTATCCTAGTCATATATTATCTAGCTCAACTTACCATACACTACTAAGCCCAACTTTACATTGTTTTACTACTGTTTTATTAAAATTCTAGTAACTTTGTATTTCAAATTACTATGTAAGCCGCATTGAGCCTGCATTATGTGGGAAAGCGCTGGATAGAAATGTAATAATAATAATCATCTTCGCTGAATGCCATTTCACTAAAACAGATCTTAATGGTCACTTCCTGAATGTCATTTTCAAATCAGGGATTATCCAGTTTTTACGATGGACCAGTAGGGCAACTTTTGTGTTCTTATTGTTATGTACTAGACAGCGTTAAAATCAACAGTTAATGAGGTTAGCGTGCTAATTGTAATGCAGGCAGTAGCTGGGCGGTAGTTCAAAATTGACGCGTGTAGGACACGCGTACGAGGCTTAGTAAGAGGGCCCCTAAGTCTTTGGCAGACCTGGAAGTTAAAGAGTGATTGCCTCAACTAGAAATGCTTTCTTTGATTCTGATCAGCTACAGTTTCTAATAGACATTTATAAGACAACAGATTCCACTTAAGCTCAAATCATTGGTAAGGGGAATATTGGGGCAATTCATAATGCAATGTGTATGCTTTCTTTAGTGTAACCCTTTTGGGGGGGGGGGGGGGTCTTTTGTTCTCCTTATATATTTATTCCGTAGCTTCAAGGATTTTTCCCTCACTCCCCTTTTCCTTATTGTGGACTATGTAGCACATTATTATTTCTTGATGATCATATGCTTTTCTTGCATTGTAATATTTCTATGTTGTGCTCTTCTTTTCAGGTTGGTACTTGTAAAAAAACAAACAAACCCTGGAAGTTATCCAGGTGCCGGCTGTTATTCAGAGCTGGTTATCAGCACTCCTAACCAGGCAAAAATTGGGCTGTATTTTATGGGGCCCTATCTGTCTCGTTAGGTGTACAGACTCGGGCACTGAGTATCACCAGTCCAGGTCTTCCCAGGCTGCCCTGGCACTGCCCAGATTGTACTGGGGCAAAAAGGCAGGAGCTTACATAATAAGAAAGTAAGAGTAGCCATAGTGGGTCAGACCAGTGGTCCATCTAGCCCAGTATCCTGTTTCCGAACAGTGACCAAGCCAGGTCACAATTACCTGGCAGAAACCCAAATTGTGGCAACACTCCATACTACAAATCCTAGGGCACGCAGTTGCTTCCCATGTCTGTCTCAATAGCAGACTATGAACTTTTCCTGCAGGAATTTGTCCAAACCTTTTTTAAACCCAGATACACTAACCGCTCTTACCACATCCTCTGGCAAAAAGTTCCAGAGCTTAACCATTTGTTGAGTGAAAAAATATTTCCTATTTGTTTTCCATGTAACTTCCTCGAGCTTCTCCTGCATGCTTAAACCATTCTAAATATCGATGCCGTTGCTTTTTTGTGGCATTTTGGAATGAAAACAGCATTAATTAAACAGCGGATGCCATTGTTACTTCTCTGTTTTCAAAATAACAGAAACATCTCAAATGTAACTATATTACAACCAAAAACCCAGTGCAATTCACCTGTAAATCCCAATTCCTCCCATCCAGCACTCTACTCCATTCCCATGATCTTCCTGCCCACCTACCTCCAGGCCCTCTGTCTCATTTTAGGTTCTTCTGCAGAACATTTTTCAGTTTATTTCAGACATTCATGCATGCAAAATGTAATTAAAATACATAACCATGTGATAATGCATGTATATTAACCAGTCCTTAGGGATTTCAGCATACCATTACACAGATGACATTCTTCTCATTTATCCTACTTATCTGAGTTATTCTTCCCTCCCCCTGTGATCACTCCCCTCCAGACTTATTTAGATGCAGTTGCTCATTAGTTGAGTAACCATTGTTTAGTCCTCAACCCCATCGAGACGGTTGCCTGTTGGTTTTCTGGTTTCTCCACACCTCCATCCATGCCCTTCACTCCGTTTGGAACACAAATGACTCCTGCGACTAGTTTTGGATATCTGAGAATTATTTGGGACTCTGCCCTCTCCTTTAAATCTCAAATAGCACACGTCTGTCTTTTTCGTCAACTTCGAGCCGTTCGCCACTATTTTAATCACAAAGACTATCGTATCATGCCCTTCTACTCATCTTCTTTAGTTCTCGACTTGATTACTGTAATATTCTTTATGCAGGTTTACCACAGTCATCGCTGAAAAGGTTACAAACTCTTCAAAATACCACAATCAGGTTACTATGCCATGCTTCCCATTTGGATCACACTACCCTCCTTTTAAAACAGCACCACTGGTTACCTATCAAGCTACATATCCTATATAATAAAACTCACCCTCAACGTTCTGAGGACACTGACATCGGTGTCACTTCCTTCGGGTTTGAAGGGTTCGTGGTGGTGAAGCCACCGAAATCACTGTCTCTGGGCCCCGCCCTCGCGTCAAACGTTATGACATTGAGGGCGGAGCAATGGCGTCGTAGATCGAGGGCGGAGCAATGGCGTCAGTGGCTTCACAACGAACAAGGACTCAGGAGATGAAGGTGGCGTGCGTTGACGAGGTCCGGAGCAATGGCGTCAGTGCCTTCACAATGACGAAGAGGTGGGGTTGGGGAGGAAAACCTTGCTAGCGCCCGTTTCATTTGCTCCAGAAACGGGCCTTTTTTACTAGTTATCTATAAAATAGCTATTCAAGCATTTAATGCTTTCCGACTTGGGCTTCCCGATTATCTTACCTGCCTCACTATCTCTTACTCTCCCTCGCGACTTCTTCGTTCCTTAACCGAGAATCGTTTGGTCCTTCCTAGTCCCAAAGCATCACATGAATCTACTAGACATAGTGCATTTTTCTTTCTCGTCGCTCACATTTGGAATAACCTACACCCCTCTCTCTCCGCTCTGAATCCTCCTTTAAAAATTTTACATCTTCTTTAAAGACTTGGCTTTTTAAACAGGAAATTCGAGGGACCAGGCTGATCAGCTGTTTTGGATTCCTCAATAGGAGGCCTTTCCCCATCGCCTTCTCATCTGTCTTGGTGTGACTGTTAAGCTTTCCTGTTTGAAATGGAGTTCTTTTTCCCTTTCCTTTTAATTTTTCGTCTGTACACCGCTCTGCAATGTCTTGCCAGCTAAAGTGGTCTAGCAAAACATAATCAACTATAAACTTACAAGTGTCATAGTTGCCAATAATTGCCAGTTATGCACATAAGACGCTGTTCTAGAAGGTCGTATTGCAAAGGGGCATGTACATGAGCAGAGCACAGGCTTGTCTCCCACTTACACACATCACTTTAGCTAGAGAATATGCATTGCGCATTTAAACGTGGCCATTTATGCCTGTCATTGAGCTGGCAGAAATGGTTGCGTCCAGATTTTGGCACACCAACGCTGAAACACTAGGGGGCCCTTTTACTAAGCCGCATAGGTGCCTACACCAGGGGCGTAGCTGCTATGGGGCCACGGGGGCCTGGGCCCCCATAGATTACCCCTGGTAAGCCTTTCCTCAGCTGAGAGGTACCCACCTCTACCACCGGCTGCCTTTCAGGTGCTGTGGAGGACTTGCAGCTCATCTGCATATCCTTACAGCCTTCTCCGGGGTGACACCCAGGTCCACCCCGATCCACTCAGGGCCTCCGCTCTAGGTGCCCAGCGCTCCCACCAGGTGCTGTGGAGGACTTGCAGCCCTTCTGCATTTCCTCATAGCTGTATCCGGGGTGACTCCAGTTCCACCCCGATCTTCCCAGGGCCTTCTCTCCAAGTGCCCAGAGTTCCCCAGGTGCTTTTTGGCTAGGATCAGGCGACCCTCAGGGGGAGGAATGCTGGCTTCGGCCTAACCCCTGGTAAGCCTTTCCTCAGCTGAGAGGTACCCACCTCTACCACCGGCTGCCTTTCAGGTGCTGTGGAAGACTTGCAGCTCATCTGCATATCCTTACAGCCTTCTCCGGGGTGACACCCAGGTCCACCCCGATCCACTCAGGGCCTCCGCTCTAGGTGCCCAGCGCTCCCACCAGGTGCTGTGGAGGACTTGCAGCCCTTCTGCATTTCCTCATAGCTGTATCCGGGGTGACTCCAGTTCCACCCCGATCTTCCCAGGGCCTTCTCTCCAAGTGCCCAGAGTTCCCCAGGTGCTTTTTGGCTAGGATCAGGCGACCCTCAGGGGGAGGAATGCTGGCTTCGGCCTAACCCCTGGTAAGCCTTTCCTCAGCTGAGAGGTACCCACCTCTACCACCGGCTGCCTTTCAGGTGCTGTGGAGGACTTGCAGCTCATCTGCATATCCTTACAGCCTTCTCCGGGGTGACACCCAGGTCCACCCCGATCCACTCAGGGCCTCCGCTCTAGGTGCCATTTTTCTCTTTGTATCTAATCTTTTTCCAGTTGCTAAAGTACCTTAATCATTTATGGCCCCTATTCACATTCTCTTCCTAGCTCTGTCCCTTCCTAATCTTTTCCCTCACCCCCTACCTCTCTCCGCTACAGGAACTCACTTCCCATCCATTGACTTCATCACCTCACCTTCTCTCCTACCCTCTTCCTCCCTCTTGGCTTTTAATCTCCGTCTCTTTCTTCCCTCCATTTTGCCTTCCCCATTCCACCTAAATACCTCTCGCCTTCGACGCCTTCGTGGCCACACCTCTCCTACTCTCCTCCGCTCTCTTTTACTCCTTCTCTTACTCTCAGCTGGTGACATCAATCCCAATCCTGGCCCTCCTCACCAACTATTATCCAAACTCTACAGATCTCACCGTGACCTCTCTAACCTCATCTCTATTCCTCTACTCCCCTCCTCTTCTCTGCCCTTCTCTTGCGCCCTATGGAATGCCCGCTCTATCTGTAACAAACTCCCCTATATCCAGGACCTCTTTATCTCGCGTCACCTCCATCTGCTCGCCATAACAGAAACCTGGCTCTGCCCTGATGACTCTGCTTCAGTCGCAGCCCTGTGCCATGGCGGTTATCTATTTTCACATACTCCTCGCTCTGCTGGCCGTGGGGGCGGTGTTGGACTACTTCTCTCTCCCTCCTCCAGATTTCAACCCCTTCTTCCACCTCAATCTCACTGTTTTTCCTCCTTTGAAGTCCACTCTATCCGCCTTTTCTCTCCTCTGCCTCTTCGAATAGCGGTCATTTATCGTCCCCCTGATAAGTCCCTTTCATCCTTTCTCAGTGACTTTGACGCCTGGCTTGCCTTCTTCCATGATTCTTCCTCCCCCTCTCTCATCCTTGGTGACTTTAATATTCCTGCTAATGATCCTTCCAACTCTTATATTTCCAAGTTACTCGCTTTAACGTCGTCCTTTAATCTCCAACTATGCTCCACCTCCCCCACTCATCAAAATGGTCACTGTCTTGATCTCATCTTCTCCTCCAACTGTTCACCCTCTAGTTTCCTTGCCTCCGATCTTCCCCTCTCTGATCACCATCTTATAACTTTCACACTTAAATCTCCTCCCTCCCAGTCCCGTCCTATCCTATCTAATTTATCTAGGAATCTTCACGACATTGACCCTTCATCTCTATCCTCCCATGTTTCAAACCTCCTCTCTACTGTGGCACCATCCACGTCTGTCAACGAGGCTGTTTCTTCTTACAACAATACTCTATCCTCTGCCTTAGACACTCTTGCACCTTTGATGACCCGCCCTGTAAGGCGTACAAAACCCCAACCTTGGCTGACTTCTAATATCCGCTACCTACGTTCCTGTACCCGCTCCGCCGAACGCCTCTGGCGGAAATCTCGGGCCCTTGCTGATTTCTTACACTTTAAGTTCATGCTGACCTCCTTCCAATCTGCTCTCTTACGTGCCAAACAGGATTATTATATCCAACTGACCAACTCTCTTGGCTCTAATCCTCGACTTCTCTTCACCACATTGAACTCTCTCCTCAAGGTGCCCCCTCCCCCAACTCCCCCTTCATTATCTCCTCAGACCCTTGCTGAATTCTTTCACAACAAGGTTCAAAAGATAAACCTTGCTTTCTCTACCTCACCAGCTCTCCCTCCACTAGTCCGTTCCCCTCTCTCTCCTTCCCCTCATTCCCTTTCCTCCTTTCCTGAAGTTACTATTGAGGAAACTACACTTCTCCTTTCTTCCTCAAAATGTACCACCTGTTCCTCTGATCCCATTCCCACCCACCTTCTTAATGCCATCTCTCCTACTCTTATTCCTTTTATCTGTCACATTCTCAACCTCTCACTTTCCACTGCGACTGTCCCTGCTTCCTTTAAACATGCTGTGGTCACACCTCTCCTTAAGAAGCCTTCACTTGACCCTACTTGTCCCTCTAATTACCGACCCATCTCCCTCCTTCCTTTTCTCTCCAAATTACTTGAGCGTGCTGTTCACCGCCGCTGCCTTGATTTTCTCTCCTCACATGCTATTCTTGACCCATTACAATCTGGTTTTCGCCCTCTCCACTCAACTGAAACTGCGCTTACTAAAGTCTCCAATGACCTATTACTGGCTAAATCCAGTGGTCAATATTCCATCCTCATTCTTCTTGATCTTTCCGCTGCTTTTGACACTGTCGATCACAGCATACTTCTCGATACCCTGTCCTCACTTGGATTCCAGGGCTCTGTCCTTTCCTGGTTCTCTTCCTACCTCTCCCTCCGCACCTTTAGTGTTCACTCTGGTGGATCCTCTTCTACTTCTATCCCTCTGCCTGTCGGTGTACCTCAGGGTTCTGTTCTTGGTCCCCTCCTCTTTTCTATCTACACTTCTTCCCTTGGTTCATTAATCTCATCCCATGGCTTTTCCTACCACCTCTATGCTGATGACTCCCAAATCTACCTTTCTACCCCTGATATCTCACCTTGCATCCAAACCAAAGTTTCAGCGTGCTTGTCTGAGATTGCTGCCTGGATGTCTCAACGCCACCTGAAATTAAATATGACCAAAACCGAGCTTCTCATTTTCCCCCCCAAACCCACCTCCCCGCTCCCCCCGTTTTCTATTTCTGTTGATGGCTCTCTCATTCTCCCTGTCTCCTCAGCTCGAAACCTTGGGGTCATCTTTGACTCTTCTCTCTCCTTCTCTGCTCATATCCAGCAGACCGCCAAGACCTGTCGTTTCTTTCTTTACAACATCCGTAAAATCCGCCCCTTTCTTTCCGAGCACTCTACCAAAACCCTCATCCACACCCTTGTCACCTCTCGTTTAGACTACTGCAATCTGCTTCTTGCTGGCCTCCCACTTAGTCACCTCTCCCCTCTCCAGTCGGTTCAAAACTCTGCTGCCCGTCTCATCTTCCGCCAGGGTCGCTTTACTCATACTACCCCTCTCCTCAAGACCCTTCACTGGCTCCCTATCCGTTTTCGCATCCTGTTCAAACTTCTTCTACTAACCTATAAATGTATTCACTATGCTGCTCCCCAGTATCTCTCCACACTCGTCCTTCCCTACACCCCTTCCCGTGCACTCCGCTCCATGGATAAATCCTTCTTATCTGTTCCCTTCTCCACTACTGCCAACTCCAGACTTCGCGCCTTCTATCTCGCTGCACCCTACGCCTGGAATAAACTTCCTGAGCCCCTACGTCTTGCCCCATCCTTGGCCACCTTTAAATCTAGACTGAAAACCCACCTCTTTAACATTGCTTTTGACTCGTAACCACTTGTAACCACTCGCCTCCACCTACCCTCCTCTCTTCCTTCCCGTTCACATTAATTGATTTGATTTGCTTACTTTATTTATTTTTTGTCTATTAGATTGTAAGCTCTTTGAGCAGGGACTGTCTTTCTTCTATGTTTGTACAGCGCTGCGTATGCCTTGTAGCGCTATAGAAATGCTAAATAGTAGTAGTAGTAGTAGTAGATTTGGGCCAGGACCCCCTGCTGGAGACCCTCTCAACCCCCCCTCCCGCCGCCAACCCGCCGCCTGCTACCTTTGCAGGTTGGCGGCAGGAGGGGGGGATTGAGAGGGTCATTGGCGGGGGGGGGGGTCAAAGTTGTTGGAGGTGTCGGCAATGGCGGGCGGGGGGTCGGTGTTGGCAATAGGGGGCGGGCGGGGGGGGGTCAGTGTTGGCAATGGGGGGGGGCGGTGGTGCCGGGGGGGGGCTAAAATGTGCCCCCTCACCTCGGCTCTGGACCCCCCTACCGTTGAAGTCTGGCTACGCCCCTGGCCTACACGTGCCCAACGTGTGCGAAATTGGAGTTACCATCTGGTTACCGCGTGGCCCTTGCGGTAATTTAAATTTTGGCGCGTGTTGAACACATGCATCCGAAAAATATTTTTTAATTTTCTGACGTGCGGCAGCTATGAGCGTCAAGTGGCAATCGACACACGTAGACCATTACCGGACGGTTACCGTGTGAGACCTTACCGCTGGGTCGATGGCTTGCGGTAAGGCCTCAGACCCAAAATGGACACACGGCAATTTTCGTGTTGCCGCACGTCCATTTTCGGCAAAAAGTTTTTTTTTTAAATCATATTTACTGCAATCCAAACTGAGCCAGCTTACGATCATAGTGAAATAATGCGACACAAAAGAAAGACATCGTCTGGGTTACGTGTTTTAAAGTTTATCCCAACTAATCTCCCTCTCCCCTACCCTCACCCCCCCCCCATGCCTTCCCCCCCCTACCTCGGCAAAATGTTTTAAAAAGGCATTTTTTTTGTAGGTGCCCAAAACATGCATCTATATTACCACAGGCCATTTTTCGGCGCACCTCAGTAAAAGGACCCCTAGTATTCTAAACTGGCATCTTAGTGCCCAGATGGTGTTCTAGAATTGGCATCACTGTTCCCTCTAAGCTGATTTGGAGTCCTCCACCTACAGTCCTGCCAGTGGGTGGCGCTGATTCACTATCACATTTTCAATAGTTAGGGAGGGACAGACAGGCTCCACAGACTCCAGGGAACCTGTCTGTTCTTAGTGATTGAAAATAGAATATTGAAGCACCACTCCCCACTGGCCGTAATGCAGTTGGAGGACTCCTGCTCAGCTGAGAGAGAACAGTGCTTCTGAGCGCACTTCCTTTTGGTTCCTAAAATGAGATGCCAAGTTATAGAATTGACCGCATTCTGATCCAATATATAAAAGGGATGGTGACCGACCTTTTCAAGGTGGCTATAACATGCCAAAGTTCACATTTCACTGCCAACTTTACCTCAAGTTTTGCAAACTTGTCAGACTTGCAGCAGGAATTTTCAGCATTGATGAGTTTAGTAAGCAAAAACTCCCTAAACTCTTGGTCCTAGAAGGAAAGAAAACAGAAACAGATGTTTGAGATGCTTTAACGTGTACATAGAAAAGGTTCATCCTTTCTCTGTTTTCTTTTTAAAGCCATATGGTAAACCTACTTTCAGGTGAAACTGAACCCCCCCCCCCTCACACACACACACATACAAAACCCGCCACCTGTATTCTGCCTCTACCTCCTCCCACCCAACCAATACAACCGACACTTTCCCATCAACTCAAGGCCTTCCCTGGGCTTACCTAAGGAGCCCCGATGGTCTAGTGTCTTAATGGGCAGGAGTGATCGATCCCCAGTCGCTCCTGCCTCTGCTGTCTCCGCCAACAAAATGGCTGTCGAGACCTTCAGCAACAGCCCTGCAACGGGGAAGAGAGGCTTTGTTTTGTTGCAGCACTGTTGGTGATGGTGGCGGGAGGGGGGGTGAAGAAGGGAGGATCTGTTTGGTGGTGGTAGCAGCAGTGGGGGTGGGGGGGGAGTAGGTGTTGTTCAAGGGCAGGGCCTGGCTGGTTTCAGCTTTGATTTTGGCTGAAAATGAGTGGCAGATTTCACCTGCAAATTTGGTTTTGGTTAGCCTCTAATCTATAAGGTATAGTCCCCTGCCCATTTGCTGCCCATTCTCCACCTATTTCCTACTCAGAAATTAGTGCAGTCAAGCTGCCTCAGTAACTGCTAGCATGCATTAATGTCTGCTTACTTAGCTTAAGGGGCCTTTGAGAAAGCCATGCTTGCATTTTTAACTCGTGGAAGAAATGAGCTGGTGGTAAACACTGAGACGCTCATAAGAATATAATGGCATTTACTGCCAGTTCAAACCCGGCCAAATCCAAGGCATTTGGTCGTGGGAGGAGCCAGCATTTGTAGTGCACTGGTCCCCCTGACATGCCAGGACACCAACCGGGCACCCTAGGGGGCACTTCTAAAAATTAAACAAAAACATTAAAATAGCTCCCAGGTGCATAGCTCCCTTACCTTGGGTGCTGAGCCCCCCAAATCCCACAACTCTTCACCATTACCATAGCCCTTATGGGTGAAGGGGGGCACCTACATGTGGGTACAGTGGGTTTTGGGGGTGGGGGGTTGGAGGGCTCCCATTTACCACCACAAGTGTAACAGGTAGGGGGGGGATGGGCCCGGGTCCACCTGCCTGAAGTGCACTGCACCCACTAAAAACTGCTCCAGGGACCTGCATACTGCTGTCAGGGAGCTGGGTATGACATTTGAGGCTGGCAAAAAAAGTTTTTAAAGTTGTTTTTTTGAGGGTGGGACCACTGGGGGAGTCAGGGGAGGTCATCACCGATTCCCTCTGGTGGTCATCTGGTCAGTTCGGGCACTTTTTTGGGACTTGGACCTGAAAAAAAAGGGACCAAGTAAAATCGGCCAAATGCTCATCAGGGCCGGCTTTCTTTTTTCCATCATCGGGCGAAGCCGGCCATCTCGTACCACGCCCCTGTCCCGCCTTTGCTACCCTACCGACACGCCCCCTTGAAGTTTGGCCAGCTCCGCGATGGACTGCAGCCAAAATCGGCTTTTGATTATGCCGATTTCGCCGGCCTTGAGAGATGGCCGGCCATCTCCCGATTTGTGTCGGACGATGAGAGAGATTTGCATGCACTACCTGGACTGCAAGTCTCTCTCATGAATATTCCCCACTCCTCTTGTAAAAGTTCTGGGAGAATCATGTAGGTGTCACTTCATTATATAATAATGGATTTCTAAGAAAGCTTGTGTGACCTGCAGTGGGCACAGCCTAACCACCCTGGTCTCAGATGGACTTGGCTTCTATCACCACGGACCTAGCAGAATAAGAGAAAAGAAAAAATTGACATGCCAGGCTGAAAGGCAAGGTCAATGGTCAGTTATGACTGATAGATAGTTAGGGTCCCCAGAGGTTTTCAGCTGTTGTATGCTACCTTTCAGAGCTGAATTTCAGTGATTAGACAGGCTCTGGTTACAGTCAGCTGTCACATTGCAAGACATGCATAAAGAGGCTACCTCAACAAGAGACATCCTTTAAAATAAAAGCAACCCCCCCTCAATATTCAGCACTATTTAACCGGCCAGAACGGCTGCTGACAGGTTAAATAGTGCTTATCCGGCTATCCACTGATATTCAGCTGGGAATAACTGGCTATCCCCCTCTGAATATCCCCGGATAACGGCTAGACGGTTATATCGCCCAATATAACCGGCTATCCACCAATCGTTAAAGCCAGTTTGGCGGCCATATCTGCCCGCGTAAAAACGTGGGATATCTTTGGCCGGTTTAGAGACAAGTGGCTAAGCCTGAATATTGACTTAGCCGGTTATCTTTAAACCATCCAAAAACAAACTGGAAATGGCCTGGCATTGAATATCCGGGCTCAGTGCCGATCGCGGGAGCTAGCCAGTCTAACTCCTGCAGTCTGAATATCGACCCCATTTACTTCTTCCTTCTGAGGCAATATTAGCCTTTTCTGCGATTCCATGCCAAGCACTGAACAACTGAAGCTTTATCAGGACCTTGCTGTTATATTTATGGTATGAATGTAGTGGGAATGGCAGTAGAGAAATCCATGAAAGAGATGTATTAAAACCTGGGAGAAGCAGCTAGAATAAAAATGGCTCTGCAGTTTGAGTCTAGAGGTGCTATTTTTGTACTATTTCGAATGGGGAAAGGGTGGAGAGATTTATTGATTTGGTTTTTATCTTTATATATTTTTATATAACTGTATGTGTGTCCTCACGTTTTACTGTTTACTGAGAACTTGTTCTACCTCCTATTCCAACAAGTGGGTCTAGGCTGACATCTGTTGAAATTCATCAGAGGAACCGGTTGAATTTCCTTGGCTCTGCTAAGTCACCTCTCCTCAACCTGGCCCTATTACCTCTGAGGTCAATATTCAAAAGGGTTTAAACAGGCAGGAGAGGTTCCTGGCCAGTTAAACCCGCTGAGCTGACCGCTGAATATCTCCACTAATTGGCCATTTGGTCCAGGGGCACAGCTTGGGCTGCTCACCGGCTAAGCAAGTGCATAAAGATTGGACAGCAAAAAGGCTGTCCTAACATAGTAACATAGTAGATGACGGCAGAAAAAGACCTTCACGGTCCATCCAGTCTGCCCAACAAGACAAACATATGTGTATACCTTACCTTGATTTGTACCTGCCTTATTCAGGGCACACACCGTACAAGTCTGCCCAGCAGTACTTCCCGCCTCCCAACCACCAGTCCCGCCTCCCATCACCGGCTCTGGCACAGACCGTATAAGTCCGCCCTCCACTATCCTCGCCTCCCAACCACCAACCCCTCTTCCCCCCCAACTGCTCCGCCACCCAATTTCGGCTAAGCTGTGCTGATTTAACCTGGCACCTGTATGAACATCGGCCAGTGCCTGGTTAATGTCTGGGTCAGAGAAGGCAAAAGTAGAGACTAATAGACGATTCACCATTGGAGACGTGAGTCCAACAGTCTTTATTATATCAGAGATAACGACCCGACACAGGCCGTGTTTCGACGCTAAAAAGCGTCTGCATCAGGGGTCAATAAATACACTACAAATCAAAACATATAACATATAAATAATGCCAATAAAAACATATATGCACATCCATATAGAGATATGAAAATTCAATAGACATATTATTATTTTTTTACATATTTTAAGCAATAAATTTCAATTGTATTGTTCCTGAGGTTTGTCTAGCCTTCCTCTGTTCCCACTTCCTTGTGTATTATTATTAAGCAGCCATAAGAGTCCTTTTCGGTTATAAATGCTTGGCTTAACTGTCTTATAAAATTTCTTTTCTCTTCTCTTCCCCCTTAATGGGTTGGTATCCTCCTGATTTAGTATTACCACATATATTTTATAAGCTTTTAATATGAAACTGTACACATGGGAAAATAGTCAAGAAATCAAAACAAATAAAAAATACAACCAACAGAGCAAAAAGTGAGAGGAGAACTAGGAATGAGTTCAAGAGAAGACAGTGAACACTGAAAAAAAGGCACACTGCTACTCTGACTGATCAAAGTGCTGAGGCGCATGGTAGCACAGGATATGACATCAGATAAACAGTGCAAAGGTCCATGTAGCCTGTCCATTTCCCCATTCCACTGCAGTCTTTCACTTTCAGGAAACCCAGTATGGATTTTGCCTTTGTTATCTACTCTGGAGGATTCTTCTTTGTACCCCCCCCCCCCCCCCCACCATTTCTGTAAAGAAATATTTTCCTTTCGTCATTCAGAAGTTACTTACTTTCTGAAATATCGGCGGGTTTGGCAGAGGAGGACCAAAGGGTGGGACGTCTTCTCGAGCAGTGACCGACACCTATTAGAAATGAAAAACAAAGCATAACTAAACGAATGAAAGACCATACGGCATTGATTCCCAAACTTTTTACTAAGGCGGAACCCCTAAAATATTTTGTCATACACTGAGGAATCCTCAGTTTATATAAACACATATGTGTTAATTCAAATAAGATTCTATAATCAAATTTCCTGAGAAACCCCTGAAGAGAGTTTGAGGAACCCATTTTTGGGAATCACTGCCATATGGGGACAATGGCCTCATGCTGCCTAGACTGGCAATACTAGACAAGTTTTCAAAGATTTTTTACACAGGCACTCAGTTCCCAGACGAGCCCCCAGATGTTAGCTATGGTCCCCAGATGTCAGATTTGGCTTTCAACTGGTTCTAGGTTCCTTTCTTTGGTCCTGGGACCACTTCCCAGGGGCAATGGGTTGTATCACAATAAAACAGGTGTGGCTTGGAACAGGGCATTTTTTAAAATGGAAATAGGCTTGTAGCACTTAGGACAGAAAGGTATTGCACCGCTGCTTGTATTTGTCTGCCTGTCCCTCTGATTCTGTACTGAAAGAAATCCTCGGTGTGTGGTCTCTGGGCTCAAAGATTTGGCAGCGGATATAAATGATTATACAAACCAGTGCATTTTTTCTAGCAAAAAAGGTGCCGGTACTCAAATGTTAAGCCACCCTTCAGGGTTGGAGTGATCACTGAGGGACCCACTCCACAATAACCAGGCCCCCTGCAACCACTCAAAGAGTCTATGACAAGGCAGAATTGGTGTGTAGAGCCTGAGCTCTTTCATTAAAACTTGGGGTCCATGGGTCAAATTTAGCAGACGATGGAAAAGGTGCCAGTACTGAGTACCCCCAAGTACCCCCTCAAAAAAAGCCCTGATACAAACACAGGGGGAAAGTCTGTTATCGGAGTACAGACCACAAAATACAACCATTCAAAGTACTCCACAATAATCTACTATCTATTTTGATAATACAATTTATTGAACGTATATGCTCAAGTTACATAAACAACAACAGGGTATCTTCGGAACTCACTTCAACTCCCCAGTCAACTACACACACTCCAGGTTCTCACCCATCCACATTCATAACATATACATCTTATCTAATGATAACCACAGTTATCGTTATGTTCAAAATTCAAAGTTCAGTCAGCTATATCCATATTAAACCAACTCCTCAGTCAAATGTTCTTTAAAAGCTGTAGATTTATCGCACATTTGCCAATGCTGTTATTATAGTTCTGTCTCCACTCCTTCCAATCTATCAACAGCTGTAATAAGTTGCTAACTGCTTTGAATTGTATTATCAAAATAGATAGTAGATTATTGTGGAGTACTTTGAAGAGGAAATAAATACCCAAGTACTTGCAAATGACGGCCCCTAAAACCATAGCTCAAGAGAAGCCAGCTCTGTCCGAGCTATAAGTCCAAAAGAACAGGAAGTAATATATTAACGTAGTCAGGAAGATGGTGAAATTCTTTTCCAAAAGTTACTTTGAGTGACATTTTAGGATTATATTCAATACGAATGAAAAAGATATCATAATATTGCATTGAACTAGAAGAATGATTTTGGCAACCTAGAAGGAAAAAAAGTAATATGATCTCTCTTTAATTATAGGTCAGGTGGACATTCCAATCAAGATGCTTGAGCAGAAACTGGCAGGACTGTTATTACTGGGCTGAAGCTGGTATTTCATGATCACTGCGCCACTGCTATTTACATGTCCAGCAAGGACATGTGTAAAGCTGAAAAAGGATGTAGAATTGTGCACGACATCGCTTGAGATACCCAAGGGAAAATCTCTTTCCAGATGGTGTCTAACGCTGTCACCTTCATCTTTCTGTTCTTGTTGACCTATTTCAGAGTTCCATTCACGTTGTGTAATTAAGACAGCTTGCATTTCACCTAAACTTCTCTCTTCATTGTACAGAACTAAATGGTATTATATTTAGCTACTAGCATCAATGTGTACTGGGATGTGTGAACAACACTCAAAGAGCTTGAACTTAATGGATACATGCTTTCCATTTTAAGGGCCTGATTATGTAACAGGATGCATATGAGGGAAGCTAAAAATGCAGTTATTTTAAACCTGTTTTACAAAAATGGGTCTGTATAGAATAGGCTTTTTCAAATCTGTCCTTAAAGGTTGCTACACATTGTCTGTGCTTAAAGATCTGTTTTATTTTTATTTGTTTACAAAAATTTGGTATACAGCCTGTAGCCCAGTGGTACTAGTTTACAATTAGTTTTAAAAAATGAGGAAAAAAAAAGATAAAATGAAATGGTGGGGAGGAAATGAGAAAAGAATCTCCCTGGATGACTCAGGAAGCGACATTAAGTAACTTGGGAGGCAGTAGGGGACAGCGCAGACTAGAGAATGATATGGGAACGGAGAACTGTGGTAAACTGCACTAAATCCACGGTAAAACGGAAAAAAAATCGGCCCGTTTACTACGGGTATAGGAGCAAAACATTTTACATTTTACTGCCCTGCAAGAATGGTAAAAAGCTTTGCTCCCGTGGTTAAAAAAAAAAAGCTGCGGGTGATCTCCATTCTCCACAGGCCTGCTCCAGGACCTTCTTTCTCTCTGCAGGGTCCTGCCTTCTGATGCAACTTCCTACGGGAAGTTGCATTAGAAGGCGGGACCCGGACATGCCACTGGCGTCTGTGAGCAAATACAGCCTCGTGAAAGTGCAGCATGCATGCGGCTGGGCTCCTGAGAGAAACAGAGAAGAAAGCGCTGTTGAAGTGAAGTGATGGCCGTAGCCTGTGCTTTCAATGTTTGGCTTCCTCGTGTCTGTATTACTGTGTAGATGAGCCCTGGTGTGGTTGTGGCAGTTGACAAATTTGTTGGCTGAGAGATGATTGTTGACAAGGAACTGGTCCTTAAGCTGAAAGCAATAATAGTAATAATAATAATAATAATAATAAAATAGAGTGTGTGTGTGTGTGTGGGGGGGGGGGGGGGGGGGTGTTAGGAACTGAGGCGCTATGTGATCTGGAATAATCATTTTTTTTTTCCTGCCACCCTATCTGCCTTGGGTATTATTTCTCTTTCTCTGTGGGTGTGGCATGAAAGTTTCCAGGCATTCAGAAAGTTGTTTTTATTTTGTTCTGGTGGTCTATCTGGGAAGGTGCCTTACAGAGACAAGAGTCTCTGGTACATCTGTGAACCATGGAGGGGAGTTTGGTACCATTAGGCTTGTGACTGATAAGAGATTCTTGCTGAAAGCTCACAAGGTCTCACTACTACTACTACTTAACATTTCTAGAGCGCTACTAGGGTTACGCAGCGCTGTACAAATTAACAATTAAGGACGGTCCCTGCTCAGAAGAGCTTACAATCTAAAGGCCGAAATGTCAAGTTGGGGTAGTTAAGATTTCCTGAGAAGAGGTGTAGTGATTAGGTGCCGAAGGCGACATCATGACCGTGGGTAATCTACTGGACAGAGGTACACAGATGGTGATTAGTTCATGTGTGTCACCTGACCCAGAGGAATGCCAGTCCTGGGCATGGGTGAGAGAAAGAGATTCAGAAGAGAAGAAGATTTCATGGTGTATAGTTCTCTGTTGGAGGAGCGAAAGACTAATTTGCCCAAACACCTGTGAACTGTGATTCCTTGTGCAGAGCACTGCACAAAGTCCAGTTCAGCTGCAGCTCTGTGGCTTCCCCAAAGATTGTGTAACCTGCTGCACAGAGCAGGGACTTGGGCTATTCCTGATCTACTAGGGCTCACAGGTATTCTGCTGAAGCCTAGAAGAGAAGCCGATTCTTCATGTCACCTGAATTCTGGGACCTACAGACCACAAGGGTGAGCTTGCAGGAATTTTTCCTCTTCTGCTCAGAATTTAGTTAGTTTGGTTTGCCTGTGACTGATTGGTTACAACAGGACCTGTGGTTGTTAGCCTAGTTCTGCTGCTGTTGGTAATCTTTTGTCATGATATAATAGTTATATAGTTACTCATATATATATTTTCATATATTGGTGTAATAATCAGTATATTTTGGTAGTGTACAGAGTTTTGTAACTTGCTTTGCATTTTGCCATATTGTTATTTTTATATCTATAATAAATAATATATTTCCACTTTAGCATTATTCCGTTCATTGGTGGACAGCCTGACCAGACTCTAAGGGCCATATTTAGGTACCCTCATATCCTTAGCAAGCAAATCCAGAATAACTGCTGTAATTATTTGATATAGAAGTACCTACAGTCCCCAAATCCAATACCAGGCCATGCCTTCTTCAGCTTCCAGCAGGTTAGGACTCTCTCTGGCCAGGGGGCAGTTGTCCTAGTTGCACTCCCCTAACACCATTCTTGGTGATCTTTGATGTGGCACATAATTTTTGGTCAGGTATTATGTATTTGGCATTTGCGGTCTACTTGTGTGTGTCTGTGACTGAGGTATTCAGTTAGCATGAATTTTCTATGTAGCATTCTGTAATAATTTGGCTTGTTCAATTTTCCCGATAGTGTAGGGAATATTTGTGAGGGGAGACAGGGATTTTGTTAATCCCTTATCTGTATTGTTTGTGATTTATAAAACGCCAGTTGAATAGAATATTGTTTCTTTTTATACTTTAATAAAATGATTTAAATATAAAATCATAACTGTTCAAGGCTTGTGCGGAAGGGATGCGCCCAAGCTCGTGGGGACGAGGACAAAGCTTACGGGGACGGGGACAAAGCTTGCGGGGATGGGGCCAAACTTTATCCCCGCATCATTCTCTAGCTCAGACGTCCCTAGATAGTCCCTGGTTGGGAATTGCAGTTCATCCACGACAGAAGAGGGTGCTACCCTGCTGGTCAGAGGCTGAACTGCAGAGCTAGACAGAGAATAGTGCATTGTGGGTAGAGTGGGCTGTGTGAACATGGGGGTGTGGCCCCACAATGCACATAATATAGTTAAAAGTCAAGGGGAGGAAGAGGAGAGGCCCCAGCATATGCCCTGACTGAAGACATCCCAATTCTATGATTGAGCTGAGGTAGGCACTTGTTGCTAACTGTTTAAACTTTGTGGGTTACTGGAGGTCTGGATGGAGCCAGACCTGACAAATAAGGTAACAACAGAAGCCTGTGTTTGGGGCGCAGTAACCCTGCAGCTGAGGACTGTGTTTGAGACTGCTGCCAGAGACGGTTTACTGCTGTTTACCAAACTTAGCAGGGTTTTCCTTATTGTATGTCTCAGGCGCTATAAAGAAACAAGCCTGAGAATTCTTGTTTCTGTAAATAGATATTTAGTTTTGCATCCTACCTTTGTTGTCCAGCTGTGTTAATCTCCGGGTGGAAGAGTAAACTCCAAAATGATAATGCCTAGGTTGTAGATCATGAGGATCCCTCTGCAATTTTAGTTCAACCCAAAGGAAGGGGCAATAACATTCCAAAGAGAGGGACAGAGCTCCTGGGGATAAAAAGGGATGACTGTGGGGTAGGTAGTTGCCCTAAGGAGCCAGACCCAGGTTTTGATGATTATGAACAGAACCGCAACCTTGAAGTTAAAATATTCTAGGAGTGGCCAGAAGAGGGCGCTGACCAACAACAAAACCTGCAGGAGGAGTTGGAGGGTGCCAAAGACTACATTCAACTCTTGATTCAAGATGCGGACAAGGCAGTTGCCTATGTCTGTGGGTTGCGAGTGGAAAAGCAATCTCTCCTCCAGGAGCTAGTAAAGGTGGGCAGCTCCATTCAGAGCATCTTTCTGGTTTCTAAGAACGAAGAATATACCAAGGAGTTGTCCTTCCGTACTGCCCTGGAACAGGAGAAAGAGAAATTACTAGAAGCCCTGAAGCAACAGGCCCAGGAAAGAGAGGGATTGCGGGCTCACATAGCCTGGATGGAGCAAAAGCAACTGAAGGAGTTGAAAGAAGCAAAAGAAGTTATTTGGACAGTTATGGAGCAACAGAATAAAGCTTTGGAGGAAGGGAGACAGCTACAAAAGGCCTTTGCCAGGGAAAGGCAGCAGCTGGAGACACAATTCTGGGAGTCAGCAAGAAAAACCCTGGCAGTGGCAAAAAGTAGCAGAGGAGTTCCAGGCGGCTAAATTCTATATTCCTCTCCTCCAAAATCAACTAAGGGAGGAAGAAGGTATAATGTTGACAAAGTGTCAAGGAGAAGTGAGGGTAATGGAAGAACTTCAAAGCCTTCCAGAGAATGTCTGTGAGAATATTTCCCAAGGATCTAAGAGGATTAACACCAAGAAATGGGAACCAGAAATCAACAGAGCAAGGAAATCCAGCAAGAATTTTAGTGGATGGAGTCAGTAAGTGTGGAAGTAATGACAGGGGGTGCAAGGATATCCCTGGGCCTCAGCAACACCTAATAGAGAGACCATTTCAGACTACTAATAGCGAGCACGTGATGTCTAAAGTTCCCCAAGAGGGAGGGAAAGGGAAACCGTACCCGGGAAAGTGTACAGGACTTGCATATAAAAAGACTGTTAGTTTTCACTGTAAGAAGCACTTTCCCTTGTTTCCAGAACCCCAAATGAGTAAAAAGAATTAGAAAAAAGAAAAAAAAAATGTTTTTCCACATACTGTGTACAATAGTGACTGTATCTGAAGGTGAAGTCTCAAAAGAGCCAGAGCTAGCGTCCAAATGGAGGAACCATGGAAAGAAGTCGTAATAGTGATGAGATTCAATGGCTGTGAGGCTCCAGTCCGGGCCACCCTGCAGTTCCACATAGAGCGATTAAGGAGGCTCCAGAAGGAGGGGGCAGATGTTCAGAGGTGCCTGAGAAAAGCCATACGGGCTGCTGACTGGGAGCTTGAGCTGCTTCAAAGGAGTGTGGTGTCCTGGGGGTTCCAGAAGCCCAGCGACAGGGCCAACGATGATAAAGGTGCATTACTCACCTACTGCAGGTAAAGGATACCTAGGGGGGAGGTTGTGGGAGGATTCAGTGAATGGAGAAGCAGAAGTAATTTAGAGTTAAGGAAGACATCTGTTCTGTTGTTTTGTGTTTGGTTTGAGTTATTAAGAAAAAGTACCACAAGTGTAGGACTGGGGGAAGAGGCAGTCTGCACTTGGATTTTCTTCTGTTTTGCAGGCAGCATCCCAACCGATGGTCGAGGAGAACATCAGAGCCATGGGAAGGCAGAGGCAGCTCAGACCGGCGACCTGTCCGGAGGCTGGAAGAGCCACAAACCAAGACAAGCTCAGAAGAGATACACATGGTGGGACTGGAAGGGATGGAATCCATGATCCATGTTCTGGGACTTGGGTGGTGACTTTGCAAAGAGACTGTTAGGACTATGCAAGTACCTGAAGGGGTATCTGTAGAAGACAGACCTTGTGTATGGTTCTGAAGATGCATTGAGAGGAGCGGGAACCCTACAGTTGTTTAGGGGAAGGACCCAAGTGCCCTAGAGTGTGTGAGCCCTTGACCCCTCAAAGCTCAACTGGGTAGGGTTGAGCTTGGGGGGCGGTATGTGAGGCAGTGAGGGACAGCACAGACGTCCCTAGATATTCCCTGATTGGGAATTGCAGTTCAGCCACCTGACAGTAGAGGGTGTTAACCCTGCTGGTCAGAGGCTGAACTGCAGATATAGACAGAGAATAGTGCATTGTGAGTAGAGTGGGCTGTCTGAACGGGGGGGGAGGGGGGGGGAGGGGTGTGGCCCCACAATGTACAGAAGATAGTTAAAAGCCCAGGGGAGGAAGAAGAGAGGCTCCAGCATATGCCCTTACTGAAGACACCGCAATGCTATGATGGAGCTGAGGTAGGCACTTGTTGCTAACTGTTTAAACTTTGTGGGTTACTGGAGGTCTGGCTGGCGCCAGACTTGACAAGTAAGGTAACAATGGAAGCCTGTGTTTGGGACACAGTAGCCCTGCAGCTGAGCACTGTGTTGGAGACAATGGCTGGTCTTAGGCAGGAGCGACAAGGGAGGCCGCATAAGGCCTCGCACTCCCAGAGGCCCTCCCCAAACCTACCTTAATGCAATGCACTCTGGTGGTCTAGTGGCTTCTTGAGGGCAGGAAAGAACCCCACTCTTTTCTGCCTGCTGCTTCATTCTTCAAAATGGCTGATGAGACTTCAAGTGGCAGCCTCACAAGACTTCCAATTCTACAGAAGTCTCGCAAAGCCATCGCTTGAAGTCTCAGTAGCCATTTTGAAGAAGCAGCGGCAGTGAGCAGAGCAGCGGCAGCAGGCAGGAAAGAGTAGGGTTCTTTCCTGCCTTGAAGAGGCCACTAGACTACCAAGCAGTGTTGCCAGCTGGGAAAAATTTTCCCAGCCCCAAACCAGCTGTAAACCCGCCCAAAAACCGCCTGTAGCCAATCCCCATCTCCCGCGTCACCGAACCCCGCCCCCGCGTCACCAACCCCGCCCCCGCATCACCTAACCCCGCCCCGCGTCACTAACCACGCCCCCTACGCCACCCCTGACGTCAACCCCGCCCCCGAAAGGCTTCTATTGGTCCAATTTGGACCAATAGAAGCCCTGGAAAAGCTTCCATTGGACCAAATTGGACCAATAGAAGCCCCGGAAAAGCTTCTATTGGACCGAATTGGACCAATAGAAGCCCCGGAAGAAACCGCCGAACTCGCACTGCGGCAACGGGAAAACCGCCCAAAAAACTGCGGCCGGCGAAATTTTCCCGCCGCTGCTGGCGAAAACCCGCCCAATTGGGCGGTAAAACCGCCCACCTGGCAACCCTGCTACCAAGGCAGGTTCAGGCAGTGCACATAAAAGAAAAAAATAAACACCTTGTCACAAGGGGGTGGGGCTAGACAAGGAGCTGGAGGCCTCCACCGAACTGGTTTGCACAGGGCCCCTCAATTGCTAAGACCAGCCCTGTTTGAGACTGCTGCCTCAGGCTCTGTGAAGAAATAAGCACTAGAATTCTTGTTTCTGTAATTAAATATTTAGTTTTGCATCCTATCCTTTTTGTCCGGTTGCATTATTCTCTCCGGTCATGCCCTAACCCCGCTTGGACTTGGGAAAATCCACTGCTTATTTCTAGGATAAGCAGCATAAAATCGGTTTTACTCTTTTGGGATCTTGCTGAGTTCTTGTGACCTGGATTGGTTGCAGCTGGAAACAGGATACTGGGCTTTATAGACCTTTGGTCTATCCCATTATGGCCAAACTTAGGGGTCTTTTTACTAAGCATCCTAGTACGTGCCTACTGCATACCAAAGAGTACTGAGCAGAGGTGTTCCATGGTAGTTTGGTGATCTGTGCACACTAATCCCGCTAAAAAAATAGGAGTTTTTTTTAGTGCGGGAGGCATGTCAATGGGCAGAGAGTAGGTGTGCCCTGCTTTGAGTAGTGCGGGCACATTGCCACATGCTGCCTGATTTGCGTGGGGTTAGCATGGAAGCCATCAGCGCCTACAAAATAGGGGGTGGTAAGGGTTGATGAGGTAATGGTTGTGTGCTAATTGAGAAATTAGCGCATGGTAAGTACAGATGAAAATGGAAATGCAGCCATTCTACAGCTGCGCTAAAAGTGGCCACAGCACACCGGAAATCCACACGCTAACAACAGCGCTGGCCACTTTTTAGTGCGGCTTAGTAAAAGAGCCCCTTGGGTTCTTATGTAATTCTTCTCTTATAAGGATCTACGGAATCTTAGCGGAGAATGGGTGGCGACACCGGTAACTGGAGAGTAAAACCAGTGCTGGGCGGACTCCTATGGTCTGTGCCATGATCGTGGATAAATAGATATGGATGGGCTGGAGTGTAAATTTTAAGGGGCTTTGACGTTAGCTTCAAAACTTTTAGTTCAGGAACAGTGCTGGGCAGACTTTTACGATCTGTGCCCTGAGAAAGGCAGGGACAAATCAAACTCGGGTATACATATAAAGTATTGCATACCATGTAAAATGAGTTTATCTTGTTGGGCAGACTGGGTGGACCGTTCAGTTCTTTATCTGCCATCATTTACTATGTTACTATATTTGCCAGTACCACATAAGACATCGAAAACAGAACTGCCACCTTATCTCCAGGTTGAACTCAGTCTTGGGTTTTTTTTAGCCCGCTGTACAGCTGACCTCTGCAAGCATTTCTTTGAGTAAAGCAGGGCTATGGACTATATTTGCACTGAAACAGATTTTCAGAACTAGGACTGGCATCTGTTATCTGTACTGCAAAGACAACCGCTATCACACCAATGCTGGACATCAAGAATAAAGCTTATGAGAATTTCTGTATAAGAACAAATGGTCACGAACTATGAGTAGCAACATAAATCTGAACCCAGCAGCGAAAGGGTATGTCCATGCCAACCAAGGGTGAGCGAAACCACTCAAATGACTATTCATTTTTCACTGATAGACAGGGTGGGTTATCTTTCCCACTGAGCTGAGCAGTGATATTTGCCATGGTAATGCAGGATACGCCAGCTCACGTTGCTAGCAGGGTGCTTGGCGGCCTAGTTCAATACTTGTCCTTTGAACACAGGGCTATTGTAGGTTTAACTTCATCACCATTCAGATAAGCTCCACAAGTACAAATATTTACCCAGTTGTGAAATAAAAAATATAATAAAAACAGAAGGTCAGTATAGACCTCAGAACTTGCCCAGGAAATCTATCTCCATGCCTGAATTATTGAACAGTGACTGATTGAATTTTGCCAGTGGGGTTTCCACAGTTATGATCTAATCTAATTATGATGTGGGGTAAATTAAGCAGGAATGGGCAAATTGGCTTCCCCTAACTGGCCATTGAGACTCGAGCAGCTGTCCATCCTCAGATAAATCAGAATTCTCGGAGTCCGACTGCTTTTTTTCTTCACCGCTCCATTCTCCTGGAACTCCCTCCCCATTTCGGTCAGGGCCGAATCATCTTTCAAAAAATTCAAGACTGCAATAAGAACCTGGCTTTTTCATCAGCTTAAACATCATGGACTCATGGGCAAACGCATTCCGACTAAAACTCAATGCAGATAAAACACACACTGCCTCATCCTCTCATCCCAATACAACACAAACAAACCCACAAATATAAACACCCCAGACTACATCCTCCCTAACGCAGACAGCCTGAAAATCCTCGGCGTTACTATTGACCGTAACCTTACACTTGAGATCCAAGTTAAATCTACAACTAAGAAAATGTTCAACTCAATGTGGAAACTCAAACGCGTGAAACCTTTCTTCCCGAGGGAAACATTTCACAGCATGATACAATCAATGGTACTGAGCCATACAGATTACTGCAATGGAATCTACGTGGGATGCAAAGAACAACTCATAAAGAAACTTCAGACCGCTCAAAATACAGCAGCCAGGCTTATATTTGGAAAAGCACGATTCGAAAGCACCAAACCCCTCAGAGAAAAACTACACTGGCTACCAATCAAAGAACATATCGCTTTCAAAATCTGCACCTTGGTCCATAGAAGCCCCAGGATACATGACAGACCTCCTAGACCTACCAATAAGAAACACAATCAGATCAACATGAACATACCTAAACCTCCACTACCCAAGCTGTAAAGGACTCAAATACAAATCAACCTATGCATCCAGCTTCTCCTACATAAGCACACAACTGTGGAACGTACTACCAAAAGCCGTGGAAACAATGTACGACCACCTGAACTTCCGGAAATCACTAAAAACCAACCTGTTCAAAAAGGCATACCCGACCGACTCAACCTAAGTGGCTAACACACTTATTTTCGAAAAAGAAGGGTGCCCATCTTTTGACACAAATCGGGAGATGGGCACCCTTCTCGCAAGGCCGCCCAAATCAGCATAATCGAAAGTCGATTTTTTGACACCATCGATGGCTTTCCGTCGCAGGGATGACCAAAGTTCACGGGGGCATGTCGGCAGGGTACCGAAGGCGGGACTGGGGCGTGATTAGCAGATGGGTGTCCTCGGCCGATAATAGAAAAAAGAAGGACGTCCGTGACGAGCACTTGGCCGACTTTACTTGGTCCATTTGTTTTCATGACCAAGCCATGAAAAGATGCCTGAACTGACCAGATGGCCACTGGAGGGAATCGGGGATCACCTCTCCTTACTCCCCCCCAGTGGTCACTAACCCCCCTCCTGCCATAAAAAAAAGGTTAAAAATACTTTTTTGCTAGCCTCAAATGCCATACTCAGGTCCATCACAGCAGTATACAGGTCCATGGAGCAGTTGTAGTGGGTGCAGTGTACTTCAGGCAGGCAGACCTGAGGGGGGAGGGGGTGTTAGGGGGGCTCAGCACCCAAGGTAAGGGAGCCACTGCAGTGCCCCCTAGGGTGCCCGGTTGGTGTCCTGGCATGTGAGGGGGACCAGTGCACTACAAATGCTGGCTCCTCCCACAACCAAATGGCTTGGATTTGGCTGTTTTTGAGATGGGCGTCTTTGGTTTCCATTATCAGCGAAAACCAAGGGCGGCCATCTCTAAGGTCGACCCAAATGTTGAGATTTGGCCGTCCCCGACCATATTATCGAAACGAAAGATGAACGCCCATCTTGTTTTGATAATACGGTCGGGAACGCCCCTTAGAGATGGGCGCCCCCGTTCGATTATGCCCCTCCACACCTCGCAACACAACAAAACCAAAGCTCGTAATACACTCTACACAACTCTTCCTCTCTACAATTCCCAATGTGTCTATAACACATGAACCTTATTCGTCCACAACAACTCTCTGTATTTGTTTCACTACCGGAAATGGCGATCGCCTATACGGTATTATGTAAGCCACATTGAGTCTGCAAATAGGTGGGAAAATGTGGGATACAAATGTAACAAATAAATAAAATAAAATAAATACATAAATAAATCAGGCCTACAATACAGCTTCCTGAGTTTGGGTGCACTCACTGGGTTATCACCGTTTCCCCACCTCCCCGCTCACTCTTCCCTTTGCATCGTATGCCAGTTGGTATAAGTGGTATATTAAACATAAAACAAACATTTCCACATAGGATACCATGTTTGCAGTTGTGGCAGCGCATGGCTCATGCCAGCGCTAGCACCAGGAGATGGTTTATGATGCTGTAACTGAGATGAATCCTGATATTCTTAAAATGAAAAAAAAAATTATAATTGCTTTATGGGATACTAGTAAGAAATGCCCGTTTCTGGAAAAAATGAAACGGGTGCTAGCAGGGTAATCCCTCCCTCCCCCCTCCGTCCTCCCTCCCGAGTTGCAGACACCCCCTCCGTGCCTCCGTTCCGAGTTGCACACCTCTCCTCTTCCTCCCTTCGTCCCTCAGCGACGTGTTGCGAGGGCCGCCCCGCCCTCAACATCATCGCGTTTTGACACGAGGGCCGCCCCGCCCTCAACATCATCGCGTTTTGACGCGAGGGCGGAGCTACAGTGACTGGAGCCTGCAGGCCAAACCGGATATCTCGGGCGCCTCACGTTTCCGGCTTGAGGCTTCAAAGTGCCTTTTATATATATAGATGTTATATTAACCAAACTAAATTAAATTATAGAATTTAATGTGTAAGAAATCCCACTCAGTGAGTCACCGAAGCACACGACCAGCGTGTCACTTGAGCAGAGCAGAGCTGTTAGCGCCTTCCGCTAACTATGGTGACCACGTTCACACATCCCTGTGATTTCTTATGTGAGCATGATATATAAACTGAAAGCTCAAAGAACATATGCCCATAAAGACAATATAATTGAACAGTGATTCCCAAACCTGGTCCTGGAGGCATCCCAGCCAGTCAGGTTTTCAGGATATCCACAATGAATATTCATGAGAGAGATTTGCACGCAGTGTACATGCAAATCTCTCGTATGAATATTCATTGTGGATATCCTGAAAACCTGACTGGCTGAGGTGCCTCAAGGACCAGGTTTGGGAACCACTGGCTTATACTCTTCAATGTCAATTAAAATGTTCTATTACGTATTGTGTTGACATTGTAAGTAGTATACTATCTCAGAAACTTAACTAACTTTAATTGCTCCAAATCAATAGGATATAGATGAGACAAAGAACAACTATATTTTTATTTAATAATATATAGCCTCATACGTCCAGGGTACCTTTATACAACTTAGGACACCCCTGACTGACATTCATCATCGGCTACCACCACCTACCTCGCGCTGCAGAGAAAAACTCTCCTATCTAATCATGAGAGAAAAGTCTGCAGCGCTTAGGCATATGGGACAATCAATTTTAATAAGTCATAAGTAGTATACTATGCCATACTTTGTACTGTTATTTGAATATTTTTGCTGCTGTAATTGCCTATTGCTCATGTTTGATCTATGCATACTCTTTCTGGACATGCTATCTCTCACAGCCGGAATCGATGAACCTATGGTAGGCCTGGCATGAGTCAGATGAGGCACCGGCTCAAGGTACCAAAGCTCGAAGGCGCTAAAAGCCTACCTCGCCAGCTCACTCTTCACAGCGACAAAAGCATGATGTTCTGCTCTCACCATTGCGCTCTCCTTCCTGTGCTACTGCTGACAGAATTACAGATCTAAAGACAAGAAACGGTGAGAACCTGTAGAGTGGAGGAGTGGCCTAGTGGTTAGGGTGGTGGACTTTGGTCCTGGGGAACTGAGGAACTGAGTTGGATTCCCACTTCAGGCACAGGCAGCTCCTTGTGACTCTGGGCAAGTCACTTAACCCTCCATTGCCCCATGTAAGCCGCATTGAGCCTGCCATGAGTGGGAAAGCGCAGGGTACAAATGGAACAAAAATAAAATAGATACTACTGGAGATTCTACATGGAATGTTGCTACTATTGGAGGTTCTACATGGAATGTTGCTACTATTGGAGGTTCTACATGGAATGTTGCTACTATTGGAGATTCTACATGGAATGTTGCTACTATTGGAGGTTCTACATGGAATGTTGCTACTATTGGAGATTCTACATGGAATGTTGCTACTATTGGAGGTTCTACATGGAATGTTGCTACTATTGGAGATTCTACATGGAATGTTGCTACTATTGGAGATTCTACATGGAATGTTGCTACTATTGGAGGTTCTACATGGAATGTTGCTACTATTGGAGATTCTACATGGAATGTTGCTACTATTGGAGATTCTACATGGAATGTTGCTATTCCACTAGCAACATTCCATGTAGAAGCCTGCGCGGCCACATTGGTGATCTGCAAGGGCCGACTTCTAGTGGAATAGCAACATTCCATGTAGAATCTCAAATAGTAGCAACAGTGGAGGAGTGGCCTAGTGGTTAGAGTGGTGGACTCTGGTCCTGGGGAACTGAGGAACTGAGTTCGATTCCCACTTCAGGCACAGGCAGCTCCTTGTGACTCTGGGCAAGTCACTTAACCCTCCATTGCCCCATGTAAGCCGCATTGAGCCTGCCATGAGTGGGAAAGCGCAGGGTACAAATGTAACAAAAATAAAATAGATACTATTGGAGATTCTACATGGAATGTTGCTACTATTGCAGATTCTACATGGAATGTTGCTATTCCACTAGCAACATTCCATGTAGAAGGCTGCGCAGGCTTCTGTTTCTGTGAGTCTGACGTCCTGCACGTACGTGCAGGACGTCAGACTCACAGAAGCAGAAGCCTGCGCGGCCACATTGGTGATCTGCAAGGGCCAACTTCTACATGGAATGTGCAACAACATTCCATGTAGATTCTCAAATAGTAGCAACAGTGGAGGAGTGGCCTAGTGGTTAGGGTGGTCGACTTTGGTCCTGAGGAATTGAGTTGGATTCCCACTTCAGGCACAGGCAGCTCCTTGTGACTCTGGGCAAGTCACTTAACCCTCCATTGCCCCATGTAAGCCGCATTGAGCCTGCCATGAGTGGGAAAGCGCAGGGTACAAATGTAACAAAAAATAAAAAAACAGCACAGGGAAGAGAGCACAGTGGCAAAAGCACAGCGGAATGCTCTCACTGCTGTTTAAAGGATACGGAAGGAGCTGATGTATGCAAGTGGGCAGGGAAGCTGACTGGAAGAGAACTGATGTGCATGAGGCAGTGGCGTAGCCAGACCTGACATTTTGGGTGGGCCCAGAGCTAATATGGGTGGGCATTATGTATATAGGTGTGAGTAGCATTTCTTAGGATACTCCTAAATAATGCCTTAGAGTGCACTTGATGAAGGATTTCTAAGAAACAGTCTAACCAACAGCTGTCCAGTATCAACATAAATCACATACATACTAAGAGCCTATGTAGCAAACCTTAACACCACCAATTCTGAACACACAAATACCATTAACAGTACCTTTAAAAAGGCAGCAGTGAATATACACGGGTCCCATTGGAAAAGTCAGACTGATGTAGATCCCCACACAAACCACATGCCAGAAGAATCTCTCACTTTGGTCACATGCAGAACACAGACCAATCTTCGTCAATTACAGAAAAAAAGGACCAAAAATTAGAAATTGTCCAGTAGCCCAGCATCAGCCCTGCCCTTCCCTACCACCTATCCCTCCCTGTAGCCCGACATCAGTCCTACCCTTCCCTTACTATCCCCCACTCCATCCATCACTGTAGCCCGGCATCAGCCTTACCCTTCCCTTCCCTACCCCCCATCCATCCCCATAACCCTGCATCAGCCCTACCCCACATCCATCTCATACCTAGGCATCAGCCACACTCTACCCCTACTCCTCCTCTGTAGCCTAGTGTCAGCCCTATCCTACCCCCTACACCCCCCCCCCCCCCATAATCTGGCATCTCCCCCAACCTGAAGCACACCACTGCAGAGCCCATCCCCACCCAGAAACCTGCCTAAATTAAATATAAAGCGTTTTATGTTAACTTGGGCACAGAAGAGACCATCCCCACCCAAAAACCCACTAACATAAAAAGATATGCAGATTTTTTAAAAATTTTAACCTGGGCACTGAGTGCACTCTCACCCAGAAACCCACCAACATTAAAATTTATTGTTGGTGGGTTTATGGGTGGGATGGACTCTAAACTGCCTAAGGGAAAAAAGGTATATTTTCCCCTAGGCAGTTTAGAGTCCATCCCCACCCATAAACCCACCAACAATAAATACCATTTATTCCTCTTGGCTGATCTGCAAGGCTTCGTTCTGTTTCTGTGAGTCTGACATCCTGCATGTTGTATGTGCAGGATGTCAGACTCACAGAAACAGAACGAAGCCTTGCGCCAGAAGAAGAGGACCTCGGCTGGCGGGGGCTGGGGTCCCCCGCCAGCAAAGGTAGCCGTCGGCGGGGGAGGGTTGGTGGCGGGAGGGGGGGGGGTCGAGAGGTCGTCAGTGGGGGGAGGGGTCAAAGTTGTTGTTGTTGGTGGTGGTGGTGGTGGCGGCAGGGGGTGGGGGGCTAAAATGTGCCCCCTCACCTCGAGCTCTGGACCTCCCTCCCGCCGAAGTCTGGCTACGCCCATGCTTTGTACTGACCCAGTATGGTAATTTTAATGCTCAGGTTTCTATAAACAGATTTGGGGGCCAATTCTAAACACCCCCCATTTACATATAATGTATGTAGGTGCTTTCAGCTACCGTAAACTGCAGCCTGTTTTCAAAGGAAAACCACACGTGTTCCAAATGCAAAGATGTGAAAAGTGTCGGCAGTTGTTATTTCTGCAGGCAGTCAAGGGCAGGCAAAAGACCGCATGTATATTGGAAAAACCCATGCATGTGCGTTGTTCTACTCTGCGGTAGTGTAGGCGCGGGTTTTGGGCAGAATCATTTTTCAGCACACCTGTAAAAAAAGGCCTTTTTAAAATTTTTGCCGAAAATGGACGTACGGCAAAATCAAAACTGCCGCACGACCATTTTGGGTCTGAGACCTTACTGACAGCCACTGACCTAGCGATAAAGTCTTATGCTGTAACTGGGTGATAATGACCTACGCTTACCAAATGCCACTTGACGCGCGTCTGATACTTGTGGCAGAAAATAAAAATGATTTTTCAGCTGCGCGTATCAGATGCATGCCATAAATGAAATTACCACAAGAGCCACGTGGTAGCTGTGTGATAACTCCATTTTAGTACGCGCTGGTCGTGCATAGACGCTTCCGTGGCTTAGTATAAGGGCCCCTGAGTAAATTGCTATTTCTGTGGACAAATGGTTCGGAAAGCTGTCCCCCTCTGTGTATAAAACGCAGAATAATTAGTTTGGTTATAAGAAAACTACTCAGTTTTTCTCAATTAACCACTAATTCTACAGAGCTAAAATGTATTGTGCTTGTCAGGCAAAAAGCTTCATTCATTAGTTCCTAGCAATCTGAATCTCACCAAACCTAAGTAACATTAGCTTTTAGGAATGCATCCAATTTAATCTAAAAATGGTTTCTGGCCTGACTTGAAATTTCCACCTAAGCAAGTCAATCCTATAGATTCTTCTTTGACATTCTTTCCTTTTTACCATTTTGTGAATTACTTTGGCAACAAATGGATATGTTCAAGGTTGCCAGGTGGAAAATTTTTTTCCCACCCAAAACAGCCTAAATCCAGCCCAAAACCCGCCCAAACTCAAACCCCGCCCCCGACACCCCCACGTCATCACCCCCGCCGTCATCACCCCCGCCCCCGCTGTCATCGGCCCCGCCTCCCACGTCATCGGCCCCGCCCAGAACATCATCGGCCCCGCCCAAAACGTCACTAACCCCACCCCCCGCGGCTGAAAAAAACGCCAAAAAAACCGCCCAAAAAACCGCAACCCGCCGCGGGCAAAAATTTCCCGCGGCGGGTCGCGGAAAACCGCCCAATTGGGCGGTAAAACCGCCCACCTGGCAACACTGGATATGTTTGTCTGCCAATAAAGTTTCTTGAAAACTAGTGTACACCACACCCAGCAAAACAAATTCTTTCTAAACTGAAGTGCATGGGCCAGCAAACACAGCAACTGAGAATTAGCAGGTACTCATATTCCAAGGACAATATTCAAATGCCCTAGCAACGAGCATTTGCCCTTTTATCAAGACAACTACAGCCAAATGCACTAACTCCACGGAAAGAGCCATTCCCTTACCGATCCCTTAGCGAATCGGTAAAAAACGGGCATGCATGAAGGAAATTGCATGCAAATGAGCTGCTCGCTGTTGGCTCATTTGCACGCGATTTCCTTCCTAAGGAGGGGAAGCCAGTCGGCCAGCTGAGCATGCGCAGAGCAGCCAAGCGTTTTGCTGGCTGCTCTGCACATGCCAAAGACGGCTTCATACACGCAGACAAGCTGCGTGTATAATAGCCGTCAATAAATTGCCGGGCATTTTGTGCAGCAGAGGGAGAGAGTGGGAGAGAGAATTGGGGATTGGGACGTGCGAGGACGTCCAAATCAAAACTAGAGAGAGACCTGGAGGGGCATAATCGAAAGGGACGTCCAAATAGTTTTGATTTGGACGTCCTCGCACGCCCCAATCCCCGATTCTCTCCGGCGGTGGTCATTTTGGGTCGGGCACCTTAGTCGTAAGAAAAATGCGTCCAAGAGAATGACACCCATCACAAAATCTGAAGAAAAAAATGTCCAAGTGTTCGTCAGGGACGTCCTTTTTGAGTGACGGACATCCAAGTGTTAGGCACTTGAAAGGACGTCCCTGACGAGCATGTGGACGTTTTTTTTTTCTTCCAATTTTTGCGATGGGCGTCCTCCTCTGCATGGGTCCCACTCACAGCAGCTCCAACGAGAGGTGCAGACCTCCCGTTAGGTTTTCCACGGTGCATGGGGTCAGAAAACGGCTGTGCATCTGACTTGCATGTGCATTATAATACTAATTAGCTCATTTGCACTCCGTTTTCGTTAGCTGCTACTGTGATAGGAAAATGGCTCGGAGAACCCTTTTGTGCATGTCTTGTTTTACTACGTGCTCGCTAGACTGGCTAGAAATGGTTTAAAAGCCATCTTGCTGGCTCGTTAAGTTTAGTGCATCTGGCCCCTGGTCTTTTACCTTATCTAGGTTAAAGGGCTTTTTGAAGACTGTTCAATTTTATGCAAGTGACCCCCCCCCCCCCCCCGATATTCAGCACTATTTTAACCAGCTATTTGCCGATATTCAGCGGGCCAGTAGCGCTATAGAAATGATAAGTAGTAGTAGTTATGCTCTGCTGAATATCCCCAGTTAGCAGCTAGAAGATAGCTGGTTTGTTATATCAGAGCTGCAGAGGGAATTGAATCTAGTTCCCCAGGATCTCAACCCTCTGCTGACTGTTAGGTAGCAGTGAAAATCGAACCCAGTTACCCAGGTCCACAACCCACCGCACTAACCATTAAGCACCGACTCATTTAAATCGGGTTGGTAGTTGATTTAGTTTAATTAATTTTTATAGTTTAATTTTGTTTGAAAGTTGGATCGGTATTTTTGTGAGCAACCAGGTAAAATCTGTGAGCGACGCTCCTAAAATATATGAGCAATCGCTCACAAGCTCCGCTTAGAGCACGTTGGCTAGCTCAATGGCTGGTGTAAATTCTTGAACCTAACTGAACATAAGCGTTGCCATACTGGGACAGACCAAAGGTCCATCAAGCCCAGTATCCTGTTTCCAACAGTGGCCAATCCAGGTCACAAGTACCTGGCAAGATCCCAGAACAGTAAAACAGATTTTATGCTGCTTATCCTAGAAATAAGCAGTGGATTTTCCCAAGTCCATCTTAATAATGGCTTATGGACTTTTCTTTTAGGAAATTATCTAAGTCTTGTTTTCAACCCTGCTAAGCTAACTGTTTTTGCCACATTCTTTGGCAAGGAATTCCAGAGTTTTGAGTGAAGAAATATTTTCTCTGGTTTGTTTTTAATTTACTACTTAGTAGCTTCATTGCATGCCCCCTTGTCCTCGAATATTTAGAAACAGTAGACAAGTGATTTACCTTTCCAAAAATACTACGACTAGGGGGCACACAATGAAGTTACTAAGTAGTAAATTTAAAACAAATTAGAGAAAATATTTCTTCACTCAACATGTAATTAAACTTGGAATTCCTTGCCAGAGAATGTGGTAAAAGCAGTTAGCTTAGCAAGGTTTAAAAAAGGTTTGGATAATTTCCTAAAAGAAAAGTCCACAAGCCATTATTAAGATGGACTTAGGAAAATCCACTGCTTTATTTCTAGGATAAGCAACATAAAATCTGTTTTACTGTTCTGGGATCTTGATAGTCTGCACTTTGCAGAAGGGTGTTCACTTGGGCGGTTTGGGAACAGCATGCTCTTACGTATGTAAGGTATAGAGTACTATAATTTACATGCATATTTTCCCAAACTAGGTGTGCATATTTGCATGAGCTCTGTGGCTGGCATAAGTTCTTACACATAAATACATATGCCCATATTTGCCAGGTTATGCTAGGTTTCTATAAGAACAGTAGACACCTGCTTTTCTTAATAGAATAAGTACATAAGTACATAAGTAATGCCATACTGGGAAAAGACCAAGGGTCCATCGAGCCCAGCATCCTGTCCACGACAGCGGCCAATCCAGGCCAAGGGCACCTGGCAAGCTTCCCAAACGTACAAACCTTCTATACATGTTATTCCTGGAATTTTGGAGTTTTCCAAGTCCGTTTAGTAGCGGTTTATGGACTTGTCCTTTAGGAAACCGTCCAACCCCTTTTTAAACTCTGCTAAGCTAACCGCCTTCACCACTTTCTCCGGCAACGAATTCCAGAGTTTAATTACACGTTGGGTGAAGAAACATTTTCTCCGATTTGTTTTAAATTTACTACACTGTAGTTTCATCGCATGCCCCCTAGTCCTAGTATTTTTGGAAAGTGTGAACAGACGCTTCACATCCACCTGTTCCACTCCACTCATTATTTTATATACCTCTATCATGTCTCCCCTCAGCCGTCTCTTCTCCAAGCTGAATAGCCCTAGCCTCCTTAGTCTTTCTTCATAGGGAAGTCGTCCCATCCCCGCTATCATTTTAGTCGCCCTTTGCTGCACCTTTTCCAATTCTACTATATCTTTCTTGAGATGCGGCGACCAGAATTGAACACAATACTCAAGGTGCGGTCGCACCATGGAGCGATACAACGGCATTATAACATCCTCACACCTGTTTTCCATACCTTTCCTGATAATACCCAACATTCTATTCGCTTTCTTAGCCGCAGCAGCACACTGAGCAGAAGGTTTCAGTGTGTTATCGACGACGACACCCAGATCCCTTTCTTGGTCCGTAACTCCTAACGTGGAACCTTGCATGACGTAGCTATAATTCGGGTTCTTTTTTCCCACATGCATCACCTTGCATCACCTAAGCTCTATGGGGACGTGCATGACATCTAAAAAATAAGATGCCCTCTTCATGTGTCTATTTTTAACTGTGTTGAATGGAGACCTTTTCAGGGGGTGGGATCAGAGCAGAAAATGCGACAGCTTACATAGTTTTGCATTATCAAAACTATATTACTACTACTACTATAAATCATTTCTATAGCGCTACCAGTCGTACGCAGCACTTCACAATTGAACATGAAGAAAAGACAGTCCCTGCTCAAAAGAGAGATTACAATCTAAATCAGGACAGACAGACAGGACCAATAAGGATAAGGGTAGGACAGACAGAAGGACACATAGGAAAAGGGACTATTGAAGAGAAGAAGACAAGATAAAGGTTACATGCAAGTGACAAGTTAGGAGTCAAAGGCAACATCAAACAGGTAGGCCTGTAGCCCGGATCTGAAGGCAGCTAGGGATGGAGCTAGACGTAATGGCTCAGGAAGCCTATTCCAGGCATAAGCTGTGGTGAGATAAAAGGAACGGAGTCCGGAGTTAGCGATGGAGGAGAAAGGTGCAATTAGGAGAGATTTGCCTAGTGAACGGAGTTCCTGGGAAGGAGTGTAGGGAGAGATGAGGGTGGAGAGGTAGTGAGGGGCTGCAGAGTGAATGAACATTTAAGTCAATAAGTGGAGCTTGAATTTTATACGGAAACGGATAGGGAGCCAGTGACGTGCCCATATCAGCCCTCTCCTGAAGTAGGAGAGGGCTGATATGGGCATAACTATATGCATTGTTTCTTCAGTGAAAAAGTATCTGTAGAAAAAGCAGGTGCAAATCTCTGTGGATACTTTCCCTCTGACCTGCACTAACCACTATTCCTCTAGGCCAAAAGTGGGCAACCTGTGGCCTGACATTGATTTTTGTCCAGCCCATGAAACCATGGGGTGTATGCATAGAAAATGCCATTAACCAGAGTTTTGGTGATTTTAAATACTGGATTTTGCAAATATTTTCAGAATAGCCACTCTAGCAGTCTCTTTCCATCATTTTTAGTTACATTTTTACCAATTTATTTATCACAGAAGGTCTATGAAGCTCTGTGCATTTCCAGTTCCAACATTACATAATATGGCAGCCCGCCAAGGATAGTACTGGCATTCATTCAGCACTTTGTATATTAAGGTTGCCCACCCCTGCTCTAGGCAGTTTTCAAAGGGATGCAGTTTGGGTTTTAACCCAAGAGCTCTCTCCTATTCTGGCTAGCTCATTTGAAACAAGTCTGGGATCTAGAATCACGAGTTTTCATTCACACTCTCTAGAGAATTTTTTCCTTTATTTTTAGGGACGTACATTAATTTGAAATGACACAGGAAATGTCAGCAACACATCCCATGTCGTTGCATGTAGTTTTTAACCCCAAATTACTGTAAAAGATCCAGAATTTCATTTTCTTTTTCTGACATCAATAGTGTGAGCTATTGATCAATAATGTACACTATATATCAACAGGTGCCCTATGGCAAAACAGTGCACAGTACTGAGCAGTGTGGAGCATACTATTTGAGCCAATCTGGGTAGCCAAAATCCTGACCAAAACATACCAGGGATACCAGAGACCTTCCTTGGTGGTCTAGGGGGTTAGTGTGGGCAGGAGCGGGTAGTACCATAAGACTGCCTCTAGAGATCACAGCAACCATTTTGAACCAAGAGCCGCCAAGGGCAGAAACAAGTGGGAATCGCTTCTGCCCTTACTACCCAGCTAGACCACTAGGGACTGTTAAAGTAGGCCCATGGAGACCTATAGGGGGTGGGGAAGAGCCTTTGGGAGTGGGGTCCTTTATTTGTAGGGTCAGCTCTTCTGGAGATGAGTGATGCTCGTGTTTGAGGGGGTCCAGGAGGTTGGTTGACTCTTGATTGGGGGAGGGTTGGCTCAGGTTGGCAGGGGGAGGATACCTGGACGTTATGTGGGTGACAGCCAATATTCAGTGTCTGTACCTGCATACGTAAGGGACCAAAGACCACACAGCCTTTTGTGCGTTAGCTATGCAGACACTGGTAGTAAATACGACCACATCACTCCCCTGTTTATCCAGTTACACTGGCTCCCAGTACAGTTCAAATGTATGTTTAAGGTTTTATGTTTGACTCACAAAGCACTACACCTTGGTACACCAGCTTTCCTTGCCTCTGTAGTTAAACCCTACATCTCTTCGCATGCTCTTCGTTCACTAGATTCTCACCAGTTCTCCCTTCTCATTATGAATCTACCCGTTCTTCTGCTTTCTATTTTCTTGCACCTACACTTTGGAATTCACTGCCCCCATACATTCAATCTGCGTTGTCTTTTTGATCTATTTATAGTATGCAAGTGTGTATGACTCTCGTTGACTGGTCTTTTGCTTTCCTATTTTATTTTGGCATTCTTTTCCATTTTTTATTTATACATTTATATATTTGTTTTAATTGTTAGTCATGGGATATCAATCTTAATAAACATAACCTAGTACCTGCATGCCTCAAAGCTCCTCCCCAGCAATGTTTCTGTATTGGCCATGTTAAGATTATGTGGTTAAACCCGATATTCAGTGGCTCTGCCCAGTTAAGTGCTGCTGGATATCAGTGGCTGGCCCGTGCACCATCCCTCCCCTGCCCACTTCAACCATGATACAATGGGAAGTACAAGAGGCAGATCAGATAGGACAAGGCCAAGATTCAAGAAGGTTCCTCAGAGAACAGAAACAGCAAAAAGCGGAGATGGCTAGGGGGATAATGACATCACTGGAACCGCACTCTTGTTATCAACTGGGTCAACAATAAAATTGATAACCAGAATTTGGCTCCAGTGACGTCATTATCCTCCCCCCCCCCCTTTCCCGGCTGTTTCCACTTTTTGCTGTTTGAGTAGATGATAATAATACAAAACCCTCTTACCTTATAGGTTATATTGTCAGTCTCAGGGTTTTCCACTTGCACAACAATGTACGCATGAAGAAAATTAGAAGCGATCATGTCTGGGACAAATGGAGTGTTCTCTTCCTGAAATATGATTGCCACAATGTCGTTACCGATGTGCCTCTTTCTTTGGAGCTGAAGAAAGAAAAGAGTTTGTGTTCAGATAGTTAAAAAAATAAATCTGCAATTTCACAAACTGTCGTCAGGTTGCCAGTTAAGCAATTCTTCGGTGATAATACTGCGACCTTCAACCACAGCAAAATACATTGCCTGCAAACTCTAGTGAGAGGCAGGTGGCCTTGACATTCATCAATTCATCACATATAGAGCAGCACATTTTTAAGCTGTCAATACACTTTAAGTATTTTTAATTTCGTTAAGTATATGCTATCAATCATTGTGTGATCTGCTTATTACATTTTTATGCAAGGCCTGTAAAAAAACAATAAACAAATTTTGTAGATCTTGAAAGAATGCCATTATTATTGCTTTTAATTCTGGCATTTGTGCAAGCTTACTCTTTGAATTTCTGGATGCTAATTTCTCAAGTTGTTTAGCACAATGCAGCCACTCATTTTTCTTTTCCTTTTCCACCCTTCCACCTTTCAAAAGTCATTTAGATGACATTTACCTGCTGCACATCGCCTTCTGTGAATGGAAGCTTGGTGGATACATGAAACATAATTTCCCTGTCCCTGAACACAGTGTAGACAGATTCTGTGCCCGTCTGACCATGAGACACATCCAGTCCACCGCGAAAACTGGAAACAAGACACAGGTTGAGAAAAAAAAAATATATATATATATATATATCAATTCTGATTTGAAGAAAAGGTAACCAGTAGATTTTTAAGGATTTGTTCCAGGCCTTTTCACATCACTTACAGTATAAAAGTGAAGGGCAAGGGCCTTAAATGTTTCAAGCCAGCTTGAATGCCAGCCTGCCCAGACCATTCAGAAACAGGTATAAGAGAAACATATGCTGGGCATCATCATATCATGAGGACCTGCTAAGCCCCTCCAGCTGGAAGGCAAGTCCATAAATGGGCACCTGCACTTAGGTTGCTCCTATGCTCTGCGGTGAGAGTCTATTCTCACCAGAGGCGTAGCCAGGTGGGGTGCAAGGGGAGCACTCGCTCCCCCAAACGGATTTTGAATTAAATGGCGCCTATGTGGATTGGCCCTTCAGCCTTGCACTGGCGCCTGTTTTACATTAGGTCTGCTCCCCCGGATGGCAAAACCTCACTACGCTTCTGATTCTCACCCTTGTGTTTAGTCTACAGGTTTACCATCTTTTCTGTCTCAGTTACTGACACCTTACTGCCCTCCTTGGGCTCTTCGATCATCGCAGCAAAATCTCCTCGTTATTCCATTTTTTAGACAAATCAGATACGATGCTACTCAGTGCTCGATTTGCTCTGTCACTGGCCCTTCCCTTTGGAATGCCCCGCCCTCCCATTTACATCTACAAACCTCATTGGCCCACTTTAAATTTGAACTCAGAAGCGTATAACTGATATCTTGGTCTTTCTGGAGATGGTCTGCGGGGTTGTTCTCCCCTTTATCTTACTTGTACTATCACATATTGTACTTCCTTCTTTCTTACGCTCTCTTGATCCTTCTTCCTCTCTCTGTTTTAAATATTGCAAACCACTCAGATAACCTGATTAATGTGCAGTATAGCAAATATTGAATAAACTTGGAAATTATTCTATCACGACATCTGGGTGCCCAGATTCAGTAATATAACGCTAACATAAATCAACATCAGTGCATCTAACCTGCAGTTAAAGCAGGCTACAGACTTAGGTTTTTCGGGTTATCATATGTCCGGTTTTACCCGGACATGTCAGAGGACATGGCCGGGCAACCGGGTTGTGGACAAATGGGCAGGCTAGTGGGCGGGCGGGCCTAGGGGTGTCTTATCCTCTCCTCCTCTTACCTTACTGTACTAATCTGGTAGTCTAGTGACCTCTTTCCTGCCCGGAGCGGCTGCAGACTGTCTCTTGCTGCCTCTGGCCCCAGCGCCGACTCAAAATGGCCGCCAAAAGTTCAAGCAGTGGCATCGCGAGACTTCTGCAGAAGTCTTGCAAGGTCACTCTCGGTAGCCATTTTGAATTGGTGCCAGTACGGGAGGCAGCAAGACACTATGCAGCTACTCTGGGCAGGAAAGAGGGAGCTCTTTCCTGCCCTGAAGAGGTCACTACACCACCAGGGCAGTATAATAAGGTAAGGGGAGGGGAGGATAGGACACCCTTAGGTTGTGTGAAAGGGGCGGGGTGTGGCAGGACGGGACGTGTGTCCTCTTTTTGGGGGGAGCAAATGTGGTAACCCTAGGTATGTATGACCTATAGTATTCTGTACGCCAGTGGCGTTGCTAGGTTGGCTGCCACCCGGGGCAGATCGCCGCTGTGCACCCCCCCCCACCGGTGCAGCGGCATCCGTGCCCCCCAGGGTGCAGCACGACACCCCCGGGGTGCATTCTTGGCTACTGGAGGGTGCAGAGAGCAGCCGCGTGCCTGTCAGCTCCACTGGCTCCCTGCTCCCTCTGCCCCGGAACAGGAAATAACCTGTTCTGGGGCAGAGGGAGCAGGGAACCAGCGGAGCCGATAGGCATGCGGCTGCGCCCTCCAGCAGCGTGCACCCGAGGCGGACCGCCCCCACCGCCCCGCCCTTGCTAAGCCACTGCTGTAAGCTGTGCGCATAAGTGGCAGTATTGCCCGTGCCCCTCCCATGCTCCACCCATTGAAACCTCCCCCCACCCTTGCACTGATGTGCTATCTCACTTACAAGCAATATAAACCCCTCCTCAGTGTGTATAAGCAATTTTATATAGCAAACATTTTGCGTCTTGAAGTGAACATTCACATGCATTGAGTTCTGCATATGCTCCGGGGACCCTGAAGCAGTACACCGAAACTTTGGCCATAGTCGGCCGTGGAAAAGCTGCAGAGGGCATTTGAGCACTTTCAAGTGAAGTGTTTGTTTTCTAATTTTTGAAATGTTCACAGTGAAATGGGCATGCACTAAGGGCGTGCCCACACCCCCTTTTTGGCAGCACACATTAGAATTTACGTGCATCACTTTACAGAATAAGATTAGACGGTTGTGCGCGTAAATTCTAATTAATGCCAATTAGTATCAATAATTGCTTCTTAAGTGACAATTATCAGCGCTGACTTGTTAAGTAATTAGATTGCACGCACAAATCCAGAACACGTGCACAATTTCGGTCACGCTATATAGAATCTGGGGGTTGACATCTGAATGTCAAGAGCAGAAGCGCCTCCAAATGCAGGTGCAAAGTGGTATGAGAATTCAAGCACAAAGAGATTACCAACGCGAAGAAGGTGAAAGCCCCAAACTGCGCAGCATGTGCAAAATTTCATTTCCATCAGAAAGGGAAACAAGCTGACTGGATGAGTTTTCCAGTCATCATCTCTTATCCCAAGCTGTTTTACTAAGAAGTTCTAATTTCCCTAAGAACAGTAGAACTAGAAATGCATGAATAGACATTATCCAGGGCACTGGCCTTGATTATTGGGATTATTGCTTTCCAAAAATACTAGGACTAGGGGGCATGCGATGAAGCTACAATGTAGTAAATTTAAAACGAACTGGAGAAAATGTTTCTTCACTCAACGTGTAATTAAACTCTGGAATTCATTGCCAAAGAATGTCATAAAGGCGGTTAGCTTAGCGGAGTTTTAAAAAGGTTTGGACGGCTTCCTAAAGAAAAAGTCCACATACCATAATTAAATGGACTTGGGGAAAATCCACTATTTCTGGGATAAGCAGTATAAAATGTTTTGTACTTTTTTGGGATCTTGCCAGGTATTTGTGACCTGGATTGGCCACTGTTGGAAACAGGATGCTGGGCTTGATGGACCTTTGGTCTTTCCCAGTATGGCAATACTTATGTACTTATGCTCAAGTTTTAAACTTGTGCTAATTCAACCCTTTACTGTGTATGTGTGTGTATGTATTTGTGTGTGTGTGTGGGGGGGGGGGGGGTGGGGGGGGGGATTGCCATAGTCTGTCTCTGTTAAAACAATATCCGGCAATCTAATTATGCTCATGTGTTTCCATATAAATTCTGCACAATCCTTATTTTAAAATTAAGTCTGTGGGGTTAATATTCAGACCATGGAAGGTAGCCAGGCCGCCTCCAGCAGTCGGTGCTGAGCTATTTCAGTGGCCTAATTCGGCTGCCAAACTTAGCGGCGATGCACTGAATATTAGCAGATAGCCGGTTATACTGTGCAATATAATCGGTTATCCGGTAAGCGCTGACAATATTCAGTGGGATATAGCTGGCTATTTCCAGCTGAATATTGCCGGATAGCTGGTTAAGGGCCATTTAACCGTCTAGGGGCCAATCCTGGCTGGTTAAATGGTTTTAAATATTGAGGGAGTGTAAGTATATTCCATTCTGAGGTTTGTATCCCATGGTGTGTGCTTGCTTCTTCCAATCATATGGAGGGTAATTCTATAAAGGAGTGTGTTATCTAGGTGCGACCATTTACACCAGCCTTACAAATGGTACAAATGTTCATGCTAAGATTACTATATAACACACATAAATGATAGTACCTGTTTGCCCCACCCATACTCTGCCCACCTGCAAATTGCATGCCATCCAATTTAGGTGTCATTTTATAGAATACCACATAGCTAGAATATTCTAGTCACTTATGCATGTTCTTGGTGTCTTCTTTATTCTTTATTTCATTTGCTATACCGCTTTAACTAAAACGTAGAACCAAGTGGCTTACAAACTAAAATCTGCACAAAAATTAGAAAAACAAATAAACTACAATTGAGATAGAATAGGAGAGGCAGCAGGCCCAAAAACAGACAAGACAAAAACAAACAACTCATAACATCCGAAAGGGCGGGAAACATGAGCAGCAACTAGAGAAAGGAGAAGGGGGGGGGGGGGGGGGGGGAGGCAGGCAACAATAAACAGGGACAAAAAGGACCATCAATTGCTAGGCATTTTTTTTGGTTACATTTGTACCCTGTGCTTTCCCACTCATGACAGGCTCAATGCGGCTTACATGGGGCAATGGAGGGTTAAGTGACTTGCCCAGAGTCACAAGGAGCTGCCTGTGCCTGAAGTGGGAATTGAACTCAGTTCCTCAGTTCCCCAGGACCAAAGTGCACCACCCAAACCACTAGGCCACTCCTCCACTCCATTGAGAGCTAGATTCTACATGTGGCACTTAGAATCTAAGCATGGCTAATAGAGACACCTAGGCATATTCCATAAGACACGCCTAAATTCAGATGCGGTATATAGAATATGCACCTAAATTTAGGAACGTCCATTTACGCCAGTGAAAAGCTGGTGTAAATGCACGCCTACATCTATGCGTGCTGGCACAAATTCTGTTAACAGTGCATGTAAATTGATAGGCCTGGCACACCCACAGTCCGCTCACCACTGTGCCCCCCCTTCTTTGTGGCTGCACACGTTGGAATTTACATGCGCTGCTTTATAGCATATGCCTAGCAAAGTGTACGCATAAATTCCAATTATGGCCAATTATTGTTGATAATTGGTCATTAACATTATAAACACTAAGTGGTGCATTGACCAATTGAGGCATGTGCGTAGATTAGGCGCACGCACAAATCTACGCACGCGCCTATACACACCATATATAGAATCCGAGGGTGAACTCCTGCTTAAAGAGCCAAGTTTTGATTGCTGTTTTGAATTTGGTAAGACACAATTGACTGTGAATGTCCAAGGGATGAGAATTCCAAACGGCAGGTGCCAAAACATAAAATGTACTCTGTCTGGTGCATTCATGCCTAGAATGCTGTGCAAACAGTACCATTCAATGGATACTGAGATGGTAGACCATTTCTGCTTTTATAATTCTCAGTTAAAGTAAATTAGAAACATGCCACTTTCTCCCACAAAAACTATCGCTATGAATCCAAGAGAACTAGCTCAAAAATCATATAGTTTTGGTCTCCCACTTGTCAGATACAGTCCCAGTCCCTGTAATGTTATGGAAAACAAAGCCATGACTATGTGTTGCAAGACCATGGATTGCCAACTGCCCAAAGGACTGAGTCAAACCTTTTTCGGGACAGTACTCAAAGGAGTGCCTGATTGATACGGACGGAGAGATAGTAGCTTTTCTCAGCGTCACATAACTTGGATATCAAAATTACCTTCTTCCATGCTGCTAACTGCAGTTCATAAATTTGCCTCAGACCTAAGGAAACTCATCATGCATTGTTGGCATAGAGCACTGCCATCTTACAAGGGCCAATGCTCTACATCATGGATATCACCCTTCCATTACTCACCCTTTAAAATCCTGAAGCAACACCGTGTCACCCAGTAAATTCATGAAGTCTTTGAACGCTGGACTCTCTTCATTATTTCCAAAAAGCTCCTCCTCTAAAGTCTAAAGAAATAATGCATTGTCAAAGCGGGAAAATTTCCCTCTGCCCATCGGCGTCTGAGCAAAGGAAAATTAGATCAAACTGCAAAACTGTAAATGGCATTACGAACAGAGTTTGGAAATGAAAATTTAGAACAGCCCGTAATGGCTTCCAACACATTTTCAATATATTTGTTTCTTGAACTTGGAAATGGACTTGTTCTAACATGTACAAGTACCTATAAACTGATTACATCAGCCTTCCTTTGATTTGTATGCAACCTAATAAATTTGAGACAATTTAATTTCTCTGCCCTTCACCCTCTATAACTACCAAAAGAATCTGCAGACCATATCATAGAACCAGTGGTAAAAGAAATAAATATATAACAGGCACTCCTTTATAATGGGTAACCAAATGACACATCTCAGTAGATACCAAGAAGTTCCAGTCCCTGCCCCTTTATTCTACATACTTAAGAGGCCAATGCATAAAAGTCCCCATAAAGAACCGCTCGCTATTTCCACCTCAGTAAAAATGACCAAGGTGGAAATAATGAGCGATGCTCAAAAAACCCCCCAAAAAACGGATGCAAATGAGCTGCTTGCAAAAACAGCGAGAACTCGGTAAGAGGAAAGCCAATCGCTAAGCGTGGCTGCTCTGCACATGCTCAGTGTGCTACCCACGGCTTTCATACATGCACACAAGCTGCGTGTATGAAAGCCGTGTGCGTCAAAACTGGAGTTACATCACGACAAAGCCTGGCTGCTGATTTTGGATCCATTTTTCCATGGGAAAGGAGCTAGACAAGTGAGCCCTGCAGCAGGAGTTGGGGAAAGGCACGATTTATTTATTTAGATTTTGCTCACACCTTATTCAGTAGTAGCTCAAGGTGAGTTACATTCAGGTACACTGGGCATTTCTCTGTCCCAGGAGGACTCACAATCTTCTAAGTTTGTACCTGAGGCAGTGGAGGGTTAAGTGACTTGCACCAAGATCACAAGGAGAAGCAGTGGGATTTGAACCAGCCACCTCTGGATTGCAAGGCCGGTGCTCTAACCACTAGGCCATTCCATGATGCTGTGAGCAGAAGGAAGCCTGCCCCAGGAAAAGGCTGGAAGCTGGTGAGGGCCACCTGCTGAACCATCCACTCAGCACTGCATACTGTCACAAGTACAATAGCAGGCAAAAACACTAGAGCAAGGACTTTTTTCCCTGTTGGATCACACTCAAGCACTGCACACTTTTTAAACAAAATTAGGCTGCAGTGTTTCCCCCTGGAACTTACCAATAATGATGGCACAAGCACTGATGAGCCCGATCCAGAAGCTAGCTTACAGTTGCTCCAGACCTCCCATAAAATTTCCATCCTAAAAGGTAAGCGGGCCTTTCTGTGTATTGCTTGTTAATGGCTGTGCATCCCTTGGAATTTGCATTTGAATTGGCTCATTTAAATGTATTAGCATATGATTCATGTTGTCTGCTGCCACAATCGTAAAACAGCCCGCAAAACCCCTTTGTGCATGTCCCGCAGAGTATCGTCCTCAATAAACCGCCTGGAACCAGTCAGAAATGCACATTGCTGAATTGTGACCTTTCCTCTGTGCTGTTCTTTTCTGTTCTGGAGGGGTGGGGAGGGAAGGGGGAAGTTTTAGAGTAGGGTGGGTATGAGAGGGTTGAGTTTCGTTGTACATGTTCTGGTTTTGCATTGGTAACATATTGAAGGAACACCGTATATTATACACCTTGGTTAATAAACATTTTAGCAACTACTGTAATTGTTGTTGATACTGTTCTCTATGTTTTACAAAATTTCGGACACCCTAAAAATTCTTGGAGTTACTATTGATCGACACCTAACACTTGAGAATCACACGAAGAACACAACCAAGAAGATGTTCCACTCAATGTGGAAGTTAAAAAGAGTAAGACCTTTCTTCCCAAGGACCGTTTTCTGCAACCTGATACAATCAATGGTACTCAGCCATCTAGACTATTGCAATGCTCTTTATGCTGGCTGCAAAGAGCAAATAATCAAGAAATTACAAACAGCCCAAAACACTGCAGCCAGACTCATATTCAGAAAAACAAAATATGGAAGTGCTAAACCCCTACGAGAAAAAATACACTGGCTCCCCTTAAAGAACGCATCACGTTCAAAACATGTACCCTAGTTCACAAAATCATTCATGGAGACGCTCCAGCCTACATGTCAGACCTGATAGACTTACCACCTAGGAATGCTAAAAAATCATCCCGCACATTCCTCAATCTTCACTTCCCCAACTGCAGAGGTCTAAAATACAAACTAACGCATGCGTCAACCTTTTCCTACTTGAGCACACAATTCTGGAACGCGCTGCCGTGCAACTTGAAGACGATCCATGAACTAACCAACTTCCGCAAACTACTGAAGACCCATCTCTTTGACAAGGCATACCACAAAGATCAACAAATGTGAACCATTACACAAATATCCAGAACTGCTTAAAGAAATTCGACTCACGAAATTAGCTCGTTCTCTACTATCCTGCTTAACTATTATCATGTTACCCAAGATCCTTAAGCAATACTAAATGTATATTTTCTTATAAATTTCCACTATTCACAATGTAATGTAAGCCACATTGAGCCTGCAAAGAGGTGGGGAAATGTGGGGTACAAATGCAATAACAATAATATAAATAAAGTTTGAAAAAAACAAACAAACCCCGAACGCACATTAATGGCCTGGGAACTTCTGTGCATTGGGCCCTAAGTTAGCACAATGGGCTCAGAACAAAGAAACCACCATTCAAATTCAGCATTCTGCGGTAGTAGAGTGGAGAGAGAGGAGATGCCAGTCCAAGTAAGTTGAATGATTTGATTAAAAATTAAGAGTTTAATGACGATAAGCTGTCTAAGACATAAGAAAGAGTAACTATAAAGTGTATATGGTTGTAATAATGAACAGCAATGCAGAAAATAAAGAGGAGTTTTGTGTTTTAGAATGTCATTCTCCTGAGAGGCAAAATGTGGCACCGCATTGAGAATGGAACAATTTGTTGTACAAGAGAAGGCAGAGGGAAATACAAAAGTTTTCTAGTTGAAAATGGGAGAATAAATTCATGAAACTACAAGAGAAAGAAATCACAGACATCAGCCAGCCTAGACTACCATCCAAAGCTAAGTAACTTGGCCAGAATTTAATAAGAGCAATGTTTATGTGACATATTAAGCAAAGTTGATTCTTCTCATATTGAAGATTTGAACATTGAACTTTTTCATCCAATGAGGTTGGAATACAATTATTAGAATATTAATGAGAATAGAAGATATTTCTGACCAATAATAGGAGGTTGGTGCAATGATGTAAAATTACATTGTGCAGTAAGAGGTGATTGAATCTCATGTGGTATGCACTTTATTTACACTGAGCACTACAAATTTATAAAAAATTATTTTAAGAGAAGGAATGTAAGAATAGAATTATCTGGTGATTGGATAGAAGATTAAATTTTAACTGCCAGACCCTTGACCATTCTTCTAGCTTTTGGCGATCCCTTCTCATGGTTTCTACACCTACTACTATAAATCATTTCTATAGCACTAAAAAAGGCAAACTTTTCCTTCTAACCCTTCAGCAATGTCTCACACAAATATATTAAATAGAATCGGCCCCAGAACCGACCCCTGAGGCACTCCGTTACTCACCTTTCTTTCCTCAGGGCTGAGTCCATTTACCACCACCCTCTGCCACCTGTTGGTCAAAGAGTTTCCAAGCCAGTTCACCACTTTAGGTCCTAAGTTCAGCCCTCTCAGCTTATTCATGAGTCTTCTGTGAGGGACTGTATCAAATGCTTTGCTGAAATCCAAGTACACTACATAAGTACATAAGTACATAAGTAATGCCATACTGGGAAAAGACCAAGGGTCCATCGAGCCCAGCATCTTGTCCACGACAGCGGCCAATCCAGGCCAAGGGCACCTGGCAAGCTTCCCAAACGTACAAACATTCTATACATTTTATTCCTGGAATTTTAGAGTTTTCCAAGTCCGTTTAGTAGCGGTTTATGGACTTGTCCTTTAGGAAACCGTCCAACCCCTTTTTAAACTCTGCTAAGCTAACCGCCTTCACCACTTTCTCCGGCAACGAATTCCAGAGTTTAATTACACGTTGGGTGAAGAAAAATTTTCTCTGATTTGTTTTAAATTTTCTACACTGTAGTTTCATCGCATGCCCCCTAGTCCTAGTATTTTTGGAAAGCGTGAACAGACGCTTCACATCCACCTGTTCCACTCCACTCATTATTTTATATACCTCTATCATGTCTCCCCTCAGCCGTCTCTTCTCCAAGCTGTATAGCCCTAGCCTCCTTAGTCTTTCTTCATAGGGAAGTCGTCCCATCCCCGCTATCATTTTAGTCGCCCTTCGCTGCACCTTTTCCAATTCTACTATATCTTTCTTGAGATGCGGCGACCAGAATTGAACACAATACTCAAGGTGCGGTCGCACCATGGAGCGATACAACGGCATTATAACATCCTCACACCTGTTTTCCATACCTTTCCTAATAATACCCAACATTCTATTCGCTTTCTTAGCCGCAGCAGCACACTGAGCACATCTATCGCACATCCTTCATCCAGTTCTTTGGTCACCCAAATTCACTTGGCAGGATTTTCCTTTGGTAAAATAGTTTTGAATATATCATGCCTAAAAAGTCCACAGATGCAATGGGTCAGCCAGAACAGGATCAGCCATCAGAGCGGCTACAGGTCAGGGCAGAAGAAACCTAAATTCTTCCTTTGCTGTGCAATAATTGTAAATGTGATAGTAGTCTTTCCCACCTCTGCCTTAGAGCATTTCCTAAACTAATACCTTCTGCTAGTTACAACCTGTTCTACTGAAAAACAGCATTTTAAAGCAAACAGAATCCCCCAGGACAAAAGATTATGCTAATGATGAACACAAATGATTTACTTTAATCAGGGCAGTGGTATTCTAAACCCTCTTGTCATCTGGCAAGTTGGATTAATTTGAAATCAGACAATTTTATATCACCCTCTTGGCATTAGTTCCAGTAGAAATGAAAAGGATTATGCATGTGGATAATTAGGCAGTCTGCCAGAATAATCCTTGACAAATTAGTGAGTTGATTCTTCTATATCTGTATTGAATGCCTTAGCTAATTAGAGTATTTCCATTATACACGCAGCTTCAGTGCCTAATGCAGTCAGATAACTGGTGTGTTATACAAACTTACTCTTAAGCAAAAACTAGCATCAGAAACGGTGCATTCTTTGATTATTTAGCCAATTTGTTAGTGATTGGGAAGTGTGTCACATTGGCAGTTCTTTGTTGGTCCCTGATGCAAGGGGAGCAAAAGTGCAAGCATACCAGCAATTAAAATAAAGGCTCTAAAAAGGATGGCGGAGTCAAGATGGCTGCATGAGTGGAAGCGTTCTCCTTTTGTTGTGTTTCTGGCTGCTATGCTTGTTTCCTGAAGTTCACCATTATGGAGTGGTGAAGCCGAGTTCCTCTGCTGGCCGTACATCCACTCCTTCGCAGCAGTCCACCGAGAGGTACACTATCAACTTATCTACTTTATGCGGAGTTGGAGTGCCGGCTAGCCCTCTGGGTGGAGGAATCCTGGAGAGCTTCGGCCTGGATTTATCATTGTCTCCTCTGGTCTGCGTGCTACCCCCTGCCCTGCGGAAGCGAAGAGTGAGGCTGCGATTGTGGTGTCTACGGAAGGCATTGTCACCCTACTGACAGAGGAAGCCCGTCTTCAGTTTGATGAACCCGCAGGAGGCCCACTTGATAGTGGTGCTGGGTTGCCAGCACTATTGAGTGGAGTAATGCTGGAAGGTGTTTGGGAGGGTGCTAATGAAAAATGGAAGCCTTGATATCCAAAACTAAAACTAAGTTGTCGTCACTTGTAAGTAAGATTGACACTATGAGAACGTAGAGACTGTGAAAAATGATTTTTCAACACAAATTCAACATGTTAAAGGTAAGGTAAACACTGTGCATGAAGTTACTTCCTCATTGGTTAAAGATAACGTGCAGATTCACAGGAGGATGGAGTATTTTGAAAACTTTGATTGAAGGTTAAATTTGCACATTTTGAACTCTAAAGAAAAATCTGGAGTTATTCATGTTCAAACCAAAAGAAAAAAAGCAGATCAAAAAAGACAAAAAAATGGAACAGGAGGGTAACAGAAGAAGTGGTTTATTACAAGTTATTACAAGTTACTCCTGTTTCATTTTTTTGTCTTTTTTGATCAGTCTTTTTTCTTTTGGTTTGCTATTTCTGTGGCAGATCTTTGCCTTTTTTTTTGTTTCTGTCTGTTATTCATGTTCATTCAAACATTCCTGATTAAAAACAGAATTTTCTCTATCTTCTCATTCCTTGCCTTATATTTATTGGAAATGAGATGCCTGTATTGAAATATTATCTTCTGAGTCCTTTTGCCTAATGTTTCTAACAAGGCCTCTTCCCTATTTGGTTGTCAACGTACAAAGTTCTCATTAGTTTCCCCTTACCTGGTTCAGAAAGCTTTACTGATCAGTCAAAGCTGGATAATTACATAGAAAGTTTCAGACATAGGGTTAAATCACAACTCTCCAACAAACAAAAAAGAATTCTGTACAATCTTACCCCACCAGAAAGAGCGGCCATAAGAACTCTACAAACTAACGAACGCATTATCATCAAACCCGCAGACAAAAGAGGCGCAGTGGTAATTATGGACACACAAAAATACATTAAAGAGGGACACAGACAGCTCTCAGACAACAAATACTACAGGAAACTAACTGAGGACCCCACACAGGATTATACAAAGCAGCTAAAAGATCTTATCAGAACATTTCCTACACAAGTACAGCCACATCTGAAGAACCTCATACCAAACCAGCCTTCTGTGGGCACATTCTACATGTTACCCAAAATCCACAAACCTAGGAACCCAGGCAGACCAATCATATCAGGTATTGGCACGCTCACGGAGGAAATATCTGGACTCATAGAGGGAATTCTGAAACCTCTCGTGCACAAAACTAACAGCTTCATACAAGACACCACAGACTTTCTGAATAAATTGAAAAATATCAAACAATTACTACCAAACACCCTTCTGGTCACGATGGATGTAGAATCACTATACAGCAACATTCCACATGCGGATGGCATAGCTGCATGTGGAAGACTCCTAAAAAAATCCACACTGGACCATCAATACTCACCAGAAACTATTACAAAATTAATCAAATTCATTTTAACTCACAACTACTTCCGCTTTAACAATGATATCTATCTGCAAATAATGGGCACTGCGATGGGCACCAGGACAGCACCCCAATATGCCAACCTTTTTATGGCTGAGCTGGAAGAGACATTTCTGAATACACACCAGACCAAACCTCTAAAATACTACCGGTACATCGATGACATTTTTATGATTGGACGGAGGGGGAAGAAACGCTGAAACAAATTTACTATTCCTTCAATACATACCATCCTACAATCAGATTCAAAATTGACTACTCCCCAGAAAGAGTCAATTTTTTGGACACCACAGTCTCAATCAGTGATGGCTGTATACAAACATCTATATACAAGAAACCCACAGAGAGATGCAGCTACCTCCACAACTCCAGCTTCCATCCTTCACATACAAACAGATCCATTATTTACAGCCAACCCACAAGATACCACCGTATCTGCTCGGGCCCAGGGGATAGAGACAGACACCTTGAAACCCTGACTGCATCCTTCAAACAGAAAGGCTACAACCACAAAATAATCTCCAAGAACATTGCCTCCTCCCTCAAAACACCCAGGGAAAATCTACTACAGTACAAAGAAAAAAAAAGCCACAGACAGAATCCCCCTTGTAGTGACATATAACCCAGAGCTGGAGAAACTGAGGAAAATCATAAGAGACCTACAGCCTCTACTCCAGGAAGATGAATTACTGAAAGAGATATTCCCACCCCCACCAGTGCTTGCCTTCCGATAGCCACCCAACTTAAAACACAAGCTAATCAGAAGTAAACTCCCAACACAGACGGAAAAAGAAAAGGGCACGTTCCCGTGTAACACAGCCAGCTGCAAACTATGCCAAAACATTTCACAAGACCCCACAGTCATTCACAAAGAAAAAATATTCAACATAAAGGACTATTTTACATGCTCATCTTCCAATGTGGTATATATCATTCAGTGTAAAAAATGTAACGAAGGATGCTATATTGAAGAAACAGGCCAGATGCTTAAGACAAGATTCAATCTGCACAGACATCACATGAAAATAGCGGGTGCCAGTCAAGCTCCCACCCCTGTGGGCCAACACTTTACAAGACCAGAACACTGCACCAGTGATTTCACAGTAAGAATACTGAAAGGTAATTTTAAAACAATACAGGAATGTAAGACCTTTAAAATAAGAATGATTGAATATTTTGACACCCAACAAACAGGACTTAATAAGGATCTGGGTTTTCTAACCCATTATAAACCATAAAGCTGTATTTCTCTGTTTATTACCCTCCTCTCACCAACCAACATCCATCCTGTTACAATATCAATGAAATGCTTTGATGACCCCATGCATACCCCCACCCTCCCACTCTGTCAGACTGTCAAAGTAATGCTTTGATGTTTCTCTTATATATACTATCTGCTAACACATTTGCTTATTTCCAATCTGACGAAGGGCAACTTTTGAAAGCTAATCAAGAAATGTATTAAGTTATGTCCAATAAAAAGGTATCATCTTATTTTCTTTTCCATGTTTTATTTTGTTTCATTTCTATTGATAACCTGATCAGTCAAATAATGAGGGGTAGCCTACTGGTTAGAGAACTGGGAGGGCAATCAGGAAAGTCCAGTTCAAATCCTTCTGCTACTCCTTGTGATCTTAGGTAAGACACTTAACCCTCCATTGCCTCCGGTACAAAGTTAGATCGTGAGCCTTCAGTGGACATGAAAATACCTAGTGTACCTGAATGTAACTCATCTTGAGCTACTACTGAATAAAGGTATTAGTTAAATCCAAGTGTCTCGAGACAAGCAAAAAAATCTAGAACAAAGGCCCCATATTGACTGCAATATACATCTCCACTGTTGAAAACATTTTCTTTTCCTACAGATTTTAACTGAAATATGGAATGATCCAGGGCACTCCCAGTCACATCAGATTATGTGGATACCCTCCCCCCTTCTGAGTAAATAAATATTTTTAAAAAAGAAACTTACTTACCTGCTTGAATTTCTGATAAATTACACCAAACTTGAATGTATTATTCACCTCATGTTCATCATACGACACTATCATTTGGGAAGCCTGTTATAAAATGAAATAGGAATTACTGAGTTTGGTGTATTGCGACTTCAAAGTAAGCTCAAACTTAGACAAGGCTTTGGTGTGAAAAATAAAGGGGCCTTTTCACTAAGGCGTGTAGGGGCATACGCACGTCCTATGCACGTCAAGGCAACCGCATGGCCCAGGTGGTAATTTCAGTTTTTACGCAGGTCTGCTACGTGCGCCGGAAAATAATTTTTTATTTTCCTGCACGCGGTGGAAACCGGGCAGTAATTGTCATTCTATGCGCGTACACGATTACCGCACAGTTACCGCGTGAGACCTTACCGCTAAGTCAATGGGTGGCGGTAAGGCTTCAGACCCAGAATGGATGTGTGTCAATTTTTATTTTGCCGCACGCCCATTTTTGGCAAAAATAATAAAAAGGCCTTTTTTTTTTTTTTACAGGCGCACTGAAAAATGGATCTGCACACATCCCAAATACGCACCTACACTACCGCAAGCCCATTTTTCAGCACACCTTAGAAAAAGATATTGAAAACGTGAATACTTCCAAGAATAAAGAATGCAATTGAACTTTCAGTGAATTGGGCCCTAAAATGTGTGACCATTTCTGGAAAAAGGTGACTAAAGTCACCAGAAACAAACAAACAAAAACAAAGAGGTTCTAATGAATTCTGTTAGAGCAAATAATGTGTAATACAACTGTCCAAATCCCATCCTTTTATGTGACAAAAACAACTGGAAGAAAATGGGTCAGGTGGATGGCCCAACAGCAGTCAGGCAGGAGATTTAGGTTTAGTTCCTGGACTTAGCTTTTGCTCTGCAGATTGGCAGGGGTACGGAAGAATGTGAAGGCACCTTTCTTCCAAATAAGCAATGTTATGACAACAAAGAAAGAAGGCCTACAATTAAGACCACATGAGTACACAATAAAGTCAATAATAATAATAAAATTTTATTTTTAACCTGCTATATTATCTCAAATACTTTAAGTGGGGAACAAAGAGACATTCATCAAATAAGACCACAGGAGTAAACAATAAAGTCAAGAACAGACAACTCAACTTTTTGAAGTGTCTAGAACCGTGATATCGGCATAACATGAACAAGCCTTTATAAAACTTGCACAAGAAAGTACAGCATGGAAAGCTAGCATTTCATGTGACTTGTTGAAAGCACTATGGAAACACAACATATCGGCCAAATGGAACACAGTTTTTAACAAATGGTTTAATTGAAGACAGAGATCAGATTACTGCAGGAACTTCCAGTGGCTGAGGTTTGCAGTCTCTGAATCCAATTAAATCATTTTAATGGTAAGCCTTTTATTTTATACCAGTAACTAGCCGTTGAGCCCGTAAAAACGGGCTGGTATTGGAGTTTTCCTCCCCCCCCCCCCCCCCCCCGCGAGGTCGCCACCGCTCCCCCCTCGGAGTCGCCGCCGCCGCTGCCACCCCTCCACCCGGCCCGGGCCCTCTCTTCGCTTCTGAACTTACACATCCATTTGCCGAACACAGCAAGGCACATCAGCTGCGCTGCCGTGGGCCCTTCCTTCTCTGCCTGTGGCCCCGCCCTCCTGTGACATAACGTCAGCAAGGGCGGGACACAGGCAGAGAAGGAAGGGGCAGCTCAGCTGATGTGCGTTGCTGCGTTCGGCGAATGGATGTGTAAGTTCAGAAGGGAAGAAAGGGCCCGGGCCGGGTGGAGGGGTGGCGGAGGCGGCGACTCCAAGTGGGGGGGAGAGGGGTAGCAACCTCGGCGACGCAGTTTCCCTCTCTGTCCCGCCCCTCCCATCATCACGTATTGACGCGGGGGCGGGACAGACAGGGAAGTGTCTACTGCGCATTTGCGAGTGAGTACGGTCACTCGCCGTTTATATGTTTGATTGGCGATACGAACAACAAAGCAAGATTTTACTAGGTATCTCTAACTGACAGTGTGGGTATTGTCCAAGAATTTTTAATAGACAGCTAACAATATATTGGTGTTTTTCTTTTTCAAGATTTTCAACCAGCAAAGACCTCGTTCCCTCCAACATCTACCATCCTCCCACGAAGAACAGGATGCTATATATAATGCACAAAGCCATAGACAGTAGGACAGGATGTGATCTGAACTTGGATCTCTAGATTTCTCCAGGTCTTGAAGAAATTCGTTAGAATATTCAAAGATATATGGCTGCTATTTGAATCTATGGGGCAAGCTAGGAAAATGTGTTGCAGCTAATTCCGAGTCCCTGAACCAGAAGAATTCAAAACCCGTGGTGTCGGACTTCTAGGGAGACTAGGGAGAGCCTGCGTAGAGAAGTGAAATTCATTTTGGCATTGTGCCCGAGAAAAACTGTGAGCTGTATTCAGATGCGGGTGGTGTTTCAGAGGCTCATTAGAATTTTGATTCTGCTGCATTCCTGCTGTGTGCATCAATTTCAGAAGGGAGCATATCGAGAAAAATAAGCGTTGAAGACCTGATAACTGCTTTTATTATCAGATAAGACGATAAACTGTTCAATCAAAACAATAATCAAGAGGCCACAGGTCAAACCCCTGAGGCAGGCGCCTTTTTGGCGCCGAAACACGGCCCGTGTCGGGTCTTTGACTAATAAAGTACTCCTGTTGTCCCATTCTTGAAGGTCCAGTGTTGCTTTTTTCTTTTGGTTTCTCTGTTTGTATACTGTATTACCCTCTCTGCCTGTACTGCTATTTGTTGCACAAAATGTGTCATTGTTTTCACAGAAACAATCCTCTCTCTTTGAAAATTTGAGGATTAAAAAAAAAACTGTTAGTGTTGGGTATTATTCAACTCTACTGAATGGAACTAGGATAAAATTCATGCTTACCCTAGCAAGTTAACTGGCTCTACTGTGGATCAACTAGATGTGGCTTTTCAGCAGGTGACCGCAACAGAGACCCTGGACAGAATATCCAGGGTTCTGGAAGATGAAAAACTGGAACAGGTCTCTCTGAAACCCGAGGCCTCACTGAACTCCTTAAAGTGAAATACATCCCCTCCCCCCATTGCTCAAATTTTCCACTTCACTTTCGGCATTCACAATTATCCGCTGAGTCCACCACCAAACGTTTTTATAGCTATCCTCCTGTACAGAGGAGAGACGTAATTACCCTAAGAAGCAATTAGCACACAATGTATGTTCAGGGGTGTGCTACCAAATAAAAGTGTTCCCAGCTGGTTTGGATAAACATCTGACTAATGCTCGCTCGTGCACAGATAGAAAATATATCTGATTTATTGTAGGAAAAAAAAATTATCAGCAAAATAGAACAGCAAGTGCACAAAATATTTCTCTTTGGCAACAAATAAATTTCAGAATATAGATCTGATTTCTTAAAGTGCACTAATGATTCCTGAGATTTATAACAGCTATAATTCTCACACCAAAAAAACAAGCAAACAAAAAAACATTTATCAGTAAAGTGAAACTATGCAACCTCACATCAATTAGTCTAACTTATCCTATTTAGCTGCCCAAACCATAAGAGTAATTCTGGCCTCACCTTTGCAGGTTACTAAGTACAAAACCTGTTTTTCTCCAGGTCTGATGGGACCAATCATCCGTGGCTCCAACCTAGATCAGTGAGCCTAGATTGCCGTAGCAGGATCCCACTTTAGTAATTCCCTTGTCTCTTATTTGTCCTGTTTGTCTGTCCTAATTAGATTGTAACATAGTAAGTGATGGCAGAAAAAGACCTGTATGGTCCATCCAATCTGCCCAACAAGATAAACTCATATGTGCTACTTTATGTGTATACCTGGCCTTGATTTGTATCTGCCATTTTCAGAACACAGACCGTAGAAGTCTGCCCAGCACTAGCCCCGTCTCCTAACCACCGGCTCTGCCACCCAATCTCCGCTAAGCTTCTGAGGATCCATTCCTTCTGAACAGGATTCCTTTATGTTTATCCCACGCATTGTTGAATTCCGTTACCGTTTTCATCTCCGCCACCTCCCTCGGGAGGGCATTCCAACTATTCACCACTCTCTCCGTGAAAAAATACTTTCCAACATTTTTCTTGAGTCTGCCTCCCTTCAACTTCATTTCATGTCCTCTATTTCTGCTGCCTTCCCGTCTGTATCATATCACCCCTGTTTCTCCTTTCCTCCAGGGAATACATGTTCAAGTCATCAAGTCTCTCCTCATACGTCTTGTAACACAAATCCCATACCATTTTTGTAGCTTTTCTTTGCACCGCTTCAATTTTTTTTACATCCTTAGTAAGATACGGCCTCCAAAACTGAACACAATACTCCAGGTAGGGCCTCACCAATGACTCGTACAGGGGCATCAGCACCTCCTTTCTTCTGCTGGTCACACATTGTAAGTTCTGTCGAGCAGGGACTGTCTCTTCATGTTCAAGTGTACAGTACTGCATACGTCTTGTAGTGCTATACAAATGATAAGCAGTAGTAGTATGCTCGGGAATGTGACAAACACTTCCTCTGCTCAGCCAGGAATGTCAGACTTCTCCGGTGTCTAGGTAGGGACAAAGGTACGACCATAATCTCCTTGGTCTTGTGCTCACAGCACTGCTAATCACCCTTGAAGGGTCATCTCTGTTCCTGCAAAACGGTCTTTACAGAGAGGCTGGAATTTTAGTTACCCTGATCTTGCACAGAGATGGGGTGTTAAAGAACTGTAAATACCACCAAGTTCATTTGCAGCTCCTCCAAGTAACTGATGGCAAGCAGGACAGGAATAGCTTCTCTGACCAGTGGAGACTCTGGATCTTCTCTGCACAGCTAAGGTGGTCCAGATGCTCCTATCAACCAGTGGCGTAAGTACAAGGGGCCACGGGGGCCCGGCCCCCCTCCCAAATTTTCTCTGGGTCCCTGGTTTTGCTGGCAGGAGTCCCCAACACCCGCCAGCTGAAGTGTTGTTCAGCGCTGGTCTCCGACGCCGCCTCGTTGCCTGCCCTGCTCTGTCTTCCCCTCACATCATGAATGCTCCTTTTAGTGAAATTGAGAGTTTCAGTAAAAGAAGCGTGCTGGACATGAAGGGAAGACAGAGCAGGGTAGGAAATGCGGCGGCGCCAGAGAGCGGCACTGGACAACACTTCAGCTGGGGGGATTGGGGACCCCCGCTAGCTAAGGTATTTGCTGCGACAGTGGGTGGGGAGCAGCTGGGCAGCAGACCAAAATGTGCTCCCCCACCTCGGGCTCTGGCCCCCTCCCACCTTGAGGTCTGCTTCCAACATGGTTCAAACTGGTGCAGATACAATGTTGCCTCACAAAACTGTCCAGGCTATTCACGGCTGGGATCCTCACTTGCCTCCATATCCAGACAGTGAACAATGGGCAAAGATGGTATTCAGTCTACAGACAAACAGCGTGTCCTTCTAAAAAGGAGCAAGTTGGTAAATCTTGTAGAAAACATAACAGTGCTATTACTACTACTACTAATTATCATTTCTATAGCGCTACTAGACGTACGCAGTGCTGTACACTTGAACATGAAGAGACAGTCCCTGCTCGACAGAGCTTACGATCTAATTAGGCCAGACAAACAGGACAAATAAGGAATAAGGACAAAGAGTAGCAAGATTCCAGAATCTCAATGACTACTACTACTTATTTCTATAGCACTACTAGACGTACGCAGCGCTGTACACTTGAACATGAAGAGACAGTCCCTGCTCGACAGAGCTTACGATCTAATTAGGACAGACAAACAGGACAAATAAGGGCTAAGGGAATTACTTGGGTGGGAATGATAAAACAGACATGGGTGCTGTACAAGTGGATAGGGGATAGGAGTTAGAAGCAGCATCAAGACGGTGGGCTTTTAGCCTAGATTTGAAGACGGCCAGAGATGGAGCTTGACATATGGTTTAGCACACAAGATTGGCCTCAGGCCCACAAAGGAGACCCAGAAACATCCCTACACTCCTTAATCCCCCGTTATTTCCCCTTCCAAAGTGAAAATAAAGATTGTGGCCTCTGTATTTAATTAGTAGCATTCACATGTATAGCTTTGCAAAATGGCTGACATACAAGTGTAAGTCCCAAAATACTTAACGTACACATGTAAGTGTCAAGTTTCCTACAATGATATTTCCCACATGTACATATGTAAAATGGCTGCCCCTACTGCACCTTCTGGCATATACATGTGCACTACTGCAGGTATTCTCTATGTTGGCAGATCCTTTTCTATAATACCACCAGAACTGAGCATGTCCTGACCTTGGTCACGTTACTTAACCCTCCATTGCCCCAGGTACAAAACACTTAGATTGTGAGCTCCCTAGGGACAAAGAAAGTACCTGTATATAATGTGTACAGCTCTGTGTACATCTAGTAGCGCTACAGAAATTAGTAGTAATAGTAGTAATCTTCGTTAGCTACCTGGTTATCACGGCATCCTGTACCATTCCTGATAAGGTGGACCATCTAGAAGCCCAATGGCCCCTCATTATTTTGTGACTGTATATCTCCTGCTAGACAGATGTGTACAGTTCCTGATTGGTCCCCGACTGTCACCTGTGGACTATTGGGGCTGTGCCAACTTTGGGCTTGGGAGAGAATTTTGAATAGGAGAGAAGACGACCCATTGGCATATACATCGCTCTGAGGAGAGGGACTAAATTGTCAGTAAGGCAATGAACTGCATCTTTCTGTGCTAAGTTCGGCATAAGGAAGGATTCAGGAGTAGATTTATGGCTTCTACCAGACTGAGAACCTAACTACCTGTGCAGGACAAGGACTCATCAGACTAAAACCTGATACCTACAGGGGGTTCGCTGTGGAACAGCTAAAACCCTGACGAAGAACCAATTCATCACTCATCTGCCGCCGGACCTGTGCAGACCTCTAAGGTACTTGTCTTATTTGCCAAGGACCGGTTATTACTCAGACACATGCCCCCGATATTCAACACTATTTAACTGGCCAGAACAGCTGTTGACCGGTTAAAAAGTGTTTAACTAGCTATCTGCCGATATTCAGCAGGGGATAACTGGCTATCCCCCACTGAATATCCCCAGTTAGCGGCTAACAGATAGCAAGTTACATTGTCCAATATAACCACCTATTTTGGCCGCATGAAAACGTGGGATATTTTTGGCCGGTTAAAAGATAACTGGCTAAGTCTGAATGTTGACTTAACCGGTTATCTTTAAACCAGCCAAAAATAAACCAGGCATTCAATGCCAGTCACCGGAAACAACCTGACATTGAATATCCAGGCTGAGTGCCGACTTCAGGAGTTAGCCGGTCTAACTCCCGAGGTCTGAATATCGGTCCATAGCCTAATATAGCTGCTAACTTTTTAACCCTTCTCAGGAGTATTATAGTTGTGTAACCAAATATATATGTATATATATTCATCTCTCTATTTGGTTAAGCTTCAGTATATTCTTGCAACTTTTGCCATATTTCCTAATTTGTCATCTATAATAAATAATATATTTCTACATTGGCGTTAAGTCCAGAGTAATTACTCACAGATTTTCTGTCATTGTATTTGCACCCACAGGGCCCCCCCATCTCACCCCTGCCCCCCTACCCCTATACCCCTGGTATAAAGCCATGCAGTAACATAGGTTACATTAGCAATCAGAAGATGAAGTTTGAAGAAAAGGACCTTTTCGTTCACACGTCCCCACCTTCAGCATTAGGGGTTCTTGGAGTCTTTTCTAATTGAGCTTGATAGGGATGGTCTGTCATTTGTAATGACGTAGAATATGCTGTTGATATTTCCTATGTCGCTTTAGGGGCATTTCTCAAATGGTTGCCTAAAGAGTGTGCTAAGCATGAATTCATTCATTCATTTAAGTATTTATATACTGCTTAGACCTAAGCGGTTTATAGTTTCACTTACAGCTACTGGGTCTGTCCCTAGTGGGCTCATAATCTAAGCAGTACATTGTACTACTGCTAGACCTGGGGTAACAGAGGGTTAAGTGACTTGCCCAGGGTCACACGGAGCTGCAGAGGGAATTGAACCTGGTTCCGTAGGTCCGTAACTCACTACACTAACCATTAGGCCAGGCCTCCACTCCAACTCTATAATGATAATTACGTGCGTAATTGCTGTTAGAGAATACTTGTATGGTTCTGCAGTTAGGTGCTTAACTTTAGGTCTGAACATGTTTGCTAGCTGAACGGCTGGTACAAATGCTCACATCTAACTGTTGTTGCTTAGGTGCATAACTGACAGTATTTTATAATCTTAGAACAGATGTGCTGGGCTGGGCCCGAACCCTGACCCACCCACGCCCCTCCCACATCCACACCCCCTTGTAGTTGAGTGCTAAAGAAATTGCACGCTAAGCTTTTAAAATACCAAGTGCAGTTGTGAGCAGCAATTAACTCCCAATTATAGCCAGTTATTAACACCAATTTTGCTATTTTAACAATTAAGAATTCTTCCCCTGAACCGTATTTTGTTTTTCACATGGTGCTCGTATGTTACATCATCTCACCTTCGGGTAAAGCACTGGATAAAACTTCAATCCGGAAGCATCGTCGCACAAAGCCTGCCCACCAAAAAGAAGAAAAAGGATGCGTACGTGACCAAAGAACAAGAAAGTGACTGACACTGAACAAATTATTCAAATCTAAAACTTACATCACACCGACTGGAGCTTCTGTTATTACTTGCCTTCTAAGGAAAATAGAACGTGTTGGCAGAAAAAGGCCGCATGTATGGTCTCGGTGGTGGTGTTGAGTGGAGGTCTACTTGTGTGCTGAATTTTATACTTTTCCGGCCGATCATCAGTGCTAGTTAACCGGCGTGAGAAAGCTGAGTGTTACCGCTTAGTGCATAGCAGCTAACTGGCTAGCCGCAAATATTCAGCGCCTCGCCAGCTAATTTTAGCAGCCAAATAGGACCGTCTAAATAGCAGTCCTATCTTAGGCCGCTATAAACTTAACAAGCCAGCGATGAATATTATCTTAACCGCATAAGTTTAAACCAGCACCCCCCCCCCCCCCCCCCAAAAAAAAACGGATAGTCAATGCCGGTTACCGGAAACGGCTCGGCACTGAATATCCGGGCTTAGAGCCAATCGCGGGACTTAGCCGGCCTGCCTCCCACGGGCTGAATAATGGCTGGTTTAGTTTTTGGACCCCAGCAGTCCTCTCCTGCTACTTTGAGCCTCCAGCTGAATCAGAACTATGTCTAGGATCCTTGCACTAGCAGGGCACGTCTGTAAGGTGGCACCTAGATGTAGGAGCTAGAGAAGCACCTACTGGAGGCCTTATTTTATTTAAATAAAAAAACGAGATGACTACTTTTCTTTATAGAATATTAGTAGTGTAAGCCACCTATTGCTTCCATACATGTTTGCACCTAGATGGTATAGACTGCAAGATTTTATAATCTGTACATGTAAGGGTGTGCTCTGCCAACACAACACCCAAATTCTGTCCATGATAACGCCCGCCTGCTAGATATGCACCGTTGCATCTTGGTGTGTACTTACAAGATACTGCATAGACGTAATATGGTCGTTTATGCACATATGTATCCACATACTGTAATACTGGCATTTATGTGTGACCTTGCCCCTTAAAACTATGCAGCACCTTGTAGAATTACCACCTCCTTCCCCCCCCCCCCCATGAAAATCCATGGAGGTTTTCCCCCCAATTTTACAATCCTCTCCCAACTTAACTCAATCATTGCTATGAACGGTCTGGGACCTAGCAATCGCACGCCCAACATCCAGCCACTAGATGTCACCACTGCACAATGACTATGGCTTCCGCCCCACCACAGCCTGTGAGCATTGCTTTCACAGTGCCACAGTCGGCCCGGGGAGAGGAAGACCTGACCCAAGAATCAAATTCAGGCCCTACACATGACCATTGGAGCTGCTTGTAAAATTGCCTTTTATTTTGTTAAAGATCCCATGCCACCTCTTTTTTCCTGCGAGCAAGTGACAGAGATGGGAATGGGACCCCTAGCAAAAAGAATGATTTCATGCTGGGGTCTTATGACCACGATGGAATTAAATATCATAAAGGTGATCACAGTTTAGGTGCTTAATAGTGTAATGCTGAAAAGCCTCAATGTTGCCACTCATTATGTTTTTGATTTTTGGAGGGTCGTTGGGTTAATTAGTTCCATTTAATTATTATTTTCACCGCGCTATTTTTCTTTAAAGGAACCTGTAAGAGTGTTCTATGAAAATGTGTGCAATAAAGAGGAGGAATGCTAGCTAAGGTTAAGTTGAAACCCTGTCCTGGTCCACTGGTCCCAACAGGTCTAATTCCGCAGAAGGACAGATCTCACCTTTGCAATCTGTGGGATGCTGGGAAGCTGGCTCAGTCCTGTCAAGGGGATTCGTTCATGTAGCGTTTTTGCTTTTGACCTTAGGAAGACAAAAGATGACAGACAATGGAAAGAAAATGCCACAGATATTTCAACTAATTACCAATTACTGCAATAACTCTCAGGACAGGACAGAAACAGTGAACAATCATTCAGCAGGCTGGAATTAACAGTATACTCCAGCAATACTGAGTAAGCTAAGGCTTTATGTAGGCTTGCTGTTATAAAGCTCACCACTGTGGTCTGAGAGGGTTGCTGACATTGTCCTAGAGCAGGGGTAGGCAACTCCGGTCCTCGAGAGCCGCAGGCAGGTCAGGTTTTCAGGATATCCACAATGAATATGCAGGAGATAGATTTTCATACTATGGAGGCAGTGCTTGCAAATCTATCTCCTGCATATTCATTGTGGATATCCTGAAAACCTGACCTGCCTGCGGCTCTCGAGGACCGGAGTTGCCTACCCCTGTCCTAGAGGAACACCTATCCGCTCTGGTTATCAGGATACATGGAATTTAATTGTACATAGTACTTCCATTTCATTGCAAATCTATTTAATGCATCTTCAATATGGACATCCGGAAAACCAGTCTGGCTAGATGCTCTTGAGAAGAAGAGCTGGGGATCCCTGTTCTTGACAAATATAACTGACTGTGAAGAGTGCAAAAAGTCTGCATGAGGCTCTGAGAATGGGTACGATTTATTAGGCAGAGTGAAACAGAACCAGGTGCTGCGCTATAAGAACATAAGAGTAGGCATACTGGGTCAGACCAATGGTCCATCTATCCCAGTATCCTGCTTCCAACAATGGCCCATCCAGGTCACAAGAACCTGACAGAAACCCAATTCGTAGCAACATTCCATGCTACCAATCCTGGCGCAAACAGCGGCTTCCCCCATGTCCATCTCAATAACAAGACTATGGACTTTTTAAATCCAGATCAAGGGTTTGCCATTACCATGGTTATGTATGCTCCAGAAATCCCAGCCTGGGCAGATTGCCAAGGAAAGTGCTAGAGGTAGCCATGCACCTTTCAAGAGGCAGATCCAAGGTGAAAGAGGATCACCCAGAGGAAAGAGGTGGACATGCCCTCACCTTTCATCTCAATGCTCGAGTTTCCAGGGGAAATCTACTCCCTCTAGATCCTGCACCTATGGGGTATGTCAGAGGTATGTCTGGTCCTGCAGCCAGTGAATTATTTATTTATTTATTACATTTGTATCCCACATTTTCCCACCTATTTGCAGGCTCAATGTGGCTTACATAGTTCCGTCACGGCGTTAGCCAGTTCCGGTATGAACAAATACAAGGTGATATTGTGGTAGACTAAGGTTCATTCATGTATGGTGACTACACTAGGGGAACTTAGAGAGGAAGAGGGAGAGTTAGGATATGTCCATTACGGTCTTTGGTTACGTTATGTCGCAGGTAACCAGAATGTATTCTTGCCTCCCATTTACGGCACAACTGAAGATTTGAGAAATGGATATGGAAGGTCTAGAACTACCTCTCCAATTCTTTCTTGCAGCCTTGAGGTAACTGGCATTTGTACATATCAAACTGCTGTGAATGTCTTGATGTCATATAAGACTGAAAAGAAATTCTAAAGAAACAAAACCAATGTTTTACTGTTGTTTCTGTACCTGAGCATAATCCTCAAATATTCGAGACCTTCTGCTTCTTCACACTTAATGGAAAGGATCAAATTCCCAAGGCTACTGGCAGTACAATAAAAATTTAAATGATCCTAAAAATAGAAAACAGTACAGAAGATTAATACGAAATCAGTACATAAGTACTGCCATACTGGCAGAGACCAAAGGTCCATCAAGCCCAGTATCCTGTTTCCAACAGTGGCCAATCCAGGTCACAAGTACCTGGCAAGATCCCAAAACAGTACAATACATTTTATGCTGCTTATCCCAGAAATAGACAGTGGATTTTCCGAAGTCCATTGGAGTTTTCTTTTAGGAAGCTATCCAAACCTTTTTAAAACCCCGCTAAGCTAACTGCTTTTACCGCATTCTCTGGCAAGAATTCCAGAGTTTAATTACATGTTGAGTGAAGAAATATTTTCTCCAATTCGTTTTAAATTTACTACTTTGTAGCTTCATTGCGTGCCTCCTAGTCCTAGTATTTTTGGGAAGAGTAAACAAGCGATTCACGTCTACCCGTTCCATTCCACTCAGTATTTTATATCCCTCTATCATATCTCCCCTCAGCTGTCTTTTCTCCAAGCTGAAGAGCCCTAGCCACTTTAGCCTTTCCTCATAGAGAAGCCATCCCATCCCCTTTATCATTTTTGGTGCCCTTCTCTGTACCTTTTCTAATTCCACTATATCTTTTTTGAGATGCGGTGACTAGAATTGCACACAGTACAGCCTCCTCTGTGTCAGATCCCGAAGACAGGAAAGCTGTTAGTCAAGGGTTTTAAAAATGGACGTGCTCTGGTGGCAGGAAGTCATTAATTTACTTCTAAACATTTGGTTAATTTTCTGCTTCCATGGCTAGCTGATGTCTGGTATGCTTTGGCCTGCTGCCAAATCACACATCGGCAGCAGTTCGGCTAATGACATAGAGCCTTGTACGGAAGTAACCTTGTGTCTCAACATGAAAACGACAGACCAATAAAGACTTTTAGGGCAATTCTACAACCAGATAGCCCAAATTACGCACCCCTTGTCCCCCGGTTCTATATATCGCGACTTAAGTTGTGTACGAAAATCCAATCGTACTCTGGATTTATGCACACAACTTAATTAGTTAACAAGCCAATCAGCACCGATAATTGCCAATTAATCAGCAATTATTGACATTAATTGGCATTAACTAGAATTTACACGCACAACTAAGCGTATTCTGTAATGTGATGCGCATAAATTCTAAGTCGCATTTTGAAAAGGGGGCATGGCCATGGATGTGGAATGGGCGAATCAGGGGCATTTCTAAAATCTATGTGCGTGATAATAGAATACACCTAGTCAGCACGTAATTTAGGAGTTGGCATTTACACCAAGTTTTAGTTAGCGTTAACTGTCCGCAACTAAATTTAGTTGCACGGACTGGCACTCAGCATATTCTATAAACCGCGTGGAAATTTATGCCTACATTTAGGTGTACTTTATAGAATACGCCTAGGTGTATTTCATTTCAGTGCCAAGTTTTTAGGTGTGATATATAGAAACTAGTATTAATTGCTTAACACAGTTTAGTATAAGGGTCCACTGATTCAGTAATTTTCCCTTCAGTTTTCCTATTATTATTATTTTGATAAATATTATGGCATATAGGGATAGAGTTATAAATAAGATAAATCTGTTATATAATCTATGATATGCCACATTGCATCTAATCTATCAAAAGCCAATGAGGCGCAGTACATACATCATAATAATATAAAGGCAGTGGCGTTCCTAGGGGGGCTGACACCCGGGGCGGATCACCGATGCGCCCCACCCCCCCGGATGCAGCGCCCCCCCCCCCCGGCGAAAGGACCCCCCCCGCGAAAGCACCCACCCCCCCCGATGCAGCGTGACCCCCCCCCCGCCAAAGGACACCCCCCGGGTGCAGCGCCCCCCCCCCCCCGATGCAGCGTGACCTCCCCCCCGCGAAAGGACACCCCCCGCGAAAGCACCCCCCCCCCCCCCCCGGGTGCAGCGCCCCCCCGCTGCAGCGTGACCCCCCCCCCGCCAAAGGACACCCCCCGGGTGCACGCCGCTGGGGGGGTGCCGCGCGCGCCTGTCCTCCGTTCGTTCCATGCTTCTTCTCTGCCCCGTAACAGGAAGTAACCTGTTCCAGGGCAGAAAAGAAGCATGGAACGAATGGAGGACAGGCGTGCACCCGGGGCGGACCGCACCCACCGCCCCCCCCCCCCAGGAACGCCACTGTATAAAGGCAACCAATACTCTACAAACCTTCCCTAGAAAATGCTTTCTGTAAGCTCTAGCTGTGCTTTTACATTCAAGCTTATAGCCATAGGTACTGGGGCTGAGGTTCTCTTCCTCTTCCTCACAGATGCTGCTCTCAGATGATGTTGGTGTACAGATATTTTCTGGGTCTTCAATCCAATAACCTCCAAACTGGGGTAGAATTATCAATGGAAAGGGACTTTCTTTCTCTAGAATCTGAAGGACAAAGCAAGTCAGTATCTTGGCCACTAGAAATAGCACACAAGCATTCAGATAAGCCATTCCCAACCCAATCCTCGGGGCACACCTAGTCCCATTAGGTTTTCAGAATATCCACACAATGAATATTCATGAGTTAGATTTACATGCAATTAAGGCAGCGCGTGCAAATCTATCTCATGCCTGGTACACCTGTCCAACTGGTCGAATCTTTTAAGCATCTTGGAGTCCACTTTGACACTGCCCTGACTTTACTACCCATATTTCCTCTACTGTGAAAAGCTGCTTTTTCTCTCTCCGGCTTATAGATCTTTGCATTCTTATCTCAGTGATGAGAGCTGTGCAACCCCTTCTTTATGCTTTGGTCGCTTCTAGGCTCGATTATTGTAATATTATTGATACGAGTCTTCCAGCTATCTCCCTTAAGAAACTTCAGACGGTTCAAAATACTGCTGTATGCATTTCTCCTCTTTTGAAACAGCATCACTGGCTTTCCATCAAGTCTCGCATTGTCCACAAAGTTCTCACCATCACTTATAAGGCTCCCCTCTACCTTGCTAGTTTGATTACCCCATATTGTCTCTCTCAGGTTCTTCGCTCAGCTTTTAATTCTCGTCTTACTGTCCACTGTGCAAGACTAGATTTTACCGGACACTCAGCCTTTTTCTGCCTCGCTCCTTTCTTGTGTAATTTTCTTCCTATAGATCAAAGATCGGAGCTCTTGTACCCTCGCTTTCGCTGACTCCTTAAAGCCCATCTATTTTATTCAGCATTTAATTGACCCCATCTAGATATTCACCTACTCAGTGGGTTACCTGGGTCCTGGGCTCAGCGGGTTCTCAACTTTCGTCCTATTTCTCTCTCTCTCCAGCCTCCCTTTCCCCTCTGCCTCCTCTCTCTTTAATTCTTCTCTGTCCTATTTTGTTATGGGGTTCCATCCTATTTCCCTTTCAGCATTGTACACCACTTTGATTTTTGAACTGAGAGGTGGAACAATTAAGTGCCTTAAACATATAAGTATACTTTGCCTCAAGGATTGGGTTAGGAATGGCTGATTCAGATACTTAGCAGGCTTCAATAAAGGAAGCAGAAGGTAGTGTTTTCTATTGAATGAGAAGCTCTAGAACACAGGATCAACCAGTGCCGTAGCGAGGGCGGCTGACACCCGGGGCGGGTCGCCGCTGCGCACCCCCCCCCTCCGGAGCGCACCCCCCCCCCCGGAGCACATTCTTAATTGATTTAGAAGCAAGGGGTGGGTGGCAGGGCCAATCCGCCCCCGAGTCCACGTCGCTGGGAGCTGCATCGGCTCCATTGGTTCCTTGCTCTCTCTGCCCCGGAACAACAAGTAACCTGTTCCGGGGCAGAGGGAGCAAGGAACCAACGGAGCCCACACTCCCCCCAGCGGCGTTCACCCGGGGCGGACCGCCCCACTGCCCCCCCCCCCCCTTCCTACACCACTGGGGTCAGTCAACACATGAGGCTGAAACAAGGGAGATTCAAAGGAAATGTGAGAAGATATTCCACCCATATAAAATTGTGCGTGTATTTCTTGTGGATATCATGACTAAGCCTCCCTTTTGTTCTTGTAGGGTTATTTTTACTCAGGTACTTTCTCTTTGAAAATTAGCTATGTGAAAATTGCCCGAAACATGTTTTTCATTTTGTTTCATAATTGAGAAGATTCGACTGCGTTCACAAATGCTTTGCTTATTCTTGGCCAAATTAGAACTAAGTGTGCTCCACTGATGTGGCATAAAAAAACCCTACCCAAACACTTTAGGGGGAAAGGGGGTGAGATATGATATACCACCTTTCTGTGCTTACAATCAAAGTGATTTACATGTACTTATTTTGTACCTGGGGCAATGGAAATTTTAATGACTTGCTCAGAGTCACAAAGGAGCTGCAGTGGGAATTGAACCCAGTTCCCTTGGTTCTCAGGCTGCTGCTTCTCCACTTCTTCTGGACCAACATATATACAACAAATATACCGAACAGATTACAAAGGTTTTACTGTACCTCATCAATGCTGGGATAAGGAATATAGTCTTCCTGAAAAAAAAAATAGAAACCATAAAAGTTATGTTTGATTCACTAATGGAATTATTAGTAACAATAGTCTTAGGGACACTTTTACTAAGGCGCGCCCAAAAGTGGCCTGTGCTGGTGTAGGCGCGTGTTTTGGACGTGCGCTGGTCCATTTTCTGAGTGCACCTGGAAAAAAGGAATTTTTTTTTATTGTGCCGAAAAACGGACGTGCGGCAAAATGAAAACCAGCGCGTGCCCATTTTCGGCCTGAGACCTTAACATTACCCATTGACTTAGTGGTAGGGTCTCCTGCGCTAACTGGGCGGTAAGTGTCCAGCGTGCGTCAACTGCTGATTACCGCCGGGTAAGCACCCCGCGTTAGAAAAATATTTTCTATTGTGTGTTTTGGGTGCGTGCTAAAAAATGGAATTACCGGCCGAGGCATGCGGTAGCCGGGTGGTAATGCCAATTTGATGCACGCTGGGTGCGCGTAGGCAGCTACACGCCTTAGTAAAAGGGCCCCTTAATTACCTAGCGTGTCATGTTTTTATATACTTAGTGCGCCTTAACCATACAAATTAGCATGAGGCAAGTGCAAAGGTTGCGTTGTAATTGTCGGGGGAGGGGAGGTCTTCTGCATTAAACCTGGTTGCTATTAGCACAGATGTACTTAACACCTCTTCATGAAGGTGCAGTAAATGAACCCATGTTAACTGTGCAAGCAACAACGCCCGGTAAGTACCTTGCACTTACTGCAGTATATTGTCTATGCCTGTTCTCCACCCATGACCCGTCTAACACAACGTGCAGTTAATGCGCAAAGAAGTGTGCACTGTTAGGTCACTGCAGTAGCAGTTACCACGTTTGTCTGGTAACCATTACCGTGTGTTAACGTGCCATAGTAAAAAGGACCCCCCCTATTCAAACAAATGGACACCTACCATGTATCTCCTGCAGAAAACATATATGCACGGTTGATTCTGAGAGAATGGAAGTCTTGGGCAAACCTGTGGGATCCGACCCCTGCCCAAGGCTTGAAAGCAACCAGCACCACCTGCCACTGTGTACCTGAGGTCTATACCTTTGCATGGCCACTGGAACTCCTGGCCTGCCAGATTAGACTAGAACGTGCTATGAAGACAGGGCCACTGTGGCAATGCAGGATACAGGACAGTAGGCCCTAATTACAACTTCCACAGAATTTGGCTTCTTGAGGTCCCCAGCAGCGACAGTGATACACATACGCTGGCTGCAGCCTGCTCTGGAGCTCTCCGTGTCACCCTTCCCACACATGCAGAAACAGGAAATTGTATCAGTAGGGGTGGGATGGGTCAGAAGTAGGGTTACCATATGTCTGGTTTTACCCGGACATGTCCTCTTTTTGAAGGCATGGCTGGGCAACCAGGCGGGTTTTGCCAGCCTGCCCGTTTGTCCGGATTTCCGGACAAACGGGCAGGCTGGCGGGCAGGCCTAATGGTGTCCTATCCCCTCCCCTTACCTTACTCTACTGCCCTGTTGGTCTAGTGACCTCTTCGGGGTAGGAAAGAGCCCACTTTTGCTGCCCGGAGTGCTGCCCTGCATTCTCTTCCCCTTGCAATGCTGATGGTCCCGGCACCGATTCAAAATGGCTGCCGAGAGTTGAAGTGGCCTTCCAAGACTTAATGCTGAAGGTCCCGGCGCCGATTCAAAATGAATCGGCGCCGGGACCGTCAGCAATGCAAGGTGAAAAGAATGCAGGACAGCACTCCGGGCAGGAAAGAGGGGGCTCTTTCCTGCCCTGAAGAGGTCACTAGACCACCATGGCAGTAGAGTAAGGTAAGGGGAGGGGACTAGGGGGTAGGACACCCTTAGGGGGGGTGTGGGTGGGGGGCAAGGGTGAAAGGGGTGGGGCGATATGTAACAGGGGGTGTGGCAGGGAGGGGGTGGGGCATGTGTCCTCTTTTTGAGGGGACCAAATATGGTAACCCTGGTCAGAAGGGACGCTCTGGATCATGCCGCAGGCAGTGTATGTGTATTGCTGCCCCTGCTTGGGACCTCAAGACCAGGTTTAAGATAGATGGATGGGGAGAATTGAAAGAGAGGGGGAGATACCGAACCATGGGTAGAGGAAGGGAAGAAAAAGTTGGTTCATACCATGGCTTGGAGGGGGGATGGGGGATGAGAGTGAAAGAGAGAATATAGATGCTAGGAAGAGACAGAAGGGGAGATCATGTGATCATAGCTGCAATTATTACTATTTTTTAAAATCATGACTACTAAATAATGAGGGGATGAAACCCTGTTCATAGTGAGTCCCCCCCCCCCTTCTCCCCAAGAGTATGATTTCTCTCCATATTATTATGTTCATATAAAACAGTTACAAAATCGGACTACACTGCATGTGATTAAGTAGGCCGAGTGAGCTGCACATACATTTCTTCTTCTCTGAGCCCAGAACCAACCAACCAACCTTATTCTTCTGGCTTCCAGTTTTCTGTTCTTCAATTTTCGGTGCCTGTTCAAACCAAATGCAAAACAGGTCATTGAAGACATTTCCCGTTCAATGCTCGATAGTGGTGTGAATAAATGGAATGCACTGGTTTTCCCTACCACACAACAGGAGGGCAAAAATGTTAGGGAAATGCAATATTAAAGAAAATTAATTTGTTAACTGGGAAAGCTGAATGTCTTATTTTCAGTGACTTTTAAAGTGATTTGCCTAGGGTGCCACAGAGTGCCAGTGTTGACCTCTGATTCCTGGATCAACCACGTGAAGGGCAATTCTATACCTAGGCACAAGTGGGTACATGGCCCTTTGCATGCTGTAAGTGCAGAGAAAAGTAGCACTTATGAGTGTTAACAGCTATTTTATAAGGGCATCTATAATTGCTATAGCCGCACAAATGCATGTGGGCAGAGCATGGGTGGGGTATGGGCAGGGCTCCCAGTTATGTACACCCTTTCCCCATTTAGGAGTCCGTAGATGCACCAGGTATATGGCTGGTGTAACGGTGGGCATCTAAATAGAGAGCACACTACACATATCATACATGTAAACTGCTTTGGTTGTACCACAGAAAGGTGGTATATTTATTTATTTGCAGCATTTGTAGTCCACATTTCCCCACCTATTCCATGACCCTTTACTTTTTATTCTATAATGGAATCTGGGCACCAGATATAATTATATAACAGGCTCTCACTGTGTGACATCATCGTGCCTAAAAGGAAGCAACCCTTTTATACAATTACATAAACATTGCCTTACTGGGAAAGACCAAAGGTCCATCGAGCCCAGCATCCTGTTTCCAACTGTGGTCAGGTCACAAAGACCTGGCAAGATCCCAAAAATGTACAAAACATTTTATACTGCTTATCCCAGAAATAGTGGATTTCCACCCAAGTCCATTTAATAACGGTCTATGGACTTTTCCTTTAGGAAGCCGTCCAAACCTTTTTTTTAAACTCCGCCAAGCTAACCGCCTTTACCACATTCTCTGGCAACGAATTCCAGAGTTTAATTACATGTTGAGTGAAGAAAGATTTTCTCTGATTCATTTTAAATTTACTACATTGTAGATTCATCGCATGCCCCATAGTCCTAGTATTTTTGGAAAGCGTGAACAGACGCTTCACATCCACCCGTTCAACTCCACTCATTATTTTATAAACCTCTCCTTCTGCCTTGTGTATTCATATTGTTGTTCAAAGTACTAGGTCAAAGTACTTAAGTAAAAGTAAATGTATATCTTAATACTTAAAAATAAAAGTATAGTGACAAAAATGTACTTAAGTGACAGTAAAAAAAAAAGTTATTGCCTAGTAAAAAGTAAAAGTACAATAACTGCAACAAATGCAACTATTGTTAACATTTTTATCCCAACAACTTTACTGCTCTACAATTCAATCCACTTTGCTTTTAATAAAACTACGTTTTGGACAATGACTGTCACTCCTGTGAGAGTGCCAGTGAGTCATTAACCCAGAACAGCTAAAAAGGTGTTTAACAACTGTACTATCAGGACGTGGATTGTTCTAATAAAAAGTTCCTTCAAATCAGGCCCGGCCCGCCATATTACTGATGTCTTCTGACTGGTTCTGCAGGTATTGATCAAAGGAATCTCTGTCTGAAGCACTTGACTTCCTTATAGTAAAGAATGCTTTACCTTCATCGTTGTCATTATCATCTGAATTAGAAGTAGTGTTAATTCATCACTTGCATCTTCCTTATTATCATCCTGCTGTCCAATTACAGAGCAGGTTTACACAAAGTTGAAATCATTGTCTGTTGTTCTAACAAAGTTTCGTCTTTTGGCAAATTCTGTTTGCATATCTTTGAGAATTAAGGCAAAAATGTCAACTCCCTAATTTCATAAAAGTCACCAAAAACTATGCGTGCAAATTTGGGCGCATTCCTAATTTGCGTGCACAATTTAATTGAATAATGAGCTACATAGCGCCAATAATTGGCTTTTCAACATGCAATTATTGGCACTAATTAGATTTGGCATTTATGTGTGGTCATGTAGGCAGGGGTGTAGCCAGACAGCAGATTTTGGGTGGGCCTAGGCAAGAAGTGGGTGGGCACCAAGTGTTCTCCACCCCACCAAACAAATATCTCAGCTGGTGGAAAAATGCTTCTCTCCACCTTGGCAGTCTGCAGCAGGCAGGCGCTGAAAACTGAGAATGTGCAGGTGCTGGTATCGTGGAGAGTAGCGTTTTCATTACCATCAGGGGGAAGTCTTCAGCTAGCAGAGATTGGGATCCCCACCAGCTACTGCTAAATGTGTATTACTGTTGGGTGGGCCTGAGCCCTATGTGGGTGGGTCCTGGCCCACCCCAGCCCACCTGTGGCTACGCCACTACATGTAAAAGTGAAAGTAGCAAAATGTTATCATGCACTTCTTTACAAGTAAAAGTAACAAACCTTTTACTAACTAGTTCAATTTAGTTACTATACAATTGTCTAACTGTTAGACCACATCTCCCTCCTATCTGCTGAAAAAAGTTTAAAAACTTGACTGGCTCAATATCATCGAGCCAACATGTAGTGGAATAATTCAACAAGGATCTATGGCAGTTGTCAAAATCTATACCAGGGGGTCATTTGTCTCCTGTTGTTTTGCTGCAGAAATTCACTTTCTCCTTCAGTTATTTGGAATCCATTTTGACAAGGAAGCCAGATGCTTTAGTAAATCAGAAATTTCATTTTCCTTTTATTACATTTATAAATCACTGTTATGAAATCCTAAAGTTATATACAGCAAGTGTGAATTATGAATACTGAAAACCTGAAACATTTCCTATTGTCGCTTTCTCGGAGCATAAAATATTTGTGTGTTTTACTTTGTGTAAGCAACATGCGGCCCTCACCTGCATTTTTTCCAGCATTTCAAAGAATTCTGCAGACTGTGGAAACAAAAGTAGAAAGAGAAACATTAGCTCATCAGTCATTGTTAGCTGATAATGTTTGAGGAAAAATAGACTGGGGACTCCAGGGCTCGACCATTCGATTGTGTACTGTGATCCAGGCAGTACCTGGGGTAACCGACAAGCAAACCAGGCAGTCGCTTAAGGGAGCAGTTTCTAGGGGGTGGCAAAGAACAGCTGTAGTGAAAGCAAAATAATAGGTTCTGACAACCATATAAACTACCATCAGCACATCTTTTACCCATCAGGAGGGTGAGCAACTTCAAACAGCCCAGGGGTGTAGTCAGACACCCAATTTTGAGCAGGTCAGAGGCCAAAGTGGGTGGGCACAACAAATCTGTCACCCCCCCCCCCCCCCCCCCAGGGTTACCATACGTCCAGATTTACTCAGTCATGTCCGGGCATTCGGATGGGTTTTGCCAGTCCACCCGTTTGTCCGGATTTCTGGACAAACGGGCGGGCGGGCGGTGGGCCTATCCTAGCCTCCCCTTACTCACTATCTACTGCCCTGGTGGTCTAGTGACCTCTTCGGGGCAGGAAAGAGCCCCCTCTTTCCCGCCCGGAGCATTGCCTTGCCCTGCATTCTGTTGCTGTGACGGTCTCGAGATTCAAAATGGCCACCGAGAGTTGAAGCGGCCTCGCGAGACTTCAACTCTCAGCGGCCATTTTGAATCCCGAGACCATCACAGCAACAGGATGCAGGGCAAGGACAGAGCTCCGGACAGGAAAGAGGGGGCTCTTTCCTGCCCTGAAGAGGTCACTAGACCATCAGGGCAGTAGATAGTCGGAAGATGGGCGCCCTTCTCTTTCAAAAATAAGCTAGATAGGCGCCTACGCGCACCCAACACATGTCAATTCAGAGTTACCACCTGGCTACCACGTGACCCGTGCGGTAATTTCATTTTTTATGCGCGGCTGCTATGCACGCCGGAAAATAATTTTTATTTTCTGATGCACAGCAGAAACCGGGCAGTAATCGTCATTCTACGCATGTAGACAATTACCACATGGTTAATGCGCGAGACCTTACCGCTAAGTCAATAGGTGGCGGTAAGGTCTCAGACCCAAAATAGACCCGTTACAATTTTAATTTTGCCGCACGTCCATTTTTGGCCAAAATTTTATAAAAGACCTTTTTTTTACAGGCACACTGAAAAATGGATCTGCGCGTATCCAAAACACGCGCCTACGCTAGTGCAGCCCGTTTTTCAGCGCATCTTAGTAAATGGACCCCATAGCCAGTTAACTTTTCAGCACTGACCGCAAATATTCAATAGAGATAACCAATTAGATGCCATGTACTATATATGCATATTGGAGGGGCATTTTTGATATGATGTCTAAATATGATATCGGATGTTTTGCGAAAAACATCCAAAAATCTAGTAGCAAACATGGCCATTTTCAAACCAGAAAAACACTCAAATTGTTGTTTCAAAAATGGTCATTTGCTAGATGTTTTTGTGTTCAGTGAATCTATCTTTTAGGAACATTTTAGAAAAAGAAGTCCAAGGAGAAAATGCACAATATCAAGCAAATGGGATGCCTGGGGGGGGGGGGGGGCATAATTCTTAGCAGACTAGCCACACAGACATCCCAGCAGAGAAGTGGGGGACCCTAGAAGGCAATGCAGTGGTCTTCACATAAGAGGTCTCAGGTACACATCTCAGTGTTAAACCCCCCCCCCCCCCCATTATATTGTACGTTGAGCCCTCCAAAACCCAACAAATACCATCTTGGAAGCCCAGACCAGATGCATTCCATGCATTTGCAAAGGTGGAAAGAAGAGAAAACGATAGCCAACATGGTTAAAAGGGAAGTGAAAGGATTCCGGTCAGGATTCCGGTCGAATCATAGCACAGAAACAGTATTAGTCACCCTTATGACTAGATTTAAACAAATAATTGCAACTGGCAACAATATACTCCTCCTACAATTTGACATGTCAAGTGCCTTCGATATGGTTGACCACGGAATCCTATTACACATACTCGAATACTTTGGCATTGGAGAAAATGTCCTGAATTGCTTCGAAGGGTTCCTAACCCAACGTTCGTATCAAGTCACATCAAATTCGACCACGTCTAAGGCATGGACACCTGAATGTGGAGTACCACAAGGATCACCTCTCTCACCAACCATTTTCAACCTAATGATGATCCCTCTGGCAAAACTCCTATCAAACCATAACCTCAACCCATACATATATGCTGATGATGTGACAATATACATCCCCTTCAAACAAGACATTAACGAAATCTTCAACGAAATCAATCAAAGTCTACACATCATGAACACATGGGCAGATGCATTTCGTCTGAAATTAAATGCAGAAAAAACTCAATGCCTGATACTCATCTCCCAATACAACACAAAAGAATTCACAGCTATAAACACACCAAACCTGAACCTTCAAATCTCAGAAACGCTAAAAATCCTTGGAATCACTATCGACCGCCACCTAACGCTCGAAACTCACGCTAACAACACAACTAAAAAGATGTTTTACAGCATGTGGAAACTGAAAAGGATAAGACCATACTTCCCAAGATCCGTCTTTCGCAGCCTAGTGCAATCCCTCGTGCTCAGCCATCTGGATTACTGCAACTCACTATACGCAGGTTGCAAAGAACAAACACTGAGAAAATCAAAGTCTGCTGCACTAACCACTAGGCTACTCCTCCACTAGCAACATTCCATGTAGAAGCCTGCCCTTGCAGATCAGCAATGCGGCTGCACAGGCTTCTGTTTGTCTGACGTCCCGCACATATGTGCGGGACGTCAGACTCACAGAAACAGAAGCCTGCGCGGCCGCGTTGCTGATCTGCAAGGGCAGGCTTCTACATAGAATTTTGCTAGTGGAATAGCAACATTCCATGTAGAATCTCAAATAGGGAAAGGGAAATGGGACTTGATATACTGCCTTTCTGAGGTTTTTGCAACTACATTCAAAGTGGTTTACATATATTCAGGTACTTATTTTGTACCAGGGGCAATGGAGGGTTAAGTGACTTACCCAGGGTCACAAGGAGCTGCAGTGGGAATTGAACTCAGTTCCCCCAGGATCAAAGTCCATTGCACTAACCACTAGGCTACTCCTCCACGCCATGATACTGGGCTAGATGGACCATTTGTCTGACCTAGTATGGCTATTCTTATGTTCTTATGCCTTAATCCCTCTAGTAGTCACCTTTTTCGGCTCATTTTTGTGACTTAGTTGTGACAGATCTAGACCACATCATCTACCTTTTAGCCCCAGACGTTTTTGCTTTGTTTCTTTAAGGCAGAAAAACATCTAAGTTTTGGGAATGCCCAAATCCAAACCCCCCCTCCCCCCCCCCCAACATGCTCCCTTGTGATTTGTACACACTGCTTATGAACTGCATAGGAAAACGTCTTAAAAATGGGTTTCAAAAATAATGATCTGGATGTTTTGGCAAAAAAAAAAAAAAAAGTCCGGCTGCTGCTTTGTGCTGCCTTTTGGACATTTTTCTGTTTCGAAAATGAGCCCCTTGGTCAACTAAGTGCTGTGCAGCTCTTTGTGAGGATTCAACCCGATCAAGTTTCACAAGTAGAAAGATAAACACTGTGCATTAATTAATTCCCAGCCACTGCATTTCAAGGAAAGGACGGCACAGAGAAAAAAAACCAAGAAAAACAAATAACACCTCCAGGACAAGAATGGAACGGCATAGTCACAAACATCTGTTCCTCTCACAGGCCTCTGCGTTTCCTGCTGCAAGATGTGTCCTATTCCAGTCTGGCCTATCCCTAATTATCGATACAATAAACAGCGTTTCTGGCAGAAAGATAAAGAATGAACAAGTGTAACCAATTATCCTGTGCATTGTCAAATACGCCCACCTGTTCATCACGCAACTCATTACAAACATTCTTTTGGTAAAAAGAATAACAGCTGTTTATGGTGCCTTCTATATTTAGAACTCAGACTGTTAAAAAAAAAAACCAAGATAGACTCCTTACATGCTATGAATACATCCTTAATATTGTCCATCGAGAAACAGAGAATAGAAAGGAGGTATGGGTGTTCAGAACCATCTAATACAGTGGCGTAGCTACGTGGGGCCACGGGGGCCTGCCCCCTCCAAATTTCATCCGGGCCCCTGGTTTTGCTGGCGGGAGCTGAAGCCTTGTTCAGCACCGGTCTCCAGCGCCGCTGCGTTGCTTGCCCTGCTCTCTCTTCCTCCTCACGTCCCGCACACTTCACTTAAAGGAGCGTGTAGGACGTGAGGAAGAGACAGCAGGGCAGGGAATGCGGCGGCGCTGGAGAAGGTTTCAGCTGGGGGGGGGGTCGGGGACTCCTGCCACCAAAGGTATTTGCTGCTGTGGGGTGCGGCAGGGCAGCAGGGGGAGCGGCGAGGTGGTGGTAGGGCAGCGGGCGGCACACTAAAATGTACCCCCCCCACCTCAGGCTCTGGCCCCCTCCCACTGCCAAGTCTGGCTACACCCCTGAAATATGTCTAATTTCACTCCTGAGACCTTGATAGGGCGCCTGCTCTTGAGATCGGGGCGATTTTGGCGCGAAACCGCCATTTTGGATTTTACCGCCGTTTTTCGGCGATGGCTGCGGACAATGTAAAGCGTTGTTCCACTTGTGGCAAGCGCAAATCAGCAGCAGGGCTCTGTAAATCGTGCTGTACTGGTGTACGAGCCTGCCCGAGCATGGCGAGCGATGTTTCTTCCCACTCTGAGCTGGCAGCGGGCGCCATTTTGCTTACACCGCATGGCGCGGCCTCCGTGGACACGGAGAGACCTGAGCCAGGTGGGGCACCTCGAGATGAGGTTATTTCAGGAGTGGCTAGCACCGGACAGGATTTGGGTGCCCAGGGTGAGATTTTCTCCCCGGATTTTGTGCTTTTGCTGCATAAAGAGTGCTTGATTTCTAACCTTCCTGTCATTGTTTTGCAACATAAGGATTGTTGTCTGTGTTTATCCCATACTATCTTAAAACATAAGAACAAAAAACATGCCATAAAGGCAATGGGTCAGAAGAGGTAGATTGAGGCCAGTATTTACCCTGCTCTGTCTGGATAAATGTAACCAGTTCTATCCCGATATTCAGACTGAAACAGCAAAAGCTGAATACCTGATCTAAAGTGTTTGGCTCAAGGCCGCTGAGAGACAGCCAGGCCCGGGGCAGGACTGACTGCCAGGCCGCTGCCCCCCACCCCCACACCTTTCTGTCTCTGAGTCACTGCCGCGCTGCTCCCTCGTTCTGTCCCCTCCTGCCCCAGTGCTCCTGTGTGCCAGTAGTCGGAACCCGGATGATTGCATTAACGCGATATTGCGTTTCTGTAATTATCTGGGTCCTGGGCGGTGTGCAGGAGCAGGAGAGAACAAACCCGGAAGCAGGCAGGAAGAAGCTTGCTGGCACCGGGCTCGAGCCTGGGCCCCCCCCCCCCCTTGGAGGCCAGGCCTGGGGAATTTTGCCCCCTGCTCCCCTCCCTTTTGGTCTGGTTAACTTTAGGTCTCACCTAGTTCACTTTGAACAGACATTATTGATGATCAGCTTGAACCAAATCACACTGTGTCCCCAGAATCTCTCCAGCACCGTCTCTTTTTCAGTGGCTACATTTTGAACAGGTAAAAATTTACATGGATAAAATTTCAAACCTTGAAGGTTTGTTCTGCAAACCTCAAAAGATGAATTTTAGTATCAGCCTCATCATTATTATTAATTTCTTTAAAAATTAAATGTGGCAGTGTCCACAGGATGTGTCCTGGTATTTCTCTGTTTTGTCTTTAACGTGCAACTCTGGAGTAGAGCCGAGACACATTTGTTTCAGATAAATTCCAGTTCAAAGTCCAAAGTTTTTTTTTATTGGTGTAGCCCAGGTGTTCACGTCTAAAGTCTTTGATCTCTAGTTTCCTCAGAACAAAGACTGGGTACTGGCCACTGACAAGAGATCGAATGCTGACTTGATGGATCCTGGTCTGACTCAGTATGGATTTCCTTATGTTCTTATACTCTTACATTAAATCCAGTAGGATCATAAAGAGAAACAGGCCATTGTTACTAAATACAAATTTAACAATATCCTACTCAGGGTTGGCTTAACCATTGACCCAGGTAATGCACTGGCTCATGGCAACAGCAATAAAGGCCACCAAAATCCCCCGCCTCTGATGTCACTGCCAGTGCCTCCCTGCTCCAATGGTTAAGCTTTCCCTTCCAAGTTTCCCCCTCCCTGTGTCCTGCATCTCTCCCTCTTCTCCCTCCCTCCATTGGTCCAGTGTCTCTCCTCCTCCCTCCCCCTTGTCCAGCATCTCTTTCCATCCCCTTCCCTGCAGGTCCGGCACCATTTCCTCTTCTCTTCTCCCTGCCCTCCCCCTCCCCCCCCCCCCCCCCCACAACCCCACTGCCTGTGGCCTTGCAGCTTTCCATGAGCTGCCGGTAGGCGCAGTGATATTCATAGGCTCCTACTGGCACCTCTGGATCTTCCCTCTGCTGCAGGAAATTGCATCAGAGGAAGTGGGTTCTAGCAGAAGGAAGTCCCAGGGGGCAAGCAAGAGATAACTATCATTATTGCTGCTCCTACTGGCAACTCATGGCAAGTTTGCAGGACTGTGAGTGGGGGGGGGGGGGGGGATGATGATGGACCCACAAGGGGGAAGGGACTGGATGAGGGAGGTGGGGAGAGAAGGGTACAGATGCTACCAGGTACTTGTGAGCAGGATTGGCCACTGTTGGAAGCAGGATACTGGGCTAGATGGACCATTGGTCTGATCCAGTATGGCTGTTCTTATGTTGTTACCAAAGGAGGGAGAGAGAAGATGGAGAGATGCCAGATCCTGGGGAGGGGAAGGGGAGAGAGAGAGAGAGAGAGAGAGAGAGAGAGAGAGAGAGAGATAAACTGTAGGTGTTAAAAGGGTGAAAGGGGACAACAGAAATGGGGGGTGGGGTACAGCCGATACAAGTGGCTCAGGGCACCACAATCCCTTGAGCTGGCCCTGATCCTACTCCATAAAACACCCACTCAAATGCTTGTAAATGTAGCATGCCTGTCTATTGTATACATGTATTTCCTTTGCAGAATATTAACTTCCATCTTTGAAACTGTGTCGTCAGTCTAACTTTTCCACATTCCAGAGCTGTGAACTATAAAGGGAAGCATCAGTTTAGGAAGGATGGTGCAAAGCCCTGTTTGGATTTCAATAAATCTTTACAACTAAACCACTGGCTGATAGATCTCTAACACGTGAATGGCAGTCAGCCAGAGCCCAGTAAAAACATTGACATAACTACAACAATGAAAACCCAGCATCCAGCCAGTATGAAGCATATTCTCATTTTCCAGGAACTTTTCCCAATTTGTGTCCAGTGCCCCCAACATCACTCTCCCCGATTCCAGTAGACCAGAAGTAGGACTATTTCTCCTTCCCTCCTTTCAATCTCCCTACCTGTCCTAGCCTAGTATGCCCTCCCACCGCTAGCAATCCACCCTGGCCGAAAGGAGGGTGAAAGAGGAGAAGAAAAGCCAATCCATGCTAAAAGAGGTGGGTATAAGGGTAAAGGGAGTGGGAACAGACGTCCCCATGGGGGAGAGAGAGAAGAAATAGAAGTCCTTAAGGGAAAGACATAGACGCCGAGGGGGGTGGGGGGGGGGTGCAAAATTCACCAGGCCCGGTGCCAGGGTCTCTCTCTCTCTCTCTCCTGCTCCTGACGGAACCCGAGTGATTGCGTCCCAACAGGAGCAGGAGAGAGAAAACTCCGGTGACGCGGCCGGGCCCTCCTTGGAGTCTGGGGAGGACCCGGTCCAGAGGAGTACCTCCAGCGCTGCTCTTCTGCCCAGCTGAGTGGTTGCTTATGCGCGCCCGAGAGGAAAAGCAGCCGCAGGGGCAGGCAATCGGCAGAAGAGCAGCATTGGAGGAAGATGTCTTCTGCTGGTGGGGCCTCGGGATTCCCGCCAGCGAAGGTAATTGGATTGTGTGTGTGTGGGGGGGGGGGGGGGCAGCGATCTGGGGTGGGGGCGGCAGCTCTGCCCTGGACCAGGTTCAGTCTCTCGGCGGCCCTGGGGAGACAGCTAGGAATGGAGTAGCCTAATGGTAGTAGTAAATTTAAAACAAATCGGAGAATTTTTTCTTCACCCAACGCGTAATTAAACTCTGGAATTCGTTGCCGGAGAACGTGGTGAAGGTGGTTAGCTTGGCAGAGTTTAAAAAGGGGTTAGACGGTTTCCTAAAGGACAAGTCCATAAACCACTACCAAATGGGAAAAATCCACAATTCCAGGAATAACATGTATAGAATGTTTGGACGTTTGGGAAGCTTGCCAGGTGCCCTTGGCCTGGATTGGCCGCTGTCGTGGACAGGATGCTGGGCTCGATGGACCCTTGGTCTTTTCCCAGTATGGCATTACTTATGTACTTATACAGTGGGCTGAGTTTCTAGGGAACCAGGTTTAAATCCCACTGCCTTGTGACCCTGGGCAAGTCACTTAACCCTCCATTGCCCCTGGTACAAAACTTAGATAGTGAGCCCACTAGGGACAGACAAAGTACCTGTATATAATGTGTACAGCACTGTGTATGTCTAGTAGAGAACCACCTTAGGGAATAAGTATACCAGGGCCCTATAAGGGAAGAGGTCAGGGCAGAGTTTCTGAAGGATTCGTGGATATGTGGGGAGGTTTCCTGAGGGGCTGGGAGAAACAATATGGGAAAACTTTCTGAGGAATGGGAAGGAGGGGAGCATGAATGTGGGGTAAAATTTACAGGGATTAGAGGGAAACAATGTGGGAAGAGATTTACAGGGATCAGGGGGCAGAAAATGTGAGTTTCTTAAAGACTGGGGTCAAAGATAGAGAAGGTGGAATCTGGAATGGAAAGCGGAGAGAAAGAGAGAGATTTGGGATGGAGAGTGAGAGAGGATGGGGGAATAGGAATGGAGGAGAAGGAAGAGAGAGGATGCACAAGTGAGAGAGAGAAAATAAAACTCTGGATGCATGGAGCGTGATGCAGAGGGAGAGAGAACCAGGTATAGGGTAGAGCCTATGATAGGGCAGAGGAAAGGAGAGAAAGAAGCCTGTGGGGGTGGGGGAGAGCGGGGGAAGAAAGACAAGAAATAGTGGAAAAGACAGATGACTGGGGATAGGGGTAAGAGAGAGGGGATCCTGGATTTTGTGTGGAGGGACAGGGAGAGAGAAAAGAGAGGGGGGATACATGGAGAAGGGACCAGGAATACAGTGATACCTCGGTTTTCGTCGATAATCCGTCCGAAAACAATCGGCAAAATCCAAAACTGACGAAAACTGAGGCAATTATTTCCATATGCATCAACACTGGAAAGCAATGGAATTGTTTGGCTAGACGCGCGGGGTGATGCTCACACGACGAGAAACAACGCTACACTGAGCAAGAGAACGCGTGGGTCGCCCTTTGTTTTCACAAAATTAGCAGCGAGGTCACGTGGACACGCCGACGAAATCTGAGGCAACCGACAAAATCCGAGACAAATTTTTCGCGGAAAAAATCAACGAAACCGACGATAACCGAAGTCAACGAAAACCGAGGTATTCCTGTACTAGTAAAGGGAGAGGGAGAGGACTGAGGTTAGGAGGTTAAAAGAGACAAGACCCTGAATTTTGAGGAGGAAAGTAAGGGAGAATGTAGGGGAAAGGGGGCTGAAAAGGGACTAAAAAATATAGAAGACAGAGAAATAATAGGGAAAAGAGAGCAGGTAGGAGGAACAGGATAGAAGGAGCATAACCTGAAGGATGAGAAAGTATTAAAATATCCAGAGTGGAAAGAGAGAAAAAAGCAGGAGGTTAAGGACATCCGAGACTGAGATAGAAAACAAACAAAACAAACAAGCAGCAACTAGGCCAGAGAACGAGAAAAGTAAGGATATATCAACATGTTATCTTAAGAATGTGTAGAGGGAGGGGGAGTGGCAAGATGGCGTCCTAGCCTGCTCTATGAACGATTTCGGCGCTTGCTGGCAGTTTTCCCTACCTTCATTTTTTCCTCTAATTCGGAATGCCGCACACAAAAAGGAAGGGGACGACTAAGGGATTACTGCCGATATAAGTACATAAGTACATAAGTACATAAGTAGTGCCATACTGGGAAAGACCAAAGGTCCATCTAGCCCAGCATCCTGTCACCGACAGTGGCCAATCCAGGTCAAGGGCACCTGGCACGCTCCCCAAACGTAAAAACATTCCAGACAAGTTATACCTAAAAATGCGGAATTTTTCCAAGTCCATTTAATAGCGGTCTATGGACTTGTCCTTTAGGAATCTATCTAACCCCTTTTTAAACTCCGTCAAGCTAACCGCCCGTACCACGTTCTCCGGCAACGAATTCCAGAGTCTAATTACACGTTGGGTGAAGAAAAATTTTCTCCGATTCGTTTTAAATTTACCACACTGTAGCTTCAACTCATGCCCTCTAGTCCTAGTATTTTTGGATAGCGTGAACAGTCGCTTCACATCCACCCGATCCATTCCACTCATTATTTTATACACTTCTATCATATCTCCCCTCAGCCGTCTCTTCTCCAAGCTAAAAAGCCCTAGCCTTCTCAGCCTCTCTTCATAGGAAAGTCGTCCCATCCCCACTATCATTTTCGTCGCCCTTCGCTGTACCTTTTCCAATTCTACTATATCTTTTTTGAGATACGGAGACCTCAAAAAAGATATAGTAGAATTGGAAAAGGTACAGCGAAGGGCGACGATATCCCTAATGTCTTCCCCAATCCAACAAACAATCGATCGTTACATGAGAGGCATACCCCTGGAAACCGGCTTAGCGAGCCCCGCGTTGATTGACGGCGGAGCGTCGCCAATCTTGGGGCCAGATACCACTCTCTCGCCGCCGGAGCTGAATCCACCCCCGTGTCCTGCTGGATTTCGAGAGGAGTTAGTGGGCCAGACTGAGGCAAGAGATGACGACAGCGTGGGCCCACTCGGCGGTACCTCCTCCGGACTAGCATAGGAAAAGAACTCGGATGAAGAATCCTTACACAAGGTTACACTGACGGCTATTTGAAAAGCAGTCCAGGGATTAACTAAGGAAGTCGCAAAATCAACTAAAGAAATGTCCACAATTGTGAGTAAACTGACATCAATTTCTGATTCGTTAGACAATTTTAAAATAGATACTACAAATCAGATTCTTCAAGTTAAAGAAGACGTTAGTAATGTGAAATCAACAGTTGATGTCTTGGTTAAAGATAAGATGATAAGACCAAATAGAGAATTTTAATCGACGTCTTACACTTAGACTTCTCAATTTTCCTATAGCACCAGGATTATTGCCATACGATTTTCTGAAAAAATATTTTCAAGAAATTCTGAAATTATCTCCAACAGCTATTCCTCCAGGCAATAAAGTTTATTACCTACCAAAAATTCAGAAACAAGGAGAAATTCCAGAGTTAACCTGGTGAATATCCCTCAACAAAAACTGATATAGATATGCAAAACTTTTTCTAGAAGAATCAACGACAGAAATTTCGTCTAGAGGGACATTGATTGTATCTTTTGTCTTCAAGCAGGACTTAAATATGACTATGAAGTTATACTTTAAATATTCCGCTGCTCTATTTTATGGCCAAAAAATTTGGATTTATCCAGACGTGACTAAAACAACACAACAAAGAAGAAAACAATTTCTGACTTTAAGACAAGAAGCAAGAGACCTAGGAGCAATTTTCACACTAGCATATCCTTGTAAATGCTTGGTTTGTATGTTTGGAATCAAGTATGTATTTTTTGAGCCGAACCAATTAAGGATCTTTCTGGACTCAAAAAAAAAAACCATCTAGCCGACTGGTTGAAACAACAGAAACAGCTGTGAAGTAAGAAGCAGGGACAAGATCTGGACTAAGCCAATTTGTTAATAATTAAGACAGTTTTTCCTCTGTTTATAATCTCCTTAATTTACTAAACCTATCCCCCCAAGAGGCTCATTTTGGTGGTCCAAGGAAAAGTGTAAAATGTTATATCTGTGAAATATTCTTTTTTAATACTGATTTCTCTGTATTACCTTACAAACGTATATCTGTTTGTAAAACTGAAAAGCAATAAATAAAATAAAATTAAAAAAAAGAATGTGTAGAGGAAGTCAGGTGATGGGGATTTTATCTGTTTTATTTATATTGTAGAATGTAATATGTATATTTTGTATGTGTTGCTTGCTGCCTTGTCCAAAGTTTGTAAAGAGTGAGTTATAATTTAATCTAATTTAAAGAACAACATGCTGAGCCAGAAAAGCAAGCCAAAAGCACTAAGGGCCCCTCTTACTAAGCTGCGGTAAAAGGGGGCCTGGACTGGCATACGGACCTTTCTTTTAGGAAGCTATCTAAACCTTTTTTAAATCCCGCTAAGCTAAATGCTTTAACTACATTCTCTGGCCTTGAATTCCAGAGTTTAATTACATGTTGAGTGAAGAAATATTTTCTGATTTGTTTTAAATTTACTACTTTGTAGCTTTATTGCTTGCCCCCTAGTCCTAGTATTTTTGGAAAGAGTAAAACAAGCGATTCACGCCTACCTGTTCCACTCCAACCATTATTTTATAGACCTCTATCATATCCAGGAGCGTAGCCAGACCTCGCAGTGGGAGGAGGCCAAAGCCCAAGGTGTGGGGGGGGGGGGGGCACATTTTGGTCTGCCACCCCACCGCCGCTCCACCGCCCTGCTACTCCCCACCCACTGACGCAAAAAATATCTTGGCTGGCGGGGGTCCCAACCGCCGCCAGCTGAAGTGTTGTCCAGCGCAGGTCTCCAGCGCTGCCACGCTGCCTGCCCTGCTCTGTCTTCCCCTCACGTCCTACATGCTCCTTTTGGTGAAATTGAGCATGCTCCGTTTAACTAAAAGGAGCGTGCCGGATGTGAGGGGAAGACAGAGCAGGGCAGGCAGCGTGGCAGCACTGGAGACCTGCGCTGGACAACACTTCAGCTGGCGGCGGTTGGGGACCTCCTCCAGCAAAACCAGGGGCCCGCAGGCCCCTGTAGCCCCACTTAGCTACGCCACTAATCATATCTCCCTTCACTCATCATTTCTCCAAGCTGAAGAGCCCTAGCCACTTTAGCCTTTCCTCATAGAGAAATAGTCTCATCCCCTTTATCATTTTTGTCACCCTTCTCTGTACTTTTTCCAAAGCCACTATATCTTTTTTGAGATGCAGTGACCAGAATTACAGACAGCATTCAAAGTGTGGTCGCCCCATGCAGCAATACAAACACATTATAACATCCTCATTTTTATTTTTCATTCCTTTCCTAATAATATCTAACAATCTATCTGCTTTCTTAGCTGCATAAGATAACCGCATAAACTGGGCCACCTAAGAAGCTGCCCTATCTTTATGCGGTTCACCTTATACAGTTAAGTGCTGAATATTGCGCTTAACCGCATAAGTTTTAGCTGGCTATGTATGCCTGGATATTCAATGCCGGTGCCCAGACATGGCCTGGCATTGAATATCTGGGGAAAAAAGCTAAAAGCAACAAAAAAAACCAAAACCCGCTGACTGAATATCGGCCAGTGTGTGTTTAGATACATTTTCAGACTAGGTTATTACTACAATTTTTCATTGGAATACTCCACTAGAAAGTAACCCTGTCTCCTGCAAGTCTGCAAATAGCACTGCTTGGAAACCAGCGTCCCAGATTTGCCCACCAAAAGTCTGGGACTCTTAATGGATAACTAATTGGGATTTGGTACTGGGATTTATTAACCGCCCAAGGTGGTGTACAGTACGTATAGTTTAACATCAACCTTACAATTTTGTTAACAGCACAACAATAGTAAAATGAACAAGTAAAGAGAGAATGAACGAGAAAAACTTAAAAACAGCAAATTGAGACCTAATAATAGGACCATCATGAAACAAGATCAAAAATGTACACATTTAACGGCACTGAAATTCAAATAAAAGAGATGTACATCTGTCAAATCTCTTTCGCTCTCCACCAAAATCAGTAAATCCAGTGCAAAGAAAATAACTGAGGCAATCAATTTAGTAAATTAAAATTCTACACTTGCAGACACATAAATAACATTGAGGATGTCCAGTGATCTGATTAAAGGGCACTGAGGTTGCAGAACAGCCACTAAGTGACCTAATGCTTAGGTTTGGATGGCTTCCTAAAGGAAAAGTCCAAAGACCGTTATTAAATGGACTTGGGGAAAATCCACTATTTCTGGGATAAGCAGTATAAAATGTTTTGTACTTTTTTGGGATCTTGCCGGGTATTTCTGACCTGGATTGGCCACTGTTGGAAACAGGATGCTTGATGGACCTTTGGTCTTTCCCAGTATGGCAATACTTATGTACCAATGGTGTAATTAGGAGGGGTGCAAGGGGAGCAACTTCTCCCCCAAACAGATTTCTGACAGTGGCTATTTTTCACGTGGTCTGTTGCATTTACACAGTCCATTCTCCACTCCCCCTGATGTCACAACCTGGCTACGCTTCTGGTTAGAACAGTGGGTACAGAACCAGGAAAGCCGGGATTTAATGGCTGCTTCTGTTGCTGACACTCCTTCTGATCTGGACAAATCACTTTCATGTTCCATTATCTTAGGTACCCACTTAGATTTGTAAGCTCTCGGGGGCAGGGACATATTCAGGTGGATATTCAAAGTGATTTAACCTGCCAGAAATGGCTCCTGGACACTTAAATCGCCTGTTCAGGGCTAACTGCTAATTTTCAGCAGCATTTAACAGTTTAGCGTTGCTGAAAATGTCTGCTAAGCGCCAAACTGAAAACCAGCTATTTTGGGGCCATTCCGGGAGTCAAGTCTTACCTTTATGCAGTGCCCCATAGACAGCTAAGTGCTGTATATTGCAGTTAAGCAGCTATGGATTAGCTGGTTCTGCAAACCCACAAATTCAATGCTGAAGCCCGGACGTGGGGCATAATCGAACGGCGCCGCCCATCTAGATGGCCAGCGCCGCAAAAAGCGGTCCCGAACCGTATTATCAAAAAAGATCGCCGGCCATCTTTCGTTTCGATAATACGGTTCGGGCCGGCCAAATGTCAATGATGGCCGGGTTTGAGATGGCCGGCATCAGTTTTCGCCCATAATGGAAATTAATGCCGGCGATCTCAAACCCGGCCAAATCCAAGGCATTTGGTCATGGGAGGAGCCAGCATTTGTAGTGCACTGGTCCCCCTCACATGCCAGGACACCAACCGGGCACCCTAGGGGGCACTTCTAAAAAATAAAAAAAAATTAAAATAGCTCCCAGGTGCATAGCTCCCTTCCCTTGGGTGCTGAGCCCCCCAAATCCCACTCCCCACAACTCTACACCATTACCATAGCCCTTATGGGTGAAGGGGGCACCTAGATGTGGGTGCAGTGGATTTGGGGGGGGGGGGGGTTGGAGGGCTCCCATTTACCACCACAAGTGTAACAGGTAGGAGGGTGGGCCTGGGTCCACCTGCCTGAAGTGCACTGCACCCACTAAAAACTGCTCCAGGGACCTGCATAGTGCTGTGATGGAGCTGGGTATGACATTTGAGGCTGGCATAGAGGCTGGCAAAAAGGGTTTTTTTTTTGTTTTTTTAGGGTGGGAGAGGGTTGGTGGCCACTGGGGGAGTAAGGGGAGGTGATCCTCGATTCCCTCCGGTGGTCATCTGGTCAATTGGGGCACTTTTTTGAGACTTGGTCCTGAAAATAAATGGACCAAGTGAAACCGGCGAAATGCTCATCAGAGCCGGCCATCTTTTTTCCATTATCAGGTGAAGCCGGCCATCGCAAAACCACGCCCCGTCCCGCCTTTGCTACCCTGCTGAAATGCCCCTTGAAGTTTGGCCGGCTTCGCGACGGAACGCAGTTGAAGCTGGCCAAAATCGGCTTTCCATTATACCGATTTGATCTCCCGATTTGTGTCGGAAGATGGCCGGCCATCTCTTTCGAAAATAAGCTGGATAGTAACAGAGTATATGATGGCAGATAAAAATCCACATGGTCTATCCGGTCTGCCCAGCAAGGCAGCAAGAGCCCACACCTGCCACTCTGTGCAGGTTACTCCTTCATAATCAAATAATAGCACCACAAATATGGCAGACAACAATTTGGCACAGTACCAACCAGTTATATTTGACACAGTCATGGAAGAGTGGTTTTTATAATTTTGCTTACAGCATATTCACTGTGAATGCTGGATTGCTGGTTTAATCAAGTAATGTTGCAAACTCAACAACATTTTACTCACGATGGGGTCCTTTTACTAAGCTGTGGAAAAAGGGCCCTGCGGCAGGGGATGTTTTTCCCATGCCAGGGAGCTTTTTACTGTAGTGGGTAAAACCTCCCCCCCCCCCCCCCCCCCCAAATGGCCATGTGGCAAGATAACTCTTATCATATGGCCATGTACATAAGTACGTAAGTACATAAGCATCGCTATGCTGGGACAGACCAAGGGTCCATCGAACCCAGCACCCTGTCACCGACAGCAGCCAAAAGAACAAGCAATTTGTCCCGCCCATCCTACAAATACAGCTTTATTCCCTCCTCCATTCAATAACATTCTATGGCTTTGTCCTCCAGGAAGCCGTCCAACCCTTTTTTGAAGTCCGCTAAGTTAACCGTGTTAACCACCTTTTCCGGCAGCCAATTCCAGAGTTTAACTACGCGTTGAGTGAAGAAAAATTTCATCCAATTCGTTTTAAATTTACCACACTGCAGCTTCATCGCATGCCCCTTTGTCCTAGTATTTTTGGAAAGCGTAAACAGACGCTCCACATCGACCCGTTCCATTCCACTCGTTATCTTATAGACCTCTATCATATCTCCCCTCAGCCGCCTTTTCTCCAAGCTGAAGAGCCCCAGCCTCTTCAGCCTATCCTGATAGGGAAGCCGTCCCACCCCTGTATCATCTTTGCCGCCCTTCTCTGCACCTTTTCCAATTCCACTATGTCTTTTTTGAGGTGCGGCGACCAGAACTGAACACAATACTTGAGGTGCGGTCGCACCATGGAGCGATACAACGACAGAATAATATCCTTATTTTTGTTTTCCATCCCTTTCCTAATGATACCCAACATTTTTTTGTGTTTTGTTTAATTTTTTATTTATGCAAAGTTTTTAAACAAAATGCACAAGTATCAATTTGTTACAGCAATATAGAAAGCAAATATTTAAATAAAACATAAGAAACTTTTTGTCCATTCTGCTTTAGACCACAAACACTGAGGAGATGCAGCATCCAAAGTAGGAGAAGGATATCCCAAACCAAAGAAGAAACAACTAATATAAGCATTAACACCAAATCTACAGCTCTTATCACACACCAGTCAATATTATTAGGAAGACTTTATATGTTCCAGCGATTTGATGACTTTGAATAACTTTGTGTCATCAGCAAATTTGATTACATCACTAGTTACCCCCATCTCTAGGTCATAAGTACATAAGCATCACCATGCTGGGAGAGACCAAGGGTCCATCGAACCCAGCACCCTGTCACCGACAGCAGCCAAAAGAACAAGCAATTTGTCCCGCCCATCCTAGAAATACTGTATTATTCCCTCCTCCATTCAATAACATTCTATGGCTTTTTCCTCCAGGAAGCCGTCCAACCCTTTTTTGAAGTCCGCTAAGTTAACCGTTTTAACCACCTTTTCCGGCAGCGAATTCCAGGGTTTAACTATGCATTGAGTGAAGAAAAATTTCCTGTGATTCATTTTAAATTTACCACACTGCAGCTTCATCGCATGCCCCCTTGTCCTAGTATTTTTGGAAAGCGTAAACAGATGCTCCACATCGACCCGTTCCATTCCACTCATTATCTTATATGCACCAAGGAGAACTTACCAGCACCCATTGAGTTGGCAGTAAGGGCTCCCGTGGAAACCTGGCGGTAACTGGGCAGCATGCAGTGATGTCCGATTACCGCCATGCTATAAAAAATGTTTTAATGGTGCCCTGAAAATGATGCATGCTCGAGCCGGAACTACCACCTGCGGCTGCATTGGACCGGCTATAGTCCTGAGCTAGCATGCGATAAGCCCAGGTTGGGCTTACCAACAGTTTGTAAAAAGGCCCCTATCAACCTTAAAGTGTCTTCCCCTCCCTCTCTGAGACACTCTAATTTATTCGGTATTTGATAGACCGCTATTCGCATTACCCTTCATGGCGGTGTACATAAATAATAATAGCAGACCGCCGACATTATACAGAAACAGGACCATTTACATGCTAGGGAGGTAAAATTCCTTGACGAAATCAAGGACTGCTTTATGGAGCAAAGAAGAGGAAAAATTCCAGACCTAGTCCTTAGTGGAGCGCATGATCTGGGCGGGAGGTAATGGTGATGAGGCTGCTTGATAACAGTGATCATAATATGATCAGATTTGATATCGACTTTGGAGTAAATACACACAGGATTGGCCTGGATTGGCCGCTGTCATGGACAGGATGCTGTGCTCGATGGACCCTTGGTCCTTTCCCAGTGTGGCATTACTTATGTACAATACGTTAGCATTTAACATTCAAAAAGGAAACTATGATAAAATAAGAAGACTGGTAAAAAAAAAAAAAAAAACTTAGAGGAGAAAATGCGAAGGTCAAAAATTTACATCAGGCATGGATACTTTTCAAAAATACCATCCTGGAAGCCCAAAGACAAATATATTCCCTGTATTAAAAAAGGAAGAAAGAACCACCACCACCGCTGGCATGGTTAAAAAGTGAGGTGAGGGAAGCTATTAGAGCTAAAAGAAAATCCTTCAGAAAATGGAAGAAGAATCCAACTGAAAATAATAAGAGACGGCACCCCCGGCAGCGCGATGAAACACGAAACAAATGATAAGCTGTGTACCCAGGGGGGTTTCCTATGAGTGTGATACTATAGGAAGTTATGAAGTTTGCAATGTATGTAAATGCGATTTATGAGATGTAATTTAAGGTGCTTGGCTGCGGCCATAATAAATTCCAAATCTGTCAAAGAAGTGGCTGGTCCTGTTTCTTCTTGGTGGTAAAAGAGTGTGCACGAAGGAGCAGTGCCGAATGCCCCAGTTGTGGAAGAAGAATCCAACTGAAAATAATAAGAGACAGCATAAGAAATGGCAAGTCAAATGCAAAGCGCTGATAAAGAAGGCAAAGAGGGGCTTTGAAAAAAAGATTGCATTGTAAAAAAATTTTGGGGTATATTAAAATCAAGAAGCCAGCAAAAGAATCAGTTGGACCGTAGATGACTGAGGAGTAAAAGGGGCACTCAGGGAAGACAAAGTCATAGCGGAGAGATTACCTGAATTCTTTGCTTCTGTCTTCACCACGGAGGATTTGGGAGAGATACCAGTGCCCAGTGCGTTTTTTCTAGTGAAAAAGGTGCTGGTACTCAAATGCCGGGCCACCCTTCAGGGGTGGGGTGACCCAATAGCCATGCCCCCTGCAACCAGTCACAGAATCTATGACAACGCAGAATTTGTGTGTAGAGCCTGAGCTTTTTCATTAAAACTTGGGGACCATGGGTCAATTTTAGCAGACAATTGAAAAGGTGCCGGTACTCAGTACCCCTAAGTACCCCCCCTCAAAAAAAGCCCTGTCGGTGCCAGAAATGGTATTCAAAGCTGATGAGTCAGAGAAACTGAATGAAATCTCTTTAAACCTGCAGGATGTAATGGCGCAATTTGACAAACTGAAGAGTAGCAAATCGCCTAGACTGGATGGTATACATCCCAGAGTAATGATAGAATTGAAAAATGAACTTGCAGAATTATTGTTAGCAATATGTAATTTATCTTTAAAATCAAGCATGGTTCTGGAAGATTGGAGAGATGCTGATTTTTTAAAAAGGTTCCAGAGGTGATCCGGAAAATTATAGACCGGTGATCCTGATGTCAGCGCCAGCTATTATAAAGGACAAAATTACAGAGCATATTCAAAAGCATGGATTAATGAGACAAAGTCAGCATGGATTTAGTGAAGGGAAATCTTGCCTCACCAATCTACTACATTTCTTTGAAGGGGTGAACAAACATGGATAAAGGTGAGCCTGTTGATATTGTGTATCTGGATTTTCAAAAGGCATTGGACAAAGTACCTCATGAAAGACTCCAGAGGAAACTGGAGAGTCATGGGATAGGAGGTAGTGTCCTATTGTGGATTAAAAACTGGTTAAAAGCTAGAAAACAGAGAGTAGGGTTACATGGTCAGTATTCTCAATGGAGAAGGGTAGCTAGTGGGGTTCCCCAGGGGTCTGTGCTGGGACCGCTGCTTTTTAACATATTTATAAATGATGTAGAGATGGGAGTAACTAGTGAGGTAATTAAATTTGCTGATGACACACAGTTATTCTAAGTTGTTAAATCGTAAGAGGATTGTGAAATTTTTTTTAATTTTTAATTACATTTGTACCCTGCGCTTTCCCACTCATGGCAGGCTCAATGCGGTAGGCAATGGAGGGTTAAGTGACTTGCCCAGAGTCACAAGGAGCTGCCTGTGCAGGGAATCAAACTCAGTCTCTCAGGACCAAAGTCCACCACCCTAACCACTAGGCCACTCCTCCACTCTAAATTACAAAATTACAAGAGGACCTTACAAAACCGAGAGAGTGGGCATCCAAATGGCAGATGACATTTAATGTGAGCAAGTGCAAAGTGATGCATGTGGGATATAGGAACCTGAACTATAGCTACGTAATGCAAGATTCCACATTAGAAGTCACCGACCAGGAAAGGAATCTAGGTGCCATTGTTGATGATAAGTTGAAACCCTCTGCTCAGTGAGCGGTATTATTAGGAAATGAATGGAAAACAAAAATGAGGACATTATAATGCCTTTGTATCGCTCCATGGTGCAAACGCACATTGAATACTGTGTGCAATTCTGGTCACCACATATCAAAAAAGATATAGTGGAATTAGAAAAGGTACAAAGAAGGGCGACGAAAATGATAAAGGGGATGGGAAGACTTCCCTATGAGGAAAGGCTAAAGTGGCTAGGGCTTGGAGAAAAAACAGTTGAGGGGAGATGATAGAGGTCTATAAAATAATGAGTGAAGTGGAACAGGTAGACGTGAATTGCTTGTTTACTCTTTCCAAAGATAGTAGGACTAGGGGGCACACAAAGAAGCTACAAAGTAGTAAATTTAAAACAAATCTGAGAAAATATTTCGTCATTCAACGTGTAATTAAACTCTGGAATTCGTCGCCAGGTAATGTAGTAAAAGCAGTTAGCTTAGCGGGGTTTTAAAAAGGTTTAGGTAGCTTACTAAAAGGAAAATCCATAAAGCATAATTAAAATGGACTTGGGGAAATCCACTACTTATTTCTAGGATAAGCAGCATAAAATGTATTGTATTGTTTTGGGATCTTGCCAGGTACTTGTAACCTAGATTGGACACTGTTGGAAACAGGATGCTGGGCTTGATGGACCTTTGATCTGTCTCAGTATGGCAATACTTATGTACTTATTTACTTAAAGGGAGGAGGTGACTAGAACAAGAGCAGAGTCCTGAAGACCACATTTAAACTGAAAACCTACGGGAGCAAAGAAAGATCAGTGCAAATGCAGGTCAAGAAACAACTTAAGAAAAAGCCCTTATATTTATTGCTAATAATCTGATCTTAGATTCTTTAAGTTAGATTATGTTCTTGATGTACCATGGACAGATCATTTTTTTAGTTTATTTTACTTTAAGGTTGGATATGAGAGATTTTATAGATCTTAGACCTAGGAATTATATACACCAGAAGACATACGAGATTACAGATTTAAAGAGAGTTTTAGTGATGACATTGGATGATGGGGAGCTGTGAGAAGAAGATGTACACTTAATGGTGGGAAAGTGGAATGATTGTTTGCAGGCAGGATGAAACCTGGATATTCAATGTCGGTGCCCGGACATGAGTCTTAATTCTCTCCATGGCGGTCCGTGCATAAAAAATCATTGACATTCACCGACTGAACATTGACTGGTAAGCTTATAATAGGCACTTTTTCAACTTCTCACCTAGGTGCCCTGTTATGAAATCAGGCCTTTAGAAAAGGGTACCCTGGGCAAAAACATGGGGGCACAATTTTTAAAAAGAATCTAATGAAACAGAGATCTAAAAAAATTACTCATTTTCACAGGCACTCCTTGCTTTTGGCAGCAAAACCCCTGCTGAAAATGCCACCTTCCCAAAAGTTATTTACCTGGGCAAATGGGCTATTTAAAAACTGCCCAATCTCCCGTTATATTACATTACAAGTTACACACGACTTATATTCCGCAAATACCTTTCAGTTCATTTTGAACTGAAGACAGCAATAGTTCAGGAAGTACAAGAAAAAACTGATATATCCTATATTATCAAATTAACTCATTTATCATCTGACATAACAAATTTCGAAATAAGAAAGTCTAACATCCTTCTGAACTCTAAGTAATTCTTATTTGATCTGACTAAAAATGGTAAAGAGGTCCACAGGGAAACAGCTTGATATGAAAACAAGGAAATCAGTAATTTTACCAACTTAATCGCTTTCATAGAAGGAAAATTGACAGTACTAAATAGAGCAATCCATAAGGATTGTGTCCTAATTGAATCATGCATAATGGTGCTTCTCTAGAAAGGATTTTTTTTCGAAATCATTTTTATTGACATCAAAAGAAATGAAATAGAAGTATATATGGGCTAACAAATCACAGCAACAAACTAACATGCCAATAGGTGACAGAAATTTTCAAATACCCCTCCACCCCCTCCCCACTGCAACAGAACACCACTCAATTGCATTCAGAATACGGCTACGTACTACAGAACTTAGTGTCCCCAAATTGTGCCCAAGTCTTCTGAAAAACCTCTCCTTTTGAGGAAGCTAAGTCCGAGATCACCTTGCGCTCCAGGGCGCAAAGTTGAATCATGGCAGCTCTCCAGTGCGGAATAGTGGGGGACTTGGATGCAAGCCAAAATTTCAAAATGATCTTTTTCGCTATCAGTATTGCACACCACAGAAAGGCACACATGCCCGATGGGAGTCTCCCCCACAACCAAACACATCAAATAGCTGATGACAAGAAGGAAACCAGCGAAGCTTCCAGAATTGAGAAAAACGTATAGTAAGCTGGATCCAAAAGCTCTGTATGGCCAGACAAGACCAAAACTTGTGTCCAAGATGAGCCCCACACTGCGCACATTTAGGCCATGTATCATCTATGTGCACTGTAGCACAGAATGTGCAATGTGGGGATATGTACAGGTGCAATATAAATTTGTATTGTAATTCCCATAAAAAACCAAAACAAAATAGTGGAGAATAATGTCTGCTTCTTGCTCCTTACCAAATCTTGGATTGTATATGTGAGGAGCCTTGCCAGCTTATTTTCGAAGGAGAAGGGCGGCCATCTTCTGACACAAATCGGGAGATGGGCACCCTTCTCGCAAGGCCGGCTAAATCGGTATAATCAAAAGCCGATTTTGGCCGGCTTCAACTGCTTTCCATCGCAGGGACTGCCAAAGTTCAAGGGGGCGTGTCGTCAGTGTACCGAAGGCGGGACGGGGGCAAGGTTAAGAGATGGCCGTCCTCGGCCGATAATGGAAAAAAGAAGGGCGCCCCTGACGAGCATTTGGCCAACTTTACTTGGTCCCCTTTTGTTCACGACCCAACCCAGCCCACTCCTCCATCCCCTCCCCTCATACCCCTATTACTTAAAGAAAATATGTCAGTCTCCATCTCCAAGGAAAGAATTGGTCACCCTGGATGCTATCAAGAATCCCCCATACCCAAGGCAATATAAACAATGAATAAAACAGCACAACGAACATAGAATCAAAGGGTAACACTCCATAGGTACAATAAAGCATATTACCAAAATGCTCACAAGTCCAAGTCCAGAAAACAATATCAGACGAAAAGGAAGGCATTAGTTAGTTACTGAAGGCAAAAGTGAATAGCAACCTTGTGAGACAAATTTAGCCAGGACCACACGGGGCCGCTTATCTCCTGTGCGCTGTTGGCCCATGCCATGGGGAAGCCACCATGTTGTCAGGCACCTGACCTTGATGTGTCTCCAGGTGTGGCAGCTTTGACCATCAAGTGGGCAGATCGTGTTAAATATCTGTCCATAGAAAACTTTGCACCTCTCTATAGCTTATAGTTTATTAACATTTGCTAGACCACCTTACTGACAGGCAGAGCAAAAAAAGTGTACAGGCTACAACCTAAATAGAAAAAGAAAGGAACTCCTTTAATTGATAGGAAACAATCAGAAGCACACACAAGAGACAAAAAAGGGAGAGGAAAGAAGAGGGTTCAGGGAAAAACTGAGGAAAGGCTTTAATGACATTGCAACCTAATTAATCTGGGCCCCCATAAGCCTGTTGAAATAACCAGGTCTTTAATTAAAGGGTGCTATGAATATGGAGCGGAACATTATTCCAGATGAATGGTGCAAGGAAGAAGAAAACGCTTTGTCTGGTTGACTCATAATGAGCGCATTTAGGTCCAGGGAGGACAAGGTGATAATCATTCAAAGAGTGTAAAAAACGAGTAGGTGTGTAGGGAATAGTAAGATTAGTTAAATATTCTGGATAGCCAGTTTGAAATGCCTTAAAAATCAATATTGATATTTTATAGATGATTCTCGTCTCTCTCCACAGGAAGCCAAGATACTGTTTTCATAAAGGTGTGGTATGGTTGGTATGATGAGCCACATTCTGAAGGGTCTGCAGCTTTTTAAAAGAAGAACGCGGTAACCCTGCGTAGACATTACATTACAGTAGTTCAGGCGGGATGCAAAAAATGAGAGAAGGCGTACATGGACTTTAGAAGGTTCAAAAAGATTACGAATACTATGCAACTGACAGAAAACAAAAAAAACCTAACCTTTCGATACATGAGAAATCTGTGGCAAAAAGGAAACCCCCGATTACCACACTAGCGGCTGCCACTTCTTCAAAGTGAATGGGCTGTGTCAGGATTAGCGTGCAGCTTAGTAAACAGGGGGGGGGGGGGTAAGTGAGGAGTACAAAATAATTCCTAGATAATGAAAGTTTGACACTGGAGTGACCAGCGTTCCAAAGAGAGTAAAGAAAGAAAAAGGTAGAGTTATGGATCCAGCAAACCAACAAGCAACCGTTTCATCTATATTGAGTACTAATTTGTAGTTGGACATCCAATTGGAAATAGAAGCGAGATAAGTGAAGAGGAAAAGTATTAGTTTGATATATAAGCAGCACAGAAGTAAGCAGAAATACCCAAAGGGCACCTTCAGTGTGCCGAAATAGAGGGATATAGGAAGGGCTCCCGGGCAGCTCTATGGATGCATGTCTGGAGCTGCTCATGATCCCCACGTCTGAGGAACTTTTAAGGACACCATCCACAAAGGATTTTAAAGACCACTATGCTTAACTTGAATTGAATTGAATCCTGGCCTCTACTGGTAGTCGAAAGAATTTAGTCATGTGATGCACAGGCAGGAATCAATCTCCAATCTCTGGCCATCTTCAAATCTAGGCAAAAGCCCACCTTTTTGATGCTGCTTTTAACTTCTAACCCTTACTCACTTGTTCAGTACCCATGTTTTCTCATTCCCACCTTAGTAACTCCCTTATTTGTCCTGTTTGTCCTAATTGGATTGTAAGCTCTGTCGAGCAGGGACTTTCTCGTCATGTTCAAGTGTACAGTGCTGCGTACGTCTAGTAGCGCTATAGAAGTGATAAGTAGTAGCAGTAGTTCCAATCGCAAAATGGCTGCCAGGATTTCCTGTGGCAGTCTCGTGAGTCTACCGTTGGAAATCTCAGTAGCCATTTTGACTACCTCCGAAGAGGCCACTAGACCAGGGTTTGTTTCCTAAAGTAGGCCCAAGTAGAGTCTTTGGGTGGATAGGTAGGATGGGGGTGGCGGCAGAGAGTAATCGCAAGAAGGGGATAGTTTTGGCTCCAGCTGAAAATGCTGAAATCCAAACACAGATTTCAGGCCCGTTTCAGTGCCAAATCCGAAACAGAAACCGAAATTTGGTCATCCTCTACTATGGTTGACCTTTGTATGGAATTCAAACCTTACCAGTTCACTCTGCTGGAAGTTTGCATGCTTCACAATGGACAGAGACATAGATTAAACCGCATACAAGCTTTTCAGACATTGAAAAGTGCTTTTACTCTACAATGTTTCCAATACCTTTGGCAGCGTGTAATGAGCATCGATGACTAAGCTCTCTTAAGTTAGATGAATGTTTTTGTTGGATATAGTAAAAGCCACAGTGACAGCGTGCCCTTTGAAAAGCAGAATATTACAATGAAATTAGGAACAGCGCCAAATGGCCAAACCAGTAGAGTGGCATGCAGAAGTCTTACAGAACCATAGAATGCACTAACCAGGGACAGGAACAAGATCTGTTTCATATTCTCAAAACAAAGCCATAGAAAATCAACTGAAGCAGAAGGTAATTAAAACTGGTGTCAGAGAAACGATGATGAATGCAAAAGTCAGGCTTCCTTAGCTTCTGTGTCATGCGCTCAATGTTTAGGTGAAAATACTACCTAGCAACGACAGAATACAATTCCACAGCCAGTACAGAAACATTGAAATAAGTAAGAAACAAATATACAGCCTAGCCCCCCTCCCATACATATGAACCTAAAGGCTGCATAAGGAACGAAAGCGAACCCCTAGTACTCAGGCAGTGGAATCAGAAAAACCCGTACAACAACTTAAACTACCCCTCCCGTCTGAACAAGTACTTTAATTCTCCCCAGTTATCCCCTCCCTCCCAACCCTCCAACCCTCCCTAGGCAAGAAGTACAGACCAAAGAATACTAGTATGAACAGTACTAAAGTCAGAACAAGGAATACTGGGTCTGATCTGTAGGAAAAACTTGGTCTGGTTTATGGGGAAAAAATTAAGGAGTCCTACCCAGGGTTGGCATAAACATACTTAAAAAAAAAAAAGAGGCATGGCAACTATCATAGACTTAAGCATGCCCACACAACGAAAGGAACCTTCCCCCCACCAGTCCTCCCCTCCACTATCCACAGTCCCCCCTGAAGATCTTCGAGTGAACCCAGGACCCTATCAGGACTTAAACCAACTCCTTCTTCCATAATTGTGTATGGGCTTCTCCCTGCCCAAGTAGATCTCTAGTAATGTTATCAAATAACCTAATTTCCCCTGTAGTGGCCCTCCAGGTATTCCATTTGGGCCCATCCTCCTGTGTTTATGTCCTAGATACTGATCTTAGCTGCCAAAATGTCTATATGTGTGAGACGTCATAGAAATAACCCCCCCCCCCCCCCCTGGAGATCAATGCCTACTAGAACCCAGAAGGCACGCCAATCGATCTCCAGATCAATCTGCTCCTGTCCATTTTTTAGTTTTAGCCCACACTATCTGCTAAAATTTCATCACTACTGGGCATTCTCACCATAAATGCTCCAAGGCCCCAAGCAGACCACAGTTTCTCCAACAGAGGGGGCAAGGAAACCATCCCAACCTTCCCTCTTTGAACCGGTGTCTAGTAAGTCCAGCTGGTACTGAAGTTAAAAGTACAAGGATTGCACAGTACATTCAAGAGCATACCGGTAGACCAGGTCCCAACCTTCTTCCCCCAAGGGCCTCTCCACCAAGATTCCCATTTCTGCTCTACACAAGACCTACTCATCTGGTCAGTCTGGCCAAGGGTAACATAAAATCGTGACAAAAGTTCGCACCTGGAGGCAGATTTGAATAGTACTACTTCAAGCCGAACTGGTTCTTGATGTAAATTCACTTGTGCATCTGATGCCTAGAGAAAGTTCCGCCCCTGAAAATATTGAAAAAAAAGGGACCTTTACCCCCACATCTTCCTACAGTTGCCCCAATGATAGCAATATGCCTTCACAAAACAAACCTTTGAAACAGGTTAAACCCTGCTAATTCCAATTGCTTACACAGTGGAGCAAAGTATCCCAATGATCAGGGTCGATAGTCCCTAAGCTTACTCAAAGGAAATGTTTGAGATGCTCCCTTATCATGGCCTAAGTCTATATAAGTGGAGTGAGGAACACATATGATGAAAGGCCAAAAACTGTCCCTTAAGACCCATGTCAAACACCAAGCACGGAGAGACACAAAACGTCTCCAGTTGAACCACCCACCACACTGATGGATGTTCCACATAATGAACGCTCAGTGCCCTTAAGAACAGCCACTTGATAGTATCTCTGCAAGTTGGGCAACCCCACTCCTCTCTCTCCTTAGGAAGCTGTAATGTCTCCAAGGCACCCTTGGCCTTTTATTGCGCCAGATAAAGGTACACCACACACAACCCCAGATTTTAAATTGCTTCGCTGGGATCTTAATAGGTAGCTGTGCAAACAGAAAAAGAAATTTTGGTAAGATCATCATTCTTATTGCATCAATCCTACCCCACCAGGTCAACCACAATGATTTCCACACATGAAGATCCTATTGAACCTGCCACGTGAGCTTATCATAAGCGAGTTTGTATAAATCTGCCACTATATCCAAAACAGTAATTCCCAAGTTCTGAAATCCATTAGTGGCCATTTTAAACGAAAAGGATGAAAATTCAGACAAGGTCATGTTCAATAACAAGGCCTCTGTCTTCTGTATATATGTGTTTTAAACCCCAAAACGCCCCTAAAAAGCTCTAATTGTTTCAGCAAGTGGGGCAAGGAGTGTTGTGGATTAGCCATAAATATTAAGAGTGGCATCAGCATAATGGGGGAAATCTGATCAAGCTGCCAAATCCATGCCACAAATGGCTCTATGGCAATGGCGAACAAAGGACAGCCCTGTCAGGTGCCCCACTTTAGCTGAAATTCCTTGCAAAAGGCCCATTAACCATGATTCTACTTTTGGGTGCAGCATATAGGGAGCGGACTAAGTGCCCATATGTACCCCCCAATTCCATATACTCCATCACAAAAAACCCCCCAAAACTCCCACTCCTTGTAGAAAGCTTTTAAGGCATCTATGGTCACACACAAAGCCTTTTCTTTCCTCCTATTAATTATATCAATAAGATTAACAACTGTATGTACATTGTCCCACAACTGCCTGTACTTCACAAATCCCATTTGGTCACAACATATAAGTTTGGGAAGAATGCTATCAAGCTTATTCGCTAATACTTAATATTTTCATATCGTTATTCAACAAAGCAAAGGGGCAGTAACTTGCACACCTCGTGGGGTCTTCCCCTGGTTTAGGCAATATAACTACATTAGCCTTGTATATGGAAGGGAGCAAAGGACCCCCCCCCCCCCCCCCCCCCCCCACACACACACACAATTGTATTGAACAACCTAGTCAAGACTGGAGAAACCCCAGGGCTCATAATTTTATAGTATTTAGCGGGAAACCCATCTTCCCCTGGGGACTTCTCCTTAGGCAAACTATCAATCACCTTGGCTAGAGTAATTGGAGCGTTCAAAAAAACAGCATCCTGTTTTCCCACAGTCTGGAGGTTCAACTCATGTAAATAGCACATAATTTCAGCTCTAGAACTCTTAAGTAAGGAGGAATAAAGGTTTTTGTAGAATAGTAAAAACTCGGGCAATTTCCTCCCGCGAGAAGTGTACTTTCTCTGTTCCTGTAACTATCTTAGACTCCCACCCCTCACAATACTTTTTCCTCAATTGTCAGGTCAGTAGTTTCCTATTACCCCCTCCATATAATCCTGCTTTGTGTGGTGCATACCATATTCAATCACAACCGAATCTTAATTCAGATAATCGGTTTCTCAGGCACTGAATCCTATCCCTCAATAGAATGGAAGGATATTTCTCATGCTCTTTGTGAGCCATAGCTAACTTTTATATTATGTCCTGGCACCTTTGCCTTTGCTGTTTATGGACCCAAACCTCCTCCTGGATAAGAACCTCCATCATATACGCTTTCCCAGCATATCACACTAACCCTGTAGACACCTTGCCCAAGTCATTAAATGTAAGATACTCTTCCCATTTCTGAAATAAGAGTGTCTGCATGGCAGACCTAGCTGGCAACCTAACATTAGCCCACCACCCTTTATCCCCCCCTTCCCCCACTGTTCAACACCACCCTCCCAGATGCTGGGGCATGACCTAAAATGCTAATTGGGTGAATACAAATGTTCCTCCACTTGTCTCCCATAGTCTTTCCTATCCAGAGATAGTGCAACCTGGAATAAGACATATGCCTCCCTGAATAGCAAGTGTACTGTTGCTCAGTAGGGTGATATATCCACCATAGATCCTCCAAATCACGCCTTAGAAGACCTCTCTGTAGAATAGCATCCTCTCTGCATTCCTACCGACTATGGGTATGGGTTCTATCCAACTTCCCCAGAGCAATGTTCAGGTCTCTGCCCACAATAAGATCTCCTTTTGTGAGGAGATTCATGCGGTTCAGGAGGTTCATGAAAAAAGTGCCCTTTGTATCAACAGGGGCATGTATATGCCCATTTAACAGAGTAAACTCCCATTTATCAATTCACCCAGACACCTAAACAGAATGCCCTGTGAGTCTCCCCCTGTTTGCATTCAACAAATGGCAATTCTTATGTATTAAAATCACCACCCCTTTAGATTTAGCCCCCCCCACCCCAAAGACTCTGGACCAATTGCTACCCCTGAACTTCAACATTTCAGGAGGGGTCAACTTCAACTCCTGTAGGAAAGCAAGGTCTGTCTTAAGATCCTGCAACTGACTCTGGGTCCTCTTGCGTTTAATAGGATGGTTGACCCTTCCCACATTCCATGTAGTTACTCTAACCCCGTCTATAAACCACTATAAGAGCTCTCCCACGCTCTCTCCCTAGCCCGCTCTATCTGTAACAAACTCCCCTATATCCAGGACCTCTTTATCTCGCGTCACCTCCATCTGCTCGCCATAACAGAAACCTGGCTCTGCCCTGATGACTCTGCTTCAGTTGCAGCCCTGTGCCATGGCGGTTATCTATTTTCACATATTCCTCGCCCAGATGGTCGCGGGGGCGGTGTTGAACTACTTCTCTCTCCCTCCTCCAGATTTCAACCCCTTCTTCCACCTCAATCTCACTGTTTTTCCTCCTTTGAAGTCCACTCTATCCGCCTTTTCTCTCCTCTGCCTCTTCGAATAGTGGTCATTTATCGTCCCCCTGAAAAGTCCCTTTCATCCTTTCTCAGTGACCTTGATGCCTGGCTTGCCTTCTTCCATGTTCCTTCCTCCCCCTCTCTCATCCTTGGTGACTTTAATATTCCTGCTAATGATCCTTCCAACTCTTATATTTCCAAGTTACTCGCTTTAACGTCCTCCTTTAACCTCCAACTATGCTCCACCTCCCCCACTCATCAAAATGGTCACTGTCTTGATCTCATCTTCTCCTCCAACTGTTCACCCTCTAGTTTCCTTGCCTCTGATCTTCCCCTCTCTGATCACCATCTTATAACTTTCACACTTAAATCTCCTCCCTCCCAGTCCCGTCCTATCTTATCTAATTTATCTAGGAATCTTCACGATATTGACCCTTCATCTCTATCCTCCCATGTTTCAAACCTCCTCTCTACTGTGGCACCATCCACGTCTGTCAACGAGGCTGTTTCTTCTTACAACAATACTCTATCCTCTGCCTTAGACACTCTTGCACCTTTGATGACCCGCCCTATAAGGCGTACAAAACCCCAACCTTGGCTGACTTCTAATATCTGCTACCTACGTTCCTGTACCTGCTCCGCCGAACGCCTCTGGCGGAAATCTCAGGCCATTGCTGATTTCTTACACTTTAAGTTCATGCTGACCTCCTTCCAATCTCTTTTACGCGCCCAACAGGATTATTATATCCAACTGACCAACTCTCTTGGCTCTAACCCTCGACTTCTCTTCACCACATTGAACTCTCTCCTCAAGGTGCCCCCTCCCCCAACTCCCCCTTCATTATCTCCTCAGACCCTTGCTGAATTCTTTCATGACAAGGTTCAAAGGATAAACCTTGCATTTTCTACCTCGCCACCTCTCCCTCCACTAGTCCGTTCTCCTCTCTCTCCTTCCCCTCATTCCCTTTCCTCCTTTCCTGAAGTTACTATTGAGGAAACTACACTTCTCCTTTCTTCCTCAAAATGTACCACCTGTTCCTCTGATCCCATTCCCACCCACCTTCTTAATGCCATCTCTCCTGCTCTTATTCCTTTTATCTGTCACATTCTCAACCTCTCACTTTCCACTGCGACTGTCCCTGCTGCCTTTAAACATGCTGTGGTCACACCTCTCCTTAAGGAGCCTTCACTTGACCCTACTTGTCCCTCTAATTACCGACCCATCTCCCTCCTTCCTTTTCTCTCCAAATTACTTGAGCGTGCTGTTCACCACTGCTGCCTTGATTTTCTCTCCTCACATGCTATTCTTGACCCACTACAATCTGGTTTTCGCCCTCTCCACTCAACCGAAACTGCGCTTACTAAAGTCTCCAATGACCTATTACTGGCTAAATCCAGAGGTCAATATTCCATGCTCATTCTTCTTGATCTTTCTGCTGCTTTTGACACTGTCGATCACAGCATACTTCTCGATACCCTGTCCTCACTTGGATTCCAGGGCTCTGTCCTTTCCTGGTTCTCTTCCTACCTCTCCCTCCGCACCTTTAGTGTTCACTCTGGTGGATCCTCTTCTACTTCTATCCCTCTGCCTGTCGGCGTACCTCAGGGTTCTGTTCTTGGTCCCCTCCTCTTTTCTATCTACACTTCTTCCCTTGGTTCATTAATCTCATCCCATGGCTTTTCCTACCATCTCTATGGTGATGACTCCCAAATCTACCTTTCTACCCCTGATATCTCACCTTGCATCCAAACCAAAGTTTCAGCGTGCTTGTCTGACATTGCTGTCTGGATGTCTCAACGCCACCTGAAATATGACCAAAACCGAGCTTCTCATTCCCCCCCCCCCCCAACCCACCTCCCTGCTCCCCCCGTTTTCTATTTCTGTTGATGGTTCTCTCATTCTCTCTGTCTCCTCAGCTCGAAACCTTGGGGTCATCTTTGACTCTTCTCTTTCCTTCTCTGCTCATATCCAGCAGATTGCCAAGACCTGTCGTTTCTTTCTTTACAACATCCGTAAAATCCGCCCCTTTCTTTCCGAGCACTCTACCAAAACCCTCATCCACACCCTTGTCACCTCTCGTTTAGACTACTGCAATCTGCTTCTTGCTGGCCTCCCACTTAGTCACCTCTCCCCTCTCCAGTCGGTTCAAAACTCTGCTGCCCGTCTCGTCTTCCGCCAGGGTCGCTTTACTCATACTACCCCTCTCCTCAAGTCGCTTCACTGGCTCCCTATCCGTTTTCGCATCCTGTTCAAACTTCTTCTACTAACCTATAAATGTACTCACTCTGTCCCTCCAGTATCTCTCCACACTCGTCCTTCCCTACACCCCTTCCCGTGCACTCCGCTCCATGGATAAATCCTTCTTATCTGTTCCCTTCTCCACTACTGACAACTCCAGACTTCGCGCCTTCTGTCTCGCTGCACCCTAAGCCTGGAATAAACTTCCTGAGCCCCTACGTCTTGCCCCATCCTTGGCCACCTATAAATCTAGACTGAAAGTCCACCTCTTTAACATTGCTTTTGACTCGTAACCACTTGCCTCCACCTACCCTCCTCTCTTCCTTCCCGTACACATTGATTTGATTTGTTTACTTTATTTTTGGTCTATTAGATTGTAAGCTCTTTGAGCAGGGACTGTCTTTCTTCTATGTTTGTGCAGCGCTGCGTACGCCTTGTAGCGCTATAGAAATGCTAAATAGTAGTAGTAGACCAACCATGTGCACTCCTTGCCCCTCTACCCCATCCCTTCCTCCCCCTGAGCCCCTCTTCCATCCACTCCTCCCTCCATTCCACAACAAAAGATGCTCCTTCCCTCCCTATCCCATCTCATCCTACTTCACTCGTCTCCTGCAACCCTTCTCCTGCCCCCAAGATCAAAGACATGTGTGTTCAACACAAAGTAACTCAGAGCGTTGCTACCGCTAAATTAAGTCTCAACACAGAATGTTCAGAAGAAACAAATAGGAGATAGCTCCACTTTCAGCTTTAGAAAGAAGTATGCATATAAACCACCTGCACTATTCCAAATTAACCAATTGCTGATGACAAAGTACTCAAGCATTCTCTCCCTTCCTTAGGGGAGATCACCTCTTCAATAGCCCTGGACAGAGCTTTCACAAGCGAGTCCTTAGTAGATTGATCTGGATCATCTTCCCTTTCGTCTGCAGAATGTACTGTGCTGTGCAAGTCCGAGTGCTCTGAGTGTATTGCTATATTGGATCACTTTGATAGGAGGGGAGAACTCTTAGACGATAACTGTTTCGCCAGTGATTTTGCAAAAGCCGAGATGACTTTGCAGTAATTTTGGGGGAAGGCTTCCCACCCCCCAACCCCCATACCTTCTTTCTGGGGTTTAACACAGACATCTGATTAGTAGATCCTTTACAGTCCCAAACTGGCGCACCTTTCTGTTGCTTCATATAGTTGAGTGATTTGATAAAAGAACCTATCATCGCAGTGGTATCAAAAAAAGTCTCTTTCCATTTTGAAATGTCAGTAGCCACACGGGATGCGAGATTCCTGTCTGCACACCCGTTGCAATAAGGGCTTGCTTATATGACCAAAGTTCCTTCCTCCTCCTCACGGTTTCCACACTCAAATCTGGGAAAATGCGGAGCTCATAGGTATACTTTTTCTGCTGCCAGTCCACCTGCAAAATGTACCCCACGTCTGGGTATCTAAGTAGCTTAATAATAAAGTCCCTGTCTGGGCTTTTTTGCTGATGCTGCACCCTTCTGGTGCTTGTTTTGAAGATATAGAACTCCTGAAGCAGGAACCACGTGCCGAAACACAGGTCCGTGTCGAGTTTGCTTGCATATTTACTAACATTCTTTAATAAAACACTCTGAGCATTATTTGTGTCTCTGTGATTGGACCGGAGGCCTATTTATGCATTCTACTTTCCTCTGGGACAACCAGACATGGGGTCCAGGGTTGTAAGGTTCTGGAGGAGCCCTGGTATGTGGTTCTCAGTTTAGGACTGTCGCCGAAGTAACTGGACTAACAGAATTGGGGGTGGACATAAAATAGGTGAAAAATCTCCAGGTTGTTCCAAATAAGACTCATGGTATTTTTATTTTTTTTTATTTTTGTTACATTTGTACCCCACGCTTTCCCACTCATGGCGGCTCAATGCGGCAGGCAGTAGAGGGTTAAGTGACTTGCCCAGAGTCACAAGGAGCTGCCTGTGCCGGGAATCGAACTCAGTTCCTCAGTTCTCCAGGACCAAAGTCCACCACCCTAACCACTAGGCCACTCCTCCACTGTTGCTACTATTTGAGATTCTACATGGAATGTTGCTATTCCAACATTCCATGTAGAAGTCGGCCCTTGCAGATCACCAATGTGGCCGCGCAGGCTTCTGCTTCTGAGAGTCTGACGTCCTGCACGTATGTGCAGGACGTCAGACTCACAGAAACAGAAGCCTGCGCAGCCTTCTACATGGAATGTTGCTAGTGGAATAGCAACATTCCATGTAGAATCTCCAATAGTAGCAACATTCCATGTAGAATCTCCAACAGTAGCAACATTCCATGTAGAATCTCCAATAGTATCTATTTTATTTTTGTTACATTTGTACCCTGCACTTTCCCACTCATGGCAGGCTCAATGCGGCTTACATGGGGCAATGGAGGGTTAAGTGACTTGCCCAGAGTCACAAGGAGCTGCCTGTGCTGGGAAAATCGAACTCAGTTCCTCAGTTCCCCAGGACCAAAGTCCACCACCCTAACCACTAGGCCACTCCTCCACTGTTGCTACTATTTGAGATTCTACATGGAATGTTGCTATTCCACTAGAAGTCAGCCCTTGCAGATCACCAATGTGGCCGCGCAGGCTTCTGCTTCTGTGAGTCTGACGTCCTGCATACGTGCAGGACGTCAGACTCACAGAAACAGAAGCCTGCGCAGCCTTCTACATGGAATGTTGCTAGTGGAATAGCAACATTCCATGTAGAATCTCCAATAATAGCAACATTTCATGTAGAATCTCCAACAGTAGCAACATTCCATGTAGAATCTCCAATAGTATCTATTTTATTTTTGTTACATTTGTACCCTGCGCTTTCCCACTCATGGCAGGCTCAATGCGGCTTACATGGGGCAATGGAGGGTTAAGTGACTTGCCCAGAGTCACAAGGAGCTGCCTGTGCCGGGAATCGAACTCAGTTCCTCAGTTCCCCAGGACCAAAGTCCACCACCCTAACCACTAGGCCACTCCTCCACTGGTACCAGATCACATTCCCAGTTCCAGCTGAGTTGGAGACGAAATAGAACTGGAAGAAACCGACAGATCCAAAATAAAGAAAGGAAACTGAACTTCTAGTGCATTTTTCTAAACATTTTCTAATGATGCAGCTAATTCCATCTTTGAATTAAAAAAAAAAACAAAAAAGATTTCAGTTTATTATTCTGTCTAGTGAATTGGTGGACCTCAGAGGTTATTGGAATGGAAGCATGATCCCACTCTACCCCAACGCAAACTGATCCGAATGTCTGCTTTCTCGTAGTTGTAGCTATCTAAATCCCATGTATGTGCCTGCAGCCCCAATCAGCATACATAGGGGTTCTTTTACTATGCTGCAGTAAAAACAGGTCTTTGCACGCATTTAGGCAGGTCTTTCCTGCAGCTGAGGCCATTTTTACCATGTCCATAAAACCCCAAATTTTCTATTTTTTGCATTAATGGTCATGCAGAGCACAGGCGAACTGAGACTGACCATTTCTAATACATTTGCGCTACCAAAGACCCTGAAGCAGTTTGACGAAACGCTGGCCACCGTTGGCTTGGAGCAGCAGTGAGAAACGATTGGAAAGTCTCCTAGTTGAAAGGTAAGTGTTCTTTCAACAATTTGTTTGCTATTATTCTATAGGTTTACACAGACGAATAGCTATTTACCCTGAAGGTTCACAAAGAGGAAAAGCTACTATATATGTTTGTGAGTTTTTACAGTTTAATACTAATTATCACAACACACGGAAGGTTTTTTGGGCCAATGATGAGCAGAGGATAGCTCTGTATCCGATTCAGCTCCGATAGATACTTTCAAATCTAGGAGCTCTGTGAGGCTCCTTTTTCCTTCTCAATTATACAACAGCACTAGACATTGATATTCTTATCATTTTCGTCCAGTGGAAATAATGGTATTCAGGTATTAATTCATGCACTAATGTTGCCATTAGTTTTGGATAGTTTTATCTATTGACATCTGTTTGAATATCACGCCAAAGCACAGACTGTGTTGAGTCCTAATGTGCAAGTATTGAATAAAGCATCTTTTAAGCACCAGTTCCTGTGTTGGAGTATCCATTACCCATCCTGTACACCATTAGCATGCAGCCATTTTTTTAAATGAGCATGGGAGCACTACCAGCCACCCATTTTGTAGGCAGTAAGGGCTTCTGCGTTATCCGTGTGCTAATCAGTAAGTATGCTGTAATGCAGACTGTACTAACTGGCCCACTCTCTGCCCCTGACACGCCCCCTCAACAAACGTCTTTAGCAAGCGGCTACCACATGCAGATTGCACAGTTACTGTAGGACACTGAGTGCGTCATCCAGTACTCAATTCTTTGCTACATTAAGCGTGCATTAGCGTCTAACTCAGCTTCGTAAAATAGTCCCATGGACGGGTGCTGTATTTAGTGCAGACCTCTACAATACTGCCTATTCTCTGTGGAAACCTATTGTCAATTAGAGGGTGGCTCCAAGCAATAAAACTATGTCCTTGTAGATGCTGACTGACGCTAGGAATCTTCAACTTTTTAACTGAGATTAGATAGGGCAACATTATAAACTATGTATCATAGACTAACACATGGAAAGATTGAGTGGATGGGTAAATTAGACAGACCAAGACAGCACATAGGATATACACATATGCGGGAGTACCTAGTGCTCAGCACACCAGGCTGATAACTAGGGAAGCCCCATCCTTGGCCACCTTTAAATCTAGACTGAAAGCCCACCTCTTTAACATTGCTTTTGACTCGTAACCACTTGTAACCACTCGCCTCCACCTACCCTCCTCTCTTCCTTCCCGTTCACATTAATTGATTTGATTTGCTTACTTTATTTTTTGTCTATTAGATTGTAAGCTCTTTGAGCAGGGACTGTCTTTCTTCTATGTTTGTGCAGCGCTGCGTACGCCTTGTAGCGCTATAGAAATGCTAAATAGTAGTAGTAGTAGTAATAGTAAGCCCACTTGAGATCCTGATGCTGTTCCTTGTGATCATGGGCAAGTAACTTAACCCTTCCTTGCCTCACACGAAAAAGTAGATTATAAGTCCTCCAGGGTGTACCTGAATGTAACTCACCTTGAGCTACTACTGAAAAGGTGTGAGCTAACTTCAAATAAATATGTATAATCGGTGCCATAGATGAACTGAAAAAGGAACTCCAGTTTGGCAGATGGATTCACCTGTCACAGGGTTCATTACAGTATTGCAGGTAACATGATTTTTTTTCTGGACAGGTTAATTCAGTCCTGGTTTTATCCCCCCCCCCCCCCCCCCCCATTGTGTGATGCCTGCATCTGTATTCCTGCATTTCTTAGGGCTATCAAAACTATAAGCCCATGCATGCAATGGATAAAACCAGAAGCGGATCAACTTGTCCTGAAAATATGGAGCCTGCTGGCAATCCTCACCCGAGGGTAATTCCTGCAGCAGCTTTCCAGCATCCTCATGTCACTCCTGCACACTTACTGCCCAGTACAAATGCTTTCTGACTGGCATGAATGAATCTGAGAAGCTTCTCTCCCGCTTGAATCTTTAAAGTGAAGCTTAAACCTACCCTTCCCCCTGCCACAGTACTTTTATTCCAAACAGGCAAATGGGCCTCTGCTCCGTCATTTTCAATATTAATGGCAACAGCTTGCTGCACGTTGAACATTCTGCCATGTGCCAATCTCGCTGTCCCTGTTGTTTATTCATTAAAAGCAAACAGATCTGGCACTTACCAGAAAACTTCTCAGAAAATCCATCATCTTTTCAGCTGGGCGATTCTTCCTACTGCCCGGGCAAACTCTTCAGGTAAGCAGGTAGCACTGCCCGTTTCCTTCCGTTTTAAGAAATTAATGAGGAGGTCTGTCAACGAAGCTTTCTGAATCCATACAGACTTTTCCCTGACCTATGACACCCCTCTTTGTTAATATTTCTCTAAGGCAGACAGCGCAGGGCTGTGGTACAATGAGTTAAGTGGGTGGGTCAGCCATGAGCCGGTGCATCAGAAACAAGTTCTGCAGGAAATACATTTAAGGAGCCTTGAAAAAATACTTTTCTTCCAGCTCATACCTTGGAATTCATTCAGGTGCCCTCTGTGATGTCAGGCGAGCATGAATTTTAGATGGCAATCTTCATGGGAACACAACCCATTCCTGGAGGGAGACTTTTTGGCCAGTCCTGGTTTTAAGCTTACCTCCCAAAGCAGTATGGTATTTGTAGTCCATGATTCTATCCATTGAAATCAGTGCTGCAGGTCCCATAATGCTCCAGGGTGAGGCTGGCAGAAATCCAGGACTGGCCAAAAAGTCTCCCTCCTGGAATGGGTAAATTGGCAGCTCTGGGGCAGAAATTTCACTGTAGAGGGAATCCAAATAATCAGTGCAATATGGATTTAACTCACACCTTTTCAGTAATAAATTAAGGGGAGCAAGGTTCACACGTGGTAGATATTTCCCTGTTCCCGAAGGACTAACAATCTAACATTGCACCTGAGGCAACAGACGGTTAAGAGACTTGCCCAGGATCACAAGAAGCAGAAGTGAGATTTGAACCTGGTTCTCAGCCCAGGGCTCTAACCATTAGCCTTCTCTTCTACTCCAGAAGGTCATATAATTCAGTCTTTCAAATGTCATCCTCTGTAAAAGATGAGGTTCCTTTATATCCACATTCTTGTCATTAATGCACATACTCTGGTCAATATTCAGCAGTCAGCGATTTAAGCACTGGCACCACATATCAGTGCCTGTTCGGACTTGTTCAGGCCACCAGAACTTATGTGTGTCCCAGAAAATATTCAGCTAGGACTAGGGTTACCATATGGTGCTAGAAAAAAGAGGAGAGATAGAGCCAGTCCGGATTTTACTTACATTGAAAAACCCGGACTGGATCAATCTGTCCTTTTTCTGGAGCCATATGGTAACCATAGCCAGGACCCACATAAGAGTATCTGGCCAGGTCCCAGACCCCCCCCCCCCCCCCCCGATTCCGATCCCCCTTTCTCCCTAGAGGTTGTGGCAACCATTTTGAAGGGGCAGCAGTAACGAGCAGAAGTGAGTGGGCATAGCCCCTGCCCATTCTCTACTAGACCACCAGGGACTGGGGAGGAAGGCTGGGGGGGGGGGGGGGGTTCTGCTGATATTCTGGAGAGATGGGATGGAGAGAAAGGGGATTGGAATATTTCAGGCCACAACCTATATGTTATGCAGATAAGGCAGATGTTCAGTGCCCACCCAACTTCACCTCCTTCCATCCCCTTCGACACCACAAAGTGTATTCAATCCCTTCCCCAACCCCCAACACCAAAATGTGCACCCAGTCCTCTCCCATTGTTCCCCATCATTGCACCTTCCCTGCCTTTAAACCCTGCCCCCATTGCCATAACCCCATCTCACCACACATAGTCCAACTCTTCCACCCCTCTTGGGTCATACCTGTAGAAATCATTGGTGGTAGAGTGGACCCTAGGTGGCAGCGATCTCCCTCTGCTTCTGCCCAGGTCAGCACCATTCTCCATAATGGCATTTCTGCTAGTATTCTGTAAGATATGCGCATGTGAGTCACGCCCAAGCCCCGCTCGGATTCCGTCTATGTGAATGCCCCCTAGCAAGGAAGCCCCCTCCCCCAGCACTGCCCGCACCCTCCATCCAGTGGCATAGCCAGAAGGCAAATTTTGGGTGGGCCAACAGGTTGGATGGATGGGCACTAGAGAAACACCTGCCATCTGATATGCCCTGCTCACACCCCTACTCCTACCGCACATCTACCCCACTCCCAATAACTTCAATGGGAGCAGAAGTGCTGGCCTCAGTGGCTGCAGGCCACATTGAGAGCTAGGGGAAATATAAGAAGGTGCACTATTCATCCTCCACTGAGCCACGGCCCACCAACACACATATGCTTCCCCCAAATATGCCCTAAATAATACAGTGGGGCCCTAAAATATCAATACATCAAGAAACCTGAACAAGCCAAAGTACTATAGAATACAACAAAGAAAATTGATGCTAACAGAATACTTTGGTCACACACAGAACACAAATGCCAAATACAGAATAAGTGACCACAAACCATAAACAAATTAAATCAAAATCCCAAGAGGCTAAATCTTGCATTTAGCAAAGCACAGAGAAATACAAAGAGACGCATTTTCTCCTATACTGTGAAAAATATGATAGCACATGCAAGAGACTGTGTTAGGGGAGGTACAACTAGGGCAACTGCGTTTGGCCCCCTAGACAGAGAGAACCCCAGGCCAGCTGGAAGCTGAAGAAGGTGCAGCCTGTTAGTAAGCTTTGGGGTCCCCTCCTAAATATCTGCCTTGGGCCCCAGCCATAACTAACACCAGCTCTGGCAGGATGTACATTTCAAATCTGACATATTCTAGTCACAAAATAGAAAAAATAAAATTCTTTTTTTCTACCTTTTGTTGTCTGCTCATTTTATTTTTCCAAGTCATGTTGGTCCCAGGCTCTGGTTTCTACATCCTTCTGTCTTCTCTTAACTCACTCACCAAGGTCTCATGTCCATTGGATATTTCTAATCTCTTTCCATGTCTACTATCCATCTTCTTCCATCTCTATCTTCCTCCATCTCTATCTTCCATCTCTATCTTCCATCTCTATCCTCCATCTCTATCTTCCTCCATGTTTAGTATCTCCCTTTCTCTGTGTCCCTATATTTCTCTGATGAGCTTCTCCCCTCTCTTTGTCCCCAGTGCCAATATATCTCTACCCTCTCTGACCCTACCCCATCCAGCTTATCTCCCTCTCACTCCTTCCCTTTTCCAGCATCTGGTTTGGTTGCTTGATTCCCTGCCTGCCCACCCTCCCTTCCTCCCTCACGCTGTAGGTTTAGTATTTGTTCCCTTTTCCTTCATCTCCTTGGTCTGATATCTCTGTTTCCCTTCCCTCCCTCCTTGTGCTGTACCAGCAGTTCTATCCCTTCCCTCCAGTTCTCCTTCCCCTCTTCCTCCCATGTCCAGCAGCTCTCTCCTTTCCATCCAGATCCCCTCCTCCTCTTCCTCCCACATCCAGCAGCTCTTTCTCTCCAGCCTCCTCCTCCTCCTACATCCAGCAACTCTCTGCCTTCCATCCAGTCCCCTCCTCCTCTTCCTCCCATGTCCAGCAGCTCTCTCCCCTCCCGCCAGTCCCATCTTCCTCTTCCTCCCTTGTCCAGAAGCTCTCCAGCCCCTTCCTCCTCTCCCTTCCTTCCATCCAGTCCCCTCCTCCTCTTCCTCCCATGTCCAGCAGCTCTCTCCCTTCCCTCCAGTCTCTTCTTCCTCTTCCTCCCTTGTCCAGCAGCTCTTATCCTTCCCTCCAGTCCCTTCTTCCTCCCTTGTCCAGCAGCTCTCCAGCCCCTTCCTTCTCTCCCTCCCATGTTCAGCAGCTCTCTCAATTCCATTCAGATCCCCTCCTCCTTTTTCTCCCACCTCCAGCAACTCTCTCCCTTCCATTCAGATCCCCTCCTCCTCTTCTTCCCACATCCAGTAGCTCTCTCCCTTCCCTCCAATCCCCGTCCGGCAAAACTATCCCTTCCCTCCAGCCCCCCTACTCCTCCTCCTCCTCCTCCCCCCCCCCCCCCAGAAGTCCAGCACTTACTTTGGGTCTGCCCTCCAGGCCCGCCCAGCCAACATCCTTCGATTGGTGTCACTGCCTTTTCTCCCGCAGCTCCGAGTACGGCCGTCCAGGAGGCAGCGTTCAGCGTTGCCTGTCATGCCTGCCCTGTAATTCTTCTTCTTCTCCCCAGGCTCCGTCTGCTGCCTCAGTCCCTGCATTCTTTTTTTTGCTCATCATGCAGCGCTGCCATTCACACAGGCAGCTCCGCTCCCCCCTGCCGCGTCCATCTGGCCCTCTCTGATGCACTTCCTGTTTACATAGGGCCAGATGGACACGGCAGAGGGGAGCGGAGCTGCCTGTGTGAATGGCAGTGCTGCGTGACAAGCAAAGAGCAGCGGACGGAGCCTGGGGAGAAGAATTTCAGGGAAGGCAGGCAGGCAATGCTGAACGCTGCCTCCCGGATGCCCGTACCAGGAGCTGCGGGAGAAAAGGCAGCGCCAGCGAGCGAAGGATGTTGGATGGGTGGGCCTGGAGGGAAAGTGGCTGGGCCTGGGCCCGACCAGGCCCGCCCGTGGCTACACCCCTGCCTCCATCTGCATACCGCCACCCCCCGCACCCCACACACTAGTGTCCCCCCCCCTGGTCCTACCTTGAAGGACCCTGGTGGACTTATGGCAGGAAAGATCCCCACTCTTTCCTGCTCACTGCCACTATTCTGCCTGATACCACTGTGTTTTCAAAATGACAGCCAAAAATTCCTGCAGTAGTCTCGCGGGTCTTGGCAGCCATTTTGAAAATGCAGCAGCACCGGGAAGAGTAGCAGCAGTGGGCAGGAAAGAATGGGGATCTTTCCTGCCCCCAAAGAGGCCACTAGACCACCAGGGCCCTTTAAGGTGGGACTGTGGGGGATGTAGTTTGTTGTGGGGAGGGAAGCATCTGGGCGCCCCAGAGGCTTTGGACTCTTGGGCACTGCCTGGTTGCCCATTTGTTCAGTCCGCCTTTGCCCCTTTGCAAATACTCACTAAAGAAGATACATGCTTATTTACAGAATAGCACTTACTGAGGAAAGGGGGAGTAGGAGGAGCAGGCTCTTGAAAAACACCAGTAGGTGACGCCGACTGGTATTGTTCACGAGCCTACTTCACCTACTCCCCTTTTCCTCAGATTCTACTTTTCGTAGGAATTTGTGTACCTCCACTCTCGTGGTGGTTTGGCTTGCTTGCAGAAATTTGGCATTCATACGTGTATGTGCACATATATGTGCATTCTAAACACTTATGCAAATAACATGCACGTAAATATTTGCGCCTGTTTTATAAAATTGTTTCCTAAGGGGCCCTTTTACAACACTGTGGTAGAGCTACTGCAGCGTTACTGCACGCCAATCTGGCACTACCACCGGTCCACTGCAGGAGCCAGAGGTAGTGCCGGCCCCAGCACACGCCATTTTTGGCATGACCAGATACAATTTTTTTTATTTTTACCACCGGGGGCTTATCTGGCAGCACCGCGCGCTGCCTAGTTACCACTAGGTTAGCGTGGGAGCCTACCACCTCCTATAAGGGCCCCCCCTCCAGGAAACGGCCACGTGGCAAGTTTGTACTTACCGCACAGCCGTTTCATTTTAAAAAAAACCCCGCTGTGATAAAAGGGACCTTGGAGTGAGGCAAATCCACGTGGCCCCGTTTACTGCAGCATTGTAAAAGAGGTCCAAGAGTAAAGATGACTGTTCACTTTTGTTTCTTTTTCCAAAAGTTTGTTCATTTGCTTTTTCATGCGGCTGTATGCGGTATCTTCCATCTTAAGTAGAGGAGCTAATCAAGAAATGTATTAAGTTATGTCCAATAAAAAAGGTATCATCTTATTTTCTTTTCCATGTTTTATTTTGTTTGATTTCTATTGATAACCTTTAAGAGTGGACTAACACGGCTACCACACCTCTCTACATGTAGAACCCCAAAGAATAGCAAGATTCCGGAATGCTAAAGAGTGACAAGATTCCACAGCAGAATCTCAAAGAGTAGCAACGTTCCATGTAGAACCCGATCTGACGAAGAAGGGCAACCTTCGAAAGCTAATCAAGAAATGTATTAAGTTATGTCCAATAAAATAGGTATCATCTTATTTTCTTTTCCATGTTTTATTTTGTTTGATTTCTATTGATAACCTTTAAGAGTGGACTAACACGGCTACCACACCTCTCTACATGTAGAACCCCAAAGAATAGCAAGATTCCGGAATGCTAAAGAGTGACAAGATTCCACAGCAGAATCTCAAAGAGTAGCAACGTTCCATGTAGAACCCGATCTGACGAAGAAGGGCAACCTTTGAACGCTAATCAAGAAATGTATTAAGTTATGTCCAATAAAAAAGGTATCATCTTATTTTCTTTTCCATGTTTTATTTTGTTTGATTTCTATTGTGAAGAAACATTTTCTCCGATTTGTTTTAAATTTACTACACTGTAGTTTAATCGCATGCCCCCTAGTCCTAGTATTTTTGGAAAGCGTGAACAGAAGCTTCACATCCACCTGTTCCACTCCACTCATTATTTTATATACCTCTATCATGTCTCCCCTCATCCGTCTCTTCTCCAAGCTGAATAGCCCTAGCCTCCTTAGTCTTTCTTCATAGGGAAGTCGTCCCATCCCTGCTATCATTTTAGTCGCCCTTCGCTGCACCTTTTCCAATTCTACTATATCTTTCTTGAGATGCGGCGACCAGAATTGAACACAATACTCAAGGTGCGGTCGCACCATGGAGCGATACAATGGCATTATAACATCCTCACACCTGTTTTCCATACCTTTCCTAATAATACCCAACATTCTATTGGCTTTCCTAGCCGCAGCAGCACACTGAGCAGAAGGTTTCAGTGTATTATCGACGACGACACCCAGATCCCTTTTTTGGTCCGTAACTCCTAACGTGGAACCTTGATGACATAGCTATAATTCGGGTTCTTTTTTCCCCACATGCATCACCTTGCACTTGCTCACATTAAACGTCATATGCCATTTAGCTGCCCTGTCTCCCAGTCTCATAAGGTCCTTCTGTAATTTTTCCTATACTAGGTGCAGAGTGGGTATATTCTATAATAATGTGCATAGATTTTAGAAATGCTCATTGCATGCCCATAAACATGACCCCTTTTCAATTGTGCGACTTGGAATTTACGCGCACCACGTTACAGAATACGCTTAGTGAGTTGTGCATGTCAATCTTAATTAACATGCTTGTTAACATCCAAATGACAGTGCTGATTAGCTAGTTAACCAATTAAGATACGCACAATGTTACAGAATATGCTTCGATTTCCACATGGAAATTAAGGCGTGATATATAGAATTTAGGGGTACGCCCATTTACTTAGCTGATGTAATTGAAAACAAATTACTCAGATAAGTGGCGACTTGCCATACTCTTAGCGCTTAGGAAAGTAGTCAACTGAGAAGCCTTACAAAAAATAATAATAATGAAATGATATTTTTATTTATTTTATTTATTTAGGTCAGTTATACCCCGCCTTTTGCCGCAGTTTAGCAGCCTCAAAGCGGCTTACAATGAACTACTGAAATAAATACAATGCACAATGAAATCAGTTAATTACAAAGGACAAAATGTAGGGTTAGGTGAATAACAATGAATCGTAGAATCTTGGAGTAAGAATTGATAAAATAAAAAGTTTACTGTGATAAAAAGAACCATAGGTCTACATAAAACAAATCCCTAATAGACGGTGGAAATTGAGAAGATGGACTCAACACGGTTCTGTGTTTCAATGCTAGGCGCATGCACCAGGAGACAACAATGATCTGAATGGTTTAAAAAACAAATAACTGCTGTGAATATCTGCTAATATTGTGATTTACTTGCTGTGTTTATCAATAGAAATCAAACAAAATAAAACATGGAAAAGAAAATAAGATGATACCTTTTTTATTGGACATAACTTAATACATTTCTTGATTAGCTTTCGAAGGTTGCCCTTCTTCGTCAGATCGGGTTCTACATGGAACGTTGCTACTCTTTGAGATTCTGCTGTGGAATCTTGTCACTCTTTAGCATTCCGGAATCTTGCTATTCTTTGGGGTTCTACATGTAGAGAGGTGTGGTAGCCGTGTTAGTCCACTCTTAAAGGTTATCAATAGAAATCAAACAAAATAAAACATGGAAAAGAAAATAAGATGATACCTTTTTTATTGGACATAACTTAATACATTTCTTGATTAGCGTTCAAAGGTTGCCCTTCTTCGTCAGATCGGGTTCTACATGGAACGTTGCTACTCTTTGAGATTCTGCTGTGGAATCTTGTCACTCTTTAGCATTCCGGAATCTTGCTATTCTTTGGGGTTCTACATGTAGAGAGGTGTGGTAGCCGTGTTAGTCCACTCTTAAAGGTTATCAATAGAAATCAAACAAAATAAAACATGGAAAAGAAAATAAGATGATACCTTTTTTATTGGACATAACTTAATACATTTCTTGATTAGCGTTCAAAGGTTGCCCTTCTTCGTCAGATCGGGTTCTACATGGAACGTTGCTACTCTTTGAGATTCTGCTGTGGAATCTTGTCACTCTTTAGCATTCCGGAATCTTGCTATTCTTTGGGGTTCTACATGTAGAGAGGTGTGGTAGCCGTGTTAGTCCACTCTTAAAGGTTATCAATAGAAATCAAACAAAATAAAACATGGAAAAGAAAATAAGATGATACCTTTTTTATTGGACATAACTTAATACATTTCTTGATTAGCTTTTGAAGGTTGCCCTTCTTCCTCAGATCGGGTTCCTCAGATGGGTTCCTAGCCCATTATAAACCATAAAGCTGTATGTCTCTGTTGATCACCCTCCCCTCACCTATCCACACCCATCCTGTTAGAATATCAATGATATGCTTTGATGTCCCCATGCATACCTCCGACCCACCCCCATCCTCCCACCCTGTCAGACTGTCATAGTAATGCTTGAATGTTTTCACTTATATACACTGTCAGCCAACACATTTGCTTATTTCCTATCTGAGGAAGAAGGGCAACCTTCGAAAGCTAATCAAGAAATGTATTAAGTTATGTCCAATAAAAAAGGTATCATCTTATTTTCTTTTCCATGTTCTATTTTGTTTGATTTCTATTGATAACCTTAAGAGTGGACTAACACGGCTACCACACTCCTCTACTTGCTGTGTTTTAAACTGGTTTGATATCTGTTTAATCTGAAAACTAGCAAAAGAATTAGATCTTTTGTTTGCTCCCTAAAAGTGTACCCTTCCCCCATCTGGCTTGTAAATCTGTAGGCTAAGGTGAGGTTGTGTTGTAAGGAGGAGCAGTTAAACCCAGTGTTGCCAGGTGGGCGGTTTTACCGCCCAATTGGGCGGTTTTCCGCGACCCGCCGCGGGAAATTTTTGCCCGCGGCGGGTTGCGGTTTTTTGGGCTGTTTTTTGGGCTTCCGGGCGGTTTTTTGTGCGGCTTTTTCGGCCGCGGGGGGCGGGGTTAGTGACGTTTTTGGGCGGGGTTAGTAACATAGGAGGCGGGGCCGATGACGGGGGAGGCGGGGCCGATGACGGGGGAGGCGGGGCCGGTGACGGGGGAGGTGGGGCCGGTGACGGGGGGCGGGGTTAATGACGGCGGGGGCAGGGGTGATGACGCGGGGGTGGGGGTGTCAGGGGCGGGCTTTGAGTTTGGGCGGGTTTTGGGCAGGTTTTGGGCTGCATTGGGTGGGAAAAAAATTTTCCACCTGGCAACACTGGTTAAACCACATGGTCTTCACTGGCTCCTGCCTGAAAGATACACACAGATAAGATTTGCTCTGCCTTTAATTCTGGCTTAATTCTGCATTTATATCTTTATATCTTTCCTGTTTTGTTACATACTCTGCTAAAATAGTGATTTGCATGTCCCAATCCTTAGAGCTGTACACCGGCAAATTTCTTCTGATAGGTTACAGAGGAGACATTCCTACAGTCTTAAGCTTAACTACAGTCTTAAGCTTAAGCCCACCCACCCCAAGACGGACACTTCATTAATAACTTCCCCAAATACACTAATTATCACAATTTAACTCCACCCATATTACAACTGTCTCTGAAAAGAAAACCCCTCATTATCACAGGAATCCCCAGTCTTCTACTCACCAGCTAAGGATTACTGCTCTAATAATAAGAATCTCAGCCAACAGACCCATAGGCTGCTGTTCTCACTATATCATACCTGTTCATACCCATTTCAATCAAGCAGGATGACTTTTATTCTCTGTAATCATTGTGGTGCTTTAGTTTCAAGACCAATTATCTGGAGACTTAAGGCTTGTCCTATCTGTCTGCAACTCACTAGAGTAAAACACGAGCTCAGTAAAGTAAAACAGGAACTAGATGCACTTAAAGCAGCATCTAGGACCGCACAACATCATACTGCACAGAATCATACCAAATTATCACCACTACCACAAAGGATAAAACCACCTAAAAATAGATGGATCACTGTAGGCTCAGGCAGACTTCGTTATGTGACAAGAAAACATCCGACCTCACAAGTGTTACCCCTACAAAACTCTTTTACTCCATTACAGCACTGTGATGTTCTTGAAAACAGAACGGAAGCCAAAGAAAACATAATAAAAGTGGAACAAAAAGATATGAAGGTACCCAAAGAGAAAAGAAACCCCCAAATCACTATTGTTGAAACGTATACCAGGAAATGTAGATGGAAAGCGATGACCACAAATGCTCGCAGTCTAAGCAATAAAGTTCATGACCTTCAGGCCCTGATGTTGGAGGCAGACTTGGATGTTGTTGCAATCACAGAGACGTGGCTAAATGGTTCCCATGAATGGGATGCAAACATACCAGGCTATAATCTATTTAGGAAGGATAGAGAAGGTCGTAAAGGTGGCGGAGTAGCTCTGTATGTGAGGAATGATATCACTGCGACTGAAATGACAGGGACCTGGGGAAAGGAAGAAGCGATATGGATCACCTTAAAAAGAGATGATAGAACCTCTGTCCACGTGGGTGTTGTCTACAGACCTCTGACACAATTGGAGGAACTAGATAAAGATCTGATCGCAGATATTCAAAAGTTGGGAAAGAAGAGAGAGGTGCTGTTGCTGGGAGATTTCAATCTGCCGGATGTAGATTGGAAGGTTCCCTCTGCGGAATCGGAAAGAAGTAGAGGGATCGTGGATGCTTTCCAAAGTGTTTTGCTCAGACAAATGGTGATGGAACCCACGAGGGAGGGAGCGACACTGGCTCTGGTGCTCACAAATGGGGATTGCGTGTCAAATATCCGAGTGGGTGCCCACCTGGGCAGCAGTGTCCATCAAACGGTTTGGTTTGATATGACAGCTAAAGTGGAGAACGGCCACTCAAAACTCAAAGTCCTGGATTTCAAGCGTGCCGACTTTAGTAAAATGGGGGAATACCTGAGGAAGGAGATGATGGGCTGGGAGGAAATACGAGAAGTGGAAGGACAGTGGTCCAGGCTGAAAGAAGCTATAAATAGGGCCACGAACCTTTATGTAAGGAAAGTAAATAAAAGCAAGAGAAAAAGGAAACCGATATGGTTCTCCATGCAAGTGGTTGAGAAAATAAAGGCTAAAGAGTTGGCATTCCAGAAATACAGAAAAACTCAAGAAAAGGAACACGAGGAGGATTACCGGATGAAAATGAAAGAAGCCAAGAGAGAGATACGACTGGCAAAAGCGCAAGTGGAAGAACAAATGGCTAGAAATGTAAGGAGGGGTGACAAAAATTTCTTCAGGTATATTAGTGAAAGGAGAATGACTAAAAAGGGAATTGTGAGACTAAAAGATACTGCGAACCGCTATGTGGAAAATGATGAAGAAAAAGCAAATTTGCTAAATAGATACTTTTGTTCTGTTTTCACAGAGGAAAATCCTGGAGAAGGACCGCGATGGACTGGAAATAATACAATTGAGAATGAAGTGGATAGAGCACCGTTCACGGAAGAAAGTGTGTATCAACAACTTGAAAAGCTAAAGGTGGACAAAGCCATCGGACCGGACGGGATCCACCCCAGGATATTGAGGGAGCTCAGAGAGCTTTTGGCGGGTCCTCTTAAAGATTTGTTTAATATATCCTTGCAGACGGGAAAGGTTCCGAGGGATTGGAGAACGGCAGAGGTGGTCCCTCTTCACAAAAGTGGTGATAGGGAAGAAGCTGGAAACTACAGGCCGGTAAGCCTCACTTCGGTTATTGGAAAAGTAATGGAAGCGATGCTGAAGGAAAGGATAGTGAATTTTCTGGAAGCCAATAAATTGCAAGATCCGAGACAACATGGTTTTACCAAAGGGAAATCGTGCCAAACGAATCTAATTGAGTTCCTTGATTGGGTGACAGGAGAATTGAATCAGGGACGAGCTATGGACGTAATCTACTTAGATTTCAGCAAAGCTTTTGACACGGTTCCCCACAGGAGGCTCTTAAATAAACTGGAGAGGCTGAAGATAGGACCTGAAGTGGTAAACTGGATTAGGAACTGGTTGACGGACAGACGCCAGAGGGTGGTGGTGAATGGAATTCGCTCGGAGGAAGGAAAGGTGAGTAGTGGAGTGCCTCAGGGATTGGTGCTGGGGCCGATTCTGTTCAATATATTTGTGAGTGACATTGCCGAAGGGTTAGAAGGTAAAGTTTGCCTATTTGCGGATGATACTAAGGTCTGTAACAGAGTGGACACCCCGGAGGGAGTGGAAAACATGAAAAAGGATCTGAGGATGCTAGAAGAATGGTCTAAGGTTTGGCAATTAAAATTCAATGCGAAGAAATGCAAAGTGATGCACTTAGGGAATAGAAATCCACGGGAGACGTATGTGTTAGGTGGGGAGAGTCTGATAGGTACGAGCGGAGAGAGGGATCTTGGGGTGATAGTATCTGAGGATTTGAAGGCGACAAAACAGTGTGACAAGGCGGTGGCCGTAGCTAGAAGGTTGTTAGGCTGTATAGAGAGAGGTGTGACCAGCAGAAGAAAGGGGTGTTGATGCCCCTGTATAAGTCGTTGGTGAGGCCCCGCCTGGAGTATTGTGTTCAGTTTTGGAGGCCGTATCTTGTTAAGGATGTAAAAAGAATTGAAGCGGTGCAAAGAAAAGCTACGAGAATGGTATGGGATTTGCGTTACAAGACGTATGAGGAGAGACTTGCTGAACTAAACATGTATACTCTGGAGGAAAGGAGAAACAGGGGTGATATGATACAGACATTCAAATATTTGAAAGGTATTAATCCGCAAACGAACCTTTTCCGGAGATGGGAAGGTGGTAGAACGAGAGGACATGAAATGAGATTGAAGGGGGGCAGACTCAAGAAAAATGTCAGGAAGTATTTTTTCACGGAGAGAGTAGTGGATGCTTGGAATGCCCTCCCGCAGGAGGTGGTGGAAATGAAAACGGTAACGGAATTCAAACATGCGTGGGATAAGCATAAAGGAATCCTGTGCCGAAGGAATGGATCTTCAGGAGCTTAGTCAAGATCGGGAGGCGGGGCTGGTGGTTGGGAAGCGGGGATAGTGCTGGACAGACTTATACGGTAAAATGAAGGGAAGAGATTTTTTTTTTTTTTTTTTAATTTATGCCAGTGATCCAGGAAAGAAGTGGGAAGCAGGCCAGCTCCTCACTGCCGCAAGCCTTTACAGTAAGTATTAGGCACTGTAAATAAAGGTGATGCCACTTGGGAATGGTGAAAGGAATGTTGATTCACTCCTCTTAATTATTCATAAAACAGCATTAATGCTGCATGAACTCCAAGGAAAGTCACTCCTGTGGTTGACATTAGAGTTGGCTTTACCTCATGGTAGGGGGTGGTCAGCAGGAACATTTTCATTTCATTTTGTTATAATGTTAAGCTAAGTCAAATTGTTAAATTTTACACTGTTTTTATTGTTAGACTGTTTATTGTTACAATGTAAGCTGCATTGAACCAAACATATTTTGGATAATGTAAAAAAACAAACAACCCCCCCCCCCCCCCCCGAATAAATGAAATGAAATGAGATAGGAAGTACATGCACTATTTCTTTAAGCAAGAGGTTTTCAATAGAAATCAAACAAAATAAAACATGGAAAAGAAAATAAGATGATACCTTTTTTATTGGACATAACTTAACACATTTCTTGATTAGCTTTCGAAGGTTGCCCTTCTTCCTCAGATCGGAAATAAGCAAATGTGGTAGCAGATAGTATATATGAGAGAAACATCAAAGCATTACTTTGACTGTCTGACAGAGTGGGAGGGTGGGGCTATGCATGGGGACATTAAAAGCATTTCATTGATATTCGAACAGAATGGGTGTTGGTAGGTGACAGGAGGCGAAGAAGGGCTATTATTAAGAATAAAATTGCAGAGCATATACAAAAACATGGACTGATGAGACAAAGTCAGCACGGATTTAGTGAAGGGAAGTCTTGCCTCACCAATCTAATGCATTTTTTTGAGGGGGTAAGCAAACATGTGGACAATGGGGAGCCGGTTCATATTGTATATCTGGATTTTCAGAAGGCGTTTGACAAAGTGCCGCACGAAAGACTCCTGAAGAAATTGCAGAGTCATGGAATCGGAGGTAGGGTATTATTATGGATTAAGAACTGGTTGAAAGATAGGAAGCAGAGAGTAGGATTGCGTGGCCAGTATTCTCAGTGGAGGAGGGTAGTTAGTGGGGTCCCGCAGGGGTCTGTGCTGGGTCCGTTGCTTTTTAATGTATTTATAAATGACCTAGAGATGGGAATAACTAGTGAGGTAATTAAATTCGCCGATGACACAAAATTATTCAGGGTCGTCAAGTCGCAGGAGGAATGTGAACGATTACAGGAGGACCTTGCGAGACTGGGAGAATGGGCGTGCAAGTGGCAGATGAAGTTCAATGTTGACAAGTGCAAAGTGATGCATGTGGGTAAGAGGAACCCGAATTATAGCTACGTCTTGCAAGGTTCCGCGTTAGGAGTTACGGATCAAGAAAGGGATCTGGGTGTCGTCGTCGATGATACGCTGAAACCTTCTGCTCAGTGTGCTGCTGCGGCTAGGAAAGCGAATAGAATGTTGGGTGTTATTAGGAAGGGTATGGAGTCCAGGTGTGCGGATGTTATAATGCCGTTGTATCGCTCCATGGTGCGACCGCACCTGGAGTATTGTGTTCAGTACTGGTCTCCGTATCTCAAAAAAGATATAGTAGAATTGGAAAAGGTACAGCGAAGGGCGACGAAAATGATAGTGGGGATGGGACGACTTTCCTACGAAGAGAGGCTGAGAAGGCTAGGGCTTTTCAGCTTGGAGAAGAGACGGCTGAGGGGAGATATGATAGAAGTGTATAAAATAATGAGTGGAATGGATTGGGTGGATGTGAAGCGACTGTTCACGCTATCCAAAAATACTAGGACTAGAGGGCATGAGTTGAAGCTACAGTGTGGTAAATTTAAAACGAATCGGAGAAAATTTTTCTTCACCCAACGTGTAATTAGACTCTGGAATTCGTTGCCGGAGAACGTGGTACGGGCGGTTAGCTTGACGGAGTTTAAAAAGAGGTTAGATAGATTCCTAAAGGACAAGTCCATAGACCGCTATTAAATGGACTTGGAAAAATTCCGCATTTTTAGGTATAACTTGTCTGGAATGTTTTTACGTTTGGGGAGCGTGCCAGGTGCCCTTGACCTGGATTGGCCACTGTCGGTGACAGGATGCTGGGCTAGATGGACCTTTGGTCTTTCCCAGTATGGCACTACTTATGTACTTATGTACTTATGTACCTTCGAAAGCCAATCAAGAAATGTATTGTTATGTCCAATAAAAAAGGTATCATCTTATTTTTCCATGTTTTATTTTGTTTCTATTGATAACCTTTAAGAGTGGACTAACACGGCTACCACACCTCTCTATTTAAGCAAGAGGAAAGCAAGTACTATCAAACAATCCTAGGCAAAGAAGGAGGATTCATTAGATCTAAATGGTGCCAGTTAACTTAATGAAACTTTTGCTAACGCACTATAACAATCCTGCCAGAGTCCACAATGATAATAATTTATTGCTCTAAGTCTGATTCAACTGTCTTGAGGCCCAGATAAATGTCTAATATGCAGAAAGGGGCATAAAACTTTACATACGATGCCAGAGTGCAAACCCTTGCTTTTATTTTTAATTTAAAAGAGCCAAAAAGTAATTAATCTGTATCAAATAGCATTAAAAAACCCCAAAGATTTGATTTCTAAGGCACTGAATATACATAACCACACTACAGAGACATATTTGTAACTTGTTATATAAAGTGAAGATTCTTCATTAAACACCTTCTATTATAAAGGAGTAAAAAAATTAAAAACCTTATCAAACTGAACAGTTCACTGGGAATTTCAAGCTTTCTTTATTCTGTCAAAAACCTCCACACATCTAAAAAAAAAAAAACCCCCCCGTGTGGAGACTTTTCTATTACTCTTTTTTCCATTACTTCATTGAAACCTGAGATAGCACTTGCCTCCTTTAAGGGATTGTTTAAAGGCCTTGGCACTTTCCCTGGAGTTTTGAGCTTTCATTTAATTATAGCTAATTAACGGATCAGTGCTCGCTAAACTGAAAAAAATAGCAAATATATTTTGGTTTGGATATTACTTTTTTGCTTCCCAGTTTGTGGGTTTAAAATTTTACCATGTGAGCAGTTATACCGCTACCCATTTTGTAGGCAATAATGGTTCGCTCCGTCTGTCCCCTACAACGTCCCATCAAAAACAGATTACCACTATTTTAAGTGCATGCTAATTCAGCAGTTGCCGCAGGACCTCTGAGGGCATCCTGACATTTTAAGCTGCATTAGGCACACTCTCCTGAATTCTACATAGTGCGCCCAGAGAAATCGGTATGGATTCCATAACAATGCGTGTAATTTAACAAGCTTAACAAGCTAATGAGCACTGATAACAGCACTTAACAAGCAATAATGAGCACTAATTGGCACTGACGAGAATTTAGGCACACAACTCACTAAGCATATTCTGTAATGATGTGCGCCAAACTTCTAATGTGCACAGGCAAAAGGGGCATAGTTATGGGCAGGGAAATGGGCGTTTAATGGGCATTCCAAAATTTCCATGCCTAGCTATAGAATATAATGCACTGCACCTAAATACGTAAACGTATTATGTTCAAGGTCTGCACCTTGGTTCATAAAATCATTTACGGTGAAGCCCCGGTTTACATGTCAGACCTCATAGACTTGCCACCCAGGAATACTAAAAGATCAGCACGCACATTCCTAAATCTCCATTTCCCCAGCTGCAAAGGATTAAAATACAAATTAACACATGCATCCAGCTTTTCCTACATAGGCAGGCAGCTATGGAATGCATTACCACTTGACATGAAAAACCAGCGCTACCTAACCAACTTTCGGAAATCACTGAAAACCTGCCTCTTACCGCAATGATCCTTCATATGAACTTTAACGCATTAGCACTTGATCTATTATTCCGAACATGATCTCTTTATACCTGTTTGCTTAATTTTATTTTGTTATTCACGTTCTCCTTGTAATACCACTTGCATCTCTCACTCTGGAATGGCAATTGCCATGACGGAACAATGTAAGCCACATTGAGCCTGCAAATAGGTGGGAAAATGTGGGATACAAATGCAACAAATAAATAAATCTATGCGCTGCGATTTATGCCACATTATCATTGGTATAAATGGATGCGTGTAGATTTAAGCATTGAAATATCAACTAGGCATTTTCTTTAATCAGCACTGATTATAGAATACTAGTAAAAAAGCCCCGTTTCTGATGCAAATGAAACGGGGGCTAGCAATGTTTTCTTCTGTGTGCATGTGGGAGTGTGTGTGTCCCTGCCCTCTCCCCTCTCTCCCCTCCCCCCTCTGAGTCCTTCACTGTTACAGAGCCAGCGATTTGATTTCGTGCTCTGTTTTCCTTCACTGACTGTGTTACAGAGAGGGCGGGGCAGACACTCATAGGGAAACTGGATATCTCGCCCCCTTCACACTTCCGGCTGGAGGCTTCATAGAACGTTGGTGTTGCCTTTTATTAGAGAGATAGTAAAAAAGGCCCGTTTCTGATGCAAATGAAACGGGGGCTAGCAATGTTTTCTTCTGTGTGCATGTGGGAGTGTGTGTGTCCCTGCCCTCTGCCCTCTCTCCCCTCCCCCCTCTGAGTCCTTCACTGTTACAGAGCCAGCGATTTGATTTCGTGCTCTGCTGTTTTCCTTCACTGACTGTGTTACAGAGAGGGCGGGGCAGACACTCATAGGGAAACCGGATATCTCGCCCCCTTCACACTTCCGGCTGGAGGCTTCATAGAACGTTGGTGTTGCTTTTTATATAGAGAGATGATTAGTCAGCACCGATTTCAGCACCAATTTTTTAGGCACCATATATAGAATCTCCCCCACTAGGGCTCTATCAGCTAGTATGGTAGACCGTGAGTCGAACTCATCTCCTATTTATTTATTGCATTTGTATCCCACATTTTCCCACCTCTTTGCGGGTTCAGTGTGGCTTACAATAAGATATGAATAGTGGAAATACAGTTGTACAGCTTGGTTATGGGTTACATTGTACAGGCCATGCGAGAATCGAAGTATCGTTAGGCATATTACAATGGGACATCAACATTCAAACATTGGAAGGAGACAATGGGAAGCTTAAGGGCAGTAGTAAAGCACAAAGACATATGTTGGGTGTACATATTTCTGTGAGTATATGTATGGGTGATGTGGAATTAAGGGGGGTGATACATTGATGAATAGTGAGTGTGGACTCTATGTGTTTTGGCTCTTTCCGTAGATTGTTTCAAACAGGTGGGTCTTCAATGATTTGCGGAAGGAAGCTTGTTCGTGAATCGTTCTTAGGTTGCGCGGCAGTGTATTCCAAAGCTGTGTGCTCATATAAGAAAAGGTTGACGCGTGTAGCGTCTTGTATTTCATGCCCTTGCAATTAGGGAAGTGGAGGCTGAGGTATGTTCGGGTTGATCTTTTAGCATTTCTGGGTGGTAGGTCTATCAGCTCGGACATGTAGGCTGGGGCTTCGCCGTTAATGATCTTGTGGACTAATGTGCATACCTTAAAAGTGACGCGTTCCCTAAGTGGAAGCCAGTGTAGTTTCTCTCGTAGTGGTGTTGCCCTTTCATATTTTGGTTTTCCGAAGATCAGTCTGGCTGCTGTGTTCTGGGCTGTTTGAAGTTTCCTGTGTAGGTCACAATTATGTCAGAAATGCAAATACTGCCCCTGATTTCCAAACAATTGCAGGCGTCCTCTGCTGGTGTAGTTCCCAAGACAGTCAGACTTTTATTTACAAGAGATAATTGGCTGAACCGTTTGCCCTTTTACAGGATGCATTAGATGTATTTCTCAGTTTCTGTCTGGATCAGTTTATTTTTATTTATTTGGATTAAGCTCACATCTTTTTTCAGTAGTAGCTCAAGGTGAGCTACATTCAGGCGTACTGTGTATTTCCCTGTCCCTGGAAGGTTTACAGTCTAAGGGGTTCTTTTACTAACCTGCAGCAAAAAGCCCCTGACATTTGAAACCACTTAACCAGCCAGGAATGACGCCTTGCTGGTTAAATTGTACATAGCCGGCTATCCGGCGATATTCAGCGGAGGATAACCGGCTATCTCCCACGGAATATCGCCCACTGAATTTATTTATTTATAGCATTTCTATTCCACATTAGCCCAAGTGTGTGGCTTACAATATAAACATTAAATGTAACTATTTTATTTATTTTCTTTTAAGAATACATCACGAAAATATTATATAAGTGAAAGGGGCAAATTCAGTGGGACGTCAGGAAGAAGTGAAATATAAGGAACTAAATAACATTCAGGACCGAGTTCTAACATTGTTGAAGACTGAGCTAAAAAAGTAAGTTTTCAATAAATTACAAAATAACCCATAATCACTAGTATATCTAATTGGTTCAGGAAGAGAATTCCGGATGTTGATGCGTTGATGAGAAAAGTTAGCATTGTCGATTGTTTTGTAAGATACATTTCTGCAACTGGGGAAATGTAAAATGAGATATTCTCTGGATGACACGGAAGCATTGCGCGGAGGTAAATCAATGAGTTCAATCATATAGGACAGTGACATATCAAATAAAATTTGATGGACCAATGTACATAGCTTGAATTAAATTCTGCTGTTTATAGGTAACGAGTGTAAATTATGAAGAAATGGGGTAGCATTAGCAAGGCGTGGTGCTTTACAAATTACACGGGCAGTCGTGTTTTGAACAGTTTGTAATTTTTTAAAGAAGGCCGCATTTAATTCCAGCATAGATGGAATTACAGAACAAGAGATTGGGATAAGGTACAGAAGACTTGACTTGTGAAAAATGATCGCAATCTCTTTAGTTTCCAAAGTTTATGGAAGTAACTAGGACTTACACAATTGCCCTCCAAGAGGGTGATTCTATGACCGGGCATCTACTTAAAACACACCCTTTGCTGCAGGGCAAAAATGTATAAAATTATCCCCATGTAAGTAATTATCAAAAACATTTCCATAGGTAAAACAATGCAGAAAGAGGCTTTTATGAAAGTGTCCACCTGATAAGCAGGTATAAGTATTCACATACAGCTAGTAAACAGAAAAATGTACTCCCGGGACATGGGTGACTAGGACTTGAATTTATTCATATGACTCATGTTTCACCTTGTGGCAGTTTCAAGGATTGTCCCTTGCAAAATACATATTACAAGTAAATAGTTTCAATGCACAGATAGAATTGATGACATTAGTTTAGTACTGTATAATACTGTGCTGTGATTGGTTGAGATAGTCAGGTGACTTTTGTCACCTGATATATGAGATACCAAGAGAAACATTTGTGACTATTAAATCACGAGGGGTCCTTTTACTAAGGTACGCTGAGAAATGGGCTGCGCTAGTAAAGGCATGTGTTTTGGGTGCGCGTAGATCCATTTTTTAGCGAAAATGAACGTGCGGCAAAATCAAAATAGGCACGCATCCATTTTAGGTCTGAGACCTTACCACCAGCCATTGACTTAGCGGTAAGGTCTCACGCATTAACCTTGCAGAAATCATCTACACATGTAGAATGACGATTACCGCCAGGTTTTTGCCGCGCGCAAGAAAATAAAAAATTATTTCCCGGCACATGTAGCAGACGCACGTCAAAAATGAAATTACCGCAAGGGCCACGTGGTAGCCGGGCTGTAACTCCAAATTGACGTGCGTTGGGCGTGCGTAGGCACCTACGCAGCTTAGTAAAAGGGCCTCTATGTCAGAGTGACAGGACACTTAGCTAAGATGATTCTCCTAGTTTCTATTGCATTTCCCTTGTTTGCTTTCATGTAACACCTATGAGGTGCCCAGTATATCTATCAAGGAGGTTTCCTCCTGATTTTCATTTAATTAGAGAGAAAGTTTGCACCTCAGTTTCTACAGAAATCTTGGTCTCCCTCAGAATGACTGCCTTCATTATTTAATCATGTCCATAGAGGGCTAATTATTCTAAAGTACATTAATCTGTTGAATTTAGTGTGTAATTAAATGCCTGTTCGATGTCAATATTACTAATTAAACCAATCCCACCTTGAAATCTGCAGAGAAGGTCTCACACTTGATGTGCTTGTGCTTCTTTTTTTTCAGCACTGTAGACATTTCCCTTCACCATCATCTTCAGCCCTTGCTCAGTAGCATTAAGTATTCAATAGAAAGAGATGACCATGCTTAGATCCCAGGTATATGCAAGCATGAAAATAACTCCAGGCCACCTACCTCTCATGCCAAGTCTAACACATAGCCAAATAAAATAAGAGTCTGGATATACACAAGAGAAAACCCAACAAAAGTCAGTAAAAGGGAAGGGGAAGGGGGTTTGATATACTATATTTCTGTGGCTACAATAAAAGCAGTTTACATATTACATACAGGTGTGTATTTTGTACCTGGGGCAATGGAGGGTTAAGTGACTTGCCCAGAGTAACAAGCAGCTATAGTGGGAATCAAACCCAGTTCTCTAGGTTCTCAGGCCACCGCACTCCTCCATTTATTTGCAATTCATCAGCAAGTTAAAAATAAGCATGGATATTCACAGAGGACTGTTAGTGGAGGGGAAGAGATCAAGCAATGGCTACAACATTGCATTAGGTAGGGGAAATGGGCAAATCTGGTGGGGGACCAGAGCTAGGAGGACACTGGGCTGCATAGGGTGAGGCACAGCCAGAAGAAGGAAGTCCTAATACCTCTGTACAGGACATAGGAGACGACTCTGTGGGTGCTCGAGCACCCCCAATAGTGAGAAAATTCCTTATATGTGTCCAGGGAGGGGTTATTTCTACTGGGCTTAGAACCCCCAATAATTTTGAAAAGTTGGCTCCTATGGTACAGGTCATTGGAAAGATCTCAACTAGAATGTTTATTCCAATTGTGGAGACTGAACCCCTGAAAGCAGGCAAAAGGCAAAATGAGAAGATTTATCTGGCTAGCAGCACCTGCTATCCAGATACCTACTGGTGGCCAGGGCTCTCCAACAATTTGTAGCCACAGTATCTGGACAGTGCTGGGATTGTATATGAGCAGAACCTGCCAATATCCACTTAGAAGCAATATTTAGACTATTAATCGTATAACTATCCTATTGATGTCCTGACTTGATCCGGTTACCTGCAAAAAGGTGGGATAATGTGGGGTACAAATGCAATAAATAAATAAATAAATATCTAGACAGTGGCTTGAATATCGCTGCTGCTCTGTCTACAGTGATGAAAAAAAAATGGACGCGCAAATCAAACGTGAGACCTTCTGTGCTGATTTCAAGGTGGGATTTGATTAATTAGTAATATTGACACCGAACAAGCATTTAATTTACTTGATGAAAAAACACGACCACATTTCCCATCTTTACATAGAGCTGCATTGGCTATCGATAGAAGCAAGGATTCGATTCAAACTAGCTTCTACACTATTCAAAATCCTCACAGGAGACTGTCCAGGCTACACATGTAGAACTCATAGCCAATAAGAAGTTGCGAAGGCCTAATAACTTCTCCCCTTTGGCTCTACCATTTCCTAAAGGAATAAAACAAATCGGTATCCAAAATGCAACTATTAGCATACAAAGCACCCAAAGACTGGAAGGACTTGAACTTAAGCCTAGACTATTTAAACGACTATAGACAATTCAGAAAACATGTAAAAACATTTCGTTTTAAAAAAATCCCTATGCTAATTTCTCCACAACGGTAATTTGATCTGCAGTTTCGTTGTAAGTCCTGAGATATTGTCTCGGTCCCATCTTTGTATTCCAGACCCAAAATGTTAACTGCTTATTAGGGTACAAGCGGTCTACAAATTCCAAATAAAGTAAAAGTAAAGTTGGGGAGGCCTGTTTATTAAAGTGTGGAATTTAGCACATGGTAACCGCTAGCGTAGGACCACTGTAATGGCTACTGTACAATAAAAACAGCCAGCATGCTACAAATTCATCGTAACTGCTTACTGAGGTATGGGATGGGAGCTGGGTAGATTACAGGCAGGAACTGCACACTGCAGTTAGCACATGGTATTTACTGAGCACTATCACTTACACAGTTACAGTGGGTTCACTTACCACCTCTTCAAGAGACAACTGTAGACATTGGTGCCTGGACTTGCACGTCATTTAATAATTGTCAGTTACATGGGTATTTGCATTAGGTGCCATTCTATAAGGTAGCTCCTAAGTGCCTTCGCCTGCAACTGCAAAGTGGGTGTATATGTAGGCGATGCGTGGGTGAGCCCATGGGTGTGGAACTTACAGACAGGGGTGGCCCTACCATTAGGCCACCTGAGGTGGGGGACTCAAGCAGCACTCTTCCAGGAGTGGCATCTCCCCCTACCTTCCTCTACTCAGTTCCCCGCATTTATCATCTATTTCCATTTTTTAAAGCTGGTGATTCCCATACGCTGCCCTGCTGCCGGCACCCTTCTCTTCCCTTTACTGCAGCCATCTCTCTGATGTAACTTCCTGTGTCCTCAGAGGCGGTCACAGTGGACAGCATATGGGAGTTGCTGCCGCCGCCAGTTTTTTATAAAACGCATTATAAGTTTCATCCGTCACTTGGTGCGCGTAGGTACAGTACGCCCATCTACACCTGTCAATGACATGGCATAAATGGTCACACCCAAACTTATGCATTTGAATGCCAATTTATGCTAACATTCTATATCGACATCTTGGCACATAGATGCTATTACAGCAGGGGTTCTCAACCCAGTACTCGGGATACACCTAGCCGGTCAGGTTTTCAGGATATTCACAATGAATATGCATGAGATAGATTTGCATACAATGGAGGTAGTGCATGCAAATTTATCTCAAGGACTAGGTTGAGAACCCCTGCATTATAGGACTGGCGCCTAGTATGGAAGGAGGCACCAATTTACGGACTTGCCCCCTAACTGTGTTCTTGGTAACTGCAATTAAATTTAATATATGGTAAAGAACATTCCCCCCAACAGTTAGCACACAGTCTTTGCATTTACCGCACATTCATTTTTGTTGCTAAGTCATGGTAAGTGCAAAAACTTGTAAAGATGTCCTTTTTTAACCATGACCTATGAGTGGTCCCATTTTTCCACCAAGGTTATCTAGATGTCCCTAATTCAGTGTGGCTTCCCCAACACCTACATCTTGAGAGGTTCTTCAACAATTTTAAGTCCCAGTTAAAGGCCTAATATTTCTCCTTGGTTTTTCCGCTTAATTGATATTTGACTATGGGGTTTTTTTTCTCCCTTTGAGACTTTGATCTCTGGCAACACAACGAGACAGCTCCAAGCCTCCTATTGTGCTTTCCTTCCTCTACTTTTCCCTCTTTTTGGTATGTAATCTCCCCTTCTCCCGCTGTACTCTTGCGTTGTTCCCGCTTTTCTCCCCTAATTAGTTTACAAATTGTCAACTATATAGACTTCTCTTTGAAAATTTGCGGTATATCAAATAAATTGAACTTTTGGTTAAAGCAAGGCCTAACTCCTTATGTTGTTCACTCCAGTCATCCTCAACTACTTCCTTTGTTACAAATGTCATTTCTAAAATATTCTGAGTAAAGTGGTGTGGTAGCTGTGTTAGTCCACTTTTAAAGGTAATAAATAGAAATAAATTATTTAAAACATTCTTGATTAGCTTTCAAAGGTTACCCGATCTAAAGAAGAAGGGTTACTTTTGAAAGCTAATCACAAAATGTATTGTTAGTCCAATAAAAAAGGTATCATCTTATTTTCTTTTCTATGTTTTGATTTATTTCTGTTTATTACCTAACGGAGCAGTAGCCTAGTGGTTAGTGCAGCAGACTTTGATCCTGGGTTCAATTCCCACTGCAGCTCCTTGTGACTCTGGGCAAGTCACTTAAGTCTCCATTACCCCAGGTACAAATAAGTACCAGTATATAATATGTAAACCACTTTGATTATAACCACAGGAATGTGGTATATCAAGTCCTATCCCCTTTGCAAATCTTCTGGATACTTCCTCTTATTAACTCCTGGGCTGACCTGTCTACTGAACAGTCTCTGTGGTGCCCAATGCAGAAATATCCAGTCTAGTCCTAGTGATTAATAATGCCACCTAATAGGATGCATTTTATTTAAAGAAGTCTGATCAAGATGCAATTCTTGGGCCAAGCAAGATACCATAATACATTTGAACACTGAACAGACCAATGCAATTGGTCAGTTTGGAGTTTATAAGTGCGGTATGCAATGCGCTGTCAGTCTGTCCATTTCAATAAATATGGGGTTTGCCCCATTTAAACACCTGAAGGGATAACGAACCAGGATTGATTAGGGCCCTTAAAATGTTATCTGAGTCTTTTACAACTTGCAGAATAAGATACTGCAAATACTAATCATTTTTAAATCATGCCCTTCTGAAACCTCCACCAAGCTAAGAATAGACCAAGATCTAGTTATAAGTGTACAAGGTAACATAATTAAATACAGAGCACGAACTGAACTGAAGCAACAGAGAAAAAGGTAAAGCTGGACAGACCTCTCAGCTGGACATTAGAACAGAGTCAATCACAATTACAAAAAATGTATTCTGATTTCCTTTTAATTTAATTGAAAGCTTATTCCCCCCCCCCCCCCCACCCCTTTGTTTTTCTTCCATAGAAACATGCAAGGCAGGTTACAAACTGATGATAAACTAATAAAAAAACACATATCACATCACAATTACAAGAATTAATAAAATACTACTAAGCGCCCTGTTTATTAAAGTGCACTAGCATTCTTAGTGCGTGCTAAAATTAGCGTTCGCTAAACGCTAAAGGCACCCATATATTCCTATAGCCCAGTTTAGTAAACTGAGCCCTAAAGCTTCCCAACCCATCCCTTAACCTTTAGAAGGCTTTACGAAACTATAGATATTTGTGCTTCTCCTTTAATTATTGAGGCAGCCTATCAGTTTATGGCATGCTAATTATGCATGCTTTATTGGAATCTACTGAAGACTTTGGAATTATGAACTATAAATATATATTTAAATCAATAAATACATGTAAGCTCAATAGGAGCACACTAAACTGACTCCCACAGTCGGCACTGAGCTCAGATATTCAAAGCTGGCCCGTTTCTGGTGACAGGCATACTATATCCGGCTTATTTTTGGTCGGTTCCTACTTAACCGGCCAAGTCAATATTCAGCGCTGGCTGTTCTTTTTTATTTCTTGGTTTTGTGAACTGCTTAGTTGCCTAAGATCAATTTTGAGATATATCAAATGTACAAATAAATAAACCAGCCAAAGAAAGGCCTGCTGTTTAGTTGGCCCAATTTGGCCACCAAACTTAGCTGGAGATGCGCTGAATGTTAGTTGACAGCTGGCTATATCGCACAATATAGCCGGTTATTCGCCAACACTGACTATGAATATCTAAGCAGGAGATAACCAGATATCTCCCTCTGAATATTTGCAGATAGCTGGTTAAACGCTATTTAAATGGCCAGGAGCGGTTTCTGGCTGGTTAAATAGCGCTGTTTCCTGTTACTGCTTATTATTTTTCCACCTGATAAACCTGTTAAGTTTATTAGCTCTGTTGTCTTGAACTGACTAAGAATCCTGGTGGTTTGTGTGTTGGGTCTGTGGGTGCTTTTCAGGAATGGTGGGACCCCTGAGAGTGTGGCCCAGTAACCTATAAATCGCCGTGGAATAACTTGAGAGTGGGAGACTCACCCAGAGGCAAGTGGGACCCAGTCGGTAGGGGGAGGGTGATAGAGTAGAGCACATGCCTCGGTGTGGGTGGGCCTGAGCAGGTTAGGCAATTCGTGGCACTGAGCTTCCTTTACAAAAATAATATTCACCAGAAAGAGCCTTGTACATCTCTTTTGCTCCCACAATGCTTGCTGTATCCCCCAAGAAAGTACAGAAATAAATATAAAGGCTACTGCCGAGGCTGAGGCTTAACCAGGGTGGCACCAGGCTGCTGGCATCGGCATTTAAAAAGGAGATAGAGCAAGTTTTAATCTAGAACCTGGGGGAAGGCCAACAGACGTTCAAAAATGCATGGTTCGGAACAAGGTATCTTTCAAAGATATCACTAAAACAGGGACGATAGGGTATCCCGATAGCGAGGTTGCAATAGAGACCATAGTAGACAAGATATCTTTGAATAAAAAGCAGACAAAAGATTGCAAATTAACACTGTCAGCTCTTGAGCAAGATGTAAATAGGAACAACAAATATAGTTTGAAATTCTATATGCAAAATGCCAGAAGCCTAAGAAATAAGATGGGAGAATTAGAATATATTGCACTAAATGAAAAATTAAATATATTAAGTATATGTGAGGCCTGGTGGAAGGGGGGTAACCGTGGCTGTTGAACTCAGCTTCTCCACAGTCACAGTGTGGAGTGAGCTTGTGTTCCACGGACCATGGCGAAGCTACTGAAACTTTGGCCACTGTCAGCCGTGGAATAGAGACATGAGGAGTCAGTGCATCTTTATAAGCTAAGTACAGAGTTTGCTTGGACTATATCTAAATTAAAAAATTGTGGGGGAGGTTTTCTAGACAATGATGACAGAGAGAACTCACAGAATTGATCGGCTTTGTTGCGAAAAAGAAGTCTGTTGAAGTTTTTTCTCCTGATTTTTAGAAAAATCGATATATATATATATATATATATATATAATTGAAAAAAATTGAAAAAATTTAAGGATTGTTCAGTACTCATTTGAAGAGAATTAATTCAAAGTTGTGTGTGATACAAGTTATCCTTGAAGGTCCCCTAAACAGTGGCGTACCAAGGGGGGGGGCGGTGGGGGCGGTCCGTCCCGGGTGCACGCCGCTGGGGGGGGCGCCGCGCGCCTGTCGGCTCTTCGTTTTCATGCTCCCTTTGCCCCGGAACAGGTTACTTCCTGTTCCGGGGCAGAGGGAGCATGAAAACGAAGAGCTGGCAGGCGCGCGGCACCCCCCAGCAGCGTGCATCCGGGGGGGGGGGCGTCGCGCTGCACCTGGGGGGCGGGGCGCATCAGCGATCCGCCCCGGGTGTCAGCCCCCCTAGGAACGCCACTGCCCCTAAATATATTTTTTGTATAGTAAATTCTAATTAATGCCATTTAATGCCAATAATTGCTTGTTATTGGCCAATTAATCGGTGCCAATTGGCTTGTTAATCAATTATGTTGCAAACAAAGAAGAACAAACCTTTGCTCCAAGCAAACAAAAACAGCAAAGGTGACAAAAAAGTCCCATAACAAGAGGTGTGGTGTACTTTATTGGTTGGCAAAAAGACTCAAATGGTTGGTAAAAAAAAAAAAAAGACAACACAAATTGTGTTTTGGCCACTAGTTCTTCATTGGGAGTCTGTCAATGAATAGTAGCAAAGGTATAGGGACGCTGAAAAAAAAACTGACTTCACCAGCACAAGTGTTGAAAGAAATGGCACTCAGTCTAGTTTATATAACACATAGTGCGTCAGTATCTATACTTTTGCTGCTATTCATTGTACAGACTCCCGATGAAGACCTAGCGGCTGAAACAAGATTCATGTTTTGTCTTTTTTTTTACCAACCATTTGAGTCTTTTTTACCAACCAATAAAGTATCTGTCACAACCACTCTCCAAAGCGTAGCTTCTCGTGCCGTGAGGGACTTGCTTCCAGGCAGCGGTGTGAAGCCCTGGAGCAGGAGACAGTAGCGGCGGGCCACTCACCAGAGCACGGCTTCTCACACTGTGAGGGACTTACTTCTGGGCAGTGGCACAATGCTCAGGAGCAGGAGACAGCAGCAATGGGCTGTGCAGGAAGCGTGGAAACCAGCGGCAGAACGCACTGGAATTGATGGACATCAGCTGGGTGGAGCGTTGACATCAGACGCGCGCGCTCCTTTACCTGTGGGCGTCTCGCTCTGCTCGGGACTTCAGATAGGAGTCTCGTTGCTGCCTCAGGGCTGTGTGCATCTCTGCTCTCTTTACCCAACCTGTTGCCTGCCTCGACCCGGACCCTGACCTCGCCTGCTTGCTGCCTGCCTCAACCCAGACCTTGCCCATTTGCTGCCTGCCTTGACTTGGACCAAACCTTGCTTCTTTCCCCTACCACTGCCATTGACGTGGAACCTAGTTCCTCGCCCTGGTCCACCTTTTCTCAGCCTTTCTTCAAGTCCTGCCACTCACCCGAACCTGAGGGCTCAACCCTGGGAGAATTGTGACTGGCATAGGTGAAGCTTCTGGCTGGCTGGACGACTGCTGACCCTTTGGAAGGGCAGCATAGGGGCTCACTCCTTTACATGCTACCAGAGACGTGACAGTACCTACACCACACCTCTTCTTTTGGGACTTTTATTGAGGACACAATTTGGCCACACTGCCAGTTCCATACACAACTTTAGTCGCTATATATATATATATATATATATATAGAATTCAGGTCTTAGTGTCTATTGTGTGCTAAGTATAATCCGCTAGCTGGTTAACGCTTCCGTGCCCACTCTCCGCCCATGACATACCCCCTCCATGTAAACACAAAATGCTTTAATGGGTTTCTACAGTAATGCATTAAGTATGCATTAAGGATTTAATCCCCTTTAATAAAAGGACCCCAAAAAGAGGTATTTCTTTGGATATAAAAATGAGAAACTGCTTGTCCAAATAACCAGAGTAGGCAGATCTGTGAAGAAGAAAATGTCTGAAAAGGAGGATAAAATAATTAGAAAAACATCACCAAGTGCTGATTTTCTGTAGAACATGATGCTGCCGATAAATAATGACTCAGTCCCGATTCTACTGCTGCTTCCTAGATACCAGACAGCTCAAATCAGTGTCTAATAAATAATGGCAGATGGAAAACCTTATCATAAGCGAATAGGAAAAAAATATTTAAAAAACATTTTACCTGATGGGAAAATAATTCAAAACGTTGCAAGGGATAGAAACCATCAATTTCTATGTTTAATATCTTTTATTGGATTTTATCATAATACAATACAAGCAAGAGCACACCACAGTTCAACAAACAACAGTTACATAAGTACATAAGTAATGCCATACTGGGAAAAGACCAAGGGTCCATCGAGCCCAGCATCTTGTCCACGACAGCGGCCAATCCAGGCCAAGGGCACCTGGCAAGCTTCCCAAACGTACAAACATTCTATACATGTTATTCCTGGGATTTGGGATTTTTCCAAGTCCGTTTAGTAGCGGTTTATGGACTTGTCCTTTAGGAAACCGTCCAACCCCTTTTTAAACTCTGCTAAGCTAACCGCCTTCACCACATTTTCCGGCAATGAATTCCAGAGTTTAATTACACGTTGGGTGAAGAAAAAGTTTCTCAGATTTGTTTTAAATTTACTACACTGTAGTTTCATCGCATGCCCCCTAGTCCTAGTATTTTTGGAAAGCGTGAACAGACGCTTCACATCCACCTGTTCCACTCCACTCATTATTTTATATACCTCTATCATGTCTCCCCTCAGCCGTCTCTTCTCCAAGCTGAAAAGCCCTAGCCTTCTTAGTCTTTCTTCATAGGGAAGTCATCCCATCCCCGCTATCATTTTAGTCGCCCTTCGCTGCACCTTTTCTAATTCTACTATATCTTTCTTGAGATGCGGCGACCAGAATTGAACACAATACTCAAGGTGCGGTCGCACCATGGAGCGATACAACGGCATTATAACATCCTCACACCTGTTTTCCATACCTTTCCTAATAATACCCAACATTCTATTCGCTTTCCGAGCCGCAGCAGCACACTGAGCAGAAGGTTTCAGCGTATTATCGACGACACCCAGATCTCTTTCTTGGTCCATAACTCCTAACGTGAAACCTTGCATGACGTAGCTATAATTTGGGTTCTTTTTTCCCACATGCATCACCTTGCACTTGCTCACATTAAACGTCATCTGCCAGTCTCCCAGTCTCGTAAGGTCCTTCTGTAATTTTTCACAATCCTGCCGCGAGTTAATGACTTTGAATAACTTTGTGTCATCAGCAAATTTAATTACCTCACTAGTTACTCCTATCTCTAAATCATTTATAAATATATTAAAAAGCAGTGGTCCTAGCACAGACCCCTGAGGAACCCCACTAACTACCCTTCTCCATTGTGAATACTGCCCATTTAACCCCACTCTCTGTTTCCTATCCTTCAACCAGTTTTTAATCCACAATAGGACATTTCCTCCTATCCCATGACCCCATGACATGGCAAAACTGGAGCTCGCATTCAAAAAAACAACTATCCACAAATAGAAACACATTAAGAAAAGGGGGGAAGAAAGAGGAGGTGGAGAAGTAAAAAAAAAAAAAAAAAAAGGGGGGGGGGGGTGCTGGAGGAATCAATTTCTGATCATATTTTATTTCCACAAACACGAGAGAACGTATAAACCAGGAAACCCTTTTCGTGACTGTTATAATCACAGACAAAACCCCCTTCCTTTCAAATGTGTTGCTTCAATGAGCGTGTATTCATCTAATGGCAGTGTTGAAATATTTTTTTATATACTGTGATAAACACAGTGACCGCCTTACCCTGAGGAGACCGCCAGAGGGCGCTCTCCACCTGAAAACCTGGGATATGCCCATTCTGGTCACTAGAGGGAGCCAAAGGGGATATACCAGTGTAGTGACCTGAAGGGACAGCTAGGGAGTGCTCGTGGTATAGGACCTGTCCTTCGCTGAAGAGGCCACCAGGGGGAACTCTCAGAGTAGAAGCTGGAAAGTTGGAGAGAGTTCTGGGTCTGGACCTTTCTGGAAGTAGGGGGGGAGAGGCCTATAGAGGTGGGGTGGATTATTGGCCACCCTGTATAAAGCACCCTCTAAGCCAAGGAGGGGAGATGGGGAGCGAGAGGAGAGCCTGGAAAGCCTGCTGGAGGAGGAGTACCAGGAAGATGGAAGAGAGAGAAGGAGACTCTAAAAGTCTAGGAAGGTACTTACCAGACCAGGTTATTGATGGACTTGTGAACCAAGCCATGTTGTTGAGGGACTTGTGATTTATGTAAAATGCACTAACAGCCGTGGGGTGGAGGATAGGACTGTAAGGTCAATGTGAGTGAAGAAAGTCCTATCCAGGGGTGGAGGCTGTTAGACACTGAGACCCAGGTTCCCCACAGTAGATGGGCTCAGTGAGAGAACTTGTGCTAGACAACTAACGGCTGGAAAGAAGTGGGTTCCACAAGACTGCAGTATAGTTCAATAAATTGAATTTGCATTTTGATGACTGTCTCATTTGCATATATGTGAAGGCTGGAGAATCCTAGTTGAAGTTCCAGGAGAGTGCGAGGGGTCATGGCCCGTGGATCAGAGGGGTGACCAGGGCACACTGGACGGGACAGGGGAGGATTCCCAGCCGAAGGAAGGCATGCCTGAGCAGTCACCCTGAGTGACTTGCTTGCAAGTGACTGGGAGAAGACCAGCTGGAGTTCTGCTCAGAAGCCTGGGGCCACTGAGGCCGGGTAGAGAGCAGGACGGGCACGTGTCTTTACCGACTGTCCTGAAGCCAAGTGCCAGGGAGTCTCAAGAGGGCTTAGTTCAAGAATACCCTGAGGAGGGAAAGATAAAGGAAACCATTTTGTTTGGAACTGTTTGCTTTGGTGCTGTGCTTGCTGGAGTTACCCAGGATTTACCCCTTGGGGTTTAGAATTGCTTTGGCTGGAACTGTCAGTGGCTGAGCAGTGTGCCTGGCCAATCACAACACACAGCTTGGCTTGGGAACCAAGGGAACTCTGAGGAGACTGGCAAGTGAGACCCCGGCCAGCAGAGGGCTGCCTTTCTGAATCACCCAGCGGCCGGGAGCTTCACAATACTTTTTCAATTTTTTCACTATTTTTTACACATAATTTTTGACATAACTATGCTGAAAATGGCAGGCTTAAAGCGGTCGCTTATCTTAATGCTCCGTCAACTCGCTGGTCCCCGACAGGTGCCTGTTTCACGGAAGCTTTGTCAAGGGATCTTCTGTAGTTGCAGATCTAATCTACTGGACCTCTTTCTCATTTGTCTGTGATTATTAACAGTCACAAAAAAGGTTTCACCCACAAGGTGGGTGCAAATTACAGAACATCCCTGTGACAGTATGAGACTTTCCCCTTAACACACACTAGTTGTATATTTGAGTAGGATCTGTCTACTATTTTTGGTTTTGAAGTAGACTAGAGTCGCACATGCAGTAACAGTGTTACTGCGTGACAAAAAGCATTACCACGTTCTGATCAGCGTGCACTGCTAAAACTAGTTTTCTTTTTTTGGCATGGAAGGCGTGCCTATGGACGGAGAGTAGGTGCGTGCCCAGTGTTCTGTCCTCCGACAGCCTCGCACTAGTTTATAACGCGATCCTAAAATGTGTGTAATGCCTTTACTGTTATTCTCAGACCTAAGGACTATCATGGCTGCAGTTTCTCACTGCAAAGATACATGAGCAATGCACTGTGGGTAATGTAGTTCACAGGCAGTGCAACGACACTTGCTTGGCTGTGTAAGAACTGTTCCACTGGTTGTGAGGCTGCCCAGACCCTCTCTCTCTCTCTGTCAAGCTTGGCTCTTTTGTCTTCCTGCTATCATTTCCTGGTCATTCTCACTATCTCTGTCCTGGGAGGTCAGCCAGGTATGACCCTTCCCTCCAATCGAGAGCCGTCCTCTAGGACCACCCCTTGCTACCCGATGGCAGGCTCTGTCCCCATTGGTCTCTATCTGCTCCTCCCTGAGCCTGTGTGAAGCCTCAACACCTCTTTGTCCTTTCAGCCACGAGGCTTTCCACCATCTAGCCAGGGACATGGAGCAAGCACCACCTCATTCCAGACAGCTCTGTCCTGCTGAAACTCCCTGTAACGAACCTGGTTTTTTACCTTGAAAATATCTCCTCCCAAATGAGATATTGCATATTCCAGTCACCCAGCTTTGGACTATTTCTACCTGTTCAACTATCTTTCCCCCCTGCAATACAGCTCCTTCTCCTCGGATCTCCACCTCCCACAGCCTTCAGATTAAGAAGTATCTGTATCCTGGAGCAGCACCTTTGAACATCTGTCTGTGAGTAAATTATTTGTGACTTATTCAATAAAAGAGACTACATAAAAATAATAGAGACTTCAGGTGATTGGGAATGCCAAGGTTATACTCCAAGGCATTGAGGCCTCAAGTTAACAAGCCCTTAATGGCCGAAACACCCAGCGCTAATCAGGTAGTGTGGGTACATTGCCACGGGTTGCCTGATTAGCGTGAGTGCAGCGTCAGAGCCCTTTCCGCCTAGTAAATAGGTGGCGGTAAGTGCTCCTGTGGTAATGGCCACGCATGACCATGACAGGAAATAAATGCGGCCATTTTACTGCCACGCTCAACGTGGCCACAAACAGCACCGGCCACTTTTGAGTGTGGCTTAGCAAAAGGGCCTCAAAATCAGCTTCAGTCTTCATCTTCTTTTTTGCAGGTGGTATCAGTGAAACAATCTGAATGCATTATAGATGAGTTAATGGACGGCATTCCATCCATAAAAAGAAAGATAAATGAAACCATAAGAAGATAAAACATTATATGAAACATTATTTCTTATACTCATACCCCCTGTGATAATGTTTGCCCCAGGAGGGCATGGAGTCCTCATAAAACCAGGGCTTTTTTGAAGGGGTACTTGGGGGTACTCAGTACCAGCACCTTTTCCATTGTCTGTTAAAATTGACCCATGGACCCCCAAGTTTTAATGAAAGAGCTCAAGCTCTACACACCAATTCTGCTTTGTCATAGATTCTGTGACTGGTTGCAGGGGGTCTGGCTATTGTGGGGTGGGTCCCTTAGTGATCACCCCACCACTGAAGGATGGCCTGGCATTTGAGTACCAACATCTTTTTTACTAGAAAAAACGCACTGCATAAAACACATGGAAAGCAGTGCAAAGGTAAAAAAGAAAGGCTTTATTCTACACCACAGGGAAAACAAACATACTGTTGGCTTCTCAGTCTTAGTATATAGTCTGACAAGCACAGTCCTGGAACCTTGTCCCTGACAGGTTCCACACTTTAATATACATTCACATATACAGTCACTTCTTAACTCTGAAGTTCAAGGACACTTCTCCTACCTCCATGACTTGACCTGCTGATAGTTGAATGATTCTGGGAATCCTCCACACTCAGGTTCCCACTTGCTCGCTAACTCGGAACCCTCTGTACTGGCTGACGCTCTTTCTCCTCGATCTGTTCAGCCTCAGGGCTTTTAACACCCTCCTGACTTGATCCCTACCCCTCAGGTTCAACCTCTGCCTCAGCAAACTAGCACCACCTGCTGCAAGGTGGCTGAACTGTATTAGCCTTAGCCTCCACAGACTAGCGCCACCTGCCAAAAGGGGGCCAAACTGCTCCAGTGAGGGAGTGTTCTGCCCCTGTGTCAGTCACTCCCTCACAAACCCTCATTCTATAACTTTAGAGTCTAAATGTAAGTGCCCTTTGTGTGATAAAATTACAGAATACTGGTTATTACACTTGCATGGAAAGTGCTATTTTGCGCACTCAGCACTAGTCTATATATGCTTAGGGAATAAATGCAAGAGGGGGAGGCATTCATTGGGAAAGACCTTGACTGGAGCGTAGGAGGGATCACCATTTCTGCGCATAGCTTACAGAATACTGTACGTAACCTTGGGGTCATCTTCGACTCCTCCCTCTTCTTCTCTGCACATATTCAGCAGACTGCTAAAACCTGTCGTTTCTTTCTCTATAATATCAGCAAAATTCGCCCTTTCCTTTCTGATCACACTACCAGAACCCTCATTCACGCTCTTATCACCTCTCGCTTGGACTACTGCAACTTGCTTCTCACAGGTCTCCCACTTAGCCATCTCTCTCCTCTTCAATCTGTTCAAAATTCTGCTGCACGACTAATATTCAGCCAGTATCGTTACGCTCATATTAGCCCTCTCCTCAAGTCACTTCACTGGCTTCCTATCCATTTCCACATGCAGTTCAAACTCCTCTTATTGACCTATAAGTGCATTCACTCTGCAGCTCCTCAGTACCTCTCCACTCTCATCTCTCCCTACATTCCTCCCTGGGAACTCCGTTCACTGGGTAAATCTCTCTTATCTGTACCCTTCTCCTCCACTGCTAACTCCAGACTCCGTTCCTTTTATCTTGCTGCTCCATATGCCTGGAATAGACTTCCTGAGCCGGTATGTCAAGCTCCATCTCTGGCTGTCTTCAAATCTAAACTAAAAGCCCACCGTTTTGATGCTGCTTTTAACTCCTAACCCTTACACACTTGTTCAGTACCCTTATTTTATCATCCTCACTTTAATATTCCCTTATCTCTTATTTGTCCTGTCTGTCTGTCCTAATTAGATTGTAAGCTCTGTCGAGCAGGGACTGTCTCTTCATGTTCAGGTGTACAGCGCTGCGTATGTCTAGTAGCACTTTAGAAATGATAAGTAGTAGTAGTTTGTGTGAATGTGCTGCATTTAGGCGTGTGCATTTGCACCTTCTTACTGGAATGGCATAAGCAGCGCACCTAGATGTAGTTGTGGAGATATCGACTTACACTAGTATTTTATAAAAGAATCTTGGTGCCCAGATGCCATTACAGAACTTGTGCTCAGCTGCTTCTAGGCGCCTAACTTGTGGGGCCCAATTATAGAATTTTCCTGATCGATAATCAAAGTGAGTTAATCAGCCGGGAATGGCCACTGACCAGTTAATTCGTGTCTTGGCAGATAACCAGTCATTTTCAGTGGCATTTAACTAGTTAATGCCACTGATAATGACCGGTTAGTGCCTAACACTAGACTTCTACGTATCACCATCCCCTCATTATCTCTTTGTTGCCTTATACTAATGTTCTTACATGCCTATGAATTTACTATGCATGCATATTATTGAACCGGAGTCTACCGCTACGGTGTTGTGTAAGCCACATTGAGCCTGCATATTATAAGCAGCCTTCCCTTCCCTTTGAGGGCGGGGCACTGAGAGTGCGAGTCCTGTGGTTGGTCCCTTCTCCTTCTGACGTCGCGTTTCTTTCCCTGGCAACTATACAGAGTTCCCTCGAGGGCGGGGCGATTACGAACCCTACAAACACTACATGGCTTCACTGCCACGCTGCCACAGAGTCAGCTTCAGAACATTGGAGGTGCGAATTATTATATTAGATTTGTAGACCCCTGAAGCAGGCATACACTGAAACACGGCCCGTGTTGGGTCTTCAATAAAGATTGCTTTTCATACCCATTCCTGAGGCCTGTTCAAACGTGATCTACATGAAATCACCAACGAGATCAACCAAAGCCTCCAAACAATGCACACATGGGCAGATGCATTCCAACTAAAACTTAACGCAGAAAAAACACAATGTCTTGTGCTCACCTCACAATATAACACAAAAGATTTCTCCACCATAATCACACCATACTGTTCTCTTCCTGTCTCACAAAACCTGAAAATTCTTGGAGTCACCATTGATCGAAACCTCACTCTTGATGCCCACGTGAAAAACATGACGAAAAAGATGTTCTACTCCATGTGGAAACTCAAAAGAGTAAAACCGTTCTTCCCAAGACACATCTTCCGTACCCTGGTACAGTCAATGGTAATAAGTCATCTGGACTACTGCAACACACTGTACGCTGGCTGTAAAGAACAGACTATCAAAAAACTCCAAACGGTCCAGAATACTGCCGCCAGACTCATATTTTGGAAAAACCAAATATGAAAGTGCAAAACCCTTAAGAGAGAAACTTCACTGGCTCCCACTTAAGGAACAAATTGCATTCAAGATCTGCACGATTGTACACAAAATCATTCACGCAGACGCCCCAATATACAAGCTAAACCTCGTAGACTTACCTCCCAGAAACGCCACAAGATCATCCCGCAAATTTCTCAACCTGCACTTCCCCAGTTGTAAAGGACTAAAATACAAGCTGATGCGTGCCACTACCTTCTCTTATATGAGCACGCAGTTATGGAATGCACTACCTACAGACCTGAAAACAATCAACGAAATAACCATCTTTCGCAAAGCCCTGAAGACATACCTCTTCAACAAAGCCTACAACGAGAACCGATAACCTCACTAATCCACCTCACCAACCTATTCTGTTATGAAAACCCACCTTCTATAACTACCCTAATCACTCCCTTCCTCTTCTCTCTTCCCTACTTAATCTCAGCACAATATTAACCGTATTTGATACCCTAGAATGACAATGTTAATAAAACTATGTAAGCCACATTGAGCCTGCAAATAGGTGGGAAAACGTGGGATACAAATGCAATAAATAAATAAAATACATGCTTTTTTCTTTGGGTACTCTCCCTTTCTAAAGAAATTGTGCTGGATATCAGTGGCTGATTGCATTAAATTGAAAGTATTGCTCTTGGTGCAGCAATGCATCAAAGTCTGTATCAAGACTCCTCTTATTTGTCGGCAAGCCTATACCATTATGTGCCACAACGAACTCTCCGCTCAGAAGATGCATGTACACTGGTAGTACCTTCGTTTCGACAGACTCGACTGGAGCATACAAGGAAGAGAATCTACTCCATTGCTGGTCCAACTGAATGGAATAAGTTACAGTTGATACTCAGGAGGCAGAAAAACATGACTGTTTATTTATAAAGGTTTATTGAGGCAGCATTTACTTTCACACCCATATATGGGACTATGATGTTGTATTTGAACTGTAGGAATACTGTTTGTGATTTTGTTTTGTTTTTTAATCAATTTTATCATGTATATTCTTGTTATACTCCACCTTGGTTTTAGGTGGATTATAAATTGCAATAAATATAAATCTAACCAGCTGGCTACCTTTTGCCAGGATAGGAAGACTCAGTCCTCGATACCTCACTGCAGCCACGTGGTTTTGATTTTCTCAATAAAATCAGGACTACAAGCCCATACTCGCAGGGCTGGATATGTTGGAATGGCCAGTTCTGCAACTGAGAAGATAGTCAGATGATGTCCAGGCTTCATTTGCATGGCAACCAATACATTCCAGCAATAACCCCTAACCAACCAATAATGAAAGGGGTAAAGAGCCATGGATTTGCTATACCACCTTTCTTTGGTACAACCAATGACCGTGAAATCCAGACTTGAAGAGGATTAGTCTGGCTAATCCACATTATGCAGCATGCTTCTGGATAGGGATCACAGTTCCCTCTAAGCTGAGGGGATGGGACGACTTCCCTATGAGGAAAGGCCAAAGCGGCTAGGGCTCTTCAGCTTGGAGAAAAGGCAACTGAGGGGAGATATGATAGAGGTCTATAAAATAATGAGTGGAGCTGAATGGGTAGACGTGAAGCGTCTGTTTATGCTTTCCAAAAATACTAGGACTAGGGGGCATGCGATGAAACTACAGTGTAGTAAATTTAAAACGAATCGGAGAAAATGTTTCTTCACTCAATGTGTAATTAAACTCTGGAATTCGTTGCCGGAGAAAGTGGTGAAGGCCAGTGCCACCGAGAGACTGGGCCAGGCCCCTCACAAGCCGGTCCCCGGGGCCCCCCCACCCGAGGTCGCTGGGTCCCCCCGCCACCGGGCCCTCTCTCCACCCCCGGGCCCTCTGCAATGACCTTAAGCGGCTCACCTTTGAAAGCGCAGCAACAAGCAGCGGCAGACCACTCCTTCCTTCAGTGTCCCGCCCTTGCGGAAGTTACGTCAGGCGAGGGCAGGACACGGAAGGAAGGAGTGATCTGCCGCTGCTTGCTGTGCTTTCGAAGGTAAGGCGCTTAAGTTCAAAGCCAGGGAGCGACAGAGGGCGGACGGGCCAGACTGCGGCGGCGCCGGGCCCCCCCCCCCCCAGCCCGGGGAATTTTGTCCCCCCTGTCCTCCCCTCTCAGCGGCCCTGGTAAAGGCACTTAGCTTAGTGGAGTTTTAAAAAGGTTTGGACGACTTCCTAAAAGAAAAGTCCATAGACCATTGTTAAATTGGACTTGGAGAAAATCCACTATTTCTGGGATAAGCAGTATAAAATGTTTTGCACTTTTTTGGGATCTTGCCAGGTATCTTCAACCTAATGATGATACCTCTAGCCAAACTTTTAGCCGATCAAAACCTTAACCCTCACATATATGCAGACGATGTCACGATCTACATCCCTTCAAACAAAATCTAAACGAAATCACCAACGAGATCAACCAAAGCTTCAGAACCATGCATAGCTGGGCAGATTCATTCCAGCTAAAACTTAATGCAGAAAAAACTCAATGCCTAGTATTCCAAAAATACTAGGACTAGGGGGCATGCGATGAAACTACAGTGTAGTAAATTTAAAACAAATCGGAGAAAATGTTTCTTCACCGAACGTATAATTAAACTCTGGAATTCGTTGCCGGAGAAAGTGGTGAAGGCGGTTAGCTTAGCAGAGTTTTAAAAAGGGTTGGACGGTTTCCTAAAGGACAAGTCTATAAACCGCTACTAAATGGACTTGGGAAAAATCCACAATTCCAGGAATAACATGTATAGAATGTTTGTACGTTTGGGAAGTTTGCCAGGTGCCCTTGGCCTGGATTGGCCGCTGTCGTGGACAGGATGCTGGGCTTGATGGACCCTTGGTCTTTTCCCAGTATGGCATTACTTATGTACTTATGTACTTACTTCTCAATACAACACAAACAATTACTCTACTATAATCACACCATACTGCACCCTTCCGATATCAGAAAACTTGAAGATTCTTGGAGTTACCATCGATACCCACGTGAAGAACACGACAAAAAAGATGTTCTACTCGATGTGGAAACTCAAAAGAATTAAGCCTTTCTTCCCGAGAAACATTTTCCGTACCTTGGTGCAATCTATGGTAATCAGTCACCTGGACTATTGTAACACTCTGTACGCTGGCTGCAAAGAACAGACTATTAAGAAACTTCAAACAGTCCAAAACACAGCAGCCAGACTCATATTTGGAAAGACTAAATACGAAAGTGCGAAACTCTTAAGAGAGAAACTTCACTGGCTTCCACTCAAGGAATGGATCAAATTCAAGATCTGCACAACTGTACACAAGATCATTCACGCAGATGCTCCACTGTACATGTCTAACCTTGTGGACCTACCGCCCAGAAATGCCAAGAGATCAGCCCGCAAATTCCTAAATCTGAACTTCCCCAGTTGTAAAGGACTCAAATATAAGCAGGCATACGCCACTACCTTCTCCTACATAAGTACACAGATATGGAATGGGTTACCCCCAGCCCTAAAAACTATGAACAATCTAAGCAACTTTCGCAAATCTCTGAAGACACATCTCTTCAAGAGAGCCTACAAAAAGAACCCTTAAAGACAAAATCACCTCCTATCAAAACTATCCTATCTAATACCATCCTTCCTAACTCATCATCCATCTTCTGATTACTTTGATTGTATCCAATTCCCTGTCATGACTTTGTCATAACAACACTCTGTAAGCCACATTGAGCCTGCAAATAGGTGGGAAAATGTGGGGTACAAATGCAAGAAATAAATAAATAAAATAAATAAATATTTGTGACCTGGATTGGCCACTGTTGGAAACAGGATGCTGGACTTGATGGACCTTTTGTCTGTCACAGTATGGCAATACTTATGTACTTATATCCTCCAATTGCATTGTGGCCACTTGGAGGGGGTGCTTCAATACTGAATTTTCAATCACTAGGACCAGACAAGTTTCCCTGGAGTCCTGCAGAGCTTCTCTGTCCCTCACTATTGAAAATGTGATAATGGAACAGCACCACCCACTGGCAGGACTGTACGTGGAGGACTGCCACTCAGCTTAGAGACAACAGTGGATAGGATATAATAAAAACAGGATTGCAGTACACTGTTTTGATGATAGAGCTGAACTTGCAACACAAAAGAGTAACGAACTTCCACTGCATCAGTGGATTGCTTAGTATAATTTACAGCCTCCCTGGGTTACCCAACAGGAGTTAAAATGAATCTGCTGTTCAGATTTAGCTTAGCAGAGTTTAAAAAGGGGTTGGACGGTTTCCTAAAGGACAAGTCCATAAACCGCTACTAAACGGACTTGGAAAAATCCAAAATCCCAGGAATAACATGTTTAGAATGTTTGTACGTTTGGGAAGCTTGCCAGGTGCCCTTGGCCTGGATTGGCCGCTGTCGTGGACAGGATGCTGGGCTCGATGGACCCTTGGTCTTTTCCCAGTATGGCATTACTTATGTACTTACTGCCCACCTCTTTAAACTGAGGCGCTCCACAGAGCCCGGTAGATTGACAACGCCTTCTTTCTACATTCTTCTCCTACTTAATTATTATCTGAATAGCTATTTAAGTACTAAAGCAAGAGTAGCATCCCCTGTAGCACAAACTGATTAATTATACTCCTCCAACAAGGAAACAGCAGACGTGGTTTTTATTCAATATAGTTTTCTTTCGCAGCAACAAGATAAAAAAGCTAGACTCCTTGTCTGGAGGATAATGGAAATTCCTACGCAGCCTTACAACAATGGCAAAATGCAAATATTTGCACAAGTGCCACGGAGAAGCTGTAGCAGCTCATATTTCAGGAAGGGCTTAGTCAGTAGTAAAGCCTGAAAGAGGTGAAAAATGTTTTTAAGGAACACAAGGATTCCCAAAACAAAGGCTAAATCCCTACCCTCCTCCCCCAGTGGAGCAACAAGAATTATCTAGGACCAAACAGTTAACTTGCTTAGATTTTATAGATCATGAAGGTTAGAATGTGTTTCTTTTCCTTGGATTGTGTTTGCAAGTGCAGAAGAAAACTGGATTCTCTGTGTGTTCTGATTTGTTAACTTGATCAGCATAACGAGTTTTCCAAAGATGGTTCTGTGTATGAGCTACAGGGTAGACAATCAGCAGGGAATGGTAAGCACCTTTTTAGCCACTGCCGGCATTATCCTTGGATATTCAGCGACGGGCCACGTCCAGGCACCCGCATTGAGTATCCAGGCTTCTGTGGCCGGCTGTCTCTCTTGCAACTAAATGCGATATTCAGCACTTAATAGTCTAAGCAGCACCACATAAAGGGCCTCTTTACCAAACCACACTAGTGATTCCCACGTGCAAATGCGGATGAAGCACATTCTAAGCCACTGCCGCACTGGGAATCACTAGCACGGTTTAGTAAAAGAGGTCCAAAAATAGGACTATGTTTTACGCAGTCCAATGTGGACACTTAACTTAGGGCTCCTTTTACCAACCTCTGGTAAAAGGGGGCCTGCGGTCGTGTTGGTGTGTGTTTTTGATGTGCGCCGAGGCCCCCTTTTACCACAGTGGGTAAAATAAAAGGCTGTGGTTTTTTTTTTTTAAGTAAATGGCCCAGCGCTAATCACAGAGATTGGCACACTATCGTTTCTGGGGGGCGTCCTTACCACCACCTGTGATGCTGCCTGATTACTGCTGGGTAAGCCCAGGCACTGCAAAAATACAAAATTATTTTTGTGGCACCGGAAATGGCACATGCAGGGGGTGGGAACTACCGGTGGTAGTTCTGAATTAGTGCACGCCAAGCAGGGGCGTAGCTGCTATGGGGCCACGGGGGCCAGGGGCCCCCCCATAGATTTGGCCCTGGACCCCCCTGCCAACGACCCTCTCAGCCCTCCCTCCTGCCGCCAACCCACCGTCGCCGTCTGCTACCTTTGCTGGCGGGGGACCCCAACCCCCACCAGCCGAAGTCTTCCTGCTTCGTTTGGTTTCTGAGTCTGTCTGACGTCCTGCACATACACAACGTGCAGGGCGTCAGACTCATAGAAACAGAATGAAGCCTTGCGATCTGCAGGGCTTCGTTCTGTTTCTGTGAGTCTGGGGACGTCAGGTAGGCAAAGGTAGGCAACGGCAGGTGAGGGGGTCGTCAGCGGGCGGGCCACAGTTGTTGGAGGTGGTTCTGGCGGCGGCGGGGGGTGTCGGCAATGACGGGCGGGCGGCGGTGGCAATGGCGCCGGGGGGGGGGGCTAAAATGTGCCCCCTCTCCTCAGCTCTAGACCCCCCCCTAATGGCAAAGTCCAGATATGCCCCTGACGCCAAGCCTTTGTAAAAGGGCCCCTTAGGTGGTAAAGTACTGAAGATCTGCACTTAACCACATAAGTGCCGACTCCACCCCAGACCACCCATAAAATAGCCAGCTTTGAGTTTAGTGGTTACGTGCCACTGAGTATCAGTGAATAGCCCCACAAAAGTGATTTAAGAGGCTGGGAGCCTTTCCTGGCTGCTTAAACCACTATCTAATATCAACTTAACAAAGCTGAGTTTCTTATCTTTCCCCTTAAACCAATCTCTCCTCTTCTCCCATTCTCTAGCTATGTGGATAACACTCTCACCCTCCCTGTCTCATCAGCTCGCAACCTTCAGGTCTTCTTTGACCTCTCTCTCTCTCTGCACATATCCAAAAGACTGCTAAAACCTGTCATTTCTTTCCCTATAATATCACCAGCATTTGTCCTTTCCTTTCTGAACACATTACCAAAACCCTTATTCACACTCTTATAACCTTTCGTTTAAACTATTGCAACTTCCTTCTCACAGGTCTCCCAGTAAGCCATCTCTCTCCCTTTCAATCTGTTCAAAATTCTGCTAAACAACTTATATTCCGCCAGTGTCGCTATTCTCATATTAGCCCTCTCCTCAAGTCACTTCATTGGCTCCCTGTCCGTTACCGCATAATGTTCAAACTCCTCTTATTGACTTACAAGTGCATTCACACTACAGCTCCTCAGTACCTCTCCCTACACTCCTCCCCGGGAACTCCGTTCATTGGGTAAATCTCTCTTACCTGTACTTTTCTCCTTCACTACTAACTCCAGATTCCGTTCCTTTTATCTTGCTCAACCATATGCCTGGAATAGACTTCCTGAGCTAGTATGTCAAGCTCCATCTCTGACCATCTTGAAATCTAGGCTAAAAGCCCACCATTTTGATGCTGCTTTTAGCTCCTAATCACAACTCACTTGTTCAGTACCCATGTCTGTTTTATCATTCCTACCCAAGTAATTCCCTTAGCCCTTATTTGCCCTGTTTGTCTGTCCTGATTAGATTGTAAGCTCTGTCGAGCAGGGACTGTCTCTTCATGTTCAAGTGTACAGCGCTGCGTACGTCTAGTAGCGCTATAGAAATGATAAGTAGTAGTAGTGTTTGGGATTCTGGAATGTTGCTACTCTTTGGGATTCCGGAATATTGCTACTCTTTAGGATTCTACACAGAATGTTGCTACTCTTTGAGATTCTGCATGGAATCTTGCTACTCTTTGTCCTTATCCCTTGTGTGTGCTGTTTGTCTGTCCTGATTAGATTGTAAGCTCTGTCGAGCAGGGACTGTCTCTTCATGTTCAAGTGTACAGCACTGCGTACGTCTAGTAGCGCTATACAAATGATAAGTAGTAGTAGTAGTTGTTGTTGTTGTTGTTGTTGTTGTAAGTGACACGTTTCTATGCACCCCTTTCTTACAGGTGGTCGGTATGGACCAGGGGCGTAGCCAGACCTCGCCGGGAGGAGGGGCCACAGCCCGAGGTGGGGGACACTGTTTAGCTGCCTCCCTCCGCGCACCCACTACTGCCACCAGTTTTGGACTCCCCCCCCCACGACGACGACGATTACCCTCTTGAACCCCCCCTCCCGCCACCAACCCTCCCTCGCCATTGCCGCCCGCCGCCGCATGAGGTACCTTGTTTGCTGGCGGGGGTCCCTAAACCCCGCCAGCTGAAGAGTCTGCTTCAGCGCCGGAGTTAGTAGACTCTGGCGCCTTCATTCAACGAAGTTCGTTTGAAGAAGATCAGCTGATTTTGACGCCTTACGTCCTGCACGGGGCTACATGGTGAAAATAAATGGACCAAGTAAAGTTGACCAAATGCTTGTCAGGGACGCCCTTCTTTTTCCATTATCGGCCGAGGACGCCCATCTCTTAAGCATGCCCCAGTCCCGCCTTCGCTACGCCTCCGACACGGCCCTGTGAACTTTGGTCATCCCCGCGACGGACTGCAGTTGAGGATGCCCAAAATCGGCTTTCGAATATGCCGATTTGGGAGACCCTGAGAGAAGGATTTGTGTCGGAAGATGGCCGCCCCTCTCTTTTGAAAATGCCCCTGATCATGTGCAGGACACCAGTAACTTTGTGGTCAATATTCAAAACGATTTAACCAGCCAGAAATGGCAACTGACTGGTTAAATCACCTGTTTGGAGTTATCCAGTAATTTTCAGCGGCACTTAACCAGTTAGCACCCAAATGAAAACCAGCTATTTTGGGGGCAGAGTCAACACTTGGCCAGTTAAGTGCCTATATTGGGTAACCGCAAAATGGGATTGCATAAAACACAATCCTATCTCTATGTGATAACCCATGGCTGGTTAAATGCTTAACCTGCTATGTGTTAGCCAGCTCTGCAAAAGCTGGATAGTCAATGCCAAAACCCAGACACAGCTTGGCATTAAAAATCCAGGAATCACGCCAGCGGTGGTCAGCGAAATGTTCACCGCTACGGGCTGAAAATTGATCCCTTTATTTACAGTCAGCTTTTATAACTTCTCAGACTTACATGATATAAACTTTTAACAGTAGGCAACAGTTTTCATGATTAGTGTCAGGATGGACTGACCCTCCTCTAGAATTCAATCTAGCAAACAAGAATGTAGCAGGGCACGGCTCTCACTCTCCCTATTTTAATGTACTGTAAAAAGCAAAACTGTCCCTGCCTCCTAGGGCTGACTGAAACACTTCAACGCTGACTTCATTTACATCAGACTTAAATTTCCAGTTTGTAGAACTCTTCTTGAGCAGCAAACAAAAAGCATTTCATCTGGGGTTACAGAAGCTTCAAAATGCAAGCTTACCTGGCTCCTGGAGCATTTATACACAGTCCCAAGAATTCCCAAAATAAACGCACCAGGGACGGTCAAAATAAATGTGTTCACTCCATCTAACAACTTCATATGAAGTACATTTTATTTTGACTGTCCCTGATGCAGTAACGAGACGCGGCCAATGCTGGTCAGTCTGAGGGGCATAATCGAACGGCGCTGGCCATCTATATGGCTGGCCATCTTCGTGAACCGGCTCCGCAAAGGAGCGGTGCCAACTGTATTATCGAAAAAGATGGCTGGCCATCTTTTCTTTCGATAATACGGTTGGGGCCAGCTAAATTTCAACATTTAGGTCAAACATTGAGATCGCTCAAAAAAAGTGGAAAAAAAATCCAAGTGCTCAGGGACGGCTTTTTCAGTAGTACCAGTGGGATTTGAACCAACCACGTCCAGATTACAAGACCAGTGCTCTAACCACTTGGCCACAGTTCCACTTACTTAGATGTCCCTCCCTTTTGATTATGCCCCTTCAGGTCTCTCTCAGCCAGTCACAGACAGGGGTCTCTCAGCCAATCACAGCGCATTTAGCTGTCTGTGAGTGGCTGAGAGAGACCTGAAGGGGCATAATCAAAAGGGAGGGACATCCACGTAAGTGGAGCTGTGGCCAAGTGGTTAGAGCACCCCATTCAAATCCCACTTGTACTACTGAAAAAGCTGAGCAAAAATACTTTTGATTTAGTTCGTCCCGAGCACTTGGATTTTTTTTTAAATTTGTTTGGGTGGGAGGGGATTGGTGACCACTGGGGGAGTAAGGGGAGGTCACTTGGTTAGTTGGGGCTCCTTTTTGAAGTTTGGTCATGAAAAAAAAAGGGACCAAGTAAAGCCGGTGAAATGCTCGTCAAGCCTGGCTTTGTTTTTCCATTATCGGGCGAAGCCGGCCATCTCGTGAGCACGCCCCCATCCCGCCTTCACTACCCTACCGACACGCCCCCTTGAAATTTTGCTGGCTCCGCGACGGAAAGCAGTTGAAGCCGTACAAAATCGGCTTTCGATTATACCGATTTGGCCGGATTCAGGAGATCGCCGGCCATCTTCCTATTTGTGTCGGAAGATGGCTGGCGGTCTCTTTTGAAAATGAGCTGGTCTGTCATTTAAGATAAGTGCTTTTTACTACTATATTAATATATTTTAAGTTTAGTGACTTATTTTCAAATAAAGTATAGTTATAAAAATTATTTATGAGAGCAAACCAAAGCATGTTACTGACCCAATGAAAAGGCTAGGTGAGCCATGAGTGTGAAGCTCATGTGAAACGAGTCGCTGCTGAGGTGTCAGTGCTTTGGTATTCTGCTTGGCAGCGGGTGATTTTGTTAGGCATAAAGTTAGGTGCCTAACTGTGAACTTTCACTAGTATTCTATAATGGAAGTTACGCACATGTCATTGTAGAATCTGTGTTTAGCGCACATCATCTCAGCACCTAACTTAAGGCAACCTTTGGAGAATTACCTCCTAGATTACGGGTGGGCAACCATGGTCATTGAAGGCCACGATTTGTTTGGGTTTTCAAGATTTCTACAACCCAATATGCAAATCAATGTCATGCATATTCATTTTGGAAATCTTGAAAACCCTACTGGATTGTGGCCTTTGAGGACTGAGGTTGCCCACCTCTACCTTAGATATTTTGTGAGTAATGTTATTGCAGCTGACCGGATTTGGTTTTTGAACACATAGAGCTTTTTGCTGGAGAAGAACACAAAGAAGTTGCTGATCATGAACTTCTTAAGCGGATGCACCTACGTGTGACCATCGCACGCCAAATTGGAACTACCGCCCAGCCCCAGGCGGTAATTCCATTTTTGATGTGCGCCCAAAACATGTGGTAGAAAATATTTTTTATTTTCTACCATGTGACGCTTACCTGGCAGTAATCGCCAGTTTACGTGCACTGGCTGTTTACCGCCAGGTTAGCGCGTGAGACCTTACCACTAAGTCAACGGGTGGTGGTGGTATGGTCTCAGGCCGAAAATGGGTTTTAATTTTGCATCACATCCATTTTCAGCCGCAAAAGAAATGCCCCTTTTTCCAGGTGCGCTGAAAAATCGACCAGTGCGCATCCAAAACACACGCCTACACCAGCGCAGGCCACTTTTAGATGCGCCTTAGTAAAAGAGCCCCTGAGAGTTGATTAGATTAGTATGGCAAGCTGTTTAAAAAAAATCTGAAGTAAGCTACTGGCGTTCAAGCAGATTCGTTCATTCATTCAATTCTTGGAATCTGTGGTCTTCTGAAGCCCTGTGGATTCCCAGGAATTAGGGCTGAACCTGAAGCCAGAGAGGAGATTTAGAAAATTCTGCCTAACTGGAATCAAACTGTAAGAGGCCTGACTTAAGTTTGACCCCCTAGACCTGAAATTTTCTGCAGGCTTCTGCTCCTGTCACTTGAAGGCAAGATAGATGAATTGATTTATTGCATGTGTTCAATGGGAAAGCATAGACTGTAACAAAACAGGTGTCATTCATGACTGAGCAAACGTAATTTACAATCACTAATTGTACGCTCAGAACATTGTGAGTTTACCTTGAAAAAAGGTCACCTTAGAAATACAATAGGAACAAGTGGGAGGGCCCTTTGCATGTAAATATGCACGTGTGTGTTTGTCTGTTCATATGTGTATGTGTGGTGGATAGGGGTGTGTGTGTGTGTGTGTATGTGCTTTTTGTGTGTCTGTGATCAGGAGAGGAGATGAGAGGGGAAGACAGTTTGAAAGGTGTGATTCCTTAATCACAATGTTACAATGAATCGGTGGAACAAATCCCTTCAAACATATTTATTCCAACAAATGTTTGGTTAAGACCTATTAAGATTGAGAGAAACTGTTGACTGCCTGTGAGGTACAGTCCAGAGATATCAACTACTGTCATATGTACCTATGCACTAACTACTGTTTTGTCTATAGAACTATACAAGTTGTTGGTTTTTTTTCTTATAAGATTGTAATTTCTTTTCTATTGTGTGTTTTTTGTTTTGTTTTATGAATTGTAAACCGCTTTGATGGCATGACCTTATGGTGGAATATCAAATAAAAAAAAGGAAACTGGCATGCACACTGTAGCTACAGAAACTGTTTGGTTTGGTTTGATATGACGGCTGAAGTGGAGGGCGGCCACTCTAAACTCAAAGTCCTGGATTTCAAGCGTGCTGACTTTAGTAAAATGGGAGAATACCTGAGGAAGGAGCTGATGGGCTGGAAGGACGAACATGAAGTGGAAGGGCAGTGGTCCACGGCTCCCCACAGGAGGCTCTTAAATAAACTCGATGGGCTGAAGATAGGTCCCGAAGTGGTGAACTGGATTAGGAACTGGTTGACGGACAGACGACAGAGGGTGGTGGTAAATGGAGTTCGCTTGGAGGAGGGAAAGGTGAGTAGTGGAGTGCCTCAGGGATCGGTGCTGGGGCCGATTCTGTTCAATATATTTGTGAGTGACATTGCCGTAGGGTTAGAAGGTAAAGTTTGCCTATTTGCGGATGATACTAAGATTTGCAACAGAGTGGACACCCAGGAGGGAGTGGAAAGCATGAAAAGGGATCTGAGGAAGCTAGAAGAATGGTCTAAGGTTTGGCAATTAAAATTCAATGCGAAGAAATGCAAAGTGATGCACTTAGGGAGTAGAAACCCAAGAGAGACTTATGTGTTAGGCGGGGAGAGTCTGATAGGTACTGAGGGGGAGAGGGATCTTGGTGTGATAGTATCCGAGGATCTGAAGGTGACAAAACAGTGTGACAAGGCGGTGGCTGTAGCGAGAAGGTTGCTAGGCTGTATAGAAAGAGGTGTGATCAGCAGAAGAAAGGAAGTGTTGATGCCCCTGTACAAGTCGTTAGTGAGGCCCCACCTGGAGTATTGTGTTCAGTTTTGGAGACCGTACCTTGCGAAGGATGTTAAAAAAATGGAAGCGGTGCAAAGAAAAGCTACGAGAATGGTACGGGATTTGCGTTCCAAGACGTATGAGGAGAGACTTGCTGACCTGAACATGTATACCCTGGAGGAAAGGAGGAACAGGGGTGATATGATACAGACGTTCAAATATTTGAAAGGTATTAATCCGCAAACAAATCTTTTCCGGCGATGGGAAGGCGGTAGAACGAGAGGACATGAAATAAGGTTGAAGGGGGGCAGGCTCAGGAAAGATGTCAGGAAGTATTTTTTCACGGAGAGGGTGGTGGATGCTTGGAAAGCCCTCCCGCGGGAGGTGGTGGAGATGAAAACGGTAACGGAATTCAAACATGCATGGGATATGCATAAAGGAATCCTGTGCAGAAGGAATGGATCCTCAGAAGCTTAGCCGAAATTGGGTGGCGGAGCAGGTGGGGGGAAGAGGGGTTGGTGGTTGGGAGGCGAGGATAGTGGAGGGCAGACTTATACGGTCTGTGCCAGAGCCGGTGATGGGAGGCGGGACTGGTGGTTGGAAGGCGGGAAATACTGCTGCGCAGACTTGTACGGTCTGTGCCCTGAATAAGGCAGGTACAAATCAAGGTAAGGTTTACACATATGTTTGTCTTGTTGGGCAGACTGGATGGACCGTGCAGGTCTTTTTCTGCTGTCATCTACTATGTTATTACAGAAACTGTTTCTCTCATATTGGATCATTTTTTGGAGAAGGTTCACTTCTTTCCCCCCCCCCTCCCCCCAATCAGCAGTGGCGTAGCCAAGGGTGGGCTTGGGTGGGCCCACCCAGTAGCAGCATACCTATGATGTGGCTGGCAGGGGTCCCCAAGCCCCACCAGCCGAAAACTCCCAACGTGTCCCTCCTGCATACCTTGTAAGTAGCAGATCTTCGCCTGCAGTGAGCAGTGGCATACATACTGCTCGCACCAGCCCCACAGCCCTCCCTCTGATGCATTTCTGCCTAGGCGGAAACAGGAAGCTGTATCAGAAGGAAGGGTGTGGGGTCAACGTGAGCAGTGTGTATTAGTTGCTACTCGCTGCTGGTGAAAATCTATTTAAAAGGTATAAGGGAGAGGGGGGATGATTGAGAGACCATATGGCATGCAGGCGAGAGAAGGAGAGACCAAATCACCTGTGGGACGGGGCGAGGTTCTTCTGCCCACCCATCTTGGGCCCAGGCCCACCCAAAATTGGGTGTCTGGCTACGCCCCTGCCAATCAGAAGCGGAAACTTTACTTCTACAGCACTCTTAAGGTTATCAATAGAAATCAAACAAAATAAAACATGGAAAAGAAAATAAGATGATACCTTTTTTATTGGACATAACTTAATACTTGATTGATTTCTATTGATAACCTTAAGAGTGGACTAACACGGCTACCACACTCTTCTACAGCACAAAACCTACCTCCAGATCACCCTCCTCCTTTCCTCTAACTAGTAACAAATCTTGAGGTATTTGCATGCAAGTGCATAAACTCCAGAAACAGAGTTTGACCAACAGGCTTGAAATGACCTACCAAGTAAACAGGAATCGAACCAAATTAGTGATGTGCCAGTTATACCAATTACCTGCAGATGACTAATGGGCTTATTTTCAAAAGTGATCGCCGGCCATCTTCCGACATAAATCAGGAGATGGCCGGAGATCTCTCAAAAGCGGCAAAATCGGTATAATCGAAAGCTGCTTTTTGGGCACCATCGCCGCTTTCCCGTCGCCAAGCCAGCGAAAGTTCAAGGGGGCGTGTTGGCAGATTAGTGAAGGTGGGACATGGGCGGGCATGGGCATAGCTACCAGATGGCCGGCTTCAGCGCATAATGGAAAAAAAGCGGCGTTAATCAGTATGTCATAACCACACTCTGTAAGCCACTTTGAGCTGCAAATAGGTGGGAAAAGGTGGGATACAAATGCGATAAATAAATTTAGTCCGGTTTACTTGGAGGCATATTTTCAAAGCACTTAGCCTTCCAAAGTTCCATAGGTTTCTATGGAACTTTGGAAGGCTAAGTGCTTTGAAAATATGCCTCTAGGTCCTTTTATTTTCACGACCAAGCCTCAAAAAGGTGCCCCAACTGACCAGATGACCACCGGTGGGAATGGGGGATGACCTCCCTGTACTCCAGTGGTCACCAACCCTTGCCCACACAAAAAAAATAAAAATCTTTTTTGCCAGCCTGTATGCCAGCCTCAAATGTTATACCCAGCTCCCTGACAGCAGTATGCAGGTCCCTGGAACAGTTTTTGTTGGTTGCAGTGCACTTCAGGCAGGCCCATCTCCCCCTACCTGTTACACTTGTGGTGGTAAGTGTTGAGCCCTCCAAACCCCACTGTACCCACATGTAGGTGCCCCCTTCACCCATAAGGGCTACGGTAGTGGTGTACAGTTGTGGGGAGTGGGTTTTGGGGGGCTCAGCACCCAAGGTAAGGGGGCTATGCACCTGGGAGGTATTTGTATATATTTTTTTAATTTTTAGAAGTGCCCCCTAGGGTGCCCGGTTGGTGTCCTGGCATGTCACGGGGACCAGTGCACTACAAATGCTGGCTCCTCCCACGACCAAATGCCTTGGATTTAGCCGGGGTTGAGATGGCCGCTTTAAGTTTCCATTATTGCTGAAAGACAAAATCTGCCATCTCAAACCCAGCGAACTCTGGCATTTGGCCGGGCCAAACCGTATTATCGAAAGAAAAAGATGGCCGGCCATCTTTTTCGATAATACGGTTCGGCCAGCTGTTTGCAGCGCCGCCAAAATAGATCGCTGTCAATCTATTTTGCTGGCGCTGTTCGATAATTCCCCTCTAAGTAGAATATCATGATTAACAAGGTGAAGATGCATTTAGGTCAAGAGAGAGAAAGCGAACATCTCTGCCTCCATCTAGACTTTGATGAACATAATCTGAAACAGCCAGTAAGCTACGTTCAGCGGAGAAGTACTGATGGAATTCTGTTTGACAGGGATGCAAGGTATTCTTTTTCCCAGAAAGAATGTCAGTTACTGAGCAACAATCTTTTCCATAAGTTTGAACACAAAGGAGAGTTGAGAGATTGGACAATAATTTAATGGATCGGAGCAATCAGTCTGAGGATCCTTCAAGAGTGGGTAGATGGTAGATACTAGCTTCCACTTTGTGTGTGTGTGTTGGGGGGGGGGGGGGCAATACAGAGGCTTGTAGTGACCATGGTCTGAAGGTAGTTCTTTGAGTTGAGGCAGCTAGTGGGGTTCTGGTGCAGATAGTGTAATTCTGGGGGTGGGGTAGTTTACAGGATGAGGCGGCAGTTGCAGGGACTTAGTTTCTGGGAGTGGGGCAATTTTCAGGGTAACGAGGTTCTTGCAGGGTACTCTCTGGAGGTGGGGCAGTTGGGGAATAGTTTTTTGGAGTGGGGTAGTTTGCAGGGGGTAGTTTTACGAGGCGGAGCAGTTTGGGGTGGTGTGGTAGTTGCAGGAGATATTGTTTGGGTGTGGGGGCTGGATGGTGGAGCAGTTGCATGGGGTAGATTTGGGGGATGGGGAAATTTGTTGGGTGGAGTGGTGCTGTGGGAGGTTGTTTGTTGTGATGGGGTGGTTTACAGAGTGGTGGGGTAGTTGCAGGGGTTAGGTTTTGGGGATGGGGCAGTTTGCATAGTGGGGGGCAGTTTGGGGGCTGAGGCAGATGTGAGGAGGGTAGTTTTGAGAGAGTGGGGTAATGAATTCCACTTTTTAAACTGCCTTGCCCTGTTCTCTAACATTTCAGTACACGTTTCTACACTATAGAAGCTGGAACGGCTTTTCCCTTAGAAATGACTTATTTGTATGGAGCTCCTCATTCGATTTGGCTCATTTTCAAACTCAGTGGGGTCCTTTTACGAAGCTGTGGTAAGCATTAACATGTGCTTACCGCAGCAAAAAAAAAATGGCTTACTGCGGAGCGCACTGAGGTGTCCTGAAGTAATTTGGGGATGTATGTGTGCTAACTGCGCACTAAAATATAAAAATTATTTATTAGCACTGGGGTGGGTCTGGGGACGGATAGTGGACGTGTTCTGTTATAATCGTTCGCATATGGGCATTGCTTCATCCTCACCAATTAGCACAGGTTTAGCGTGTGAGTCTCTACCACCTACAAAAATAGGTGGAGGTAGGGACTCATACACTAATGGGAAAATCAGCACGAAAAATAGTAGCCTAGTGGTTAGTGCAGTGGACTTTGATCCTGGGGAACTGAGTTCGATTCCCACTGCAGCTCCTTGTGACTCTGGGCAAGTCACTTAAACCTCCATTGCCCCTGGTACAAAATAAGTACCTGAATATTTGTAAAGTGCTTTGAATGTAGTTGCAAAAACCTCAGAAAGACAGTATATCAAGTCCCATTTCCCTTTCCCTATATGAGATTCTAGATGGAAAGTTGCTACTATTGAGATTCTGTTGCTACTATTTGAGATTCTACATGGAATGTTGCTATTCCACTAGCACCATTCCATGTACAAGCCTGCCCTTGCAGATCAGCAACGTGGCTGCGCAGGCTTCTGTTTCTGTGAGTCTGACGTCCTGCACGCATGTGCAGGACGTCAGACTCACAGAAACAGAAGCCTGCGCGGCCGCATTGCTGATCTGCAAGGTCAGGCTTCTACATGGAATGGTGCTAGTGGAGGAGTAGCCCAGTGGTTAGTGCAGTGGACTTTGAGCCTGGGGAACTGGGTTTGATTCCCACTGCAGCTCCTTGTGACTCTGGGCAAGTCACTTAACCCTCCATTGCCCCTGGTACAAAATAAGTACCTGAATATGTGTAAACCGCTTTGAATGTAGTTGCAAAAACCTCAGAAAGGCAGTATATCAAGTCCCATTTCCATTTCCCATTTTACTGCTATTTGGTAAAAGGGCGCCAATGTGTATTTTTACTTGATTGTTTTCACTACATGCCATGTTTCCATCCCATTCCATTGATTTTTCTACTCTATAGAAACTACTACTACTTAACATTTCTAGAGCGCTACTAGGGTTACGCAGCGCTGTACAGTTTAACAAAGAAGGACAGTCCCTGCTCAAAGGAGCTTACAATCTAAAGGACGAAATGTCAAGTTGGGGCAGTCTAGATTTCTTGAATAGAGGTATGGTGGTTAGGTGCTGAAGGCGACATTGAAGAGGTGGGCCTTGAGCAAGGATTTGAAGATGGGCAAGGAGGGGGCCTGGCGAATGGGCTCAGGGAGTTTATTCCAAGCATGGGGTGAGGCGAGGCAGAAAGGGCGGAGCCTGGAGTTGGCGGTGGTGGAGAAGGGTACTGAAAGGAGTGATTTGTCTTGTGGCTGAAACACAGTACTGTGTCGAGTCTACAATAAAGTTTATTCTCTTTCATACCACCATAGTCTTGAAGTCCAGAAGTCATTGGTCCACTTCCCACTTTGTTTTTCTGTTACCGCTGCTTAGTAAAAGAGCTTCTTAGTTACATGTGGCTGGAGCCTTTCAGTCTATATATTTATGTAAAATTATTATATACTGCCTTCTCAGCTAAAAGAATTGGGAATTCAGAGAGGAATTAAGTTATTTGCAGTTCAAGAAGCTGAAGATAGACTCTTTAAACAGCCATATAGGGATTGATAGCATTTGTAATTTATTTTATTAGACATTAATTTATTTTATTATGAAAATAAGAGTGACATCTGGTTAGATGAAGGATGGATAAGTACAAGTCAGAAATTCATTTGTGGAGGAGCCCTGGGATGGACTGGAGGTCCATGTATTTCCTCTCTACCCTTCCTATCCCTCCCCCCCCCCCCCCCCCCCACCCCACACATTTAAAATTAATACCATGACTGGCAGGGATGCCCGAGACTTCCCAATGTAAGAAGTCCTCTGCCTGAGTCCCCTGTGCCATCTGAGCAGCGGGAAAGTTGGCAATCCCCAAGCATACACATATGTATATACAACAGAGAGCCAAAACAAAGAGGCCTGGTCTCACAAAAAGAAAAAAAAACAGTGAGGTGAAAGCGGTAAGACCAAAGATAAAATACCATTAAACACTTTATAAAAATTAAATCAACAACATAAACCCAACACAGCCATGTTTCGGCACATGCCTGCTTCAGGGGTATAGAAGATGTTGGTACAATGTACAATAATCCATAACAATCAGTGTAGAAACTGCTATAATGTTTGTCTGTTGCACACGAGTACTCTCAAAGGACACTTCCACTTAAAAATAACAACATGGACCAAATTTAATCATGCAGAGTCCTCTAATCCAAATAATCCTCATATAATTTCCTATTAAAACGCCTTGTGCAGTGCAGGCTCCTCATGCTTCATAAGTCTCTGGTGAGACCCCATTTAGAGTATTGTGTGCAGTTCTGGAGACGGCACCTATGGAAAGGGAAGGGACATGGGACTTGATATACTGCCTTTCTGAAGTTTTTGCAACTACATTCAAAGCAGTTTACATATTATATTCAGGTACTATTTGTACCAGGGGCAATGGAGGGTTAAGTGTGTTGCCCAGAGTCACAAGGAGCTGCCTGTGTCTGACGTGGGAATCGAACTCAGTCCTTCAGTTCCCCAGAACCAGAGTCCACCACCCTAACCACTAGGCTACTCCTCCAATAGCAACATTCCCTGTAGAATCTCAAACAGTAGCAACCACTAGGCTACTCTTCCACTCCTTGGGATTCCGGAATCTTGCTGTTCTTAGGGGTTCTACATGGAATGTTGCTACAGATTGTGCATGGAATCTTGTTAATGGCACTTAATATACTGCCTTTCTGTGGTTTTTGCAACTATATTCAAAACGGTTTACATATATTCAGGTACTTATTTTGTACCAGGGGCAATGGAGGGTTAAGTGACTTGCCCAGAATCACAAGGAGCTGCAGTGGGAATCGAACCCAGCTCCCCAGAATCAAAGTCTGCTGCACTAACCACTAGGCTACAAAATTAGTAAGTAGTCTTGAACACAAAAAATATAGGTACAGGCTTATGAACCTCAAACTGTACACGCTGGAAGAGAGGAGGGAGAATTAATGTACAAGAAAGTGAGCCTTTTTCAACTGAAGGAAAACTCTGGAACGAGGGGGCATACGATGAAGTTAAGAGGGATTAGGTTTAGGAAGAATCTAAGAAAGTATTATTTCACGGAAAGGGTGGTGGAAGCATGGAATGGCCTCACGGTAGAGGTCGTGGAGTCAAGGACTGTGTCGGAGTTTAAGAAAGCATGGGATAAGCACGTGGGATCCCCTAAGAAGAGGAGGGGTTGGGGGTTGCAGAGGATGGGCAGACTGGATGGGCCATCTGGCCTTTATCTGCCGTCATGATTCTATGTTTCTGTGTTTCAGTCTCCCAGCAGAGATTCTTGTAATGACATCTTACATACCCCTAGAGCAGGCATGTGCCAAAACATAGCTATGTCAAGTTTTATGTTGCTGATTTAATTTTAATAACGTGTTTTACCATTGGTCTTACTCTTTTCACCTCATTGTACAAAGAGAAAGAGAGTCTGTATTTGATACTCCAAATAGGATTTTGAATCTAGATCTCAAGACTGCAGTTTTTCATCCCCTCCCTTCTACGCTTGTTAACACATTACAGACAATACCAGCAAACGTTGTTGCACTTGACTTAAAGCTGTCAACATCTTGGAGCAGTCCATGAGCCTCCATAGGAAACTCCACTGTTTAATATGGAGTTGTTCACACACAATCCACAGAGGTCACCTTTTGACAGATGTTAGCCACCTGTTGGTGCTCTATGCCATATGTCTAGTAGAACACGAGAGGAAAAATATGGAAAAAATTCACTAGATGCTGCGAATATCATCTCTCCAATTAGACAAAAGTTGAAGGGAATACGGAGAGAGAGAAAGAGAGAGAAGTTATTTCAGATGTACCTGAAAAGGACAACTCTACAGCTTAGGTTGAACTTAATTATAGCCTTCTCGCTTCATCAAGTTATTATTTTCCATCCTGAAGTCCAGCCAACTCACTAGACAAGTCTTTTCTTTGTTGGACATATATCCTTGTATACACAACCAATCCCATACACAAAGCTCCACTTACCAGCCTACTGAATACATCCACATGCAAGTTCATCCAGAACCCTGTCATAGCTCAGCAATCTACATATGACAACAGCCCGTGCTCTGATGGATTCCGCTCCTACGTTAATTCCTCTGTACTGATATATAATAAGTTAAGTGCTCTCTTTGCTTCAAATTTGCATAACCTGCTTCTTATCTATACAATTTCTTGCACAGAAAAAAAAATCCTTGGTCCTTATTGGTGAGCCAAAAATAACAAGGCTGTATCAAGCCCTAGAGTGTAAATTTGCAAAGCTATTTTTAGCCAGTCAGGCTTTGGGAGTCATTTCTCAAAGTCATTAGCAGAAAGCCTTTTATTCAAGGTAACATTCTTTGCCTTCAAGTTTCATATGGCTACTTTACCTTAGATCTTTGGTCCTGGTCTCATCCACCATCAATTTTTAGGCTCTTCTGGAGTTTACCACAAAGAAAACAAATCGTAGAAACTTTTTCTTCACTCAACATGTAATTAAACTCTGGAATTCGTTGCCAGAGAATGTGGTAAAGGCGGTTAGCTTAGCGGAGTTTTAAAAAGGTTTGGATGGCTTCCTAAAGGAAAAGTCCATAGACCATTATTAAATGGACTTGGGGAAAATCCACTATTTCTGGGATAAGCAGTATAAAATGTTTTGTACTTTTTGGGGATCTTGCCAGGTATTTGTGACCTGGATTGGCCACTGTTGGAAACAGGATGCTGGGCTTGATGGACCTTTGGTCTGTCCCAATATGGCAATACTTATGTACTTATATCTGGATCACCTGAAGAGCAACCACAGGAACCCACCTAGGTCGGTCAGAAGCCCTGTCTGGATTGGAAATTGCACAAAGATTTCAGAGAAAAAAAAGTGCATTCAGCAATCATAAATGAAGTGCTGAGTAAATGAGTTAGGAGGGAGGAGTCCAGGTGACGCACAGACTTTGGACAGGCTGTGTGTATTCCCACTGGAATGTGCTTGGTTTCTGCATCCAATACTATATGTGTATGTTTTCACACCCCCTACCCCCCCCCCCCCCATGCAATTTTCTTACTCAATAAACTCTCTCGCACTCTCCTCCTCCCTCACCATCTTATTTCTCTCTCTCTCTCTCCATTTTTCTTCTACCCTTAGAGCTGCCAAATCACCAAATTCCAGCAGGGACATATTTGGCCAATCTTGCATTTCTGTCCATCCTATCTTGATGCATTATGGGGCCTGCAGCACTGATTTCAATGTGTGGAATGAGGGACTGCAAATAGGGGCTAAGGAAGAGGGGTTTCACTTCTGTTGTAACAAGCCACTTCTCTGGCCACGGAGAGGAAGCAATGGGGCTGCATCTCTACCATCACAAGCTGCTCCTACAGCAGCAGTGCCGTTGCACCAATATCATGCTCTGTGCAAACCCAATCATGCTGGCCCTAGTGTCATTCCAGCAGCAGCTACAACCTTGGCCATAGGCTCATTACAGCTCTCATTAATGCCAGTGCCCCCTGTTTGTACATCACTGATCTACCAAACAGAGGTATATACCTGAATCCATTAGTTTTCTTTTGATCTACAATCCTAGAATGGGAGAAGGATTTTTGGTACGTTCCAATCTTTTCAAATTCAAAATAGATGCGTTCATCATTGCCTCCAATAAAGGGAAAGCGGACCCCGTGGCTTAGCCATTGTGGGAGACTCTAGTTTTAGTCCTCTACTCAACAGACTCGGCAAGGATCAGCTGCATTGCCAAGGATTACGTGTTCAGACAACATGGAAGGAAGCTGGCTGCCGTTACTGCAGCACCCTCTGCTGGAGGAAAAATAACCCTCTAATGAGAAGGTTTAGCTTGCAGATCTGTGTACTAGGGTCATGCGAGTCATCTTGGGATGCAATCTCAAGGAAGGAAACCAGAAACTTGTAATAAAATCACTAACCCCACTAGTAATAATTAAACACAATAATACTCATAACCAGAGAATGAAAGTCACCAAAAACAATAGCCAAATTAATTGTGGAAAAGGAGAAGCCCTTAGATATTTCTCTCGCCCATGTCATGGTGCAATAATTCACAACCGTCAATCGGGTGAACTGTCTTGCGTTTCTTTCATCGGGCAACTCTCCAAATAAGTGCAAGGGTGCAAATGTGATTTCTATCATAAACGTAACTATAATGTCTAAAGTCTCTAAAATTATAGACTATAATGGATGAATCTACTTATTTGTCACAGTCACAAAGCCTTAGTTGCAAACTTGATTAGCACAATATGGAGAAGCAATCATGTAGCTCCTCTTAATCAACACCCAACACCACGGGTTTCATCTTGGCAATTTCTTCAGGGACTCGAGTGAGTATCCTCTCTCCAGTGGTATTGGCAATACATTGGAGAGAGCGAGAGGATATTCACCCGGCACTGGGCATTGATTAAGAGGAGGTACCTGAGTGCTTCTCCGTATTGTGCTAATCAAGTTTGCAACTCACGGCTTGCGACTGTGATAGATAAGTGGATTCATCCATTATATTCTATAATTTTAGAGACTTTAGAAATGGTAGCGCATGTTAACTCCACCTGTAACTCGGTGGACAAATTTAGGAACTCAGTTTCTTTTGAATATCAGCCTCAAAGATAACATATACATATCCCTCAAATGAAGCAATGCTGTTATTTAACTGAGGTCAACATGGACTCACAGAACAGCAACCCAGCTATTACAACACAGTTAAGGATATATAGACACTTGAATTCAAACCCTACCTTTACTACTCAGCGTGAGACCATCAATATGCATCTGACCTTTCTTCCCACTACTTCATGTGACATCTGGGGGCAGCCTAAATGATTTTAAAAAATGGCTTTGCACTACCATCCTCACACAGGACCCAACCAGATCAGGGCAAAAGCACTTTACAGGGGCAGTGGCATGGTCATATAGGAAGTAATTTTATAACACAGTGCCTTGAATTAAGTGTCACAATGGGACACGATGAGTGCCAATTAGGAGTGCCTATGATGTAGAGTAAAACCGTTTGGTCAAGGCATGATCACTTACGTCAGGTCCATGGCTAGTATAAGTAGGCTGCCTAAATGTGTTATTTGACACTTGCAACTAATTATATTCTGTAAGTTTCGCACATCATTTGGCAACACACCCTTGGTCTGTCCATGCTCTGCTCATGTATAAGCCCCCCCCCCCCCCACTCCTGTAGTTACATGCCTTAGTACTTAAAAAGCTACTTTATAGACCAGCTCAATAGCACATATTGCATTTTGGTGTGTCTGTACCAATTAGGGCATCAACTTACATACATTTTACTTTATTTCACCAGCATTAGGGAATTCATTGGTGCAGCATTTTCGGCTGGAAACATTGTATGTGCCTTTCCATGCAGTATTAAAAACTCATCTTTTTCAACAGGCTTTTTTGCCATAGGCTTGAGATAACTCTTCAATGGGAGACCAGGGTTGATAGATGGTAGTTATGTGAATTATTAATTTTATTTTTTGGTAAATGTTCTTTACTCTGTATGTATGTTCTTTGACTATCCGTCTTGTATGACTGTTGTAGACTTTGAATGGTTTAGGTAGTTAGCTATTTGCTATCTACAACTGGCGTTCTTTTCTGCCTCCTTGTTTTCATTGATTTTTTATTGTAAACTGCTTTAATTTGCCCGATAAACGACTATACAATTGCCACCCTAGCTGCACAGCTAGCGTGAAAATTTAAGCCAGTCCTCATTTAACACACCACTGCAGACATGAGAATTACACATTTGATTTCCAAGGTAATTTCTTTGAGAAGAACAGGACCAGCTCTCTCTCCCTTCACCGAGGCCCCTTTTTAATAAGGCACACTCACATTTTTAGGTAGGCGTGCTAAATGTTAGAGATGCCCATAGGAATGAACTGGCGTCTTTAACGTTTAGCGTGCCTACAATTTTAGCGCGAGCTAAAAACGTGAGCGTGCCTTATTAAAAGACCCTCTGAGGTAAAACCGGGACTGGAACAGCTTGTCCTGTTGGGAATGGAGCTATCTAATCAACCTAAGTATCGGAGGATACAAAGACTTCCACTGCCTCCTCTGTATGTGGAAACATTTCCAAAATTTCTGACTTTATCCCACTAAAGGTAAAACATTAAATGGAAACAAAATCCTTGTAACATTTTCAGTATATTTAATCTGCACTTTAGTAACAAAATATGCACTTTAGTCCACAAATTTGATGAATCATCTATAGCATAGTCCCAGGATACATGACAGACCTTATTGATCTACCAACCAGAAACAGTCTCGGATCAGCACGATCGTACCTAAACTTACATTACCCAAACTGTAAAGGGCTAAAATACAAAACAACTCACGCATCTAGCTTCTCCCTACATAAGCGCATAACTATGGAATGGACTCCCTGTATGCAGTGAAAACAATACATGACCACCTAAACCTCAGGAAATCACTGAAAACCCTCCTCTTCAAAAAAAGCTTATCCCACCGATCCAACATAAATCCCCACACCCAGCAACACAAGATAATCTATGAGCGTACTGGACAATTTACTATCCTCGACCCCATGACGCCTGAAACACTTCTACCTGTGACCGTAACACAACCTTGTATTTGTTATCATCCGTAATGGCAATCGCCTTACGATACTTTGTAAGCCACATTGAGCCTGCAAATAGGTGGGAAAATATGGGGTATAAATGTAACAAATAAATAAATAATATGTACAGCACTGAGTCTAAAGAGAGAGGAAAAACACAATATCTGGTCTCTTGGCTCACAAGACAAGCCCTTTACTTATTAAGGGGCCCTTTTACCAAACTGTGGTAAAAGGTGGCCTTAGTGCTTACTTACATGGGTCATTCCCCCGTGCTAAGGCCATTTTCTCTGCAGAGTTCAATCAGCAATTTTCTATGTTCCGTATTAATGGCCACCTGCTAATTTTGCCGTTAACACATGGCCATTAGTGCATGAACCCCTTCCGCCACCTATTATGTGGGCAGTAACGGCTCACACACTAACCGCACGCTAATTAGCGAGAGGCGATGTAGCTGCACGAACTGGTTAGCGTAGAACACGCCTACTCTCCACTCCAACCTGCCCCAGCACTAAAATTAAAATTTATTTTTTTGGCACATGAGAAGCGCAAGCTGATACCAAAATTAGCATGGAGACATAGGCGCCCGGTATAAGAGGCTTGGACAGGCTAAGCCTCCCCTGCTGTGCTCTGAGAGGTTTAAATTGTTGATTTACCTCCATCCTCACAGCAGGAGCTGCAGTGAAAGCCCTCTAGCCTTGTGTAACCGACTGTAGAAATTGGTTTATGGTTTACCTTACTGCTGGGAGAGCGGGGGGGGGGGGGGGGGGGGGTTGGCTGGGTTGCCAGGGAGATATTTAAGGAGGATGACTTCCTGACCTGCACTGAGAACAGATAGCAGCAGAATTGGACAACCAGACAACAAAGGTCGAAAAGATTATTTTATTTTCATTATACTGTTTGGAATATGTCCACTTTGAGAATCAGGTGCTCAACATTAAAAGTTTATATTTATTTACTTATTTATGGCATTTTATCCCACATTAAACATGAATTAGGGTGTTTTGTGGCTCTACATGAGAATCGTGATGATATGATCCCTTGTTTCATATTGTTGACGGTCTGCATTTTCCGTATGGGTGGTATATTGGTGTATTAGGTTCTGCCCAGTGTAATATTTATGGTACAGTAAGGTTCTAAGTGTGTTTTTGCACAAGGTCTATTAAGTCAGACATGTAGGCTGGGGCTACACCATGAATAATTTTGTGGACTAATGTGCATACTTTAAAAGTAATGCGTTCCTTAAGTGGGAGCCAGTGTAGCTTCTCTCGTAAGGGTTTTGCACTTTCGTATTTTGGTTTTCCGAAGATGAGTCTGGCTGCTGTGTTCTGGGCTGTTTGGAGTTTCCTCAGTATTTGCTCTTTACAACCTGCGTATAGTGAATTGCAGTAATCCAGATGGCTGAGTATGAGGGATTGCACTAGGTTGCAAAAGACGGATCTTGGGAAGAATGGTCTTATTCTTTTCAGTTTCCACATGCAGTAGAACATCTTTTTGGTTGTATTGTTTGCATGGATTTCGAGTGTTAGATGGCGATCAATAGTGACTCCAAGGATTTTTAAAGTTTCTGAGATTGGAAGGTTTAGTTTTGGTGTGTTTAAAGCGGTAAATTCATTTGTGTTGTATTGGAAGGTAAGTATTAGGCATTGAGTTTTTTCTGCGTTTAGTTTCAATCGAAATGCATCTGCCCAGGTGTTCATGATGTGTAGACTTTGGTTAATTTCATTGGATATTTCTTTGATGTCTTGTTTGAAAGGGATGTATATTGTTACATCGTCAGCATATATATATGGGTTGAGGTTATGATTTGATAGAAGTTTTGCCAATGGGATCATCATTATGTTGAAAATGGTTGGTGAGAGGGGTGATCCTTGCGGTACTCCACATTCAGGTGTCCATGAAGCGGACGTAATTGAATTTGATGTGACTTGATATGAACGCAGGGTTAGGAACCCCTTGAACCAGTTTTGGACATTTCCTCCAATGCCGAAATATTCAAGTATGTGCAAAAGAATTCCGTGGTCAACCATATCAAAGGCACTTGACATGTCAAATTGTAGGAGGAGTATATTGTTGCCGGTTGCAATCATTTGTTTCAATTTAGTCATTAGGGTAATTAATACTGTTTCTGTGCTGTGATTCGATCGGAATCCTGATTGGGCATCATGCAGTATTGAGAACTTGTTTAAATAGTTTGTGAGTTGTTTTGTTACCATCTCTTCGGTTATTTTGGTTATTAGTGGTATGGATGCTACTGGTCTGTAATTGGTTATTTCGCTTGCGCTTTTCTTTGTATCTTTGGGTATTGGGGTAAGTAAAATTTTTCCTTTTTCCTTTGGGAAGAGTCCATTTTGTAGCATGAAGTTTACGTGGTTCGTTAGGTCTGTTATAAATTGTTGAGGAGCTGATTTCATGAGGTTGTTTGGGCATATGTCTAGTTTGTAGTAGGATTTAGCAAATCTTTTAAGTGTATTGAAAATGCGACCACACCATGCCTCTGTGGTTATTTTCTACTAATAATTTAAACAATTAACTGGCTATCTTGAAAGGATAATATAACCTTTAGATGCATGACTAAGGACACAAACATACACTTATTTATTCAATATCACAATTGTTCACGTACAGCCACGAAAGTAAGGGGCTAATTCTATAAGGTAGGCATTAACATTTATGTGCCAGTTTTGCATATAGTAGCACATAAGTATGTCCATGCCAGATACCTACGTACACACATATCTGCCCTCTACCCCACCTCCAGCAGTCTAGTATCTCTCTCCCCCTCCCCTTTTCTTCTCTTTTGCCCCCTCCGGTCTGGTATCTCCAAATTCCTTTCATTCCCTTGCCCCTCCCCCTCCAGTTTGGTATCTCTTCTTGTCCTTCCCTGCTGCCCCACCCCATGGTTTGGTATCTCTCTCTTTCCTTCCCATACCCCCTCCTCAGGAGTCCAGCCTATCTCATTCTCTCTTCCCTCCCTCCTTTTCCCCTTCCTTGGGGGTTCCAGCATGTGTCCCTCTCTCTTCCATCTCTCCTATTCCCCTTCCAAGGGGTCCAGAATGTATCATTCTTTCTTGTGTCCTTCTCTCTTCCTCCCCTCCTTCCCCCCTCCCCAAAGTCCAGCATGTGTCTTCCCTCCCTCTTTTAACCCTTGCTAGGAGTATGACTTTATCTCTTTTGCCTCTTTCCTGATATCCTTCCTGGGGTTCCAGAATCTTTCCCTCTCTCTTCCTTTCCTCTTACTCCCCTCTCTCCAGGGGTCCCACATGTGTTCCTTTCTCTTGTTCCCTTGCCCCCGTAGGTCCAGTATCTCTCCTTCTTCCTCTCTCCACCCCCCCCCCCCCCCCCGGTGGTCCCAGCATCTCTTCCTCCCCAAGGTACTTTCCGTGTCTCTTCCACTCCCCCAATACGCCACCTGGTAATCCTTTAAACCTGTCTTTGTGGCTAGTAGCACTGATGCCTAGATGCTCAGAACTCCAGCGCTGTTCCAAACAGCACCAGAGCAATACCGCCCAATCAGCACTGCAAAACAGTTCCCTAATGCTCAGCACTAATTACATGCAAATTTAAGCAGAATGTCAGTGCTGAGCATTAGGGAACTGTGTTGCAGAACTGATTGGGCGGTATTTCTCCAGTGCTGTTTGGATGGAAGTCTATGCAGTGGGGGGAGATTAGGGTGAGGGTCTGGGATCCACTGGATCACCAGAGCTGTGACAGCCAGTCTCCCTATTCCTGTCCTGCTTGGCAAATCCTAATGCCAGCTCCGAGCCTACTTTATAGAATACGCACCAATCAGGCACCTTCTAGGCACAGAGAGATATAGAATCACCACTTACAGCATTCACTGGTTTCTCTTGAACATGAAGAAATCTTTCACCTTTAAAAGCCACCTTAATAACTTAGATTTAGCCATGTGTATAAGTCTCTGGCACATCATTACAACTTTTTAAAGAGTTTCAAAAGATAAACCAGGTAATAAAATGCTGGGTCGCCTGATGCGGAAAACTGTTTTCTAAAATCCAAAACTCAACAGCAAGGTTCCTCAGAATTTAATTTAATTGCAAGCACAACACCATAAGATGCTAGCTCAGGAGAAACTGATTTGAATATAGAACAGCTCGATAGAGGTATTGTTCTGTGTGAGACAGGATAAATTATCTCAGCATGTTTTACCCAACAGGGTATCATAGGCCACTGATAGAATACATTACTGTAACACGGACTTTCAATTATCTCTTATAAAATAAGGAACAAGCACTTCTCATATGTGAAGAAACCAGAAATGGAGAAGTTGTACTTCAAAAAAGAAACCGAGCAAAGTCAACCAACCAACCAAGCAAAGTCAACCAACCAATACTTTTTGTGGAGCTGTGTTGATTCCTATTTTTATTTGTGCAAAAGGCCTATTGAGATTATAGCCGAGATTTGGAATATTTGGAAATTTTGGGACCACATCCCATAAGGAGATGGGATTTAAATCTGGTTCCCTACAATCTGTTACTCTCTGCTGTAACTATTAAGAATGAATCCCAGTTTTGGATAGGTTGTCGGTGGAAGAAGGGACGTCAAAATCTGCAAGTTGAAAAGAGACGGATGAGGGGAAGTATGATTGAGGTCTACAAAATCCTGAGTGGTGTAGAACGAGTAGAAGTAAATCAATTTTTTACTTGTTCCAAAAGTACAAAGACTAAGGGATGCCAGAGGAAGTTACATGGAAATACTTTCAAAACAAATAGGAGGAACTATTTTTCACAATTAATAGTTAAGCTCTGGAACTCTTTGTCGGAGGATGTGGTGACAGCGGTTAGTATATCTGTAGTTAAAAAAGGTTTGGACAAATTCCTGGAGGAAAAGTCCATAGACTGATATTGAGGCAGACATGGGAAGCAACTGCTTGCCGTGGGATTTGTAGTACAAAGTGTTGCCACAATTTGGGTTTCTGTCAGGTACTTGTGACCTGGCTTGGCCACTGTTTGAAAACAGGATACTGGGCCAGATGGATCATTGGTCTGACCCAGGGGCGTAGCTACGGGTGGGCCTGGATGGGCCGAGGCCCACCCAATCACATCTCAGGCCCACCCCAATTTGTCCTGCTCCTCCAATCCGGTGCCGGTTAGGCTGCAGTGAGAGTGCTGCACAGCCTTCTTTCAGTTCAGTGTATGGCGTAGGCGTAGCTAGGGGGGATGGAAAAAACGGCGCCTATGCGCATTCATCGCTAGTTTAGTTCCTGAAGCGCACGCGGTACCACTTCCAAACGCTGCCCGGATCGGATTCGGAGATGGTTGGCGGCGTCGCCTGCTTGCCGCTTGTCAGCCCACTCAGCCGCCTGCTGTCCGCGCATTCCTAGTCTCCTGTCTCCCATCCCCTCACTGTGCTGCCTGCACTGCTTGAAGCCAAGAGAAGGCGCAGAACGTCGTCCAGAGAGCTCAGCTGCAGCGGCCTTGTGTATTAGTAAAGTAGCTTACCACACAAGGCCGCTGTGGCTGAGATGAGCTCTCTCAATGACGTTCTGCTCCTTCTCTTGGCCGTGCAGGCACCGGCAGCACGGGGGAGGTCCGGTGTGTGTTGCAGGCTGCACTCGCTGCAGCAGCCCAGTTGTTCGGCGGCAGCGGCGCTTCACCTTCGTTGGCTGTGCAAAGCTGACTCCTGTTCTTCTTTCTTCTTTGACTGCTGGGCTGGCGCCATGGCTGTAGTAGAGCTAAGGTAAGGGACCGTTCCCACGGCACATGTTGTGTGCGCTCTGGCTCGCTGACTTTGTGGGCTGCTGGGTTCCACCTCCGCGGCACTTGCAGGAGCTATCACCCGACCCGTCCCCAACACAGGACAGGACAAGGAGGTTGAAGAAAACAGGAGATGGGGTGTTCCTATCTAGTCCATTATACGGACTTTAGCAAAAGAATTTTCAAAACAAATGTGTAGTTCATCTGTAAAAAGTCTAAAACAGTTCCAGTTGGATAGTCATTAGGCAGTGCCTTAAAAGGTGGAGGTGGGATTTTTTTTTTCTTTTTTACTTATTTAACAGCTTTTTAATTTATTTCAAACCTTCCTATATCTAGATTTAAATATAAAATAAAAATTGAACATCAGTAAAACAGCTTAAAAATTATTATAGCTGGTAGAAATAGCAGTGATAATCTTTGTATTTTGTGCTCATTTATCTACGCTGTTCTATACAATACAGATGGCAAAGTTTCAGTGAGAAGATTCTATTTCTTGATCTTAACTATTCATCTTAATTGTTTCTGTAATCTGCCTTTGGGAAGCCTGGTGTTATAAAGTGACATAGTAATGATGACCTGTAGGGTCCATTCAGTCTGCCCAGCAAGATAAACTCATGTTACATGGTATGTGATACTTAACATGTATACTGGAGTTTGATTTGTCCCTGCCTTTCTCAGCCCAGCCCAGCACTGCAGGTAATACAATTGTAAATGCTTTTTTTTTTTTTTTAACATCATAATGGTGGGATGAGTAGGGGGTAGGACAGGGCTGACACTAGGCTACAGGGAGGGGTGGGGGTAGGGTGGGGCTGATGCCTAGGTACGGGATGGATGTGAGGAAGGAGAGGGCTGATGCCAGGTTATAGGGATAGATGGGGGGTAGTGTAGAGAAAGGAAGGGCTGATGTCAGCCTACGGGGATGGATGGATGGGGGGGGGGGGGTAGGAAAGGAAGGGTAGGACTAATGCCAGGTTATAGGGATGGATGAGGTGAGTAGGGAAGGGGAGGGTAGGACTGATGTCAGGCTACAGGGAGCAATGGAGGGGTAGGGAAGGACAGAGCTGATGCTGGGCAATTGATGAGGGTTGATCTGTGTTCTGCATGTGACCAAAGTGATTCTTCTGGCATGTGGTTTGTGTTGGGATCTATATCAATCTGAGTAGTCTGACTTTTCCAGTGAGACGCGTATTGCTGTTATTCACTGCTGCCTTTTTAAAGGTACTGTTATTAGTATTTGTGTGTTCAGAATTGGTGTTAAAGTTTGCTACATAGGCTTTGAGTATGTATGTGGTTTATATTGATGCTGGACAGCTGTTGGGCAGACTGTTTATTAGAAATCCTTCATCAAGTGCGCTTTAAGGCATTATTTAGTTGTATCTCAAGAAATGCTACTCTCGCTTATATATATATATATATAGTGCCCACCCATATTAGCTCTGGGCCCACCCAAAATGTCAGGTCTGGCTACGCCACTGGTCTGACCTAGTATGGCTACTCTTATGTTCTTCTTATGTTTTACAAAGGCTCATTCAACATGGAACGTTTTGAAAAAAAAAATATATATATATATCTCTCTTCTCTATATAAAACGCACCTCCAACATTCTAATGAAGCCTCACTTTCCCAACGTTCTAAAGTGAGGCGGCAGAGACCACTTTTTGAACATCAGTGTTTGCCCCGCCCACGCGCTGCTGATTGGCTGTGCCTCAGGTGATGCACACAAAGTACGGTTCCACCTCCCAAACACTTACATGGACTTAGAAACCACCAAGCCTTTGAATGGGACCGGTGCTGCAGAGGAGCAGGAGTGGGACAGCGAAGAAAATGCAGCGGCGTTCAGGAAAAAACAAACAAACACACACGAGTCCCGCCCCTTCCTGAGGAGGGGGTAGCTACCAGCACGGGGACCAACCGCGAGGAAAGCGCGGACGAAGAACGCCACTAAACAACCACTACATCGCGGACCTTACTCTGCAAGCTGTTCATGCGGTGAGTCTCCAAGCCGGCGTTCAGTGCCTACAACAGAGACTTCCAAACACATGCGCCCTCAGCCCCGCCCCCCCTACAGAACGCCACCCACATTCCACACTAAAACCAAACCAACCCCCCCCCCCCAAAAAAAACCACCCAAACGGAAACCTCCGGCGCCCAACCCCCCCCTAAAAAAAACGGATCACAGCCCACCTGAGTGCCCAGCTGAAATCAGTGCCTACAAGGAGACCTCCAGACACATGCGCCCTCAGCCCCGTCCCCCCCTACAGAACACCACCCACATTCCACACTCGAAAAAAAACCCATATCTACTCCTACTGCCTGCCTGCAACGGATCCCTCTGGTTTCAACAAAAATACAAGTGCCTACAAATACCACATCAGAGTGCCCTGCTGAATTAAGATTACTGTATCACACTCACACGCAGAGAATCACCCCCTACCAGCCACAAAAAAACCCCCACATCTAATATGGACAATCAGCATCACTCACTAACACACATACATACAACCAAACTGCCCACCACCCAAAATGCCACACACTGCCATGGACAGATATCTTGCTTTCACACTCATACACATACACTCCCTCCCCCAACCCCCTTAATACAAAAACTGAAACAGTAAAAACCTACATCTCTCTCTTACAAACACCCACAAACTCCCATAATCCCCCCCAAAAAACACAAACACTCATACAGAACAACCCTACCCCACAAACACCCCCCCACAAAATGGCACACACACCCACAGACACCCACAACCCCCCTCAAAACCACAAACACTCATACAGAACAACGCTACCCTACCCCACAAACACCCCTCCCCCCCCCAAAAAATAGCATACACCCATAGACCCCCACAACCCCCCTCAAAACCACAAACACTCATACAGACTTTACAACTTAAAAAAAAACTCTTTTCCTTTTAAAAAAAAATATATCCCTTAATATCAAACAGAAAAAGAAAAATAAAAACCACATGCTAGCGCCCGTTTCATTTGTTTTGGAAACGGGCCTTTTTTACTAGTATATATATATATATAAGATTGCAAGGAAACACATCCAAACTTGGCTGCATGTACAGTCTGTCAGTAGGGCAGTGCCTGAGGACCCACAGCAGCAGAGGGCCCACTCTCCCCTAATCAGTAACAGCCAGTCATATATGTTGAATGGGTGGTTAGGGACACAAAACATCAGATTCCATTTATGGCACCTGAAAAATCAATGCTGAAAAAATAACCTATAAAGCGTGCCTATGTTTAGGCACGGTTTATAGAATACGCCTAGGCGGATTTGTAGATTACGCCTAGCGGCCATGCTAGCACCCAACTCCAGCCACATCCATTTATGCAAAGGATAACTTGGTGTACGTGCCTATGTTAGGCGTGGCACAGGTGTATTCTATAACCCTGTGCGTAAATTTTGGAACACCCACAAACTGCCCATTCCGTACCCACGGCCAAACCCCCTTTTTGGCAGCGGGCGTTAGAATTTACGTGCACTACTGTACAGAATAAGCTTAGCGTGTAGTGCGTGTAAATTCTAATTAATGCCAACTGTTAACCTCCAATTAGCTTGTTAACCAATTAGGCAGGGCCGTGCTGACACGGTAAGCGAGGTAAGCAACGCAGGGGGGCGCTGACCTCTAGAGGGCGCCACTCACTTGCAAAATCTTTTACCTGAAGTTGTGATTCTCCTCTCTCCCCTGCCCTTCCCACATCAGGAAGTGAAGGTAGCCCAGCAGTGCTGAGACAGACACACTGCTCTGCTAAAGCTGCTTCAAAGAGTACAACCAGCAGCTATTTATGGCTTTGGTGTGTGAACAACTTTCATTCAGGGTGAGCTGGAACAACATTCAAATTAAAGAGAATAGGTTTGGAGACAGGTGTGCAAGTGAGACTGGGGAGAAATAAAAAATAAATAGTGTAATTGTTATCTGTAAGTGGTTCAAAGTTTTTGTTTTTTGAGCATGTACACTGAGAGGAGGGCAAGGCATGACTGCAACGATGTGTACATAATTATCATAGCTACAGCTAAAATCCATTTAATTGGCTGAGGAAGTTCAGCTGACGTATAGTGTAGAAGAGCTGGTAAGTAAAAATCTGATTGCTTTTTTTTGTGTGTTTGTTTTTATATAAAACATTCTGCTTGGATAGGGAGAGTTTGTGATATTTGAAAATACATTTTGCTTTAATGAAATTGCTAAACTTTAGAGTCAGAGACTTATCAATGAGGGATACATACAGGAAGCCCTGGAAACAGAGTTAAGAGGACAGATACCAGCAACGGAATCAGACACTGGGCCAGCATGATCAGAAAAAGAAAGTCACCAGCCAACAAAGGTAAAAAAAAATCGTTTTATTTTCATTTTAGTGTTTGGAATATGTCCACTTTGAGAATTTACATCTGCTATCTTATTTTGCAATGTATAGCAGTCTCCAAGAGACTGGGCTCCCAGTGAGCCAGGGAGGTCAGACTGTGTAAATGAGATGAAGAGACCACCCCCCCCCCCTACTGTAACAAAGACAGGAACATGCATAATCAAAGCTTAGGTCTCTGCAGTTACAAGGGCTGGCCATTCCTAATTATGCTAATAGTTTTTAATAGGCTAAGTCCCACTGAAAAGCCTCTTTATAAAGGCAGTGCTTTCTCTGGAGAGCAGTGTTAAGAAACAGCAGGAATTGTGTTTATTTTTTTTAAACTGCTTTCCTGTGTAAGCTAATTTACAGTTTTCTAGTATATGCTTGACATTGAAGGGTGTGGTAGACCCTTTTGTCAGGTCTGGCTGGGCCTGTAGTTTTCAGTCTAAAGGAAAGACAGGTAGCAATGGAGAAACATCTAATGAAGAAGTGAGACGGGGGGGGGGGGGGGGGGGGGGGGGGGGGCACCAACTGATAGTCTGCAGGGGGGCACCAGAGACCCTTGGCACGGCCCTGCAATTAGGTTAGATAAATTGTTATGGAAGATGCTTCCATTTCTGTGCGGAAATCTTGGCACTATATATAGAATCCAGGGGATAACCCTTATTGCCCGGGGACTGAGATCACTGTCACTCTGCCCCTGAGTAGTCATTTTACAAAGAAACTTGTTAAAACAAAAGATGCATCACTCAGGCTCTGCATGTGTAAATGCCAGCACTTATATTTGTAATTAGTGGATTTTTCGACGTACACGTGTGTCAGCATTTACTTTTTATAAGCAGCAGATTTTACAAAACTAAATCCCAAAGGAGCCAATTAAAAAGCTAAACCGCAGAAGTCCAATTTTTGAATTTCCAGGGTGATTTTAAATGCCAGAGAGGTAAGTACGATTGTTCTCTCAATCACGCCTCCAAATATTACACCTACGTGTGCCTAAGTGCAGGTGCAAATTCTGCCATTTACATTTTTTGAAGTAGACATATTGTTTCCATTGCAAAATAAGAAAATTACATATATACTGTCAAAGCAAATCATGCCCAGAATACACTCCCTTCATATCTGTGTTTGTGACTATAGTATAAAAAGCAGCTTTTCTAATTTCGAAGCTTGCATGATGTGTATTCTATTCTATTCCTAGTATTTATATCATGCATATCAGTATGGGTTACAAACTAACCCTGTTTACTAAGCTGGGCAGCAATGCCAACACAGCCCATTCGAAGTGAATGGGCTGTGTCGGCATTATTGCTCGGAAGCCGCTAGCGAGGCTTAGTAAACGGGAGTGAGGTAGGCAAAAAACTGCTAGAAACTTACTAAGCGGATTTAAAATATTTACTAAACAAGTATGTCTTTAAAGCTTTCTGAAATAACAAATGAATAGGTAAGTTCTGAATCTGGACTGGAATCACATTCCAAATCTTACTCGACTGATAATTACTACTACTACTACTACTACTATTTAGCATTTCTATAGCGCTACAAGGCATACGCAGCGCTGCACAAACATAGAAGAAAGACAGTCCCTGCTCAAAGAGCTTACAATCTAATAGACAAAAAATAAAGTAAGCAAATCAAATCAATTAATGTGAACGGGAAGGAAGAGAGGAGGGTAGGTGGAGGCGAGTGGTTACAAGTGGTTACGAGTCAAAAGCAATGTTAAAGAGGTGGGCTTTCAGTCTAGATTTAAAGGTGGCCAAGGATGGGGCAAGACGTAGGGGCTCAGGAAGTTTATTCCAGGTGTAGGGTGCAGCGAGACAGAAGGCGTGAAGTCTGGAGTTGGCAGTAGTGGAGAAGGGAACAGATAAGAAGGATTTATCCATGGAGCGGAGTGCATGGGAAGGGGTGTAGGGAAGGACGAGTGTGGAGAGATACTGGGGAGCAGCAGAGCGAGTACATTTATAGGTTAGTAGAAGAAGTTTGAACAGGATGCAAAAAAGGAAAGGGGGCCAGTGAAGGTCTTGAGGAGAGGGGTAGTATGAGTAAAGCGACCCTGGCGGAAGATGAGACGGGCAGCAGAGTTTTGAACCGACTGGAGAGGGGAGAGGTGACTAAGTGGGAGGCCAGCAAGAAGCAGATTGCAGTAGTCTAAACGAGAGGTGACAAGGGTGTGGATGAGGGTTTTGGTCGAGTACTCGGAAAGAAAGGGGCGGATTTTACGGATGTTGTAAAGAAAGAAACGACAGGTCTTGGCAATCTGCTGGATATGAGCAGAGAAGGAGAGAGAAGAGTCAAAGATGATCCCAAGGTTTCGAGCTGAGGAGACAGGGAGAATGAGAGAGCCATCAACAGAAATAGAAAACGGGGGGAGCGGGGAGGTGGGTTTGGGGGGGAAAATGAGAAGCTCGGTTTTGGTCATATTTCATTTCAGGTGGCGTTGAGACATCCAGACAGCAATGTCAGACAAGCACGCTGAAACTTTGGTTTGGATGCAAGGTGAGATATCAGGGGTAGAAAAGTAGATTTGGGAGTCATCAGCATAGAGATGGTAGGAAAAGCCATGGGATGAGATTAATGAACCAAGGGAAGAAGTGTAGATAGAAAAGAGGAGGGGACCAAGAACAGAACCCTGAGGTACGCCGACAGGCAGAGGGATAGAAGTAGAAGAGGATCCACCAGAGTGAACACTAAAGGTGTGGAGGGAGAGGTAGGAAGAGAACCAGGAAAGGACAGAGCCCTGGAATCCAAGTGAGGACAGGGTATCGAGAAGTATGCTGTGATCGACAGTGTCAAAAGCAGCGGAAAGATCAAGAAGAATGAGGATGGAATATTGACCTCTGGATTTAGCCAGTAATAGGTCATTGGAGACTTTAGTAAGTGCAGTTTCGGTTGAGTGGAGAGGGCGAAAACCAGACTGTAGTGGGTCAAGAATAGCATGTGAAGAGAGAAAATCAAGGCAGCGGCGGTGAACAGCACGCTCAAGTAATTTGGAGAGAAAAGGAAGGAGGGAGATGGGTCGGTAATTAGAGGGACAAGTAGGGTCGAGTGAAGGCTTCTTAAGGAGAGGTGTGACCACAGCATGTTTAAAGGCAGCAGGGACAGTCACAGTGGAAAGTGAGAGGTTGAGAATGTGACAGATAAAAGGAATAAGAGCAGGAGAGATGGCATTAAGAAGGTGGGTGGGAATGGGATCAGAGGAACAGGTGGTACATTTTGAGGAAGAAAGGAGAAGTGTAGTTTCCTCAATAGTAACTTCAGGAAAGGAGGAAAGGGAATGAGGGGAAGGAGAGAGAGGAGAACGGACTAGTGGAGGGAGAGGTGGTGAGGTAGAGAAAGCAAGGTTTATCTTTTGAACCTTGTTGTGAAAGAATTCAGCAAGGGTCTGAGGAGATAATGAAGGGGGAGTTGGGGGAGGGGGCACCTTGAGGAGAGAGTTCAATGTGGTGAAGAGAAGTCTAGGATTAGAGCCAAGAGAGTTGGTCAGTTGGATATAATAATCCTGTTTGGCACGTAAAAGAGCAGATTGGAAGGAGGTCAGCATGAACTTAAAGTGTAAGAAATCAGCAAGGGCCCGAGATTTCCGGCAGAGGCGTTCGGCGGAGCGGGTACAGGAACGTAGGTAGCGGATATTAGAAGTCAGCCAAGGTTGGGGGTTTGTACGCCTTACAGGGCGGGTCATCAAAGGTGCAAGAGTGTCTAAGGCAGAGGATAGAGTATTGTTGTAAGAAGAAACAGCCTCGTTGACAGACGTGGATGGTGCCACAGTAGAGAGGAGGTTTGAAACATGGGAGGATAGAGATTAAGGGTCAATATCGTGAAGATTCCTAGATAAATTAGATAAGATAGGACGGGACTGGGAGGGAGGAGATTTAAGTGTGAAAGTTATAAGATGGTGATCAGAGGAGGGAAGATCAGAGGCAAGGAAACTAGAGGGTGAACAGCTGGAGGAGAAGATGAGATCAAGACAGTGACTATTTTGATGAGTGGGGTAGGTGGAGCATAGTTGGAGATTAAAGGAGGACGTTAAAGCGAGTAACTTGGAAATATAAGAGTTGGAAGGATCATTAGCAGGAAAGAACTTTCATGGAAGCATTTAGAATAAACTCAATTAACAGATGGAAAGCCCAGTGTTAATAAAGGTCCAACCCGAGAAACAGACTGAGCAGCAGGGATAGTCAGTAATGGCACATGGGCATCAGGGCAATGGCCATGAATAATTTTAAACGCCAAACATGCCACCTTAAACTCTATAGGTACATATACTGGCAATCAGTGTACATCTCTCAATAAAGGTCCCCGGTGTGGGACTGGGCTTTGTCGGCATTGCCACTCTGGAACCGCTCGTGTGGCTTGATAAAAAAAGAGGCCATACTGCTTAGCTTATCAAAGAACAGAGCAGTTTAAAAGAAAAGGAACTCCAACACTTCAATAGGAAAACACAAACCTCTCGAGACCAAACATTCCTCTAAAATTGTGCAGATCAAAAAATATCAGAATGCTAGGTGTTCAGTCACTAAACCTCCAGGAGAGCAACACCAAATGCTATTTTTAAATAGTGTGCTTTAAGCACTCATTTAAACTGCCTCAAAGACCCTTTGGATCTCACTGCGGCAAGGCATTCCACAAACTAAGAGCCAAATAAAAGAATTCACACTCTTACCCCATTAGAGGGTAGATTCTATATACGGTGTCTGAAAAATCCATGTGGAAAAAAATACGCCTAGGCGTAATCTGTAAAGTACACCTAAATTGTATAGAACATGCTTAGATTTCCGCATGGTATATAGAATACATTGAGCCAGGGGTGTAGCCAGACTTCGGCGGGAGGGGGGTCCAGAGCACATTTTAGCCCCCCCCCCCGCCATTGCCAACCCCCCCGCCACCACCAACACCAACTTTGACCCCCCCCCCCCCCTCGCCGCCGAGAGTCGACCCCCCCTTCCCGCCCTCCCCCTCCGCCACTGTCGGCTACCTTTGCTGGCGGGGGACCCCAACTCCCACCAGTCGAGGTCATCTTCTTCCGGCGCAAGGCTTCGTTCTGTTTCTGCGAGTCTGACGTCCTGCATGGCGGCAGGGTCCAGAGGGTCGTTGGCAAGGGAGTCCAGGGCCAAATCTACGGGGGCCCAGGCCCCCGTGGCCCCACGTAGCTACGCCACTGCGTTGAGCATCTCTCCACGCAACCAAATTTGGACATGTCCATTCAGGTGCCCACTTGGCCATGTTTTACTTGACGTAAAAACCCGATGCCTAAATTAGGCACAGAGCAGATGTATTCTATAATAATGTGCATAGAGTTTGGAAACACCCATGCCCTCTTTTCAAATATGCAACTTCGAATTTAGGCACCACATTACAGAATATACTTAGCGAGTTGTACGTGTAAATCTCAATTAATGCCAAATAGTGCTGATAATTGCTTGTAAACATCCAATTAACAGTACTGATAGTTAACTAATGAAGTTATGTGCATTGTTATAGAATACGCTTTGAATTCCACAAGGAAATCGAGGCGCGATATATAGAATTTGGTGGTTACTGGCTTGCTGTGTTTTATTCGTTTTTCTACGGATTGTAGTTATGTCTTTCTATTGCACTGTGAGTTGATTACAGAACGGTGAACTATGACTATACTAAACAAATATTTTTGTTAGGCCTCCAAGTGGTAGCTCCATATATAGTCTCAATCCGCAGAAGATGTTTGAATTTGGATTTTAGATTTATTTACATGCTTTTCCAATTCCAAGCTTAAGGCAAGTTACACACAGGGCCGGTCTTAGCAATTGCGGGGCCCTGTGCAGACCAGTTAGGTGGGGTCTCACGCGGTAACCAGGTGGTAATTGTCTACGCACACAGAATGATGATTACCGCCCACGAGCCAGAAAACAAAAACATTTTCTGGCGCGGACGTGCGTCAAAATTGAAATCACCACAAGGACCACGTGGTAGCCGAGCGGTAACTCAATATTGACGAGCATTGCCTACGCGCCTTAGTAAAAGGGCTCCTAAGTGCCAATTTGCATCAAATTAAATTTATTCTGCCAATCTAGTAGTCACATTGCATGGCTTACAATGACCAAACCACCGCTGGACTACAAAGATAATGTTAATTAACTTTATAAAATATTACTGAATTCTTTATAAGGTCCCTCTGCAGTGTTCCTCTTGTTGGCTTCAGCGATACGAGTCACTCGCTGTATGACTGAAAATCTCCCTTCACCACCTTCTCCTGTTAAATGGAAAGCTTTTACAGCAGAGATCGGATAAATATTACCCTGGTGCTAGCCAATTGATCCTTTTAACATCCACTGTTGTTTAATGGATCTTGGTTTAAAACTAAATTGGTTTTTTGTTAGGTACTGAGGAAACAGGGCCCTAGGCTATAAATTTCATTTCTATTTTGCTCACACGTATAATACTTCCATTATACAAGTGTTTCACCATGCTGTTTGAGGATGTGCGTGATACTATTTCATATCATTGCTTTTACTAGGATTTAATTTACCTGTCTGCAACTTTACCTCACTGATTGTATTTTATGCTTACATTTGTTCATTTTACTATTGTCAATGGTGCCCTTTTACTAAGCCGTGGTAGGCTCTACATGCGTGCACATGAGACTACTGCCAGGCCAGCACGCCCTCCTTGCAGTAATTTCAGATTTGGCGTGGACGAATTATTTATTTCCTCCTACGTGCTGGTTCCGGCAGTAATCGGCACTTGGCGCGCGCTGACTGGTCACCGCAAGTGTAACACGTGAGCCTTTACCGCCAGTTTTGGGCGCGTGCTAGATTCATTTTTACCGCAGGCCCTTTTCCCGTTCCATTTTTTAAAAAGCCACTTTTTTGTAGAGGAGGTAAAAACAGGCCCGGCGTGCACCCAATACACTACCGCTGGCCACTTTTTACTGGGGCTTAGTAAAAGGACCCCAATGTGAGTTAAGACAAGCTGTACTTATACACCAACTTGGGTGAATCTCTCTTCATAAACGGCAATTGATAAATACCAATCAAATCAATAAATAAATAAAAATAGGGTTTCTGCATATGTATGATACTTGTCTTAAGGATCATGTGCTTCTTGGCACAAAAATTGCCATTCAAAATGGTGAACATACAGTAAAACAGCATAAATACAATAAAATGATACACACGTAACAGTCATAAATTCATCAACTGGGAAATAAATAAGATTTCAATACTTTTCTAAAATCAAAAACAAGGGCTCCTGGTTTACACTGCTTGGAATAATCCCAAATAAGCCGTGTAAGTTTAAAACACATACCACGCCAACCAACCACTGGAACAGGAAACACTTGAGGGGATAGTTTTCAAAGATATTTCTGCACATAAGACAGTGATTACATGCATAGAAATGACATCTTATAAAATTGTCTATATCTGCTGGATTCTATACATTGTGCCTTAATTTCTGAGCTGAAATCGATAAACATTTGCATAACTTAATTGGATGTTAACAAGCAATTATCAGAACTAATTGGCATTAAGATTTACGCGCACAACTCACTAAGAATATTCTGTAACATGGTGCGCGTAAATTCTAAGTTGCATAGTAGAAAAGGGGGTGTGGCCATGGGCGGGGTGTGGGTGTTTGTAAAATCTATGTGCATTGTTATGGAATACACCCACTCTGCACTTTATTTATGCGTCGGGATTTACGCCAAGTAAAACATGGCATAAATGGCCGAAACTATATCTGATCGTGTGGAGAGACTGCGTGGAAATTTAAGCCGATTCTAGGCATATTTTTTTTCTGCATGGAATTTTTAGGTGCCATATACAGAACTTATCCCTTTAGACTCAGGAGAGAGACCTTGAGGTGTTGGTGTTGGAGGATCTAAAGGTGAAGAAACAATGCGACAAGGCAACGGCCGTGGCCAGAAGGATGCTAGGCTGCGTAGAGAAGGGCATAACCAGCAGAAGAAAGGAGGTGTTGATGCCCCTCTACAAGTTGTTGGTGAGACCCCACTTAGAGTATTGTGTTCAGTTTTGGAGGCCATATCTGGCTAAAGATGTAAAAAGACTGAAAGCGGTGCAAAGAAAAGCTACTAAAATGGTATGGGATTTGCGTTACAAACCGTACGAGGAGAGACTTGCTGACCTGAACATGTATACCTTAGGGGAAAGGAGAAACAGGGGTGACATGATACAGACGTTCAAATATTTGAAAGGTATTAATCCGCAAATGAACCTTTTCCAGAGACGGGAAGGTGGTAGAACTAGAGGACATGAATTGAGGTTGAAGGGGGGCAGACTCAGGACTAATGTCAGGAAGTATTTTTTCACGGAGAGGGTGGTGGATATGTGGAATGCCCTCCTGCGGGAGGTGGTGGAGATGAAAACGGTAATGGAATTCAAACATGCGTGGGATAAACACAAAGGAATCCTGTTTAGAAGGAATGGTTCCATGGAATCTTAGCGGAGATTGGGTGGCGACGCCAGTAATTGGGAAACAAAAACGGGAGCTGGGCAGACTTCTACGGTCTACGCCATGATCGTGACTGAATAGATAGGGATGGACTGGAGTGTAAATTTTAAGGGGCTTTGTCGTTAGCTTCAGAACTTAGTACAAGAACAGTACTGGGCAGACTTCTACAGTCTGTGCCCTGAGAATGGCAAGAACAAGTCAATCTAGGGTATACCTATAAAGTATCACATACCATGTAAAATGAGGTTATCTTGTTGGGCAGACTGGATGGACTGTACAGCAGTGGCGCAGCCAAGGGTGGGCCCAGGCCCATCCACTTTGGGTTCAGGCCCACCCAGTAGCAGCACATCTATAATGTGGCTGGCAGGGATTCTCAAGCCCCACCAGCCGAAAACTCCCAACTGTCCCTCCTGCATACCTTTTAAATAGCAGATCTTTGCCTGCAGCAAGTAGCGACTGATATATAGTGTTCGCACCGGCCCCGCAGCCTTCCCTCTGATGTATTCCTGCCTATGCGGAAACAGGAAGTTGCATCAGAGGAAAGGCTGTGGGGCCAGCATGAGCAGTGTGTATTAGTTGCTGCTCGCTGTCGGTGAAAATCTGCTATTTAAAAGGTATTCAGGGAGACCAAATCACTTGTGGGACAAGGCGGAGTTCTTCTGCCCACCCATCTTGGGCCCAGGCCCATCCAAATTTGGGTGTCTGGCTACGCCCCTGCCGTACAGGTCTTTATCTGCCGTCATTTACTATGTTACTATGGGTGACGTTATGCATACAATGGACATTTTGAGAGTAATTACATAAAATGTCACCTAGCTAGACAGGCCAAGCTGGCATTCTGACCGAGTCATGTGTTGGCAGTCATGCTGCTTCAGATAATTTTTATTTTTGAGAGGAACTTCTTGTTATTCTATAAACCTCCCTAAAGTTAAGTGCAGTTTATAGCATATGCGTAGCAACCATCTCCGCAACTACAATTTAGACTTGACCACTGACAATTTAGACACAGATTGGGTATATTCTATAACAGTGCACATCATTTTTAGGAATGCCCATAACTTGATCAAGATTCCTCCCATGGACATGCCCCATTTTGAGATCCACACATTAGAATTTATTCACACCACTTTTCAGAATACGCTTAAAAAATTACACGCAAATTCTGATATACTGATAATCGCTTGTTATTGACCAATAATTGGCACTCACTGACTTGTTAATCAATTAAGTTGCACGCACAATTTGGCCACACTGAAAAATTTGCGTGTGTAACTTTAGTTGCCGTATGTGGAGGGGCATAATTGAAAGGGGCGCCCAAGTTTTCCTGAGGACGTCCTCGCAGGATGTCCCGGAGAAGGGGCGGGGAAACCCGTATTATCGAAACAAGATGGGCGTCCATCTTTCGTATTGATAATATGGTCGTGGACGCCCAAATCGCGAAATTTAGGTTGTCCTTAGAGATGGTCGTCCCCGATTTTCAGCCATAATGGAAACCAAGGACGCCTATCTCAGAAATGACCAAATCCAAGCCCTTTGATCGTGGGAGGAGCCAGCATTCGTAGTGCTCTGGTCCCCCTGACATGCCAAGACACCAACCGGGCACCCTAGGGGGCACCGCAGTGGACTTCACAAATTGCTCCCAGGTGCATAGCTCCCTTACCTTGTGTGCTGAGGCCCCAAAACCTACTACCCACAACTGTACAACACTACCATAGCCCTTATGGGTGAAGGGGGGCACCGACATGTGGGTACAGTGGGTTTCTGGTGGGTTTTGAAGGGCTCATATTTACCACCACAAGTGTAACAGGTAGGGGGGATGGGCCTGGGTCCGCCTGCCTGAATTGCACTGCAGTACCCACTAAAACTGCTCCAGGGACCTGCATACTGCTGTCATGGAGCTGGGTATGACATTTGAGGCTGGCATAGAGGCTGGAAAAAATATTAAAAAAAATTTTTTTTGAGGATGAGAGGTTAGTGACCAGTGGGGGAGTAAGGGGAGGTCATCCCCGATTCCCTCCGGTGGTCATCTGGTCATTTAGGGCACATTTTTGTGGCTTGGTCGTAAGAAAAAAAGGACCAGGTGAAGTCGTCCAAGTGTTCATCAGGGACGCCCTTCTTTTTTCCATTATCGGTCGAGGACGCCCATGTGTTAGGCATGCCCAAGTCCCCCCCTTCACTATGCCTCTGAAGCCCCGTGAACTTTGGTCGTCCCTGTGACGGAAAGCAGTTGAGGACACCCAAAATCAGCTTTCGATTATGCCGATTTGGGCGACCCTGTGAGAAGGACGCCAATCTGCGACTTGTGTCGAAAGATGGGCGCCCTTCTCTTTCGAAAATAAGCCTGATAAATTGTGCAGTATGGCCTGGATACTAAGTTGCACACATGGGTAAGTGTGCATGTACATGCATAAATGCTGTATATTTACACATGCAAAATGTGCAGATATGTGGACACCCAGTTCCAGAATGGTCCTTCATGGGGGCAGTTCTAAAAAAGTGGTTGCCAAATCGTTAGCGACAAATATGCACACAAATGACCAAAATACCAACATATATGCGTGAATGTGTGCACCTGTGCAAATAAATGACCTGAATACCAGCATACACGCATGTAATTACGTCTGCTCGTAACTCAAGTTTTACTAGTTTAACTTTATAGGATGCATTTTAATTTCTGTTACTATATTTTGAACATGTTAATGCTTTTCTAATTGTTATGTAAGCCACATTGAACCTGATTTCTACTCAGGCTAATGTGTAATAGAAATGTCATCTCTCTATATAAAACGCACCTCCAACGTTCTAATGAAGCCGGAACCGGAAGTCTCCAAGTTCTAAGTGTGTAGTTGTGTAGATCGCTGTTTGCCCATGAGTGCCCCGCCCTCGCGTCACAACGTGATGACGTCGAGGGCGGAGCACTGACACTCACCGAATCACATCGCTCACCCTACGCCTGTCACACGCAACAGCTGACCAACCACAGGTGGGAGGGCGGGTGCACAGCGGCGAATTGATGGGGCAGGGGAGACAGGAGATTCGCCGGGTGCCTGGAAGGGGGGAGGGGCATGGCCCAGGGAGAGAACAGCATCGGTGGGGGCAAGAGAATGTCTGGGGGGGGGGCAGGGGAGAGAGGACAATCGCTGGGTGGCTGGAGGGGGAAGCCGGCGAGAGAGAAGAATCACGGGGTGGTTGGAGGGGGAGAAGGGGACAGAAGAGACTCGCTGGGTGGCGGGAGGGGGGGGGCAGGGGACAGAAGAGAATCACTGGGTGGAGGCAAGAAAAAGGATAATCGCTGGGTGGCTGCAGGGGGAGCAGGGGACAGAGCAGACACACTCGCACCTAGCAGTCTCACTCTGTCACAAACACATTCACTCTCTTTCTCTCACACACAGTCACTCTCACACACACTCTCAAACATACACACTCCGACAAAAACCTTGCTAGCGCCCGTTTCATTTGTGTCAGAAACTGGCCTCATTTACTTCCTGTTCCGGGGCAGAGGGAGCAGGGAGCCAGTGGAGCCGACAGATGCGCGGCTGCTCTCTGCACCCTCCAGCAACCAAGAATGCACCCCGGGGGGGGGGGGGGGGGGGCTTGATGCACCGGGGAGGGGGTGTCGTGCTACACCCTGGGGGGACGGACGCCACTGCATCTGGGGGCGGGGTGCGCAGCGGTGATCCGCCCCGGGTGGCAGCCGACCTAGGATCGCCACTGGCACCTGTGCACAAAAATGACTAGAATTCCAACATATACCAAGTTTCTAAATGTATTCAAAAATTTTCTACCTCACTAATCAGGGAAAGTGACTGGTTTTGCAACTACAATGAGACAATCCATTTTATTTCGGTATCTCTGGAATCTAGGTGCTACATTTACACTAATTCTATCGCTGGTGCAAATGCTCACACCTAAAGACACGCACGCATATCTACCCATTTATGCCAGTATTCCATAAAGGAACGTAGGAGCCTGATTTCCTTGATAGAACAGGCTCTCATTTGTAGCTCCTTTATATAATTCCCTCTCCAAATGAACATCCCTTGATCAGGAGCCCAAGACTGCAGCTCCCTCAATAACCTGGCGTGAATCTAACCTGAGTTTGACCAGGAGGTGTCACTATCATGCAGTTGCAATGAGATTACTCAGTTTAGAAATAGTAGAATTACAAAACAAGAGCAAAATGTATTAGCAGTTTGGGCAGAAAAGGCTTCCCCTCCCTCTTTTGTTTATCCAACTCCATAAATACTTTAAACAATACCTCATTTTTATACTTATCTGCCCTTTTTCCATACACAGACAGAGCATCTGAGCAGCTCTGTCATTTGTGTTTTCATCAAATCAGGTCAGAGGAAGACATTTTCCCCAAGATGATTAACACGTGATTGAAAGGCAGAAATATTATACGTGTGCCAAATATCAAACAAACAGACTGACTAACAGCTCACACGAATAATTGCCCCTTGCATGAAGCCTCATAAAACTGAATGAAAAATAATACACGTATCATTTCACCTGCACAGTCAGTCACGCCCAGGCTTGAGAAGGAGCCCAGTAATCCTATCTGGGAAATATTGAGTCCTCTGGGAAGACCCTCCGACCTGAATATAGTCATAACAATAACAGAAACAAGTCAGCTCAGAAATTCCACAGGGACCAGGGTTCTGGGTCAGTCAAGCCAAGGAAAAGCCCTTAATTGCATTATCACGATCAGTGTAAAGATATACAGAGAGGACAATTAACTGACATTCTATTACGTATGAAAACATGGAACAAAGCCAAGGTGGCTGCTGCAGCGTTAAATATGGGAAGAAACACAATAAGGAAAGAATTGAGCTTAGGTACGGTTCAAAATGTGGCTCAGTTACAGGGCGGCCCTGGATATGCGCCCAATTTAGGCACGTACATTTGCTGCACATTTCAGTTGGTGCCTAAGGCACAATTCTAAGTGCTATTATATAATTTGTGCCTAACTTTAAGTGCAGCTTATTTGCCGATTGTCATATGCACTGTTCACAAAGACACACCCTTTCTTGATAGTCGCTTCTTCCCCACTGGAAGAAATGTTATGAAGGTATTGCCATAGTTTTCATGGCATCCAGGTAGGATAACCACCTCATCCCAAGTTCACCTAAAATGCTGATCCTAGCTTGCTCCGTGCAATGCATGGCTTTGGAGAAATCAATGGAAAAATCAGAAGACTAAAACCACATGTGTGATGGGACAAGTCTAGGATTGGATCTACCTGGTCGGTTGACTTGGGATGGGCTGACAATCCCTAGAGTTAGGTGCTCCAAGAGTTCTTTTTTAATGTAGTAAAAAACTATCCACAAGACAACATCCATCCATTAGCTGTCTGGGGAAGGGATGGAAACATGTAGGCTAGAAGACATGGAAGAAAGAAATGTAGTAAGCAGAGCCAGCAGGGCCAGCTCACTTACCTTCATGGTTGGAGAGGCAGTGGGTGGAGGAGACAAAGGGCGTTCAGGAGGGATTACATCTGTGCTGTTCGCCAACTCCTGTTTCCTGCAAAACAAATGCAGAAATGGCATCCCTATGAGCAGTGTTTAACAAACCAGCCTGATTTTCTTGGAAGCTTTACTATTGTTAAAGTCAGAAACTTTTAAATCCTAAATGTGCAACAGTAGGTCTGAAGGCATCTGTTTTACTACAATGGCTCCTCCCCCCCCCCCAAAAAAAAAATCCTCTCTCAACATATTGCATAAGAAAAGTGAAGAGTGCCTTGGAACCGCCACTCCTGAATAAAGGAATTTGGTAGAAAGCACAGCGCCTCCTTACCTACTCCATATGCTGCAGGTGAAACTCACTTCAGGTAACTCCCAGCCGACTGGGAGACAAGTTGTGTTTCTATGACAACATCCTTGCGACAATCCACCCCCCCCCCCCCCCCCCCCCACGCACTCTCTCACCTTTTCCATCTGGCACAAAGCAGTGACTGAACATTGTTTGTTCAGGTTGCTCTCTCAGTCTCATGAAAGATAAGACACCATGTGTTCAATATAAAAAGAAAATGGAACGATAACCACAGCCAGAAAGTGCCATATTCCAAGTGACTTTTGTGTAATCAAAAGAGAGAGCACAGAATTAAAGGTAGCGATGGGGGAGGGGGCCTATGGCTCCAGTCACCGCCTAGAAGTGATGTAGATACTACAAGGGCTTTTTTTTTTTTTTTTTTTTTAAGTTCAAACATTTTACCAATGATGTGAAACAAAGTTGAATAATCAAAAGTAAGAAAACTGAAGTGTCACAATTAGAGAAGACATGCATAAGATTAACTCATTGTAATCGGAACTGTTTTGGATTTAAAATAAAGTTGTCAATTGAAAAAGAAAACAGAGTCCCAAAGATGGAGAAACAAATTCGTTTTGCAACAGGTACATTTCTCCTGGTTTCCAAATAGTTTACATCTTGCAGCGTCTATTGGTTCTTTTTTCAGAAGCTTTCAGCTCATATTTATAAATGAGGCAAACTGTTTGCCACCAAAATGTGTCGTTTAAAAAGGTGGCATTCTTCCAACACCCAAGGATCATTTGGCATGAGATTGCAATTAAAATATTGACTAAAGATTGGTGCATATTATTAAGCTGTAAAACTGGATGCACAGATCACAACATAACAATAGAAAAAGACATTCACCATTGTTTAGGATTTTTTGGAGAGTTTTTGCAAATTTTTTGCCAAAAATTGTTGATTAAAGGGAAATCAAAAATCATATGGATCAATGTTCCATCATTAAGATTACAATGCCAACAAAGGTTTTTTTTTTTTTTTTTTTACAAAGCTGTGCTAGCGTTTTTAGTTCTCGCTAAAAATCAGCATGCACTAACCCCTGGATTCTATATAGCGCACATAGAGTTACGCATGGTTCTGCACATAAATCTAGGCATATTCTATAACTACACATGTAGATTAATTGTTTTAACAAGCTGTTAAGCATTGTTAACAGCTCTTAACAATTGTCAGAAATTAGAATTTATGAACGTATTCTGTACGTGGTGAAGGCGGTTAGCTTAGCAGAGTTTAAAAAGGGGTTAGACTGTTTCCTAAAGAACAAGTCCATAAACCACTACTAAATGGACTTGGGAAAAATCCACAATTCCAGGAATAACATGTATAGAATGTTTGTACGTTTGGGAAGCTTGCCAGGTGCCCTTGGCCTGGATTGGCCGCTGTCATGGATAGGATGCTAGGCTCGATGGACCCTTGGTCTTTTCCCAGTGTGGCATTACTTATGTAATGTACTGTGTCTAAATTCTAATGTGTGCAGGCAAAAAGGGGTGTGTTGGGGGTATGGAAATGGTTGTTTCATGGGCCAATGCACAATGTGCAGGGATTTACACCTGCTTTTCATTCTTGTAAATGGACATGCATAGAATTAGTCGCATGAACTACACCTAGGCGTATTCTAAATATGTGCGTAGATTTACACGTGGTATTTAGAATACGCTTAGGTGAAATTGCATAACATGTGTTAATTTTAGGCACCATATATAGAATCGGGCCCTAAACGCTGAGATGCTCATAGGGCAGGGAAGAGAGAATTGCTGGATATGGATGAGAGGGGAGGACAGGGGAGAGAGGAGAATCGCTGGACATGGAGGATGGGAGGGGAGGACGGGGGCAGAGGAGAATCGCTGGACATGGATGGGAGGGGAGGACGGGGGCAGAGGAGAATCGCTGGACATGGATGGCAGGGGAGGATGGGGGCAGAGGAGAATCACTGGACATGGATGAGAGGGGAGGGCAGGGGAGAGAGGAGACATGCTGGACATGGATGGGAGGGGAGGGGAGTAAAGAGAGAATTGCTGGATATGGATGAGAGGGGAGAGTAGAGATGAGACATGCTGGACATGGATGGGAGGGGAGGGCAGGGAAGAGAGAATTGCTGGACATGGATGAGAGGGGAGGGCAGGGGAGAGGAGACATACTGGACATGGATGGGAGGGGAGGTCAGCGAAGAGATTCGCTGGACATGGATGGAAGGGGAGAGAGGAGAATCGTTGGACATGGATGAGAGGGGAGGGAAGGGGAGAGAGGAGAATCGCTAGACATGAATGGCAGGGGAGGACAGGGGATAGAGGAAACATGCTGGACATGGATGGAGGGGAGGGAAGACAGGAAGGAGATGCACATGGATAGGAGAGAAGGGAAGGGGAGAGAGGAGAAATGCTGGACTTGGATGGAGGAGAGGAGAGAGAGAATTATTGTTTTATATGGATACAGGGGAGGGAAGAGAGAGGAGAAATGCTGGACATGGATGGAGGGAAGGAGAGAGGAGAAGTGCTGGACATGGATGGAGGAAAGGGAAGAAAAAAAGAAGAAGATACACATGGATGGAGATGAGGGAAAGGGAAGAGAGGAGAAAAACTGCACACGGATGGAGATGAGGGAAAGGAAAGAGGAGAAAAACTGCACATGGATGGAGAAAATAGGCAAAAGCTGGATCCACGTTATACCTCCTCCAGTCAGTTCCACGGAGGAGGGCCCAGCTTTTACTTATGGATGTAGGGCAAGAAATGAAGAAGAAAGGAGGAAAGTAAAGAAATAAATGGAAAGGAAGTCCTGGAAACGAAGTTAAGAGAACAGATAGAGAGCAGCAGAATCAGAGACTCGGACCAATATGGATAGAAAAACAAAGTCACCAGACAACAAAGGTAGAAAAAAATCATTTTATTTTCATTTTAGTGTTTGGAATATGTCCAATTTGAGAATTTACATCTGCTGTCTTATTTTGCACTGGGTATACTGGATCTGTAACAGCTTTCAGAAATTATTTATAATGAAAAAAAAATCACATTCTTTTTTTCTCCTATACTAGTGTAATATTTTCAATGATGTCTGTTTATATGCGCCATGGCTGGTATAAGGGGTGTGGCTAATGTGGGTGTGGCTATACTAGGGGTGGAGTCATACGTGGTGACCCCGCCCATAATGAGTACCGGCACCTTTTTTTTCTACAAAAAAAGCACTGGATTTAGCACACAATAATGATTAACACATGCTAAATGATAATGGGCATTTTATCATGTCGCACGTGCTAATAATTAGCGCAGGTTAAATCTGTTAGCGCATCTTAGTAAAAGGACCCCTAAATTACAGTAAAATTTATATTCCGCTACAAACCATTACTGCATCAGTACAGATTGCAATATTATAAAAAAGTAGATTATCGCTAGGAAAATTACTACTTTAAATGCGGCGTCACAAGTTTCTAACCAATAAGTCAAAGCCTTATCCCAGATATATGGAAAATAAATGCATTTTTAACATTTTTCAAAATCTCAAGTAAGCAGAGGCTACTCTCAGCTCAAGGGGGAACGAATTCCAACACCGAGCAGACCTATAAGTAAAGCCCAGTACAGGAATAGATTTATAATTCACATTTTTTAAAGTTGAAAATTGTAACATTTCTTGATCTGTTCATTCAAGTATTTATATACCACTTAGACTTAAGCGGTTTACAGTTTTGTTTTTGTTACATTTGTACCCCGCGCTTTCCCACTCATGGCAGGCTCAATGTGGCTTACATGGGGCAATGGAGGGTTAAGTGACTTGCCCAGAGTCACAAGGAGCTGCCTGTGCCTGAAGTGGGAATCCAACTCAGTTCCTCAGGACCAAAGTCCACCACCCTAACCACTAGGCCACTCCTCCACTGTTGCTACTATTTGAGATTCTACATGGAATGTTGCTATTCCACTAGAAGTCGGCCCTTGCAGATCAGCAATGTGGCCGTGCAGGCTTTTGCTTCTGTGAGTCTGACGTCCTGCACGTACGTGCAGGACGTCAGACTCACAGAAACAGAAGCCTGCGCAGCCTTCTACATGGAATGTTGCTAGTGGAATAGCAACATTCCATGTAGAATCTCCAATAGTAGCAACATTCCATGTAGAATCTCCAACAGTAGCAACGTTCCATGTAGAATCTCCAATAGCATCTATTTTATTTTTGTTACATTTGTACCCTGCACTTTCCCACTCATGGCAGGCTCAATGCGGCTTACATGGGGCAATGGAGGGTTAAGTGACTTGCCCAGAGTCACAAGGAGCTGCCTGTGCTGGGAATCAAACTCAGTTCCTCAGGACCAAAGTCCACCACCCTAACCACTAGGCCACTCCTCCACTCATTTTATTAGCTACTGGGTCTGTCCCTAGTGGGCTCACAATCTAAGTAGTACATTGTACTACTGTTGTATCTGGGGTAACAGAGGGTTAAGTGACTTGTCCAGGGTCACACAGAGCTGCAGAGGGAATTGCACCTGGTTCCCCAGGATCACAACCCACTGCCGACTAATCAGGCAGCAATGGGAACTGAACCCAGTTCTGCAACCCACTACACTAACCATTAGGCCAATATAACCAATATAAAATGAGTAGGAACCCGACAGGTAGCAGTTCTCCTCTTGAGCACATTCTCAATAATCAAAGCCTCCACCAGTGGTATATAATCTATCTTTATTCACTCAATATTCAAAAGTATTTAACCAGCTAGGAGCAGCACCTGGCTGATTAAATACCCTCAAACCGGTTATCCACCAATATTCAGTAGGAGATAACTGGCTATCTCCCACTGAATATCCCGGTCAGCGGCCAGCCCGGTCACTCCCACTATCTCAATATCAGGGCCTATCTTTATTTTTAAAAACTTGATATACCGCTCACCTTTCCAGATATGCATCTATATCAAGCGTGACTAAAAGAATATTCTCAAGGTCTCCATCAAACTCCTCTAACATATGATTCAATTTCTGCAATGAAGGGTCTCAAAAAAGAATCCACAAGTTTAGATAAGGATTCCAGAACAGAGCCATTCCCAGAGACTGGTGGATCAATGAAGAATTTATGTCTTGGAATAACCGATTACTGCTGGATATGATGGCGCTCGGGGTTGGAAGTACAGCCGAGCTGCCGCAGTAGCCCAGTGCTACTTCCTTTTTAGCGAGTGGTAAGCCCTCTTTGTAAAAGAGGCCCTAAATTCTTCTTTGGTTAAATTGTGAAAACCTTTTTGATGGTTTCTCTTTTCTAATTTTTGGACATCTTCTAACACATATCAATTGAACTCAAGAATTAAGGGATCAGATGGACCTGGGAGGCATCCACTTAGAATCCTCTCTCATTATGGATGGGTTGCTATCACAGGTTGGGTTAGCTGGTAAGGAGTCATGTGGTCCCCTTACTCAGGGCACCACTTGAGCGTGAGTTTGACAATGCCAAACACAAGTGATCCAGATGGACGTTCTGCTTTCCTACCCATTTCCTGGTGATGATCAGTCTCTCTCGGTTTCATTCCCAGCATGTTGTAAGACATAAAACCCCCAATGAATGAAGCTGCTTCACATATTACCGAGAGAACCCAGCAGCTCCCAATGAACAAGCTACAGGCTACCACTTAACAGCTCTTACAGTTGCTGTACATAAGTAATGCTATACTGGGAAAAGACCAAGGGTCCATCGAGCCCAGCATCTTGTCCACGACAGCGGCCAATCCAGGCCAAGGGCACCTGGCAAGCTTCCCAAACGTACAAACATTCTACACGTTATTCCTGGGATTTTGGATTTTTCCAAGTCCGTTTAGTAGCGGTTTATGGACTTGTCCTTTAGGAAACCGTCTAACCCCTTTTTAAACTCTGCTAAGCTAACCGCCTTCACCACATTTTCCGGCAATGAATTCCAGAGTTTAATTACACGCTGAGTCCTCTTTCAGTTTTATTCAAAAATATGGTTTTAGGCTCTTACATTTCTTTCTGTGAGTCAAATTCAATCTCAATTTGAACCAGAAACCTAATGAAACCTTTGAGAACGGAGGGGGGGTGTCAACCGAAAAACATCATGACTCAGAATGAGTAAATAAAGTCAACAACTTGGGAAGATTTACATTTTGCATTTTACAATTCAAATAAAAGAATGAGCATTTTGCCTTAATTTTGTTTCACGCTCGCCCCAGAGTACTTATGATTGACACTGGTGGGATCAGATATAGACCTATTAGCTTGTGCTCTGTTCCACTTTGCCAGTGATCGGCATCATGGAACATACATTTTAGATTCTTATTAGAACTGAAATTGAATAATTCATATGCACCAAAGTGTTTAGTGAATATTATTGGACTGAGCCAGAATCAAACAGGAACTTGAATCACAGCTGAATTCAAATTGGAACCGAACCCAAAAATGTAATGGTTTGTCATCCAAATTTCTTTCATTTGAACATTTTTTTTTAGCTAAAGGGAACATGCTATTATTTCACGCCAAATCACTGCTACAAAAACACCTTCTCTGACTCCATGTTTCAAATGTAAAGCACAAATACAGCACAACTTTGAATCGGAGTGACGCCAGAATGGATGGAGGGGGGTTTGATGATGATCAGAGCAGTGTCATCCCTATTTGTCCTTTAATCACTCAAATCAATCTTATTCATGGCATCAGTTTCCATGGAGACCTAAATCCCGGTGGCCATAGAGAAAACCAGATTCCTTAAAGGTTTTGAAAACTTTTAAATGAAAGATTTATCCAGAAATATTTACAGAAAAGACCCCATAGGTCTCTTCTACAGATCTTCTTCTGTGGTCATAGAAGTTCACATAACTATTTTAATTTATTTTAATATAAAACAATTTACAGAACGAAAAATTCAGTACAATGCAAGGTACAATCATACAACATTTTCAAAGTACAATAGATTAAAATCTTCAAACATACAACCACAAAAATATCTCCATAGAGAAAACCATTATGAACTTACACAGGTTGTTCTTGTGTTAGGGATGTGCATGAGAAGATCTTTAATTTTGATCTTCTTTATTTCATTTACTCTTCTTTGTTTCTTTTTGTTCTTTGTTTCCTCATCTCACATAGCGTGTACTTGTGTGCATCCATCCTATCACATCTTGTTGTTCCTTTGCATTATTTAATCTTTGTAAATCACTTTGATGTGTGCACCAGCTGAGGTGGAGTTTACCAAGTGTCATTAAACTAAACTAACATATAGTAACATAGTAACATAGTAGATGACGGCAGAAAAAGACCTGCACGGTCCATCTAGTCTGCCCACGATAAACTCATATGTGTATACCTTACCTTGATTTGTACCTGTCTTTTTGAGGGCACAGACCGTATAAGTCTGTGCAGCAGTATTTCCCGCCTCCCAACCACCAGTCCCGCCTCCCATCACCGGCTCTGGCACAGACCCCGTATAAGTCTGCCCTCCCCCATCCTAGCCTCTCAACCACCAACCCCTCTTCCCCCCTCATCTAAATTAAGATGGTTGATAAATTACTCCCTGGGGTTTCGTGGTGTAATAACCACCATGAGTCCTGGACCACTGTTTTACGGATTTTTCTGTCTAGTGAAGATGGAGACAAGAAATTTCTTAGTCACCTGGGATTAAAGGAAAAGAAAACCCAAAGACGAAGCAGGGTTGAGGCCCAAAGTTTCCCGACAGTTATTGCTCAAGTGGATGTTCTCTGAATAATGCTTTGCACTTTGGTGTTGTCCATTTGCTGTGGACTTCCTGGATTTTATGGCTCTTTACCACTCCATTTTTCCTACTATGTTCTTATCAACAAATCTTCCCTATCCCTCCAGAAGCTGCACAACAAGGGCTCCTTTTAATAAGTGACAGTAAGCCCAACACAGACTTACTACGTGCTATATAGGAAGTACCGCCGGGCTACCAGCAGTACTTCCCACCCCTAGCATGCTGTCATGTACCCAGCGATAATTGGGCAGTGCTGTGCGCTGCCTGGTTACCGCTGGGTTAACGCAGGAGCCCTTACCGCCACCTCAATGGGTAGTGCTAAGCCCCCCCCCCCCCCCACACACACACACGAAATGGCCGCACGGCAAGTGCTTTACTTGCTGTATGGCCATTTCCTGCAGGAAGGTGAGACTTCCCTTTCACCAGCTACGGCAAAAGGAGGCCTCGGCACGTGTGTAAAACACGCGTCGACACCACAACCAGCCCCCTTTTGCTGCAGTTTGGTGAAAGGGGTCCCAAATGCATTGCCACACAACTGAGTGTTCAATAAGACTTTAAACTTTTCTCGAAGACACTTCTGTATATACAATAGGAAGCTTATTTCAAAATTCCGCTGCACGATTAATATTTCGCCAAAGTCGCTATGCCCATATCAGCCCTCTCCTGAAGTCACTTCACTGGCTCCCTATTCGTTTCTGTATAAAATTCAAGTTCCTCTTATTGACTTATAAGTGTATTCATTCTGCAGCCCCTCACTACCTCTCCACCCTCATCTCTCCCTACACTCCTTCCCAGGAACTCCGTTCACTAGGCAAATCTCTCCTAATTGTACCCTTCTCCTCCATCGCTAACTCCAGACTCTGTTCCTTTTATCTCGCCGCACCTTATGCCTGGAATAGACTTCCTGAGCCATTACGTCAAGCTCCATCCCTGGCCGCCTTGAAATCCGGGCTAAAGGCCTACCTGTTTGATACTGCTTTCAATTCCTAACTTGTCACCTGCTCGTAACCTTTATCTTGTCTTCCTCTCTTCAATAGTCCCCTTTTCCCTATGTGTCCTGTCTGTCCTACCCTTATCCCTTATTTGCCCTGTCTGTCTATCCTGATTTAGATTGTAAGCTCTTTCGAGCAGGGACTGTCTTTTCTTTATGTTCAATTGTGAAGCGCTGCGTACGACTGGTAGCGCTGTAGAAATGATTAGTAGTAGTAGTAATAAAATACAGGCACAAGTCAAAAGAAAGCACGTTTATGAGTGGATTTCCAGTGAACTCTAGAAGGAGTAGGAATTACAATCATGTCATCTGAAATAGATGTCAAGGCCCTTCTAGGTGAAGTCAGTCACATCACTGAAGCAAATGCAAGGCTGCCAACCGGCAGTTAGAGCCAATCCTAGTTTCGCTGCAGTGCCCATATGGATTTCTGCTTCTGGTGTCCCTATTCATTTACTTAAGAAAAGCAAGACTACACAGCCATGCAGACAATGGGGTAAAACAGGACTGAACAGCTTGTTCTCAGAATCTGGAATCAGGAACCAATCCTAACTGAGGAGCGCTGGACACGCAAGTCTTAGTTAAAAGGGGTTAAACTAGAAATGGCTGAATGTGGCCTTGAGCCAGTTAGACAGCCGACCTGACAGGTATTCTTTAGAAGAGAATGGATGGATTTTGAATTTGTATTTAACTCAAGTTGAGTTACATTTGGGGAGACCCAGACTCACACTCCCATGCCATGAGGATGTACAGCAGTTTTAGACATCCATATCATGGCTTTATAAAATCGGGATTAAGATGCCTATGCAACATAGACATCGAAATGCTGTTTTTCAGACTGCCATAACACAAATAGGCCTTCTAAAACAGTGCTTCCCATTCTTTTTGTGCCTGTGACCCCCATATTTCCCTGTTCCTGGAGACTTACAATTGTGAAACTTTGTACCTGAGGCAATAGAAGATGTGAAGGGTAATTCTATAAATTGGTACCTCAGACTAGGCACCAACCATGGGAAACTGCATGCACTAACTTACTACCACTACTTATCATTTCTAAAGCGCTACTAGATGTACGCAGCGCTGTACACTTGAACATGAAGAGACAGTCCCTGCTCGACAGAGCTTACAATCTAATTAGGACAGACAACAGGACAAACAAGAGATAAGGGAATATTAAAGTAAGGATGATAAAATAGGGGTTCTGAACAAGTGAATAAGGGCTAGGAGTTAAAAGCAGCATCAAAAAGGTGGGCTTTTAGTTTAGATTTGAAGACGGCCAGAGATGGAGCTTGACGTACCAGCTCAGGAAGTCTATTCCAGGCATTTGGTGCAGCAAGATAAAAGGAACGAAGTCTGGAGTTAGCAGTGGAGGAGAAGGGTGCAGATAAGAGAGATTTACCCAGTGAACGGAAAGAACTTCAGAACAATCGCCAGGCATGTGCGCTACCCCATCAGTAGGGTTGATTTGGCAGACACTACCTGCACGGTAGTCCTACTCCGGCTTAATAAAAGAGCCCCTATGACACTTAGAAGCTACCTTATAGAATAGCATCTCGTGAACACAAGTGCCTAACTATCAATTTGATTGCTGCCATTCACCAGTGTAAGTGCTGCCTATCTACCTGTAGGCTCTACTTTGTAGAATTCCTTGCCCAAAATCACAAGGAGCAGCAAGGGAAATTTGAACCCGGTCTTCCCTGTTCTCAGATTGTTAGTAGGCTACTCCACCTATTTAGGGAAGGTTGGCTCAAAGCCCATTAAGGCTAGAGCCATACAATAGAACTTCTATTACCTGACCACCAGAGATATTTCAAGGTCAAAGAAGGTCATCTGAAACATGCGTCCTCCATTAAATATTTTGGAGAAATGTTAAAAGCTTCTGTTATAAAAGCAGAAGCACTACTTCTCAGATACATTTTATTACAGCACATACAGAAGCTGAAGAAATGTCAGGCCCTATCAAAAGAGCCACATTATGAAAGAAAGTATTTAATGGCATGAGGAAGTGCCCTGGATCGCGCTTCATGCAACAGAACACTAAGCACACAACGAAATTAAGACAATTTCAACAACTCCGATTCATAACACCCAAATTACTTGTTTAGTAAGTGTCCAAAAATTTCAGACAGAAATGACACTTGACACTCATTTATTTTTGGGACTCAAAACCTTCCCCCTGCTCCTTAGTACATCCATCTCAAATGGAACTGACCAGTATTGGGCTATCATACCTTGAGCCTTCATTCACATCTACTCCAGGGGAAGAGGAATTCTGTCTTCTATATTTATTTATTGCATTTGTATCCCACATTTTCCCACCTCTTTGCAGGCTCAATGTGGCTTACAATACATCATGAAAGGTGGAAATATATTAGAAGATAGACATTTAGTGTTACAGAAGGATCTTGGGTAACATGATAATGATAGAGCATGATAGTAGTATAACAAGCAGGAATTCTAAGACAGTTCTGAATATATGTGGAGAAGTTGAGTATGTTCACATTGGTTGATCTTTGTGGTAAGCCTTGTTAAAGAGATGGGTCTTCAGCAATTTGCGGAAGTTCGTTAATTCGTAAATCGTTTTTAGGTTGCGCGGCAATGCGTTCCATAACTGTGTGCTCAAGTAGGTAAAGTTTGACGCATGCATTAGTTTGTATTTTAGACCTTTGCAGTTGGGGAAGTGCAGATTAAGGAATGTGCGGGATGATCCCCATCCCACCTCAGCACAACTAATCATCCATTCCATGATCACAAGAAAGTATTTCTAAACACCAGGAAAGATACAGTGTTGAGGAAAGGACAATCTATGATTTAAGGGGACAAAAAAATAAGATGTAAAAGTACTTTTTAGGGGGGTAAAAATGACTAATGGGAATGGCTACATTCAGATCGTTAAGATTTGCTGCCATCATTGTGGTTCTACCATCTATCCCTCCCTTGTTCAGCTGATGAATCACACAGTCATCCTGAACATGAGATGCTAATACCACAGAGCAGGATTCCCCAAACCTGTCCTAGGCACTCCACGACCTGTTGTATTTTCAGCACATCGACAATGAATATGCATGAGATAAATCTGCATTCACTGGCAACTACACATCCTATATAATAATTACTACTACTACTACTTGACATTTCTAAAGCGCTACTAGGGTTACACAGCGCTGTACAATTTAACACAGAAGGACAGTCCCTGCTCAAAGGAGCTTACAATCTAAAGGACAAATGTACAGTCAGTCAGATAGGGGCAGTCTAGATTTCCTGAAAGGTATAAAGGTTAGGTGCCGAAAGCAACATTGAAAAGGTGGGCTTTGAGCAAGGATTTGAAGATGGGTAGGGAGGGGGCTTGGCGTAAGGACTCAGGAAGTTGATTCCAAGCATGGGGTGAGGGCGAGGCAGAATGAGTGGAGCCTGGAGTTGGCGGTGGTGGAGAAGGGTACTGAGAGGAGGGATTTGTCCTGTGAGCGGAGGTTACGGGCGGGAACGTAAGGGGAAATGAGGGTAGAGAGGTAATGAGGGGCTGCAGACTGAGTGCATTTGTAGGTAATAATTCTCACCTCCAGCGTTCTGACTTGCTGCCTGGGACCGTGGCTCATTCCGAGTTGGTCTGCTAGGCTCTGTAGATCAGGCTGACATCACAGTAGCCATTATGATGACAACTTCAGAACCCGGGGGAAAAAAACCCATGCCTCACAGCTGATCCATGTCCAGAGAAGGGTCGCTGGACATGGGTGGCTGGAGGGGGGCAGGGGAGAGAGGAAGGTCATTGAACATGGGTGGCTGCAGAGGGGGGCAGGGGGTCGCTGGACATGGGTGGCAGGAGGGGGTGCAGGGGGAGAGGAGGGTCACTGGACATGGGTGGCTGCAGGGGGAGAGGAGGGTCGCTGCACATAGGTGGCTGCAGGGGAGAGAGGAAGGTCACTGAACATGGGTGGCTGCAGAGGGGGGCAAGGGGTCGCTGGACATGGGTGGCAGGAGGGGGCACAGGGGGAGAGGAGGGTCACTGAACATGGGTGGCTGCAGAGGGGGGCAAGGGGTCGCTGGACATGGGTGGCAGGAGGGGGCGCAGGGGGAGAGGAGGGTCACTGGACATGGGTGGCTGCAGGGGGAGAGGAGGGTCGCTGCACATGGGTGGCTGCAGGGGAGCCATGGAAAACCTTGCTAGCGCCCGTTTCATTTGTGTCAGAAACGGGCCTTTTTTTCTAGTAGGATATAATTCTAGCAACACGTTAACCAAGTACACATGGTATCAGTTAAGTTCCCACCTGGACAGTTCCCACACACCAATTCCCACCCTCCCTGAGAATATTTCCACCTAGGACAATTCCCACTTAAGGGTGACAATTCCCACTTTTCACCCCGGTCGTTTTCCACCCTCCCTAGCCTTTTTTTTTTTACCGACTGTAGCTTCTTTCTTGTATCGGGTCCCATAAATCAGAATAACTTTTCATAGGCAGAGTACTAATTTGTTAAAATCGTAATCAGTGTGTCATTTTGAGGGGCTGAATTTGGTAGAAACCTAGTTTGGGTGGGGGGGGGGGGGGGGGCCCTGACCCCCCCACATGAACTGCAGTTTGTATTTATCTATTTAGTTACTTACTTGTGACATTTAGATCCCTGATTAAAGATTAATTATGTTGAAACCTAGTTTGGGGGTGTGGGGACCATTGCCTGCTCCCACACATGAACTGCATGCCTGGAAGGGGAAAAGGATGTGTAAAAGATAATGTGGAGGGGGTGAGGGTATTCTGGCCCCCCAAACGATCGAAGAGAAAAGGGAGGGAGATTACTTGCCTTCTGTGTTTTGTATTTTTGGGGTTTGGGATGGGAATTGTCCTCCCTGGTGTGGTGGGAATTGGTTCAGGTGGATCAGAAACCTGACAGGTTTCTTTGCCTTCTGTTCCCAGTGCAGAAAAGGCAACTAGAGCAAATTATGCATTGCACTGTGGTGCAGAATTCCTCTAGGAGTAACCTATGATTAGGCAGCACTACAAATATTACACTGGGCCCTAAAATACCAAAACACCTGCTACAAGTAAAACAGAACAAGTGGGACTGTTACAAATCTCAACACAGAAACTATATGCAAATAAATATCACAGCTCAGTTACATGCAAAACAGACAGACGGGGCCATGCCTAGGGTCTCCGGCGCCCCCCTGCAGTTGGCCCCGCCCCCCCGAAAACAATCGCTACACTACCCGCCCTCTTCTCCCCAGATCCTTTTCCTTTTTTTTTTTGTTTAAATTTACCTCTGTCCAGCGGCAGCGTAGCGTTAGTGAGAAGGAGGCGGCGCTCCCCCGCCCCGACGTGTCAGTCTTCCCTTCGCTCAGTGTCCCACCTTCTTCTGACGTCATTTCTGATGTCAGAAGAAGGCAGAACTGAGCGAAGGGAAGACTGACACGTCGGGGTGGGGGAGCGCCACCTCCTCACTAACGCTACACTGCCGCCGGACAGAGGTAAATTTAAACAAAAAAAAAAGGAAAAGGATCTGGGGAGAAGAGGGCGGGTAAGCATGGTGCGGCGGGGCGCCCCCCAGAGGATGGCGCCCTCCTGCCATGCTTACCTCGCTTACCGTGTTGGCACGGCCCTGGACAGACCCTCACCAAATACAGAACAAAGGATCTCAAATTAGAGAAATATGATGACAAAAATTGAACTGGGAACCACAAGACGTAGTTCAGCTTATACTGCATATTTTATAAAAGAAACGGAGGCACTTATGTACCTTTATAAAACAGAAACTTAGAACCCTCTCCAATAGCACAAATGCCCTCACCCAAATTTGTACCTTTTCTGAGGCAAAAGCAAACGTGTGCATGTACTCTATGCAAGTAAATATGTATTTTATAAAAATCCCCCCTGCTATACCCAAACTATACCCTGGGAATACTCTGCACAAACAGGGCAGTTCTATAAAGAAGCACCTATTAAGATCGTATTCTATAAAATAAAGTAGGCATCTACTTTCCTTTACAGAATACTACCATAACCGGTTATATATTGACCACTTACAGCACTAGTGTGTGAGTCTTGCCCACGCTCTGCCAAAACTCCGCAATGTGCATGTTCACCTGTGAAATACCCACAATGTAAGTGCGAGGGAGTCATAGCACACCACCCCTCTTCCCTTGATACCACTCCCTCACAATGTCAGAGCCACCTTAAAACTTATAGTTCCAGCCACGCCCACTTTCACACCCTCGCACCGCCCCCTGTCACACACCCCATCACCCCCCCTCCACTCCCCTCCCCGTCACCCCCCTTCCCTTCCCTTATTCTATTGCCCTGGTGGTCTAGTGACCTCTTCGGGGCAGGAAAGAGACCCCGCTTTGCTGCCCGGAGCGCTGCCCTGCATCCTGTTGCTGATCTCGGTGCCAATTCAAAATGGCCGCCGAGAGTTGAAGTTTCACGAGGTCGCTTCAACTCTCGGCGGCCATTTTGAAAGCGCCGAGATCAGCAACAGAATGCAGGGCAGCGCTCCAGGCAGGAAAGAGGGGGGGGCTCTTTTCTGCCCTGAAGGCGGAAGAGGTCACTAGACCACCAGGGCAGTAGAGTAGTAAGTAAAGGGAGGGCCGGGAGACTAGCATAGGGCGGCCCGCCCATCCGCCAGCCTGCCCGTTTGTCCAGAAATCCGGACAAACAGGCAGATTGGCAAAACCCGCCCGGCTGCCCAGACATGTCCTCAAAAAGAGGACATGTCCGGGTAAATCCGGACATATGTAACCCTACTACTACTACTAATCATTTCTATAGCACTACTAGATGTACACAGCACTATACATATTATATGCAAGTAATTTATCTGTCCCTAGAGGGCTCACAGTCTAAGCTTTTTGGTACCTGGGGCAACAGAGGGTTAAGTGACTTGCCCAATGTCACAAGGAGGTGCAGTGGAAATTGAACCGAGATTGCCTGGATCAAATCCCGCTGCACTAACCATTAGGCCACTCCTCCACTCATATTCACCACACAAACGTTGGTGCCTTATTTACAGAACTACCCCCAAACTGCATAAACGTAGGTGCTATCAGTAGCCTAGTGGTTAGTGCAGCAGACTCTGATTCTGGGGAACTGGGTTCAATTCCCACTGCAGCTCCTTGTGACACTGGGCAAGTCACTTAACCCTCCATTGCCCCTGGTACAAAATAAATACCTGAATATATGTAAACCGCTTTGAATTCAGTTGCAAAAACCTCAGAAAGGTGGTATATCAAGTCCCAATTTCCCTTTCCCTATTTGAGATTCTACATAGAATTTTGCTATTTGAGATTCTTTTTAGATTCTACATGGAATGTTGCTACTATTGAGATTCTACAGAGAATACTGCTAGTGGAGGAGTAGCCTAGTGGTTAGTGCAGTGGACTTTGATCCTGGGGAACTGAGTTCAACTCCCACTGCAGCTCCTTGTGACACTAGGTAAGTCACTTAACCCTCCGTTGCTCCTGGTACAAAATAAGTACCTGAATATATGTAAACTGCTTTGAATGTAGTTGCAAAAACCTCAGAAAGGCAGTATATCAAGTCCCATTTCCCTTTCGCTATTTGAGATTCTAGACGGAATGTTGCTATTTGAGATTCTACATGGAATGTTGCTATTCCACTAGCAAAATTCCATGTAGAAGCCTGCCCTTGCAGATCAGCAACGTGGCTGCGCAGTCTGACATCCTGCACATACGTTCAGGACGTCAGACTCACAGAAACAGAAGCCTGCGCAGCTGCATTGTTGATCTGCAGGGGCAGGCTTCTACATGGAGTGTTGCTAGTGGAGGAGTAGCCTGGTGGTTAGTGCAATGGACTTTGATCCTGGGGAACTGAGTTCAACTCCCACTGCAGCTCCTTGTGACACTAGGTAAGTCACTTAACCCTCCGTTGCTCCTGGTACAAAATAAGTACCTGAATATATGTAAACTGCTTTGAATGTAGTTGCAAAAACCTCAGAAAGGCAGTATATCAAGTCCCATTTCCCTTTCCCCTTTTTTAAGTCTATATGCCCCATCATATCTTCTACGCCAAGCCCCCTCCCTACCCATCTTCAAATCCTTGCTCAAAGCCCACCTCTTCAGTGTTGCTTTCGGCACCTAACTTTTATACCTTTCAGAAAATCTAGACTGCCCCAATTTGACTGCCCCTACTTGACTGACTCTACATTTGTCCTTTAGATTGTAAGCTCTTTGAGCAGGGACTGTCCTTCTATGTTGAATTGTACAGCGCTACGTAACCCTAGTAGCACTCTAGAAATGTTAAATAGTAGTAGTAGTGTATAGATTTATTAATATCTATTTTCTGCATGCAAAATTTACGTGTGGTATATCTTTGTAAAATTACCTCTTAAGAATTGCCATTAACTCAGGATGAAAACAAACATTAGCAACCTAACTATAAATTAAAGTCATTTTCCATGTTTCAAGAGGTTATTGCTCTGTGATACTATAATACAGAGCCTGACTGGCATGGAGGGAGCCAGCTTGGTTAATCATGATATCATCGGTGGCCTACCTCTTTCATTTACAACCCTTCATTTGTTTTACAATAAAAGGCACAGGAAAGAATAAAACATATTTCAGTGAGCTTATGCTGAAGTGAGACTGTATAATCAATGAAATGATATTCCCCATGGCAGCTGAAGCATATGGTAAGCTGGAAGGTTACATCTTGAAAATTAAAGATGTTTATGTTTATTTGATAACCCGCCTGCCTCATTTTGTTCATATTCCCTTCAGAGGCGCAAGGATCATGTCTCAGCTCCCTGTCTGACCTTCAAAGAGGTTACTTGACCACTCCATACTTTCACTCTTTATGAAAAGAGTTTCATGACATCAAGATTTACTGGGTGCTGTCCAGAACATTGACAGGGCTTATAAATAATAAAAACTGTAATCTGACTTGCAGCACTGACTTCAACGTAAGTTACAGGAATGTTCAACCTGGAATCCCTTAAAATGCACCTGAACATCTGACAAACCAAATGATTGTAAATATGTTTATTTTATTAGCAAATTGTAATGAGGTGATTGTTTGATTGCTTTACCTCTAATAGGTCCCATGTGCTAAGCCACCAAAAAGTTAAATACAAGGGTTTGTGTCTTAGTCTGGCATTTGCAGCCAGTAAATTTAAAGAACTATATATTTTGTGCTGCTATTGACATATAGGCCGCTGTGGACAGGGTCACTCACTAATTAATTCCCATGCCTTACTTTAATTATTTTCTGCAGCCAAGAAATTTTGGTACCAGAGCTGGTATGTTGAGTTGTAAAGTGAAACATTCTATTTCTGCTCTGTACATCTTGCTGGGCGAGTTTTTTTTATTAGTTGATCTGGGAATGTTCCGTGAATGAATAATTATACTCTGTATTCTCTGTGAGTACTTGTGTTCCCCACCCCAGGCCTCAGAGATGTGCAGCTAAGTCCTGGCGGCTGCCAGCACCAGAGGGCTCAACCCCGGTGGAACGAACGAGACTGTTCCACTTTGGTTTTATGTGTTATATAATATATATAAATATATGTGGTTTATGTATTTTCATGATTGTGTAATATATCTAGGGGCTGTTTTATTAAAGCTTAGTACCTATGGGCTTCTTAGCATTTTCAATGCACTTAGCTTTAATAAAAGGGCCCCTTAATTGCTTGGTTCCTGTCAGTTTGTCGTTTTCTATCACCTTACTTCCTGACTGTAGCTCTGAGGAGGAATTTGAGGAGGCAGGATGCCGGGGGGGCGGGCCCTGGGGGTGCTATCTCATCCCTCAACTCAAGCAGTATATTGCTTGGCCTCCCCTGGCATGTTATAATGGCCTGGTAAAAGCACTTAGGCTACCAACCTTTAAAAATCAGAGAAGAATCAATAAAGTTAACCCTACTAGCATAGCAGTAAGTCTCCACAAAATATATGTCTCAGCACTTTGCAGGACTCCTCTGTGGCCCTGTGCCTCCACACACCACGCCTATAGTCTAATGGCCAAGTAATGCACCGGCTGTCATATTCTGTGATTTATTTCTATTAGGTATTCATGCTGGACCAGCAGACTCAGAGCAGTGTGACCTCATTAAATATCACAGAGGAACACTAGGATAAATAACAACAGTAACCTAAAGCAGTGTTTCCCAAGTCCGGTGCTGGAGTACCCCTTGCCAGTCAGGTTTTCAGGATATCCACAATGAATATGCATGAACTTGATTTGCATATAATGGAGGTGGTGCATGCAAATCAAATTCATGTATATTCATTGTGGATATCCTGAAAACCTGACTGGCAAGGGGTACCCCAGGCCTGGACTTGGGAAGCACTGACCTAAAGTATTGTTTTTTTGTAACAAATATTTAACTTTACTAAACTATATTCAAAACCACTGTTCATTACTTGTGGTCTTTAAACTCATACGGGTCACTAAAGAACTGATGCGGCAAACAGATTAAGTTAAAGACAGACCGCAGTATGAAAGCATATATTCAGCACCATTAAATGTATAAATTATCCACTTAAGAGGTAATTCAATAAAGTGGATGCTAACATTTACATGTCAAATACCTACATAAATAATAAGAATGCTTCCATCTTCCATATATCACATATATGGGCACATACATTGGTATAACTAGGACTGAATGGGTTCCGGGCAGAAAAACTGAGATGGAACCTCCTATAACACCACCCCTCGCAAGTAGGACTGGGGAGGGGAGGGGGAGAATGTGCTTTTCCAAAAGCTGACATATTACAATTAATAAATTCAGAAAAAAGAAAACCTTTTTTTCTACCTTTGTTGTCTGAGCATTGCTTTGGTCATCATCTGTTGCTTTTTTTTTTTTCCTTAACTCTCTTTAGGATCTCCTGTCCTTTTGACATTTCTTCTTTGTGACCTACCATCCATCTTTCTTACGTGTCTCAATCCATCCTGTCCAGTGTTTCCCCTCTGTGTTCCTGTCCCTATGCTCCCTCCAGAGCCAGCATCTCTTTAAAGTCCTTGGTCCTCCTCATGGTTGGTGTCTCTCCTCTCTCTTCCCTTCCTCCTGTGCCCCCCAGACCTCCTTCCCACCTTCTATAGTCTTGCATCTCTCTCTCTCCCTCTGTTGGGCCAGCATATCTCCCCTAGTCTCTCTCTCTTCCTCTCTTCCCTCTGACCCCCCCCCCCCCCCCCCCACTCCAGCATCCACCCCCTCTCTTCACTGTCCCTTATGCTGCAGGTCTCTCTCTCTCCCTTCCCTCAGCTCCGCTATCCCCAGGTCCAGCATCTCTCTCCCTCTCTTCCCTTTCCACTTTGCTCCAGGTCTGTCTTGCTCTCTTTCTATTCCCTCTGCTCCACTCCCACCCCCGGATCCAGCATCTCTCTACCCTACCCTCCTCAGTATCAACTGTGACTTCCCCTACTCCATTTAGTGGAGAACTGCTCAATTGGTGGTCTAAATATGGATGTCCATCTTTGTGAACATAGAAATCCCTTTCCCTTCTGCAAGTGGATATTCATCTTTTGGCCCCTCCCTAGCATAGGCGATCTGTGGCCCAACTGTCTGGGGAGGCTAAAGGGGGCGGGGTTAGGGGTGGGGCTTAAATCCATAATTGTCTGATCACACAGAAAAAAATAAATAAATAAAAATAAAAGTCACAATTAATACCTTTTATTAAATTTAGATATGTCAAAGAATAAAGTGGTTGCTCAAAGCATATTCTAACCACAATCGCTCAACTGCAAAACACTATGCACAACTGTGTGCAAAAACACACTCAGAACCTTACTGTACCATAAATATTACACTGGGCAGAACCTAATACACCAATATACCACCCATACGGAAAATGCAGACCATTAACAATATGAAACAAGGGATCATATCATCACAATTCTCATGTAGAGCCACCAAAACACCCTAATTCATGTTTAATGTGTGATAAAATGCCATAAATAAGTAAATAAATATAAGCTTTTAATGTTGAGCACCTGATTCTCAAAGTGGACATATTCCAAACACTATAATGAAAATAAAATGATCTTTTCTACCTTTGTTGTCTGGTGACTTTTTCTGATCATGCTGGCCCAGTATCCGATTCTGCTGCTATCTGTCCTCAGTGCGGGTCAGGAAGTCATCCTCGTTAAATATCTCCCTGGCAACCCAGGACACCTCCAGCCAACCCCCCCTGCTCTCCCAGCAGTAAGGTAAACAAATGAAACCATAAACCAATTTCTACAACTGGTTACACAAGGCTAGAGGGCTTTCACTGCAGCTCCTGCTGTGAGGATGGAGGTAAATCAACAATTTAAACCCCTCAGAGCAGCGGGACTCCACAGCTGATCCATCCTGCTGCAGCAGGGGAGGCGTAGCCTCCCCAAGCCTCTTATACCGGGCACCTATGCTCCCTAGTCTCACCCAAAACACACCCAGACTCACACTCCCATGCCATGAGGATGTACAGCAGTTTTAGACATCCATATCATGGCTTTATAAAATCGGGATTAAGACGCCCATGCAACATAGACATCGAAATGCTGTTTTTCAGACTGCCATAACACAAATAGGCCTTCTAAAACAGTGCTTCCCATTCTTTTTGTGCCTGTGACCCCATGATTGCAGCCAAATAAAATTGTGCGACTCCCTGAAGGTACGGAATAATGGTGAACCTATGGCGAGCCCACATAGGTTGCATCTTGATGAATTATGGGACATGTGGTACTGATTTTAAAGGGGTAGGTAGAATTAAAAACTAGGACTAGTCAAAAAGTCTCGCTCCTACTACTACTACTATTTAGCATTTCTATAGCGCTACAAGGCATACGCAGCGCTGCACAAACATAGAAGAAAGACAGTCCCTGCTCAAAGAGCTTACAATCTAATAGACAAAAAATAAAGTAAGCAAATCAAATCAATTAATGTTTACAGGAAGGAGGAGAGGAGGGTAGGTGGAGGCGAGTGGTTACAAGTGGTTACGAGTCAAAAGCAATGTTAAAGAGGTGGGCTTTCAGTCTAGATTTAAAGGTGGCCAAGGATGGGGCAAGACGTAGGGGATCAGGAAGTTTATTCCAGGCGTAGGGTGCAGCGAGACAGAAGGCGCGAAGTCTGGAGTTGGCAGTAGTGGAGAAAGGAACAGATAAGAAGGATTTATCCATGGAGCGGAGTGCACGGGAAGGGGTGTAGGGAAGGACGAGTGTGGAGAGATACTGGGGAGCAGCAGAGTGAATACATTTATAGGTTAGTAGAAGAAGTTTGAACAGGATGCGAAAACGGATAGGGAGCCAGTGAAGGGTCTTGAGGAGAGGATAGCTTAGCACCACTCTCTGGTGCACCACAGAGCAGGGTTTTTAGGGGGTCTTTTACAAAGGCATGGTAGCATTTTTAGCGCATGCTAATGATTAGCGTGCGCTAAACGCTAGAGACACCCACAGGAATATATGGGGATCTCTATCATTTAGTGAACGCTTATTTTTAGTGCGGGCTAAAAATACTAGCGCACCTCAGCCGTCTCTTTTCCAAACTGAAGAGCCCTAACCTCTTTAGCCTTTCCTCATATGGGAGCAGTTACTTCCCCTCTATCATTTTGGTCGTATTTTGCTATGTATGTAATTATTTCAATTTGATATACCACAGAATTCTGACAGGCAGGTCAAAGTGCTTCACAATGTTAAAATATAGATTAAAAAGAATGGAACTAAAAAATGACCTTGCGAAGCTACTGTTGTTGATATGTAATTTATCTTTAAAATTAAGTGTGGTACCGGAAGATTGGAGGGTCGCTAATGTAACGCCGATTTTTAAGAAAGGTTCTAAGGGAGATCCGGGGAATTATAGACTGGTGAGTCTGACATCGGTGCCGGGCAAAATGCTAGAGACTATCATTAAGAACAAAATAACAGAGCACATTCTAAAGCATGGACTGATGAGACAAAGTCAGCATGGATTTAGTGAAGGGAAGTCTTGCCTCACCAATCTACTGCATTTCTTTGAAGGGGTAAACAAACATGACGACAAAGGTGAGCCGGTGGATATTGTGCATCTGGATTTTCAGAAAGCATTTGACAAAGTCCCTCATGAAAGGCTCCAGAGGAAATTAGAGTCATGGGATCGGAGGTAGTGTATTGTTATGGATTAAAAACTGGTTGAAAGATAAGAAACAGAGAGTAGGGTTAAATGGTCACTATTCGCAATGGAGAAGGGTAGTTAGTGAGGTCCCTCAGGGATCTGTGCTGGGACCGTTGCTTTTTAACATTTTCATAAATGACCTGGAGGTGGGGGTAACTAGCGAGGTTATCAAATTTGCTGATGACACAAAGTTGTTCAAGGTTGTCAAATCGCGGGAAGATTGTGAAAAGTTGCAGGAAGATCTTGCGAGACTGGGCGTCTAAATGGCAGATGACGTTTAATGTGAGCAAGTGCAAAGTGATACATGTGGGAAAGAGGAACCCAAACTATAGCTACGTCATGCAAGGTTCAGCGTTAGGAGTCACGGAACGAGAAAGGGACCTGGGAGTCATCATTGATGACACGTTGAAATCTTCTGCTCAGTGTGCTGCTGCAGTTAAGAAAGCAAATAGAATTTAGGTATTATTAGGAAAGGGATGGAAAACAAGAATGAGGATATTATAATGCCACTGTATTTGTCCATGGTGCAACCGCACCTAGAGTATTGTGTTCAATTCTGGTCGCAGCACCTCAAAAAAGATATAGTGGAATTAGAAAAGGTGCAGAGAAGGGCGACAAAGATGATTAAGGGGATGGGACAACTTTCCTATGAGGAAAGGCTAAAGTGGCTGGGGCTCTTCAGCTTGTAGAAAAGGCGGCTGAGGAGTGATATGATAGAGGTATATAAAATAATGAGTGGAGTGGAAAAGATAGATATGGAGTGTCTGTTTACGCTTTCCAAAAATACTAGGACAAGGGGGCATGCGATGAAGCTGGAGTGCAGTAAGTTTAAAACAAATAAGAGAAATTTTTCTTTACTCAGCGCGTAATTCGACTCTGGAATTCGTTACCAGAGAATGTGGTTAAGGTGGTTAGCTTAGCAGATTTAAGAAAGGTTTGGACAGCTTCCTGAAGGAAAAGGCCATATAAGTACATAAGTAGTGCCATACTGGGAAAGACCAAAGGTCCATCTAGCCCAGCATCCTGTCACCGACAGTGGCCAATCCAGGTCAAGGGCACCTGGCACGCTCCCCAAACGTAAAAACATTCCAGACAAGTTATACCTAAAAATGCGGAATTTTTCCAAGTCCATTTAATAGCGGTCTATGGACTTGTCCTTTAGGAATCTATCTAACCCCTTTTTAAACTCCGTCAAGCTAACCGCCCGTACCACGTTCTCCGGCAACGAATTCCAGAGTCTAATTACACGTTGGGTGAAGAAAAATTTTCTCCGATTCGTTTTAAATTTACCACACTGTAGCTTCAACTCATGCCCTCTAGTCCTAGTATTTTTGGATAGCGTGAACAGTCGCTTCACATCCACCCGATCCATTCCACTCATTATTTTATACACTTCTATCATATCTCCCCTCAGCCGTCTCTTCTCCAAGCTGAAAAGCCCTAGCCTTCTCAGCCTCTCTTCATAGGAAAGTCGTCCATCCCCACTATCATTTTCGTCGCCCTTCGCTGTACCTTTTCCAATTCTACTATATCTTTTTTGAGATACGGAGACCAGTACTGAACACAATACTCCAGGTGCGGTCGCACCATGGAGCGATACAACGGCATTATAACATCCGCACACCTGGACTCCATACCCTTCCTAATAACACCCAACATTCTATTCGCTTTCCTAGCCGCAGCAGCACACTGAGCAGAAGGTTTCAGCGTATCATCGACGACGACACCCAGATCCCTTTCTTGATCCGTAACTCCTAACGCGGAACCTTGCAAGACGTAGCTATAATTCGGGTTCCTCTTACCCACATGCATCACTTTGCACTTGTCAACATTGAACTTCATCTGCCACTTGCACGCCCATTCTCCCAGTCTCGCAAGGTCCTCCTGTAATCGTTCACATTCCTCCTGCGACTTGACGACCCTGAATAATTTTGTGTCATCGGCGAATTTAATTACCTCACTAGTTATTCCCATCTCTAGGTCATTTATAAATACATTAAAAAGCAACGGACCCAGCACAGACCCCTGCGGGACCCCACTAACTACCCTCCTCCACTGAGAATACTGGCCACGCAATCCTACTCTCTGCTTCCTATCTTTTCAACCAGTTCTTAATCCATAATAATACCCTACCTCCGATTCCATGACTCTGCAATTTCTTCAGGAGTCTTTCGTGCGGCACTTTGTCAAACGCCTTCTGAAAATCCAGATATACAATATCAACCGGCTCCCCATTGTCCACATGTTTGCTTACCCCCTCAAAAAATGCATTAGATTGGTGAGGCAAGACTTCCCTTCACTAAATCCGTGCTGACTTTGTCTCATCAGTCCATGTTTTTGTATATGCTCTGCAATTTTATTCTTAATAATAGCCTCCACCATCTTGCCCGGCACCGACGTCAGACTCACCGGTCTATAATTTCCCGGATCTCCTCTGGAACCCTTCTTAAAATCGGAGTAACATTGGCTACTCTCCAGTCTTCCGGTACTACACTCGATTTTAGGGACAGATTGCATATTTCTAACAGTAGCTCCGCAAGTTCATTTTTTAGTTCTATTAATACTCTGGGATGAATACCATCAAGTCCCGGTGATTTACTACTCTTCAGCTTGCTGAACTGACCCATTACATCCTCCAAGGTTACAGAGAATTTGTTTAGTTTCTCCGACTCCCCCGCTTCAAATATTCTTTCCGGCACCGGTGTCCCCCCCAAATCCTCCTCGGTGAAGACCGAAGCAAAGAATTCATTTAATTTCTCCGCTACGGCTTTGTCCTCCTTGATCGCCCCTTTAACACCATTTTCGTCCAGCGGCCCACCGACTCTTTGGCCGGTTTCCTGCTTTTAATGTATCTAAAAAAATTTTTACTATGTATTTTTGCTTCCAACGCTAATTTCTTCTCAAAGTCCTTTTTTGCCCTCCTTATCTCCGCTTTGCATTTGGCTTGGCATTCCTTATGATCTATCCTGTTACTTTCAGTTGGTTCTCTTCTCCACTTTCTGAAGGATTGTTTTTTGGCTCTAATGATTTCCTTTATCTTACTGTTTAGCCACGCCGGCTGACGTTTAGTCTTTTTTCCCTTTTTTCTAATACGTGGAATATATTTGTCCTGAACCTCCAGGATGGTGTTTTTAAACAGCATCCACGCCTGATGCAAGTTTTTTACTCTGCGAGCTGCTCCTTTCAGTCTTTTTTTCACCATTTTTCTCATTTTGTCGTAATCACCTTTTCTATAGTTAAACGCTAGCGTACTTGATTTCCTAGTTTCACTTCCTTCAATGCCAATATCAAAACCGATCATATTATGATCACTGTTATCAAGCGGCCCTCGTATCGTTACCCCCTGCACTAGATCATGAGCACCACTAAGGACTAAGTCTAGTATTTTTCCTTCTCTTGTCGGCTCCTGAACTAGCTGTTCCATGAAGCTGTCCTTGATTTCATCAAGAAATCTTATGTCCCTTGCGTGTACAGATGTTACATTAACCCAGTCTATATGCGGGTAATTGAAATCCCCCATTATTATTGTGTTGCCCAGTTTGTTTGCGTCCCTGATTTCCTTTAACATTTCCGCATCCGTCTGTTCGTCCTGGCCAGGCGGACGGTAGTACACTCCTATCACTATCCTTTTCCCCTTTGCACATAGAATGTTAACTGGACGTAAGGAAAAATCCACTATTCCTGGGACAAGAAGTACAAAATGCTTTGCTCCGTGGATCTTGTCGGGTGATTGTGATCTGGTTGGGCCACTGTCGGAGACAGGGTGCTGGGCTAGATGGACCTTTGGTCTGTCCCAGTGTGGCGATGCTTATGTCTTAACTACAATTAAAACAGGAAAGACACAGTCAACCACTGAAAACCAACATTCAATTCCAAATTTTCAAAATTTTGAGCAGGAGGAACGCCGCAGTCTCAAATGCCCTGACCCAACTCCTCAAACGCCATCAGAAACAAGAGGGCACCTGGTAGGACCCTAGTCTATGAAGGAATGTAGACGCCTACTTTCTGTTAGAAAGTACTAGCGTAACAGCTTAAATACACACTTAAAAGTTGAGTGTAAGTACTTAAGCCAGCCATTGAGCTGGTGTGTCAGCGCCTAAATGCCAGAGATACATTTTTAGCTTATAGTAAGTATCCTATAGGTTATGCTCATGTGGTTCCTGCCCATGTGTACACCCCTCTTACAAATATGCAATATGCACTAGAAAAGTTAAATAGCGTCCAGGCAGGATTTTTGCAGTTAAACATGTATGTGTGCACATATTATTCTAATGACATATGCATGTAGACACTATTATTCTGAACATGTACAAGTTAGAATTACCTCCTTTCTGCCTACATACCCTGTTATAAACTTAAAGGGTAAAGGGTCATGAACCTGATATACCACCCCTCCGTGACTCAACCAAAGTGGCGCACACATTCCATGCATGTGTAAGTAAAAGTACGTACATACAGTCTTGTGTGTGCTTTTACCAGCAGTGAACAGAGGCAGGGCTAGGTTTGGGATTAGGGAGGGGTTCACATTTAATGCATACTTTTGAAAACTCGATCATATATGTGCAATTTTTCACTTGGGTTAAGGACAATTTCTTCTTTATTATTTTGGAAACAACTGAAGACATTTGGCTTTTTTTAAAAAGTCGTTGTTAGGCTTTACTTTTTTTCAGTTTCTTTTCTCATTATTTCTCGTTTGTAATCTGTTTTTTTTGTGTCTTATCCGCTTTGATAATTAGATTGTAAGCTCTGTCGAGCAGGGATTGTCTCTTCATGTTCAAGTGTACAGCGCTGCGTACGTCTAGCAGCGCTATAGGAATTATAAGTAGTAGTAGTAACCTGTTGATGAGAGTTGGCAGAATACAAGTACTATTACCAATACAGTCTGCATAATTAAAAGCACAAGTATGTAGATAATGTGGGCAGTTATAAAATTACTACCAAAATGAGAGAAAAAAACCTCACTCTAATACAATTGGCCACCTACCTCCTCATACTAGAACTTGGTACCTACATTTTCGCACTGAGTGGGCGAGTAGCTTATAGAATACCCAGCACTTATGCATGACCATTACAGTTACGCAAGCAAGTTCTAGTCGGGGGCTATGCAGTTTTCTATAAATGGTATGGAAATCAGAATGACAAGTGAGGTTATTAAATTTGCAGATGACAAATCTATTCAAGGTTGTTAAAACATGTGCGGACTGTGAAATATTGTAGAAAGACCTTAGGAAATTGGAAGACTGGGCATCCAAATGGCAGATGAAATTTAATGTGGACAAATGCAAGGTGATGCACATTGGAAAGAATAATCTGAATCATAGCTACCCGATACTAGGGCCCACCTTCGAGGGTCAGCACTTAAGAAAAAGATCTAGGTGTCGTTGTAGATAATATACTGAAATCATTTGCTCACTGTGCAGCGGTGGCGAAAAAAGCAAATAGGATACTAGGAATTATTAGGAAGGGGATGGTGAATAAGACTGAAAATGCTTTAATACCTCTGTATCACCCCATGTTGCAACCACACCTTGAACTTTGCGTTCAGTTCTGGTTGACGTATCTCATAAAAGATATAACGGAATTAGAAAAGGTTCAGAGAAGAATGACCAAAATGATAAAGGGGATGGAACTCCTCTCGTATGAGGAAAGGCTAAAGAGGTTAGGGCTATTCAGCTTGGAAAAGAGACGGATGAGAGGAGATATCATTGAGGTCTACAAAATCCTGAGTGGCGCAGAACGAGTAGAAGTGAATCGATTTTGTACTCATTCCAAAAGTACAAAGACTAGGGGATACTCAAGAAAGTTACATGGAAATACTTTTAAAACAAATAGGAAGAAATACTTTCTTACTCCACGAATAGTTAAGCTATGGAACATTTAGCCAGAGGATGTGGTAACAGTGGTTAGCATATCTGGGTTTTAAAAGGTTTGGACAAGTGGAGGAAAAGTCCGCAGTTATCTATTGAGACAGACAAAGGGAAGCAACTGATTGCCCCAGGATTGGTAGCATGGAATGTTGCTACTAATTGGGTTTCTGCCAGGTACTAGTGATCTGGCTTGGCCACTGTTTGGAAACAGGATACTGGGCTGGATGGACCATTGGTCTGACCCAGTATGGCTGCTCTTAAGTTCTTATGTAATAGACTTCTGTCATTATTTTCCCAACCATCTCTACATTAGGGATGAGTCAAACCCTGCAAGGGATTCCTGTTATGAGGCTGGAAGTGGGAGACACAGTGTAGTCCCTGTGCTTGCCTTGATTATGGGCTTGGACCACCACACCTGGAAACAGCAAAGGCTGAACAAAAGACACCCACAGGCGCAGAACTTCAAAGAGGGGATTGTGAGCTCTAGAGATCATGTGATGCCACCTTCAAGTGCCCGCAGTAACGCCAGGTCTCTGGCTGGTATAAATACAGGTGCTTAAATGTCTGGTGTGCCAATGCCAGGTTATACTAGTATTAACATAGCATAGTAACAAAGTAGATGAAGGTCAAGTTTTGCTTTGCAGTCTTTCCTTCTGAAAACCTAAAAGAGCTACTTTAATTTACCATGTACGCTGGGCCCATCTGCTTTTTGTTTCATTTGAATAATGACAGTTTTATTTGACAGGTTCTCCTGCATTTTTTTTCAACTTATCATTGTAGCAGAATCCCAGAGGAAGCTACATTGCCAAAACCTCATGTATCCCACAATTAATTTCAGTGGTTAGCCAGTTCTGAAAGGTCAGAAACTGCATAATTACACAGATGATCACGATAGGAAGATGCAAGCCTGACGTACGGTGATAGCTACAAAGTTTAGCATCGGTAGAACATGGCCGGTGGAATGAGAAAGCTGCTTGACTGCTCCATCCCTACATAATAAAAAAACACGGGCTCATCTTCTAAGCTTGTAGAATAATTTAGGACAGTGCTTATCAAACATTCTGTGTCCGCCACCCCATGCTCGAACACAGAAGCAAAATGAGAATCTGCTGGTTTTTGTGTGGTGTCAGATTGGAAATGGTATTAAACAAATGGGGGGGGTTTCAGTAACTGCACATCTCATTGGTTTTGAGATCTGGTTTTTGTGCCCTTCATAGGATTAGATCTGTCCGATGCTATCTAGACTTCTCTTCTTTGCATACATTATTCCATGCATTTATCCGTTTCCGTCTTGACTACTGTAATGTGATTTATGAGGGAATTTCTAAATATTTATTTGTTACATTTCTATCCCACATTTTCCCACCTATTTGCAGGTTCAATGTGGCTTACATAGTACCGGAGAGGCGTTCGCAGACTCTGGTGTGAACAAATACAAAGTGATGTTGTGGTCAGATAAAGTTCATGTGAAACAGTCACATTAGGGAATCATAAAGCCTGTCCTTGCCTGAAGCGGGGAGGCGGAACTTACCACCATACTGAGTCACCCAAAACAACTGTAAATACTTATTAGAAATAAGGACTGACTGTGTGTAAATATGAGCTTAAAAGACTTCAGACACTTCAGAGCAGTGCAGCGCGTTTTCTTTGTAACGCCAAGCAAAGATAGCATATTACTCCCCTTTTGAAGAAACTTTCTTGGCTGCCATTAGAGCAAAGATTTCAAAGTGATCTATACTGGGCTTCCAGATTACTTTTAGAAAGCCTGACAATTACCTATTCCCCTGTCCGGCTCCTCATTTCTATCAATGATCATAGACTTGTCCTTCCCAGCCCACTTCAAGCTCACTGGGAGCCCACTAGGAAGAGTGCCTTTTTTTTCTGGCGCCTTTCCTGTGGAACAATCTGCCTCTTACACTAAGCGCAGAGCTAACTAATTTACCAACTTTAAAATTACTTAAAAAAAAACAAACTTACTTGTTTTCATTGATTTTTTTCCCTAAATTCATTCCCCTGCTGGAGAGTTTCTATAGTAATGCAGCTTGGTAGGATTTTATTTTTTATTTTTGGTACTTTTCTCCCTTTTAGATAAGGGTTGTTTGTTCTGTGTTGTTTTGGAGTGCTTTTCTTACTTTTATAATTGTATTTATTTTGATTATACATCGCTCTGATTTGCCATGTAAAAAGAGCAGTTTTATCAAACCTGAATAAACAACATATCTGACATCTACCTTGACTGACTCATTGATACGACGTATTAGTATGTTAAATTAAATGTTCCCGCCCGCAACCTCCGCTCACAGGACAAAGCCCTTCTCTCAGTATCCTTCTCCACTACTGCCAACTCTAGGCTCCGCTCATTCTGCCTTGCCTCACCCTATGCCTGGAATAATCTTCCTTTACCCATACGCCAGGCCCCCTCCCTACCCATCTTCAAATCTCTGCTTAAAACTCACCTCTTCAATGCTGCCTTCGGCGCCTAACCACTCGAGAAATATAAAATATCCCAATCTATCCACCCTATCAGATTAACTGTTCACTCGTCCTCTAGATTGTTCACTTGTCCTTAGTTTGTTCTCTTGTCTTTTAGATTGTAAGCTCTTTGAGCAGGGACTGTCCTTCTATGTTTGAATTGTACAGCGCTGCATAACCCTAGTAGCGCTTTAGAAATGATTGTTGTTGTTGTTGTTGTTGTTGTTGTTTATTCAGCCTGCCACAGTCAGCAGTTTTAAAGATACTGACAGCCGTGGGCTGGATATTCAATACTGGGTCGTGTCTAGGCACCAACATTGAATATCCAGGTTTTTGGCAGACCCGGAAGTTATGCAGGTGCTGTCCAACATCCAGTGCTAGTACACGTATAACCAACTGGGCAACGACAGGATTACTTCTTATGAGTTACATATGTGAGCACTGACACTGAATATCGCAGGAGCTCATGTATGTTCAAAGTCTGCCCAGGGCCCACCACAGCGGTCAGAGGATATTCAAGGCACTACTCAGTTAAGTGCTGCTGAGCAGGGGCGTAGCCATACTTCGGCAGAAGGGGGTCCAGAGCCCGAGGTGAGGGGGCACATTTTAGCCTCTCCATGTGCTGCCGACCCCCCCGCCACTTTTGACACCCCCCCCACGGCGGCGCCACCCCTCCCCCGTCCCTTTTGACCCCCCTCCCGCCACTGCCAACCTTCCCCTGCCACCGCCAGGTACCTTTGCTGGACTCACAGAAACAGAATCCAGATCAGCAAACGTGCCAGACTCTGAGACCTATGCTGAAGGGGACTTCGGCTGGCGGGGGTTGGGGACCCCCGCCAGCAAAGGTACCTGACTGCGGCGGAGGGGAAAGGTTGACTGTGGCGGGGGAGGGTCGGCGGCGATGGGGTGAAAACAGGGGGGCCAGGGCTAAATCTGCGGGGGCCCATGCCCCTGTGGCCCCACCTAGGTATGCCCCCTACTGCTGAGTATCCCCTCCTGGCCCACTAATCAGGGTTTAATTGGGGTAAGAGCCTCTGCTGCCCACTTACACCCCTTACAATATTGGCTCCTTTGAACAACTCTCCAGAGAAAGTCACTGTACTATTATTTCTAAAGGACTGAAATATACGCTGTGTATTTGCTTTGAAGATGTTCTTCTGTGGTGACATTGTTAAGATTTGTGTCTTAAAAGTTATCTGACCAGTATTCAAAACTTATTTAACTGTCCAGGAATGGCTCCTAAATGCCTAAATGCGGATAGCCAGCAAGAGATAACCGGAGGATGTGGTAACAGCGGTTAGCTTATCTGGGTTTACAAAAGGTTTGGACAAATTCCTGGAGGAAAAGTCCATAGTCTGCTATTGAGACAGACATGGGAAGCAACTGCTTGCCCTGGGATTTGTAGTATGGAGTGTTGCCACAATTTGGGTTTCTGCCAGGTACTTGTGATCTGGCTTGGCCACTGTTTGGAAAACAGGACACTGGGCTAGATGGACCATTGGTCTGACCCAGTTTGGCTACTCTTATGTTCTTATGACTTAGCGGCTTGCCACTAACTGGCTGTATTGCTCAACGTAGCCGGTTAGGCATGGATATTCAGTGCCACACCAGCTACGTTTAGTGGTTAAAATAGGCCATATAAATAGCAGACCTATCTTTAACTGCTAAGCTGAATATTGACTTAACTGGTTAAGGTGCCACGGTCAAAAATGAAACCAGATGTTCAATGCTGATCGCAGAATATGGCCCGGCATTGAATATCCCGTCTGACCATCGGCGTCAGGCAGTCACTGCGCAGCCCGACACCCACTGAATATCAGGAGCTATAATACTGGTATATGAGCTTTCTAGCCAGTGGAGTATAGAAATACACATCAAACAAAATCTGCTATCTGGGGGGGGGGGGGGGGGGGGGCCTTTAGGAGTGGGTGCAATTCTGAGGGAGTCTTCCAGGGTGAGGAGTGGTCATTTTAGGAAGGAGAATGCTCTTCGGGGAGTTTTCAGGAGAGGGTAGATGATTTGGGGGGGGCCTCTGGAGAAGCAGAAATTTTGGGGGGGAGGGGGTGTTGTTCAGGAAGTGAAATGCACTTGGGAGTTCTTCGGAGTTGTTTTCGAGGGAAAAGGGCTCACCGCTGTCTGCTCTGCCCATTATCCATTGCTCCAGTGTCTGTTGCTGTGAGCATTTACTGTACCAGCAACAAGTCTGCAGTTATTTGAAATTTTTTAGTACTCTAGGGTGTAATGCTATTAGTTTGTCAGTTTGTTTTATTACATCTTCCAGAACCACCACGATTTGCTTCAATTCCTCTGAATCATCACCTTCAAAACGTTTCCCAATGCAGGTAATACTCTCCTAAGTAAAGACCAAAGCAAAGAAATCATTTTATTTTTCTGCTTTGGCCCTTGCCTTCCCTGAGTGCTCTTTTTACCCCTTGGTCATATGATCCTATCAGCTGCCTCACAGTCTTCTTGCTTCAAATATACTTGAAATAAATGTTTTTTTTGTTTTGTCATATCATAAAGGCCATGAAAAGGTGCAAACCATACATATTTCTAGTTTTACTATAAGCTATTTTGCTTCTCTTGAGCTGGGAGTAGACTTGAAGAGTTGCAAAAGAATTATAAACGTGCTTTTTGTGAAAAATACCTTTCTGAGGCTGTAGAAATTTGTGATTGGACATTTTGACCTATGCTAACTTGTGATAAGTTGCTGGTCTGAAGCTAAGAGCCAGAGACTTTTATGACTAAGGACACCTGCTGTATCCAGATAAACAATCAGAAAGAGAAGTAAGTGGGTGTGGGTAAAACTATAGCCCTAGCACGAGGGTGGGAGTAGTAACTTGGTAACATACACATTATCTAATGAAAACTTATGCTTATATGCATGAGCGGCCCTAACTGCCAATATAATAAGAGAATAAATTATAGAATTTGATTAATAACAGGAAACAGAATATTCTGGAAAGATGCATATTCATTAGGTAGGAAGGGTAGTTATAATTAAGATAATGAAGAAAGGAAGAGAAAAGTATTTAAGAGGAAATAGAACTGAGGATGGAGAGCCTCAATGTGTCCACTAGGAGGTGGACATATTGACAGCTCCCAGAGAAAACTCTGTTTTTATTTGCTACATATTATACTGTATTGGGAGTTTATTTGTTACTATTTCAATAATTACTGATTGGCTTCTTTGACAATCTGAATAAACATTTATTATGTCTAATACTTATTTAGTACCCAGAGTTTTTCTTGCCTGGAGAGTACAGATTTACTTTTTCAGAAGGTTACTTCTGTTGCAGAGGCAAGACAGAAGTGAACACTATTCAAATTCTTTTCTGGCCTGCCTTATTAAATCAAACAAAGGGCCCAATAAAGATTGATCACTAGGATTAAAGATTACAAACTAAGCAGGAAGTACAATTACATGCTGAACTATGATACAAATACACTGCTCACATACACACACACACACACTATGGGGGGCAGAACAGTGCACTTTAGTAAATCACGCTTTTAATGCAGGGTTTTCTCAATCCAGTCATTAGGACACACCTAGCCAGTCAAGTTGTCAGGATATCCACAATGAACACGCATGAGATAAATTTGCATGCACTACCTCCATTCTACACACATCTAGACTCGTTCATTCTTCTGTACTTGCCCATGCACTGGTTATATCTAACATAGATTACTGCAATTCCCTATACACCGGACTGAACAGCAAACTACTAACTCATCCAAAACACAGCAGTACGTCTGATCTTTGACTAAATAAGTTTGAAAGCGCCTCTGATCACTTAAGAGAACTGCACTGGCTATGCGCTCGTGCCCAGATCATCTTCAAAAACCATCTGCATTGTATTTCAAATACTGCATGGGCTCTCCTCAGAACTGACGACTCTCTCTTCGCCCACTGTCACTATAATTCAGCCAGACTCCAAGACAACGCCAACTGAAGTAACCCATCATTAAGAACATAAAATATAAATGTCAGACCAACTTATTCACCTTCCAGGCCATAACTGAATGGAACTTCCTTCTGGTCACAGTGCGCACAGACTCTCCCTGTCTACTGCTACGCAAAAAACTAAATACCCTTCTATTCAACAAATTCTAACCACACTGTCTCCCTAGTCACCAATTCCAGAGCTCTACGATAACCTCCCCCACCCCTCCGCTCTCCCTTCCTTTTAACTCTTCACTGACCACTACCCTGTAAACCGCCTTGAACCTCTAGCTGGGAATTGTGTGGTATTCAAGCTGATGATTAGATTAGAATAGATTGTGGGTATCCTGAAAGCCTGACTAAGAAGGTATGTCCCAAGGACTGGGTTCAGAACCCCTGCTGTAATCCCACACATTATAATTCTTCAATCTTATTTGTTAGACTTCTGGCATTTGCATACAGACAATTTAAAATAATGTTTTTAGTTGTATTTCACAGCCTGCCTAGACGTTGATGGCACTATAACTCTAACGCAATTACCACTCTTGAATTCTATACCACCCTTGAACTCTAACGCAATACCACTCTGTATTTCTCATACCGGAATTGGTGATTGCCATCACGGTACTATGTAAGCCACATTGAGCCTGCAAATAGGTGGGAAAATGTGGGATACAAATGCAACAAATAAATAAATAGATTAATTTACCCCATCTCCTCTTTACTTAGATGCACCTTAGCTATTTATGCCTTTATCACAACCTCTCGTTTCAGATATTCGGACATCCCTGGTTGCCAGAATCCTTAGAAGAACCATGTATTTCTGAATGATTGTCAACTTTCCCCATTCAAAGATTAAAAGCTGCTCTATCGTCTTAGTAAACATTAGCTCCAAAAGCTAAGCTTCACCTTTTGTTAAGATGGAGTCAGTACTTTTGGAACAGGCTCCCCATTCCCCAAACTGTTGCCCAGTTCCTAACAAATTTTAAGCCGCTTTCCTTGCACAACCATCCAGGGGTGGCCCAAGGCAACCTGCCGCCTGAGACAGGGAAAAGATGCCACTCTCATCCAGCCATGGTCTGGCATCCCCCCCCCCTTCCCTCCTCAACCCTCTTCCCCATGTTTACCTTCTTTTTTTTCTTTTCCAAAAAGGCAGCAATGGCAGTGGCAGTGATTCTCATAGGCTTCCCTGCCACTGGAGCCAGCCTCTTCACTCTACTGTGTCCCGCCTCTGAGGAAATAGGAAGTTACGTCAAGAGACGGGCCACAGTAGGGAGAAGAGGCTGGTGCTGGCGGCAGGGCAGCCTATGGGAATTGTTGGTGCTGCTGCCTTTCGGAAAAGAAATAAAAGAAGGTAAACATAGGGAAGAAGGTTGGGAATGGGATATGCCGCTCCATGGAGAGTGTCTCCTGAGGCCCCCACCTCAACTGGCCTAATGGTAGAGCCGCCATTGCCACCACCCCACCCACCATATTGTGACTCTGGAGCTCTGCTTCCATCTAGGATCTTGTGTATAGAATGGGGAGCATTTCTGAGAATGCTACCCTGGAAATTCTTGATTTTAGCTTTCTACTTAAAATCTAAGCTTGACTTGCACAACTTCCCCTCCCACACTGTCCTATATCAATGATTCCCACAAATACCACAACAGCCAGCTGTTCCCCAGCACCACCCTATCTAGGTAATGCATGTGATGTGAATGCTGTTTGGTCAGCCTATTATATTCAGATAATACTGATATGATATTTAGGTATGATTATCTATTTTTTTAAATCTATTTTTTACTTTGTTGGATGATATGACTTATTTCATACTGTGACAAAGCTACCGCCAGGGCAGCTAGGATGAAGCAGTTAGACCCTGAAATACAAGTACCAGAAGCCTTTGCAAGGAAGGAGGCAGAGAGTAGTCTGGAGACAAGGGAATGGACTCCCAGCTCCAGCAGAGGGAGCCAGGGGGATAGCCAGGCTGAGCCTATAATTTCATCACCCACTAGCGGGAGGCGGAGGGAAGAAGCTCAGTTCCCCTGGATACGCATGAGGCCCAGCTGGAATAGAGAGGGGCCCATGGAGAGGGAAGAAGATGATTGGATGGATTATATGGAAGGGGGGGTAGATAAGATGGGGGGAGGAATCCCAGGAGAGTGGAGAAGCCTCTATGGAGTGGGAGAGTTCCAAGGCAGGGATGGCCAGCTCCTGAGGGTTTGGAAGTGGTGTTAAGAGGTGAGAGTAACCTGCTTCACTGGAAGCCTGATTTATTTGGAAACTTGATTTATTTGGAAACCTGCTTTATTTACCGGCTTTATTGGAAGCCTGACTTATTTGGAAGCCTGCTTTATTTACCTGCTTTACTGGAAACCTATGTGGTTGGAACCTGTTTGTTTGGGGATAACCTATGTATTGAAGTTTGTGACAGCTGTTATTGGCTTGATAATAAAAATCGTTTGACCTAGCCACTGTCTGCAATTGTGGTGAGATCTGGAAAAACAGCTGGTGGATGGCTCCACTTTGCTGGGAAGCAGTGGACCCTTTTCACAATATATTTTATTGTACCTCACCTAGTACTTTAACTAAATAAATGAGGTCTGTCACCTTCATACAAGTTAGGAAAGATGCCGAGTGGCCCTCATATCCACCAGCCATATTCCTAAGGACTGAGTCACCAACTCACAGATGCCAAGTTACCCAGTTCCACGCTGGATTTCTTGTGACAATCCTGGATTTCTGATCACCCCATCCTGGTGCACTATGGGACTTTCAGTCCTGATTTCACTAGGCAGGATCAGGCACTACAAATTCTACATTGCTTTGAGATGTAAGCTCAAAACCAGGTCTAGGTAAACAGTCTCCATACTGAAACTGGGTAACTTGACATCTTTAAAACCACACCATCTGGAGGCCAGGCCCAGCTACAAAATCACTGTTACCACAAGATGATGCTGTTCTTCCAGGTGACCTTGCTTTTATTAAATCTAAATTGCAAGTAGTAGATATGTTTTTAAAGGCGGGGACTCAACCTTCAAGCCAAACAAAAATGCTCAACACTCACATGGCTATATTTCCTTATAATAGACACACTGTCTCTGTAGTGGCATTCATTTTCAAGTACTGGTCAATATTGTCCCTCCATGACTGTTTTCAAGACAAACCAGTGATAGCTTCTAAGAGGGGTACGACCATTTGAGAATTTATGTTATGTAAGATTGGATTATTCTTGAGACACTGTTGACTATGCATTACATGGACATACTAAGTGTGGACAATATCAATGGTGTGAGCTTACCATTGAGGGGCTCGAATGGCAAATCCCTATCACAAATCAGAGATTGGTGGCTCGTCATAATACTATCTGCAATTCTGATAACATTGTATATGTTACACAATGTCCTTGTGACCTATTAAATGTGGGACTATCTAGTCGATCAGTAAAGTACAAATTGACTGAACATAAGTCACAGATCAAAAATGGGAATATGACGGCCCCTTTGGTTGCCCATTGGGTAGAAAAGAAACATCAATTAATGAATCTTGAATGGTGTATTTTGAATAAGATGGGAAGGATGGGAGGGTGGGGATGTAAAATCTTTATTGAACTACAAGGAGCAAGGTGGATCTTTAAACTGGGTACTGTGTTCCCAATGGGCTTGAATATAAATTTGGATTGGAGTTCGCTGTTGTACATTTCTGATTGGTCTGTTGTGATCAGCTGATCCTATAAAAGTTAGTGTCCTCACGTCAGTGCTATCTTGAAAGAAATGATGGATAAGAGTTTATATGGTATGGCTTGATGTGAGTATTTATTTTATTTATTTGTGACTTATATCCCACATTTTCCCACACATGCAGGCGCAATGTGGCTTACAGAGAATTAAATAAGAGTACAAACTTAACAGTTTAGGCAAGCATAAAGAAGTGAGTAGGAGGGAAGAAACTAACAAAGTGAACTAGATAGGGTAAGGAACAAGGGATGCTTTAATCAACATGGTAAATTGAGGGGTAAGTCTTAGCAAAGAGGAATGTCTTTAACAACTTCTTAAAAAGGGCATGGTCCACTTGAGTTTTAAGGTGACGAGGTACGTGTTCCAGTATTTGGGACTCCAATAACGGAAAGACGAGGCGAAGATTTTCTTATACTTAACTCCCTTACAATTCATAAAATGGAGGTGGAGATAGGACCGAGCAGCAGGGTTGGCATTTCTAGGCGAAAGATCGATCAAGTACCTAAGATTAAACATACTTTTGATGTTAATTATGTTTGGTTGGGTGCGATATTTTAAAACTTGTATTGTTTATTTGTAGGACCGCCCCTGATGCAGTTTTGAAACAGGGCCTTGTCGGTTGGTCTGTGACAATATGGATATTTTTCATCAAGACATTAATGAATCCATGTGAGCATTGGGCATTTTTATTTGGCTTGCTTTTATTAAGGCAGCACAGAGACTACCAGACTCGAGTTGGGACTGCTCTAGTTGTCCCTAAACTTCTCCTTTATATAACTTTCTCTGCCTCAGTTCCTCCAAGTCTGCAACTCTAGCCTCCTGAGTTTGGACTTGTACTCAGTTCCAGGAGCTCTTTACACTGAGCACACACATATAACTTCTCACCATACATGTAGCACTCACTGCAGAAGATCAATCCAGCCCCAATCTGTTAGTTTTTAAATGCTGCTAATGAAATAGAAATGCTTAAACTTTTGTAAATCCTTTTTAAATTCACTTGGCTTATTTATGTTGATTTGGCAAGGATGTACAAAAGGGACTATAACTTAATAATTGGTAAGGTCAGCGTCTCATACTTCTTACAGAAAATTCCTAATTGGCTCTTGTATCTAAAAAAATCTCCTCAATTCTTAATTGAGTAATAGTCTATAAATCACAGCATGTGTCTGAGATGAGGAGGGGAAGGAAGGGGGTGGGGTAGAAAAATCCAGCACCATAGAAAATTACTTTATAGTAACAGACCCTTTAATATAACAGTATAATCTGACCAGATCCCTCTTAAAGCTACCCTTAATTCTCAGATCGTAGCTCCTCAAAGGTTATGCTGTAATTTTCCGTGAGTGCTCCATCACCATTATTTTGTTGAAACAAGTACTACAAAGTACTACAGAAGTCATGTTTCCAACACTATAGTTCCTTCTTTACGTAGACGTTTGAAGGGCTGCTGAAAGACAGAGCCAGGCCAGGGGCAGGGCCGCTGCACCCCACCCACTCGACCAGCAGCATCTGTCGCTCCCTCCACTTGGGCTGCCGCCACACATCCTGCCCCCTTACCTTCCTGCATCGGTCTGTCATTCTCCTGCTCCTGTGTGCAGGACCTGGGTTACTGAGTTAATGAGATCACCCAGGTCCCAACACCGGAGCAGGAGAGAGACAGACCAAGGGAGCAGAACCTTCTGCCTGCCTCTGGAAGCCTTGCTGGCGCCAGACACCACTTGGTGGCCGGGCCTGGAGAATCTTGGCCTCCCTCCCATCTTGGAGGCACTGCTAGTTAGTTGTCCTGGTGGGATGCCCTGGTTCCTGCCGACTTTGGGGTCCTTTTACTAAAGTGCACTGAAAAATGGCCTGTGGTAATGTAGCCGCGTGCAGAATTATTTTTCAGCACACCTGCAAAAAAAATGCATTTTTAAACTTTTTGCCGAAAATGGACGTGCGACAAAATAAAAATTGCCGCACGTCCATTTTGGGTCTGAGACCTTACTGTAAAGCCATTGAACTAGCAGTAAGGTCTCACGCGGTAACCGGGCGGTAATGGTCTATGCGCGTCAAATGCTACTTGATGCGCACAGTTGCCGTGCGACAGAAAATAAAAAATATTTTTCAGACAGGCGCCAAAATTGAAATTACCACAAGGGCCATGCAGTAACTGGGCGGTAACTCCAATTTGGCTCGCGTTGGGCGTGCGTAGGTGCCCAGGTGGCTTAGTAAAGGGCCCCTTTGTGCTGTGCTTTGTTTCTTTCCATTTCACCAATGGACTCCTCACCATTTCTTCTGGTTTCTGTCATCTTCATGTTCCTTATGTGTCTCTCTTCCTTCTACCTCATAGTAACATAAACAGTAAAACAGTACATGACGGCAGATAAAGACCTGTGTCAGCATTACTGCACGGCTATGTTAAGTGTGGGGGGGGGGGCTGCTTAGCTTTCAGGGCAAATGACTAATCTAGAGACTGTTCTGGAGGACACCTCCCAGAGAACAGGCTGTGAAGCTTGAAGATCTGGAAAACTGCTCCCCTAGGGATAATTTGCACTTCATTGGACTCCCCAAAACGGTATCTGATGCCCGCTTAATTCCAGTCCCGGAGGACTGGCTGGCTAAGGAGCTGTCCTTACCTGATGAGACTGGCCCGCTCCATTAGGAGAGGGCTCATCAGCTTGGAAGACAGCAGGAGAGGCAGATTCGGCCCAGGACAGTAATAGTCAAGGTTCACAATGATGCCCATAAAACAGCACTGCTTCGCAGCTACAAGGCCAAAAGGGATGATCTACACTTTGAAAACATCCAAATCTGTATTTTCCAGGACTATTCCCCAGCCCTCATGGAACCACTATGCTGGTGGAAGCAAATAAGCGTTTTCTGCTTTTATATCCAGCCATTTTAAAAGTGTTCCATTTGGGTCGCTGGCATATATTAGGCACCCTTACCACAGCCAGTGACTTTGTCAACACTCTGGGGGCACAGGAACCTCCTGCTATGCCATGATTTGTTTTACTATTGACCTAGTGAAGTTATATGTTTTATTGCATTTTATGCTGTTTCTCAAGTGGGGGGGATTCGCATCTACATGCCTCTTATTGCGAGTAATGACTGGGCTTCATATTTGATCTATTTTGTGACTTTGTAATTTCATGAGTGGTTAACCTGTGAATTATTGACCTCTTGCAGTGCAGGTTGGTTCAGAGGGCTCTCTGCACCATAAGTGTGACTCCTTGTTCTTCTAGGCCTCCTTCAAAGGTCTGGGAACTTTCTACTGCTGCTGTGGGTGTCAGTGGGAATAATGATTGTAAGAAGGGGTTGGTTGGGTGAGGAGTGGGCGAAGGGAACGAGAATGTATGGTTGAGTTGCTGTGTTTTGCTTGTTGGCTAGAACATGTGTGCTTTCTTTCTTCTTGTGGGGATAGGGGGGTGGGGAGTGTTTGTTTTATCCTCCTCCTTTCTTGGTTGAGGCAAACTGTTGGAGGTTGTTGTTCTCTTCTGCTTCTTTAGGTAAAGTGTGGGTTCCTATTGGCCCCCCAGGGGAGGCTGAGCTCCTGGGTTTTGTTTTGGGTTTTTTAGGTGTAGCTTTGTCTTTCTTCTGTTTTTTTCTGTCTTTATGGGCACCTTAAAGCATAGACTGCTTTCCTGGAATGTGGGTGGTATCCTGTCCCCCATCAAATGATCTAAGTTTTTAACTGCACTAAATCGTGTTCATGTGGATATAGCTTGTCTTCAAAAGACATGGCTTATTGATGGGGAGCATGATAAGCTTCACCGCCAGTGGGTGGGAGAAGTCCACTATGCATCTTCAGGGGGTAGGCATGGGATGATCGCTGTCCTGATTCGAAAATCACTGCAGTGTATGGTACAGGTCTTGGCTAAAATCTAATACTGGCCGGTATTTATTTTTAAAATTCTCTCTATAGGGTAAAAACATACTGCTATTGGTGGTATATGGCCCTGATCATTATGATCCCCAATTTTTGGTTTCTTTGACATAACTTTGCTCTCTACATCTTGGTATACCCGCAATTGTTTTGGGTGATTTTCATTTAGTCACAGATCTGGCCCTTGATAGGTCAACCACTGCTTCGATGCAACCTGGTAATAAAAAGGGTGCTTTGCGTTCCTTTTGTAGAGCTTTGGCCTTGTCTGATCCGTGGCGTCTTCTCCACCCCCTAATGAGGGATTATACACATCTTTCTCGAGCCCATGGCTCTGTGATCCATTTAGACTACATCCTGCTCTCTACCTCCTGCTTTGCTGATGTTTTAGATGCTGAGGTTGGCCCTGAGGAAATATCGGCCCACTCAAGGGTCTAGGTGGCCCTCAAGATGGAGTCCTTTTACCAGCAAGCGAAGCTGTGGCACGTCCCCATCTTATTTGTATAAGGACCAGGATTTTCAAACTTGGGAGGCTTATTGTCAAACTAATGGACTGCATGCCACCGAGCCCCTTCTTTTTTGGGAAACTGCTAAAACAGTTTTAAGGGGAAATATTTCAGCTTTCACAAGTGCTTGTAATAAATGAATTACTAAGGGCATAATCACCTTAGAACAGGTTATGCGGAAGGCTAAAAGAACCTACTCTGGCCAATAAGGAACATTTTTTTGGATTTCTCGGCAGCCTTCGACACCATGGATCATAATATCATGTTTACAAGGCTGGCAGAAAAAGGTATCAGTGGAATAGTTTTTACTTGGTTCAAATCCTGTGTGTCAGATAAACAACAATCAGTTCTGTTCAGCAAGAGCACATCATTACCTTGGGCACTGAACTGTGGGGTGCCAAAGGAATCCATACGGTCTCCCATTTTCTTTAATATCTACCTAAATCCTCTGGCTGAGCAGCTTTGGTCAATGGACACAAAATTCTACATTGAAGCAGATTATATGCAACTACTCAAACCCATTGAACCAGATCTACCTACAGCTCTGAGTAAAACTGCCTGCCTAACCGCAATTCAGGAATGGACAAACAAAAACAAACACTGCCTGAACCCAAGATTCTTTGGGCACCAAACACAAGTGGACAAATACCCAACTTCAAAATACCTTTTGGGAAGTATGAACTCCTCTTAAAATCACGGGTCAGGAATCTTGGCATTCTGCTAGACTCATCACTCACTTTGATTCCACAAATTCAAACCACCTTCAAAAAATCGTCTTTATCACCTACGGCTACAAAATCTCTCTCCATATATTGAAAAGACAAGTCTGACCATAATGGTTCATGCCATAACATCATGACTAGACTACTGTAATGCCCTGTACACTGGCCAAACCAAAAAGAGTTTGTATCAGCTCCAACTAATTCAGAATGCTGCAGCACGACTGATAAAAGACTGCAAGTGGCGTGACTACATCACACCCTTCCTCCAAAACTACACTGGCTACCAGTACTTTACAGGGCTAAATTTAAAGCTCTGTTTGATTTTTCAAGGTCCTCAGACAAAATGGGCCAGAGTACTTAAAGAATAAGTTAGCCCTTTAAACACCTTTGAAACCTCTAAGTTCCTCTCAAGGATCATCACCAGTGAATCTTCTCAGGAGTAGTCCTCACACTCAAATTTTTTCCTAGAGGGGCAACATATAACTCGAGATTACCTCTACTTCAGGAAGCAGGTGAAAGCCTGACTCTTCTTCCAAGCCTTTAGTACATAGCCTTTAATAACTATACACTCATTCTGCACCTAGACTAGCTTGCTACACACGCAGTAACTTAGACCTGTTCCTTATCTCTTGCTTAACTATACAAAGAACTTGCCATGAGTTTAGCTAACCATCTAATTATCCCAACTGATTCTGCACCAAGCATCTTATTCCCACCATATATCTGCACTTGGTCCCTCAGCAATATAGTAAGTTATATTGTAGAAAATCATTAGCTATATTTAATGTTCTAATGCATGCTAATTAGGTGTATCAGTATTATGCTAATATTGTATTATATCTCTGGTATTTGAATTCCTGTGCTGTTAAATGTATATATTTTAGATACTTTTTCACGGTAGTTCTATGATTAAGTTTCAATCTACATTTTTCAAGTTTATCTCATTTATTGTACTTATGTTTATTCTTGGTTATTTTACTATTGTTATGCTGTTAAAGTTGTAAGCTTTACATTAAACTGTGCCTGCTGTACATCGCCTTGGGTGAATCTCTTCATAAAGGCTGTTAATAAATCTGAATAAATAAATAAATAAATAAATAAAAACGAGGGAACCAAAGACGTACATTCAGAATTTTCATTCAAAGAAGTCTCCAACAATGTCGACACATCTAGATTTTCTAATTGTCCCTCTTGTGCCATAGACTCATTTGGATCACCAGTAGGTTTAAAAGGTATATAATATATTTTATTCAATGGGAGTATCTTTTCAGAAGTAAATTTTAACACTTCAAGCAAATATTTTCTGAAGCAATCCACAGGTGAAATCCCAGGGGCCTTAAGGAAATTCAAGAAGTGTAGATTCAATCTTCTATTATAATTTTCAATTTACTCAAGTTTCCCATCAATTACAATTTTATCCTTAATTAAATTAGAAGTGACTTCTTGCAAAGCTTTCACGTCTTGATAGAAAACTCATTTTTTTTATCCACCAAGATCCTAGACAAGTCATCAACTTTACTCACAAGAACAGTCAATTCTTTTGTAGATTTTTCAACAGATGCATCCAACTTCTGGAGAACCCTCCAAATGTTCTCCAATGAAGGCATCATGAAAGTTTTAGCTGATGCCTGAAGTTTTAGGTTTCAAGTTTATTCAGAATTTTCTATCCCGTCCATCATAGGACATGTCTGGGCAGCGTACATTTGGAGGAGGAGGAAGGGCAAGGAAGAACTACAAATTTGATAGGATAGAAGATGAGGAGATAGGAGGGGGGAGTTGAATGATCCGTTGAATCTGACAGGCTCAACTTCCATGGCTACAGTGAAGAAACTATGGATAGGCATCAGAGAAAAGAAATTTTTTAAGTTGGGGTTTAAAGTTTTGTAGAGTTGTTTGATCCTAAATAAACTAAGTTATTCCAATGATCAGGACCCTGAACTGAGAAAATCGTCTTTCTAGTGTGTTGATGGATGATTTCTCAAAATGATGCAATATGAGGTGATTTTGGAATGATGATCTTCTTGAATTGGACTATAGGATTAGCAGACAAGAAAGGTACGGAGGTTCACCAGACTGATGGGGTTTATAGACTAACAGTAGGAGCTTGTGAGGCAGAGGAAGCCAATGAGCCGCTTTCAAAAGGGGAGTAACATGATCAAATTTCTTTTTTCCAGTAATAAGTTTGATGACAGACAACCAGTGTCCGATGTTGACTCCTTCCCTGCTAACACCGGCAGCAAAGATGCCCTCAGCACGGGGCTGCCCACATCCGACTTCCTCAGGGGAGTCCTCCGACGTTACTGCCAGGTCAGCATGATGCGACGGAGGTTGAGCAAGCTCCGGATTCTACAGAGTCACATTCAGCCCATCCTTCATCCATCGCTACAGCCGAACTCAGCTCTCCAGTACAAAGTGCGGAGATCTTCGCTGCATATCGCAAAATCATCTGTTGAACTGGGGAGGCAGTTCAGGTGGCCGAGGGAACTTCCTGAACGCCCTCCCCCCCTCTCTCTTAGTATGCAGCATCTCTACAAAAAGAAAAGTTTCTCAGCAACTGGTAAAAATGCGGCTCCAAAGGTCACGCAGAAGCCCCAATCTACATACTAAACCTCGTGGACTTACCTCTCAGAAACGCCACAAGATCATCCCGCAAATTTCTCAATCTGCACTTCCCCAGCTGTAAAGGACTAAAATACAAGCTGATGCATGCCACTACCTTCTCTTACAAGAGCACACAGATATGGAATGTATTACCTACAGACCTGAAAACAATCGACGAAATAACTCACTTTCGCAAATCTCTGAAGACATATTTCTTCAACAAGACCTACAAAGAGAACCTATAGCCTCACTAATCCACTTCACCAACCCACCCAGCTATGAAAGTCCACCTTCTACACTTAACCCCTAATCACTTCCTTCTTTCTTCCCTTACTTAATCTCTGCACATCACTAATTGTATCTGATATCCTGGAATGACAATGTCATAACAAAACTATGTAAGCCACATTGAGCCTGTAAATAGGTGGGAAAATGTGGGATACAAATGCAATAAATAAATAAATAAAAATGGTGCCATCTTGCCACTCCAAATATTTATGATGCTAAAATGGACGCACATGCTGCATGTAACTGACACACAAATGTCCATTTCACTGTGTATTTTAGAATATGTTCTATGGTGGCACATGATGTTCTGAAATACTACCAGAACTTGAGACATCCTAACCTAGATGTTTGAATTCTGATTTGTGTGTCCTTTCTAAAATTCATCTCCATAGGTTGTCTCTCATTTTGTGTTCGTAGGAAAAAAACACTTACCCTTGGTCCTTCCTTGACTGTATCTTGCCTTGACTGAGCTCAGATTCGAAAAAGGACATAATTAAATCTAAAATCTACTAGTGGAGACCACAGATGAAGATGACAGTGCATGAGACATGCACTCTGGGAACTGGTGGCAGTTGTCACTGCATAAGGCTGTTTGTTTGGTTATTTGGGACAGACAGGTTGTTGATATGGTCTTAATTACAGGAAAACATTACAGCATAGTCATATTCACAAAACTAATTAGAGAAAAAGTATGCTAATCCTGCTTTGAATGTTCAATACTCATTACTAGACTGCTAAGATATCACTGTTGTTCTAGCAGTTCTTAAAAGAAAGAAACAGGAACCTGCAAAGTACAGTGGTAATGGATGACAGCATATTTCTGTGTGACTCCCCGTGTCTCTCTGTGACATTCATGTCGCAGTCCATATAAAATGAGATAGATTGCCTCTTTAGATTGCCAGCTGGCATATGAAACAGAAATGTCACTCACTTTTCCATTGTCTGCAGCAGTAACCTAACTCTTGTTTTTTTAGACCAGAGCAGTTACCCGATCAGTGACAGTGTGAGGGCTCAAACCTCAAAAAGACAAAATAGATAAAAGACCTGCCTTCAGAACTTGTTAATGGAAGTGTTCCACCATGGGGGAATAATCACATTAGAATTCAACAAAGTTTGCAATATGTATCTATTAAAACATTAAAAGGTCAATACAAGAAGCACTGGCATTTTTAAATAAATGTAATGCTTGTAGATCACACTGGGCTTGACTCACCCAAAATCAAGACTCTGAAAAATTTCAGGTAAAAGTTTAAAAAAAGAAAACATATCTGATGCAGTTCAGAAGTACTGCACGTTTTTTTTAAAGAACAAGATCACTTCAAAATGAAACTGCAGCACAGAACACTCGAATCAATTCAAACAAAATTACTGTGGATATAAATTTCCAGTGCTTAAAATATCAGAATACTCAAAAAAAACATTCAAAACTAGCAGGGAGGAAAAAACCTCAAAAGCTCCAATACACCCTAGCAATTCTAGTACTAAATGAGCCACGACTTCATCTTTGGCCAAAAAACCTCCTGCAAAATTTTCTTTTCGTGTTTTTTAATTTTCTAATATGTATCTTTCATTATTTCAAATGCAGTGTTATGCAGATTCAAATGTCATTAAAAAAAATTTTAACACATCCAAAGGCACTTTGACCCCATGGTCAATGACCCCCTCCCACATCCCAAAAATGTGAAAAAATATATTACTCACCAGAATCTGGCCAAGATGCACAAAAGTCTTCGTTAGAGCCGTTCCGTACCGAATTCCATAACGAATCGGTACGGAACGGCTATGCACGAAGGATAGGGAATGCAAATGAGCTGTTCGTTACAGCTCATTTGCATTCACTAACCCTTCGTTAAAAACGTCGGTAATCGGCCCGTAAAGCATGCGCAGAGCAGCCAAGCGTTATGCTGCCTGCTCTGCGCATGCCACAAATGTAAAAACAAAAAAAGAACCCAAAACAAACGCGTCCTTTATGGACAGCCTTGCCCCCCACCCCCACCCGAGGTCACCGCTGCTCCCCGCTTCCCCCTGCATTAAAAAATCAAAACTTTAGCAGCCCCGGCCCCCCTTCCTCTCTTTCTCCCCAGTTCCGCCTCCCGCCATCCTCCAACCCCGTGCTCGCCCCCGCCGCCCCCCCTGAGGTCGTTGCCGCCGCTCCCCACCTCCGTCTTACCGGGCCCACGCAGCGCCTCTCACCTCTGTGTGAAGGCGCTGCACGGGCAAGAACAGCAGCTGATCGCCTCTTCGCCAAGTCTTCGGACGTCTCTCCTTTCCTCCTGGGCCCACCCTCATTTGATGTAAGTAACCTACGTAGGTGCCGCTCAGCATTTTGCTGGCCGCCGCAGGCAATATTCTCCAGAAATTCAATGCCAGGTCAAGTTTGGGCTTCAGCACTAAGAGCCCTGTTTACTAAGCAGCGTTATTTAGGAGTTAAAAGCAGCATCATAAAGGTGGGTTTTTAGCCTAGATTTGAAGACGGCCAGAGATGGAGCTTGACATACCGGCTCAGGACTCTATTCCAGGCACACACCGTCTGCTTAAGCGCCACTGAATAAGCCCAGTTAGACCAGGACAAGCACCCATCTGCTGCTTAGCTTGCACAGTACTTTAAAGACAAAATTACAAAGCTCCGTTTGTCTCTATCGCCTGCTACCTTTGCGTTTGAAGATTTCCTAGCTGTTTTTGAACCCACTGCGGATGAATTTCCGATGCACAGATTCTGGACTACCTTTGCACCAGTCACCACTGACACACTTTCCAAGGCGCTCAGCAATGCGGATGAATTTCCGGTGCACAGATTCTGGACTACCTTTGCACCAGTCACCACTGACACACTTTCCAAGGCGCTCAGCAAATTCTCCAGAAAACATTGTTGTCTAGACGCATGTCCGAATTATCTAATGAAAACAGCCCCATCCTGCTTTCTCAACCACCTAACATCCTATCTCAATCATATGCTTCAGTGTGGTTTATTTCCAGAGGACTATGGAAGCATTGTTTTAACACCCATACCGAAAGACTGCAAGAAAAAGGTTGCTGACGTGACTAATTATAGGCCGGTAGCATCCATTCCACTTTTAGTCAAGCTAATGGAAAGTGTGGTCACCAGTCAACTCACGGATTATATACTAAATTTCGATCTGCTTGCATCTTCTCAGTCAGGCTTCCGTGCAGGACACAGCACTGAAACAGCACTGCTCGCTTTACATACAAAGCTCAGGCAGGAACTTGCTACCGGCAAGAACATACTGCTCCTCCAATTTGATATGTCGAGTGCATTTGACATGGTCAATCACCATATTCTTTTAAGACTGCTAGACAAATTGGGAGTAGGAGGCAACGTACTCAAGTGGCTGAGGAGTTTTCTCACGCTTCGAACATACCAGGTCAAAGTGAATTCGCAATTATCAACGGCATGGAGTGCAGACTGTGGCGTGCCTCAAGGTTCAATCCTGTCGCCAATCCTTTTCAACCTTACGATGACCCCATTGGCCAACACATTAGCTAATTTGGGACTAAATTCGTTTATCTATGCCGACGATGTTGTAGTATATATTCCATTCTATTCTACAGCATCAGAGATTATTAAGTCTATCGAAAACATCCTGCAAGTCATGGACTCTTGGGCAAACGCTTTCAAACTTTCAAACTAAAACTTAATGCAGACAAAACACACTGCCTTGTTTTGACTTCCCAGCGCAAGTTCATCCCTCCCACTTCTATTATGGTCAATAGTCTAACCCTTCCTATCTCTGAAAGTTTGAAAATTTGGGGAGTAATATTTGACTGTTTGTTAACATTTGAAAGTCAAGCAAAGGCGCAAGCCAAGAAGATGTTCATCATGTTGTGGAATCTCAAGCGAGTACGCCACCTCTTCCTGAGACCACTCTTTAGAAATATGGTACAATCATTGGTGCTTTGTCACACGGACTACTGCAGTGGTACATTAGCAGGGTGTAAGGGCTTTGTCTTGAGAAAACTACAGACTGTCCAAAATACGGCAGCGAGACTTGTCTTCAATAAAGCCCGGTTCGATAGCGCGACACCTCTTCTTGCTAAACTTCATTGGCTTCCGGTTTGCACCATGGTTCATAAAATCATCAACGGGGATGTTCCAAGTTACATGCTGAATATGATTGACTTGCCAGCCAGAAATGCTGACCCGTCCTCAAGATTATATCTCACCTTGCACTATCCCAGCTGGAAAGGCTGTAAGCACGATCTATTCAGGCGTCAAGCTTTCCCTTCATCAGTGCGCAACTCTGGAATGCACTTCCTAGAGACATCACCAATCTGAGAGACTACCTTACCTTTCGCAAGGCACTAAAAACACATCTGTTTACCAAAGCATTTTCTCTGGGAACAATATAGGACTATCGTCTCTGCTAGCTGGCATACGTGGATCCTGTTTAGTCCTATTCTTTTGTACTGTTATATGTAAAGTATCCTTTCTTTCTTGCCCTTCTACTCTACTATTCTCATTTCTATCTGATATTACCCGGAGTTCTCTCTCTCCGGTTTATGTAAGCCACATGGAGCCTGCATGTCTGTGGGGATAATGTGGGGTATAAATACCTTAATAAATAAATAGTCAGCATGGCTTAGTACCATTGATTGTATCAGGTTACAGAAAGTTGCCCTCGGGAAGAATGGTTTTACGCGTTTAAGTTTCCACATTGAGTGGAACATTTTCTTGATTGTGGAGTTAACTTGAGTCTCGAGTGTGAGGTTTCGGTCGATTGTGACTCCAAAGATTTTCAGGCTATCTGAAATGGGGAGGGCGTAACCTGGGGTGACTAAGTTTGTGGGTCTATTCGTGTTGTATTGGGATGAGAGGATGAGGCACTGTGTTTTTTCTGTATTGAGTTTTAGTAACAAAAGCTTTGAAGATGATCCCAGAATATCACGTAATCAACTGTTATTGCATTTTTCTTCAACAAAGAAAATAGTATCTATTATGAGGTTTAATTCTTCATTCTTATATCAAGCAGCTTTGGCCTGGAATTCACTGTCATTATACATCAGATTATTTGATATTTCGAAAAGTATTAAAAACATTTTTATTCCGTAAATATGTTGTATTAAAGGTATCAGTTTCTTGACTTTTTGGCTATTCTGAAGAAGGGTTACCTTCGAAAATGAATCAAAAAATTTATTAAGTTAGTCCTATATAAAAGGTATCATCTTATTTTCTTTTCTATGCTTTATTTTATTTCTATTTATTACCTTGGTTATAATTTGCAACTCCTGAAATTTCTGTATGTCCAGTTCTTTCTTTTAACTCTAATCTGCACGGGACTTTTAAGGTAGTTGCAGAATATAAGCCCAGTGTAACAGAACAGAACATTTCAGTTTTCTCAAAAGTACAACCATGACGTTTCATCTTTGTGTACAAAGGTTACTATTGTATAAACAAAGTATAGAAAGCCTAGGATAGTTGCAGGTGAGGAAACCAGATAGAGTAAAATCCGTTTGGATGCACTGGACCGAAATATGAACAAACTGTACAAAAATAATCTTATTGACAGTAAAGGTCTTCTAGATGAAAGTCAAGATGTTTTTACAGCTATTGTCATACAGTATTTTCTTGCTTTTGGGTGGGGGACATAGTAACATGTGTGTCATGCATGCATGCTCTTTTCCTCTTCCAACTCAAACATTCTCATGAGAAAGTCTCTTTTCCCTAGGTTCTGGTTATAAGTATGGGCACTATTGAAACCACGTGCCCTTTCAGCCACAGGTAGGAGAACAGAGTTGTTTGTGAAGGCATGGGGTTGAGGCCTTAGTGAGCAAGAGGAGGTCTTCTGTTCTTGTTTATGATTTAATTATGTATGTTGGGAAAATGCAGTTAGGTAAATGAAGAAAACACAGGCCTACTCCTCAGGAGCCCAATGCCCGCCCACTGCCCTTTCCTGACTGATGAGATGTAGTGAAAAGAAATAAGGTTTTAAGCCAGATTTAAACTGGGCAGATAAAAGTTTTCGCCCTGAAGTATCGAACAATGGAATTCTACAATGATGGTGCTATGTAGAAAAAGGCCAAATGAGGTGAAATTTCCAAATGTATCATGGAAGGATGTGGAACAGAGCAAATTATCACTTTGAGAGCAAAGGGATCTGCCGGGAATGTAAGGAATCAGAAGATTAGATAAGTATCAGGACTGCCAGAGTAAAGTGCTCTATGTCAAAATTAGAATCAAATTCTATAATTGGCAGCCAATTACGTTCTCACGATAAAGGAGTAACATGATCAAATTCATGAAAAGAGAGGGTACGTGTAAACTGCTGCATTTAAATGTTTTCCAGATGCTTGCGTGTGATCGGCTTAAGGGCCTAACACAGAGCATTGCAATAATCCAAAGTATTAACAGTTAAGACACGCACCAGAGACAGCAAAGATCATTCTGATGACACATATTCTCCTAAGAGTTAGAAGCAAGTCTTTGCTACCGCTTCAGATGACAATCGGGAGTCTAGATAACATCTTAGAATCTTGAGTGATGAGGACTAATGCAATTTGTAAGCCAGATAATGAAGGCACACAATTTGGGACCCGAGAACTAGCCTGGAACGTGGATATACTAAGCTTCAACCAACGTCAATCCAACCAATAAGCAACAACATCTAAGCAGGGGAAAGACTGGGTTGCAAAGGGTCCATATATGCAACATGCTGAATAGCATCAGCAAAAAAAGACCAGTAATGGCCATGGAATGGACCAGGTCCATTAATTAAGTGAATTAAGTTAAACAGGAAAGAGGAAAGAACGAAACTTGAGGAACTCCAAAAGTAAGGGGATAAGAAGTGGAAATTGATGAACCTACTGAAACACAGTAAAACATTTTTTTCATCTTTCCAGCGGGTTAAAAAAAACTGCTTCTCAGTTTTACCCAGCCATAGCTCTATTTACAGAAGAGCCATACATAAATACCACCCCCATACTTTCGACAGAACAACAAGAAGAGGTCGGCCATGCAAGCATCTGATGATGTTTGGGTTCAGATGTAACAAGGACAAGTTAGACCCATCTAGGGTCCTAGCGTGCATTAAAGATCAAAGTAGGGCCTCAAAGGTACAAGTCTTCAATCACAAAGCTGTCCCATAATGAAAGAATGAGTTCTGCTGCCACCCTGCCCAGTGCTGGCCATAAACTTTCCAGTTCTATTAATGCATTTTTTCTGTAATTTCCAAAGAACACAGAGATCTTAGAGAAGAGTTTTCTACTTGCTTTAAGAGGATAGATTTCCTCACTAATACAAATGCAGATTCTACTTACTTAAATGAAAAAATCTGCTGGCATCCCTTTTCAGCTGATCATCATTTTAAAGAGCATTTTCATTCCGAAAAAGTCAAATGTGCTCCACATTTTCTCTAGAGATCAATATTGCTCTTTTAATCATTACATTCCAAATTTTAAATAAAAACAATGGTTAAATGAGCTGAGCTATTAAAAATGGCCTTACTCTCCCTCAGATTCTATATAGTGCAAATGGAGTTGTGCGCGCAACAAATTCTGATTTGAACACGCAACTTAATAATTTTAACAAGCCAATCAGCACCGATAATTGCCACTTCACAGGCAATTGTTGACACTGATTGGCATTAATTAGAATTCACACGCAGAACTTACTAAATGTATTCTATAAAGTTCTGTGCATAAATTCTAAGACGCAGAACCGAAAGGGGGCGTGAAAAGGGCAGGTCATGGGTATTTCTGCAATCAATGCGCGCCGATATAGAATACACCCGCTCCACGTCTAACTTAATCGTCGGCATTTATACCAAGTTTTACTTGGCATAAATACCTACAACTAAATTTAGTCATTTGGACGGGCGCTAGGTGTTTCTATAAACTGTGTCTAACTTTAGGTATAGTTTATAGAATATGACAAGGTGTAATTTTTTTGCTGCACCAACTTTTACGGCGCTATATATAGGTAGAATCTAGTCCCTTGTGCTGAATATCCTTCATTGCAGAAAATGGACTTGTGAATTGAACCAAATGGATTACCAGAATTCCACTTCAGCCTTCACAATCACTCCCAGCAGGCATATAATTATGCATAGAATATATTGTCATGAAAACCTACGAGTCCTAACAAGTGGGGGGTTTTTTCTAGCGAAAAAGGTGCCAGTACTCAAAAGCCAGGCCAGGGGTGGAATGATCATTAAGGGACCCACCCCACAATAGCCAGCCCCCCTGCACACAGTCACAGAATCTTTGACAAGGCAGAATTGGTATGTAGGGCCTGAGCTCTTTCATTAAAACTTGGGGACCATGGATCAATTTTAGCAGACAATGGAAAAGTTGCCGGTACTCAGTACCCCCTCAAAAAAAGCCCTGGTCCTAACCCAATGCAATTGTCCAGTATTTCGCTCAAACCTGTGAACATGTATCTAGTCTAAATGCACATGGGTCCCCATCACATCTCACCAATCTCCAATAAAATTCCTGATACATTATTTTCATTGAAACATGTATAAATCGCCTTCCTAGTTACCCTTTCCAATAGGACACAAATTCCCAGCATGGCTGTAAATATTCCTGCCATGTGCACAATACTTGCTTCTGGTACATGACTGTTGAAAGAAAACTCACCAGAATCACTAGTCACATAAAATCCGGGAACATAATTGCTTTGCTGGAAACATCATAGCTTATATTCTGTTAGGGCCGCTCTACTATGCTGGTAATAAAATGGAAAAAATAAATCTTAACTCCAGCCTTAGAAGAAATTGAAGCTACAGAGGCCAGGGCATGGCATCAAACTGTTCCTCATCGTATTTAGGCTAAAAAGCCTACAGAATCCACATATTAGATTTTCTGTAAAACATAGTCAATTTATGTGCTAAAGGCTTCTAGAATTTCAAAACTGCTTATTCTCATTCTGAAATGTTGGATTAATTTTACAAAGGTTGTGCTGCACAGAAAGCCAGTTTATCTATATATATAAAAGGCAACCCCAACGTTCTGAAGCCTCCACGGAAGTTGAGGCGCCCGAGATATCCGGTGTGCCCTGGAGTGTCTGCACCGCCCTCGCGTCAAAACGTCGAGGGCAGAGCTATAACACTCGAGGCCCGAAACCGAAACGGCACGGCCACGGAGGCGCAGCAAACAAAAAAAAAACCAAAACCCTACCCACACACAGCGACGCGAACACCGAACAAGGCAAGTAGCTCGGAGGGAGGGGGCCCCTTGCTAGCGCCCATTTCATTGCCCTCAGAAACGGGCATTTATTCCTAATGAGTGGATAAGGCTCAGTGAAGGAGTAAGCAGAGAACTAGAGATGTGCATTCATTTGAAATGATATGCCATTTTGGGATCCTTTTACTAAGCTGCGGTAAGCACTAACACATACTTATTGCAGCATAAAATATGGATTCATATTTAAATGCATGGATTAATGACACAGACAACATGGATTTAGTGAAGGGAAATCTTGTCTCACCAATCTATTACATTTCTTTGAAGGGGTGAACAAACATGTGGATAAAGATGAGCCGGTCGATATTGTGTATCTGGATTTTCAAAAGGCATTTGACAAAGTCCCTCATGAAAGACTCCAGAGGAAATTGAAGAGTCATGGGATAGGAGGTAGTGTCCTATTGTGGATTAAAAACTGGTTAAAAGATAGGGCTAAATGGTCAGTATTCTCAATGGAAAAGGTTAGATAGTGGGGTTCCACAGGGATCTGTGCTGGGACCACTGCTTTTTAACATATTTATAAATGATTTAGAGATGGGAGTAACTACTGAGGTAATTAAATTTGCTGATGACACAAAGTTATTCAAAGCTGTTAAATTGTGAGAGGATTGTGAAAAATTACAAGAGAACCTTACGAGACTGGAAGACTAGGCATCCAAATGGCAGATGACGTTTAATGTGAGCAAGTGCAAAGTGATGTATGTTGGAAAGAGGAACTCAAACTATAGCAACATAAAAAAAGGTTCCACATTAGGAGTCACCAACCAGGAAAGGAATCTAGGCATCATCGTTGATGATATGTTGAAACCCTCTGCTCAGTGTGTAGCGGCACTAAGAAAGCAAATAGAACAGTGGCGTAGCCAGAAGGCAATTTTGTGATGGACCAACAGGTTGGATGGATGGGCACTAGAGAAACACCTGCCATCTGATATGCCCTGCCCACACCCCTACTCCTACCGCACACCTACCCCACTCCCAATAACTTCAATGGGAGCAGAAGTGCTGGTCTCAGTGGCTGCAGGCCATATTGAGAGCAAGGAAAATATAAGAGGGTGCACTCTTCATCCTTCAATGAGCCACGGTCCGCCAACATACATGTACTTCCCCCAAATATGCCCTAAATATTACAGTGGGGCCCTAAAATATCAATACATCAAGAAAACTGAACAAGCCATAGAATACTACATAGAAAAGTGATGCTAACAGAATACTTTGGTCACACACAGAACACAAATACCAAATACAGAATAAGTGACCACAAACCATAAACAAATTAAATCAAAATCCCAGGAGGCCAGACCTTGCATTTAGCACAGCACTGAAAATACAGAGAGATGCATTTTTTCCTATACTGTGCAAAATATGATACCACATGCAAGAGACAGCGTTAGGGGAGGTACAACTAGGGCAACTGCATTTGGCCCCCTAGCCAGAGAAGACCCCAGGCCAGCTGAAAGCTGAAGAAGGTGCAGCCTGTTAGTAAGCTTTGGGGTCCCCTCCTAAATATCTACCTTGGGTCCCAGCCATATTCTAACACCAGCTCTGGCAGGATGTACATTTCAAGTATGACATATCCTAGTCACAAAATAGAAAAATAAAATTCTTTTTTTTTTTTTTTTTTACCTTTTGTTGTACGCTCATTTTATTTTTCCAAGTCATGTTGGTCCCAGGCTCTAGTTTCTACATCCTTTAACTCACTCACCAAGGTCTCATATCCATTTGATATTTCTACTCTCTCTCCATGTCCACTATCCATCTTCTTCCATCTCTGTACCTCTATCTTCCTCCATGTTTAGTATCTCCCTTTCTCTGTGTCCCTATATTTCTCTGTCCAGCTTCTCCCCTCTCTTTGTCACCAGTGCCATTATATCTCTACCCTCTCTGACCCTACCCCATCCAGCTTCTCTCCCTCTCACTCCCTCCTCTTTCCAGCATCTGCCTGCCTGCCCACCCTCCCTTCCTCCCTCACGCTGTAGGTTTAGTATTTGTTCTCTTATTTATTTATTGCATTTGTATCCCACAATTTCCCACCTCTTTGCAGACTCAATGTGGCTTACAATACATCATGAATAGTGGAGATATATAAGAGATAAACATTTAGTATTATATAAACATGATAATGATGGAGCATGAATTATATAACAAGCAAATAGTAAAGACAATACTAGGTATGTGTGAAGGAGTTCATATTTGTTGGTCTTTGTGGTATATCTCGTTAAAGAGATGGGTCTTCAATAGTTTGCGGAAGTTGGTTAGTTCATGGATCGATTTCAAGTTGCGCGGCAGTGCGTTCCAGAATTGTGTGCTCAAGTAGGAGAAGGTTGACTTGTGTATTAGTTTGTATTTTAGCCCTTTGCAGTTGGGGAAATGAAGGTTGAGGAATGTGCGGGACAATGTCTTAGCGTTCCTAGGTGGTAAGTCTATCAGGTCTGACATGTAGGCTGGGGCATCTCCATGAATGATTTTGTGGACCAGGGTGCATATTTTGAACGTAATGCGTTCTTTAAGAGGGAGCCAATGCAGCTTTTCTCGAAGGGATTTAGCACTCTCATATTTTGTTTTACAGAATATAAGTCTAGCTGCCGTGTCCTGGGCTGTCTGTAGTTTCTTGTTCTTTGCAGCCAGCGTAGAGCATTGCAGTAGTCTAAATGACTGAGTACCATTGATTGTACCAGACCTCGAAAGACGTTCCTTGGGAAGAAAGGTCTTACTCTTTTTAGTTTCCACATTGAGTTGAACATCTTCTTGGTTGTGTTTTTCGCATGATTCTCAAGTGTTAGATGTCGATCAATGGTGACTCCAAAAATTTTTAAAGTGTCCGAGATTGGAAGATTCAGTGTGGGTGTGTTAATGGTGGTGTTAATGGTCTGGTATCTCTGTTTCCCTTCCCTCCCTCCTTGTGCTGTACCAACAGTTCTATCCCTTCCCTCCAGTTCTCCTCCCCCTCTTCCACCCACGTCCAGCAGCTTTCTCCCTTCCATCCAGATCCCCTCCTCCTCTTCCTCCCAAATCCAGCAGCTCTTTTTCTCTCCAGCCCCCTCCTCCTCCTCCCACATCCAGCAGCTCTCTCCCTTTCACCCAGATCCCCCTCCTCTTCCTACAGCAGCTCTATCCCTTCCCTCCAGTCCCTTTTTCCTCTTCCTCCCTTGTCCAGCAGCTCTCCAGCCCCTTCCTCATCTCCATCCCATGTCCAGCAGTTCTCTCCCTTCCATCCAGTCTCCTCCTCCTCTTCCTCCCTTGTCCAGCAGCTCTCCAGTCTCTTCTTTCTCTTCCTCCCTTGTCCAGCAGCTCTCCAGCCCCTCCGCCTCTCCCTCCCATGTCTCAGCCACTTGCCCTCCAGGCCCATCCCTCCAACATCCTTCGCTCGCTGTTGCTGCCTTTTCTCCCACAGCTCCAGGTACAGCCATCCAGGAGGCATTGTTCAGTGTTGCCTGCGTGCCTGCCTGCCCTGAAATAACTTCGCTGCATCAGTCCCTACATTCTTTTTCACCCGTCGTGCAGTGCTGCCATTCACACAGGCAGCTCCGCTCCTCTTTGCCATGTCCATCTGGTCCTCTCTGATGCACTTCCTGTTTACGTAGGGCCAGATAGACGCTGCAGGGGGGAGCGGAGCTGCCTGTGTGAATGGCAGCGCTGCACGACGGGAAAAAAAGAGAATGCAGGGACCGATGCAGTGGAGCCTGGGGAGAAGAATTATTTCAGGACAGGCAGGAAACGCTGAACGCTGCCTCCCAGATGGTCGTACCTGGAGCCGCGGGAGAAAAGGTAGCGACAGCAAGCAAAGGATGTTGGATGGGCGGGCCTGGAGGGAAAGTGGCTGGGCCTGGGCTTGTCCAGGCCCGCCCGTTGCTACGCCCCTGAAATAGAATGTTAGGTATTATTAGGAAAGGAATGGAAAACAAAAATGAGGATGTTATAATGCCTTTGTATTGCTCCATGGTGCGACTGCACCTCGAACACTGTGTTCAATTCTGGTCGCCGCATCTCAAAAAAGATATAGTGGAATTAGAAAAGGTACAGAGAAGGGCGACGAAAATGATAAAGGGAATGGGACGACTTCCCTCTGAGAAAAGGCTAAAGCGGCTAGGGCTCTTCGGTTTGGAGAAAAGATGGCTGAGAGGAGATATGATAGAGGTCTATAAAATAATGAGTGGAGTGGAACGGGTAGACATGAATTGCATGTTTACTCTTTCCAAAAATACTAGGACTAGGGGGCACACAATGAAGCTACAAAGTAGTAAATTTAAAAAGAAATTTAATACAAACTGGAGAAAATATTTCTTCACTCAAAGTGTAATTAAACTCTGGAATTCGTTGCCAGAGAATGTAGCAAAAGCAGTTAAGCTTAGCATGGTTTAAAAAAGGTTTGGATAGCTTCCTAAAAGGAAAGTCCATAAGCCAGTATTAAGATGGACTTGGGGAAATTCCACTGCTTATTTCTAAGATAAGCTGCATAAAATGTATTGTACCGTTCTGGGATCTTGCCAGGTACTTGTGACCTGGATTGGCCACTGTTGGAAACAGGATGCTGCGCTTGATAGACCTTCAGTCTGTCCCAGTATGGCAATAATACACATTACCGTGGGGCTCACTCAAACATCCCATGGTAATTTTGGCATTGGTGCGTGCTGCCCACGTGCTAAAAAATAGATTTTATTTATAGGTCTGGGGTGAGTAAGTGTGCCCTGCGGTAATTGATTAGCTCAGCTACATTGCTGTGCACCAGTGGCGTAGCCACGTGGGGCCACAGGGGCCTGGGCCCCCGTAGATTTGGCCCTGGACCCCCCCCTGCCGATGACCCTCTCGACCCCCCTCCCGCCGCCAACCCTCCCCCCCTGCCGCCGTGGGCTACCTTTGCTGGTGAGGGACCCCAACTCCCGCCAGCCGAGGTCCTCTTCTTCCGGCGCAAGGCTTCATACAACATGCAGGACGTCAGACTCATAGAAACAGAACGAAGCCTTGCGCCGGAAGAAGAGGACCTCGGCTGGCGGGAGTTGGGGTCCCTCACCAGCAAAGGTAGCCCACGGCGGCAGGGGGGGAGGGTTGGCGGCGGGAGGGGGGGTCGAGAGGGTCGTTGGCAGGGGGGGGGGGTCAAAGTTGGTGGCGGTGGTGCCAGGGGGGGGGCTAAAATATGCCCCCTCACCTCGGGCTCTGGACCCCCCTCCCGCCAAAGTCTGGCTACGCCCCTGCTGTGCACTAACCGATTAGTGTGTGAGCCTTTACCGCCTACAAAATAGGTGGCAGCAAAGGCTCACGCGCTAATGGGAAAATTAGCGCATGACCATTAATAGCAAAACTAGGAAATTCAGTCATTTTACTCATGCAGAGAAATGACCCACGTAAGCACACACTAAGGCCACATTTTACTGCAGTTTGGAAAAAGGGCCCCTTAATATCATTATTTCTTGCTTGCACGGCAGGAAAAGAAGCCTTGAAATTTAGGATTTTTTTTTCCTGTGTTGTAAATAAGTGCATACTCTTTGGAAAGAGGGCTCTTTCAGAAAAGTGTGCGTATCCATGCTGTATCAGGAAAGAGAGTGCACTTCTGAGCAGAGGGCTTCAACGTATCAACGATGACGCACTACTACTGATACTGCTTCTGAAACAAAAAGAATAAAATGAAAGATCCCATAAATAATATAAGAAACTAAACAAAACGATGATTTTGGGGCTGCACACCCCCTACTGAGAAACATGGATCGGCGTGCACCCAAACCCCGCACCTACACTACCGCAGGCCATTTTTCAGCGCACCTTAGTAAAAAGGACCCCTGTATCCTTATGGCTTCCCTTCTATTTAGTGCTGTGGTTTCCCTTACAGATTCTGAGGGAAACCATCCTGTTCCATGAAGGCAGCACCACTCCAGGTTTAGAGCTGGTGCTCCCAATGCCTCATGGAACCTGTAGTAGGGCTTTTCCCCACTCGTGACAAGCCTTCGCTACTGCCTTGCCACAATGTGTATGTGATGGTGTTTTGGAACATAGATGGTTAAGTGCTGAAACAGACGTGTACGTCAGCAATTTTAGAAAACCAAGGTAGACCACACATCATGAACGCAGAGAAAACACAGTAGGAATGACCAAACGGATGAACCAGGAGCTTATCAAAGGATGTCCCTTTATTGAGCAGTGGTGCACTATTCACATACGTTCAAGAAAAGCAGCTGTAGACAGGCAACAGTACTGAACACTTGCCGTGTTTCGGCCCTAAAGCCTTCATCAGGAGTCCTAACTGGATTGTCTTATATGTTTGCAAGGTTGTGAGAAAGAATTTTGCAGCGTGAGTTATTAAATCAAGAGAAAGGCAATCCACCTAAGTGGATGAACACAAACTCCCACGTAAACAAGACTATCTAATAAGAAGTGGGAAATGGACCAATGACTCCAGGGAAACGGGACTATGATGATACAAGAAACAGCTTTATTCACAGACTGTGAGTTTCTTGTATCATCATAGTCCCGTTTCCCTGGAGTCATTGGTCCATTTCCCACTTCTTATTAGATAGCAGAGTGAGTTATTACCATAGGACACAATCTGAACAATCATTCGCACAGACACATCTTTTCAGAGCAACAGCATCTAGGAAAGTGACAAAGGACATCATTTGATGAATTCCATGTGTTCGTTCCCACAGTGTTTTCTCAGCAATTTTAGGGGCCCTTTTACTAAGCCACGTAAGTGTCTACACGTGCCCAGTGTGCGCCAAAATGGAGTTACTGCCTGGCTACCGTGTGACTTTTGCGGTAATTTCAATTTTGGTGCGCGTCCGATACGTGCGTCCAAATAATTTTTATTTTCGGATGTACATATCAGACACACGCCAAATGGCATTTGACACGCGTAGGTCATTACCGCATGGTTACCAGGTGAGACTTTACCACTAGGTCAATGGCTGGCGGTAAAGTCTCAGATCCAAAATGGACGCGCGCCAATTTTGATTTTGCTGCACGTCCATTTTCAGCAAAAATTTTAAAAGGCGCTGAAAAATGGACCTGCGTGCGCCCAAAACCCACGCCTACACTACTGCAGGCCATTTTTCAGCACACCTTAGTAAAAAGACCCCTTAGAAATCTACACATCTAAATTCAGCCAATTTGGTAAAGAACCCGCAATCATTCACACAATCAAATTTAGGGGACAAAAAATAAAACACAGGGGGGTTATAGGAGTAATTTCCCTTAATCCCTCCAGTAGAGCACTGCTGAAAACAGGACTTGTACAAAACCTAGATGTGCCAAGGGGCAGCTGTAAATCTCGACATTGATCTCCACAAGCATAGACATGCATTCCTCTTCTGAAATGGAGAGTATTTAGGGAACATTGGTTACAGATCTCATACCATACATCATTTAAAATTCTCTCTCTCGTTCATCCGATACTCTATTCAAGATCTCCATCTCTTTTATACAGTTCCCTTATCGCACATGTGCCATTTAGAACTCTTCACTCAACACGTCAGTCATTGTTGGTCATTTCAACACACCTTCAGATACGTTTCCATCTTGCCAGGATCACTTTGGTGTAACTGCTCCTACATTATGGAATTTACTGCCTCTACAGGAACTTTCATTTAAGAAATTTAAATCACTTCTTATAACCCCATTATGTCACGCAAGCCTTTTCATTTTTTAAGCAGTCTAATTAAAAAAAAACTAGACTTTTTGAGGCCGGTCCCAAGAGAGCCCCATGGTGGGTTCACTGTTCGTCACTTTGTATACTTCTTACCAGTGCGGTTTTTTCTAGCAAAAAAGGTGCCACTCTTCAGGGGTGGGGTGATCACTGATGGACCCACCCCACAATAGCCAGGCCCCCGCAACCAGTCACAAAATCTATGACATGGCAGAATTGTTGTGTAGAGCCTGAGCTCTTTCATTAAAACTTGGGGACCACTGGTCAATTTTAGCAGATGATAGAAAGGTGCCGGTACTCAGTACCCCCAAGTACCCCCTCAAAAAAAGCCCTGCTTCTTACACATCCCTCCCTCCTTATGCTTTTCTCAAGCTAAGTTAATTAAATTACCTCCCTACACTTTCCCTTTTCTTATAACAATATATTTTCCTTTTGTTTCTTTTCCTTTTACACTTTTCACCTTTCTCACTAATTAAATTTTAGTATTATGAACTGCTTAGTGCTTTAAAAAAAAACAACAACAACATTTGCGGTATATCAAATAAAGATGAAATATGAACAATGTTAAAATGTGAACGTTTGTGTATTTTTTGGACCTGCCCAACATACTCCCAGACAACACTGCTTTGCCAGATGCACGTTTGCAATTTGCACATATAATCCCAGCTTTCTTAAATCAGGTTTTCTATGCGGATGTGAGATGCATATGTAAATCCTAATATTTTCATGTCCACATCATAAGATTACCCAGATTTCTGGCTTCCAATTAAATCTCAGTGTGTCACAGCCCTGAAAATCAGTTCTGAACCCAGCCCACAGAGAATCCGTTCATGATTTCCACTGCTCTGGCACATATATTGGATCTGCAATAAATTCCCCTTTGAGGCTTGCTATGCGTATATGGATTTCTACAGAGCAGCGGTTTTAAACTTTAGCTCTGCATGACCTTTCCCAGTAAAGCAACGTCCTTATTCATTTATGCCTTCCTTCTGCTATCAATCTATTATGTTGTAGGAGGCTAAGGAAATCCAAGGCACAGCACAAGGGCTCTGAAGAGAAGAGAGTATCCCCCTCCCCCCACCGCTCATAACCTTGAATCATAGATTGGCATTGTTGCAGTGATTTTTAACAGGCTTACCAGGGTGTTGATAGTCAAAAGCCCATCTTGTACCTGCCAAACATGCAGAGTTTATTGTCAGCAGACTTAAGCCAAAAATAGCTTGTCAAAATCTGAGCCTGTTAGGCAAAGGGTTCTGCATTTCCCATGCCACTGCGGGGCTTCTCTACACAGCTCCGGGCCCTCTTTGAAGCAGCCAAAAAAAGTCTAACAAGTAGCAAATCCCCATTTTCCTTAGTGTCAAGTCTCAACACAAAATGCATTCAAAAGTTACAAGAAGCATCTGTCTGTAGGGAGAGAAAGACTTCTGTGTCTAGGCATTTCCTAGCTCCTGCTGCTGTCTTGAAATAAAGCTCCGGGCACTGCCAAACTTGGTCAGAACTGAAGGTCCATTGAGCCCAGCATCCTGTCCCTAACACCAGCAGACAGCAGGTGCCTAGAGGAAGTCTATAATAATCTAGACGTAGGGGGGATTGTCATTTAATTTTTTTAGTTCTGCACAAGCTACATCATTTTATGCTTTAGAACAGTTTAGTGTTTTTAGAGCACATGAAAAACCATTTGAAGGACAATTCTGTAACCTACACATGCAAATGTTTAGCATATTAGTAAATACATGTGTGTGGACGTACGTACATATGGAAAGCAACCAAGCAGATCAGTAGTAGAAATACACGATCTTTATTAATATAGTTGCATAAAATATAAAGTGCCTGAAGTTTTGTACAGTTGGGGTTCAACAACAATTGTTGGAACCCACATCCTTTTAAGAGCATTTCGTAGTTAGGAATATTAAGTAGCCCCTGACGCAGCCCTGCTGGGCGAAACACGGCCTGTGTCGGGCAATTTATATTTTATGCAATTATATTAATAAAGATTGTGTATTTCTACTACTGATCTGCTTGGTTGTTTTACACTTTGGAGTGTGCGGATCGCTTGCCTTGCTGTTTTTTGGGACCCTCTTTGCCGTACATACATATGTAAATATCAATATTCTGCCAATGCAAAGGGGGCATTACCCAGGTGTGGGGCATAGGAAGTGCTCCCACATATACACATGCCCCCCTAATTCTGTAAAAGTCACCAAAAATTGTGCACGTAAATTTGGCTGCACGTTCAATTTGCACGCACAATTTAATTGAATAATGAGCTAATTAGTGCCAATTGGCTTTTCACAAGCACTAATTAGATTTAATTATGTGTATAAATTTAGGCACGAGTAAATAAATAAGGGGCACTGAAATGAGAGGGTCAAGGGCATTTACGCACTTTGTTATAGAATAATGGGGATAAGTGCCTACATGTTCCAACTGGTGCAAATAGTCGCACTAAAGGAGAAGCTCCCGCCCAGTTAAACCCCACTGAGAGACTCGGCACCTGATATTCAGTGATATCTAACTGCATAGTGCCACTGATATACCGCTAACCAGCCATCTCTTAACCGTTTAGGTTAGGAGCAGAAAGCAGCAAGGCAGGTGGTCAGCCAAATCCATTATGGAAGGTAAAACAACAAGGCAGACCTTGCAAAAAAAAAAACCACAGTTTTTATTAATAGATTAAAAGCTCCCAGAAATTTAACATGGCCATGATTCGCAAGTATAAAATGGCTGCGTCGGGGGCACTGGGTCAAGATTCTGGGATCAGTCTTTCATAAGAACGCTGTGATTGTAGTGCGTTTTATGAGACTGATCCTAGAATCTTGACCCACTGCCCCTGATGCAGTCATTTTATGTTAAATTTCTGGGAGCTTTTAATCTATTAATAAAAACTGTTTTGTTTTTTTTTGCAAGGTCTGCCTTGTTGTTTTACCTTCCATATAGGTTAGGAGGAGGCCAGGGGTGTAGCTCCTACTTAGATGGTTAGATCTTCCGTTACCTCTACATAAGCTGGAAACATATCCGTACAGAAAGATTATTAAATTATAAAGAACAATCCTGGATTTTCTCCTTGAACTCGGTTAGCCCAGGAGCTTTGGATTGGTACGCTGCTATAGATCAGCTGTTGAGAGGTTGGTTTAATTAGTATATAAGTAGGTAAACGCCGCGGCCATTTTGAAACAGAGAGAGCAACGGATATGTTTCCAGCTTATGTAGAGGTAACGGAAGATTTTGGATCTATCTTTAACTAAGTGTTTATATATAATAAGAAATGTGTTAGACACTTTATGATCTTTTACCCTATAGGAGACGTATCTTGACACAGCATTCAGTGTGAAACATGATTTCATGTCGGATCAGATGATGTCTCCGAGATGACTAATCTTTTAAAAGAAAAGGAAAAGGCAAAAAAGAAAAACAAGGAACAACGAAATAGCGAAATCCCATATAAGCTAAGTGCTATTTTGACTATAAGATAGAATATTGAAGAGTCAATTTAATGGGTGAAAGTTTAAATATTGAGAATATTAAAAATTACGTATCAATGACGAACACATGCCCACCATAAAAAAGTGCCTGGCTCATACATATAGCCTGAATGGTGGTGACGTAGTTATCTGAAGGATCCAATATCTTGTACCCTTTGAGAATTGTATAAGCATTGGCGCCCGGTACAAGAGGCTTGGGGAGGCCGCAAGCCCCAAGCGTCTCTCTCTCATCCCCCCCACGATGCAGCGTCCGTCTATCCCTCTCACTCCCTCCCTGCAGTGCAGTCTCTCTAATTCAGATCGCCGCTGGCAGGCTCTCTCTCATACCCCCCCCCCCCCCTGATGCAGCGTCTATCCTCCCGCTCACGCCCGCCCGCTCCCATGTCCCAGCTGCCCGCCCTCTTCTCCCCCCCCAAGAACCCTTTCCTTTTTTTTTTCTTTTAAATTTACCGCCGAGTCCGGCAGCGCAGCGACCGCGTCAGTGAAAGTGCTCCCAGTGAAAGCACTTCCCTTCACTCAGTGTCCCGCCTTCTCCTGACGTCATATTGTTGACAGTCTGCATTTTCCGTATGGGTGGTATATTGGTGTATTAGGTTCTGCCCAGTGTAATATTTACGGTACAGTAAGGTTCTGAGTGTGTTTTTGCACAAAGTTGTGCATAGTGTTTTGCAGTTGAGCGATTGAAGCCCACCTCTTCAATGTCGCCTTCGGCACCTAACCACTATACCTCTATTCAAGATATCTAGACTGCACTAACTTGACATTTCCCCCTTTAGATTGTAAGCTCCTTTGAGCAGGGACTGTCCTTTTTGTTAAATTGTACAGCGCTGTGCAACCCTAGTAGCGCTCTAGAAATGTTAAATAGTAGTAGTAGTATATGCTTTGAGCAACCACTTTATTCTTTGAGATATGATACATATGTAATATCTAAATTTAATAAAAGGTATTGTGACTTTTATTTTTTTTTCTGTGTGTTATCAGACAATTATGGATTTAAGCTCCACCCCTGGCCCCACCCCTAACCCCGCCCCCTTTAGTCTCCCCAAACAGTTGGGCCACCGACCGCCTATGTGTATAAGGAAAATAATAAGGAATATTTGGAACTGGGTACCGATAAAGATTTGCCTATGAGAACCCCCCTCCATTAAATATACTATGGACACCGTTTAAAGTGCACAGAAATATATGGGCATCTTTAGAGTTTAGCGCACACTTATTTTTAGTGCACGCTAAAAATGCTAGCACGCCTTAGTAAAAGGATCCCTCTATGTGCTAAAGTTAATTGGGCACCAGTCTGAATATCGGCCGATGTCCGGTTAACTTCTTGGTGATACTTGGATATCTAATACCAGGAGTGGCGCATGCCCCGGAATTGAATATCTGGGGTCAGTTTAGCCCACAGCTGCCTCCAATGCTGCAAACCGCCATGGGCTGAACATCAATCTACAACTCAATACATAAAACAAAAAGCCATTAACGAATGGTTTAACTTATAATGCTATGTTATTGGAAAAAAATCCTATTTCTTAAAGCAATTTGACCTTTGAAGTTCTCTTTACAATGAGCTTGTATGTAGCAATGACGTTCATATTTTTTTATAGCGCTACTGGGTATATAAAGCACTGTACAATGGTGATTTTTTAGGTATAGTAAGTCCCTTCCTCAACAAGCTTATGATCTAACTGGGAAACTAAGTCAAGAGGAGATGTGGAGAGGAATTAAAAAAAAAATGTGTAAGTCCAAAAAAGGTCCTGCTCAAAATGACCCAAAAAATACGTCCATCTCACAGCCATAATCATACAGGAAAAACATCTAGATTTCCTGTTCTATTATGGCTGTGAGATGGACGTCTTTGCACTGAAAACGTCCAAAACGAATAGACATTTTCCAAAGTTAAACGTCCAACTTTTGAATGACATAAAACCAGGGACATGAACGTCGGTCTGGCATCACTTTCAAAAATATGGCCCACTGGATAATTTAGCCAAATGTAAACCAAGGGGCACAGATTCAAACCCCACTATAACTCTCTTGTGGCCTAGTGGTTAGTGTGGTGGACTTTGGTCCTGGGGAACTGAGGAACTGAGTTCGATTCCTGGCACAGGCAGCTCCTTGTGACTCTGGGCAAGTCACTTAACCCTCCATTGCCCCATGTGAGCCGCATTGAGCCTGCCATGAGTGGGAAAGTGCAGGGTACAAATGTAACAAAAATAAAATAGATACTATTGGAGATTCTACATGGAATGCTGCTATTCCACTAGCAACATTCCATGTAGAAGGCTGCGCAGGCTTCTGTTTCTGTGAGTCTGACGTCCTGCACATACGTGCAGGAAGTCAGACTCACAGAAGCACAAGCCTGCGCGGCCACATTGGTGATCTGCAAGGGCCGACTTCTACATGGAATGTTGCTAGTGGAATAGCAACATTCCTTGTAGAATCTCAAATAGTAGCAACAGTGGAGGAGTGGCCTAGTGGTTAGGGTGGTGGACCTTGGTCCTGGGGAACTGAGGAACTGAGTTTGATTCCTGGCACAGGCAGCTCCTTGTGACTCTGGGCAAGTCACTTAACCCTCCATTGCCCCATGTAAGCCGCATTGAGCCTGCCATGAGTGGGAAAGCGCGGGGTACAAATCTAACAACAAAATTTTTTTTTAAATAAACGTGATCCCTCAAGGACCTGAAAAATACCTACTGTACCTTCAGTAGCCTTCAGGCTTGCAGTATCTTATATATTTAGGTACAACAGGTATTTTTCTGTTTCTGGAAGGCTCAGAATTTTTAAACAAACAAACAAAAAAGAGTTGAAGTGGGACTCAAACCTAGGTCCTTTGGGTCAAAGGCTACCGAACTAACCACTAGGATTCTTCCTCTGCTTTCTTCATAATGTAGCTGGTTTTCTTTTCCAATTTCACTTTCAGGGGATGAAGGGGACAGAACCCACTGGGGGATTAAGAAGGGGTCATGCCTTGATTCCTCTGCTCCATTAGAGCAACTTTTTGTAACTTGGATTGGATGTGACTGAAACAGGTCTAGATAAAAAATGTCCTTTTTAGACATGGGACGTTTCTTCCCATTCAAAAATCCCTGTCGGACATCCTACTTTTGGAGCCTCCCTAGTCCTGCTCTAAACAAGCCCCCTTGATGTTTGGATGAACTGCAGTGTGAAACGTCCAAATTTTGACTTTCCAAAATCAGGATTTGGATGTTTTTAGCAGGTGGATGTTTTTTTAAGGCATCTTAAGATGTCTATCTGCTTTAAAAATGAGTACCAAAGTGACTTGCCTGAGGTCAAAAGGCATGTCAGTGGCAAAAGTGAGATTTGAGTTCTGGTTTCCTTGGTTCATAACTCATTGCTCTAACTCAAGGTTTCTCAACCCAGTCCTTGGGACGTACCCAGCCAGTCAAGTTTTCAGGATATCCACAATGAATATGCATGAGATATATTTGCATGCACTGCCTCCATTGTATGCAAATTTATCTCATTGTGGGTATCCTGAAAACCTGACTATCCAGGTGTGGTCCAAGGACTGGGTTGAGAACCTCTGCTCTGACTAGGCCATTTCCACCTTCTTTCCCCAATGGCTTACAATCTCCCCATCTCTTGATTGCATGTGGACAACCCTCTTCAACATAGAACTCTCTACTCTTTCAAGATATTCCTCGAATTGCACAAGATTCTAACTTATATTTTAAATCTGTTTTATTATGTTTAGAATATTTTTAATAATAATATTGTTTTGTGAAAGCAATTTGTTGTCTAAATGAGAAATCATGCGGAATAACGTGAAAAATTAACTTGAGTACTTGTACTGTGCAAGGTGGCTGGTCTCTTTTTATTGAAAGTCGATCCAGCAGTAAGACTGAGCAAACGTTTTTGTATAAACTGACATTTAACAGAAACAAAGAATAAGTGTATGAGGGAAGTGACCCACAAATTGTAAACTACGATCCATGTCAGTCTCTCAAGAGCACCTCCCTACTTGCATCTCATAAACCTGCATACACTAACACTGTATGCATCTATTTCCGCAAGTTTTGTTCCCGAGTATCCCATATGATCACCATCTCTAGACAGAACGCACAACACAACAGTGACTCAGGCCTTCAAGAAGACATGAGAAACCTTCTGTTCAGTAACTGTTGCCAAACTGTTTCATGAAATAACAGTTGCCTTAAGAGAGTTTCTAAACAGAAAACAAGACGTTCAACACAGAATTCATGGAACCTACTTCCAGAATTCATCCACCTGAATATATGACTCCAAAAATGACCCCTGTTAGTGTCCTCCAAGACCCCAGACACATCCTGAAAATTTGATTTGAATAGGATACAAACACAAAAGCCATTAGATGGTAGGGGTGTGCATTAGAAAGCATGCATTCAGTTCATTTGGGCACTTATAAATGTAAAATGCATGTAAATTGCCTTGTGAAGAAGTGCCTTGGCAAATTCTAGTTCCCCTTACGATATATCATAAATACGTAAGTATTGTCACACTTGGACAGACCAAAGGTCCATCAAGCCCAGCGTCCTGTTTCCAACAGTGGCCAATCCAGGTCACAAATACCTGGGAAGATCCCAAAAAAGTTCAATACATTTTATGCTGCTTATCCCAGAAATAAGCAATGGATTTTCCCCAAGTCAATTTAATAATGGCCTATGGCCTATGGACTTTTCCCTTAGGAAGCCGTCCAGACCCTTTTTAAACCTCGCTAAGCTAACCACCTTTACCACATTCTCTGGTAACAAATTCCAGAGTTTAATTACACGTTGAGTGAAGAAAACTTTTCTCCGATTCGTATCAAATTTACTACATTGTATCTTCATCGCATGCCCCCTAGTCCTAGTATTTTTGGAAAGCGTAAACTGATGCTTCACATCTACCCGTTCAACTCCACTCATTATTTTATAGACCTCTATCATATCTCCCCTCAGCCTTCTTTTCTCCAAGCTGAAGAGCCCTAGACGCTTCAGCCTTTCCTCATAGGGCCACCTTAACAGAGATGTCTAGGAAGCTTAAAGAAGATGATCAGGAAGTATAAAACCAGGTTGTTGAAGAAAGCCTCCAAGACCCTATCAGTCATAGCTGAGGGACTGCTAAGAAGGTTTAAGAATTACAATCTGCAAGGTAGGACAGGCTTCTGTATGGTGATAGAGACTACTAGAAAACATTTTGGGACTGGACTGGTAGGCCTGTTAGGGACCAGCCCTCTGTTATGTTTGCATTAAAATAATCTGAACTGGCAGCCTAAGAAGGAAGACAGACTTAATGTGTGTGTTGAACCTAACTGTATGAATAAAGGGATTTGTTTTGCTGCTTTTAAACTGTGGTTCGCTCACTGCCCCAACACTCGCTTCAAAACACTTCAAAAGAGAAAAAATGTCTAAGTGGCATAAATCTGCATTTGGATGAATTTCTCACAAAAAACACCCAATTTGTAATTTTCAAAACCAATTTTTAGACATTCTTCTATGAAGGCCATCAGAAGAACGTTCAAGGCACCTATGGATGTCTTAAATGCTAGTGCCTAAGTGCATGTACAGGTATATACTCGGTTACACTAGTATTCTATAAAGAAAAATAGGTGCCTACTTTCTTTTCTAGAACAGGTGCTGATCAGATGCCCTCTGGGCACCTTAACTGGCACACTGTTACAGAATTAAAACATTGGAGGAGTGGCCTAATGATTAATGCAGCAGGTTGTGGACTTGGGGAACCAGGTTCGATTCCCACTGCAGCTCTATGCGACTCTGGGCAAGCCACTTGGCCCTCCATTGCCCCAGGTACAATATATACTATTTAGATTGTGAGCCAATTAGGGACAGTGCCAGTCAGTACCTTTAAAGAAATCGTGAACCACTTAGGTCTAGGCAGTAAACAAATACTTAAAATAAATAAATGACCTCAAGAACATTAGTAAAAAGGCCTCTAAGTTAGATGCTTAAACAGCAACAGACATCATTAAAGCTGTCATATTTTAGCAGAGAGTGAGACAGAGAGAGAAAAAGCCTGCAGAGAGCCTGGAAGAAAAAAAACCAATTGATATCGCTGCATGGAAATCTAAGAAAGAATGTTTCCAGCAAAGAGAAGTAGGACTACTTTAATTTGGTTGCTACCTCTCAAACAAGTAAGGAGATAGCATTAATTAAGTGATAACCTCTTTCTGAATCTAGATATAACAGGAGATTAAATCATCTCTTGCGAAGCAATGACATTTGTGAAGCAAAAGACATTAATATATACCCAGAATATTTCCAGACACATATCCATCTTCAATATAGAAAGAAACAGAGAAACTTGACAGCAGGTAAGGGCCAAATGTCCACCAGTATACCTATCCTTAGTAACCAGTAATGCCTCCTTTTCCTAAAGGATCCCATTTGCCTGTCCCATGCTTTCTTAAATTCTGCCACAGTCCTTGTCTTCACGACCTCCACCGGGAGGCCATTCCTCATATCTACCACCCTTTCCGTGAAAGATTCCTCCTAAGCCTATTTCCTCATAACTTCATCGTATGCCCCCTCATTCCAGAGTTTTCCTTCATTTGAAAAAGGCCCACCTCCTGTACATTAATGCCACCAAAAGATATGCAGAGTGCCTGCGCAGTAGGCTCCCTGACCGTTTTCTTCTGTCTGGGTCACCCACAGGAGAGTACAGAGGGGATCGGGACACTGAAGGGTACTGCCATGCTTTGCTGTAGGGGGCCCAGTGCTCTCTCCCACGTGATCGGCTCAGAGCTGATAACATGGGAGAGAGGTTCTGGGCATCCTAATGCTCCTGGACCCCCCCCCCCCCTACTGCTCCTGGGCCCTCAGGCACTGCCTGGTTCTTTATATGGTCAGTCAGCCCCTACATGCTTGGGCAGATAGTGCAGGTCTTACCCAGGAATGATATCAAATCACAAGTCACCCATGGTAGAATTACCCGTACCCCTATCTTCCTAATGTGTTCCTCTAAGGCCCTCCCGGGACCCCCTAACAGGCATCTTTCCGGATTTATGGAAATCTGCCATTGTACATTCCATCTTGAAGAAGCCCAGTCTAGACCCCTCTCTACTACCTAAGCACTATTGTCTCAATTCAAATTTGAACTTCATGTCCAAGAGCCTGAAAAAGGTTGTATTGTGTTCTAACAACTTGCAGATTTCTCAGAAAAGACCTTGGTATTACAACCCCGTCAATCTGGCTTCAGAGCCTACTTTAGTACAGAAGCTGTCTTAGCTGCACTACTAAGCAAACTCCACTCTCACTTTGATCAACACAACATTGTTCTTGCTGTTTCTTTGGACCTCTCCGCAGCTTTTGATTTGGTTAATCATTCTCTGTTGCTCTTCCATCTATCCTCTATGGATATTTCTGGCATTGTCCTCTCCTAGTTTGCCTCTTTTCTGTCCAACTGTTCATGTCAAGTCATCACCGCAAGTTCCACCTCCCAAAAAAGACAGCTTCACTGTGGTGTACCCAAGGCTCCATCCTGTTCCGCCCTCTTATTTAACCTATACCTGAGTCCATTGGCAGCGCTTATATAGTCCTTCGGGATCTCTACACAACTAACGTCTGGTCCTACCAGGTCTGAAATTTGCACGACTGGAGTCTACCAACCATAGAGCCTTCTTCTTTCTATCCACTCACATGTGGAACAATCTATCTTTTTCCTTTCATGGTGACCTCTCTCTCTCTCTCTCTCTCTCTCTCTCTCAAAAGTTTCAAATCAAACCTGAAGACTTAGCTTTTTAAGCAGGCTTTTTGGAGAGGCAGCATGACAAGAAGTGCCAGCCAGAGATTGCAGAATCTTATAATATTTTATTGTTATATTGTCTCCTTCTACAATTGACTACTCTACTTTGTGCTTCAGTTTGTCTTTCTCTATATGCTGTTCTCTCTGGAGTGTGAGTCTTTCCTATTAGCAACTGGAGTTCCTTTCCCATTTCGTACCTCATGGTTTTTTTTGTGTGTGTGTGTGTTTTAGCCTATACCTCGCTCTGCTCTGCTCTGCCCTGGCAGTTAGGGCGATCTAGTAAGTTCTAATAAAGATAAACAGGGTCTAAAGAGGCACGCTACTTCCAGCTTAACAGTAGTAAACTATCTCTGGAGTTCCTGACGAAGTTTATTCGAAACCCTGCAGAGTCGAACTTGCAGAGGTCTAGAGTGGATTACCAAACTTTCATTATAGCTTGGAGCGGTTGAGTGTGGATGAAAAAGAGATTCAGCTACAGCGCGCTGGAACGCTAAAGGGATTGTGATTTCTTTCTAGCGCAAGCTACCAGTTTGAGAGCTTAAAGTTATTTCGGTGGGCGCTTCCTTTGGATGTTATTACGAGAGAGGACTTTGGAACAAAGTGGATACAGCAGCGCACCGCCATTACATAAGCTAAGTGCCTATTTATTGAAATGATAGAAGAAGTGGTTTTCTCCTTTTTTACCTATAGAGAAAAGGACAATATTACAAGAGAATACCTCCATAGTATTAGAGTTGGGTTCTAGTGTGAATCCTTCAACGGAGGGGGCGAATGAGAGAACAGCGTTTTTAATGGTGATATAATGAAAAGTTGTTTCAGTTTGAACACAGAGCACAGGGTGTTTGCTCACTAAAAAGTTAAAATCTGTGGAGTAGTTCAATGATTGAGAAGCTCATTTCACCCTCAGAGACTTAAATCGCTTCGGCGGAGCCTCGTATGGATGAGTTTATACTCTGAGATCACTCCACATACACACACTAATTATTGTTATTATTCTTTAAGAAGTTAGAGTGTGGATTTAATTTAATTTAAAGTATAGCTGTTCTTTCATCCTGTCCCCCACCGTTTAGACCCTGGTTAGCAAGTTACATACTTTATATTTTACCAGTGGTTATTTTGGGACTTTACAATTTATTGAGCTAATAAAGATAAAGACAACCACCCCTATGACTTATCCAGGATAATCCCTGGCCCTCTAGTGGCACAGGGTGGGAGCAGTACCCCTCTGGGTTCCAAAATGGTACAGATGACTCCCTAGCAGTAGTTTTGCAGTACTACCACTAGGGGTCAATCCTCATGAAAGACTTATCTGTAGTGGTAGCATCATGATACTAATACAAGGAGTCATCGGCACTTTTTGGAACCTGGATCAGAAGGGGAATGCTCCTGCCTGTGCAACTAGAGGATCAGGGAATACCTCCAGGTCAGTTCTAGGTGTGGTTGGGGGTCTTGGGTGGAGAGGGTGTGAGAAGGAGTCAGGGAGGGGCTTGGAGAAGTGAATCAGGATGGTGGGGAGGGTTCAGATTTGGGAATCAGGGGACAGTCAGTGGTCTTTTACATTATTAAGTGCAGCCATGCTGTCCACAGCATTACAGATAGACTGTGGTACTACTCTGTTCACTAGCTGTCACCACCAGCCACTCCTCCACACTACTCTGGTCATGCCCAAACACCACCCATTCCTGCACTGCCTGTTTTAACACACATTAGACATTTGTGCATTTAACACGCAGTAAAACCCACACTGGATGCTTGACACAGCTTAGTATAAGGGCCCCAAAGAGTTTCCAGCCACCAGTGCTATCAATCCAGCACCAGCTCCACCATAGGAAAAGCAATGGAGGTCATGCAGGAATAGGCTGAGTTTTTCTTCTGGCCAAAAGAAAATAGGGAAGCATACACACGGAGCATCATAACGTTTGGGAACACAGGGTGTGAATAACTATCCCATCAGAATAAAGTTCGGCTGATTTTCTGTGCATATATAAGCATAACTGGAGCTTCTAATGCATTAAATTCTGCGTAAGTCTAGGTGCCAATTTAGAGAACTGCCCTTCACTTATGCAGTGGAGGAGTGGCCTAGTGGTTAGGGTGGTGGACTTTGGTCCTGGGGAACTGAGGAACTGAGTTCGATTCCCACTTCAGGCACAGGCAGCTCCTTGTGACTCTGGGCAAAGTCACTTAACCTTCCTTTGCCCCATGTAAGCTGCATTGAGCCTGCCATGAGTGGGAAAGTGCGGGGTACAAATGTAACAAAACAACAAAAAAAAGACCATCACACAGTTGCTCATCTTGCATTGCTTAGCCTATGCTATAATTTCTACATTTGTACATCTGGATTAAATTTCACTTAAAGAAGGAAGTGTCTGACAATGTGACAACATGGAGCACTGCTAAGTCATTGGTTCAGATGACTGAAAAGCTAATGGCCCGTGTCAGTGCTTGTTGTGCTGGCATTTGAGCGGGACTGGCTTTAATCATTAAGCAAAATAGGTGGTTATCCAGGGTGTCACCTTCTGGGGGGGAGGGGCAAACAGCAGCTGCAGTCAAAGCAAAATAGATCTGAAGTCATAGAAACTCAGAGAACTATCAACCTGTGTTTAAATGGATAAATTTCTTCAAAAAGGCAGCAAATAAAACCTAATGAATAAATAAATGCATAATATTTAAAAGAATAAGTACATAAGTATTGCCATATTGGGAAAGACCAAAGGTCCATCGAGCCCAGCATCCTGTTTCCAACAGTGGCCAATCCAGGTCATAAGTACCTGGCAGAAATCCAAATAGTAGCAACATTCCATGTAGAACCCCAAAGAATAGCAAGATTCTGGAATCCTAGAGAGTAACAAGATTCCATATAGAACCCCAAAGAGTAGCAACATTCCATTTAGAATCCCAAGTACGTAAGTGTTGCTATACTGGGAAAGACCAAAGGTCCATCAAGCCCAGCATCCTGTTTCCAACAGTGGCCAATCCAGGTCACAAGTACCTGGCAGACACCCAAAGAGTGGCAACATTCCATGTAGAACCCCAAAGAGTGGCAAAGTTCTAGAATTCTAAAGAACAACAAGATTCCATGCAGAATTTGAAAGTGTAGCAACATTCCATGTAGAACCCCCAAAAGTAGCAAGATTCCATTCAGAATCCTAAGTACATAAGTATTGCCACACTGGGAAAGACCAAAGGTCCATCAAGCCCAGCATCCTGTTTCCAACAGTGGCCAATCCAGGTCACAAATACCCGGCAAGATCCCAAATGCATAATATTTAAAAGAATGATGCCCAATTAGGAGGTTTTACAGGATCACGCTGAGAGGAATTATATTGGGGTAACCATTATTATTGAGTTAAATTATTAAAATCATACTGGGGGCAGATAGGATCCCGAAAGGTCATTTGAGGGGGGAGGCACGACACTGAAGATTCCCTTAGGGTGCCTAATGACCTTAAACTAGCCCTGCACTTGAGATGTGATTCTAAGTTTCATTTGAAATCAGGTCATGGAAGAAGAATCTGTAAAACTCCCATAGAAAAAAGTCAAGTCAAGTGTGTACTAAAGGCCTTAGACATGCTTTGTTGTAAACATATCATTTCCAAGATTTTTGATCACAAAGAAAGGGCCTGATACTTACAGGGTTAGGCTCCTAACTTTGAGAGTTATGCTTCTACATTCGCCTCTTTGAAAAGTGTCCAAAAACATCCACATGCAATCCAAGATCCACAAACCGGGAAACCCTGGCAGACCAATCATATCAGGTATTGGCACACTCACGGAAGAAATATCTGGATTCATAGAGGGAATTCTGAAACCTCTCGTACACAAAACTAACAGCTTCATACAAGACACCACAGACTTTCTGAATACATTGAAAAATATCAAGCAACTACCACCTAACACCCTTCTAGTCACGATGGATGTAGAATAACTATACAGCAACATTCCACATGCGGATGGCATAGCTGCATGTGGAAGACTCCTAAAAAAATCCACACTGGACCATCAATACTCACCAGAAACTATTACAAAATTAATCAAATTCATTTTAACTCACAACTACTTCCGCTTTAACAATGATATCTATCTGCAAATAATGGGCACTGCGATGGGCACCAGGACAGCACCCCAATATGCCAACCTTTTTATGGCTGAGCTGGAAGAGACATTTCTGAATACACACCAGACCAAACCTCTAAAATACTACCGATACATCGATGACATTTTTATGATTTGGACGGAGGGTGAAGAAACTCTGAAACAATTTTATTCTGCCTTCAATACATACCATCCTACAATCAGATTCAAAATTGACTACTCCCCAGAAAAAGTCAATTTTTTGGACACCACGGTCTCAATCAGTGATGGCTGTATACAAACATCTATATACAAGAAACCCACAGACAGATGCAGCTACCTCCACAACTCCAGCTTCCATCCTTCACATACAGAAAGATCCATCATTTACAGCCAAGCCACAAGATACCACCGTATCTGCTCTGACCCAGGGGACAGAGACAGATACCTTAAAAGCCAGACTGCATCCGTCAAACAGAAAGGCTACAACCCCAAAATAATCTCCAAGAATATTGCCTCCTCCCTCAAAACACCCAGGGAGAATCTGCTACAGTACAAGGAGAAAAAATCCACAGACAGAATCCCCAATGTAGTGACATACAATCCAGAGCTGGAAAAACTGAGGAAAATCATAAGAGATCTACAACCTATACTCCAGGAGGATGAATTACTGAAAGAGATATTCCCATCCCCACCAGTACTGGCCTTCCGACAACCACCCAACTTAAAACACAAGCTAATCAGAAGTAAACTTCCATCACAGACTGAAAAGGAACAGAAGGGCACACGTCCCTGTAATTTATCCAGTTGCAAACTATGCCAAAATATTTCACAGGACCCCACAGTTACCCACAAAGGAAAGATATTCAACATAAAGGGATCTTTCACTTGCTCATCTTCCAATGTGGTATATATCATTCAGTGTAAAAAATGTAACGAAGGATGCTATATTGGAGAAACAGGCCAGATGCTTAAGACAAGATTCAATTTACATAGACATCACATGAACAATACAGCCAGTAGGGCCCCCACCCCGGTGGGACAGCACTTCACAGAACCAGGACACTGTACCAGTGATTTCACAGCGAGAATACTGAAAGGTAACTTTAAAACCATACAAGAACGTAAGACCTTTGAAGTCAGAATGATTGAATATTTTAACACCCAACAGAAAGGACTTAACAAGGATCTGGGGTTCCCAGCCCATTATAAACCATAAAGCTGTATTTCTCTCCACCCCTCACCTATCCACACCCATCCTGTTAGAATACCAATGATATGCTTTGATGTCCCCATGCTCCAGGGGCAGTGACGTAAGAGACGGGCGGAGCCTGCAGAGCCAGCAGCCAATGCTTCGAGGCTGCCTGCGGTGCAGCGTTTTTTTAAAAACATTTTTTCTCATCGAGTCTTAGCGTTGGCGCTCAGCTCAGTCAGCTGAGCGCTTCTTCTTTTTGTAGCGCCGGCCCTGCTGCTCATCAGGAAAAGCAGCAGTGGCCGGCAATGGGAGCTGGGGCTGGCGCTGGGCGGGCCTGGGTTGAAATTGGGTGCGTAGCTACGCCCCTGTTTTCAAGGCTGGCTCTATATTTATTTATTTATTGCATTTGTATCCCACATTTTCCCACCTATTTGCAGGCTCAATGTGGCTTACAGAGTTTTGAAATGGTGTTGTCATTCCAGGATATCAGATACAGTTAGTGATGTAACAAGATTAGTAGGGAAAAAGAAAAGAATTAGGTGGGAGAGTATAGCAGGTAGACATTCTTAACTGGGTTGGGTTTGCAAAGTGGTTTATTGAGGCTATGGATTTTCTTTGTAGGCCTTATTGAAGAGATAAGTCTTCAGAGATTTGCAAAAATTGGTTATTTCGTCGATTGTTTTCAAATCATTAGGTAATGCGTTCCACAGTTGCGTACTCATGTAGAAGGTAGTGGCATGTAGCAGCTTGTATTTTAGTCCTTTACAGCTGGGGAAGTGCAGATTGAGGAATTTGGGGGCTGATCTTTTGGCGTTTCTGGGAGGCAGGTCCACGAGGTTTAGCATGTAAGTTGGGGCATCTGCGCGGATGATTTTGTGTACAATCGTGCATATCTTGAATGCGATGCGTTCCTTGAGTGGGAGCCAGTGAAGTTTCTCTCTTAGGGGTTTTGCAGTTTCATATTTAGTTTTTCCAAATATGAGTCTGGCGGCGGTATTCTGGGCTGTTTGGAGTTTTTTGATAGTCTGTTCTTTGCAGCCAGTGTATAGTGCATTGCAGTAGTCCAAGTGACTTATTACATAGTAACATAGTAGATGACGGCAGAAAAAGACCTGCACGGTCCATCTAGTCTGCCCACGATAAACTCATATGTGTATACCTTACCTTGATTTGAACCTGTCTTTTTCAGGGCACAGACCGTATAAGTCTGTCCAGCAGTATTTCCCGCCTCCCAACCACCAGTCCCGCCTCCCATCACCGGCTCCGGCACAGACCCCGTATAGGTCTGCCCTCCCCTATCCTAGCCTCTCAATCACCAACCCCTCTTCCCCCCGCCACCCAATTTCAGCTAAGCTTCTGTGGATCCATTCCTTCTGCACAGGATTCCTTTATGCCTATCCCACGCATGTTTGAATTCCGTTACCGTTTTCATGTCCACCACCTCCTGCGGGAGGGCATTCCAAGCGTTCACCACCCTCTCTGTGAAGAAATACTTCCTGACATCTTTCCTGAGTCTGCCCCCCTTCAATCTCATTTCATGTCCTCTCGTTCTACCGCCTTCCCATCTCCGGAAAAGATTCGTTTGCGGATTAATACCTTTCAAATATTTGAACGTCTGTATCATATCACCCCTGTTCCTCCTTTCCTCCAGAGTATACATGTTCAGGTCAGCAAGTCTCTCTTCATACATCTTGGAACACAACTCCCATACCATCCTCGTAGCTTTTCTTTGTACCGCTTCCATTTTTTTAACATCCTTCGCAAGGTACGGCCTCCAAAACTGAACACAATACTCCAGGTGGGGCCTCACCAACGTCTTATACAGGGGCATTAAAACCTCCTTTCTTCTGCTGGTCACACCTCTTTCTTTACAGCCTAGCAACCTTCTCACTACGGCCACCGCCTTGTCGCACTGTTTCATCGCCTTCAGGTCCTCAGATACTATCACCCCAAGATCCCTCTCCCCTTACCATTGACTGTACTAGGGTACGGAAGATGTATCTCGGGAAGAAAGGTTTTACTCTTTTGAGTTTCCACATGGAAAAGAACATCTTTTTCATCATATTCTTCACGTGAGTATTGAGTGTGAGGTTTCGATCGATGGTAACTCCAAGAATTTTCTTGTGAGACGGGAAGAGAACAATATGGTTTGGTTATGGTGGTGAAGTTGTTTGTGTTATGTTGTGAAGTGAGTACCAGACATTGTGTTTTTTCTGCGTTAAGTTTTAGCTGGTCTGATCAGAACCCCTCCACCTCTTTATTAACCCTATGCTTGTGCTCATTAAAATATCCAGGCAGACATACTTAATAAGCAGCAGTAAATCTGAATCAGTGATGAAACAAGTATTTACGGCAGAGTCACTTATAAGCTCAGCAACAATAAAAGATTTAATATGCAAAGATCCAGTATTGATATATACCAGCTTCAATGGGACAGCTGGAGCTACAAAATTCAAGTCCTTGGCTAGCGATGGCTAGGTCAAAATCCAGCCACTCCAAATATCACATCATCCTCTTTCCCTAGTCCTTGTCTCACTGTACCTTCCTCATCCTAATACTATGGGAATATGTTCCTCCCCTCCTTCATTACCCAAGAGGCCCAAACAAAAAAAGAAACCAATCACCAATCTCTTAACTGTAGCAACCCTCCTCCCCACCTGAACACATAACAACCCCTAACCACCCCAACCTCTCACCCAGCACTCAATCACACTATTCCTCACATCCCTTCTTCTCAAATGACCCCACAATACCTATATCAGCACTAATAATGGCCCCAGCTGACACAGGAAACTACCCAAAAGTCTAATCACAATCACACACCACAAACACACAGTCTAAGCAATGGATCTGCACTGGGTTACACACCAAACTCCATACAAGGTAATAAAATGACGTTGGGTTACACGCAGGCCACATGGAGAACCACACATAGTGCCACATTAACCCATTAGTGCCCAACGTTCCTATATTAGGGGAACATTGGGCACTAATGGGTTAAGGGGCACCAAAAGAGGCAGGCTCCTTTGTTGCACCTTTCAGTGGAATTCCAAGGAGCACAATACCTTGCAAGAATGCTGGTATCTTTACCTCGCCACTGGTGATGTCAACTGGTAGGCGGGGTCAAAAATCTGAATGCCGAAAGAGCAGATCTGTAGAACCACGGACCATGCAGAAGTAGTAAAATCCTCAAACTTCCAACAGAGACAACCAGAATGGGACACTGAGTCTTACTGGACTTGAGAGAGTGCTGGTGTCTTCACCTCGTCGCCGGTGATGTCACTGGGACCAACGAGATGGAGCACTGGCAGAGCGGACCCAGAGAACCAGACTGCTGGTAGGTGTTGTATGGTCCCCAAACTCCCAGCAGAGGAAACCAAAATTGCTCTGATTTCCCTTAGAAAAGTCAGATGAGAAAAAAAAAAAACCAACAATCCATGCTTGTGGTATGGTAAAACAAGGAATGGATGGGCCTGTACGGGGAAAAAAAATGGAGCCAGTTGGCAGTCAGTCTATGTGCTGCTGGGAAGGAACGAGGACAAAAAGAACTGGAGAGAGAAGCAGAAAAGAGAGTCTCCATCTGGCAAAGCTTGCAAGCCTGTTCCTCCTGCCAAGACAAAATAACTCTCTGTGCGAGAAAGTCAGTCACACCACTGTTGACAGCAGTTTTAAAAAAATAAAAGGATGCCCAAATCCTTCACACCTCCCTTGTGATGATGATAAGGGTGATACTGATGGTAAGACAGCTGGTATTCCTTTCTGGTGAGGTGGAATCATCATAATTCCTAGACCATAACACCACTCCTGATATAACTTATCCTGCTCGAAGTGTTCTTTGTGACTGCCTTGGAGTTCCTTCGGCACTTCTTACACCACTCCTATTGTGAGACAATGGTTCTGGTGCTCAATTGTTTTATTTATTTATTTTATTTGTTGCATTTGTACCCCACATTTTCCCAACTATTTGCAGGCTCGATGTGACTTACATAGTACCGTGAGGCGTTATCCCCGAAAGAGCTGAGACCTACTGAGGCAACCTGAAGTACTGATTCAAAACAGAGTCTAGGTCTAATTCTACCTACATAGGGTTTTGTCTGCATCATTCAAAGGGTCGTGGATGTTCTGTTTCTTAACTTAGTCTTCTACCGGTCCAATGTATTTGCCTTTTCCTGTTAAAGGACTTGGGACGGCAAGTTATTGACACTCAGGTATGTTACAGAGTCAATTTCCCCACGATCTGCAATCCTCGGTTTAAATTGTAATCCGAAGGCTTGATTGAAAAAAATGAAAATGAATTCCCAACAACAAGGCTTTGGGATCATACCTTATAGACCTAAGATCATGGATTTTGTATTGATCTATCTCTCCCGCAGAGACTCAGTACTTCAATGGCTTTTGGTAGGTCCTATGCATAAGATGTCTCCAAACTGCTTCCCCATTTCCTCTTCCCACAGTTGCATACATCTGCTGTACCCCCCCCCCCCCAATTCCCCCTCTCCCTGCATTATGCATTTAGAGTTCTTTGATGGTATTGCATGATCTTGCTCCCTTGGACACGTGTTCACTATCGTAAAAACCTAATTCCTTTGCCTTTCATATTTTAAGTGATTTAAGCAGCTGAATGAATCTAAAGTTGATCAAAGATTCAATCACTGGCTTGTTTTAGCACCTGGGATCCCACAGTTCTCATTTCATAGATCAGTTTTGCATTTTACATCGACCAGCTGGTAAAACTATTTTTTAATGATGTCTAACTGTCATTGGTGTATGCAGAACTGCACATGTCAACAGCAACTTAAAGGAAGGACCAGATTTATGTTTCAGACATAGATGAATCAAACCTTGTGAACAGTATGCACATAGAAGGCCACAGTGTTTTGCACCCAAATAGGGCAGCCCTAACCACTGGGTAGATCAGGCAGCTGCCTAGGGCATCAGCTGGGCCGGGGAGGGGGGGGGGGCTTCAGTTTCTACTTTTGCCTGCAGTGAGAATGGGCAATTTTTAAACAACCCATTTACCTGGATAAAAGTCTTTTAGAAATTGCCCTCATTCCCCCCGAATTCTATATAATGCAACTAGAGTTCCACACGCAAATCTGGGGGTATTCTGATTTGCACATGTAACAAATTTGATAACGAGCCAATCGGCGCCAATAATTGGATGCTAATAAACAATCAGCACTAATTGGGAATAATTAGAAATTATACACGCTACTCGCTAAGTGTATTCTATAACGTAGTCCATGTAAATTCTATTGGCAGATCCCAAAAGGGGAGTGGCTTTGGGAGGCACATGGGCGGGCCCTAGACATTCCAAAAATTTACTTACAGTGTTATAGAATAACCTGCTCCGTACCTAAAGTTAGGCAATGGGCATTTACACCAGGCTTTCATCAACATTAACTGATGCATCTAAATTCTAGTTGTGTGCATGGATTTTGGCATAGTGTGGAAAACGTGCCTAACTTTAGGTGTGGTTTACAGAATACGCCTAAGCGTGCTTTCGTTCAGTGCCAATTTTTTAGGCAACATATATAGAATCTGGCCCATTATGTGTATAAATGTACAAAATAAAGTTTAATATTTAAAAGTTGAATGAAGTATAAGGATGTCCAATTGAGAACGTGGACATCCCAGTCAGTATGTCACAAAAGGACATCCATCTCACTTGTATTTTAGAACAAGACCTGTTACATGTGCTGGAAACATCAAATATGAACATCTATTTTACAACTGAAAAGTCCAAATTATGAATTGGGCAAAATGAGGGACATGGACGTCTGTGTGGCAACAGAGGAACATCCATATCATAAAATGGCCACACAGTTATCCATGTGCAGGAATAATCTAATGGTTAAAGCAGCCAGCTGAAAGCCAGAGCAGAGGTCCAGAGGTTGCTGGTTTAAGTCCCACTGCAGATTTTTGTAATTTTTGTTGCTCAATCAGAGCACCTTTCTGTAACCTGCATATGACAAGTACCAGGTCTCAATATGGACGTTCATCTTTTTGAACATGAATGTCCCTTCCTTTTCTGCAATTGGAGCCAGACGTCTAGATTTTGGCCCTTCCCTAGTTCTGCCTAAAACACACCCACACCACTTACCCTTGCCATCAGTGACGTAGCTACAGGTGGGCCTGGGTGTTCACAGGCCCACCTATTCTTGCCTCAGGCCCACCCAATCTAGTGGCCCCCAAAACACCTCATTGTCAGTGCCTCACTCCTCTCTCTCTTCCCCAATGACACGAAATCTGCCCATCTCTCTCTGAACCCCAGCAGTCTACCTTCGAGCCATCGCCTGCAAGGATTCCTGTAGGCAACCTGTGCTGGTCTTGCAGTCTTCCCTCTACTGTGTCCTGCTCTCAATGATGTCACTTCCTGTTTCTTCACTGGCAAGGACGTAGTAGCCTGCAGGGCCAGCACAGGTTGCCTATGGGGGGTGGGGAGTTCAGAGAGAGATGGGCAGATGCTGGGCGAGAAGCAGATGCTGGGCTGTGGATGGAGGGACAGAAAGATGATACGTGAGAAGGGGCAGAGGGGATGGATGGGGTGGGAAGGGCCCACTCAGGTTAGCTCAGGCCCACCTGAAATAACAGGTCTGGCTATGCTCCTGCTTGCCATATGAACAAACTGCAGTGTTAGATGTCCATATATTGGCTTTATAAAATTGGTATTTGGATGTCAAAAACACGAATAGAGCTTCTAAAATAAGCACCATAATGTCCAACAATGCATTTCTGCACAATCGTTTTGGGAGGAGTGATGTTGGGGTGATAATGATTGTTGAGTTCAGATATCAGTATGTGGAGACGGCAAAGCTTAGAGGCCTGAAAGTTAACTCGGTAACTAGTAACATAGTAGATGATGGCAGATAAAGACCTGTAAGGGCCATCCAGTCTGCCCAACAAGATAAACTCATTACATATGGTTCATTGTTGATGTACTCCATCTTTGCACAATCATCCAGAAGACCTTGTGCGACAGCTCCCATCAGGGCCGCCGAGAGGGGGGCCTGGCAGTGGGGTCCCCCTCTCCTGACGGGACCCGGGTGATCGAGTCCCGACATGAGCAGGAAAGAGAAAACCCCAGTGCCAGGCCCCCCTTGGAGGCCGATCAGGAGCAGACACAGCAGGACTTTATTTGAACTTTATGCAGACATGAATGGAGAACTCTATATGTTCCGTCTTTGCTTATACCCTACACTGTCAATTAAAATTTTCTATTATTGTATTGACATTGTAAGTAGTGTACTATGCCATACTTTGTATTGTTATTTGAATATTTTTACTGCTGTAATTGCCTATTGCTCATGTTTGATTTATTCCTACTGTACACCGCCTTGAGTGAATTCCTTCAAAAAGGCGGTCAATAAATCCTAATAAATAAATAAAGCAGTGATTTCAGAGGAGGAAATAAATAATCAAAACAATGCTCCATGTACTTTAGGAAGGGTAAAAAAAATCCATAAAACTGCACAAATAGACATGGGTGCAAACAGCATTGTAAGACTGAGGGGCATTTTCGATATGATAGCTAAATCCGATTTTGGGCGTTTTGTGGAAAACGACCAAAAATCCAGTACTGAACATGGCCATTTTCAAATCAGAAAAACATCCAACTTTTTGTTTTGAAAATGGCCATTTGCTAGATATTTTTGTGCTCAGTGCGTCTATTTTTTTAGACCATTTTCAGGGGAAAGAAAGTCCAAAAACAAGCCATTGGGATGGGTGTATTCTTAGTAGTGGCCACACAAACACCCCAGCAGAGCACCCTAGGGGGCACTGCAGTGGACTTCACATAAAAAGTCCTAGGTACACCTCTCACTATTACCCCCTTATATTTTATGAGGAGCCCTCCAAAACCCACCAAAAACCTACTGTACCAAAATGTACACAATTACAATAGCTCTTATGTCTGCAAGTATCACCTATTTGTGGATACAATAGGTTTTTGGTGAGTTTTGAAGAGCTCGCATTTTCTTCCACAAGTGTAACAGTTAGACTGAGCTATGGGCCTGAGTCCCCTTCTCTACATTGCACTGCATGGACTACTAGGCTACTCCAGGGACCTGCTTGATGCTCTAATAGGACTGACCATAACTTCTGAAGCTGCCATAGAGGATGGTATGTATTGTGTGTTTATTTATTTGTTACATTTGTATCCCACATTTTCCCACCTATTTGTAGTATCAATGTGGCTTACATAGTACCGGAGAGGTGTTTACAGACTCCGGTATAAACAAATACAAAGTGATATTGTGGTAAGATAAAGTTCATGTGGCACAGCCACATTAGGGAATCGTACAACAGAAGAGTTGTGTTATGTCCATTACGTACTTTAGTTTTGTTGTGTTGCAGATATCAGGCATTTATGTTGGATCGGCCGGGTATGCCTTTTTAAACAGGTTAGTTTTTAGTGTTTTCCGGAAGTTTAGGTGATCGTACGTAGTTTTCAAGGCTTTTGGTAATGCGTTTCACAGTTGTGTGCTAATGTAGGAAAAACTGGATGCGTAGGTTGATTTGTATTTGAGTCCTTTGCAGCTTTGGTAGTGCAAATTTAGGTACGTTCGTGTTGAATCGGTTGTGTTTCTAGTTGGTAGGTCAATCAAGTCTGTCATGTATCCCGGGGCTTCACCGTAGATAATTTTGTGAACTAGAGTGCAGATTTTGAAAGCAATGTGTTCTTTGATTGGGAGCCAGTGTAGTTTTTCACGGAGGGGTTTTGCACTTTCTAATTGCGTTTTTCCAAAGATAAGTCTAGCTGCCATGTTTTGAGCGGTCTGAAGTTTCCTTAATGTTTGTTCTTTGCATCCCGCATATATGCCATTGCAGTAGTCTAAATGGCTTAGTACCATTGATTGTATCAGGTGGCAAAATGTTTCCCTCGGGAAGAGTTGTTTCACGCGTTTCAGTTTCCACATCAAGTGGAACATTTTCTTTCTTGTGGATGTCACTTGGCTCTCTAGTGTTAGGTTGCGGTCCAATGTAACGCCGAGGATTTTCAGGCTGTCTGAGATAGGGAGGATGTAATCTGGGGTGTTGATAGTTGTGGGGTTGTCCGCGCTGTGTTGAGATGAGAGGATAAGACTGTGTTTTTTCTTTGTTGAGTTTTAGTTGCAATGCATTTGCCCAAGAGTCCATGATGTTCAAGCTGATCTTGATTTCGTTAATGATTTCTGTCAGTTTAGATTTGTAAGGAATGTATATTGTGACACTGTCTGCATAGATGAAGGGGTTAAGGCCTTGGTTGGATAAGGACTTGGCTAGTGGGGTCATCATTAGGTTGAAGAGGATCGGTGATAGTGGTGATCCTTGTGGTACTCCGCAGTCTGCTTTCCATGGTGATGAATTTGTGGTCATTCATCCAATTCGCGATCATTAGCAGTCGGAGTGGATGAAGAACTATATCATAGATTTACAGGAAAAGAGTAGAATGTCATCAGAAAAATGAAAAGATATACCTGTAGTTTGGATCACAGAGGCAAGTGGACTCAGAAATAAGTTGAAAAGTAGAGAGGATAAGACAGACCACTGGGGAACACCACAGGACAGAGGGCGGAGGATAAGCAATTGATGAAGCAAATGTATCCTGAAAAGAGTGTTTGGTGAGAAAAGAAGTGAAGCATGATAGAACAGCTCCTGAGATGCCTAAAGAGGACAGTTGAGACAGTAACAAGTTATGGTCAATCAAATCAAAAGCTGAGGACAGATCATGTGAAACAGTGAAATCATGTTTTTATCCAGGTGTGAATAAATTTAATTGAGAACAGCTGCTACAGTGGTCTCTGTACTATAATGGGGGCCTAAATCCTGACTGGCTGGGGTGGAGTGCAAAGGTTTTATCAACAAAAGATGTTAGCTGGGTAAACACCATTCTTTTCAGAACCTTAGAAAGAAAACAGTTTGGATACAAGATGGTAGTGAGCAGGGGACTCGGGGGTCTAGAGATGGTATCTTAAGAACAGGAAGCACAATTGCCGATTTCCATGACGAGGGAACCTGACCAATTGACAGACTGGAATTGATTATGGTAAGAATATTTGGAAGAAGATCAAGTTCCGAGATCATTAGCCAATTTGATGGAACGGATCAAGAGCACAAAAGGTTAGATGTATTTTTGAAAAAGTCTTTGAAAGTGAATATAGTGTCTAAAACTGAAAGTGAATATAGTGTCTGAAACTGAAAGGTGGACCAAGAGGAAGGCCCAAGACTGTGGAGATAATGGAGCATAAGAAGATAACGATGGGACTGGAGAAACATCCAAGGTTGGAAAAGACTTGACAAGATCCTAGACTTTCACATCTTTGGAGGTTGGGAGGGGGTCAGTGAACAATGGGGAGTAAAGGGGGGGGGGTCATGCATTAATCCCTCTACTGGTCACTTAGGGCCCCTTTTGGGACTTAGTTGTGATTGAAATTAGTCTAGACCAAAATGTCTAACTTTTTAGTCCTAGACATTTTTGCTTTGTTCTATTATGGCAGAAACACATCTAAGCTTTGGCAACACCCTAATCCCACCCCCAACATGGCCCCTTATGATTTGGATACACTGCATACAAACAACATAGAAAACCATCTTAAAAATAGGTTCTGAAATTGCATTTGGACATTTTAGCACAACAACCGTCCATCTGCCGCTTTTTGGACGTTTTTCTGTTTTGAAAATGAGCCCTTTTGTGTAGCATCCTATTTTCATGTTACTGGTCAATAATTATACCATACTGTCTGAATTAATAAGGCTGGGCTACAGGAAAAGACCTTGCTGAATCAGGCCATATGCTGTTGCATTACATTAGGTTAAATGCTTCATTAAAATACAGCTGACTTATCTGCCTGCTTTGTCCTCCTGCAATACAAATTAAACAGCCACTTACTCAGCATCTAATGAAAATGAAAGGTCTAGCCTCTCCGTCCCTCACTCTCAGCCTTCAGCCAAATTTAATTTGTACATCTCCTGAGAGATAAGATAAATGTACGGCTTCATATTACTGAGGAGAGTTTGAGGTACCATGCATGAACCAACCCAGTTTGGATGGTTAAAGTAAATAAAAATCTCAGAATACAATACACAAAGGTAACAAAATAGCCATAGGAGTGGCATGACCACTAGGTAGACTAGGCATCAGCACCAATGCAGAAATTGCAGTGTCCACAAAAGACTAATTTTGGCCTGCACAAGGCCTTGAGCAGCCATGCATGTTCAAGGCCTACCATATCCTGTTTCCCCTAAAACAGGAAGTTTGAAGGGGATGCGACCTGACAGGACTTGAACATAGTGCAGTAAAAGAGAGGTCCAAACAGCAAAAAAACAGTACCAGGAGCCTTAAAAATAGAGACGCAGTAGGCGTATGATTAAAGGAACTGTGTCCCTATTTTTAAGGCTCCTAGGACTTGAACATAAACAGATGCTCAAGGCCCCACACCGGCCACAGTTAGTCTTTTATAGACAAGATGATTGCCATGCTGATGCTGCCCAGGAAGGAATAGAGAAGGGAGGGAAATCACTGAACACTTCACAAGGGGGGTAGGATGGGCAGCGAGATATGGAATACCAAGGGAAGGGAAGGCAATGGAAACTGTTGAACTCCTGGGGAAGGGAGGGAAGGTAAGAGATGCTGCCTTCAGGGGGGGAGGGGTAGAGAAGGGATGCTGGACACCATCGTGGGAAGGAGGAAAAGATAGGACAAGAGAGAGAGATGTAAGACACCACCATGTGAAGGGGAGAAGTTAGCAAGGGTGGGGAAGAGATGTTGGACTATGGAAGAGAAGGGAAAAGAATATGCTGAACATTGAAGGAGGGGGGTCCTTGACCCACCCTTTGATAGAAGATGTAGGGCAGAAGATTCACCTAGGGTGTCAGAGGTACTTGAGCCAGCACTGAATGGCCATATACATTTATCTTACAACTTCAACTTTATACAAATAGAACATTTAAAGCAAAATGAAATGAAAAGCATTATGGTTACAACTAGAGGCTGAACAAATTTCAATTTTGGCTTTGGTGTCGAAAACGGGCAGAAATTCGGATTCGGCCATGTTTCAGTTTCAGCTGAAAAGGTCTGTACATTTTCAGCTGAAACAAAAACTACCCTCCCAACCAAAAGCACCGCCCACTCTCACAAGACTGCCGCTCAAAGTCTTGGCAGCTATTTTGATGAAGGAGATGGAAGGGGATCACTCCTGCCCCAGTTAGGCCACTAGACCATCAGGGTTTAAAGTAGGCCAATGGGTGGGTCATGAGTGGGTCCAGCCCTACCATTAGGTTAACTAAGGCGGAGGGCTCAGGCAGCACTCTCCATGGAGCAGCATCTCCTCCCTTCTCTCCTCAACCCACTTTCCCATATTTACCTTCTTTTTTTCTTTTCTGAAAGGCAGAAGGAGCAGCGATTCCTGTAAGATGCCCTGCACCAGTACTGGCCTCTTCTCCCTACTGCAGTCTGCCTCTTGACGTAACTTCCTGTTTTCTAAGAAGCGGGCTGCAGTAGGGTGAAGAGGCTGGTGCCGGTGGCACTGCAGGCCTATAGGAATCGCTGCCACTGCCGATTTTTAGAAAATAAAAAAAAAGAAGGTAAATGCCGAGAAGAGGGTTGAGATGCCAGACAGTAGCCGGGCAGGGGTGGTATCTCATCCTTGCCTCAGGCGACAGATTGCCTTGGGCTGACCCCTGCAACTGATCAAACTCTTGCAGGCCGAACAGTTGACTTTTTAATAACTGTCTCTGGCTTTATCTTTTTTCCTTGCCACTAATAAAACATTTTCGGGATTCTGAATTACTTCCTTTGTGATCATGTTGGGATTAACAAAGAAAAACAAAACACAAAAAAGTGTGACTAAGGAAATCAGCCAATTTTTAAGTTTATTAAACCAGATATAAATAAGTTCATGAACGTCAAATGGGAAAGTCAAAGAATTTGCCTGTAAAATGACAGCAGGCACGTGCCAACATATACAGTCTATTTATCGATTTAACTTAATTTATAAATCACCCAACAGCAGCTCAGGTCAATGTACAACATAGTTCAAATAATCCAAAATCCAGTAAAATAAATACTTATTCTATTTAGTAAATCCAAAATGTAAGTAAAGCTAATAAATTAATAATTAACATCAAACAATAATAAACATAAGTTGCCTATCAATACCAAAACTAAACACACATAAAACAAAGGCCAACTTTAATCAAACCTTATAAGTACGGAACTCAGCTATAAAAAGTAAGCCAAAGTCTATCTAATATGAGGAGGAAATCGCCTCAAGAATAAGCCCCTCCCAGAAACTTTTACATGGGATAAAGGCTATACTTCATCATCATGGGCGTTTTCAATCAAACCAACTCCTCTTATTTTATGAAAAGTTTTTTTAAAAATTTTTTTGAAAATAATTTTTCTAAATATTCAAAAAAGCCACTGTGCCAAATATACTGTGTATAGCAGTTCAACTTAACTTTGGCGAACTGTAGGCTTTCTCCTTTCTGACCGTGGTTTAACTGTGGTCAACGGTCCCGTTTCACATTTCGCTGCTTCAGGACCACAGCCATATAATCACCCGGTTCTTTATTAACATTTCCTAATTTGAAACCTTCATAAAGGGGCAAATATGGTGCATAAAAGTCAAGAAAAAACCAGCTAAAACGGGAATCCTGTGATCTCTAGCATACACAAATGGACACACCATTATTGAAGCTGGTCGGGTCCTGTCTCCATTAAAGTTGACATTTAGACAAACTCTTGCTACATTTGTCCTTCCTCGGATGCCACTGCCATTTGGTTGTCTGTTCTGCTTCTGCAGTAGACTGTCTCCGGTTTGCTTCCAAGTCATGTCTAAACCTGTTTATTCAGTACTGCCTTGTACTTTTTTTTTTTTTTAGTGTTCCACAAATCTCTCTCTTAACTCTCAGTTACAGCACTTCACAAAAAAGATTGGCATGGTTGTAAGTGAAAGAAAAAAAAATATCTCAGGGAGGGGAAGGGGCAGCATCTACTCCCAACCACTTAATGCCTACTTGTATAGGCCACAGCGGTATATCAAGTTTTACTAATAAATAAATACAGAAATATCAAGGCAGGCCCTGATCAAACAGACAATAGCCTGGAAAGCCTGATATGTAATTTTATTTTATGAGACGGAATGAGAGGAAGGGGTTATCACCTTGATTTTATTTGCCACATATGTTCTATTCTATTTTAAGCTTTTGTAGATCACCACAAAGAAGTTAACTAGAGGTTGAGAATTAATAAATCATATACAAGTGAATTAAAATTACAATTTCATCGCTTACTTAAATATTTATAGAACAGAAATGTTTTAAGATATTTACGAAAAAGGGTACATATGAAGAGTGTATTTTGATCTGAAAAGGAAGGAACTATCTAGAAGGCATTTAAAACAAACATCATTAATGAGAGGAAAGCTTAATCTATCAGTTGTTGGGAAACGAGAAACAATTTGCAAAGCAGGATATATGATAAGTTGAACAAGATGTTTCGATTCAAGGCCACGCAGGACCCTAAAAACTATACAGTAGATCTTAAACTGAATATATGCCTGAATAGGTGAACAATGTGGATGAACCCACAGTGGTATAACTCTATTAAATTTATGTGCACCATAAATTAGTTTGGCTGCAGTATTTTGCAAATGTTGAAGCTTGTAATGCAATCTAGCTGTCATCCCTATATATAGTGAATTACAGTATACAAGTAGTAGTAACAATAAGGCCTGGACCAACATCCTGAATGAGTTTCATGGAAAAAAAAGATCTGAGAACGCTCAACTGTTTGAGTTTAAAGAAAATTCGCCTGATAAGACTACTGACTTGTGGTTACTTGGGTAAATTTGCATTAGGGCAAACTCACAAGCGCCTAGAATATGACTATATGATGTTAATCGTTAAAATTTCCAAAATTACAAGGACTAGGGGGCATGCAATGAAGCTACTATGTAGTATATTTAAAACAAATCAGACAGATGAAGATATGTTAACAGAAATGAGAAAAGCTAGCAAATTTGACAATAGTATAATAATGGATGATTTCAATTACCTTAATATTGACTGGTTAAATGCTACATCAGAGAGTGCTAGGGAGGTAAAATTTGTAGACGCAATAAATGACCGCTTCTTGGAGCAACTGGTCCAGGGATTGATCAAAGACTGACATGATCAAATATGACTTGCGTGGGACAGGCATAAAGGAATCCTGTGCAGAAGGAATGGATCCACAGAAGCTTAGCTGAAATTGGGTGGCGGGGGGAAGAGGGGTTGGTGGTTGAGAGGCTAGGATGGGGGAGGGCAGACTTATACGGGGTCTGTGCCGGAGCCGGTGATGGGAGGCGGGACTGGTGGTTGGGAGGCAGGAAATACTGCTGCACAGACTTATACGGTCTGTGCCCTGAAAAAGACAGGTACAAATCAAGGTAAGGTATACACATATGAGTTTATCGTGGGCAGACTAGATGGACCGTGCAGGTCTTTTTCTGCCGTCATCTACTATGTTACTATGTTACTATGACTTAGCAACTAGAGTGCAGTCACTGAGGAAATCTACTGTAGCAACATTCAATTTTCGAAAAGTAACTATGATAAAATGAGGAAAATGGTTTTTAAAAAGCTGAAATGCTCAGCTGCAAAGGTTAGGACTTTAAATTAGGCATGGTCGTTTAAAAATACCATTTTGGAAGCCCAGACCAGATGTATTCCATGTATTAACAAAGGTGGAAAAAATAGCAAATGACAACCAGCATGGTTAAAGGGAGAGGTGAAAGAGGCTGTTAGAGCCAAAACAACATTTTTCAGAATATTGAAAAAAGATCTGAATAAAGAAAACAAGAAGCAACATATGCACTGGCAAGTTTGATACAAAGCACTGATAAAGAAAGCCAAAAGAGAATACAAAGAGAAACTAAAACTCATAGTAATAACTTTTTCAGGTATACAAGAAGCACAAAGCATGTGAGGGAATCAAGGAGTAAAAGAGGCACTCGGGGAGGACAGGGCCATAGCAGAGAGGCTGAATGAATTCTTTGCCTCGGTCTTTACTGAAGAAGATGTAAGAGATCTACCTGTACCAGAGATGGTTTTCAAGGGTGATGATGCAGAGGAACTGAAAGAAATTTTGGTGAACCTAGATGTACTGAGCCAAATCAACAAATTAAAGACTAGTACATCACCTGGACCAGATGGTATACACCCCAGGGTACTGAAAAAAACTCAAATATGACATTTCAGATCTGCTATTAGTAATATGTGACCTGTCATTCAATTGTTTGTTGTACCTGAAGATTGGAGGGTAGCCAATTTAACGCCTATTTTTAAAAAAGGGATCCGGGGTGAACCAGGAAATTACTGCCCAGTAAGCCTGATGTCAGTGCCAGGCAAAATAGTGGAAACTAAAGAATAAAATCACTGAACACATAAACAAACATGGTTTAATGGGACAGAGTCAACATGGATTCCATGAGGGGAAGTTTTGCCTCACCAATTTGCTTCATTTCTTTGAATGTGTGAATAAACATGTGGATAAAGATGAGCCGGTTGCTTCAGGAAATGTTTGACAAATTCCCTCATAAGAGATTCCTGAGAAAATTAAAAACTCATGGGGACAAGAGGCAATGTTGTGTTGTGGATTAGGAATTGGTTGATGGATAGAAAACAGAGGTTAGAGTTAAATGGCCACCCCATCTCTTTGTTTGCAACTACTCAGGTAGGGGAACGGTGTCCTTAATTTATACAATCTCTTCCTCCACCCCCACCCTTATCCAGTTCAGCCTTTGCAGCGACAGTCTTTGGCCAAGGACACTGATTGTGGCTCATTCAGGAACCAAGGCCACAAGTACTTTGAGTGTGACCGCTTCTCCCTTCCCTCCCCACATTTATTTTTTCAAAATTTATATCATGCTGTTCTTTTAACAGCACCCAAGCAAAAATAATCAAATCATCGTATTAAAATTCCATAAAATAAAGTCAGTAAAATAACAAGGATCTCTGCGGCATCCCCAGCCCTGGCAAGTTAGAGGAGCAGAATTGTTGAAGATTGGACCCAGGTTGGTCCATGATGTCTGAGCTCTTAGACAGATCACCCAGCTTTCACTTCTAAATTCTTTGTTTTGATTTTGAGAGTCTTACTCAGCTATTGCAACCAATGCTAGTGCAAACAAACCAAACAAAAAAAAAAGACATTTCTTTGATTTGCCTATACTAAATTATCTTTACAATGTAGCAGTTTTGGACTAGATTCTATACATGGTGCAAAAAAAAAAATCAGTGCTTAGCGGTATTCTATAAACCTCGCCTAAACTTAGGGGTGATTTATAGAATACACGTAGCAGCTGTCCTGCAACTGAAATTTAGGCGCAGTCATTTACGTCAACTAGAACCTGGTGCAAATGCCCACATCTTATTTAAGCATGGATCGGGCATATTCCGTCATTTTTAGGAATGCCCACAACCCGCCCCATGCCCCTCCCATGGCCACACCCCCTTTTGTGATCTGCACATGTCCAAACCAAAAACAAAAGTGCCAGCACATCAGCACTTGTTTTTCTGCACTTAAATATGAGCCTTGCGCAGTGGCGTACCAAGGGGGGGCGGTGGGGGCGGTCCGCCCGGGTGCACGCCGCTGGGGGGTGCCGCGGCGCGCGCCTGCTCCTCCGAGTTCGCTAAACTTCGTTTGTTTGCTGCAGCTCCCTCTGCCCCGGAACATTTTTGAGAGGCACATATTTGGGTACAGAAGACCAGGCGCCAATATGTGCTTTCACTTTCAATTTTGTTCAGATATGCACACATGCATACCATTTGCCTTTAAAACTTGCAGGAGCTTTCTTCCACTTGCCTAACAAAACAAAACTGTAGAGTTACCATATTTGATGTGATAAAAAAGAGGACACCTGCCAAACCCCACAACACCCCTGTCACACCTCACCACACCCCACCACACCCCTGCACCGCAGTGTCACCTTTAACCAGTGGCGTTCCTGGCCTGGATGGCACCCGGGGCGGAGCTCCGATGCACCCCCCCCCACTAGATGACACCTCCCCCCCTCCGGTGAAATGACACCCCCCCGGGTGCAAGCCGCTAGGGGGGGTGCCGTGGCGCGCGCCTGCTCCTCCGAGTTCGCTAAACTTCATTTGTTCGCTGCAGCTCCCTCTGCCCCGGAACAGGAAGTAACCTGTTCCGGGGCAGAGGGAGCTGCAGCAAACGAACGAAGTTTAGCGAACTCGGAGGAGCAGGCGCGCGCCGCGGCACCCCCCAGCGGCGTAGACCCGGGCGGACCGCCCCCCCCGCCCCCCCTTGGTACGCCACTGCCTTTAACTCCCCCAAGAAAGCTAGATTCCCTCCCTCTTCCCCCATGTATGTCCCCTCCCCCAATCTTTTTTCCACCTCCCTCCACCCACCTTTTTTATAGCTACCTCCATCCACATTCCCTCCCCTCCTGTACCATAGCTTATCATGCCTGGTGATCTAGTGGCCCCCTATTTCCTGCCCAGTGCTGCCTTAGACCTCTCGCTCTGGCGCCGCTTCAAAATGGCTGCCAAGAGTTCAAGCGGTGACCTCGCAAGACTTCTGCGAAGAGGCCACAACGATAAGGTACAGGATGGAAGGGGAGGAAAGGAAACCCTGAGGCCCCCTCACTCGCCCGCCCACAAACCTGTACAAACAGGAAAGCTGGCAAAACCCGCCCAGACATCCCACGGTGTCCTCAGAAAGCCTCTTCATAAAACCTTCTATGCCACTCTAGCGCTATCACATGCATCAAAAGTAAATACTTCAGTTTTAATTTTTCCTGACAGAAATAATATCTGTGTTTATTTAAATTAAAATTAAATCTATTGGCTTTCAACCAAGAATTCACTGAATTCAAACATATTCCAAGAAAAGCAAACATGTCAGATATTTTGTTTTACAGGGGAAAAATGTATATCAGCAGCATATAATATAATAAACACCCAAACAAGCAACAACCTTACATAGTTGAGCAATATAAATGTTGAAAAGTAATGCAGAAAGTGAGGAACTTTGTGGTACACCTGAGCAAATATCAGTCCACGAGGAAACTTCAGAATTCAATGTAACTCGAAACTCTCTCATTCAAGAATGACTTGACCCCACCAAGGACCAGTCCTGAAGCCCCCAAAGCTTTTATTCACAATAATAAGCTATGATTCACTGTGTCAAAAGTGGCTGACATATTCAGAGTTGCCATCAAGCAATCCTGACCGCAATCAAAACCATGACAGAAATTAATAAAATTTCAGTGTTATGTTTACATCAAAACCCAAACTGATATCGATCTAAGATCCCATAAGCATCACTATGATCTTGTAAGTGTTCGAGTACCATTTTCTCCAAAACCTTCACTAGGAAAGATAAAGAAATAGGTCTGTAATTCCCTGAAACAGAAGGATCCAAAGCAGAGCTTTTCAATAAGGGTCTCACCACAAGCGTACATTAAAATATATCTACCCTTAGTGGTGACATCAGAACTATGCATCACTGCTTTTGACATATCTAGCGCTTCTCATTTTAGGTTTCAACTGAAAAACACCAACAAAACCCCCAATGGGAAAAAAATTAAAATAGGTGTTTACTGGACAGTGGCATAGCTATGGGTGGGCCTGGGTGAGCACAGGCCCACCTTTTTGGCTCAGGCCCACCCTGTCTGCCCCCTCCCCCCAACATACTTCCGGGGTGGCCACCTGACTCCCCTCGCTTTCTCTCTTCCTTTCCTGGATCCGTCCGTGGCCCAGCAGTGCCCTCCCTATCTGATCACATTTATGAGTGACAACACCGCACAGCTGCTGCCTGCACAGGTCTCTGCAGGCTTCCCTCTGCCATGTCCCACCCTCACTAATGTCACTTCCTGTTTCTTCTGGCAGGATGCAGCAGAGGGAAGTCTGCAACGACCAGCGCAAGGCAGCGGATGTGTGCTGCTGCTGCTGCCACCCGCGAACGTGGTGAGGTGCACGGGGAAGGGGAGTTGCCAAGTCTGAGGCTGGGGAAAATACCGGATCTGGGGGCAGAGGAGAGGGAGAGAGATGCAGGATAAGGGGGGGGGGGGAGGTTGGAAGGTCCACCCAAATTAACTGTGGATCCATCCAAAATAACCAGCCTGGCTACGCCCCTGTTATTAGATAAACATCAGAAAATAGCATTTTCCTTTCTCACTCCTCTTCTGGCTTGTGACACAAACGTACTTATTTGATTCTCCTGGAAAAGGTACTAGAGAGCCACATGGGAACAGGAATTGCGGAAATCACGTGGGAATGGAAGAAGTTGCACACGGGATTCCCGTATGGATGAAAGAAGTTATCATGGGATTCCCGCTGGGTTGGAAGATGTTGCTGTGGGATTCCCGCGGAAGTGTAGCTAAAATCTCTGGTGACTCCAGAATGAAGCATGGAGTGCACTGACCCCCTCCCCCCCTTTTACAAAGCCACACTAGTGGTTGCCAGTGCAGTAATGTCAACACATCTCATTCAAAGTGAATGGGCTGTGTCGGCATTGCTGCACGACTTTGTAAAACGGGGGTCAGAGAAGCAACCAAGGCACCAGAATGAGGCTTGGAATACCTTGGAACACTCAACGGAGGCTTAAAACTCTCATTGGTTGAACAGTGAATACCACAGTGGCATACCGAGGGCGGGGCAGTGGGGCAGTCCGCCCCGGGTGCACGCCGCTGGAGGGGTGCAGAAAGCAGCCGCGCGACTGTCGGCTCCGCTGGTTCCCTGCTCCCTCTGCCCCGGATCAGGTTACTTCCTGTTCCGGGGCAGAGGGAGCAGGGAACCAGCGGAAACGACAGCCGAACGGCTGCTCCCAGCAGGTAAGAATGAACCCGGCGGGGGGGGGGGGGGGTGCACAGCGGCAATCCACCCCGGGTGGCAGCCGACCAAGGATCGTCACTGGAATACCATCCAAAAAAAAAAAACCCACAGGAGACTGTTGGGGTCGGGAGAAAACAGAGGGTTGCGAGTAACTAAATAACAGTGTGGACCCCTGCAGTTACAGGTGGGCATGGAGGAGATTAATTGTGGGGATTGAATGCATCTTAGCTGGGATGTGTGGGTATGGGTTAGATTCCATTGGGGATGGGCAGGGATGGGTGAAATTTCTGTCCCCGTGAAACTAGCGCTTACGCCCAGCAGTAATTCTGAGTTTGGCGCATGTTGAAGCCCGTGATAGAAAATAATTTTCTATTTTCTACCGCAGTGGCATTCCCAGCAGTAATCGGCAGTTGGCACGCACTGCACGGTTACCGCACAGGTAGCGTGTCAGCCCCTTTCGCTAGGTCAATGGGTGGCGGAAAGGACTCAGGCCGTAAATAGGCACACGTTAGTTTTAATTTCAGCGCACGCCCATTTCCCGGCCAATTAAATAAAACCCTTTTCCCCAGCTGTGGTAAAAAATGGCATAGCGCGCGCCGAAAACACTTGCCCACAGTACCGCAGGCCACTTTTTACCATGGCTTAGTAAAAGAACCCCACTGGTATCTATAACACAAATACACTGATTTTCTTTACCCTCAAATAGCACCTAAGCTGCCAGAGGGAAAAACACACACAAATTTACAATTCATAAACACCTATGAATAGAATCCTTAATTATATCTTGGGTCAATATTCTGCCAGTGGTGTTCAGCCTTTCTTTAAATGCTGAGAGCTGCTGGATAATTTAGACCCAGATATTCACTTCCCTGATTCTATAAATGGTGCCCAAAGATGGTCATAACAAGCGCCCCTATTGTATAAACAGCACACCTCTTAAGAGGGTGTGGCCATGGGAGGGGCATGGCCTGGTTAGGGGCATACCCAGCATTTAGGTGCAACTTCATGGAATATTTCCATTTATGTGCCTAAATACCAGTAGGTGGGCATCACTGTTCTCTTTAAGCTGAGTGGGGGTCCTCCAACTGCATTGCTGCCTTGGGGGGGGGGGGTGCTTCAATATTGTGTTTTCAATCTCTAGGGATAGACAGGATTCTTAGCTTGCCTGCCCCGCACTATTGAAAATGTGATGATGAAACAGCACCACCTACTGGCAGGACTGTAGGTGGAGGACTCCCGCTCAGCTTAGAGGGAACAGTGGGCACACCAGCTTTTTGACTAGCATAAATTAAGTAGTTCCACGCAGAACTGCTTTTATAGAATTTGCGCTTGGTGCCTATCTTTAAATGGCATTTACTGAATCTACCCTTCAGTGTCAAGCCCTGTCTGGACAACAGCACTGAATATCTGGCTCTCGAGAAGTACCTGGAAATTTTGTGGGTGCAACTGATATTCAGCATCATATCTACACAGCTAAGCAGGCAAAGTTAGGACTGACGATCTTTTGTGCAGTCCTACATGTCCAGCAGAAGGGTAGCTGGGTTTTGATGTCACAGGGCGCAGACCTTTTGTCTGGTGCAAGGCTGCAGGCCCAATTCGCATAGGTGCCAACTGTTCTCCTTACACCCCACCTAGCTCTCTGATGTAAGGCTCGCTATGCAGGGACTGGCACTGCATATTGCTGGTGCCCACATAACTTCTGGCTCATCCCAACTCTGCCCCAGAACACCCTGGTACTAACCAGCAAGTGCTACAGCCAAGGAGTTTTGATAACACGAGATGGCATGATGTCACAAGGCTGAAGCCAATCTCCACCCAAAGAGGTTTTAAGTCTCCCCAATACAGCTGCCACCCTCTTGGTACACCCAAGACAATTACATTTCTAGGGTGACAAGCTCCACCTACTGGCTTCAGCCCACCATCCCTGTTATCAAACCTCCTTGGCTACAGCAGTCACACTGGATTTTCAGTGGCACTGTGTGGTTAATTGCAGCTAAAATAAAATCAGTAACTGTCCCCTCAATGCAATTTAACTGGGCAGGAGCCTCTCCTACCTAGTTAAATTGTTCTAAATATTAACCTCTGTGTGTATTACTGAGCCATTTTTTTCCATGCTGTATATAGTCTAAACCCAGCATTGCTGGCCTAACTTTAGCTCTTGACAGCTAAGCAGACTCAGATGTCCTTTCTAGATGAATGATGGAAGACCATGCACTATGTCGTATAGAAAGCAAAACCCAAACCTTTGCAGTATTCTGCCACAGCCAGGTTCAGGGCACTGTGGTGTAACAGTGATTACCTAATACCCCTCTGGGCCACAAAACAATACAAAGAAAACAGCAGCACACAACCTAAGAGCACAAAATATACATTTTTCGTTTACTGAAATGACACATGCAGGTTGCATTTTCAGTTAGCAGGCTCAAATGTTCTGTAAACTTATTCACATTGCATAAGGTAAATATTATTCTGATCAACATATTGTATGCTTATAAAGCAGCCCAAGTAATCTGTATTCCCATGTTCTTATCTTTACAACTAGTAGGATTTAAGACAGGGCTGTGCACTTTACTGGCTGTGCACATAGACCAGTTCAGATAAGCACAGTTAAGCAGCTAAGATTTGAGGTTTGCATTATTATTTTAATGATGGCATCAGGACTAGTATATTGATTGCTGGAAGTACCTAGGCAGTGAGGATGAAGTAAGTAGCATCCAGGGATAGGAGAGAGGGAGGGTGAATCAGCCCAGTATAATCAATGCACTACATTTCTACTTGTTGCTAACAACAAAGAGTAATGGCCACTGGGGAGCTGGCAGCTGCTACCCTTCTAACTGCCTGCCTAGGGCTTGTAGAGGTTAAGGCAGATATAGCTGCACAGAGAATGGTCAAACCATGGCACGATCCCCACCCCAAACCCTGCCACAGGGCCAGTTTCATAGACTTGAGAAGACCTCTCAGCTAGCTATCCCTGCCCCAGCCCAGTTTATCCAGGGGGCACTGGGTTCTATTTAAAATGTACGCCAAGCAAATCATTCATGGGCAGGCAGCACTTTCCTTAGCTCCGATCTCTCAAGTTACCCAGTTCCAGGAGGGTGATTTTAAGCCAGTCCCAGATTTCTGACCATTCATTATGGGACCTACAGCACTGATTTCAATGGGTAGAACCATGGACTACAGCCACCACACTGAATTAGGGATGTAAGTTCAAAAGCAGTACTAGTCGGAAATTCTCCCTTCTGGACCTGGGTCGGAAATTCTCCCTTCTGGACCTGGGAAACTTGACAGTTCTGTTAACCCTTCCCGCAGTTACAAATAAATGAGAACACAGTGGTATTGTATAAGCCATGCCTAAAGTTTGGCTCAGCTTATAGAATAGCACTTAAGTATTATGGTCATGCTTAAATTTAGGCATGACCATTTGCACCAACAAAAATGTACACATAGAGAACCCTTGTTCTGTAATTATGCATGCAGCTCAAAGCCACGCCCCCACTCCACCCCAAAACGCCTATGACAGTGCCCCCTTTTTTCGGGCCATGCGTAAATTATAGGCGTGGATCTTGCGCCTAGCTTTACACGCATAACACCCAAGTAAATCTAATAAGTGCCAATAATTGGCACTAATTGTCTCATTATTCAATTGCGCATGCAGAGCTTTTTTTTTGCCGGTACGCACCGGTACAGCATACCGGCACCTTTTTTCCCGGTGAGTCCTACACCATTCCTCTCACTCCCCTACTTACTACTACGTCGGACTCAGCAGCGCGAACGGTGCAGGCAGCGACAGAGAGGCTGGCAGCGTCGGAGCTTCCCTCTGCGAGTCCCGCCTATGCGGAAACAGGAAGTTGAAACAACGTAGGCAGGACTCGCAGAGGGAAGCTGCAACGCTGCCAGCCTCTCTTAAGCTCTGCCTCAACCGTTCGCGCTGCCGAGTCCGACGATGGCAGGCAGTAGAGAAGGAGGATGGGCTGGGGGAAGAAGAATCGCTGGACATGGGAGAGGGGAGGGCAGGGAAGAGAGAATTGTTGGACATGGATGGCAGGGGAGGACAGGGGGCAGAGAAGAATTGCTGAACATGGATGGAAAGGGAGGACAGGGGGCAGAGAAGAATCACTGGACATAGAGGGGAGGGCAGGGAGCAGAGAAGAATCGCTGGACATGGATGGCAGGGGAGGACAGGGGGCAGAGAAGAATCACTAGACATGGATGGAAGGGGAGGGCAGGGGAGAGAGGAGAATCGTTGGACATGGATGGCAGGGGAGGACAGAGGAGAATCGCTGGACATGGATGGCAGGAGAGGACGGGGCAGAGGAGAATCGCTGGACATGGATGGCAGGAGAGGACAGGGGCAGAGGAGAATCGCTGGACATGGATGGCAGGAGAGGACAGGGGCAGAGGAGAATCGCTGGACATGGATGGCAGGAGAGGACAGGGGCAGAGGAGAATCGCTGGACATGGATGGCAGGAGAGGACAGGGGCAGAGGAGAATCGCTGGACATGGATGGAGGGGAGGGAAAAGAGGAAGGGGATGCACATTGATGGGAGGGGAGGGAAGAGAGGAGAAATGCTGGAAATGGATGGAGAAGAGAGCAGGAGATAGAGGAGAAATGCTGGACATGATGGATGGAGGGGTTGGCGGGGAGAGAGGAGAAATGCTGGACTTGGATGGAGGAGAGGAGAGAGAAAATTATTGGTTTATATGGATACACGGGAGGGAAGAGAGGAGAAATGCTAGACATGGATGGAGGGGAGGAGAGAGGAGAAGTGCTGGAAATGGATGGAGGGGAGGAAAGAAAAAAGAAGATGCACATGGATGGAGATGAGGGAAAGGGAAGAGAGGAGAAAAACTGTACATGAATGGAGAAAATAGGCAAAAGCTGGATCCACGTTATACCTCCTCCAGTCAATTCCATGGAGGAGGGCCCAGCTTTTACTTACGGATGTAGGGCACGAAATGAAGAAGAAAGGAGGAAAGTAAAGAAATAAATGGAAAGGAAGTCCTGGAAATGGAGTTAAGGGAACAGATAGAGAGCAGCAGAATCAGAGACTGGGACCAATATGGATAGAAAAGCAAAGTCACCAGACAACAAAGGTAGAAAAAAACCATTTTATTTTCATTTTAGTGTTTGGAATATGTCCAATTTGAGAATTTACATCTGTTGTCTTATTTTGCACTAAGTATACTGGAGCTGTAACAGCTTACAGAAATTATTTATAATGAAAAAGATCACGTTATTTTTTTCTCCTATAGTAGTACAATATTTTCAATGATGTCTGTTTATACGCGCCATGGCTGGTATAAGGGGTGTGGCTATCATAGGGGTGGAGCCATATGTGGTGGCCCCGCCCATAATGAGTACCAGCACCTTTTTTTCTACAAAAAAAGCACTGTGCGCATTAAATCAGAACGAAAATTTGCGTGCACAATATTTGGCAACCTTTATAGAATCAAGAGGATAATTTAGTCAATTACTTCTCTAATAGCCCCTCTTCCCCATCTCAAACTTGTGGTGAGATGAGAAAGTAAGCAGTGGTAGAAACAAACAGAAGACAAGGTGTTTGAACTCAAGAGGCAGATCCAGGGAAACTAATTGCGCATTTATGAAAGGGCCGATGCAGAAAAGCTATGGTGAGCCTAACCATTGGTTACCACAGGGTTTACGCACACATTATTGGACAAGTAATTTAGAAAGGGGTTGAGCATACACGACATTAAAAAAAAATGTATGGTAATGAGGTCATTAAGTATTCTGCTGTAATGCACAAAAGGAAATAGTGTTTTTTGGTGCGGGTAAAGGACCGTATTCAAATAAGGCACAGTGAGTAGCACGCTTTAAAATTGTGCATGCGGATAATTTATGCACGCTACTCAATTGAGTAATGAGTCAATCGGTGATGATAGTTGCCCGATAACCAATTATCACTAATTGGCAATAATTGGAACGTACGCATTCTTCTTTTTAGGTGTATTTTCTAAAGAGGTGCATGTAAATTCCAACATGTGTGACTGAAAAGGGACTGTGAATATGGGAGGATTCAGCGGCGTAGCAAGGGTGGGGTGATGGGGGTGGTCCACCCCGGGTGCATGCCACTGGAGGGGTGCATAGAGCAGCCGCACGCCTGTCAGGCTCCGCTGTTTCCCGCTCCCTCTGTTCCGGAACAGGTTACTTTCTGTTCTGGGGCAGAGGGAGCAGGGAGCTAGCGGAGCCGTGAGCCACGTGGCTGCTCCCAGCAGCCAAGAATGCACCCGGGGGGGGGGGAGGTGCACATCGGCGATCCGCCCTGGGTGGCAGCCGACCTAGGATCGTCACTGGGAGGAGTGTAGGTATGTTGGAAGCGTCAATCAAATGTATGCACTGTGTTCCAGAATTTGGGGGAATGTGTGTACATTTAGGTGCAGGTATCTACACCAGGTTTTCAGTGGCATAAATGGTCACGCCTAAATGTATGCATGTTCCACCAGCTTTTGCACTATTCTATAAGTCACGTCTTACTGTAGACACAGTTTATAAATAGCGCTACATACGTTATTCCAACGTGCCTACATTTTAGACGCTCTATATAAAATCCGGCCCAAAATGAGGGACATTTTTTGCCAGGTCTGAGGCGACAAAGATGGGGGTTGGTTGACAAGATTTAAATCCCTCCTTATTTTTTTTGTTTGCAACCAGAATATAGCATCTGCAACAGAGATGGGAGGTAGCAGCAGTAATGTGCGCATGTCCAAACAAAAACCAAAGTGCCAGCGCACCTCGGTGGTTGCTCTGCGCGTACATATCAGCCCTACGAAAATATAATTGCAAAAAAAAAAACATTTGTGAGGCTAATATTTATGAGCAGAACAACAGTCACAGATGCGTGCTGGCGCTTTCCTTCAGACACATACACGAGAAGACACACTTACCGCTGAACCTCTGTGCGCATGCATCCGATAGGTTTCCCTTGATTAGAGCTCAAGTTCTGCACAGGTAAAATTTGCATATCATTAGCTTTCTTCATGGCACACTGGGGGGCTTACCACATGGCAATGCAGAACTACCACTGTCCCAATGCGGGCGCCAGAGATAGCTCCACCTCCAGCCCATGGCGTTTCCATACGGGGGTTACCGCCGGGTTAGCTCAGGAGCCCTTACTGCCACCATAATGGGTGGCAGTAAGTACTCTCCCCCGAAATGGCCGTGCGACAAGTCCAAAGTTACTGCACGGCCGTTTCATGTTTGGCCACTTATCTGCTGCAGTGAAAGGGGCCATAGCGAGCGGCATAAACAGCCACCACTCTAGCACATTTACTGCAGCTTAGTAAAAGGGCCCCTTAATTTCCCCCCCCCCCCCATGCCTCTGTTTATCAGACTAATAAGATAACAGCATTTTCATGCACCAATCACATCTATATTGCCATTGAAACCTTTAAGCTGTGTAAATAAATTCCACTATAACATCTGTCTACCATGAACACGCATCGAAGTGATGATCCAACATATGCATCACTTACAGGCATATCCTATGTGACTAATCTATCAGTCACCCCCATTAGCCATTAAATAATCATAGACAAAATTACTAGACACCATCTTTCATCAGCAGAGCTGAAAGCCTTAGTGCATCAAGCTAACGGGATAAAGTTGAACTTGCCAGCTTAGTAAAATACTCAAATCACGCATCCATCTCCATAAATCCAAGAAGAAATATTTTCTGGGATTTGGAGGCAATTAAACGTGCTACAGATGTAATAAGAAAAAAAAAGTAACACAGATTTTGTCAGTGCTATTTCTTTTCGCTTGTGATCTGTTAGATGATATTAAATCAAATTAAATTAGTTCTTCTTAACGTCAAGTAACAAAAATAAGAAAAAAATATATCTGGGTCAGTGGATGGCAGGCAAGGTAAAACTGGCAATGTGTATTTCTTTTCAAAATGCAAGGCAATTAAAGAAGAAAAACGCCACCGTGTATTGCAAAAGCAAAACATTTGTGCCATTACCTAAACAGAGCAGGGAAAAAAGTGGCCACTTATTTTCATGCCTGGAGCAATAAATAAATAAATCCTCGAGGGTCAACGAAGTCAGCAACACATGCAAACTTAGTTTAAAAAAAAGAAGAAAAACAATAAGATGACTCATTATTAATTCCTTGCTATCATGGATGTGAACACGCTCGAACAATTCTTCCAGCTCATGGGAGCACCCCAAAACATTCTGCACACACAGACAGGTTTGTGAGAATCACTCACACCTAGAATAGTTGTTACGACTCGTTGATAACTGTAGAACCAGGGCTGGAAACAACAAAGAATAATAATCAGAGCACAATGCAACTTAAAAGAAGCCGGTCATGTTTACCTTTTTTCTCTATTTTGTTTTCGAGATTTGTGCAATAATCCTATAAGTACCACGGCAGCCCGGATCCCTGCCTTTTTTGACTGCATCCTGCTAGTCGGCTGGGACATAGTTAAGGTAACACTTTCCAAAGACGCCGATGCCAATATTCCTTAACCTCTGGCAAGGAAACCTCTCTACACAAAGTCTAAATCTCCCTCCTCCTCCTCGCTCTCTTTAGCTGCTCTCCTTTGATAGGTAGGACTCCGGCACGAATCAGGTGACTACTTCTTCCACTCGGGCGACCTTCAAATCACCTGCACCCACCCCCCTCCTTCCTTCTACTGCCTCCGATCCTGCTGCTGCGAGCAGGGTGGAGGGGCTGCCAACGCGCGGAAGCGTGACATTGTTCAAGACAGATGAAGACAAGTCACACAGGCAAAACCCTGGCAGCTCGACGCGCTGGAGCTCTGCTACCAGCAGCAGGCGAGGATGGAGCCTGCCCTCCTGCTCCGGCGTTGACAGCTTGCCATGCCTTCCAAAGTTGTCCGCTTGGAGCCCTCCCGATCGGCTGGATCAGACCGCATGGATCTGGGGAACGATCAAAGGAAAAAAAAAGGTGGGGGGGTTGAAGAAAAAGGCAGTTACTAGTTTTGCACTGCTCCTGCTGGTTAAAATATTAACGTTTTGTTTTTTTTCTCGAGAGGGAGAGAAAATGTGTGTGGAGTCGGTCTATTCAAACATTGCTTCCCAGAAGGTGGGTTGCAAAAGCCAGAGTGGAACTGAATTGATGCGGTGATTTTATCACGTTGCAGGACCGTGCAAAAAGCAAACCGTATTTGGTTTTTGTTTTTACGTCGCCGGTGTGCATTTCCGTAGGTTGCTGATTTTTATTGCTTCCTTTTTGGTTTTGCTAAACGTAAGGAAGGATACCGCTTGTTTTCCCTTCAAGTTCAGACCAAGGTGTTCATCTGTTATTTCAGGGATCGCCTCACTTTTAAAGAATAATGGAATGGTCATCAGTCTTCACGGTCCACACCTTATGCTTGCCCTTTCAAGCCACTGTAAACACAGCTATCACAGTCCTGCTGTGATTTTGCAGTGTGAGGAATACAGCAGCCTTTCGAAATACTGGATAGCAATTTGTATTACAATAGACCGCACTGGGAAGAGTTTGTATGCACGGTTGAATTTGTCCAAAAATAAAAATTAGCTTTGGGGGCGGAGCTTAGAGCCTGTTGTGAACAGACAGGAGGAAGGAGAGTGCCTCAAGCTGACCAGGAGTTTGATTATGGAGCCAAATATATTTTATTACACCTTGCTACTTTTCACTCACCACTTTCTGTATATGGCAGAAAACAAAACTTCAAAATCTGATTAACAATTCTCCATGTCCTCCAGTTTGAAAAAGACCCAGTATTTTGGATGGGCCCTTCCACAGCACAGCATGGCACTCCACAGCCCCCACCCCCCTCCCCGAAGATACTTAAAAAATTATAGATTTTTTTTCACCTACTCCACATCCAATTCAAAACTCTGCTGCCCGTCTCATCTTCCACCAGGGTCGCTTTACTCATACTACCCCTCTCCTCAAGACCCTTCACTGGCTCCCTATCCGTTTTCGCATCCTGTTCAAACTTCTTCTACTAACCTATAAATGTATTCACTCTGCTGCTCCCCAGTATCTCTCCACACTCGTCCTTCCCTACACCCCTTCCCGTGCACTCCACTCCATGGATAAATCCTTATCTGTTCCCTTCTCCGCTACTGCCAACTCCAGACTTCGCGCCTTCTGTCTCGCTGCACCCTACGCCTGGAATAAACTTCCTGAGCCCCTATGTCTTGCCCCATCCTTGGCCACCTTTAAATCTAGACTGAAAGCCCACCTCTAACATTGCTTTTGACTCGTAACCACTTGTATCCACTCGCCTCCACCTACCCTCCTCTCCTCTTTCTTCTACACATTAATTGACTTGTTTGCTTTATTTTTTGTCTATTAGATTGTAAGCTTTTTGAGCAGGGACTGTCTTTCTTCTATGTTTGTGCAGCGCTGCATACACCTTGTAGCGCTATAGAAATGCTAAATAGTAGTAGCAGTAGTAGTAACATCTCTTCTCCTCTGCAGTATCCCGGCATCTGCCCACCTGTCGCTGAACCCCGTCCCTCCCTGGTGTACCTTACAGGCATCCCTGTCGCCTGCAGCGATTCAATTATTGCTGCCTGCGCTGGTCCCACAGGCTTCCATCGGCCGGGTCCTGCCAGACAGCAAATGATGAAAGCGAGGGCAGGACCCGGCCCAGGCAGCAATAATTGAATCACACTGCAGGTGCCGGAGACGCCTTTAAGGTGCACCAGGGAGGGACGGGGTTCAGCGACAGGCAGGCAGATGTCGGGACGCCGCAAAGGAGGAGAGATATTGATGTGGGGTGACGGCCCACCTGTAGCTATGCCACTGGTTTGAAAAGACAGAAAACTAATCCGCCAACTCCAAGCAAGATGGCAGACGAGACAAACCAATGGACTCCATTCTTACAGAGATTCCTACACTTAAAGACATGCTCAAAATGCAACTGAAACTCGCCAAAAATCTTCAAAAAGAACAGGAAAATGTAATCTCTCTCAACAACTAAATAATCTAGAACAAAGAACACTGACCAACAAGTAGAAAGCCAAGCAAAATGAAACCAATATCTAGAAGCTTCAGCTTGACCTGGAAGACCTATCTATCCGCAACCGTAGAAGCAATATCAGTTTTTAGGGATTATCAGACACTTCTGAGGGCTGTGATATGTTTGCCTTTCTTTCCTCCCGGTTCTCAAAAATAACAAATCCCTCCTTTGAGCCTCAATTGGAAATCGAGTGGGCTCACAGAGTTCATTCAAGTCCTTCCTCTATAGCTAAACATCCAAGGTCTGTTGTAGTGAACATCCTTCGTTGCCACTATGCTCTGAAATTCTTACTACTGCGAAGTCTAAACAACGTATCCTTTCAGGATAAGAAAGTACTTTTTGTTCCAGATCTAGCGAAATCAACTGCGCTTAAAAAAAAAAGAGGAATATGAGACAAGACCTTAAAGATCTAGGAGCAAAATTTGGCCTGCTGTACCCCACACAAATGATGTGTCTATCTATATTAATCCTGCTCTTCAATAAGATTTTATTGATAGACATAAAATACAGTGATTATAAGGTCACGTCTTTAAACCACATTCATCTATCTTGGAATGTTGGTATTGAACCTTTTGATTCGCAGTAACAAATTTCATTGCAAGTCATCATCCTAAGATACCTATATCTCAACATCAAGTAACAAAAATAAGAAAAAAATATCTGGTCAGTGGATACCTTTTCCAGATATACAGACTTATACCTTGTCTGTAGTTTCAATCATACTCTATATATAAATCTTCAATTTGTAATGGACCATCAGAGGTGGGCTTCCTTAGAGACTGCATCTCTCAAGTCATTGGCCCGTATGATATTTTTATAAAACTTAGCAAGATGATGAGTTCACTGCAGAAAATTTAAGGTGTTGCCTTGAAACAGCATAGGAGAAACGTGTCGGCACATCAACCCCCAATTAAATTTTGAGATTAGTATGGAATGTATATATATACAAAATGTAATGAATATATATTTTTGTTACATTTGTACCCCGCGCTTTCCCACTCATGGCAGGCTCAATGCGGCTTACATGGGGCAATGGAGGGTTAAGTGACTTGCCCAGAGTCACAAGGAGTTGCCTGTGCCTGAAGTGGGAATCCAACTCAGTTCCCCAGGACCAAAGTCCACCACCCTAACCACTAGGCCACTCCTCCACTGTTGCTACTATTTGGCATTCTACATGGAATGTTGCTATTCCACGTACGTGCAGGACGTCAGACTCACAGAAACAGAAGCCTGCGCAGCCTTCTACATGGAATGTTGCTAGTGGAATAGCAACATTCCATGTAGAATCTCCAATAGTAGCAACAGAACCTCAAATAGTAGCAACATTCCATGTAGAATCTCCAATAGTAGCAACATTCCATGTAGAATCTCCAATAGTATCTATTTTATTTTTGTTACATTTGTACCCCGCGCTTTCCCACTCATGGCAGGCTCAATGCGGCTTACATGGGGGCAATGGAGGGTTAAGTGACTTGCCCAGAGTCACAAGGAGCTGCCTGTGCCGGGAATTGAACTCAGTTCCTCAGGACCAAAGTCCACCACCCTAACCACTAGACCACTCCTCCACTGTTGCTACTATTTGAGATTCTACATGGAATGTTGCTATTCCAACATTCCATGTAGAAGTCGGCCCTTGCAGATCACAAATGTGGCCGCGCAGGCTTCTGCTTCTGTGAGTCTGACGTCCTGCACATACGTGCAGGACGTCAGACTCACAGAAACAGAAGCCTACGCAGCCTTCTACATGGAATGTTGCTAGTGGAATAGCAACATTCCATGTAGAATCTCCAATAGTAGCAACAGTGGAGGAGTGGTCTAGTGGTTAGGGTGGTGGACTTTGGTCCTGAGGAACTGAGTTCAATTCCCGGCACAGGCAGCTCCTTGTGACTCTGGGCAAGTCACTTAACCCTCCATTGCCCCCATGTAAGCCGGATTGAGCCTGCCATGAGTGGGAAAGCGCCAAGCCCCCTCCCTGCCCATCTTCAAGTCTTTGCTTAAAGCCCACCTCTTCAATGCTGCGTTCGGCACCTAACCCTTACCGTTCAGTGAATCCAGACTGCCCCAATTTGACTGCCCCTATCGGACCGACCGTTCACTTGTCTATTAGATTGTAAGCTCTTTGAGCAGGGACTGTCTCTCTTTGTTAAATTGTACAGCGCTGCGTAACCCTAGTAGCGCTCTAGAAATGTTAAGTAGTAGTAGTAGTAGTAGTAATAGTAGCAACATTCCATGTAGAATCTCAAATAGTATCTATTTTATTTTTGTTACATTTGTACCCTGCGCTTTCCCACTCATGGCAGGCTCAATGCGGCTTACATGGGGCAATGGAGGGTTAAGTGACTTGCCCAGAGTTCCACTAGCAACATTCCATGTAGAAGTTGGCCCTTGCAGATCACCAATGTGGCCGCGCAGGCTTCTGCGAGTCTGACGTCCTGCACGTCAGACTCACAGAAACAGAAGCCTGCGCAGCCTTCTACATGGAATGTTGCTAGTGGAATAGCAACATTCCATGTAGAATCTCCAATAGTAGCAACATTCCATGTAGAATCTCCAATAGTATCTATTTTATTTTTGTTACATTTGTACCCTGCGTTTTCGCACTCATAGCAGGCTCAATGCGGCTTACATGGGGCAATGGAGGGTTAAGTGACTTGCCCAGAGTCACAAGGAGCTGCCTGTGCCTGAAGTGGGAATCGAACTCAGTTCCTCAGGACCAAAGTCCACCACCCTAACCACTAGGCCACTATATAAGTATGGAATGAATATATCAACAAAAATCATTAAAAAAAAGTTATAAAATAGTTAAGAACAATTTAAGAATAGTATCATATGGACCGATGATGAAATAGGTGTGTCACCTACTTCCTAAAAAACTTGAGAGACGCAGTCTCTAAGGAAGTCCACCTCTGATGGTCCTTTACAAATTGAAGATTTATATATAGAGTATGATTGAAACTACAGACAAGGTATAAAAGTATTGCTACATATATCTGTAAAAGACTAGTTTGATATTAGATATGAGCTGTGAACACTTATTTTCTTGAAAGACGTCAGGAAATACTACCTCAGGCTTGATCCTCAGATCCGTGAGCTATCCTGTACTCAAGAACTAATTTGTACAGATTATAAACAATATATGCCTTTTTAAATTTCATAGTTTAAAATACATAATAGTTTTCCCAATGTGATAACTTGTTTTGATGATTCGTGTTTAAATTGATGTATGGATCCATTTAATTTTCTTTAAGTATCTTGTTACAAGTCTACTTTAACTTTACCAGAGATATCCAGATCTGCTACGTATTATAAGATCCATATTTGATACATATTTTTCTTATCTGTTCCCTTCTCCACTACTGCCAACTCCAGACTTCGCGCCTTCTGTCTCGCTGCACCCTACGCCTGGAATAAACTTCCTGAGCCCCTACGTCTTGCCCCATCCTTGGCCACCTTTAAATCTAGACTGAAAGCCCACCTCTTTAACATTGCTTTTGACTCGTAACCACTCGCCTCCACCTACCCTCCTCTCTTCCTTCCCGTTCACATTAATTGATTTGATTTGCTTACTTTATTTATTTTTTGTCTATTAGATTGTAAGCTCTTTGAGCAGGGACTGTCTTTCTTCTATGTTTGTGCAGCGCTGCGTACGCCTTGTAGCGCTATAGAAATGCTAAATAGTAGTAGTAGTATTAGTAATAGTAATTTTGGCACTTGAATCTATTTAAGGTTTGAGGTCTCCCTCTACGCTTCTTCATATGATATCTTTCACTCTCTGTGCATTCCACATCCGATGGTGTGGGTTTACAATTTCTCTTATTGTTCCCAGGGTTTACCTTTCTCCTACCGTCTTGGAGACTCTTTCAAATTTATTTTATACCCAATGATGAAATTCATTTTTCATCGCTATTCTTAGATTTCTTTGATTATAGCTAATACTAAATTTTGAATGTCAGTGGTTTAAACCACCCAGTGAAAAGGAAGAAAATCTTCAATTTTATTAAAAAAACAAAACAAAACCCTGATATTATGTTACAAGAAACTCATTTACCTGCATCAGAATGTATTAAAATACAATTTCCTTGGATCGTACTTCATAAGAAAGCAAGTGTTTCTATATTGTTTAGTAAAACATTTCCTTTTTTTTACTTGAATCTCAAAAAACGTCAACACGTGGTAGATAGATAGCTGTAATAGGCAATATTAAATAACCTACTTTTTGAATGTTTTATTGTAGCTGATAACTTTAATCTCCTTTTACATTTAAATTTAGATAGACAGTCCTCTTCAAAATGTGGTAAATCTCATTCATGGAGAGAGCTACATAATGAAAACAAAGGAGTGGAAGTCATATTTTTGGCACTTTGATTTAAAATATTAAAATCTTTTGCCAGAAAATTGCCACTTTGAAGTTTCCCATTGATTTTTATCATAAGATTGTTGGCTTTGCATAGACACATTTTGTCAGTCCTTGACACTACTGACCCCTGAGGATGGCTTTGTGCAGATTTAAAACGAATCAGAAGAAATGTTTGTTCACTCAGCGTGTACTTAAACTCTGGAATTTGCTGCCGGAAAAGGTGGTTAAGGCGGTTAACTTAGCGGACTTCAAAAAAGGGTTGGACGGCTTCCTGGAGGAAAAAGCCATAGAATGTTATTGAATGGACGAGGGAATAATACACTATTTCTAGGATGGGCGGGACAAATTGCTTGTTCTTTTGGCTGCTGGGCTTGATGGACCCTTGGTCTGTCCCAGCATGGCGATGCTTATGTACTTATAACATGGCCCGTGTTGGGTCCTTTTTACACCTGTGGCTGGTCAAGACTATACAACTATTATTGAAGAAGAAAGAGCTTTTAAAAAGTTTGGACTTCTGTTTTTTGTCTGATTGATCTTGAAACATTTGACTTCCACTCCTTTGCATCACTGTGGAAGTATTGCATCCCCCCACCTTTTTTTTTTCTGGACAGCTACATAACCTCATTTCCAATTTGAATCTTGTTGACCCATGCAGGATGCTTAACCCCACTGGAATAGACTATACATTTTACTGTCGCTATCCCAGGGCCGTTTTTCCCGCAACTTGGTAATGAATATGATGCTGTATTACTCTGAGAAACATTTAAACCCACTCTTAGATTAATCAGTTATACTTCTAAGAAAAGTAAACTTGATAATCTTGAATTTAATTTTCAAGTCTCTTTATTTCTTGATTTAAAATATTTGAAGATAAAATTAAACTTCTAGAAGCTAATCATCAAACATCATAAAAAATATTAGAGGCCCTTTTACTAAAAGGTTTCCGCGCGGCAAGCCAGAACTAACGCCAGCCCAATGCTTTTTACATGCTAAGGTAAAAAGGGCCCTGGCGTGCGGCAAAATTGGCTGCTGCCCCTACCACAAGGTCCTTTATACTGCAGCTTGGTAAAAGGGCACCTTAAAAAAGTATTTACAATTAAATATCAATATAATTTGTATTTAAACATTGAAGATAACAAAGCCAATCATTTATTACCATTTACAAAGGCGCATCCAGCACGTTCCAAATCAACATTACCACCCAGCTACTGCGTGCTCCGGATGGTAATTCTGAATTTGGCATGTGCCAAAAACAGGAAGTAGAAAATATTTTCTATTTTCTACCACATGGTGCTTCCCCGGTGGTAAACAGCAGTGGACGTGCGCTGCATGCCTACCGCCTGGATAACACTTGAGATGTTACTGCTAAGCCAATGGGTGGCGGTAAGGTTTCAGGCCAAAACTGGACATGCGCTGGTTTTTATTTTGCTGCACATCCATTTTCCGACCCCTTAAAAGTCCTTTTTCCAGGACGTGGCAGAAACTGGCCCAGCGCGCACCCAAAAGACACGCTCAGACTGCCGCAGGCCACATTTTGCCATGGCTTAGTAAAAGGGTACCTAAATATTTAAAAGTAAATGTAATAGACTTAAATTTCCTCCATCAAAAATGCTAACTCACAAATATATACCTCTCAGATACAGAAAATTCTTTTCTTACTTTCTTTGATAGTCTATTTCAATCTGAATCTAAAATACTTAATATAGATATGCCCACACTAGCCCACTTCTCAAGTCGCTTCACTGGCTCCCTGTCCGCTTCCGTATTCAGTTCAAACTTCTCTTACTGACCTTTAAGTGCATCCACTCTATGACCCCTCGCTACCTCTCCTCTCTCATCTCTCCCTACACTCCTCCCCATGAACTCCGCTCTCTGAACAAATCTCTCTTGTCGTCCCCCTTCTCCTCCACCCCTAACTCCAGACTGTTCCTTTTACCTTGCTGCACCTTATGCATGGAACCGTCTTCCTGAGCCCATACGTCTAGCTCCATCTCTACCTGTTTTTGTCTATGCTGAAAGCTCACCTTTTCACTGCTACCTTTGGCTCCTAACCACTACTCATTTTGCCCTCCTCCTCCCTGTTCCTCTTTACCCTGTAATTCCCTTGCCCGTAATGTCTTGTCTGTCTGTTTTACCTAGATTGTAAGCTCTTTGAGCAGGGACTGTCTCTCTATGTCAAATGTTCAGCGCTGCATGCGTCTGGTAGCGCTGTATAAATGCTATTAGTAGTAGTAGATACAATAGACTTTGCTCAAAACTTTAAATCATCCCATTCTCACTGATAAACAACAAGAAATTTTGGGAGTGTCTATAACTGGGAAAGAACTTAGAATCACTATTAAATCAACGATGGCAAATAAAACACCAGGCTCAAATGGATAAACAGCAGAATTTTTTTTTAAGTTTTCAATCTATACCTATTGCCTGTCACGCCTTGTAACCCTCAGAAAGTGAGCCCCTGTGCCGAACAGAGTTTGGCAGCCGGACAATCCTGATCTTACCTGAAGAGTGGAGCAGCAACTCCTCAGGAGGTCAGGGGTGTGTAGACACAGGTGAGACTTCCAGGGCAGATGGAAAGCAGGAGCAAAGTCCAAGACCAGACAAGTCTCAGGGCAGGTGACGAACAAGAGCACAGTCCAAGTCCAGGCAAAGTTTCAGGGCAGGCGGTAAACAAAAGCAGAGACCAGGTCCAGGCAAGTTTCAGGGCAGGCGGCAAACAAAAGCAGAGTCCAGGTCCAGGCAAGTTTCAGGGCAGGCGGCAAACAAAAGCAGAGTCCAGGTCCAGGCAAGTTTCAGGGCAGGCGGCAAACAAAAGCAGAGTCCAGGTCCAGGCAAGTTTCAGGGCAGGAGCAGTCCGAGAGAAAAACCCAACGCCACAGAATCCACAAAAGTAGAAGCCGAAGCAATGAGAGTTCTACCTTGCTGCTCCTAAATAGCCCTCCCCATCAGGAGGACCGGTAACAGCTGAAAGGAGGCGGAGCCACCAACAACCGTGACTCAACAGCCCCGGATTGGCCGGCCAGAAGCAGGAGGCGGAGTCAGCCGCGATCGGCCAATCCGGACGTTGTGGGGAGTGACATCATTCCTCTGAGGCTCCGCGCCTGCAAGGGATCTCTTTCTCGGGGAACGCCGGCCCTGTCCACCTGGCCGGCGTCTCCCCGCCGCCACCGAAGCGGACCGAAGGGCCGGAGCAGCCCAGACCGCAGACAGGACTCCAGCGGTGCGACGCAGGGGCCTGGCGCCCGACCGCCTCTCCTGGCCAACACTCCCTGCGGCACCCCGACAGCGCGGCACGACCGACGGAGGAGCGGCACAGGTGAGGGACGCGACATTGCCCTTCTGTTGGATTATTACAATTCTATGTATCGTGATCCAATCAATCAGTGCATTTTTGTTACTGGTGTTATAACCCTTATTCTGAAACCTGGATGAGACTATAGACCATTTCCCTTCTCAACTTGGATTCCAAAATTCTCACTAAAGCACTGGCACTTGAACTTAATTAAGTATTAAATTCAGTTATACATTTCAACCAATTAGGATTCATGAAAAAAGAATTGACTGCTGATAATCTTAAGATTATTCCATTCTCTTAATAATATAGGGGCCCTTTCACTAAGATGCACTGAAAAATGGTCTGCAGTAGTGTAGACGCATGTTTTGGGCAAACGCATAATCATTTTTCAGCGTACCTACAAAAAATGCCTTTTTAAAATTTTGCCGAAAATGGACGTGCGGCAAAATGAAAATTGCTGCGTGTCCAGACAGATGTGCCCCACCTTTCCCTGTCACGTCCCCCTTTCCATTTAATGCCAGTTCAAATTTTCAAGGGTCAAATATAGTCAAGCACCAACTAAAGCATGCCAAATGTGTTAATTACCAGGTGGAGAAAGGAAGACTAGTATTTTATGTCAGTTAGGCAAGAAACTAGGGAACACCAACTGAACAGCTGGCAAAATAAAGTGAGATGACCTGGATCTTGGTCCCTCTGTGGGGTCAAGGTAATAGCTCAAATTAAAAGCAACTAGACAAAATCAGAAAACTAAAGTGGGGGATAAGCTTAAGCAAACATAGGGGGCCTTTTTTCTAATCTGCGGTAAAAGGTCTGTGCTAGCCATTGCGGCAAGGGCTCCCGCACTAACCCAGAGGAAACCAGGCAGTGCGCGATGATGCTCGATTACTGCCGGGTAAGCACCGGTGCTACAAAAACAGAAAATATTTTTGTAGCACCGGAAATAGCGCATGCTGGGGGTGGGAACTACCACTGGGCTACCGGATTGGCGTACGGTAAGCCTGTGTTCACGCACCAACCATTTAGTAAAAGGGCCCCCATAATTTTCAAGTACTTATATTTGCAGAAAGGTAAGGCATTAATATGAATTATGGGCAATTTTAATCTGTACCTTGGGCAGAGACAAATGCCTTCTCTGTTAAAATTTGCTGTTCTTCTACGTTTTTGCTCAAATTTTTATTTTCACCCCAGATTTCTACAACAGCTTTATTTGCTGCTTTTGTATCCCACATTTTCCCACCTATTTGCAGGCTCAATGTGGCTTACATTATGCCGCAATGGTAGTCACCATTAATGGGATGATAAATACAAAAAGCTATTAATTACAATCAAAGGTACATGAAGATATCGCATGGATTAAATATGATAAACAACAAATGAATTATGAGAGATAAGTAAATGATTCATAATAGGTACATAAGAATTGAATAGGAGATGTTTTAACAGAACATATAACGCTGTACCATCATAAGGCAATAATGAGTATGCATATATTATAAATGAGGAATCCCTATACTAAGTGTATACAGTGAAAATCTGTTATTATGCAACCTTTTAACCTGTGCTATCACTTAATACGTGGTAGGACCATGAGCCCCAAAATTGTAGACTTTAACATGTGGTTCCTTTTCCAGTCTGTTGTACGAATTCATCCTGTGCAGTACTTATGGCTGCAACAAAGAATCAGTGTTCATATACAATGGAGGAAAAATTAGAAGCAGTAGACAGGTTGCAAAACGGCAAATCTCAGGCGACAGTTGAGAGAGATCCCAGCATCGGAGGTTGGATTAAAAAAAAATAAAAGCAAGGAGTAACTGGAGCACTAGAATTGACCGAGTCTCTCTCTTTTCAGGAAACTCAGTAGAAGACTTTCCATCACCTTTACATGAGCCCCAGTCGAGTACATAAAATCTGGCTGGCTAGATCTGCTGATTGACCCTAAGCATGCCCAAGAAGGTTACTTATATTCATTGTTGGTGGTCTTGTTTCTGGGAGGTGCTCTGGACCCATCTTGAGAGACTTCTCCACCATACTGTATCCAGAATCCCAAAATTATGTTCAATGGACCTGGATGACGATCTTGAATTGCCCAGCGAGAAGCAGGTATTATCTGTGCAAAACGCTGCATTTTCTTGCAATGGATACATCCTGAACCTCCAACTCTATCACTTTGGATGAAACAAATTGTCACAAAACATGGTTTGTAGGCCTGTAAACTGTATTGATTATTTCTTAAAGTGTATTTCTCTAGTTTGGGCAGTAGGTGGTGTATGTTTAAAGCTGTTACAGAGAAATGACTGTTCCTTCTTTAATTTAACACAAAGAGGAAGTAACCTGCAGTGATGTGGCCAGCTACTTTAAAAAAAATGTTGTTCTGGGCTCTGATTGGTCCAGGAGCTCAAATTCAGTCTGGAAATACTGGATTTTTCTCCAGTCTCAGTTTGGAAGTACAGCGAGAAAGACCTCTTTACTGAAACCCTGTGAGCAGATATATTCTGTAACCTGTGAGCAGCTATATTTCCTGTACTTCCCAGGCACAAAAGCAGATCAAAAAAGAGGCACAGAGTGTCTTGGAACAATAGAGAGAAGCAACACCAGAGCAGATACTATAAAGTCCAAAAAGTCTTTATTCAAACAATCCCAAATGACTAAGTAGTGGTTTGTGTGTTGGGTCTGTGAGTGCTTTCTAGGAACTGTGGGACCACTGGGTGTGCGGTCCCAGTAATCTAGAAATCACCAGGGATAACTTGAGAGCAGGAGAACCGCCCAGAGGTGGTTGGGACCCAGTTTGCAACACTGAGCAAAAACAGGTTAATGAAAGTTACTCTGGATCCATTGATTTGCAAAAGCTATAGACTTCACTTCATGGCTTTCTGATTTCTTAAACTGTTGTCATCTTTGGGGGCCAAAACAGTGAGGCCCATGTAAGCTATGTCAAAGCCATGCACTAAAGTTCACGGTACTTTCCTAATGCACATTAAAAAAAAAGAAAAAAACACCACACACATACACACAACTTTTTTGTCCCATGCTGAAAACAAATTGCATGCCAATAATTTTTTTTACATTGAAGGACCTGTTCTCTGGAACGCTCTACCTGAGGTTTTGCACAAAAGAATTTAGAAAGTGCTTAAAGGCTCAGATGTTTACACAAGCTTTTGCTAATAACTAAGGACTGATGTTAGTTTTGTATTTTATTTGCTGTATTTTATGTTACGTCTTGTCTAATGTGTTTGAAGAAGAGTGTGTTATTTGTAAAGATTTTATTATGTATGTAATTTGGAAACTGCCTAGAATTGTAAGGTAGTGCGGATTATAAATTTTCTAAATAAATAAGAGGCTCTTTTACTAAACCTTGGCAAAAAGTGGCCTGAGACAGTGCAAGCGCGTCTTTTGGGTGCACACTGGGCCAGTTTTTGCACAAAAAATTCATTAACTGTCTGTACCCAATCACCGATGAATACCCAGCAGACCGAATCTGGACAAACTTCCATCTACTGAACGACGAAACCGTCACCCAAGCAATCAACCGGTTCGCCAAATCCCACTGCAAATTCCATAGCGTGCAACTGAAAAGGGGGCATGGCCATGGGAGGGATAGGGACATTCACAGAAATTAGCCGTGATATATATAGGATATTTGAATGTACTCTCCCAACTGCCATCAGTTGGATGCAAAGATTTATATCAGGTTTCAGCAGGCTTAATAAGTCCTCACGCCCAAAGTTAGGCATCGGAATCTACACTAAGCGCTATTTTATATTTAAATCATGTTTATTGACATCAAAGGATGAACAAAACCCATATAAGCATAGAAACCATTCAAGAGGTCAGCTTTTGAATAATGCAGTAGAAAAACTATCTAACCCCCTCCCCCTTCCACCCCTCTTATCCCTCCCAATCCCTATGTCCTGGGTATCCAATAGCTAAACTATAAACATTATATATTTAATAAAGAACTACCCAAAAGGGTCACCAAGTGGCCTGAAAATGTTGACCAGTGGCATGCGCAAACTCTCAAATCTTCATATGATCCATATGCAACTGGGTGATCATTAAAGTTTTTCAGTGTTGCAGAGAAGGACCAAATGCATCCATCCGAAATGTAAGAATCACTTTTAAGGCAAGCAAAATCGCCTTACACACACAAAAAAAATCTATAAATCCCTTAGGAATAGCAGAGTCTTGAAAATGAGCACCAAATAACAACAAAGGGTTAACATGGATATATACAATTCCATAGGTGGATGTAATGTAAAAGTTTAGTCTAAAAACCAGTCACCACCAGGCACTACCAAAACATATGTCCTAATGTAGTGTCCCTGGCTTGGCACTTAGGACAAGCCAGGGACACTATCAGGCTTATTTTCGAGAGAGAGAGACGCCCATATTTCGACCCAAATTGGGAGATGGGCACCTTTCTCCCGTGGGCGCCCAAATCGGTATAATAGAAAGCCGATTTTGGGTGCCTCCAACTGCAGTCTGTTGCGGGAACGAACAAAGTTGACGGGGGCATGGTGAAGGCGGGACTGGGGCGTGTTTATCGGCCGAGGAGAGACGGGCGCCCTCAGCCGATAATGGAAAAAAGAAGGGCGGCAGTAACGAGAATTTGGGCTGCTTTTTTTGGACTCCTTTTTTTCACAAACAAGTCCCCAAAAAGTGCCCCAACTGCCAAGATGACCACCCGAGGGAATCTGGAATGACCTCCCCTGACTCCCCCAGTGGTCACTAACCCCCTCCCACCAAAAAAAAAAAAAGAACTTTAAAAACTTTTTTTCCAGCCTGTATGCCAGCCTCAAATGTCATACCCAGCTCCATGACAGCAGTATGTAGGTCCCTGGAGCAGTTGTTAGTGGGTGCAGTGCACTTCAGGCAGGTGTCCCAGAACCACCCCCCCTCCCCACCTGTTACACTTGTGGTGGTAAATGGGAGCCCTCCAAACTCCCCCCCAAAACCCACTGTACCCACATGTAGGTGCCCCCTTCACCCATAAGTGCTATAGTACTGGTGTAGAGTTGTGGGGAGTGGGTTTTGGGGGGGGGTTGGGGGGCTCAGCACCCAAGGGAAGGGAGCTATGGACTTGGGAGGTATTTTACTATTTGTTTTTTTACTTTTTACAAGTGCCCCCTAGGGTGCCCGGTTGGTGTCCTGGCATGTGAGGGGGACCAGTGCACTACGAATCCTGGCCCCTCCCATGACCAAATGCCTTGGATGTGTTTGTTTTTGAGCTGCGCGGCTTCGGTTTCCATTATTGCTGAAAACCGATACCGCCCATCTAAAATCCGCCCAAATCCGATGCATTTGCCCGGCACCAACCGTATTATCGAAACAAAAGATGGACGGCCATCTTTTTCGAAAATACAGTCTTTCCTGTCCCTTTGCGTACCCTTCCTCGGTGATAGTCACCCATGGCGATGGGCGTCCACGTTCGATTATGCCCCTCTAGGACATATAGGCGAAGTGCGAACTTATAAAGTGTTTCCTGGTGATGTACATGAACACAGGCAGCTCCTTGTGACTCTGGGCAAGTCACTTAGCCCTCCATTGCCCCATGTAAGCCGCATTGAGCCTGCCATGAGTGGGAAAGCGCGGGGTACAAATGTAACAAAAAAAACCAAACAGTATATTTTCTAATTGCAAGGATAAAATCATGCAGCTGTTGAGATGAGTTCCTACAGATCTGCTGTCCACTGTGTTGCTGCTCATGCATAGTCCATTTCCTCAGCTGTATCCTGTAAAAATTTATGATGAAATGTTAATGGACCTTCATCTGCGCCCCAAGGGAAAAAGCATCTGCTAAAGTTTCTTGGACATCTTCCATGAGATCTGTCCAAGTGAGGGAATGTACATAGTGGTTAAGCTGAAGATAAGCAAAGTGATCCCAGGATGGCAAGGAAAACTCCCTCTGGAGATTTGCAAGACTTCATTTTACCCTTCTCGGTAAGAACATGCAAACGATATACCACTCCATGGCGTGCCCAAGAAGTAAACACACTATGTCCATGTCCTGAGGAAAGTCTGGGGTGTCACAAATAGCTAGAAAAGGAGTCGTAGCCGCTGAAAACTAATGTCTGCGGTACAACCACCGCCATACTTGTCTACATGCCTTCAAAAAAAGGATATGACTGCAAGATCCCAGGTGGTAAATGATGATCTGTGTACAGTACACTGCTGAAATGGACATGTGGCAAAACTAGAGTCTTCAAGGAGGGAATTGAAAAACTAGATGTACTGTGAAACCAGTCATTGATATGATGTTTGATATGACGCATGCCACTGGCCACATTGAGGGGCCCCTTTACTAAGGTACATCAAATTAGAACTACCGCCCGATTACCACGTGCCACGAGTGGTAACTATATTTTTGACGAGCGTCCAAAACACATGGCAAAAAAATGTTCTATTTTCTACCACGTGGCACTAAATGAGCAGTAGTCAGCTGACTTCATAGACAAGCATGGTTTAATGGGACAGAGTCAACATGGCTTCAGCCAAGGGAAGTCTTGCCTCACCAATTTGCTTCATTTCTTTGAAGGTGTGAATAAATATGTGGATAAAGGTGAGCTAATGATTTTCAGAACGCTTTTGACAAAGTTCCTCATGAGAGACTCCTGAGAAAATTTAAGTCATAGCATAGGAGGCAATGTCCTTCTGTGGATTAGGAATCGGTTATTGGACAGAAAACAGAGGGTAGGGTTAAATGGCCATTTTTCTCAATGGAAGAGAGTGAATAGTAGAATGCCGTAGGGATCTGTACTGGGACTGGTGCTATTTATCATTATAAATGACCTGCAAATCGGAATGACAAGTGAGGGGATTAAATCTGCAGATGACAAAAACTATTCAACGTTGTCAAAACACATATAGACTTGAAAAATTGCAGGAAGATCTTAGGAAACTGAAAGACTGGGCATCGAAATGACAAATGAAATTTAAATGTGGACAAATCCAAAGTAATGCATGTTGGGACGAAAAATCCAAATCTTTGCTACCCGATACTAGGGTCTACCTTAGGAGTCAGCACCCAAGAAAAATCTAGGTGACAATATGCTGAAATCTTCTGCCCAGTATGTGGTAGCTGTCAGAAAAGCAAACAGGATGCTAGGAATTATTAGGAAAGGGATGGAAATAAGACCAAAAATATTATAATGCCTCTATCACTCTATGGTGCGACCTCACCTTGAGTACTATGTTCAGTTCTGGTCGCCGTATCTCAAAAAAGATATACCAGAATTAGAAAAGGTTCAAAGAAGAGTGACCAAAATGATAAAGGTTTGGGATCTTCAGCTTGGAAAAGAGACAGCTGAGGGAAGAAATGATTGAAGTCTACAAAATCCTGAGTGGTGTAGAACGGGTAAAAGTGAATCGATTTTTCACTCTTTCAAAAAGTAAAAAGACCAGGGGTCATTCAATGAAATTACAAGGAAATACTTTTAAAACAAATGGGAGAAAATATTTTTTCACTCAACAAATAGTTAAGCTCTTGCCAGAGGACGTGGTATAAGTGGTTAGAGTATCAGGGTTTAAAAAGGGTTTGAACAAGTTCCTGGAGGAAAAGTCCATAGTCTGCTATTGAGATGGACATGGGGGAGGCACTGCTGGCCTTAGGATTGGTAGCATAGAATGTTGCTACTAATTGGGTTCCTGACAGGTACTTGTGACTTGGATTGGCCAGTGTTGGAAGCAGGATAGACCATTGGTCTGACCCAGTATAGCTATTCTTATGTTCTTAAATAATTTCAATGACAGAATCTTAATAGTCAACTAATGTTCATAAAGGGGAGGAAAAAGACCTCAGATGCCAAATGTCATTCAAAGGTGAATCATAACTTATCCATTTGCCATTGTTAGTTAAAAAAAAAAAAAAAAACTCTCTCAAACTTATTTTCAAATATTTTTTCAAATAACTTTCAAATACTAATACAATATTTGTAATCACAGCAGGATACTTATCTTGCACTAATAGCTCAGTTTGGAAACCTATACATCTAAGTACTCCCAATTAGGAGCCACAAGGATTTATCCAAGAAAGTGGGTTCGAAAACTGCCCTCTGTTTTTCTCTCTCAGACAGGTACATAAGCACCGCCATACTGGTAAAAGACCAAGGGTCCATCAAGCCCAGCATCCTGTCTCAGACAGCGGCCAATCCAGGCTTCAAGAACCCGGCAGCCCCCACCTCCACAAAAAATAATAATTTTTTTATAATGTTCAATGGACTTTTCCTTCAGGAATCTGTCCAAACCCCCCTTAAACTCCATAAGGCCAGCTGCTGTCACTACATTCTCCGGCAACAAGTTCCAGAGTCCAACTACATGCTGAGTAAAGAAAAACTCTCTCCTGTTTGTTTTAAAGCTACCATATTCTAGCTTCATCTTTTGTCCTCCGGTTCTATTATTGTTTGAAAGTGTAAACAAACGCTTCACATTTGTCCACTCTACTCCGCTCAATATCTTGTAGACTTCTATCATATCGCCCCTCAGCCACCTTTTCTCCAAGCTGAAGAGCCCTAACCTTCTCAGCCTTTCCTCAAAGGGAAGTCATTCCATCCCTTTTATCATTTTCATTGCCCTTCTCTGCACCTTCTCCAATGATTTCAGCCTTTCCTGTCTGCACTGAAATATCTACACCAGGGCTCTCCCTACCTCTAACTGCTCCAGCTCTACTCACTGTGACCTGAACAGTGAGAGTCTGGGGCCACTGGAAACAGAAGGTTGACTGCCAAGCCATTCATTGCTCTTTAAATATTATAGTTTCTGTCTAAGAGGCATCAAAAATTTAGGGCCCCTTTTACCAAGCTGCGGCAAAAGGGGGCAAGCACTGGCGTTGGCGCGTGTTTTACACGCATGCAGAGGCCCCCTTTTACCGCAGCTGGTAAAAAGGAAGTCTCGCCTTCCTGCAGGAAATGGCTGTGCGGCAAGTAAAGCACTTGCTGCGCGGCCATTTCATAGTAACGTGGTAACAAAGTAGATGACAGCAGAAAAAAAGACCTGCACGGTCCACCCAGTCTGCCCAACAAGATAAACTCATATGTGCTACTTTTCATGTATACCTGACCTTGATTTGTATCTGTCATTTTCAGGGCACAGACCTTAGAAGTCTGCCCAGCACTAGCCCCGCCTCCCACCACCGGTTCTGCCACCCAGTCTCGGCTAAGCTTCTGAGGATTCATTCCTTCTGAACAGGATTCCTTTATTTCGGTGGGGAGCCCTTAACGCCACCCATTGAGGTGGCGTTAAGGGCTCCTGCATTAGCCCGGCGGTGACCGGGCAGCGCAAGGCACTGCCAGATTACCACTGGGTACACTCCAGCACTACAAAGGTACAGTGGTGGAAATAAGTATTTGATCCCTTGCTGATTTTGTAAGTTTGCCCACTGACAAAGACATGAGCAGCCCATAATTGAAGGGTAGGTTATTGGTAACAGTGAGAGATAGCACATCACAAATTAAATCCGGAAAATCACATTGTGGAAAGTATATGAATTTATTTGCATTCTGCAGAGGGAAATAAGTATTTGATCCCCCACCAACCAGTAAGAGATCTGGCCCCTACAGACCAGGTAGATGCTCCAAATCAACTCGTTACCTGCATGACAGACAGCTGTCGGCAATGGTCACCTGTATGAAAGACACCTGTCCACAGACTCAGTGAATCAGTCAGACTCTAACCTCTACAAAATGGCCAAGAGCAAGGAGCTGTCTAAGGATGTCAGGGACAAGATCATACACCTGCACAAGGCTGGAATGGGCTACAAAACCATCAGTAAGACGCTGGGCGAGAAGGAGACAACTGTTGGTGCCATAGTAAGAAAATGGAAGAAGTACAAAATGACTGTCAATCGACAAAGATCTGGGGCTCCACGCAAAATCTCACCTCGTGGGGTATCCTTGATCATGAGGAAGGTTAGAAATCAGCCTACAACTACAAGGGGGGAACTTGTCAATGATCTCAAGGCAGCTGGGACCACTGTCACCACGAAAACCATTGGTAACACATTACGACATAACGGATTGCAATCCTGCAGTGCCCGCAAGGTCCCCCTGCTCCGGAAGGCACATGTGACGGCCCGTCTGAAGTTTGCCAGTGAACACCTGGATGATGCCGAGAGTGATTGGGAGAAGGTGCTGTGGTCAGATGAGACAAAAATTGAGCTCTTTGGCATGAACTCAACTCGCCGTGTTTGGAGGAAGAGAAATGCTGCCTATGACCCAAAGAACACCGTCCCCACTGTCAAGCATGGAGGTGGAAATGTTATGTTTTGGGGGTGTTTCTCTGCTAAGGGCACAGGACTACTTCACCGCATCAATGGGAGAATGGATGGGGCCATGTACCGTACAATTCTGAGTGACAACCTCCTTCCCTCCGCCAGGGCCTTAAAAATGGGTCGTGGCTGGGTCTTCCAGCACGACAATGACTCAAAACATACAGCCAAGGCAACAAAGGAGTGGCTCAGGAAGAAGCACATTAGGGTCATGGAATGGCCTAGCCAGTCACCAGACCTTAATCCCATTGAAAACTTATGGAGGGAGCTGAAGCTGCGAGTTGCCAAGCGACAGCCCAGAACTCTTAATGATTTAGAGATGATCTGCAAAGAGGAGTGGACCAAAATTCCTCCTGACATGTGTGCAAACCTCATCATCAACTACAGAAGACGTCTGACCGCTGTGCTTGCCAACAAGGGTTTTGCCACCAAGTATTAGGTCTTGTTTGCCAGAGGGATTAAATACTTATTTCCCTCTGCAGAATGCAAATAAATTCATATACTTTCCACAATGTGATTTTCCGGATTTAATTTGTGATGTGCTATCTCTCACTGTTACCAATAACCTACCCTTCAATTATGGGCTGCTCATGTCTTTGTCAGTGGGCAAACTTACAAAATCAGCAAGGGATCAAATACTTATTTCCACCACTGTAAATAATTTTTTGTAACGCCGGAAATTATGGCACACTAGGGGTGGGAAGTACCACAGGGCTGCTGCGGTAGCCCAGCGGTACTTCCTGTGTAGCGAGCAATAAGCGTTGAGCTTACCCGCCGCTTAGTAAAAGGAGCCTTTAGTAAAATATCTTGAAGATTTAAAAGAGAGGTTGATACTAGAATATGCTGTGGATGGAGGTTCCTCTGCCACTTTCTGTGCTGCTAACATTTCAAAATAATTGGAGGTGCCAAACCCAATATAGTTTACCCCTCTCTGGACACAGTGAAGGAGTTTGCTCAGTGTTGCGGGCACTCGGCACCCACTGGCTCCTATGCATGAAGGTGTTCTGAATGGCTCCTTGCTGAGATACAGCTCGGAAAGAGGGAGAAGAGAGGTTGCGCTGGAGAGCAGACATAAAAATAGCACAAATGGATTAACTAGCCCCGTGTTCAGCACGCATGGAGATACCTGATCCTGTTAGTCTTAGAAAGCATGACCTCAATAGAATCCCCCTGCAGTTATAATATTGGACTTTGCCGTGGCTCAGCCAATGTACATCAGTCCTAGCCAGCACACACGCCTGCAAGTGTATTACACAATTGTTAATGCACTGACCCCCCCCCCCCTGCTATTTTAGCACTGGGCCAACAGAAATGCATCACCTTCACAACCTGCATTACATCCTGCTATTCATAGAGCAGGCTGCTCTCAGTTCTTAAAAGATATGACTAGCCTGATGCAGATGAATCCTTGCTGCTTCAGAAAATGCTGGCATACCCTAGTTTAGAATCAGAATTGAGAACTGACATAGCTGGGTCTTCCCTCCTCCCTCCCCCCCCACCTCCCCATCTCCAAAGTGTTTGGAATGAAACTTCCATCAAACCTCACAGACACAGTGTTCCTGCAGAGGGTTCTGGCTGCCGTTCAGCTGAACGAGCAAATGTTCCCACATGCCTCTGAGAGGTTCCATGAAAATCGAAACAGATTTTTCCGCTAATTATGGTGAATAAGTCTTTCATGCATTTTTCTCAAGGCAAAATGAAAGGTTTTTTAATTAAAAGTGGAATTTAAAATTGGGGAGGGGGGGGGGGCGATTAAAACCCTATACAGTGGATCCTGCTTTATGGCCCCTATCAGCATCATTAGTCAGAAACATCCCTGTGAATATTTACCAGATGATTTATGGAGGCAGCAGCAGTGTCATGTAGGAGATTCAAGTGAGTCTCGGAGGCCATCACTTGTTATCTTCCTCAACAGGACGTGATAATGATGTATCATTTGTAGCTTCTGAAAGAAATCTACACTTCTATTCACTACAGTGCGACCCCGGAAGCACTTGCCTAGAAGGACTGGATGGCTCAGATAACTGGCCCAAGGACACAGAAATAACACATGTACCATGTGTACCATTTTGGATGGGAAACAGCATGTCAATGTTATTTCCCATCTTAATTTCATTAAAAAAAAAAAAAAAAAAGCAGACATAGAACAGTTGAGGAAGATCTTTTAGCTGTAGAGGTGTACAAACCTGCTTATAATTAAGGAAAATTCAGGTTTCCTAATTAGGGGGAATGTGTATTAGACCATAACACACATTAATATAAACTAGAAAAAAAGGCCCGTTTCTGACACAAATGAAACGGGCGCTAGCAAGGTTTTCCTCGGAGTGTGTATGTTTGAGAGAGAGAGAGAGAGAGAGTGTATGTGAGAGAAGGAGTGTGTGTGTCATAGACAGAATGAGAGAGAGAGACAGAGACAGTGTGTGTGTGTTTGTTTGTGTGAGAGAGAGAGTGTGTGAGAGACAGAGTGACTGTGTGTGTGACAGAGAGATAGAGTGTGATAGACGGGGAGTGTGTCAGAGAGTGTATATGAGAGACAGTGAGTGAGTGTGAGCACCCACCCCCCCCCCCCCCTCTCTGGTCTCAGGACCCCCTCCCTCTCCCTTGCCCCGCCTCCAGCCATCCATGTCCAGCGACCCTCCTCTCCCCCTGCAGCTATCCATGTCCAGAGACCCTCCCCTCCCCCCCAGCGCATCACCCAATCCCCCCCGGCGCACTAAACCCCATCGCTACACGCAGATGCCAGTAGTAACGCTGTCCGGCTGCTGCTGCTTCTCCTGTTGAGCAGCAGCAGCCGCTACAAAAAGAAAAGAAGCGATAAATGTTTTTAAACCCACCCCAAATCATTCGCAAATGCCCGAGTCTTACAACGCAGTCTCTGCAGCCGCTCCTCCGAAGTCTTACTCCAGGGGCAGTGACGTGGAGGAGGGGGTGTTTGATGTGCCGGGGGGGATTGGGTGATGTGCTAAGGGGGGGGTTCTGTGGTGCCGCGCTGCTCCCTGCCACTTGCTCCGAAGTGGCAGGGAGCGGCAAACTGACAGCTGATTCCCAGGCAGGGGGAGGAGTAGGGAAACACGCTGTTTCCCTACTCCCTCCCCTGCCTGGGAATCAGCTGTTAGTGACGTCATCCTGGCTACGGAGCGGCGCACTGACAGCTGATTCCCAGGCAGGGCGAGAGGAGAAAAGACAAATGGATAGTAGTTGCTTGAAGAAGAATTAGCAGAAGACAGACAGGAAAGTAGAAAAGAGAAACTGGAACCAACATGTTGGAAAATTATTGGGCCCAATATTCAGCCAGTGGTGGGAAACACTTAAGGTCTGCTGGCGGCGTTAAATCCAGATATTCAGTGCCGGGCCATTTCCAGCGACAAGCAATGAATATCTGTTTTTTTTTAATCACTAAAAAGTTAACCAGTTAAGTTGATATTCGGCAGTAATCAGCTAACTTTTTAATGGTTAAAGATAGGCCTGCTATTTCTGTGGCCTATTTTAACTGTTGAACATAGCCAGTTAAGCACTCAATATCCACACCTAACCTGCTATGTCACGTAGCCCAGCTGCTAACCGCTGAGTATTTGTGGTTAGGGCATTGATATGTTATTTAACCGGTCAGTGGCCATGTCTGAATGGTTAAATAGCTGTAAATATTGGGGGGAAATGTCCAGACAACAAAGATAGAAAATGGAGTGTGATTTATTGTTTATTGTTATCCTTGATCTACTCTTTCAAAAAAAATAACAAAAATATAAAATCAGAAGAACAGGTAAAATCATATCTAAGGAACACCATTTAATAACAGAAAAATACAAATAGAGTATAGTTATTGGAACATACAATATGATACTAGCAAAGACATCAAGTAACAGATAGCTAATACACTAGACAGAGAGACTTGCAAAGATCAATGAATCCTGGGAAAAACAGACCCATAAAGTTGTAAATTGTAGGCGTTTTCAAATAATATGTTAGTTTCGGGAAATGTGCGTAACAGATTTCTTTGTACTGTGTTCAGTAGAAAAGGAAATGCATTTCTGTTTTTATTTCTCCAGTGTTGCAGTACATGCTGTCCAGTTCAATTTTTGTGAACCCTTGTTCTGTATTTGGTGAGGATCTGTCAGTGTGATAGTAATGGCAGATGGGGAGATCGGAGGGGAGGCAGGGAGGAGAGGGAATTGGAAGGGGCCCTAGCATTTCTAACACCAGCCCTTACCCTTGCTGTAGCTGGTAGGGATCTCCACGCATCATCAGCTAAGGACCTTCTCCATAGGTGGACAGAACTCCCTTCTACCAAGCACTCCAGTCGATGGCTGCATCCTTGAGTAACCAACAACTAAGCATGCACGGGGTGCCAGCATCAGTGGTTCAGGGACATTGCTGTTGCCTGACAAACTTGGTAAAAGGGAGTTTTGGCTGCCTTCGGAGGAAGTCTCAGCTGTTGGAGCTTGGGAATCCTAATTAGCTAAAGTATTTACATTGAGTCACATGTTGCCAGGGTAGGGGCAGAGAAAATGTTGTGTCCGCCCACCTTGACTGTCTTGCTATGCCACTGTTCCATCACAAGCCTCCTCCTGAAGAGTCCCCCTTTCCTCAAGAGACCTCCCACCCTCCCATGCCCCCATCCTTCCAGGCTTACTTGTAGAAATCCCTGATTCAAAATGGCACCAGTGACCCCTAGCAGTAATCTTGTGGTACTATCGCTAGGGGTCAAGTAAAAAGCCCTTAAACAATAGACTGACTCCTAACAGTAGTACTGTGACACTATTGCTAGGGGTCACCAGCACCATTTTGAACCTGTCGCCAACAGAGGCAGGAGTGATTCCTGCCCCAAAACCTCTAAACACATGATTTCTACAGTTCTACAGGTACACCTAGGAGGGTGGATCTTTGATGGAAGGGAGGGAGATCTTCAGAACAGGAGTTGTGATGCAGGTCTTTGAAGGGGGGGGGGGGGGGTATGTTCAGCAGAAAGCTTCAGGGAGAAGGGAGAAATGAATCTGTTAATGCCCAGCCCCTTCAAGATGCAGCCTGGAAACATCAGGCTGCTGGCAGCATGAGTAACTAAGTGGATCATAAATTGCACTATTCATTTACTGTGGGAATCACTAACCTGCGACACCGAGTTAACAAAATATTAAACAAACAAACATATTTCCAAACAAAGGCCCCTTTTCATTATGAGGCCTGGCCCTTGCTCTGATAAGATCTCTCTTCTCTCTTGCAGGTTGTTAATTGAAATAGGACCCAGGTCAGTAGTGACCTGAAGTTGGCACCCGTCTGACAAGCTGAAGCCAGTCCGCACTACAAAAAAGGTATGGCCGCATCAGGATCCTCCTTGACTATCTGAGGATTCAACAACGGAGACAGAAAAAAAAAGCAGCTGCCCTTTCACTTCTAAATGCCCCCCCCCCCTTCCAAACACAAAGCAAAATGAAGGTAAATCATTCACAGCAGTATTAGGAAGCCATGACGCCAGTGCTTCTGTAGCTGACCTGTGGATCAACAAAGAACTGTCTGCCACACACGTTACATAAGCATTAAGTGACCTGGAAAATTAATGGAAGCATAAATATTACAAAAAGAGTCTGGTTGAGTGTCCAAGTGCAGTCAAGAGCACAACTATCTGAAAGGTACCTTTGGAGGGTACAGTTGGAAGTTCAGTGGCAAGGAGAACCAAGGTAACTTTTCCCACAATGGAAAGAGTTCTACTAAAAAGCATTTTACCTCCATAAACTGGCTGCCCAACACTGCCCATCCCCAATATTGCTATAAAGTGTCTGCAAGTTATTCTCAGGCAACATCTATAGTCAGGGGGAGGGAAAGGACGTTTTCAAATCTAAGCACCCACTTTTCCTGCAAAATTCTCCCCATACAAAAAGCAGATGCAATAGTGCTATGGACTGTGGGTTCTTTTCAAGCTAAGTAGTCGCTTTTTTCTTCCATTACGACAACTGTTTTGGAAAATTGGTTTTTGGTCTGTTTCGCCCATTGTTTTCAAGATTTAAGTAAATTAGGCAAATGATTGATGGTGATTTGAAGCTCCAAATCTGGAATAGCTTTGCGCTATCTTCCGCAACCTGGTACAATCACTCGTACTAAGCCATCTGGATTATTGCAACTCAATGTACGCAGGCTGCAAAGAACAAATCATGAGAAAACTTCAGACAGCCCAGAATACAGCAGCCAGACATCTTCGGAAAACCAAAATACGAAAGCACAGCACCATTACGCGAGAAACTACACTGGCTCCCACTCAGGGAACGTGTCACCTTTAAAATATGCACGTTAGTGCACAAAATCATTCACGGTGAAGCCCCTGCATACATGTCTGACTTAGTAGACCTGCCACCCAGAAACGCCAGAAAATCATCCAGAACGTTTCTCAACCTCCACTTCCCTAAGTGCAAAGGCATAAAGTATAAAGGATTACATGCATCAACCTTCTCCTACAAAAGCACGCAACTCTGGAACGCACTGCCACGCGGCCTGAGAGCGGTCTATGAGTTGACAGACTTCCGCAAACGACTGAAGACCTATCTCTTCGAAAAAGCATACCGCAAGGATCAAAACATATAAATCCCATATACATCACAACAATGCCACAAGACATTACCTCACGTACTCCACTTCCACGTACTCTCTCCCTTCCAACAATCTACCCATAGATAAAAACTGTTTACCCCATCGCTCTCCTGCTATTATTCGATCACCGTAGCAATTCCCCAACGTCTTATCCTATAGTTTCTACGCCCCAAAGGTGATTGATCTGACTCTATCTTCTTAACTTTTCACAATGTAACCCATAATCGTAATGTAACAAACTGTATTTCCATTATTTACAATGTATTGTAAGCCACACTGAGCCCGCAAATAGGTGGGAAAATGTGGGATACAAATGCAATTAAATAAATAAAATAAAATAAAATAAATTTAATGTCTGATGCCTCCTAGCCTCATTTGGTAGTTCAGTAATAAACAAAATAATTTTAACATATAATGATGCACATTAAACATGTACGTGTTGTTTATATTGAAGTTAATTAATTTGGTTGATACAGTCCTATGATTACGATGCCTATTTTCTTTGTTATAATTTGAGGTGACTAGTCTAGGTTATTGAGGAGGAAACAACCTCAGGTGTTCGACTCTTTCTTGTAAACTATTTTTCACAGAACGTCCCTTGGAACTTCTTCTTCAGTGGTCTTAAAAACTCCCAACTGTTGATATATCATCTCAGGAGAACATTTTCTTCTATATAAGTTATATTCGCATTTGCTTTTCATTTGAAGCTTTCAATTGAAAGGACATCACATAATATATAGGAGAAAGTGTACAAACACTGACCTGAATTTAAAGGATTCTCTCAGCGGTTATCACAACACAAACAGCTTCTTCGGGAGACAACCGGCTATTTATTTTTTCAGTGCCTGCTCTCCAGTCCATAAATCCTAACGCTCCTAAGTTAGGCGTAGCTTATAGAATATGCTCATGTGCCATTCTTATGACTAAAATTTAGGCGCACTCATTTAGGCCTCCTAAAACCAAGCCTAAATACCTGCGCCCAAGTTAGGCACAGCTCGGGCGTATTCTATAATAGTGCGCATAGTTTTTTGAAATGCCCACTTTTAACCGACCAAGCTGATATTCAGAGGTGGCTGGTTTAAGCTGAAATGGGCCAAAGATAGGCCTGCTATTTCAGTCGCCTAATTTGGCTGCCAAACTTAGGTGGGAACGCGCTGAATACTGGCCGATAGATTATATCTCACGATATAATCAATAATCCACTAAGTGCTGACCGACAATATTCAGTGAGAGAAAACCAATGATCTCCTACTAAATATTGCCGAATAGCCAGTTAAGTGCCATTTAACTGGCCAGGAGCTGTTCCTGGCAGGGCCGCCGACAGACTAGGCCAGGCCCGGGGCAAGGCCACCGTGCTACTGACCCCCAATGCCCTGCCTCCACCCCCCACCGCTGCCGCCCCCTGTCGCCACTGCAGTCCGTGGTCTCAGCAGCCTGCCTCCACGGCTCCGGGCCCCCTTCATTCAAAGTGGCAATCGCAGATCGCGTCTCTTCTGGCCTTCCCTCCGTGTCCCGCCCTCGTCTGATGTAACTTCCAGTTTCCATGAGGGCAGGGAATTCCTTGGAGGCCCGGGAAATTCCCCCCCCCCCCCCCCCCTTGGGCAGAATGAATATGCATACACTGCTTCCATTGTATGCAAATCTCTCATGAGAATACTTGCATTTACGTGCAAGAATGCAGACTTTAGTGCCCTTTCTTTAGGCACCATTTAATGAATCTACCCCCCTATATGGGTAGATATGAGTGAAGCTAAACATATCACAAGATAGCACATTTATACGAACTGCACATTGCTAATCCTGGAGGGGCAATCTGGGTGGATGTACGCATATATTTTATAAAATATGTAGGCTGCTCCACGCACACATTTGCACCTTCTTCGGAGCAGGTGTAAATTTGTACGCTACCAGGGGTCATTTAATAAACTTGTTTTATAAAGCTGCAAAGCTGCCCCATAATATTACCAAAAAGAGTAAGCTTCAGAAGCTTATTTTTGTTCAGACTGTGATTTGAGGGGTTCCCCGTAGGAGAACGGGACCTTTCAATGCGGGTTCCTACTGAGTGCTTCAAGCTTCAGCGGAAATATTGATTTCTAAAAATCTCTTAAGGCTCTGTACATACATTTTATCTAATGATTTTCTCAGTTAAGTAAAACATTCTTTTTTTTTTTCCTAATCAATATTTTTTTTTAATCTTTATCGATGGCAATACTAGTTACTCAGATTTTTCTTTTTTTAATTCATTTTATTATTCGAATGGTTATGACAGGGCACATTATAGTTAACACTTGCAGTTTTGATTTTGTACTCTACTTAAGTCAACTATTTGATGTATTCATGTATAATGAATGAAGAAATACAAAAATCCATCTTAAAACAGCTCGTTGATGCTATTCGGAATAGGGCTAAATGCCTGGAACAGATTAGCCAAGTGTCTCACAACACATTCACAGACTAATCTAATCCATTAGCTGTTCTCAGTTCTAAGTTAATATTCCACAGGCAGGAAAACTACATAATGGCTTCCTAAACAGAGTCAGTCAACAGCTTTTCTGTTTTTAGCATGACTGTTTCATATTCTAAAAAGCAGAAAAGCACAAGGAGCCTTCAAGCTAGGGGCATCTCAGCTTTGCTTTTTATTGGTGAGACTGACACAGTCCGTGTTTCATCAAGGATATCAATCATCCATTGTCAGGAAACATCTTAGTCTTGAAAAAGAGAAAATGTGCCGGAAACTCATTTGAAAGACGCCAAAACTGGTGAGGCGGGAACAGATAAGATTTCCAAACTTAAGCTTCCCATTCTGTGCTGAATAAAACTGTCATGTATTAATAAACATACGTTCAAGGATGTACTGCTAATACATGTGTTTGCTAATACATGACAGTTTTGTTCAGTTTCCAGCAGGGGCGTAGCTACTATGGGGCCACAGGGGCCTGGGCCCCCATAGATTTGGCCCTGGACCCCCCTGCCGACAACCCTCTCAACCCCCCTCCTGCCGCCAACCCGCCGTCTGCTACCTTTGCTGGCGGGACCCAAACCCCCGCCAGCCGAAGTCTTCCTTCGTTTGGTTCCCGAGTCTGACGTCAGACTCACAGAAACAGAACGGAGCCCTGCAGATCGCAAGGCTTCGTTCTGTTTCTGTGAGTCTGACGTCCTGCACGTACAATGTGCAGGACGTCAGACTCAGAAACCAAACAAAGAAAGAAGACTTTGGCTGACAGGGGTTGGGGTCAAAGTTGTTGGTGGTGGTGCTGGCGGCGGCGGGGGGTGTCGGCAGCACCAGGAGGGGGCTAAAATGTGCCCCTCACCTCAGGCTCTGGACCCCCCTCCCGCTGAAGTCTGGCTACGCCCCCAGTTTCCAGCACATTTGCCTTTTTCAAGACTAAGGTGCTTCCTGACAACGGATGATCGATATCCTTGGAAACAGATACCGATATTGACCCCTGACGCAGGTTTTTCTTGCCGAAACATGGACCGTGTCAGATCTGACCAATAAAGCAAAACTGAGACGTCCCTAACTTAAAGGCTCCTTGTACTGTTTTCCTATTCACTTTTGCCTTTGTGCTTTTGGATTCTCTCTTTGTGATTTATTTCATATTCTAAACAGCAGGGCTTTTTTTTTTTCAGGGGGTACTTGAGGGTACTGAGTACCGGCACCTTTTCCATTGTCTGCTAAAATTGACCCATGGTCTCCAAATTTTAATGAAAAAGCTCAGGCCCTACACACCAATTGTGCCTTGTCATAGATTCTGTGACTGATTGCAGGAGGCCTGGCTATTGTGGGGTGGGTTCCTCAGTGATTAACCCACCCCTGAAGGATGACCTGGCATTTGAGTACGGACACCTTTTTCACTAAAAAAAACGCACTGAAACAGAGTAACTCTGTCATTTTAGTTTTCTACATCATTGGATTAAACTCATTTGACTAGCTCTTTAGTCATTATACAGCACTAAGCAATTAGGAAATCTTTCTGCAAATATGTTCTCTAATATTTCCCCTAAGTATGGCTCCCTCCAGAAATCCAAGTTCACAAAAAGGTAGCACACATGGGCATTCATTTGGCTACCATGAAATAAGATACAGCCATACATATTCCCCCATGTGTACACGGGGTCTTATAAAATGAGGTCATACCAAAAAGTATGTGCATTGGAAGTCAGCAGCTGGTGGAGCTTGGGATCCCCACCAGTTACCACTAAACACGTGTTCAGTTTTGGAGGCCGCATCTTGCTAAGGATGTAAAAAGAATTGAAGCGGTGCAAAGAAAAGCTACAAGAATGGCATGTATACCCTGGAGGAAAGGAGAAACAGGGGTGATATGATACAGACATTCAAATATTTGAAAGGTATTAATCCGCAAACGAACCTTTTCCGGAGATGGGAAGGAGGTAGAACTAGAGGACATGAAATGAGATTGAAGGGGGGCAGACTCAAGAAAAATGTCAGGAAGTATTTTTTCACGGAGAGAGTGGTGGATACTTGGAATGCCCTTCCGCGGAAGGTGGTGGAGATGAAAACGGTAACGGAATTCAAGCATGCATGGGATAAACAAAGGAATCCTGTTCAGAAGAAATGGATCCTCAGAAGCTTAGCCAAGATTGGGTGGCAGAGTCGGTGGTGGGAGGCGGGGCTAGTGCTGGGCAGACTTATACGGTCTGTGCCCTGAAAATGGCAGACACAAATCAAGGTAAGGTATACACAAAAAGTAGCACATATATGGACCGGGCAGGTCTTTTTCTGCCGTCATCTACTATGTTACTATGTGCTACTGTTGGGTAGGTCTGAACCCTAAGTGGATGGGCCCAGGCCCACCCCGGCCAACCTGTGGCTGCTCCACTGACTTGTAGGTAATGGGGAAATGGTAGGTGAGAAAGAGGGTGTTTGGTGGTAAGAGATGAAAACTGCTGGGTGGGGTAGATGAGTAAGATGGTGGGGTTCAGTATGGGATAAGGGAAGGGGATGCTGCCAGGAAGCAGATGGAGAAAAAAACAGCAGAATATTGGGAAAAATGACAGGGGGGTGAGGAGTGGGAAGAGGAAAGAGATGGATGTTGCTGGTTAGGGGCAGAAAAGAGGGGGATCCTGGGACTGTAATTATTTGTTTAAAGTATGCCAATCTTAAACCGTTTATTTCGTTATAATTTATCAACTACCTTTATGAAGAGACACATTGACAGTGGTATACAACAGATTTAACTGGACATGGTCAACTTACATTGTAGTAACAGTAACTAGAATACAATGATTCAGTATCAGCACAATTAAACAATTAACCCAATTAAATTATAAAAACAACAATAATATGATTCAATGTCAGTATTACACAGATTACAACAGCACAGTAGAACAGTCACTTGACTGAAATAAGACTAAGCTGACAGCCAGTTTCACGGTACTACCTGTCTTTAACAAAGGCCTCTTGCAGAGAAATGTCAGGCCAGGCCATTTGAAAGACGTCCTTAACCGGGAAGCTAAAATCAGTACAGACAGACCTGAACCAGCATAAAGTCCACGCAGAAGCAAGCTGTGCGGCAGCTGTAAGAAGACAGCTGTGAGGCAGGTCCCAGAGCTCACATTTATTTCTGCCTCAATACGAAAACAAGAACATTTGTCACTGGACTCCAAAATTACCTAAATTAAAATGTGCAATGAAGATTGCAGGAAGAGCTGAATCAAAGCCAGGAGGCCTCTTGGCATTGACAGAAGAGAAGTTATCGTGCTATGGTAGTGCAGTACTCTATACCACCACATCAGTGACACCCAGCTGGGTGAATCTGCATTACTTAATTGTAAATTCAGTACAAAATAACGTCATGCTATAGGATCTAATGTTATTAATGCAGATTGTGAGGGAGTGAACGACATAGGGGCAGGAAACATTCCCTCACTGGTGCGGTTCAGCCCCCTTTCAGCAGATGGCGCTAGTCTGCCGAGGCAGAGGCTATTCAGTCACCTTTAAGCAGTTGGCACTAGGCTAAACCTGAGTAAGAGGAGTGCGGCTCAGGCCAGGAGGAAGCTAAAAGCCCTCAGGCTGCAGAGTTAGGGAGGCCCCAATACAAAGGGTTCCAGGCAGGGTGGCCCTGGGAGGAGAGAAGCCGCCCCGGAATGAGGGACTCCAAAGCTTGTGTGTAGAATCTACTCGACCCAATGCAAGGTAGGCTAAGCTTGTAAGCTATATAAGGATACTGTTGAGGTCTAGTGGGAGGCAAACCTGTTTAGCAAAACCTGTGTTAAGGATGTTCAGGACAAGATCCAGGAACCCTGAGCTAAGGGATAGGGTTCCTAGCTTATGTGTAAGAGATATGACGAAGAGTGAGGGAACAGGCGTTTTTATGCTCTTTTTTGGTATAAAATAAAGCTTTCCTTTTGACTTTTGCACTGCCTCCGTATGTTTTATGAGGACTCCATACACACTATCACATAGATGAACATAGGAAGCAGTGAAAAACGATGGCAGGTTAAGACTATATGGCCTATCCAGTCTGCCCATCCATACCAGCTACTAATCTCTACAAACTCTTCCTCACCCTCAAAGATCCTCTGTGATTGTCCCATTCTTTCTTCAGATATAGTTCTTGTCTCCACCACTTCCCCTGGGAGACTGCTCTACGTAGCCACCCCTTTTCCATGAATATTTCCATAGAAATATTCCTGAGACGATCCCCTTTCATCCTCATACTGAGCCCTTGTTCCAGAGCTTCCTCTCAGTTGAATTATGTGGGCAGGACTATGGGGAACTCGCTTGACAGAACATAAGAATCCCTTAAACATACAACCAAAATCAGCACTTCTGGTAACAAGTTCATTCATTTGAGGAATTATCCTGGATTAATACTCAACAATTCAAGGTCGTATTGAGAGGTGGAGACAGGGCCAACCCGAAGGGTATCTGATCATTTAGGCAAGTGGTTCTCAACCTTCCTTCTGTTGTGACACACCTGGCAGACAATGTTCATGTATGTGACACACTGAATGCTAAAATTCACAGCTGAACAAAGCACGCCTAAATATTTTATTGCTTAACTGTAAGTTTAGTATGAATTTGCCTATTCCATATACAAAACTGTATGCAACACATCAGTCCCAGCTTTCTCATTTGTTATACAAAGAAAAATATATATTCAAATTCTAGTGTCACCTCAGTAACAGCAACACAGAATCCCTCCACTGCCAGATACTATGAAGCAACACAAAAACCTGCAAATGTGCTACTCAGAAACTATGTAGGAAACAGAATCTATAGACAGCAGACCTGAGACAGTTATTACTGGGAGTAGTGGGGAAACAGAAATAGGGACCAGTTGAGGTCTTCCTCCAGCGCTGCTCTTTCCTCTGCCGCATTGCCTGCCCCTGCGGCTGGTTTTTCTCTCACGTTGCACGTGCTCGGTTTCAAAACTGAGATGTGCGGCCTGAGGGGAAAAGCAGCCGCTTGGCAGGCAATGCGGCAGAGTGAAGAGCAGCGCTGGAGGAAGATCTCTTCTGCTGGCGGAGCTTGGGGGGGGGGGGGGACCCCTGCCAGCCAAACCAGAGATCCTGCCTTGTCTGCTGCTTTGGGTCCTCCCCAGCCTCAGGGGGGCCCAGCACCAGAGTTTTCTCTCTCCTGCTCCTGTCGGGACGTAATTACCTGGGTCCCATCAGGAGCAGGAGACAGAGAGAGAGACCCTGGTGCTGTGCCCTCCTTGGAGTCCCGGGCCTGGGGAATTTAGCCCCCCCTGCCCACCTCTCGGCAGCCCTGTATAAGGGGTCTGATGTTGAGTGGAGTTAATGTTGCGATTGTGATTATGGCACCAAGAGGGATAGAAAGGAGATGATTTGCAAGGGGAGGGGGTGGAATCACACCAAGAGTGATTAGAAAGAAGGGTACTTTCACTGGGGGGGACCACCACTACCATTGCAACTTCATGTATTTTTGGACAGTTAGGTAGCACTGGGGTACTGGTGTTAAATGTTTGTGCAGATAAAACAGATACACTTGTGCTATCTGTAGTGGATGTACTACTATTGCTTGTGCTTTAAGGGGGAAATTACTACTACTACTACTTAACATTTCTAGAGCACTACTAGGGTTACGCAGCGCTGTACAATTTAACAAAGAGAGACAGTCCCTGCTCAAAGAGCTTACAATCTAATAGACAAGTGAACGGTCGGTCCGATAGGGGCAGTCAAATTGGGGCAGTCTGGATTCACTGAACGGTAAGGGTTAGGTGCCGAACGCAGCATTGAAGAGGTGGGCTTTAAGCAAAGACTTGAAGACGGGCAGGGAGGGGGCTTGGCGTAAGGGTTCAGGAAGGTTGTTCCAAGCAGAGGGTGAGGCGAGGCAGAATGAGCGGAGCCTGGAGTTGGCGGTGGTGGAGAAGGGTACTGAGAGGAGGGATTTATCCTGTGAACGGAGGTTACGGGCGGGAACGTAAGGGGAGATGAGGGTAGAAAGATAGTGAGGGGCAGCAAACTGAGTGCATTTGTAGGTAAGAAGGAGAAGCTTGAATTGAATGCGGTATCTGATCGGAAGCCAGTGAAGTGACCTGAGGAGAGGGGTGATATGAGTATATCGGTTCTGGCGGAATATGAGACGTGCAGCAGAGTTCTGAACAGATTGAAGGGGGGATACATGGCTAAGTGGGAGGCCGGTGAGGAGTAAGTTGCAGTAGTCCAGGCGAGAGGTAATGAGAGCGTGGACGAGAGTTCGGGTGGTGTGTTCTGAGAGGAAAGGGCGAATTTTGCTGATGTTAAAGAGGAAGAAGCGACAGGTCTTGGCTATCTGCTGGATATGCGCAGAGAAGGAGAGAGAGGAGTCAAAGATGACTCCGAGGTTGCGGGCAGATGAGACGGGGAGGATGAGGGTATTATCAACTGAGATAGAAAGTGGAGGAAGAGGAGAAGTGGGTTTTGGTGGAAATTCTCCAAAGGTTGCTAAAAGTTAGGTCCTGGGATGATCAGCACTAAGCATGAATTCTATATCGGTAATTATGCATCTAATTGCTGGTCTAGAATACTAGCATAAGTCCAGTTACATGCCTAACTTTAGGTGCAAGCACTTGTGTCTGCTCAACGGCTGGTGAAAATACTGGCACCTAATTGTTAGTAGGTAGGTGTGTAATTGCTAGCATTCTAGAACCCATGTGCGTAAGTGCAATGCTGTCCTGTGACCTGCCCATGCCCCTACCAGGTCAATACCCCCTTGTAGTTGTGTGCTATGGATTTTGCGTGCACAATTTGTAGAATACCAATTAGCACCAATAAAAACTAATTATAGGCAATAATTGTTTAATGCCAATTAGCAGTGAATTTTATATTAAGTTACATGCGCAACTAACATTATTCTATAGCTTGCATTCACAACTTTGCATGCAGTCCCACAGATTCTATGTATGTTGCTAAACATTGTGCGCATAATTTAATTGCATAATGAGCTAATTAGTGCCACTAAATGGCTGCTAATAATGAATTATTGGCAACAATTTAGATTTGTGCGTGTATCTTGCTATGTGCTATTCTATAAAGACGCACTTGCGAATCTTTTAGCGTGTAACTGAAAAGGAGTGTGGCCATGGGAGGGGCATGGGCAGGTCAGGACATTCGCCAAAGATGCACGTAGTATTGTAGAATTTGGGGGATCTGTGTCTAACGCACAAGGATTTGCACCAACCTTTTGGGCATGGATCCCAGCAACGTGAGTGAAAAGTTTGCCTAGAGCAGTGGTTCTCAACCAATGTGTCCCCAAGAGGTGGGAGATATGTCACACGTGCAGGGCGTCAGACTCACAGAAACAGAAGCCTGCCCTTGCAGATCAGCAACGCGGCTGCGCCGAAGAAGAGGACTTCGGCTGGCAGGGGTTGGGGACCCCCGCCAGCAAAAGTACCCGATGGTAGCGGCGGGGGAGGGTTGGCGACGGGAGGGGGGCCAGGGCCAAATCTATGGGGGCCCATGCCCCTGTGGCCCCATGTAGCTACGCCCCTGCATTAAAGACTTTTTGATATTCTCCTTGTACCTACCTCACTCCTTTGTTTGCTAACAAGCTGAAATCACCCATATGCTTCAACAAAGAGCAACGTCTTAAGTTCTCTCTTAAAATGTCTCAAAACAATTTCTCTAATTTGTTTTGGAATTTTATTCCATAGTATTGGGCTCATAACACAGAAGATTCTTCTTCTATGCTCCTCCAATTTAATTGTGTGATGGGGCGTTACTTCAAACATTGTGCGCCAGATCTTAATGGCCATTTAGGCTGATACAAATGCATTTTTGATGACAATAAGTACATAAGCATCGCTGGGACAGACCAAGGGTCCAGCAAGCCTAGCACCCTGTCACCGATAGCGGCCAAAAGAACAAGCAATTTGTCCCGCCCATCCTAGAAATACTGTATTCCCTCGTCCATTCAATAACATTCTATGGCTTTTTTTCTCTAGGAAGCCGTCTAACCCTTTTTTGAAGTCCGCTAAGTAAACTGCCTTAACCACCTTTTCCGGCAGCGAATTTCAGAGTTTAACTATGCGTTGAGTGAAGAAAAATTTCCTCAGATTCATTTTAAATTTACCGCACTGCAGCTTCATCGCATGCCCCCTTGTCCTAGCATTTTTGGAAAGTGTAAACAGTCGCTCCACATCGACCCGTTCCATAAAAGGCATGGGCCTTGAACATCAGACAAAGCTTTAAATGTAATTCTTTGTGCAAGTGGCAACTAGTGTAGCTCCTGTAGACTGGGGGGGGGGGGGGGGGGGGGGGGTAACAGCTGAATTTTTTCTGTGCCCAAGTTTCTGCACCATATATAGACTTGTTTTAAGGGCCCTTTTACTAAGCCGTGGTAGGCTCTATGTGCGTGCCCAAATGAGACTACCGCCAGGCCAGCGCACCTTCCTGGCAGTAACTTCAGATTTGGCGGGCGCCCATAATGCATGGATGAATTATTTATTTCCTCCTACATGCAGTAACAGGCATTTGGCACGCGCCGACTGGTCACCGCATGTAAGCCTTTACCGCTAGGGTGTTAAGGGCTCGGGCCAGTTTTGGACGAGCACTGGTTTCATTTTTACCACAGGCCTTTTCCATTCCAATAAAAAAAAACAAAACAAAATCTTTTTTTGTACATGAGGTAAAAACTGAAGCGGCGAGCACCCAATACACTCGCCTGCACTACCGCAGGCCACTTTTTATCGCGGCTTAGTAAAATGGCCCCTTAGTGTGTAGCAGTGGTGTAGCCAGTACGGGGCCATGGGGGCCTGGGCCACCGTAGATTTGCCCCTGGACCCCCCTGCCAACAACCCTCTCGACCCCCCTCCCACCGCCAACCCGCCGTCACCTACCTTTGCTGGCGGGGAACCCCAACCCCCGCTAGCCGAGCAGAGGTCCTCTTCTTCCCAATCCCGCACAAAGCTTCATTCTAGTCTGACGAGGACCTCGGCTCAGCTGGCAGGGGTTGGGGTTCCCCACCAGCAGAGGTAGGCGACGGCGGGTTGGCGGCGGGAGGGGGGGGGGTCGAGAGGGTCGGCGGCGGGGGGGGGGGGCTAAAATGTGCCCTCTCACCAAAATCGGCTTTCGATTATACCAATTTCGCCGGGTTCAGGAGATCGCCAGCCATCTCCCGATTTGTGTCGGAAGATGGCCGGCGATCAGTTTCGAAAATGAGCTGCTAAGTTAACTAAGCTGCATGCAGCTTTAGTCGCCATATATAGAATCTGGCGGTATATATACACAATGAAGCAGTTTAATTTAGGTTTGCTTTTTTTGGCCTAAATTAACCCACGTTATACAGGAAGCAGTTAAATGTCACTGCGTTACATTAGCTAATCATTCCATCGAAGGGGTTAGAGGGATTTTCACTGGTACTTTTTAGAAAGTCCTACTAATAATCAATATTGGAGCTATAGGCAGTCAAATCAATCAACTATCATATAAAAATATATAAACTCCTACATAGAAATAGCGTCAAATATATGTTTAATTTATAGGGGAAAAGCCTCAATCCCGGCGCGAGCTCCTTGTGTTGTGAAACAACGTAAGGGAGCACCGCCCGATCATCACTGGCTGAAAAACCCCTATTCAAATAACCCACTTCTATTTTCCAATTTTTAAAGAAGTCTCAAATTAATGGTTACTTAGCTCACTGCTGAAAAAAATCCTAAGCAGTTAACCGGAACACAAGAAAGCGATAAGCCGATTGAAATACAGTTGATTGACCCGCGGACCCTGAGGAAGAAGGCGAAACTTGGGCTGAGTCGGGCCGTGGATTGGGTTCAGATGACTGTGTTCCGGTTAACTGCTTAGGATTTTTTTCAGCAGTGAGCTAAGTAACCATTAATTTGAGACTTCTTTAAAAATTGGAAAATAGAAGTGGGTTATTTGAATAGGGGTTTTTCAGCCAGTGATGATCGGGCGGTGCTCCCTTACGTTGTTTCACAACACAAGGAGCTCGCGCCGGGATTGAGGCTTTTCCCCTATAAATTAAACATATATTTGACGCTATTTCTATGTAGGAGTTTATAACTTTTTAGAAAGTGTCACTGAAAATCCATGGATAGTGGACTTATACATTTATACATGCAAGTCTTTTGAATATTGGGCCCAAATTGTATTATATTTAAAAACTTTAAAACGGACAAAGAATAGTTCATTTTCACCTAAATCACTGGGTGCAGGAACTTCATATGCTCTTTTAATACATTATTTTTCTGTATTCCTTTTATTATGTTGCAGAACTGATGAATTTCACTCGTTTCTACCTCTTCTGCCCAAATCATTCCACCGGAGTCTCTGCCGAGCAGCTTTGTGCATGCACAAGGTTTGCAAGCTATTAATGTTATGAAGCATTGCCACTTTTTGAATATCCTCCTCGGATACCCGCACCCTGGTTCTCCAGCTCCTGCTCCCTGCCAACCTTCATATGCCCTGACCTCATTTACTTGCTTTACCGCTCATCCTTCATCTGTTCTCAGCTTTGGATCTCATTCAGCTAGATCACAAGTGGAAAACAGGGGGATGTCAGGAAGCAGGAAAAAAAAAAAAAAAGTACATTAAGTTAGTAGACGAAATGTAATCAGGTGCATCTTCTGCTTGGTCTGTCATTATTAGATTTCCTTTGGTTTAATGAGAGCCATTTCTGGAGCTTTTTGGCAGGGGCAGATGTTATGCATTGGTCCAGCCTGGATTCATTTTGCTACAGTATATGAGGTGAGTTACTGCCCACAAGCGACGGAAACCCATTACACTCCTGCCAAAATACTTATTTGTTCATGATTTCAAACAATTTCTTCATCATCTTTTTTTTTTAATTTGTAGAACACTTTATTAAGATTTGAGAGAGATAACAGAGGCAGATAAGTCACAACCAACAACATCAGCAAATACAATGCAGATGTAAAACAATACAAGTACACTAGAGACTAATAAACAGTGTAATAATCTCTCAAGGCTAAGGTAACCGCTTACCATATACTCCTTAGGTTTTTTAACAAGAGTTTAAAAATTACCTCCCCCCCCCCTCAAAGAAAGCAACAACAACAAAAAATTATGTCCCCCCCTCTCCCCCCACCTTCCAACCACAGACTCTCAACACAAAGTGTGACACAAAGGGTTCCCAAATAGCTTCCCACTTGGACAATGTTTTGTGACGTATGGCCCAAAGCCTCTCCATTTCACAAATATACCACAACTTGTTTAACCATTTTACCAAAGAAGGAACATGAGGAGACTTCCAGCCAGCGGCCAGAGTGACCCTGGCCACCGACATAGCATGGCGAACCAATAAGGACTGGGATGTCCTCAACATCTCCTTTGTGATATGATCCTAAGATTATCACTGGTGAAACACATCCAACTTCTTTCATATCTATGGTACTAGTTTGCTAGTTATTCCTCTGGCCACCTAGAAGCCTGGACCAATCACAAATAGCCAGAGCTGGAATGAGATCTGATTGGTCTGTGCAGTTTATGTGAGCTCACAGACTTCATTTAATCAACGTAGACCAAACGGGAAATGGTGACTCTTTTCCTGATGCATCATTAATGGATGAAGGCCTCCATTCAGTTCAGGTGCCCTTAGAAGCACACAGACTGTATGTGCATTCGTTTACCTGCATAATGGGCAGGTCATTTTATATAAACTCTCTCTTTTACCCACAGAAATGATTTTGGTTAGGGAACACAAATTTGAACATGTAATTCCACTTTTAAAATTATCACTTTAGTATATAGTTTAATAGTTTAAAATACTTGAAATACAACCCTTCTAATAAAAGAAAGGAACTCCAACATTGATACGAAACGATCAATCATTCCCATTCTAAAAGGTCTACACTCACACAAATCATCCTCATTATTCTTCCTGTTTTACAAATAGCCAAGTATTCCTGCCAAAGGTCAACCAGTCAGTCCAAACACTTTTTGAAAATAATAGGCTATTAATTGATCAAACAATACTTCCCTTCACAAATCCATTGGAAGCTGGTTCCACAGAACAGAAGTATGCCAAAAGAAGACACTTTCCCTAGTAACTATCAACCGAGCTTGAGAAGACTCAAGGAGTGCCAACAAAAAATATATCACACAGGTTTTCCCCTATTCTTGTCTTGTTTTCTAATCCACTCTACCTCTAGGACTCACCATTCATTTCATCTTAATCTGCTAATACTCCCATAAGAACATAAGAATAGCCATACTGGGGCAGACCAATGGTCCATCTAGCCCAGTATCCTTCTTCCAACAGTGGACAATCCAGGTCACAAGTACCTGCCAGAAACCCAATTAGTAGCAACATTCCATGCTATCAATCCTAGGACAAGCAGTGGCTTCCCCTATGTCCATCTCAATAACAGACTATGGACTTTTCCTCCAAGAACTTGTCCAAACCTCTTTTAAACCCAGATACACTAACTGCTGTTACCATTTCCTCCAGCAACGAGTTCCAGAGCTTAACTATTCTTTGAGTGAAAAAATATTGCCTCCTATTTATTTTAAAGTATTTCCATGTAATTTCATTGAGTGTCCCCTGGTCTTTGTACTTTTCAAAAGAGTGAAAAAATCGATTCACTTTTACCTATTTTACACCACTCAGGATTTTGTAGACTTCAATCATACACCCCCTCATGCTGAAGAGCCCTGACCTCCATGAAACTTCCTCGAGTGTCCCCTAGTCTTTGTACTTTTGGAATGAGTAAAAAATAGATTTAATTCTACTCATTCTACACAACTCAGGATTTTGTAGACCTCAATCATATCTCCCTTTATCTGTCTTTTTTCCAAGCTGTAGAGCCCTAATCTCTTTCCTCATATGAGAGAAGTTCCATCCCCTTTATCATTTTGGTTGCTCTTCTTTGAACCTTTCCTAATTCCACTATATCTTTTTTGAGACACAGCGACCAAAACTGAACACAATACTCAAGGTGAAGTTGCACCATGGAGCAATATAGAGGCATTATAAAACTCTTGGTTTTATTTTGCATCGTTTTCCTAATAATTCCTAGCATCCTGTTTGCACTTTTGGCCACCGCCACACACTGGGAAGAAGCTATTAGCGTATTGTCTACAATGATACCTAGATCTTTTTCTTGAGTGCTGACTCCTAGCATCTGGTAACTATGATTTGAATTATTCTTCTCAATATGCATCACTTTACATTTGTCTACATTAAATTTGATCTGCCATTTGGATGCCCATTTTTCCAGTTTAAGGTCTTCCTGCAATTTTTCACAATCCTTTAGACATAATACATTAGATACCATGAGAAGTTCTCTTTTTAGTGTTACAATGCCATTAGTGTGGCATAATCTTCTATTATCATTGTGACCAGGATCATCTTTCCAAAAATGTAAAACCAAGCTTAAAAAACTTATTTTAATTCAAAAGGATTGGTTACTTCCTGTTCCGGGGCAGAGGGAGCACAGAACGAGTGGCGCCGACAGGCGCGCGGCACCCCCCCCCCCCCCCCCCCAGTAGGTAAAAATGCACTTGGGGGGGGGGTCATTTTGCCGGTGGGGGGGAGGGAAGGTGTCGTTTCGCCAGGGGGGGGCGCATTGGCGATCCGCCTCAGGTGTCAGCCACCCTAGGAACGCCATTGGCCACATGCACCTAAAAAAGGATTGTAATCCTGACACACATGCAACACAACCATTTGATTCAGGGAATAGAACAGTGTAATGCTATGGATTTACAGCCTGTCTCACTAACACAGACTGCTTACTAACTACCGTGGATTCTTTTGGATTCGTAACAAGTAAATGAAACCTTTATTAGAGGAGCTAAATTCTACAATGATTAAGGTATATACAATGATTAGCTATATACACACAATAATGAGAAACAATCATAAACAATCATTACATCACTGGTCTCTACATCTAAGCAATGCAAAGAGTTCTTAGACCAGGAAAGAAACAATACATACAACATCACTGGTCTCCATCATCCAGGCTCTTATCAGCTGGGGGGGGGGGGGGGGGCGGTTCACAGCGAGAGCTAGGAACTTCAGACCAGGAACAGACCCTCTGCACTACATGTCTGCCCACAGATGAACCCCCAACTCTGCTGTGACAAGCCCTCCCTTTTTATTAGGCTCTGAGCGCATATTCAGAGCTATGGAAAGTTACAGAATGCTTCTCTATATAGGACTGTGGGAACGTGATCACATGCTTTCCAAAGTCCGGGTGGCCATCCTCCCCTTCACATACCAAATTAGTTAGAGCTGCGTCTTATCTTCTGCATTCCAACTTATTGTCATACAATCAAAGTTAAACAACCATTTTTAAACAGAATTACTTCTAATCAACAATACAGACCCCAAGTGCACTGGTCGGTCCAGACAGGGTTGAAAAACAATCTTTAAAATTCACTTCCATTACAAACAGCCACAAGTTTGGAGTTCTGATCTTGATCCACATACCCTGATGCAGTAGAGCAAAATGCTCACCACCATTGGTCATGGGCTTTGAATGGAAGGCATCTCTCCACATTCAGCTATGGGCTTGTTATGTTTTTCACTACATGAATTGTTTTTTTTTAAAAATTAGCCCCAAAGGAGATTTTTTCAGCCAGTGATAAATTAAGCTCTGATGCTATAGCATGAACTTCTAAGCAGAGCTTGTTAAGGTTTTTTTGTGAAGAATTGATTGGGTTCTTATACGTGCAACATAACCATTTGATTCAGGGAACTAACCTGTCATAATTGATATTTACTCCTCCAAAAATATGGAAACAAAACACAAACATGCCATGCCAGTAGTGTCAAATAAGCTTTATAAAGGTTACAACAGCATAACCAATGTACTCATGAAATTGGAAGGTCATGAAGGAGAGGCATTCATAGATTTAACGCTATCGTTCACAAATAGAACAAAGAGTGCAGGGCCAAAAAAAATATAAACTCTTATCCTTTGACATGAAATTAAACATCTACAAGGAAACTACAAAAACAGGAAGCCTCTGCAAATGAACTTATTGAAGAACATTTCTTAATTGTCTAATCTATAGGCTTAAAGTGATGTTGGAGATTAGTAACTGTTCTTAGACTTTCTGATACTTGACTGAATACTTGTATTCGCCTAATCTTTTGATCCTCAAACAAAATCTCTCTCATACACAAAAACCAATTTAAAAATAATACCTTAATTGGCTTCAAACACAAGTGTAACCTTGAAAGTAGCTCTGGAGAGATTTTGATCCTGGTTGCTGGACAGGAACTGAGAAAAATTCAAGAGATGCTTTTGAAGGGAAGATAGCAAACTTGGCCTATGACTAGAATATCCTTCTTCAGGACATCCAAGAGACACTAGGGATATGCATTTGTTTATTAGCATGCCTGTAAAAATAGTGCTTGCAAAATTGGATTTAATCTGTGGTAAACTACAACATGCATAAAGTCCATTTGTATTAAAATTTTCTATAGCACATTAAAGAAAATCAATACAAATGTGTGGAAAAGAACCACAAAACACATCCAAAATTTGGGAATAAAGTCCAAAAATTTGAAAATGAACAGAGAGAGGGAAGTTATCAATGTGGGGTATCATTGAGATGTGTTATTTTACTGTTAACCTCAGTTATTAGTAACTAGGTTTCATTGTATAAAATGGAACCAGTGTTAAAAATAGCATGAGTGAGTAGTAAAATAACATGTTAATGGTCACCCACATTGATAACCACACCTCAGAATGTTTCCTCTATGCATATTCTTCTGAGAAACCATCATACAGGATGTAAACATTAAGGGTTAGATTCTATATAAAATGACTAAAATCGAGGTGCATCCAATTCACGCACCTACATTCAGACATGGTGATGCATGTGGGAAAGAGGTTCAGCGTTAGGAGTCATAGAACAAGAAAGGGACCTGGGAGTCATCATTGATGATACGTTGAAATCTTCTGTTCGGTGTGCTGCTGCGGCTAAGAAAGCAAATAGAATGTTAGGTATTGTTAGGAAAGGGATGGAAAACAAAAATGAGGATATTATAATGCCACTGTATTTGTCCATGGTGCGACCGCACCTAGAGTATTGTGTTCAATTCTGGTTGCCGCACCTCAAAAAAGATATAGTGGAATTAGAAAAGGTGCAGAGAAGGGCGACAAAGATGATTAAGGGGATGGGACAACTTTCCTATGAGGAAAGGCTAAAGTGGCTGGGGCTCTTCAGCTTGTAGAAAAGGCGGCTGAGGAGTGATATGATAGAGGTATATAAAATAATGAGTGGAGTGGAAAAGATAGATATGGAGTGTCTGTTTACGCTTTCCAAAAATACTAGGGCAAGGGGGCATGCGATGAAGCTGGAGTGCAGTAAGTTTAAAACAAATAAGAGAACATTTTTCTTTACTCAGCGCGTAATTCGACTCTGGAATTCGTTGTCGGAGAACGTGGTTAAGGCAGTTAAGCTTTGAGTTTAAGAAAGGTTTGGATGGCTTCTTGAAGTAAAAGGCCATAGAATGTTATTAAAGGAACGTAGGGAAAAATCCACTATTCCTGGGACAAGCAGTGCAAAATGCTTTGCTCCGTGGATCTTGTCGGGTGATCGTGACCTGGATTGGCCACTGTCGGAGACAGGGTGCTGGGCTAGATGGACCTTTGGTCTGTCCCAGTGTGGCGATGCTTATGTCTTTATAGAATAGCACATAGGCTGGGTGGACACACCTAGATTTTAGGCACAGTCATTTACGCCAGTGAAAAGCTGGTGTAAATGCCTGCACCTAAATCTAGATGCGCTCCCCCGAATTCTATAACCACGCACGTAGATTTGATTGATTGCCCCAGCACGCCCACACTCTTCCCATTGCCACACCTCTTTTTTGGCTGCACCCCTTTTTAGAATGCGCCTAAAAAGATGCAGGTGTAAATTCCAATTATTGCCAATTAGTGTTGATAATTGGTCATTATCAGCCAATCAGCACTAATAGGCTTGTTAACTAATTAAGTGGCGTGGGTGAATTGTCCGTGCACACGATTTAACGCGCGCTACTCAATGTGCTATATATATATAGAATCTGGGGGTAAGGATGTTCATTTGTTTGAAATATTCAGCACTAGCCCAGTGTAAGTTAGCCAATTAAGCTTGATCAGTAAAACACCCGGCCAAAACTAGGGGCCCTGTTTACTTAGCATTACAGGCACGTTAACATTTTTAACTCACGTTAACCATATATGTGCCTACAATATCCCTATAGGTGCCTACATGGTTAGATATCCAGGTCAGAACATCACAATTCTGCTGATAAGAACATAAGTATAGCCACACTGGGTCAGACCAATCATCCATCTAGCCCAGTATCCCATTTCAAACAGTGACCAATCCAAGTCACAATACCTAGCAGAAACCCAAATAGTAGCAACATTCTATACTACCAATCCCAGGGCAAGCAGTGGCTTCCCCCATGTCTATCTCAATAGCAGACTATTGACTTTTCCTCCAGGAACTTGTCCAAACCTCTTTTAAATCCAGATACTCTAACTGCTGTTACTACATCCGCCAGCTATGAGTTCCAAAACTTAACCAGTCTTCCAATTTCCTAAGGTCATTCCCGCAATTTTTCACAACTTTTCTTATGTTCTTAAGGACTCAGCTCTTATCTTGTCTCATGAAAGCACATTAGTACTTCCAAAAGGAAATAAGCATAGGTCTATAGTCTATAGACACAGAAGCAACCTGAATAAAAATACTTCACGGAAAGGATGGTGGAAGGGGTGGAGACGAAAACAGTATCTGAATTCAAGAGTTTGGGACGAGTACATAGGATCTCTAAGGGAGTGATAGGGAGAGTAGATAGCATGGATGATCAGACGGAATAGGGTCTTTATCTGCCAACATTTTTCTATGTTTCTATGGAACAAGCTGCAGCTCTTATGCACAAACCTGTCAGTCAACTCAAAACCTGTCAATAAATTTGCTCATACAGAGGCCAATGTATTAAAGCTTGTGAGGCTTAACACAGAACTTAGCGTGGCTTCTTCCATGGTTTTCTGCACCATTATGGCGACCCTATGCAGAAAACAGTTTGGCACCCAAGAAAACTGTGCCCCAAGGTGCACTGCTCATCTAAATCCAATGGTAATTAAGGTAATTAGCTATTAAACCTGGATGCAAGGAAGTGCATAGAAGACCCGAAGGCAAGGTTTTCTGATGCCAGGGCTTTAGTGTGTGGTCTAAGGAGGAGTAAAACGTTATTTCATTCTTCTGTGGCTAGTGTCAGTAAGTATTTCATGCTTGTTTCTTCCCTTTGGTGACAGCATACAGGACCTGCAACATTTTTCATGCTTTTGTTTTGGTAGATAAGGAGCTGCAACAGCAGCATTGTGCTTTCAAGGTTTAAAGGTAGTTGAGCCTCATTTAAAGTGACATTTGTTTTTCTTTTCACCTGCATTGGAAGTGTTGTGCACAAGGATACCTTGCTGCATAGGAAGCCTCAAGGACAGAGTTAAAGTTTGAAAGCTGTGGAGTCTGAATTATGAACTATAAAAGTCAGGGAAACCTTTTAGAAGGAACATTTTTCTTCTGCACTATTTTTAGAGACGTGGCTAGACTGAGAGACAGTGGACTGATCTGGATTTCCCAGCAGAGTTGTGCTTTATTGTCGAAGGTAATTAGCCAGTTAGGCAAGTAGCTTATTTTTCTCTGAGATAATGAAAGACCAGAACATGAATTCTTTAACCAAGATCATAAATTGGTGTTTGTTTGCCTGTATGTACTGAATGTTCACGGCATTCATTGAACCTAAGGATATCCATATTGAGACAGATTGATGGTCCATTTAGCTCAGTATCCTGCTTCCAACAGTGGTCAATTCAAGTAAAAAAAAAGCCTGGCAGAAACCCAATTAGTAGCAACACTCCATGTCACAGATAAGTAGTGGCTTTCCCCATGTCTACCTTAATAGCAGATTATGAACTTTTCCTCCAGAAACTTGTCCAAACCTTTTTTAAACCCAGATAAGCTAACTGCTGCTACCATATCCTCTGGCAATATATTCCACAGCTTACCTATTCATTGAGTGAAAAAAATGTTTGAAAGAGTAAACAATCAATGCACATTTTCCCACTCGGGATTTTGTAGACATTTATCATATCCCCCCTCAGCCATCTCTTCTCCAAGCTGAAGAGTCCTAGCCCAGGGGTTTTCAACCCAATCCTTGGAGCACTGGGTAGATAACCTCTGCTTAGCCTCTTAAGCCTTTCGTCATATGAAAGGAGTTCCATCCCTTTAATCATTTTGATCGCCCTTCTTTGAACTTTTTAATTCCGCAATTTTTTTTTTTTTTAGATATAGTGACCAGAATTCACACAATACCAGTGGCGTACCAAGGGGGGGGCGGTCCGCTACGTTCGTTCTGTGCTCCCTCTGCCCCGGAACAGGTTACTTCCTGTTCCGGGGCAGAGGGAGCATGGAAACGAACAAAGCGGACAGGTGCGCGGCACCCCCCCCCCCCCCCAGCGGTGTGCACCCGGGGATAGGGCGCATCGGCGATCCGCCCTGGGTGTCAGCCCCCCCTAGGAACGCCACTGCACAATACTGAAGGTGAGGTCGCACCACGGAGCAATAGAGAGTTATTATAGTATTCTTTGACTTGTTTTCTATCCCTGTCCCACTCCACACTGAGCAGAAGATTTCAACATATTGTCCACGATGACACCTAGATCTTTTTCTTGGGTGGTGAGTCTTAATGTAGAACCTAGCATCAAGTAACTATGATTTGGATTATTCTTCTCAATGTGAATCACTTTGCATTTCTCCACATTCAATTCCATCTGCCATTTGGATGCCCAGTCGTTCTGCAGTTTCTCACAGTCAACATGTGATTTAACAACTTTGAATAGTTTTTTATCATCTGCAAATGTAAGAACCTCAATCATGGTTCCCATTTCCAGATCATTTATAAATATGTTAAATAGTACTAGTCACAGTCAGTGGCATAGCCACGGGGTACTTTAGGGGCCAGGGCAAAATATGCACCCTCCCTCCACTTTGAGCTAAAAAAAAATTGAGGTCAGGCTAGGTGCCTGGTCCCAGTAGAGATCCCTAGCACTCCACTATTTATCTTCCTCCAGAGAGAAATGGTCATTTAACCCTACCCTTGGTTTTCTATCGTTTAACAAGTTCCCAGTCTACCACAGAACATGGCATTTTAATTTTCCCAGGAGTCTCTTAGGAGCGACTTTGTCAAAAGATTTCTGAAAATGTAGACACAATAATACATGAATCTGCTCTCCTTTATCCACATATTTAAGGAAATGAAACCAATTGGTGAAGCAAGGTTTCTCTTGGCTGAATCCTCTGTCCAATTAAGCGATATTTGTCCACGTGTTCAGTAATTTTATTCTTTATAATAGTTTCTATTATTTTATCCGACACTGACATCAAGTTTACTAGTCTGTAATTTCCCAAATCACCCCCTGCATATGCATAACCTCAAACCTTAGTTCATTTGCATATTTTGTTTTTCCTATGTAGCGGAACCCATTTAGGATCTCATGAACCAAGTGTGGGAATGACTACATGAGGCCAAATTTGTTTCATGCTAAATTAAAAATAACAATTTACTGTAAGGTTAAGACTGCAGTGGCAGTGCTGCTCTCAGACACTTGCACTGTTTTACAAGGAAAAAACTGTGAGCTGCCCCTGATCATGTTAAAATCTATCCATATCATTTGACATTTAAAATCGCAGTTGGAAAAAAGTTACCCGGAAGCTTGTCAATTATATAGCAGCTCTCTAAGCGGTCCTTTTGCAAAGCCACAGTAGAAAGTGGTCTGCGGTAGTGTGGGTGCGTCTTTTTGGCACGCACTGGGTCACTATTTACCGCAGCTGGAAAAAAGGCCATTTATTTATGGGCTGGGAAACAGGCATATGCAAAAATTAAGACTAGCGCACGCGTATTTACGGCCTGAGCCCTTACCGTCAGCCATTGACCTAGTGGTAAGGGCTCACATGCTACCTACACGGCAACCATGCAGCGCACACCAATGTGGCCGCGCTGCCGACTACCGCCGGGAACGCCCCCTGTGGTAGAAAATAGAAAAGTAATTTCTACCGCGGGATTCAGCATACACCGAACTTGGGAATTACTGTTAGGCGCACGCGATACCCATTGCGGTAGGGCTGATTTGGCGTGTTACCCGCATGTTAGCCCTCCTGCAACTTTTTAAAAAGGGCCCCTAAAGGACTCAATGAATATTTATTGTGTGTTCCCAAACATAACCCTGCTTCTGCCTATATAGAACAGTGAAGTCAAAATTAAATCAATCCAGAAAATGTATAAATAGCTGAAATAATCAACATAATAATATAGAGGGGCATAATCGAACAGGGGCGCCCTCTATAAGGACGCCCATCTCTAAGGACGGCGCCGCAAAAGGGCAGGGAAACCCGCATTATCGGAACAAGATGGGCGTCCATCTTTCATTTCGATAATACGGTTGGGGACGGCTAAATCTCAACATTTGGGTCGACCTTAGAGATGGTCAACCTAAATGTTGAGATCGCCGACATTAGAGATGGGTGGCCTCGGGTTTCCCGATAATGGAAACCACAGACGTCTATCTCAAAAACGGCCAAATCCAAGCCCTTTGGTCGTGGGAGGAGCCAGCATTTGTAGTGCACTGGTCCTCACATGCCAGGACACCAACCAGGCACCCTAGGGGGCACTGCAGTGGACTTCACAAATTGCTCCCAGGTGCATAGCTCCCTTACCTTGTGTGCTGAGCCCCCCCCCCCCCAAAACCCACTACCCACAATCGTACACCATTACCGTAGCCCTTATGGGTGAAGGGGGGCACCTAGATGTGGGTATAGTGGGTTTCTGGTGGGTTTTGGAGGGCTCTCATTTACCACCACAAGTGTAACAGGTAGGGGGGGATGGGCCTGGGTCCACCTGCCTGAAGTGCACTGCACCCACTAAAACTGCTCCAGGGACCTGTATACTGCTGCGATTGACCCGAGTATGGCATTTGAGGCTGGCAAAAAAGTATTTTTAAACTTGTTTTATATGGTGGGAGGGGGTTAGTGACCACTGGGGAAGTAAGGGGAGGTCATCCCCGATTCCCTCCGGTGGTCATCTGATCAGTTGAGGCACCTTTTTGAGTCTTGGTCGCAAGAAAAAATGGACCAAGTAAAGTCGGCCAAGTGCTCGTCTTTTTTCCATTATCAGCCGAGGACAGCCATCTCGTAATCACACCCCAGTCCCGCCTTCGCTACGCTGCCGACACGCTCCTGTGAACTTTGGCCATCCCCGCGACAGAAAGCGGTTGCGGACAGTCAAAATCAGCCTTCGATTATGCCGATTTGGGCAGCCTTGCGAGAAGGACGCCCATCTCCTGATTTGTGCCGAAAGATAGGCGTCCTTCTCTTTCGAAAATAAGCGTGATGGTATCCCAGTGCTAAACATTGATTTCTTTACCAATTTATCACACTAAGGGTCTTGTTTACTAAGCTGTGTTATAAGCGCGTTAAGATTTTTCACACACATTAACTGTGTACACGGCCACAATATCCCTGTAGGCACCTACACGGTTAGCGCACATGCTAATTTTAGGCGTGTTAAAAATGCTAACGTGCCTTAGTAAACAGGGCCCTAAGGCATACCCAGATCTTCAGAAACCTCAGTGGCGACTCTTTTCACATATGGATCTCAGCCTTATGATTCACCAACATCTTCATCGGTTTTACTGCTTGTGGAATTCATACCAAATATTTTCTTAACACTTTAATGGAAAAATCTTCCCCCCCCCCCCCCCAAAAAAAAAAACAAACTTTTTTGTAACAGCTTAAAATTAGGATCCCTTGCGAGGGGCATGTCCTAGGCAGAGGAGTGAGTGCTCCTGCGCTATCCAGCAGGCGTATTCTGGAGCATTTAGTGCCTCCTTAATAGTAGGCAGTAAATGCTCCCACGTTAATTTTCGCAGGTCTCGAGTGCTAATGTCAACATTATTACACAGCCTGCAAATTTAATAAGTACCACATTAAATCTGGGCTTAGCGCATATGAAAGTCTGATGTCGAAATATCCAATTTGACTGTACTTTAGTAAAAGGGCCCCAAGGATTAGCGAAAGACTTATCTGCTCATCTTTACATTTTTAGCAGTGTCATAGCCATTTAACTAGGGAAGCCGATAAGTTATTTATTGTATATGTGCACACATAGGCAGCAAAATGTTTGACCGTCTTTAAAGTTAAAAGTCTATCACCTATTCATACCATCATTTCCCCTTCCCCCAATCTCCCCCAGTCCTCAGGTAGCTGCCACATGCATAGTGTCCCCTTCCCATACCCAACTCATCAGAGTGGTGGCATGAGAAAGGGAGGGGGGATACTGAAACTAGTGTGGGTGGGTAGGGAAGGGAAGAGGCAAACCTATATACAAAACACTATAGGGACAATATAATTAAGGGGTAAAGTAGGGTGTAAAGTATAGCTAAGTATGTACGGTAAGTTAAGACAACTATTTCTACATTTCTATTTGAATGGCTAAACTTAACCAGACAGCAATTGAATATCGAGGTGTCTGGCTAAAATGTATCTATTCAATAGCCCCAAATTTAATTTAAAAAGACTGACAGAGAAGAGCAGACTGAGTAAAGCCTGTGACGGCAGTGTAGGCAGATACAATAAACAGAGTGAGTGGACTGAATTCTCCCTTTTTCCTGGCAACATCTTCTGTGTTTCTATGTTATTACAACATGCAGTGAACCTTCCCTTGGCAGCTATGGAATTTTCTAGGATTTTCCCCTGTACAGTCCCAAAGCACTGAATAAATACTTACTAAGACCTTTTTAGCTTTTGATTAATGATTTCTGCTCAAAAAAACCTGCACACTGGCACAATAGAAAGTAGTCATGTGAAAGCACTAATCACTTCGCAAACAGAAGGCACGGGGACACAGGTGGGAACAAACCAAGGGCTGGGAAGTTGGGCATTAACCATAGAGTTCAGTGCTAATATTTTCAGCAGAACTAACAGAACACACAGTAGGCGTCATAATCAACAGCACTACAATGAGTATGATATGGAATGGAAGTCTTGGGCAAGAATTACCCAATTAGTCAAGAATATTCTAGGAAGTAACTTTTTAAAAAGCTTAACATCCTCATTGTCCCATGCCAATAAGGTCTCCTAAAAATCCGATGAAAGAGATCAATGACTTAGCCAGTTTTTTTGCATCTAACTAGTCAAATGCCAGTAGCACATAAGAACCGCCATACTGGGAAAAGACCAAGGGTCCATCAAGCCCAGCATCCTGCCTCCGACAGCGGCCAATCCAGGCTTCAAGAACCCAGCACCCCCCCCCCCCCCCCAAAATAAAATGGCGGAAAGGAACTATCTGCCAACATTCAGTAGTATAAGGCTGGCCATGCACTGCTGAATATTGCCGGTTATCAGCTAGTGGATAGCCAGTTATATTGGGTGACATCTGCCGATTTTTAAAATGTGACTAGCCAAGTTTAGCACCCATGTTTGGCCGGGTACAACCCTAGAATATCTTTGACTAGTGTGAATTTACAGGCCAGGGCTAATTATCAGCTTGGCTAGTTAAATTCTGACCAGCCAAAGATAAACTGGACGTTCAATGTCGGTCACCGGATATGGCCCGGCATTGAATATCGGGTCTCAGCACAGACTGTGTGAGTTAGCTGGTCTAACCCCCACGGCCTAAAAATCAGCCTTTTTGTTTCTATCTCTCTAGGGCAAGGTGTCAGTCTCCATAAGAAGGTCTTCTTTGCATTGTGAAATACTGGAGAAGGAGTGCCTAGGGATTACAGAAATGGACTGGGAAGCCAAGGTTCGCAGTCCACTTCTCCCACCGACACTCCTTGTGGGTTGAGAGAGTCTCAATGGAGGCAATTATTTTATAAAATAGGTGCTAACATTTTAAAAAAGATGCAGAGGAATTAGAAAAGGTACAGAGAATGGTAACGAAAATGATAAAGGGGATAGGATGACTTCCCTATGAGGAAAGGCTAAAGTGGCTAGGGCTCTTCAGCTTGGAGAAAAGACGGCTGAGGGGAGATATAATAGAGGTCTATAAAATGCTGAGTGAAGTGGAACGGGTAGATGTGAAACGCTTGTTTACTCATTTCAAAATACTAGGACTAGGGGGCATGCAATGAAGTTACTAAGTAGTAAATTTAAAACAAAATCAGAGAAAATATTTCTTCACTGAACGTGTAATTAAACTCTGGAAGGTCCCAAAAAACAACAAGGCAAGCGATCTGCAAGATCCAACGTGGAGAATAAACGAGCAGATCAAAGTGACATCCAAAGGATTTTATTAGAGATATCGTATATAAGAAAGTTGCCCGACACAGGCCGTGTTTCGCCCACAGAGGGCTGCGTCAAGGGGCTAAAATGTATCCTCCCTAAAGGAACAATTGCAATACTCATATAAGGACAAGAAAGAGTAAAAGAAGAAAAAAACAGCACAGACGGCAAGTCCTATTATGTGCTCAAATCACAAAGCAGTACTTGCCGTCTGTGCTGTTTTTTTTTTCTTCTTTTACTCTTTCTTGTCCTTATATGAGTATTGCAATTGTTCCTTTAGGGAGGATACATTTTAGTTGTTCCTTTCGGGAGGATACATTTTAGCCCCTGACGTAGCCCTCTGTGGGCGAAACATGGCCTGTATCGGGCAACTTTCTTATATACGATATCTCTAATAAAATCCTTTGCATTAAACTCGAATTCATTGCCAGAGAATATAGTAAAAGCAGTTAGATTAGTGGGGTTTAAAATAGGTTTGGACAACTTCCTAAAAGAAAAGTCCATAAGCCATTATTAACCCATTAGTGCCCAATGTTCCCATAATAAGCCATATGGGAACATATTGATTTGTTCCCATATGGGAACACTGGGCTCTAATGGGTTAAGATGGACTTGGGGCAAATCCAATGCTTATTTCTAGGATAAGCAGCATAAAATGTATTGTACTGTTTTGGTATCTTGCCAGGTATTTGTAACCTGGATTGGCCACTGTTGGAAACAGGATGCCGGGTTTGATGGAACTTCGGTGTATCCCAGTGTGGCAAGATGGACCTTTGGTCTATCCCAGTATGGCAACATTTATGTTCTTAGGTGTTCTATGCAATTCATTTTCAAACACTGGGGACATTTTTCAACACTGATTGTTGACGTTTTTTTTCTGTATGTCTATTTTTGGTATTTTTGTACATAGGGAAACATTTACATTTTCTTTCCATTATGGCCCTTTGATTTTGGACATTTGGTGCAAAAAGTCCAAAGTCCAAATTAAATGTCATATCGAAAATACGCCATCCAAGCATGTTAATGTTTTAATCTTTACAAGTGTTGCATGCTGTTACATTTGTTCTTTGTTTCATGTTTTATTGTGTTTTTATGACTGTGTTTGTTCATATGTACTCTACCTTGGAAAAGGTGGAATAAACAACAAATTATACCCTATGGAATACTATAAAGTACCTTCGTATCTTCAGCTTGGAGGTGCCTATAGTGGCTAAGTGCTTGCGTCTAAATTCTATGCATGTATATACTATAAAGGAAAATAAGTGTCCATATTCCCTTATTGCGTTCCAAAATGTATGAAGAGAGACTTGCTGACCTGAACATGTATACCCTGGAGGAAAGGAGGAACAGGGGTGATATGATACAGACGTTCAAATATTTGAAAGGTATTAATCCGCAAACGAATCTTTTCCGGAGATGGGAAGGGGGTAGAACGAGAGGACATGAAATGAGATTGAAGGGGGGCAGACTCAGGAAAGATGTCAGGAAGTATTTTTTCACGGAGAGGGTGGTGGATGCTTGGAATGCCCTCCCGCGGGAAGTGGCGGCGATGAAAACGGTAACGGAATTCAAACATGCGTGGGATGTGCATAAAGGAATCCTGTGCAGAAGGAATGGATCCTCAGAAGCTTAGCTACAATTGGGTGGCAGAGCAGGTGGGGGGAAGAGGGGTTGGTGGTTGGGAGGCGAGGATAGGGGAGGGCAGACTTATACGGTCTGTGCCAGAGCCGGTGATGGAAGGCGGGACAGGTGGTTAGGAGGCAGGAAAAACTGCTGGGCAGACTTATACGGTCTGTGCCCTGAGAAAGACAGGTACAAATCAAGGTAAGGTATACACATGAGTTTATCTTGGGCAGACTGGATGGACCGTGCAGGTCTTTTTCTGCCGTCATCTACTATGTTACTATGAATAGGCTCCTACTAGGCATACTGCAGGCACCTAATTGTAGACTCTTATAGAACTGCCCTTTATGGGGCAATTCAATAAATTAGGCACTTACATTGACATGCATATTACACACGTAAATTTTTTTTTGTTACATTTGTAAATGTTTACAATACTGGTATTTATGTGCAAATGCCTTAATGGCACCCAAGTGCTAACCTGCAAATCCCTGATTTAACATACATAGGGGCTGAGCAGGGAAAGGCAGGGATCCCACTTATGCACGCTTTTACAGAATAGTGTAACTTCTGTGCATCCCTGTCGCACTTAGGTGCATACAATTATGTCAGCTCTATGGCTAGTGTAAGTGCAAACATTTAAGGTAGATGTTGTTGTCCAGTTACTGAACCTGGGAATCCAAGTATCCTGGCCAGGAATACTTCCAATGAGACTTTAGTAGAACCCATGGATTTCACCGTCTGCGGCTTAGAGGAGGAGGAGATGTTTCAGCAGTCCAGCACATATATCACCCTTCAACAAGTGCGCCTTGTTTCGCCAAATTTCTGGCTGCCTCAGGAAGGGCACAACTGAAAACCAAAACTTGTTAGTCCTTGTCGATGGCTTCAAAGATGGCGCAGAGAGATTCGAAGGCGCCAGAACATTTAAACTTTTCTATGTCATCGACTGCCCAATCACAGGAAAAGTTAGCCCAACCAATCAGGAAGCCGGCAACTCCTGACAGCAGTAGCCAGCATCAAATCAGTAATAGGCATTCCATTCTATACTTCTGTTTAAACCTTTCAGTTCTACTGTATTCAACATATAAATCCAATGTTGTTCCTTGCGCCAAAGGATATTTTTTTGTCCCCCCCCCCCCCTCTCACCCAATTTGACTTGATCAATAACCATACATGATAATTAATCAAACTGTTGTTGGACTGGAGCACAATGACATGCCATAGGAGCTTCCAATTTCAATTGTGTTATGCAGTGCCGATGTTCTATAACTCTGGTCTTAAATTGACGTGTAGTGTGCCCCACATACAAAAAAAATCACAAGAGCAACAAAATAAATACACCACATTTTTGGAATCGCACGAGGTACTACACCTCAAGCTAAATTTCTTGCCTAGTGAAGAAATGAAAGAAGATCCTTCCATAGTGATCGAGCAAATAGAACAATGACCACATTTCGGATGATATCCATCTCGATGTTGACAAACTGACCACACGTCTGCATAACTTAGTTGGTCCTGTAGGTTGTTATTGCGAACATAAGACGGCATGAGATGATGATCGCGGAAAGCTTGGTGAGTGAGCATAATGTCCCAATGTTTTCTTAACATGGCAGCAATCTGTGGGGATCTGTTCGAATATTTTAAAACATTCTTAACCACTGTTCTCTGGATTTAATGCTACTGTTAATCCAAACTATACAAATTAAATTGCTTCAAGACAAACCTGTACTTGAAGAAAAATTGACTCATTTGAAATCTTTGGCAGAGTATGACAAGTTTAAGGAAGATTTTGACAATAAGTTGGAGAAATTTAGGAAGGAAATCAAGACAGTAAAGATCAAGAAGATCCAAAGGGATCAGAAGGGTCTATAGTGAGGGATATGTTTACAGTTGGCAGAAACCTAAAAACATGGAGGAAACTGTAGAAACAGGAAAACGTTGTCATTGTCTCTGTGCTGTATTTTTATATGCGTGTGTGTTTCCGCCTGATTTATGGTTTTAATTGTGTATGTTTTTTTATGTGATCCACCTATGATATTGGTAGAATAGAAATATCTATAAATAAATAAATAAATATAATCTATGTGTTTAATTCCTGACTTTGCCTGTGCCCTACCCAAACTCCTCCCCCAAACACTTCTATAGCTGGGTCATATGCAAGTATGCGCCTACCTGTCATCGTGCATAATTCCATAATGGGGTAATTTTATACAAAGGCGTTTTACACATGTATACAGGCATATATGCAAAAATCTTTACCCCTCAAATGTGTTGATATGTATGGACAAATTACTGAGAAATTCAGGGTCTTTAGGACGTGCTTATGTGCTTAGTATCCGGGTGTGCTCTAATTTTTCCAGGAGGGGCTGCGGAATTGATTTTCAAATCACATGACTGGGAGTAAACAAAAAAAATTCCTGTTTCCTTCCCAAAGTATTTTACAGGTGGTAAAAGTGCTATGATGATGCCAGCCACTAAGCAGAGGGCAACACTGGCAAGCTTAATGGAAACAGAAGCTTCTCACGTCCTATTTTATAGGTCTATTTATAGAGCGCTCTCTTTCAAAAAAGTGTTCAGCCTCCGCAGGCTATTCCTTTCCATGACCTGCTTTCACTTTTGGCCTGGTTTGCCTTCTGGAACTTATCTTGGCCCTACTCACTACCATTGGACGTCTAAAGTTCAGATACTATGGGGTTTAACATTTGTGCTCACCAGGGGATTTTCTTTGAAAAGATCCTACCTCCCTCCTTTTGTAAACTAGTCATTGCAGTGTCTGCCCTCAGTGAGAGAGTAACAGATCCCAAGGTGCACACATACACCCTAAATCTTATCTATAGGAGTCAGTGTTGTACAATGACTGAAACGGTCTTCTTACTGAGGATTGTGAAGCCTGTGCTCTACATGAGATTGGATATGATTCCCAGATCTTGCTTCCACTCATATTGAAACATGTTCTGCTCCCACAGTTGTTGGTACATTATTGTGAGGGGGTTTATAGAATGCTGCTCCTCACCCTTAAGAGAAGTCCCTCTGATAGCCCGTGTTGCCAGGTAGTTGTGGCAAAACAAGTGCATTTTCCCTAAAAAGATAAGCCCAAAACAAGCAATATCAGTTCAAAAACAAGCCCCAAAATCAGCCCACTTTTTTACGTATGAGGAGAGACTTGTGGACCTAAACATGTATACTCTGGAGGAAAGGAGAAACAGGGGTGATATGATACAGATGTTCAAATATTTGAAAGGTATTAATCCGCAAACGAACCTTTTCCGGACATGCGAAGGCGGTAGAACATGAAATGAGATTGAAGGGGGGCAGACTCAAGAAAAATGTCAGGAAGTATTTTTCCACGGAGAGAGTGGTGGATGCTTGGAATGCCCTCCCGCGGGAGGTGGTGGAAATGAAAACGGTAACGGAATTCAAACATGCGTGGGATAAACAAAGGAATACTGTTCAGAAGGAATGGATCCTCAGGAGCTTAACCGAGATTGGGTGGCAGAGCCGGTAGGGGGAGGCGGGGCTGGTGGTTGTGAGGCGGGGATGGTGCTGGGCAGACTTATACGGTCTGTGCCAGAGCCGGTGGTGGGAGGCGGGGATAGTGCTGGGCAGACTTATACGGTCTATGCCAGAGCCGGTGGTGGGAGACGGGACTGGTGGTTGGGAGGCGGGGATAGTGCTGGGCAGACTTATACGGTCTGTGCCCTGAAGAGGACAGGTACAAATCAAAGTAGGGTATACACAAAAAGTAGCACATATGAGTTTATCTTGTTGGGCAGACTGGATGGACCGTGGTCTTTTTCTGCCGTCATCTACTATGTATTTATAAATGACCTAGAGATGGGAATAACTAGTGAGGTAATTAAATTCGCCGATGACACAAAATTATTCAGGGTCGTCAAGTCGCAGGAGGAATGTGAACAATTACAGGAGGACCTTGCGAGACTGGGAGAATGGGCGTGCAAGTGGCAGATGAAGTTCAATGTTGACAAGTGCAAAGTGATGCATGTGGGTAAGAGGAACCCGAATTATAGCTACGTCTTGCAAGGTTCCGCGTTAGGAGTTACGGATCAAGAAAGGGATCTGGGTGTCGTCGTCGATGATACGCTGAAACCTTCTGCTCAGTGTGCTGCTGCGGCTAGGAAAGCGAATAGAATGTTGGGTGTTATTAGGAAGGGTATGGAGTCCAGGTGTGCGGATGTTATAATGCCGTTGTATCGCTCCATGGTGCGACCGCACCTGGAGTATTGTGTTCAGTACTGGTCTCCGTATCTCAAAAAAGATATAGTAGAATTGGAAAAGGTACAGCGAAGGGCGACGAAAATGATAGTGGGGATGGGACGACTTTCCTATGAAGAGAGGCTGAGAAGGCTAGGGCTTTTCAGCTTGGAGAAGAGACGGCTGAGGGGAGATATGATAGAAGTGTATAAAATAATGAGTGGAATGGATCGGGTGGATGTGAAGCGACTGTTCACGCTATCCAAAAATACTAGGACTAGAGGGCATGAGTTGAAGCTACAGTGTGGTAAATTTAAAACGAATCGGAGAAAATTTTTCTTCACCCAACGTGTAATTAGACTCTGGAATTCGTTGCCGGAGAACGTGGTACGGGCGGTTAGCTTGACGGAGTTTAAAAAGGGGTTAGATAGATTCCTAAAGGACAAGTCCATAGACCGCTATTAAATGGACTTGGAAAAATTCCGCATTTTTAGGTATAACTTGTCTGGAATGTTTTTACGTTTGGGGAGCGTGCCAGGTGCCCTTGACCTGGATTGGCCACTGTCGGTGACAGGATGCTGGGCTAGATGGACCTTTGGTCTTTCCCAGTATGGCACTACTTATGTACTTATATAATGTGAAGTTTAATCATACGCTAAAACGCTTACCCTGATCCTCTTCTGCACATTGGCTCTGCACTGTTAGCACATAGCGTCCCGTCCCAGGAGACCACAGCTCAGTCAATCGCGAAACATATGCCTGCCAATGGCAACAAACCCAAACAAGCTACCTGAAAATTCTGGAAAAAGCATGAGTTCTAATAAACTAAGCCCAAGCTCGCGGGGGAAAAAGTAAGGTTGGCAACACTGCTGATAGCTAGGCCACCTTGGGAGAAAGAGAGCCAGGAGGAGCAGAGTCAATACCTGAGAGATTAAAAAGACAGTGAAGAAAGAACTGAAGCCCAAGTCTATGCTTTTACTGAATATGTTTAGCTGCTGTAACCTGGTTGAGGTAAGCTGACTTTGCTTCTTGTTAAGACTTTAAAGCTTTGTTGAGGTCTGGCTAGGGCCAGACCAGAGTCTCAGAAGACTGGAGAATTTACAGGTTGTGTTTGGAGTGGGGCACACCCCCAGAATGCCCCCCCTCCCCTAGACTGCTTGGCATGGTAGCCAGAGGCCTATTCAAGACGGTTACTAAATAAGAGAAACCATTGTATCTGATGTTCCTGGCCTCTGAAGCAACAGATCCCATGGCCTCAGGTGAATAAAACATTTATTTTCACATTTATATCCCTTGTCCGGCTGAGTTATTCACAGGGCTACCCCAGTAGCAGCAAGCACTTTTTGTAAACATTTTAAAGTTTTTTTAAATTGGTGGCTTCTGGATTCACTTTATGCTTTAATTTCATTTTATAAATACCAGTGGTCAGGATCAGTTAATTAGGTACAAAATTTTGCTATTGGCCAACTCTGGCATTTTATAACTTCACAAATGCTTTGTCCCTGTGAAAAAGACGGTAAACCTAGTTTGGGGTGGGGAGCACTTTGTGTTCTCCACGAGACTTGTCATTTAGATCAGTGTTTCTGGAATACTCCTTGCCAGTCAGATTTTCAGGATATCCACAATGAATATGCATGATCTTGATTTGCATACACTGCCTCTATTATATGCAGATCTCTTTCATGCATATTCCATTTTGGATATCCTGAAATCCCGACTGGCAAGGGATACCAGCGACATAACGTAAGCAAAGACCATAACTGGACATATCTTAATCCTTCCTCTCCCTCTCTAAGTTCTCCCCAATGGTCTTTACCATACATTGTAACCAGGAGTCCTCTCTTGTGCAGCCAAGGATAGAACAATCTCCTCCAGCCACAGGCTCCTGGTACAATGAGGAAATAGATGTTCACCAGTACCTTCAATCTTAAGGACTTCTATTCCGTGCAGGTTTCTAGTACACAGTTCCAACAGCAGCATAGCACATACCAGGATTCAATACAGGCTCCAGTCTGGGCTCTTTATTCAGTGCACAACAAACAATAATTCAATTCCCCAGACAAACAGTTCTTTCAGTTCAGTCACCAAGCAGCATTTTCTACCTTCCAACCTCTTTACCTTTAGGAGAGTTCAATATTTTAGGGACTCCTTCTACCCAAGGGTTTTCCCCTACATCAGCTTCACAGTGAATTCAATACTTTTGGGACTGCCTCTCACCCAAGGAATTTCAGCCTGCTTCAGTACTTTAGGGACCTCCTTGCCCAAGGGTTTTCAGCCTGCAACTCCTTCTCTCCTGCTTTTCTCTCCTGAACTGAACTGCACTCCACTGCTGGGACTCCTTCCCACCTGCCTAATCAATCCCTGGCTTCAGCTACCACCACCACTCATTCTCCTTCCATTAGCCTCCTCACACCCAAACCAGCTGAGTTAAGCATTAGACTAATGAGACCAATGATGAGCTCCTGCACACAGGGTTTCCTAACTCTCTCTGCCTAGTGGCAGCCACTCTACACAACCTGCCAGCTTACACCCATATCTTCCCTGATTGCAGCTAAGAGTCCAGTCCGGGTTCTTCATCTCCCCCTCTGGCTCCTTGCCTGCAATGCCTTCTGGGACTTGTATTTCAGACTGAAACTGCCTTAACCCAACTATCCTGGATGTGACTTTATCACAACATGTACCTCAATATCACCTTGTTCATACCGGAATCGGCTAACGCCGTTTACGGTACTATATAAGCCACATTGAACCTGCAAAAAGGTGGGAAAATGTGGGATACAAATGTAACAAATAAATAAAATAAATAAATAAACAAACAACCCCGCCCAGGGTATCACAATCACTTTAGGGGCAATTCTATTACTGGGTGCTATGATGGGGCACATTGTGTGTCAAGTCTATGACAGAATCATTTGCACAGATGTTGTTACAGAATACTAGTGTAAGCCCAAAGATGTGTGCATCATGTTAGGTGCATAAGTGAGTGTGCGTAAGCACTATTCATCTCAAGTGTGACTTGTGTAAATTACATGCATAACTTAGAGACACACTCATGTCCTGCCAACACAATGCCCACATGTACTTCCCTTGCAGCATTTGTAGGGCACTTATGTGTATAGAACTTCCCTATTAATCTTGTAAGCCAAAGCAAGTGAAAACTCCCTGATGATAGAGCTTATCTCTGTTCTTATAGGCTAAATGTTGCATGTGACCCATTCCCGCAGGCACCTTGCTTCATGTCTCAGCTCCAGGTACAACCTCTAACCCTAATGGCCATTTGCAGAGCCCCTAGCTCTTAGGGGTTTTCTTTGTATCCTTTCCTCTAGTGCAAAAACCTCCATCTTGGACTTAGAAAACAAGAATTCCACAGCCCCTCTCTGTCCCTCTCCACCCTGGAACACAGTCCTCCTTTTAACACTGAAACTCAATATCTGTCTCTTCAGTCTGCCAGTCAGTTAACTCAAGTTGCAAAGACTCATCATGCCAGGACTCTGCTTTCAACTACCTGCAGTAAATTATTTGTTGAGCTATTTGCAGAAAAACAGAAATCAAGAAAAATGGGTCTTCCTTTGGATGCTGGGCTGGTTCAGCTAAATATTTAGTAATATGTGGAATATACATTATAAGAATAATATAAAAGGAGCTGAGGATACTCCTAGGTGTGAGAGAATGCTAGTTAGCCAGTCTGCAATGGCAACGCTTACTGCTCACTGCTGTGCACAGTTAAAAGAGTTATAATTCTTTTTCTACATCTCACTGGATTTTATTAAAACAAACATGATCCAGGATTTGAGAAAGAAGTGTACACATTCTTGGACCTGTTGTGCAGGAGCCTGAGCTCAATTCCCAGGTCAGCCTGGTCTTTGGGTACTGTGAAGGTATCATTCAAAGCCCCTGAGGGCAGAGCCCTGTAGAAAATCACAAAGGCTTGGGCCAGGGCAAATTAGGAGGCACCAGAACCCTGAAACTCAGAATTTGGAAAAAAACAAACAGGTATAGAAGCAGTTCAGACAGATTTTTAGCTACAGAGGTTTGCAAACTTGTTTATAGTTAAGGAAAAATCCAGTAACTCAATTAAGTTCATGTTCAGGGGACTGTCGGGGGTCCGAACGGTTTTTTCAAGCCAGCCCATTTGTACGGATTTCTGGGCTGGTGGGCTGGCTGGTGGGTTGACAAATGGACGGCGGACAGGTTGGCCTCTTGCCCCGCCCCCAAGCCTACCGTAGCACACTCTGGTGGTCTAGTGGCCTCTTCGGGGCAGGAAAAAATGCCACTCTTTCCTGCCCACTGCCGTTGATCTCCCCACTGCTGCTGTTGTTTCTTGAAAATGGCTGCCGAGACATCAGTCAGCGGCTTCGCGGAATTCTTGGGAGGCCACCACTTGAAGTCTCCACAGCCATGTTCAAGAAGTGGCGGCAGCAGGGAGGTCAGTGGCAGCAGACATCCTGCCATGAAGAGGCCACTAGACCACTAGGGCTGCAACATAGGCCCGAGGGGGGGGGGCAAGGTGTTTATCGATGGGGGGGAGATAAGGGGACAAGCTGCATGGGGAGGGGAGGGAAGGGAGAGGAGAATGTGCAGTACATGGAGGGGAGGGGAGGGAAGGGAGAGGAGAGGAGAGGGGAATGTGCAGTACATGGAGGGGAGAGAAGGGATAGGAAAAGGGGGAAATGCAGCACGTGGATAGAAGGGGATGAAGAGGAGAGGGGGACATACTGCTTATGGATGTTTGCTTTTTTGGAAATGTACATCTTTCCTAATTTTGTATTTAGCCTACAGAAGAAAATACATTTCTGCTACTTTTATCAGTATTTTCATTGCTTATACAATCTGGCTTACTTGGGGGATCAAGATGACTGTCAGGGGCATTTTCGAAAGAGAAGGGTGCCCATCTTCCGACACAAATTGGGAGATGTGCTTCCTTCTCTCAGAGTCGCCCAAATCGGCATAACCGAAAGCCGATTTTGGGCGTCCTCAACTGCTTTCCATCGCGGGGACAACCAAAGTTCACGGGGGCGTGTCGGCAGTGTACCATTGTACCCACATGTAGGTGCCCCCCTTCATCCCTAAGGGCTATGGTAGTGGTGTGCAGTTGTGGGGAGTGGGTTTTTTTTTTGGGGGGGGGAGGTTGGGGGGCTCAGCACACAAGGTAAGGGAGCTATGCACCTGGGAGCTTTTTCTGAAGTCCACTGCAGTGCCCCCTAGGGTGCCCGGCTGGTGTCTTGGCATGTCAGAGGGACCAGTGCACTACGAATGCTGGCTCCTCCTACGACCAAATGGCTTGGATTTGGTCCTTGGTTTCCATTATCGCCGAAAATCGGGGATGACCATCCCTAGAGACAACCATCTCTAAGGTCAACCTAAATGTTGAGATTTGGGTGTCCCCGGCCATATTATCGAAACGAAAGATGGCCACCCATCTTATTTCGATAATACAAGTTTCACCGCCCCTTCGCTGGGACGTCCTGCGAGGACGCCCTCAGGAAAACTTGGGCGCCCCGTTCGATTATGCCCCTCTATATGTGATGATCTTAAGGCAGCCAAACAAATAGAAAAGGTGATGGCAAAAGATAGAAGGATGCTTGGGCGCATAGGGAGAGTAGGAAAAAGGAGGCAATGATGCTCCTGGAGGTGATGATGTTCCTGTATAAGACTCTGGTGAGACCTCATTTAGAATATTTTGCACAGTTCTGGAGACTATAACTTCAAAAAGATATAAACAGGATGGGGTTGGTCCAGAGGGCAGCTCCTAAAATGGTCAGTGGTCTTCATCATAAAACATATGGAGACAGACTTAAAGATCTTAATGTGTATTTTTTTGGAAGAAAGGCGGGAGAGGGGGGGATATGATACAGACATTTAAATACATACGTGGCATAAATGCGCAGGAGGTGAGTCTCTCTCAATTAAAAGGAACGTCAGAACATATAAGAATAGCCATACTGGGTCAGATCAATAGTCCATCTAGCCCAGTAGCCCACAAATACCTGGCAGAAACCCAAATAATAGCAACATTCCATGCTACCAATCACAGGGACAGCAGTGGCTTCCCCATTTCTACCTCGATAGCAGACTATAGACTTTTCCTCCAGGAACTTGTCCAAACCATTTTTTAAACCCAGATATGCTAACCACTATTACCACATCCTCCGGCAATGAGTTCCAGAGCTTAACAATTCGGTAAGTGAAAAAATATTTCCTCCTATTTGTTTTAAAAGTATTTCTATGTAACTACATTGAATGACCCCTAATCTTTGTACTTTTTCAAAGAGTAAAAGATTGATTCATTCTACATAGGATTTTGTCGAGTTCAATCATATTCCTCATTCGTCTCTTTTCCAAGCTGAAGAGCCCTAACCTCTTTAGCCTTTGCTCATATGAGAGGAGTTCCATCCCCTTTATCATTTTGGTCACTCTTCTTTGAATCTTTTCCAATTCCGCTATATCTTTATTGAGATACGGCAACCAGAATTGAGCACAATACTCAAGGTGAGGTCACATCATGGAGCGATGCAGAGGCATTATAATATTCTTGGTCTTATTTCCATCCCTTTCCTAATAATTTCTAGCATCCTGCTTTCTTTTTTGGCCGCTGCCGCACACTGGGCAGAAGATTTCAGCCCTGGAATGAGATGGATAGGATGAAGGTGAAAGGGGATAAAACTCAGAAGTAACCTGAGGAAACACTTCTTCACGGAAAGGGTGGTATGTTTGAGGAATGGCCTCCTGGTGGAAGTGGTGGAGATGAAAACAGTATCTGAATTCAAGAGAGCTTGGAACAAGTACATGAATGCCCTTTCAAAAATATCCCTCCACGTGTCTTTGTCAAATACTAGTTCAAATTGTACAAAAATAGCATCTAGATTGAAGTTGCTGACATTTACAGCTGTTCATGAGCAAGCCTAAATGTTAGCATGCACAATCCATATATAAATCACCTGTGCTGTGCCCAAACTTAGCTGGTTATGTTCAAACTGGCCAAAGATATCCCCATGTATTCATGCGGGCAAATATAGCTGCTAAAGTAGGGCTGAAAATCATAAGTACATAAGTAATGCCACACTGGGAAAGGACCAAGGGTCCATCGAGCCCAGCATCCTGTCCACGACAGCAGCCAATCCAGGCCAAGGCCACCTGGCAAGCTTCCCAAATGTACAAACATTCTATACATGTTATTCCTGGAATTGTGGATTTTTCCCAAGTCCATTTAGTAGTGGTTTATGGACTTGTCCTTTAGGAAACCGTCTAACCCCTTTTTAAACTCTAAGCTAACCGCCTTCACCACATTCTCCAGCAACGAATTCCAGAGTTTAATTATGCGTTGGGTAAAGAAATATTTTCTCCGATTTGTTTTAAATTTACTACTCTGTAGTTTCATCGCATGCCCCCTAGTCCTAGTATTTTTGGAAAGCGTGAACAGACGCTTCACATCCACCTGTTCCATTCCACTCATTATTTTATATACCTCTATCATGTCTATCAGCAGATAGCTAGTTATATCGCCCAATATAACCAGCTATCTGCTATCCTCTAACCGGCAATATTGAGCAGTAGATAGCCAGCTATCCCCTGCAGGATAGCTGGTTATGGGAAAATTAAGTTCTTACCTTGGTAATTTTCTTTCCTTTAGTCATAGCAGATGAAGCCATTACGTATGGGTTGTGTCCATCAACCAGCAGGGGGAGATAGAGAGCACTCAACTTTTCACAGTGCCTCATGGCCAGCCAGCTCCACTGCCTCTTCAGTATTTGAAGCTTCCAAAGCAGTATGGCAAACCGCAATGGGAATAACATGAACTTTCCTCACAGCGAACGAGGGCCCCTTAACAAGGGCATGAACTCAAAAGGAGGGAATGAACACATCCTCCTGGAGGGAATAAACTTGTCCTCCTTATTGTATAACTGGAGGGGATACACGCAACCTCCTGGAGGGAATAAACTCATCCTCCAAAACATAAACTGGAGGGAATGGACTAATCCTCCTATAAGTGAACATGAATCCTGAAGACTGTTTTCCAACTTTCTCCCAAGGAAGGAACTTCAGGAAACAAGAATCGAACCTGAAACAGATTCACAGCATACAGACAATCATACAGGGAGGGCTCATGGCTTCATCTGCTATGACTAAAGGAAAGAAAATTACCAAGGTAAGAACCTAATTTTCCCTTCCTTGTCATTAAGCAGATGAAGCCATTACGTATGGGATGTAACAAAGCAATCCCTAAATAGGGTGGGAACAAGCCACACCACGCGCTAGCACTTGTGCTCCAAAACGCGCATCCCTCCTGGCAGCCACATCCAGCCTGTAATGTCGGGCAAAGGAGAGCTTAGAAGCCCATGTTGCTGCACTGCATATCTCTTGACGAGAGAGTGCTCCAGTTTCAGCCCAAGAGGAAGAAATCGCTCTGGTAGAATGCGCCTTAAAGGCTACAGGCGGAGACTGGCCGGCAAGCAGATAAGCTGAAAAAATAGTTTCTTTGAGCCAGCGGGCAATAGTGGCTTTAGACGCTGGAGACCCTCTGCGAGGACCTGAAAGCAAAACAAACAGATGATCATAGATCCTGAAAGAGATAGTAACTCGCGATACTGCAGCAGAGTCCTGCGCACATCCAACAGGTGCAACTGCCCAAAAGATTCTGGAAACTCCTCCTTATCAAAGGAGGGCAAGAAAATAGGCTGGTTTAGGTGAAACGCTGAAACCACCTTAGGCATGAAGGAAGGCACGGTCTGAACCGTGACCCTGAACTCTGAGAATTGCAGAAATGGGTCTCTACAGGACAGCGCCTGGAGCTCTGACACCCGTCTCGCCGAAGTAATGGCCACAAGAAAAACGGCCTTTAGTGTCAAATCTTTCTCCGATGCTCACCGAAGCGGCTCAAAAGGAGAAGCCTGCAGGGCCTTCAAAACTAGCCCCAGGTTCCAAGCTGGACAGGGTGCTCACACGGAAGGCCGGAGCCGAAGCACCCCACTAAGAAACTGTGCCACATCTGGATGAGCAGCTAAAGACACACCTTCAACCTTACCACGAAAGGAGGCCAACGCTGCCACTTGCACCCGCAGGAAATTATAGGCCAAGCCTATTTGTACACCATCCTGGAAAAAGTCCAGAATCAGCGAGACAGGAGCCCGCATGGGTGTGATCGCTTTTGAAGCACACCAAGACTCAAACTGGCGCCAAATCCTGGCATAAGCCACGGAAGTAGAACGCTTGCGGGCCTGCAGGAGAGTGGAAATGACTGTGTTTGAATAGCCTTTGTCCCTCAATTGCGCCCTCTCAATCGCCATGCCATAAGACCAAAGAAGCAGGCGTCCTCCATGGCTACCGGGCCCTGTGACAACAGGTTCGGTACCAGAGGTAAAGGAAGGGGAGCCTCCACTAGCATCTGTCGGAGGTCCGCATACCAAGGCCACCTGGGCCAATCCGGGGCGATGAGGACCACTTCTCCTGGGTGCAGCCGAATCCGCAGGAGCACGCACCCTATCAAGCCACGGAGGGAACACATATAGTAGGCCTGGAGGCCAGGGCTGAGTCAATGCATCCAACCCTGCCGAGCGAGGATCTCTCCGTCTGCTGAAGAAGCACAGGACTTTGGCATTTGAACTTGTCGCCATAAGATCCATCACGGGCTTGCCCCATTTGGCACATATCTGCAGGAATACTTCGTCTGCTAGTTCCCATTCTGCTGGATTGATCTGATGCCTACTTAGATAATCGGCTTGCACGTTGCTCTGACCTGCAATGTGAGCTGCCGATAGAAACTGAAGATGCAGCTCGGCCCAGTGGCAAATCTGTTTGGCCTGCGCGGCCAGTGCTCTGCACTGAGTGCCGCCTTGTCGATTTATGTAGGCCACTGCTGTCGTGTTGTCCGACATCACTCTGACAGCCAACCCTTCCAGGGTCACTTGAAAGGCCAGAAGCGCCTGAAACACCACTTTCAACTCCAGGTGGTTGATGGACCACTCCGACTCCTCGGGTGTCCATAGACCCTGGGCATGCTTCCCCTTGCAATGTGCGCCCCAGCCCTTCAGGCTGGCATCTATCACTACTAGACACCAATCGGGGAGCGCCAGCAGCATTCCTCGCCGCAGCATGCTGTCTGAGAGCCACCACTCCATGCTGAGTTGGGCCGCAGGGAGCCAAGAAAGTCTGCATTGATAATCCTGAGAAACTGGAGACCATCTTTGAAGTAGGGAATACTATAGAGGTCTCAGGTGCGCTCTCTCCCAGGGCACCACTTCCAATGTGGCTGTCATCGATCCCAGCAGCTGGACAATGTCCCAAGCTCGCGGGCAGGGCATCCTCAGGAGCAGATGGACCTGATTCTGAAGCTTGCACCACCTTAGCTCGGGTAGGTATACATAGCCTGAGTCTGTGTCGAACCTGGCACCCAAATATTCTAGAGATTGCAAGGGGGTCAGGTGACTTTTGGCATATTGACGACCCAGCCTAGAGATTGAAGTACTGAGACCACTCTGGCTGTAGCTTGATAGCTCTCTGTTACAGAGTCTGCTCTGATGAGCCAGTCGTCTAGGTACGGGTGAACCCTGATACCTTCTCGCCTGAGCAAAGCAGCTACTACCACCATTACCTTCTAAAAGGTTCGGGGAGCTGTGGCGAGGCCAAAAGGCAAGGCCCGGAACTGGAAATGTTTTCCCAACACCGCAAACCTCAGAAACTTCTGGTGCGGGGGCCAAATTGGTATGTGCAAGTAAGCTTCTTTCAGGTCTAGAGACATGAGAAACTCTCCTGGCTGTACCGCAGCAAAGACGGAGCGCAGGGTTTCCATGTGGAAATGCCGCACTCTCAGGGACTTGTTGAATTAAGTCCAGAATAGGGTAAAAAGACCCACCTTTTCGTGGCACCACAAAGTAGATGGGAGTATCGGCCGTAGCCGTGTTCGGCGGGAGGTACTGGGGACACGGCCCCTAACTGAATCAGACCTTGCAAAGTCTCCTCTACCGCCGCCCGTTTGGCGGCAGAACCGCATCGGGACTCCACAAACACGTCTCTTACTGGGGCGTTGAATTCTATTCTGTAGCCATCTCTGATCAGGTCCAGAACCCACTGATCTGAGGAAACATTGGCCCACTCCTCGGCAAAGAGGGAAAGATGTCCTCCGATGACAGGAAGCGAGGAGGGGGCCGGCACACCATCATTGAGAGGGTCGCCCCTGAACTCCAGGCCTAGAGCCGGTGGCTGCGGAACGCTTGTCCAAGCGAAAGGAGTTCCTTTGCTGAAAAACGGGCACGAGAAGTGAACCCAGCAGAACGCCCCGGGTGGTACCTTCTAGCTTCACGGAAGCGAGGTCTATAAGAGGAGTGGACCGCCTGGCCCTTGGAGGAAGGCCTCGGCCTATCTTCGGGCAAGCGCTGGGGTTTAGGATCTCCCAGGCCTTTAACAATTTTCTCCAACTCCTCACCAAATAGGAGAAGGCCTTGAAAGGGCAACTTCACCAACCTTTGCTTAGAGGCCATGTCCGCTGCCCAATGTCGTAGCCAAATAAGACGGTGAGCCGCCACTGCTACTGCCATTTGTTTAGCCGAAGCTCTGACAATATCATAAAGGGCATCAGTCAAAAAGGACAAGGCCGACTCCAGCCGCGGAGCCACATCCGAGAAGGGCTCCGCTCCATCTCCGGGCTGTTCCACTGCCTGTTGCAACCACGCCAGGCAGGCTCTAGCAGCATAACAACTGCATGCAGACGCCCGAACAGTAAGACCTGCAATTTCAAAGGACCATTTAAGTGCTGCTTCCAGCCTACGGTCTTGTATATCCTTCAGGGCAACTCCTCCTTCCACAGGGAGGGTAGTTCTCTTTGTCACCGCAGTGACTAGGGCATCTACTCTAGGCATTGCAAAGCGAGCCAAATGCTCCTCACGCAGAGGGAGCCCCATAGCCCTGGAAACTTTCAAAGGTCCCTCGGGGTCAACCCACTGAGCGGAAATAAGCTCTTGGATGGAGTAATGCAAAGGAAAGGCTCGAGCAGGCTTTTTGGTACTAGCCATCCTAGGATTCACAGAGGAGGCCGTGCCACTGTCAGGCTCTTCAATAGAAAGGACCTGTAGGGCATCTGAAATAAGCACTGGCAGCTCATCAAGGTGGAAAATCCTCACCGCGGAGGGATCATCCAGATCCTGTGGTAATTCTGCACCTGACTCTGGCTCCTCAGACCACGAAGGCCTGCCAGAACTCTCCGAATCCTCACAGCCCGACCACGGGGGGGAACATAGTAACATAGTAGATGACGGCAGAAAAAGACCTGCACGGTCCATCCAGTCTGCCGAAGAAGATAAATTCATATGTGCTACTTTTTTTATTTGTACTGTCCTCTTCAGTGCACAGACCGTATAAGTCTGGCCAGCCCTATCCCCGCCTCCCAACCACCAGCTCTGGCACAGACCCTATAAGTCTGCCCAGCACTATCCCCGCCTCCCACCACCAGCTCTGGCACAGACCGTATAAGTCTGCCCAGCACTATCCCCGCCGCCCAACCACCAGCCCCGGCACAGACCGAGGGGGGGGGGGGAAGGAGGTGCACACAATCTGAAGGGGAATTAGCCATTCTACGCTTTTCTTTATGCCAATTATCAGGGAAAATAGCCTCAGCGGGCAGTCCTAGGCCAGAATCCACCGGGGGGGGGGGGGGGGGGGGAAACAATAGAAGGGGCCTCAGACGACCCTTGAGGGAGAGCTCTTTTCAGCATGTATGCTTTATGCAATAACAACACAAAATCAGGGGAGAAAAACTCGCCCTGGGCACCCAGATCCCATCCGGGGCTAGCCGCTCCCTGAATTGCCTCAATTCGAGGTCCCCCCTCCCCGGGTTCAGGGCTCTCTGTCTCTACGGAGGCCGCGCCATGTGGAGAATTCAAAATGGCATCCGCTGCCAGCTCTGAGCGGGAAGAATCATCGCTCGCCATGCTAGGGCCGGCTCTTACACCTGTACAACACGATTTACAGAGCCCCGCTGCTGATTTGCGCTTGCCACACCGGGAACAGCGCTTTACATTCTCTGCAGCCATCGCCAAAAACGGCGTGAAAATTCAAAATGGTGGTTTCGTGCCAAAAACGCCCCGATCGTGGGCCCACCCCGGAGGAGTTAGAAAACACTCTTACCTCACCGGACTGAGTATCACAGCTTCCCATAGAAGAATCAAAGGAAAACCTCTGTTCCATTTTTTTTTTTTTTTTAACGCTGTGAGGAAAGCAGAGGTAATAAGAACTCCAGAGGTTCAGATGAGTGAGAAAGGCAGGGAAAGGCAAACCAATGTGCCTGCATCCACTGAGTGGGAAAGGACAGGGAAAAGCAAGCTAATATGTCCACATCCACGGGGGCATGGGTAAGGCAGGGAAAGGGCTGACCTATGTGCCTTCAACTTGAAGCTGCTATAGCCTCTAACACCCCGGCTAACAACTGGCAAGCCAGGAGCCACCCCCAGGCAGATTTTTGATGGTGCTCGAAGAAGCTGCAGCCACCCTGCTTGGGGAGATAGAGAATACTGAAGAGGCAGTGGAGCCAGCTGGCCATGAGGCACTGTGAAAAGTTGAGTGCTCTCTATCTCCCCCTGCTGGTTGATGGACACAACCCATACGTAATGGCTTCATCTGCTTGATGACAAGAAAGAGGCATTTAACCAGTCAGATGCCGATCCTGGCTGGTTAAATGCTTTGAATATTGGGGGGAACTGTCTTGTGCCTGTAGCTGAAGGGTATCCTCAAGTTAGAAAGCTCCATTCTCCTCATCTCTGGAGCAGCTTTTATAATGTACTACGTGTTACTGACAACAAGCATTTGGGATTAAAATACGGTGCTAGGGCTGATTTTATGAAAATAATTCTGCTCAGGTGGTATCAGAAAGGCAGCATGAAGACTGAGCGTGGAGCAGCAAATCTGAACAAATTCACTTCATTCCAGTTATCTGGTTCCGCCCTGCCATAATTAGGCCAAAGCAGACTCTGACCAGGAAATGATTATACTTCCCTGTATTTTATCATGATAATATGATATGAAACTGCATATTTACTCCCAGTCCTCAAGGGCCAGATATTCCTAACTAATACTCCATGCCTATTTACAGTATGTTGTATGGAAATGTGTTGGCAGTCCTCAAGGATTGATAGTAAAGAACAAGACTGTACAGTATCAGTCATAAAGGGCTCGTTTTAAATTTGCATAATAGTATGAACAAGCCGGCTCTAGGTCTCAAAGTCTGCAAATGCAGATTTGTTTCTAAGGATATCTGCTATAAATATTCTTGATGTATACCATGCATAATTCTACCAAGAATTTTCATAGTTTCGTTATTCTAAAAGCAGATCTCTGAGCTGACATCCACGCATGACAACCAATATTTTTGCGTATGCTTACTAAGGTGTGCTTTAGGCGCATTCGTTTTTTTAACGCACGTAAATGGTTGACCCGCGTTAAATGCTAATGTGCCCATAGGAAATGAATAGGCGCGTTAGCGTTTAACTCGCTTTAACGTTAAAGGTGCATTAAGAACGCTAACGCGCCTTAGTAAGCATACTCCCTAACCTTGCAAAGCTGATAACATTTCCTAAAATATGTGGAATGTTTGCTCTGTTTTTCATACATTAAATCATTTCATTCTGGTAAAATCAAAACATTTAACCACGGTGATGAGTAAGTACAGCGGACACTGTTTTGTTAAGTAGCTGCTGAAATTCAGAAGGACTTCTGCAGCAGCAAAGTCCAAGAATTAATTTTCAATGACAGCTGTACAGTATGGTGGTGAAAAGGCGAATGGTGACAGGTTGACCCGGCCTTGAGAGAAACATATGAGCTTTTAGCTCATTTGTAATCAGATTTGACTTTACTGACCCTTGATGCCGGCGTATTTCACATCGAAACACAGCCCATGTCCAGTCTACCAATAAACTACTCTCGACTATCCAGGGGTGTGCTGGTAAATTTTTAACACTGGGTTCTCTCTCTCTCTCTCTGGGTTTTTAGCGAACCTCTTCGCTAGCCGAGAATTGGTCACAGGAGTACAGTAGTCGATTTATTTATTTCTGTTCTTGGAATGAATGCTTTCTCCTGTCCTATATTCTATGGCATTCCTTTCCACTGATTTTGTGTCTTTTACCAAGCTGCAGCAAATGAGGGCTGACGTCAGCATGTGTTTTACACGCGCACCGAGACCCCCTTTTACTGCAGCTGGTAAAAGGGAAGTTTCGCCTTCCTGCAGGAAATGGTCACGCGGCCATTTCAGGTTGGGAGCCCTTACCGCCACCCATTGAGGTGGCAGCAAGGGCTCCCGTGATAACCGGGTACACCAGGGGTGGGAAGTACTGCCAGGTTGCTGCAGTATCGCAACAAGTAGCCCAGCTGTACTTCCTGTATAGCGAGCGGTAAGCCCGTGTTGGGCTTACCGCCACTTAAAGGAGCCCTTAAATTTATTGTACACTGCAAAGATCCTTATATTTTGGAATACATGGTATATCAAGTTTTAAGAAGGTGAAACAATGTGCATGGCTGAATGATGCATAATAGGAACACATTTAATAAAGGTGTATTGAACTATTGCATACAATATTATTCATGCTGAAATCTTTTTATTCAAGTACAAAGAAAAAAAGATAAAACTGTTGATACTTATCAATGAAATAAAAACAAACCAGAAATTGTATGTAACAATAAACCATCAAAGACCCAGACAAGAACCATAACACCCCCCCCCCAACCCTTCCAATCCCTGCCTTATTCACTACCCTAAAATCCCAAATAACCTGTTGCCCCCATACCCCGAAATGTCAGGTACCAAGGGGTCCTTTTACTAAGGTGTGCTGAAAAATGGCCTGCAGTAGTGTAGACACGTGTTTTTTGGATGCGCGCAGATCCATTTTTCAGAACGCCTGTAAAAAAAGGCCTTTTTTGGGTCTGAAAATGGACATGCGGCAAAATGAAAGTTGGTGCGCTTTCATTTTGCACCTGAGACCTTACTGCCATCCATTGACTTAGCGGTAAGGTCTCATGCGTTAACCGGGCGGTTATCGTCAGCGCTTGGTGGATGTGCGTAAAAAATGAAATTACCGCCTGGGCCATGCGATAGCCGGGCAGTAGTTCCAAACTGGCAAACGTTGGGCACGCGTAGGCACCTACATGGCTTAGTAAAAGGGACCCCAAGTGTACAATATCTGTGAACCTTAGGCGTGAATACATGAATGTGCACATTAAGAGGTCCACCGTATAGCAGACAAAGTACCAAAAGGGACTTGGGTTCTTATAGTCCCCCTCTACAATATGGGCACATTAAGCATGAGAACAGCAATGTCACTTATACTCCACTCCCCCTTCCCTATCTTACATCCCCAACCCACCCAACCATGTCACCAAATGGACTCACTGAACAGTAGAAGTTATCTCACTATGAAATTAACTATCAAACTTCTTGCTCTCGGGGATAAAGATTGCAAGTAAGGTTGCCAAACTTTGAAGAATTGTTTCCTCCATTTAGGGGAAGATTAGAAACTCTGGCTTTCCAACAGAATTAATGCGTGCACCTTATTTCTCCATTTCCAAAAAAACGGGGCTGACGGCCGAGTCCATGATCCCAAAATACATTTTAATGCAGTTACTCTAACCTTCTGAATAAATAAATTAGCCCCTTTCCCAGTACCCAACCCACTGGAAGATACTTGTCTGTCCCAAAACGCCTTGTATACAATATTATTTATAAAAGTATACTGACCTGCTGATGTACAATATCAGAACTGATTCTTGTCTATTGATAAAGATGTTAAAACCAGCAATATATTGTGACCAAATCGAGCACAGGATCAATATAATTGGTGGAGAAACAAAAAGACCAATATGTCAAAGGACCTCAGCTGACCTTAATCCTCGCAGAATTTTTTTTTTATTACGACATAAAACCTTAACTGCGCGTAGTCATTGCAAGAAAATAAAAAGCTCTCTTAAACATCTCAGTGTTAAGCAAAAGGCTTATGGCTAATTTTCATGGGAGGCACCCAAAGAGTGTAAAAGCCTCCTTGTAAAAGCACAATTTAAAAATCTAACTTCAACCAGGTAAACCATGATGAAAAATGAATAAATGAAATTAAATAACAACATTTGGGCACTGCACATTGTGCTAATATATTTTTGATTATGGAGAATCAGGATGTATAGAAAAGATTAGCTCGAAAGTGGGCTATGGGAGACATCTTAGCCTTGAAAACATCTAAAAAGAAGAGCCATTTTTCAAAGTGACATGTCCAACTTTTAGACGCCAAGAAAGCAGGCACAAAAATGTCTGTCTGGCATCATTATGAGAGAAATGGCCATATAGACGTCCCTGCAGAGCAGAAGGGCAGCCTAGTGGTCAGTGCAGTGGACTTATGGCACCCAGGTGCACTTCACACTATAACTCCTGCACTTCTTTCCACTACTATGTGCTATTTATTTCTACTTTTCATTTTTTATGTGCATAAAAAGGTACCTGGTTCACTAGGACTTCCTATATAATAATTCTCACCTCCAACAGGATGTGCTTGGGACCGTGCCTGCCGGAAGTGGTCTGCTAGGCAGGCACGCACTGACCTCAGTGACATCAGTGACAGACAATTTGGCAAAGCAAAACAATCTGAGTGCTGCTGGCCATTAGGACACAGGGTTGATAGGAGAGTTTTAAAAGACTGAAGGAACCGAAAGTGTTAAATGGGGGGAGTTCTGAACGACTGAAAGACATGAACATTTGGGAAAGGAAAACAATCTGAATGCTGGCCATTAGGACACAGGGTAGATAGGAGAGTTTTAAAAGACTGAAGGAACCAAAAGTGTTCAGAGGGAGGGGGGCAAGTTCTGAATGAATGAAAGAAATGAAAATTTACGAGAGGAACACAATCTGAATGCCGGGCATTTGTACACAGGGTAGATAGGACACTTTTAAAAAAAAAAATGAATGACGTGAAAGTATTACATCTTGGGGGAGGGGTGAGGAGGAAAGCGGTGGGGTATCCGGATACTGGGTGTTAGGGCCACGGGGGTACATAGACTTTTGAAACCCTTAAGGAACCCAAAGTGTGGGAAGGAGGAGGAAAAGGAGGGGAGGGAAAGGGGTGAGGGGCATTAGGAACAGGGGAGGGGGCCCTGTCACACACTCTCATTCTCACACACACAGTCTCACTCTGTCACACACCCGCACATTCACTCTGGCTCTCTCTCTCAAACATACAAACTCCCAGGAAAACCTTGCTAGCGCCCGTTTCATTCGTTCCAGAAACGGGCCTTTTTTACTATTATTTAATAAAACAAACAAACAAAAAAAAAGCTCTTCCAAAAAGTGGAGAAGCTGCCTATGGTGACCAATCAAGTTTCATTTTTTATTCTGTGAGAAAATTAAACAAGAAATCTTATTGACCTTATGGGCAAGTTCTCCATTTTAGCAGAGAACTTTCTTTTCTCCTGTCTGTATAAATAGGCCCCATCTGTTCATTTTTACTCATTTAATAATAACAATACACCAACTGTCAAAGGGCCAGACAATTTACACGAGAATAAAATATGCAATTTCCAATGACTTGTATTTGTTATGTATGTTGCCAAGGCCCCCCTCTGTCAGTGTGGTAATGCCAACAAAGCCCATGCATTTTGAATGGGCTGTGTAGTCACTGCCACACCGAAGCTGCTAGCTTTGTAAAAGGGGGGTCCATGAGCAAGTGCAAAGTGATGCATGTGGGAAAGAGGAACCTAAATTATAGCTACGTAATGCAAGATTCCAAGTTAAGAGTCACCAACCAGGAAAGGGATCTAGGAATCATCGTTGATGAATCTTTTCCGGAGAGGGGAAGGCGGTAGTACGAGAGGACATGAAATGAGATTGAAGGGGGGCAGACTCAGGAAAGATGTCAGGAAGTATTTCTTCACGGAGAGGGTGGTGAACGCTTGGAATGCCCTCCCGCGGGAGGTGGTGGAGATGAAAACGGTAACGGAATTCAAGCATGCGTGGGACAGGCATAAAGGAATCCTGTGCAGAAGGAATGGATCCACAGAAGCTTAGCTGAAATTGGGTGGCGGGGGGAAGAGGGGTTGGTGGTTGAGAGGCTAGGATGGGGGAGGGCAGACTTATACGGGGTCTGTGCCGGAGCCGGTGATGGGAGGCGGGACTGGTGGTTGGGAGGCGGGAAATACTGCTGCACAGACTTATATGGTCTGTGCCCTGAAAAAGACAGGTACAAATCAAGGTAAGGTATACACATGAGTTTATCGTGGGCAGACTAGATGGACCGTGCAGGTCTTTTTCTGCCGTCATCTACTATGTTACTATGTTACTATGATACAATGAAACCCTCTGCTCAGTGTGCGGCGGCGGCGGCTAGGAAAGCAAATAGAATGTTAGGTATTATTAGGAAGGGAATGGAAAACAAAAATGAGAACATTATAATAGCTTTGTATCACTCCATGGTGCGAGTACACCTTGAATATTGTGTTCAATTCTGGTCGCCGCATCTCAAAAAAGATATAGTGGGCTTAGACATGGTACAGAGAAGGGCAACGAAAATGATAAAGGAGCTGGGACGACTTCCCTATGAGGAAAAGTTGAAGCGGCTAGGGATCTTCAGCTTGGAGAAAAGACGGCTGAGGGGAGATACAATAGAAGTCTATGAAATAATGAGTGGAGTGTCACGGGTAGACGTGAATCGCTTGTTTACTCTTTCAAAAAATACTTGGACTAGGGGGCATTTGATGAAGCTACAAAGTAGTAAATTTAAAATGAATCAGAGAAAAACTTTCTTCACTCATCGTGTAATTAAACTCTCAAATTCATTGCCAGAGAATGTGGTAAAGGCGGTTAGCTCAGTGGGGTTTAAAAAAGGTTTTGATAGCTTCCTAAAGGAAAAGTCCATAGACCATTTTTAAAATGGACTTGGGGAAAATCCACTGCTTATTTCTAGGATAAGCAGCATAAAATGTATTGTACTTTTTTGGGATCTTGCCAGGTACTTGTGACCTGGATTGGCCACTGTTGGAAACAGAATGCTGGGCTTGATGGACCTTCGGTCTGTCCCAGTACGGCAATACTTAAGTTCTGTCCTTAGTTAACTGTTTAATAACAAAATGCTCGTTTCAAAATCTCTGCTGATTGGAAGTTAGGGGTACTTGGTTGAAATTTGTTCGACTTAGGGGGTATTTGGCTTGAAGAAGTTGGGAAACACTGTATTATGGGCCCCTTTTGCCAAGCCATGGCAAAAGGAGGCCTGAACTGGCATTAGCACGTGGTTTTGATGCACACCGAGGCCCCCTTTTACCGCAATGGGTAAAAAGTAGGTCTTTCTTTTTTTTTTTTAAGAAATGGCCGTGCAGCAAGTGAAACAGTTGCCGCACACCCATTTTGGGGAGGAGCCCTTACCGCCACCCATTGAGGTGGTGTTAAGGGCTCCCGCACTAACCCGGCAGTAACTGGGCAGCGCGGCACTGCCCGGTTACTGCTGGGTACACACCGGCGCTACAAAAATAAATATTTTTTATAGCACCAGATCTGATGGTATGCTGGGGGTGAGAAGTACCACAGGCTGCTGCGGTAGCCTTGTGGTGCTTCCTTTTCAGCAAGCGATAAGCCCGTGTTGGGCTTACCGCCATTTTGTAAAAAGGGGCCCAAAGTGTCATCCAACTGCCCTCCTCTACGCACTGAACATGGAAAAAAAGTTAAGATTGTTGTCATAAACATTGCCCTGATTCATCAAGCTCTTGTTCCACAGATGCATTATGGGGAAAAAGGCCTTTGGGATCAATTTAAACAAAAAAAAACCCCAGTGAGTCCTTAAATGTAAGAATTTCATCAGAAATGTACTTCAGTTTAGGAACCTAAATTTAGATCTGCCTAGTTTTAGGTACCTCGTTCAGAAAAATCTGTGGTAAGCACCTGACTTTTTTCCACCAACCCAATAGCCATCCACTTTATAAAATCCATCCCTAAATTTAGGTACTCTATCCTAGTCAGTTTTCAAGAGGCTGATTTAGATGCCTGACTTCCAAAAATAGGTACCTATACCCTTTAAAAAATGACTCTTTTTTTTCCAGTCAGGGCTTTTGTTATTTAAACTTGCCACCGTGGTCACTGGTTAAATTTTATCCATACACCTCATTGGGGCCTGTTTTATCAATAGGTGGTAGGGTGCAGCGAATCAGCCCTACCACCGGGCTTACCCAGGAGCCCGGCAGTAGTTCTGGTCTCACCACATGTCATTTCTGGCACTAGAAAATAGTTTTTATTTTCTAGCACAGGTGGGCGGGGAGTAGGTATTCCCAGAGGAAATTGGGCAACGCCACATGCTGCCCGATTATGCCAGAGCCCACTGTAAATGGCTGAACGTGCCAATTTTTTGCCCAAACTCAGAAAATGCCCTTTTACCCACTGCGGTAAAACGTGGCCTCAGTGTTAGGCAACCCCACACGCTCACTTTACCACTGGCCACCTTTTACCACCGCTTGGTAACAGCCCCATTATCTGGAAAAAACAGTTATCTTGGAGGAACACAAGGCAAGCACAACAGTCAAACAAGAACTGAAGAAATCCTGAGACATCAGGAAGCAAAAAAAAAAAATAAAGAATCAGAAGCAGGACCTCAGGAACAAGATTACTGGACATGAAAAGGAAACACAAGACTGGAGAAAGAAGCAATCATCAATGAACTTGCAGAGAGCAAGCCCAGAGGCAGGACAGAAATACCCAAACCCACCCTCTGCTGGTCCCTACTGGGCCAATCAGGAAACAAGAACTACAAATATAAGAGATAAGACCAGTGTATTTTTTCTAGCAAAAAAAGGTGCTAGAACTCAAATGCCAGGCCTCCCTTCTGAGGGACCCCCCCACCTCACACACAATAGCCAGGTCCCTTGCAACCAGTCACAGAATCAATGACAAGGTAGAATTGGTGTGTAGAGCCTGAGCTCGTTCATTAAAACTTGGGGACCATTTTAGCAGACAATGGAAAAGGTGCCGGTACTCAGTACCCCCAAGTACCCCCTCAAGAAAAGCCCTGGATAAGACACAACTGTAAGGGGGCTGGCTGTAAGCAAATCCTCAGGACCCTAAATAGGTCCTCCTGTGAGACTGGTGCCCTGCAACCCTTGCAGTACCAATGTGAAGCCAGCCTAAGCCTGACAAAAGTTATCTGGACATATTTAAAACCAGCCAGTTAGCCAGCTAACATTCTGAATTTTCCAGTTAAATTTTAGCAGTTGAGTACTTTGGTTGACTTAACTGAACACACTCTGCTGAATACTGACCCTGTAATCTGTACCTGAGGAAAAAGAGGATTGAGTTGCCCAAGGTCACAAGGAATATCAGTGGACGTATTACAGAAGAAGGAGGATTACAACCCCCAGCTTCCCTGTTCATAGCCCGCTGTGCTAACCTCTAGGGTGCTCCGCTATTCCAGTGTCAAACTGTCTCCCTTAATATACGGGCCATACTGTATCTGTTGGGCATGTGTTCAAATGAATGGATTGTTTTTTTATCAACACTTCCATCTCTCCCTTCCTTAGGCTTGCAGATGGAAATTTCAAAGCACACTCCAGACATCTGAGTAATCACTCCCTGGAGAACTTTGCAGATCACTAAAGACTGAGCTGTGAGAGTGGTGGATTTTTATTTAAGGAGGCAGTAGGTTTTAGGTGTTTAAGCATGCACATCCCAAGCCACAAAAAGATGCAAAAACTGACTAGCAGTTCTCCACAGCAGGAAGTGGACCAATGACTCCAGAGACTGGGACTACTGGGTGAAAATGGAAAACTTTATTACGGGCTCGACACAGATCTGCGTTCCGGCCACAGGCCTGCCTCAGGAGTCTCTGTAGAATGCTTACAGATATATCACTGAATAATGGGGGGGGGGGGAGGGTCTTTAGAAAGACCTTGGAACTTGACACTGCTGTCGCGAGTGAACGTAGCTCTATCCAGCAATTTTGCTCCGTGGATAGAGCTATGTTCACTCACAACGGCGGTGTCAAGTTCCAAGGTCTTTCTAAAGACCCCCCGTTATTCTGTGATATCATATCTGTACGCATACTACAGAGACTCCTGAGGCAGGCCTGTGGCCGAAACACAGATCTGTGTCGAGTCCGTAATAAAGTTTTCCATTTTCACCCAGTAGTCCCAGTCTCTGGAGTCATTGGTCCACTTCCCACTTTTTTTTTCTCTTTGCTGGTTACGTGGGATTTTGTTGTTCATCCACCCTGATGGATTCCTATCCCCCCCCCCCCCCCCCCCCCCAGAATAATGTTGAAAGAAATACGATGAGGAATAAACTTTCAGCCTTTACAGAGTCTCCTATAGGCAGCCCTAACTTATTTAACTTCTAGTTGTATCTGTGTAAGTATATCGTTAACTTCATGTACACACATCACGTGAGCACTTTAAAGATCAGAGTCCACGTGGTCTCATATGAATTATCTGACCTATTTTTTTTAGTATATTTGTTGTCCTCAAGAGGCTACCAGAAGGTCGATTAATTGCAGTCAATTATTTGATGCTGTAATGTCAAACACAATCTCCTGGAAATGAGTCATAACAGTAAAAATGATAATAAATAGTGGTAATATGTGCAGGACAATGTGAACAAATGACCAATTAATACCAGTAGAAAAGCCTCTACCAAATGCTGGTACAATTTTACCCAACCCATAGTGTATATCAGGACATTGTAGCCTGACGTCAGTGCCGGGCAAAATGGTAGAGACTATTATAAAGAACAAAATTACAGAGCATATACATATACTTGGATTAATGAGACAAGGCCAACATGGATTTTGCCAAGGGAAATCTTGCCTCACCAATCTACTACATTTCGTTGAAGGGGTGAATAAGGATGTGGATAAAGGTGAGCCGGTCGATACTGTGTTTCTGGATTTTCAAAAGGCATTTGACAAAGTACCTTATGAAAGACTCCCGAGGAAACTAGAAAGTCATGAGATAGGAGGTAATGTCCTATTGTGGATTAAAAACTGGTTAAAAGATAGAAAACAGAGACTAGGGTTAAATGGTCAGTATTCTCATTGGAGAAGGGCAGATAGTGGGGTTCCCCAGGGGTCTGTGCTGGGACCGCTGCTTTTCAACATATTTATAAATGATCTAGAGATAGAAATAACTAGTGAGGTAATTAAATTTGCTGACGACACAAAGTTATTCAAAGTTGTTAAATCACAAGATGATTGTGAAAAAGTACAAGAGTACCTTATGAGACTGGGCATCCAATGGGCAGATGTCTTAATGTAAGCAAGTGCAAAGTGATACATGTGGGAAAGAGGAACCCAAACCATAGTTATGTGATGCAAGGTTCCACATTAGGAGTCACCACCCAGGAAAAGGATCTAGGTGTCATCGTTGATACGTCGAAACTCTCTGCTCAATGTGCAGCAGAGGCTAAGAAAGCAAATAGAATGTTACGAATTATTAGGAAAGCAATGGAAGACAAAACTGAGAATGTTATAGTGCCTTTCTTTCACTCCATGGTGCGACCGCACCTCAAATACTCTGTGCAGTTCTGGTCACTGCATCTCTAAAAAGATATAGTGGAATTAGAAAAGGTGATGAAAATGATAAAAGGGATGGGATGACTTCCCTATGGGGAAAATCTAAAGCAGCTAGGGCTCTTCAGCTTGGAGAAGAGATGACTGAGGGGAGATATGATATAGGTTTATAAAATACTGAGTGGAGTGGATATGTCAGCACATTTTTCTGGTTTATTCGGTTGAGCTGTTTTTTTCAATATATATACTAGAAGATTCACGACTGCGGTCTTCAGTACATTCGGTTTCATCAAATCTACCATATTTTGACAGTAGAGGATCATTGTGTAGCCCCTGAAGCAGCCCTGCTGGGCGAAACACGGCCTGTGTCAGGCTGTACTGTATATAATTTTTAATATCTATTAATAAATTACATTTTTTCATAATGATCTGCTTTGTTGCTATTCCACTACTATGAAATACAGACTCTTGCTAACAAGTGTCTAGTATTGGGCTCATTTTCAAAAGAGGATGTCCATCTTTCGACATAAATAGGAAAATGGACGTCCAAATCGGTATAATCGAAACCCAATTTAGGACGTCTCCAACTGCAGTCCGTCACAAGGACGTCCAAAGTTCAAGGGGGCGTGTCAGAGGCGTAGCGAAGGCGGGACTTGGGTGTGCCTAACACTTGGACGTCTTTGACCCATAATCGAATAAAGCAAGGACGTCCCTGATGAACACTTGGACTTTTTCACCTGGAAGTGTTTTTATTACAAATAAGGCACAAAAAGGTGCCCGAAATGACCAGATGACCACCGGAGAAAATCAGGGATGACCTCCTGCTACTCCCCCAGTGGTCACTAACCCCCTCCCACCCTCAAAAAACATCTTGTTTCAAAAATACGGGTTTCCCCGCCCCTGGAGGTCGCCGTTTTGCAAGGACGTCCAAATCGCAACTTGGACGTCCCTTTCGAAAATGCCCCTCTATATCATTCTCTGTTGAGCTTTACTAGAAAACAAAAATTAGATCATGGATTTGGTAAATTTTATTTGGTAAGAATTAGAATGATCAGTTTAATTAAAATCAATTTCTGCTACAAAGGCACTAGCAGCTAGGCTACCCTGCCAGGTACAAAAAATATATATCCATTCTTTACCAAAAATGAATTATTTGTTTTCATTATCAGCATCATTAAATAAATTATGAGCTTTACCCATTGCTGTAACCTCAGCACAGATCGTACAGACCTTGATTTTAAGAGAACACGAGAATGAGAAATCCATTTGTGCATCAAAACACATGCAGGATAATGAAGAAATTATATACCCATCAATCCAGGCTTTTGAAAGTTTAAAAAAAAGCAAAAATGTACAACAGATGCTCTTCTCTCATCCGGTCTTCACTTGGTGTTTGTTCTGAGAAACTACAGTATAAATGGAGTGGAAAAATAGAATGAGGTCCACCATAAAAAAGCAACTCTTTAAAGGTGACAAGATTCTATGTGAAATGAAATGGCTCAGTAAACCATTGGTCTATGATTCGGGAAAATCTCAACATTCATCTCTCTACTGCAGACACTGGATGATCTTTAACAAGTCACTTTTACCTCACTGTCACTGCACAATTGATAGAGAAATAAAGAAAACTGCACATGATTTAGCCTGTGCAAATTTTAAATCGAGTGTTTTGCCTCAGGCTTTCTTTCGAGCTTAAATAAAACACGTGCAAAGTTTAAAACTGCACAGATAGACCCAAACTATAGGTCAAATTTAAGGATAGAAAATAAGGCCCGTGGGACTGTGTGGTGCCCCGTGGACCCAGTGCAAGGGTATTAGGGGCTGTAGGCCAGTCTTGGGCCTCCTCCTCCCAATTCACTTTTAAGCCCCTAGACAATACCTCTGAAATTTTGATAATTAAGCTCAATGATAATGATCACCTCAACATCATCCTTCCCAGAACCCCCTAAATTGCATAAAGTCATAACAAGCAGAGGAGTAACTTAGCAGAGCACTGGACTAACAACCAGGGAAACCCAGTTCAAATCCCACTGCTGCTCCTTGCAATCTGCCATTGTTTCAGGTACAGACCTCCATTGTGAGCCCTCCAGGGACAGGAAAATTCTTAGTGTACCTGAATGTAAACTGAACTTGAACTACTGTTTGAAAGGGTAAATCCAAAATAAGTCACACTTTAAATATTAACCTTTGTTTCAGATGCAAGAGATATAAAGATAGATATCATATGGCAAGATGAACTGCACAGGCAAAGGCTGCCACTTTGGAGATGACAGCCTGGAGGCAGGAGTGAGTGGCCATCTCTTCTGCTTCATTCAATATACAGATCTTGGGGGGGGGGGGGCTTGAAAAGGGGTTTATGGGGGATGCTGAGGAACTGAGTTCGATTCCCAATTCAGGCACAGGCAGCTCCTTGTGACTCTGGGCAAGTCACTTAACCCTCCACTGCCCCATGTAAGCCGCATTGAGCCTACCATGAGTGGGAAAGCGCAGGGTACAAATGTAACAATAAATAAATAAATAAATAATAAAAATGCCACTACGCACTAGGGACTTGACTTTTTTCTTTAAATTCTGGTTGGGTGGGGAGAGAGAGAGAGAAGGGTAAGGTACCACTAGATACCAAGGAGATAGATTTAAGAAGGGATGGAGAGAGGGGGCTGATTGATCCTGTTGGGGGGGGAGTTGGAGGGAGGCTGGCTGGTTCTAGTGCCAGTCCCGTCAAGGGGTGGGAAGGCCACTAGACACCAGGGAAATTATTTCATATCTGAGAAGAGGAGGGAGCAGCATCAGTTTGCCGTCTCATTAAAAAGCGCCCTTTTTTGTAGATGCGGTAAAAACTGGCCCAGCACGTGCCCAATACAAGCACCTAGACTACTTTTTACTGCTGCTTAGTTAAAGGGCCTCTTAGATTGGTTTAACAGCTTTCTTGGGAATAGACAATATAGGGTTAGAAAAAATGGGAAACTGTCAAAACCATGGAGTTCGGTATTGGTATACCTCAGGGTTCTCCTATCTCGGTATTGGTATATCTCAAGGTTCTTTAGGAAACTTAAGTTCTTCATTGTTTTACGTGGAGGGGCATAATCGAACGGGAGCACCCATCTATAAGGGCGGCCATCTCTAATGACGGCCCCGTTAAGCGGCGTACCCAATTATATTATCGAAACAAGATGGCTGGCCATCTTTCGTTTCGATAATACGGTCGGGGCCGGCCAAATCTCAACATTTGGGCTGCCCTTAGAGATCGCCGGCATTAGAGATGGCCGCCATTGGTTTTCGCAGATAATGGAAACTAATGGCGGCCATCTCAAACCCGGCCAAATCCAAGCCATTTGGTCGTGGAAGGAGCCAGCATTTGTAGTGCACTGGCCCCCCTCACATGCCAGGACAGCAACCGGGCACCTTAGGGGGCACTGCAGTGGACTTCACAAATTGATTCCAGGTGCACAGCTCCCTTACCTTGGGTGCTGAGCCCCCCCCCCCCCCCCCCAAATCCACTACCTACAACTGTACAACACTACCATAGCCCTTAAAGGGTAACGGGAGGCACCTAGATGTGGGTACAGTGGGTTTCTGGTGGGCTTTGGAGGGCTCACATTTACCACCAGAAGTGTAACAGGTAGGGGGGGGGATGAGCCTGGGTCCGCCTGCCTGAAGTGCACTGCAGTACCCACTAAAAACTGCTCCAGGGACCTGCATAGTGCTGTGATGGAGCTGGGTATGACATTTGAGGTTGGCATAGAGCCTGGCTGAAAAATGTGTTTACAATTTTTTTTTTTGGGTGGGAGGGGGTTGGTGACCACTGGGGGAGTAAGGGGAGGTCATCCCCGATTCCCTCCGGTGGTCATCTGGTCAGTTCAGGCACCTTTTCAAGGCTTGGTCGTGAACAAAAAGGGACCAAGTAAAGTCGGCCAAATGCTCATCAGGCCGCCTTCTTTTTTCCATTATCGGCCGAGGATGACCATCTCTTAAACACGCCCCCGTCCCGCCTTCGGTACACTGCCGACATGCCCCCTTGAACTTTGGCCAGCCCTGCGACGGAAAGCAGTTGAAGCCGGCCAAAATCGGCTTTCGATTATATCGATTTGGCTGGCCTTAAGAGAAGGCCAGCCATTTCCCAATTTGTGTCGGAAGATGGCCGCCCTTCTCCGAAAATAAGCAGTATAGCCTCCTATGCAGATATTTTTTATCTTGATACCACTATCTAATGAAATTTTAGACTTTGAGTTTGTCATTTCAGACTGTATTTTGAAAACTCAAAAATGGGCCTCATTAAATTTACTGAAGATAAATACAGCTAAAACTAAGCTGTTATATTTTGATACTGACTGACTAAAGTTCCACAAAAACTAACCCTTGAAACAGGGGAGAATTTGATTTTTGAGAGGTCGTCAAGAGTACTGGGTTTCATTTTAGATATGCAATTTTCGTTAAAACATCACATTAATAATCTATGTAAAAGACTGTTTTTAAGTTAAGGCAGCCAACACAATTTAGATTGCTTGTACAGGCGACCATTCTGCCACAGTTGCAGGCTCATTTTCGAAAGAGATGGACGTCCATCTTTCGACATAAATCGGAATATGGACGTCCATCTCCCAGGGACATCCAAATCAGTATAATCGAAATCCGATTTTGGACTTCAACTGCAGTCCATCGCAAGGACGTCCAAATTTCAAGGGGGCGTGTCAGAGGCGTGGTGAAGGCGGGACTTTGGCGTGCCTATCACTTGGACGGCTTTGAGCCATAATCAAAAAAGCAAGGATGTCCTAAAGTAAAACTTGGATGTTTTCACCCGGACATGTTTTTTTTTCACGAATAAGGCACAAAAAGGTGCCCAAAATGACCAGATGACCACCGGAGGAAAACAGGGATGACCTCCCGTTACTCCCCCAGTGGTCACTAACCTCCTCCCACCCTCAAAAAACATCTTTAAAAATATTTCGTGCCAGCCTCTATGCCAGTCTCAGATGTCATACTCAGATCCATGACAGTTGTGAAGGGGTGGAGCAGATGGAAGTGGAAGGGGAAGGAGTGAGGCGGCTCAAGAGCAAAAGGAGACAGAACAGAGCTTTGCCTTCATTATTTCCTCAGAGAGAAAGAAGAGAAAGGTTAGTGCCCCCTGAAAAATGGAGGAAAGAAAAAGACTACACTACCCAGCAGCCCTGGCGCAAGCCCTGGTACAGAGATTACCTTCCCCAGCAGGTCACAGGGGAGAACTCTGACAAGGCAAGGGAGGGGCCCCTGGAGGGTAATTAAGTGAAAGAGGTACAGCTGAAAAGTGGGTGGGACGAGGAACCCATGGAGTGGCAGGAGGCTGAGGAGAGGGAGAGAGAGGAGAACCCAGAGGAGCCAATGGACCTCACAGCCTGGGCTCATTCCTTAGGAAAAAAGCTGAAAAAGCAGGTGAACTCGTGGTATGGCAGCTGGGTTGCAAGGGGAAAGAGGAAGGGTCATGAGGGAGAAGGGTCAGTGTATTGAGAGAGTGACCCAAGAACGGGTGGGACCTTTTTTCTTCCCAAAGCGAGTTCAGGCTGTTATGAACTGTGTGTTAAAGGGGCTGTTTGAAGAGGGATTATGGCCTCCCCCTGTGTGAACTGTTCACAGCGGGAGGAAGCTGGTTGTGAGAAAGTGTTTGCTCAAGCCTGAAGAAGTGGTTTATTGGGAACTGTTTATTGGGACTGTTTGCCAAAGCACCAGGAAGAAACCGGGAGCAGTTTCTTTCTTTTTCTTGTGTTTTTTTTTTGATTGCCCTTCACGGACATTCTTTCCCTTTTCAAAGGGGAGGGGGAGAAGGGAAGCCCGGGGCTGTAGACTGCTTAAGGTGGAACAAACTGAGTTCTGAGTGGAGTTGGGTTTACCCCCAGAGAGGAGAAACAAAGGGGATTGTGTTTTGGATGCCTGCTTTATTTTTGTGTTGAAACTGCTGGACTGTGAATCCCAGAAGGACAATAAAGAGACTTGCTGATTTTCTTTTGAGTTTGATTTCTGCAAGCCCTGCCTTGGGAACTACAGTGGGCTAGGAGGTTGGGACATGCATCCTGGTTTGTAGCCGGATTGTCCAGGGCAGAGATAAGATCCCGCGGACCCCGGAGGGAGGGACGGATCTTTTACACAGTGCATACAGGTCCCTGGAGCAGTTTTAGTGGGTACTGCCATGCACTTTGTGGAGGAAACAGCGAGCCCTCCAAAACTCAAAACAAACCCTCTGTACCCACATATAAGTGCCCCCTATCAACCGAAAGGGCTATGGTAGTGATGTACAGAGGGTTTCAACATATCATCAACAATGACAACTAAATTCCCTTCCTAGTCGGTGACTCCTAATGTAGAACTTTGCATCGCGTAGCTATAGTTTGGGTTCCTCTTTTCCACATGCATCACTTTACACTTGCTCGCATTAAATATCATCTGCCATTTGGATGCCCAGTCTCCCAGTCTCGTAAGGTTGCCTTGTAATTTTTCACAATCCTCTTATAATTTAACAACTTTGAATAACTTTGTGTAGTCAGCAAATTTAATTACCTCCCTAGTTGTTCCCATAGTAACACAGTAACATAGTAAGTGATGGCAGATAAAGAACCGAATGGTCCATCAAGTCTGCTCAACAGTCACATTTATTATCAATTCATAATTAAATCATGATTATTTCTGATCTAAAGAAGGGTTACCTTCAAAAGCCAATCAAAAGATGTATTTAATTCAATAAAAAAGTATCTTATTTTCTTTTCTCTATTTTGATTTATTTTTATGTATTACTTTTATGATTAAATCAACTATGAACGTGATATTATATACTTGATCATGGTCTTTTTTTTTTTTTTTTGAGTTTCTGGGACATAGACCGTAGAAGTATGCCCAGCTCTGTCCTTATGTTCCAACTACTAGAGTTGCAGTCAAAGTCCACTCCAGCCTATCCGAATCTGTTTTGTCATTTGCAAGACACAGACTGTACCCAGCACTGTCCTCACATTCCAAATTACTAGAGTTTACTGAAGGCCTCTCCAGCCCATCATAAACCAGATTGCCACATGCGGGACCCAGACCATACAAGCATGCCCAGCACCGGCCTTAGTGTTTACAGCCAGATTTGCCATCTAAGCACCACAAATCCTGTGCAGAAGGAATGGATCCTCAGAAGCTTAGCCGAGATTGGGAGGCGGGGCTAGTTCTGGGCAAGGCTTGTACGGTCTGTGTCCTGAAAATGGAGCTAGTTCTGGGCAAGACTTGTACGGTCTGTGTCCTGAAAATGGCAGATACAAATCAAGGTAAGGTATACACAAGAAGTAGCACATATGAGTTTATCTTGTTGGGCAGACTAGATGGACCGTGCAGGTCTTTTTCTGCTGTCATCTACTATGTTACTATGTAATATGCAAACACATACGCAACCATTTAAGTTTTGATTTTTTATACCATTCATTTTCTAATTAGAGATCCTTTGTGTTCATCCCATGCCTTTTTGAATTCCATCACCGTTTTCTTTTTTCCACCACCTCCCTCGGGAAGGCATTCCAGGCAACAAAAACCCACTCCGAAAAAAAAAGAATTTCCTGACATTACTCTTAAATCTATCACCTCACAACCTCAATTCATGTCCTCTAGTTTTACCATTTTCTCTTCTCTGGAAAATATTTGTGTCTATATTAATACCTTTCAGTATTTAAATGTCTGTATCATATCTCCCCTGTCCCTCTTCTTCTCTAGGGTATACATACTCAGGTCTTCCAGTCTCTTCTCATATGTCTCTAGATTATTTAGAAATATGTTAAGAAGCAGCAGTCCCAGCTTAGACCCCTGGAGAACCCCACTAACTACCCTTCTCCATTGACTATTTAACCCTACTCTGTATTCTATCTTTTAACCAGCTTTTAATCCACAACAGAACACTATCTCCTATCCCATGAATCTCCATTGCTAGATTATTTTTGCAACTTTTATCAAATATCAACTATTCCAAAACTGAAGTGTGCAAAATATTTCCCTAAATTGTTTCTCAATTTTTGGCAACCTTCTTTCCCTGCTTTCTTTTATTTGTACATGTGAGGTGTCGTTATTTATTTATTTCAGAAGTCACATGCTGACTCACAGGGTCTCTGCTCATGAATTACTGGCAACCCCTGGGTGGAATCATTATTTTCATGGCACACAGTGTACCACCTAAATAATTATTTTCTCACCATGACTCTCTCTCACACACACAGCGTTTGAAAGGAGCAGAAAAGTACTCATCTATCCAGACAAAAAAAAAAAACCAAACAAAACACAGGAACCCTAACTGGATGAGGTGTGTTTTATTTAGAATACTGCTCAATCAAAACTGTTGCTGACAAAACATTCTTGGCCTGATTCAAACATTCTGGGCTAACAGAGTGACTTTTACTAAGCCACGTAGGCGCCTATGGGCCAAATTACAGTTACCACCCGGTTACAGCGTGCAGTAATTTCAATTTTGGCGCGCATCCGTCTGAAAAATATTTTTTATTTTCTGGCGCGCGACAGCGTCGTGCGTAGACCATTACTGCCCGGTTACCGCTTGAGACCTTACCACTACTAGGTCAATGGCTTGTGGTAAGGTCTCAGACCCAAAATGGACGCGCAACAATTTTCATTTTGCTGCATGTCCGTTTTTGGCAAAAAAAGGCGTTTTTTGGAAGGTGCGTTAAAAAACATAATTCTGTGCATGCCCAAAATACATGTCTACACTACCGCAGGCCATTTTTCAGTGCACCTTAGTAAAAGGAACCCTTAAGGCTGTACCGAATATTTGTAATTGATTTGGCCCGGAACACATTATTCGTATTCGGCCGAACAGTGATTTAAATTCCAATACGAATAATCCAGGGTTCTATGTGCTAAATCCTTCTGAAATAAACACTTAGGCCCAGATTCTATAAATGGAGCTAAAAGTTGCACATATTAAATTGGGTGCCCGCCCAATTTAATGTGTGTAACATACCTGAGTAACGAGCCAATCAGCGTGATAACAACCAATTATCAGCACTAATTGGCAATAATTAGGATTTACACACATATCGTATTATATAATGACTAGTAAAAAAGGCCCTTTTCCGAAACCAATGAAACGGGTGCTAGCATGTGGCTTTTTTTTGTGTGTGTGCATGTGTCACAGAGTTTTCGTGTGTGTGTGTGATTGTGTGAGGGTGGGGTGTGTGTGCAGGTTGTTGATGTGTGTCTTTTTTTTTTTAATTTGTTTTTTGGGTGGGGGGTTGGGGGATGTGCTATGCTGGCAAAGTGGGATGGATTGGTGTGTGGCTTTGAGGGTGTGTTTCTGTTGTATTGTGTGTGTGTGGTTTTGTCTGTCAAGGAGGTTTGTGGAGGGGGGTCTTTCTGTTGGTGAAATGTAAATGTGGTTGTAGGGGGGGGGGGTCAGCCTTTGCTGAGCGGTGGATTGTTTTTTTCCGGGTTTTTTTTTTGTGTTGTGCTGAGGCAGCAGTGTTGTTTTAGATGGGCGGAAGGTAGAGGAGCACTTTCTTGGTCTGTCGGTATTTTTTGGCTGTTTCAGGGGTGCTGTAGGGGAACGCTGAAAGTGAAATGTGCTGTGGGAAGCAGCGCCGTCTTTTTCCGTTGGGCTGGGGTTCTGGGCATCCTGGAGGTGGGAGACGGCTTGCTTGAGTACGCGGATGGCTGTTTTAAGTTAAGTTGGCGGAAGGGAGAGGAGCACGGTCTCGGGCCGTCGGGGGGTGATCCGGTATGTTCTGTCCATTTCAGGCCTGCTGCAGGGGAATGCTGGAACATTTATGCGCTGCGGGAAGCAGCGCCGTCTTTTTCCGGGTGCTTGGGGAATCCCCGAGGTGGGAGATGGCTTGCCTGAGGCTGGGGATGGTTGGCCACGTCCTTGGCCACTTCAGCAAAAGGGGAAGAGGAAGGGGGTAGGGAGTTACCTGCAGCCGCGTGAGAAACCGGGTATTCTTTGTTTGTTTTGTATTATTAGTTTGCATTTCTGTTGTAGAAAGAGTGGATGCCTTTCGAATGATGGAGGTGGTGTGTCGGTGTGCGGTTGTTTCGTTAGTTTTGCAGCCAGTCTCCAGCGATTCCTAGGCAGGGAAGGAGTAGGTAAATTTGCTGCTGGCTGGGTCGCGGGTAATCCTTCCAGCTGGGCCACAGCTTGTCCTGTTCGCCCACGTCCCAGATGGTGACGGGCACACTGTTCTCCAGCTCCACTGACTCCACGTCTAGCGAACCCAAATATAGTCTGTGCTATAGGCCCTCCGGCACTCTTCAGTACCGGCATTAGGCATTTAAAAATTTCTTTCCCCCCCCCCCCCCGCTTCCGGTCTATTTTTGCACATACCCACAACAGGAATATTCTTCTCTCATTCAAGCGGTGGTTCTGTGCTCTCCGTGCTGCACAGATAATGAGCCATTCTGCTGGTGAATGCTCCTCCCTTATTGCCACGTAGTTTCCTCTGATAGGTCCGTCTTACGTTGCCTAGCGTTGCCTGGGAACGGTTTTGTGATGGTCCTTTGTGTTTCAGAACATTGAGTGTGTTTTTTCTGATTGGTCAGTCATGCGAGGGCGGGGCTGAGAGACATGGTCAGTGTTGTGGCTTCACCACCATGAATCCATGAACCCTTCAGGGAGTGACTTCAGAACGTTGTCTTCAGAACGTTGAGGGTGAGTTTTATTATAGTAGATGTGTGTGTAAATCCAAATGTGCGTAAATATTTGGGGATGTGGACAGGGGCATTTCTGGGGGCATTCCCAAATGTTATACACGTTGATATAGAACATGGCCAAACTATAACTATGGCCTAACTAGGTGAGCAGTATGAATGGAGAGCGGTGTCACCGAGAATGAGACTAATTGAGGAGTTTCCCTGAAGAAGCGGATGTGAAACGGGCTCCTGTTGGGACAGTCCGACAACAAGATAAGTCTCACATGGAGGGGCATTTTCGAAAGGGACGTCCACGTTTCGATTTGGACGTCCTTGCAAAACGTCCCAATCCAGGGGTGGGGAAACCCTTATTTTCAAAACAAGATGGACGCCCATCTTTCGTTTCGAAAATACCGTCAGAGATGTCCAAATAATTAAATTTGGTCGTCCTTAGAGATGGACTCCCCTAGACATGGTCATTTCTGATTTTCAGCTATTTTCAAAACCAAGGACATCCATCTCAGAAACGACCAAATGCAAGCCAATTGGTCATGGAAGGAGCCAGCATTTCCCCCTGACATGCCAGGACAGCAACTGGGCACCCTAGGGGGCACTGCAATGGACTTCATAAATTGCTCCCAGGTACATAGCTCCCTTACCTTGTGTGCTGAGCCCCCAAAACCCACTACCCCCAACTGTACACCATTACCATAGCCCTTACGGGTGAAGGGGGGGGGCACCTAGATGTGGGTATAGTGGGTTTCTGGTGGGTTTTGGAGGGCTTGCTATTTCCTCCACAAACGTAACAGGTAGGGGTGGGGGATGGGCCTGGGTCTGCCTGTCTGAAGTGCACTCACTCACTAAAACTGCTCCAGGGACCTGCATACTGCTATCATGGACCTGAGTATGACATCTGAGGCTGGCACGAAATATTTTGAAAGATGTTTTTTGAGGGTGGGAGAGGGTTAGTGACCACTGGGGGAGTAATGGGAGGTCATCCCCAATTCTCTCCGGTGGTCACCTGGTCAGTTTGGGAACCTTTTTGTGCCTTAGTCATAATAAAAACAGGTCCAGGTGAAAACGTCCAAGTGTTCGTCAGGAACTTCCTTCTTTTTTTTCGATTATGGGTCAAGGATATCCAAGTGTTAGGCACAGCCAAGTCCCGCCTTCGCTACGCCTCCAATACGCCCCCTTGAACTTTGGCCGTCCCTGCGACGGAGTGCAGTTGGGGATGCCCAAAATCGGCTTTCGATTATACCGATTTGGACGACCCTGGGAGAAGGACGTCCATCTTCCGATTTATGTCAAAAGATGGGCGTCCTTCTCTTTCGAAAATGAGCCCATTAGTCTCTCTGATGCTCAATAAGTGAAATATTACAAATGATTGTGAAATACGTGGATGTTTGAGTGGATCTACTAGACTTGTTCAGGAAATCATGAAACAAAGAGTTTTAAATTTTGGACACAAAACCTTTTGATAAATAATATAAAACGGAAACAAAAAGAGAAGAAGTTACATATCTGACACGGAGGTTTTTTGGGACTCAATGATTGAATGCAGCTGAGCTAAGAACGCTCAACTATGCAGTTCTTTTCCTCCCGTTACTGGATATGAATAGTATTAAGAATTGTTTATATAGATTCCCTGAACATACTAGTAAGCTGGGGTTGATCACTATTTTTTGATTTTGAGTGGAAACTTGTTGGCAGTGATCGTTTTTGTCATTTGATACTTGATATAACTATAGTTGATGGCATTTAAGCTGTTCATAGCAGACCTACAGTTAGGCTCAGTTTATGCCTAAGCACGATTCTATAAAGTATGCATATTCTTTATATAATCGCACTAAGTACATTAAATTTTTGGTGCCAATTTTAAGGCACTACTTATAGAATATACCCCTTGATCGCTTATTTCACATTGCTTCTTTTATTGTTATGCCTATTATTTGTATTTGGCCAAATAATATTTTTCATTATTAAAATATGCTATTCAGTACAGCTCTAAAAAATATTTACAAGGCAGTTTACAACACTGCAAACTGTTCACAACAGTTTTGGCACTGGTTGGGCCTTGGTAGAGCCTGTCTATGCTCCATGCCCCGGTACCAAGGCTACTTCTTTAACGCTGGCTCTCATGCTAAGCTTGAAGATCCCTGTTCTCCTACACTATTCTCATGGTACTGTCTAACAGAAACAATGTACAAGTCCAGGCATGCACATCCAATTATCACCAGATTCCCAACCTACACCTCAAAGGGATTGAAAAGAAGCAGCATTCATCATGCCAGAAAGGTAAGATCTCAGTAGAATACTGAACCACTCCAGAAGATCTCTGTTAAACTGATTCATTGCCACCTGTCATAGAAACATACATACATAGTAACATAGTAGGTGACGGCAGAAAAAGACCTGTACGATCCATCCAGTCTGCCCAACAAGATAAACTCATATGTGCTACTTTATACGTATACCTGACCTTGATTTGTATCTGCCATTTTCAGGACACAGACCGTAGAAGTCTGCCCAGCACTAGCCCCGCCTCCAAACCGCTAGCCCCGCCTCCTAATCACCAGTGCTGCCACCCAATCTCTGCTAAGCTTCTGAGGATCCATTTCTTCTGAACAGGATTCCTTATATTTATCCCATGCATTTTTGAATTCCGTTACCGTTTTCATCTCCACCTGCCTCGGGAGGGCATTCCAAGTATCCACCACTCTCATGGTACAACCTGAACTCTTAGCCAGTAGCCACCCAAGACAGGCTACTGATTAAGACCACCTAAGACAGGCTACTGGTCCAGACGACTATCATGTATCAAGTTGACATTGTTGGGCTCTCTCTCATATATTCCCTGATAATTTCTCAGATTTATCTTTATCTCTCCAAGTGGACTCTTGACTCATTATCTGGATCAGATAGCCCCTTTTAAGTTTATTCAGCCTTCCAATAGACAGAAACAACCTTGGTACCATCCAGGCCTACAGATGTTAAAACAACAAGTTCGTAAATTGGAACATGATTAATGCAAGCATAGAGTCCCTGAACATCTTTTGCGATATAAAACCCATCAGATGTATTATACGTTGTAACTAGTTTCATCAAAAAAGAAATATTACTCAAATTTGATTCAAATTTCACCGTTTCCAGTGAGGCAGTTGTTTGCCCTCTATACTAGGCTATCTCAGGGGGCGTCTCTCTCTGTCTCAGAGTCCCTCGCCGGAAGTTCTAAGGGTTTCTTTTTCTGACAAGATTCAAAAACTGGAATCAACTTTTTCCTCACCCACGGTTAGTTGCTCGTCACAAGACTTAGCTAATGTTCTTGGGCCAGTTTGGTCACAGTTTAACCTTCCCAGCTCATGTCTTTGAAGAAAGTAGTTGCCTCAATGAACTCTGCTCCCTCTCGTCTTGACCCAGTTCCACCAAACTGGATAAAAATTTCCTCGCTAGGGCTATTGCCATCTGCATTACAAATGACTACTCTGAAAAAGGCTGCTATGTGTCCCATTCTGAAAAAAGTTACTTTGGATGCTTCAAATGCAGCTAATTATCGTCCTGTCTCTACTATTCCATTTCTCTCTAAAATTACGTAAAAAGTGGCTTTCCAACAGCTCCTGGCCCATGTTGAGGCCTCTCATGTATTGCACCCAAGACAATCGAGGTTTCAAATGGGACATAGCGCTGAGACAATTTTCACCTCTGTTGAGAGAGCTTCATGGTAATCTTGATAAGGGGCTTGGTTACACTTTTGGTTTCTCTGGACTTATTGGTGGCTTTTGACCTGATTGTTCGTTCTCTACTGCTTTGCCGACTTTCATCTCTGGGACTTTCGGGCACAGTTTTGTCTTGGTTCACTTATTTTCTTCATGATCGCTCTTTAACAGTCACTCACGCAGGTGCTACTTCATCATCTTTTCCTTTAACTTGTGGAGTCCCTCAGGGTTCTATTCTGTTCCCTTTATTATTTAATATTTTTCTAAGTCCTTTGGCCACTCTAATCCAATCCTTTAACATCTCTTTGTATATTTATGTTGACGATATTCACCTGGTCTACCGTACTGACCCTATCATTCTTGATTTGCATCCTTTGCAATCTTGCTCAGCAGCTGTCGCTGACTGGCTTCAGTTTATTACTAGGCTGGTTCTTAACAAAGAGAAGACTGTCACATGCTGGATCTCCAACCATTTGCCTACTCCATCTCTTACACCCATTCTTTTAGGGAAGCCACAACCACCTATTACTTCAGGTAATACTAGATTCTCGTCTCGCTTTTAATGAACAAATTTCATCAGTGTTTGGAGCTGGTTTTCTGGTACTGTAACATCTCCACATAGTCCATCCTTTCCTTACCATGCTGCAAAGGACTCAAATACAGATCAACTTACGCGTCCAGTTTTTCCTACATAAGCACACACAAGCATTACCAAAAGCCTTGAAAACTATGAACGACCATGTAAACTTCCAGAAAACGCTAAAAACTAACCTGTTTAAAAAGGAATACCCGGCCGATCCAACATAAATGCCTGATCTTTGCAACACAACAAAACTAAAGAACGTAATGGACATAACACAATTCTTCCGTTGTACGATTCCCTAGTGTGGCTGTGCCACATGGACTTTATCTTACCACAACATCACTTTGTATTTGTTTACATCGGAGTCTGTAACGCCTCTCCGGTGCTATGTGAGCCACATTGAGCCTGCAAATAGGTGGGAAAATGTGGGATATAAATGTGGAAGAATTATTGAAAATGAGACACGGAGGATGTTTCACATAACTGAATAGACAAGTACCAGCTCCACTTTGAACTACCACCAACCTGGGTCTAGCTTTTCCAAGGAGCCCGGAGTTTTCAGCAACCAGATAAGTGATTGTTGGACTGTGATAATAAACAAGAGGACGGGTTCAATGTAGCGAGATTTGATTATCTCGATGGAAAAACTTTTCTAGTTTAAGATATTTAATATATTGATTTGTAGGTCCAGGTATTTAGGGAGGAGTACTAGTGGGGGGTACAGAGATTAGAGGAGAGGCACCCTTGTTAACTCTTTGTTTGTTAAGGGGGAGAGGAGTTTTTTAGACCATCCGGTTTTCTCAAACAATTTGAGTTTTTTCGGTTGGTTTTTTTTTCTCCACTTCTCCTCATTGGAACCAGTGATAATAATTCACTCCTTATTTTGAATGGCGAACCAAGCTGTATCAGCAATGGGTGTCCATTAGGTGTTTTGAGGTTCCGTGTTATTAACAATTTAAATCCTGTTTGTGGATTAAGAGCTCAAGGGTGACATACTCCTAGTTGTAGTTTTCTAAACCCCTTGGTTTGGTTATTAGAGTTAGTAATTTACGGGTTTGGGAGTTTCCCTGTAGTTATCTATAGGATATAAATGTAATAAATAAATAAATAAATGACCTCTTCTAGAATGCTGACTAGCATGAAGTATGCACCATGGTGGGTGGGTGCATGCTAGAGTTGCCAACTTTTTGACACAGAAAAACTCAACACCTGCCCTGTACCATACCCCACCCATGCCCCTCCCTTGTCCTGCCCCCATGCCCTACCTGTGCTTTACCACATCTATTGTATCTAATCTGCAATATACTGACAAAAACTATAACTCTGCCTGCTTTCTGCGCATTCTGGGGAAAGCAATACACATTATGGATAGAGCTAATTCTTTTCATTTTATACCATATCTGCTGTGCCAACGTCTTCAAACACTTATAAGCTTTTAAAGTGAAAGGTGAGTTTCAAATACCATACTTGCTTAAACAGAGCCATTTCTAGCTAGACTTCATGGTTCCATTTCATCATCAACTCACCCACTAAAATCATACAATACCAGCACTTACATGTGTGATGGCCAGTTATACACTTAGCTGCTAGCAGGGTGCTAAGCAGTGTTCTATAACTGATATGTGCAACTCGCTTAGCACATAAATGCAAGGGGGTGTACGTCTGAGAGAGCATAGGAGGTGTATAAGCAGGCAGGGGCGGCCCGACCATTAGGCCACCTGAGGCGGGGGCCTCAGGCGGCACTCTTCAGGGGCGGCATCTTGCCACTCTTTGGGGAGCAGCCACCCCGTTTGCAGCTTTTACCGGTTTTGACATGTTTTATTTATTTTATTTTTATTTTTGTTATACTTCTACCCCGCGCTTTCCCACTCATGGCAGGCTCAATGCGGCTTACATGGGGCAATGGAGGGTTAAGTACTACTACTACTACTACTACTATTTAGCATTTCTATAGCGCTACAAGGCATACGCAGCGCTGCACAAACATAGAAGACAGACAGTCCCTGCTCAAAGAGCTTACAATCTAATAGACAAAAAATAAATAAAGTAAGCAAATCAAATCAATTAATGTGAACGGGAAGGAAGAGAGGAGGGTAGGTGGAGGCGAGTGGTTACGAGTCAAAAGCAATGTTAAAGAGGTGGGCTTTCAGTCTAGATTTAAAGGTGGCCAAGGATGGGGCAAGACGTAGGGGCTCAGGAAGTTTATTCCAGGCGTAGGGTGCAGCGAGACAGAAGGCGCGAAGTCTGGAGTTGGCAGTAGTGGAGAAGGGAACAGATAAGAAGGATTTATCCATGGAGCGGAGTGCACGGGAAGGGGTGTAGGGAAGGACGAGTGTGGAGAGATACTGGGGAGCAGCAGAGTGAATACATTTATAGGTTAGTAGAAGAAGTTTGAACAGGATGCGAAAACGGATAGGGAGCCAGTGAAGGGTCTTGAGGAGAGGGGTAGTATGAGTAAAGCAACCCTGGCGGAAGATGAGACGGGCAGCAGAGTTTTGAACCGACTGGAGAGGGGAGAGGTGACTAAGTGGGAGGCCAGCAAGAAGCAGATTGCAGTAGTCTAAACGAGAGGTGACAAGGGTGTGGATGAGGGTTTTGGTAGAGTGCTCGGAAAGAAAGGGGCGGATTTTACGGATGTTGTAAAGAAAGAAACAACAGGTCTTGGCAATCTGCTGGATATGAGCAGAGAAGGAGAGAGAAGAGTCAAAGATGACCCCAAGGTTTCAAGCTGAGGAGACAGGGAGAATGAGAGAGCCATCAACAGAAATAGAAAATGGGGGGAGCGGGGAGGTGGGTTTGGGGGGGAAAATGAGAAGCTCGGTTTTGGTCATATTTAATTTCAGGTGGCGTTGAGACATCCAGACAGTAATGTCTGACAAGCACGCTGAAACTTTGGTTTGGATGCAAGGTGAGATATCAGGGGTAGAAAGGTAGATTTGGGAGTCATCAGCATAGAGATGGTAGGAAAAGCCATGGGATGAGATTAATGAGCCAAGGGAAGAAGTGTAGATAGAAAAGAGGAGGGGACCAAGAACAGAACCCTGAGGTTCGCCGACAGGCAGAGGGATAGAAGTAGAAGAGGATCCACCAGAGTGAACACTGAAGGTGCGGAGGGAGAGGTAGGAAGAGAACCAGGAAAGGACAGAGCCCTGGAATCCAAGTGAGGACAGGGTATCGAGAAGTATGCTGTGATCGACAGTGTCAAAAGCAGCGGAAAGATCAAGAAGAATGAGGATGGAATATTGACCTCTGGATTTAGCCAGTAATAGGTCATTGGAGACTTTAGTAAGCGCAGTTTCGGTTGAGTGGAGAGGGCAAAAACCAGATTGTAGTGGGTCAAGAATAGCATGTGAGGAGAGAAAATCAAGGCAGCGGCGGTGAACAGCACGCTCAAGTAATTTGGAGAGAAAAGGAAGCAGGGAGATGGGTCGGTAATTAGAGGGACAAGTAGGGTCGAGTGAAGGCTTCTTAAGGAGAGGTGTGACCACAGCATGTTTAAAGGCAGCAGGGACAGTCGCAGTGGAAAGTGAGAGGTTGAGAATGTGACAGATAAAAGGAATAAGAGCAGGAGAGATGGCATTAAGAAGGTGGGTGGGAATGGGATCAGAGGAACAGGTGGTACATTTTGAGGAAGAAAGGAGAAGTGTAGTTTCCTCAATAGTAACTTCAGGAAAGGAGGAAAGGGAATGAGGGGAAGGAGAGAGAGGGGAACGGACTAGTTGAGGGAGAGGTGGTGAGGTAGAGAAAGCAAGGTTTATCTTTTGAACCTTGTTGTGAAAGAATTCAGCAAGGGTCTGAGGAGATAATGAAGGGGGAGTTGGGGGAGGGGGCACCTTGAGGAGAGAGTTCAATGTGGTGAAGAGAAGTCGAGGATTAGAGCCAAGAGAGTTGGTCAGTTGGATATAATAATCCTGTTTGGCACGTAAAAGAGCAGATTGGAAGGAGGTCAGCATGAACTTAAAGTGTAAGAAATCAGCAAGGGCCCGAGATTTCCGCCACAAACTTGCCCAGAGTCACAAGGAGCTGCCTGTGCCTGAAGTGGGAATTGAACTCAGTTCCTCAGCTCCCCAGGACCAAGTCCACCACCCTAACCACTAGGCCACTCCTCCAAACCCAGCAGCGATTTCCATACGCTGCCCTGCTTCCGGCACCCGCCTCTTCCCTTTACTGCAGCCGTCTCTCTGATGTAACTTCCTGTTTTGTCAGAGGCTCAGACAGCTGCAGTAAAGGGAAGAAGCAGGTGCCGGCGGCAGGGCAGCGTATGGGAATCGCTGCTGCTGCCAGGTTTGGAATGTGATGTAACAGGTAAACGCTGTGAATCGGGGGGGGGGGTAGTGGTATCTCGACCTGGGGGGGGGGGGCGGCATCTTGCCTTGGGCTGACACTGTAAGCAGGGCTCCTGCTTACATGCTTAAGGTATGGAATACTGTACATTAGCGCTAAAGTGCATATTTAGAAACACACATTTACACCTCTTACTGACATGGCATAGTGAGCATGCCTAACTGTAGGCACGTAGATGACAAATGCTACTATTTTATAACAAAATCTGATCACCAAATGTCTTTATAGATTCAGCACTCAGCACGTGGCATCTAGGTGCTTAGTTATAGAATTGCCCCCATAGTGCAGAAGCCTGAGAACTTGGCTGCTGAACTGTGGGGGCAACAGCCAAGTTTGATTCCCACTACTGCTCCTTGTGACGTTGGGCAAGTCACTGAACCCTCCATTGCCCCAGGCACAAAATAAGTAAATAAGTCAACTACTTTGATAGTTTCTACAGAAAGGTGGTATATCAGATCCCATCCCTGTTCCCATTGTGCGGAAATTTAATGCACAAACCCAGGCCCCTCCAAATGCTAATGGCCCAATATTCAAAATGATGTAACCACTGAATTCTTGCGCGAACCACAGTTGAACTATCTGATTTAGTGGTAGGGTGCCTTGCAGGGGCGTAGCCAGACCTCAACAGGAGGGGGGAGGCAGAGCCCAAGGTGGGGGGCACATTTTAGGCCGCCTTCCCCTCTTCCACACCCCTCCGGCTGCTTCCAACCCCCCCCCCCCCCCCCCCCGCCACTGGTTTAAAGTCCACTGCACCAACCACTGGACCTCCTCTTCTGCTCTGCAGGGACATCTGCGTGGCCATTCTTCTAAGAATGTTGCCAGACAGACGTCCTTATTCCTGCTTTTTTTGCCATTCATACATTGGATGTTCCAGTCTGTAAAATGACCATTCATGCAGGACGCCCTCAGCACACAGATGTTTCTCTCACATGTTTTCAAAAAGGAAAGCCTGACATATTTCCTGTTGAAAAATATATGTGAGACTGACATCTGTTTTGGACATTATGAGCTGTACGTCTCTAGTCCGACTTGGACATCCTTTCAAAAATGCCCCTCTATGTGTCTTTATAAAATACTAGTGTAAGTAACAGAAATTATGCCTTTAGTGCAGGTACAGACATTTACAGCTGCTCTTGATTGGATTATTTAAGTATGCGTGTAACTTAACCTATTTTATAAGCTTCATGAATACTTGTGAACTCTACTCATGCTCTACTCCTGTACATGCCATCAAACTGACATGCATACTTTTATGCTGCAGAACAACTGAGTCACTGTGGAGATTTATAAAAGTCTGAACTGCTTATTTGGCCTCCTGGATATTTATCCAGTCTCAGTCTTGGCTCCATAATCAATAAATATGTGTGTGTGTACCTGGTTCCCACTCCACGGGGAATGGTCTAGGCAGCCGATCGGGTGCATTCAGCAACTTGGAGTTACAGTAGCTTTCTGCACTGGCTCCTAAGCAGGGCCACCGAGAGGGGGGGGGGGCAAAATTCCCCTGGCCCGGGCCTTCAAGGGGGGACCGGCGCCGGGGTCAGGCCGCTGGTTCTGCAGTCCCCGGTCTCACCTGCCTGCCTCCACGGCTCCGGGCCCCCTTTGTTCAAAGCGGCAGTCGCAGATCGCCTCTCTTCTGTCCTTCACTCCGTGTCCCGCCCTCGCGGAAACTGGAAGTTACATCAGACGATGGCGGGACACAGAGAGGGAAGGCCAGATGAGACGCGATTTGCGACTGCCGCTTTGAATGAAGGGGGCCCGGAGCCGTGGAGGCAGGCAGGTGAGACCGTGGACTGCAGCGAGGGGGGGGGGGGGGCTTGCCCCGGGACCGGCCTAGTCTCTCGGCGGCCCTGCTCCTAAGTTAGGGAGAAAAGTGACTGTTCTTTGCTGTGCTCCAGGATTACCCACTCCCCCCCCCCCCCCCAAACTTCTCTATGGGCTGCTTAGAAGGGAGTTGCTGGAACAGAACACCTCTGCAGCTACACAGTCTGAAAATGATGTTACCGAGTTCCAGATTAGCCATTTTCCAAGAAATTAAGCCCTACCTGTGGTAAAAAAAAACACCCAAGCACTGCACACACCAAAATCCTTGTAATGATCTTTTCGTTCATCGGTGCTTCATTTGCTGGAAAACCTCTTTTATTAAAAAAAAAAAAAGGCGGGGGGGGGGGGCGTTTCAAGATGGCTGCACGTTGACCGGTAGCGAAACGCTCGGTTATTTTCGGGGAACAAATTTTCTATCAAACTTACCTGAATATGCCGCATACGAAGCGGAAAGGAGTGGTGAAACGGCTGCCCTCGCCTCCCACTACCTCGACGCCAATACAACCGAAAATAGAGCGTTTTTTCTCCGGCGTCTCTCAAGAAATGCGGGAGAGGGATCCCCTTGTGGCGTTGACCGGAGAAGAGGAAACTTCACGGGGAGAGGAAGTCTCCCTATCACCATCAACACAAGTACTCCCTCCTTGTCCGGCGTCGAAGACAGCCAAGGAGATGGCGCACTCTGCCATTGGAAGCAAGACAGAGAGGCCACCAAATGAGGGCCCAGGGCTGCCGAAAGAGACGCCAAACGTTGAGGCTTGTCCTCAAGAAGCATCACCGGAGGTGAATCTCGGAATGATCTGGGCTAAGTTGAATAAAATGGAAAATATTCTTCAAAAGACATCGGGTGAGTTGCAGTTTCTTTGTGGGAAATTTGATGAGATAAAAAACGTGGTGGACACAGTGAAACAAGAGTTCACACAGAAAATAACTAAAGTAGAAAAAGATTTGGAACAGCTACAAGATTATAACATATCAGCAATTAAAGATAACACAGAGATGAGACGGAAAATAGAATTTATTGAGAACTATAATAGACGCCTAAATCTTCGGGTCTTGAACTTGCCTAAATCCCCGGGAATTCCCCCATTAGAAGCTATGCCTTTAATAAATAAAATTTACTACATTGAAATTTCCAAAGGGGAAGTGGGAAGGCCTGGAAACGAGGCTGAAGGCCAAATAGATTTGAATAACATCTCACTTTTACTTGAACAATCTCTGGAAAATGTAACTCATAAGTACATAAGTAGTGCCATACTGGGAAAGACCAAAGGTCCATCTAGCCCAGCATCCTGTCACCGACAGTGGCCAATCCAGGTCAAGGGCACCTGGCACGCTCCCCAAACGTAAAAACATTCCAGACAAGTTATACCTAAAAATGCGGAATTTTTCCAAGTCCATTTAATAGCGGTCTATGGGCTTGTCCTTTAGGAATCTATCTAACCCCTTTTTAAACTCCGTCAAGCTAACCGCCCGTACCACGTTCTCCGGCAACGAATTCCAGAGTCTAATTACACGTTGGGTGAAGAAAAATTTTCTCCGATTCGTTTTAAATTTACCACACTGTAGCTTCAACTCATGCCCTCTAGTCCTAGTATTTTTGGATAGCGTGAACAGTCGCTTCACATCCACCCGATCCATTCCACTCATTATTTTATACACTTCTATCATATCTCCCCTCAGCCGTCTCTTCTCCAAGCTGAAAAGCCCTAGCCTTCTCAGCCTCTCTTCGTAGGAAAGTCGTCCCATCCCCACTATCATTTGAACAGGATTTGAACTCTGTAATGAGACTGTACTTTAAAAATGCAAAATTCCCCTTTGGAGGGGAGAGAGTATGGATTTACCCTGATGTCACAAACAGACCCAGATGAAAAGAAAAGCATTTTTGGCTTTGAAAAAAGGGACACTGGAAGTGGGGGGTTCCTTTTTTCTAGCGTACCCATGCAAATGCATTGTAAAACTGGGAATGACAAAATATGTGTTTTATTCGCCGGAACAGCTCAAATCATTCATAGAGATGAAACAACTGAAAAGCTAAGAAGTAAACGAGAGACATGCAGCCTCCTTAAAGATAATTTATGATTAAGAATCTTCTCTATTCATTTTGCCCCCCTCAAGTGCATTTTTGTGGTCTAAGGAAGCATGACATTTATTTTGATGATTTGTATATTTTTATTTGATATAGCATTGCTGTGTTTCATAAACAGGTTTATGCTTACATAAGTACATAAGTAGTGCCATACTGGGAAAGACCAAAGGTCCATCTAGCCCAGCATCCTGTCACCGACAGTGGCCAATCCAGGTCAAGGGCACCTGGCACGCTCCCCAAACGTAAAAACATTCCAGACAAGTTATACCTAAAAATGCGGAATTTTTCCAAGTCCATTTAATAGCGGTCTATGGACTTGTCCTTTAGGAATCTATCTAACCCCTTTTTAAACTCCGTCAAGCTAACCGCCCGTACCACGTTCTCCGGCAACGAATTCCAGAGTCTAATTACACGTTGGGTGAAGAAACATTTTCTCCGATTCGTTTTAAATTTACCACACTGTAGCTTCAACTCATGCCCTCTAGTCCTAGTATTTTTGGATAGCGTGAACAGTCGCTTCACATCCACCCGATCCATTCCACTCATTATTTTATACACTTCTATCATATCTCCCCTCAGCCGTCTCTTCTCCAAGCTGAAAAGCCCTAGCCTTCTCAGCCTCTCTTCGTAGGAAAGTCGTCCCATCCCCACTATCATTTGAACAGGATTTGAACTCTGTAATGAGACTGTACTTTAAAAATGCAAAATCCCCCTTTGGAGGGGAGAGAGTATGGATTTACCCTGATGTCACAAAACAGACCCAGATGAAAAGAAAAGCATTTTTGGCTTTGAAAAAAGGGACACTGGAAGTGGGGGGTTCCTTTTTTCTAGCGTACCCATGCAAATGCATTGTAAAACTGGGAATGACAAAATATGTGTTTTATTCGCCGGAACAGCTCAAATCATTCATAGAGATGAAACAACTGAAAAGCTAAGAAGTAAACGAGAGACATGCAGCCTACTTAAAGATAATTTATGATTAAGAATCTTCTCTATTCATTTTGCCCCCCTCAAGTGCATTTTTGTGGTCTAAGGAAGCATGACATTTATTTTGATGATTTGTATATTTTTATTTGATATAGCATTGCTGTGTTTCATAAACAGGTTTATGCTTACATAAGTACATAAGTAGTGCCATACTGGGAAAGACCAAAGGTCCATCTAGCCCAGCATCCTGTCACCGACAGTGGCCAATCCAGGTCAAGGGCACCTGGCACGCTCCCCAAACGTAAAAACATTCCAGACAAGTTATACCTAAAAATGCGGAATTTTTCCAAGTCCATTTAATAGCGGTCTATGGACTTGTCCTTTAGGAATCTATCTAACCCCTTTTTAAACTCCGTCAAGCTAACCGCCCGTACCACGTTCTCCGGCAACGAATTCCAGAGTCTAATTACACGTTGGGTGAAGAAAAATTTTCTCCGATTCGTTTTAAATTTACCACACTGTAGCTTCAACTCATGCCCTCTAGTCCTAGTATTTTTGGATAGCGTGAACAGTCGCTTCACATCCACCCGATCCATTCCACTCATTATTTTATACACTTCTATCATATCTCCCCTCAGCCGTCTCTTCTCCAAGCTGAAAAGCCCTAGCCTTCTCAGCCTCTCTTCATAGGAAAGTCGTCCCATCCCCACTATCATTTTCGTCGCCCTTCGCTGTACCTTTTCTAATTCTACTATATCTTTTTTGAGATACGGAGACCAGTACTGAACACAATTTAAAAAAAAAAAAGCACAGCAGCTTGTAATAAGATGCATTTTTCCTCCTTCTCTACAGCCTGACCGTCTATAACACTTTAATGATGTCTTCAGTGCAAGGACAGCAAAGAAAATATACAAAGCAATGCCACGCAACTGACAACTCAAGTTCTTTCATTGCCAATTATGATGCTTTTTGTGTCATAAAAAGCTGTTTTTCTATCCCCACTTACTTTATGCTTGGAAAGAAAATGACTTTGAAACCGTTGCCTTGATATCACATTGCTTTTGCCATGCTACTGGTTCATTTAGAACGAGAACATCACAGTTTTACCAAGGATATCAACCTTCCCAAGGTCAAATCTGCCTTCATTGTTTTTACACGCTGGTCTCTCGGGAACAAACAATTACTTCGAGGCTTTGACAAGGCAGCCCAGGTGCCGCGCTGCCGACCTCTTGTTCCTGCTGGCTCACGCTGACGATGCAGGTATTGTTCAGAAGAGACATGCAGTGCGCCCTACACAGCCCTCATGTTTCAGACGGCTGTTCTGAAAAGCTAAGCAGCACTTCAGAGCTACTTTTCTTTGTAAACTGCCTTGATAAATGGAATACCTGTTTACTCAGTTTTCGATACCGCAAAGAAAGACTAAGGAGGCTAGGACTTTTCAGCTTGGAGAAGAGACGGCTGAGGGGAGACATGATAGAGGTATATTGAGTGGAGTGGAACAGGTGGATGTGAAGCGTCTGTTCACACTTTCCAAAAATACTAGGACTGGGGGGCATGCAATGAAACTACAGTGTAGTAAATTTAAAACAAATCCGAGAAAAGTTTTCGTCACCCAACGTATAATTAAACTCTGGAATTTGTTGCCGGAGAACGTGGTGAAGGCGGTTAGCTTAGCAGAGTTTAAGAAGGGGTTAGACAGTTTCCTAAAGGACAAGTCCATAAACCACTACTAAATGGACTTGGGAAAAATCCACAATTCCAGGAATAACATGTATAGAATTGTTTGTACGTTTGGGAAGCTTGCCAGGTGCCCTTGGCCTGGACTGGCCGCTGTCGTGAACAGGATGCTGGGCTCGATGGGCCCTTGGTCTTTTCCCAGTGTGGCATTACTTATGTACCTCATAAAATTCTGAGCAGTGTCCATTATGACATATATAATTCAAATCTTTTATCTTTTAGATGTGACTGTTACTGAAGGACATTTTTCACTGCTGTGGGTATTGTTTTTATGTACTAGATACCTCTCTTCTATCTGATCATTCTCACTGATGCAGGCAAACCCCCAGCCAAGGGTAAAGAAAAATAAAACAGCCCCATGCAGAAAACAAGCACCTCAGAGGCCAAACACACACACATATATATATGCAAAACACCCCCAAGCCAGAAGTAACCCCCAAAAATGACTAGCCTAAGGGCATGAATCTTCTTCTATACAATAATAATGTGGATAATGGGGATACCAGCAACAACTTCAACCAAATGGAACAAAATACCAGTACGCATTACAGGAAGAAGATGCCCACGCCAACAACTGGAAGAGCCCAATCGCCACCTAAACAACGCAGTGGCCAAACAATCAATCAGCAACATGAAACCAAACATGAACACCACCCAACAACAAAAAACCACAACAGCAAAACAGGCAGACCACACAGACTACAAACTGTTAAAAACAGCAACATTAAACACGACACATATGTCCCACGACAGATAGGTTTCATAAATGCGAGACTGGCAATAAATAACACAACACTACTACGAGACTGGATAGAAACGGAACAACTCGGACTACTGCTCATAACTGAAACATGGCTGAACCTTGAAGACAACCCTGCACTACTAGACCTATGTCCACGTGCAGAGCCTTATAGGGACGCTTTGCACATGAAGAGGATGTTCTGTCGTGACTGCGGACATCTTACACTGCATGCGGGGCCATTTCCACATCGGACGTTCTATGACCTCAGATTGAAATAAGATGTGTTTTTGTGCTATAAGTTGGATGTTCCGTTTCTACATGTCCATTTTTCATATTTTGGAATGTGCAAAAACGTCTATAAATGTTTTTTATTATGTAGTTTGATTTCTGACCTTTTTTATATAAACGTCTAAAGTCAGACTTATCATATCAAAAATGCCCCTCCATGTGTTGCCTCTCATAATGTTCTCTTCAGAAAATAGCTCATCCTCAAGGTGATCTCAGCATACAGTGACCCTCTTATATAGTAAGAGGCAGCTGCTCATGAATCTGTTACCTCCAGTGGCGTAGCTAGGTGGGTCACTCAGCCATCTATCCCCCCTTCAATCCGTTCAGAACGCTGCCGCACGTCTTATATTCCGCCAGAAACCGATATACTCATATCACCCCTCTCCTCAAATCACTTCATTGGCTTCCGATCAGATATCGCATACAATTCAAGCTCCTCCTCCTTACCTACAAATGCACTCAGTCTGCGGCTCCTCACTACCTCTCCACCCTCATCTCCCCCTATGTTCCCACCCGTAACCTCCGCTCACAGGACAAAGCCCTTCTCTCAGTACCCTTCTCCACCACTGCCAACTCCAGGCTCCGCTCATTCTGCCTTGCCTCACCCTATGCCTGGAACAATCTTCCTCAACCCCTTCGCCAAGCCCCCTCCCTACCCATCTTCAAATCTCTGCTTAAAACTCACCTCTTAAATGCTGCCTTCGGCGCCTAACCGCTCGAGATATATAGAATACCCCAATCTATCCACCCTATCAGATTAACTGTTCACTCGTCCTCTAGATTGTACACTTGTCTTTAGATTGTTCACTTGTCTTTAGATTGTTCTCTTGTCTTTTAGATTGTAAGCTCTTTGAGCAGGGACTGTCCTTCTATGTTTAAATTGTACAGCGCTGCGTAACCCTAGTGGCGCTTTAGAAATGTTAGTTAGTTAGTTAGGACAACGGGATCCGTTGATAGAGATGGGCAGCCAGAAAATAGTCCATTTCAGATCATTTCCTGTTTACCTACAAATGCAGTCAGTCTGCGGCTCCTCACTACCTCTCCACCCTCATCTCCCCCTATGTTCCCGCCCGCAACCTCCGCTCACAGGACAAAGCCCTTCTCTCAGTACCCTTCTCCACCACTGCCAACTCCAGGCTCCGCTCATTCTGCCTTGCCTCACCCTATGCCTGGAACAATCTTCCTCAACCCCTACGCCAAGCCCCCTCCCTACCCATCTTCAAATCTCTGCTTAAAACTCACCTCTTCAATGCTGCCTTTGGCGCCTAACCGCTCGAGAAATATAAAATGCCCCAATTCATCCAACCTATCAGATTAACTGTTCACTCGTCCTCTAGATTGTTCACTTGTCTTTAGATTGTAAGCTCTTTGAGCAGGGACTGTCCTTCTATGTTTGAATTGTACAGCGCTGCGTAACCCTAGTAGCGCTTTAGAAATGTTTGTTAGTAGTTTGTTAGGTCACCAGGGGAACAACCGCTCCCCCACACAGAATTCCGACAACACTAGCACCTATTTTTTACGCAGTCCTCTCCAGTCCTTCACGCCTAAGCACGCCTGCGCAGTCCACTCTCCACTTCCCCTGACGTCACAACCTGGCTATGCTTCTGGTTACCTCCAGGTTATGTTTACATAGAAAAGGTAGGACTGACACTGTTCCAGAAAGATTTGTTTGCTATTGGTACAGAATAAGAGGAAAGCCTTTACAAAATAGGAAAAGGTCCTCTGAGATTACAGTACAAATCAGAAGTCTAAAACTTCTACTGTAGAAAACAGGTTCCGTGAAGCATTTCAGGTACATTTTGACCACAGATTTCAAAGGTGTATTTCAAGGTGATGTTGACGTTCAGGCCTGACATTTTTAGGTGCAGTAAACATGTTGGAAGCATTACTACGTGTAACAGTTTTCTGCACTCCTAGCTACTCTTGTGATCATCAGGGTCATCAGATCTGGTTGCTCCAACTGAATTAAAATATTACCACAATTCTATCATGAGAAAAAAAAAAAGATTTCAGACACTGTACTGACTCACTTCAAATGTTTTTTCATAAATCGGTTCATTTTTCTTTCATTGGTCTTAAAAAAAAATCTCATCTTTATTTATATTAAATTGCTACTGGAAAAAGGGTTAAATTCCAACAAAACTAAAACAGATTCTTTGTCCACATACACACTTTTTTAGCGCACATATGTTTAATTTTTCTTGGCCTAGTTTACATTGTATGGTGCCATTTTGTTGGCGGAGTCAAGCAAGCAGAGCTAAACGAGAACGACAAACTGAGGAAACCAACAGTTTTGGTGAAACAATGGCCCCCATTGGGTCTCTGATGTTAAATGTTTTGTTTGCTCATAGTTCACAGAGTTTGGCGAGGTAAAAATACGCGAACGAAAAATTAGATATATGCGTGTTTAAAAAAACATGTATGCTCAGTGTGGACAAAGAATCAATTTAAATTTTGTTGGAATTTATCCTCTGTAGCATTCCACTCAACCCAGTCAGTCACTTTAGGGTCCATACTAATGGCACTCAATTTATTTATTAGGGGGTGTGTGCAGGAGTAACTGACATTGGGGCAGTATCCTTGGAAACTCTCTCTCACGTCCGCAGAGCCAAGGTAGTATAGAGAGGTTAGGCTGCTCAGTCAGGAGTGCAGGGCTTCACAGTGAACCAGACATAAAAGCCCTCTAGCTGGACAGAACAGGAAGGTCTTGGGAGGAGAGAAGCCACCCTGGAGTGTGGGTCTCCACAGATTGTATATAAGCTACCCGAGTCTGATATAAGGAAGGCTAAGATTGACTTTAAGCTTCATAAGGATCCTGTTCTTGAGGTCTGATGTGAGGCAGACCTGTGTGGTAAAACCAGACCAGTAGGAGCGTATATGTGTATGTACTGTGGGTTTAAGGCTGTCAGAAAAGGTACAGAGAAGAGTGAAAGTGGCTAATTCCACTATATCTTGTTTGAGATGCTCTTTCCCACATGCATCACTTTGCACTTGCTCACATTAAACGTCATCTGCCATTTACATGCCCAGTCCCCCAGTCTCATAAGGCCCTTTTGTAATTTAGCAAATTTGAATAACTTTGTGTCGTCAGCAAATTTAATTACCTCACTAGTTACTCCCATCTCTAAATCATTTATAAATATGTTACAAAGCAGTGGTCCCAGAACAGACCCCTGGGGAACCCCACTACCTACCCTCTTCCATTGAGAATACTGACCACGTAACCCTACTCTCTATTTTCTATCTTTTAACCAGTTTTTAATCCACAATAGAACACTACCTCCTATCCCATGATTCTCTAATTTCTTCTGGAGTCTTTCTACAGCAGAATCTTCCCTTTGCACGTCCACCCTTCTCAACCCCACCAAACCTTCTACTCTCACGACGTCCTCTGAGTCAGAAATCGAAGTTGATTCAGAAGAGTCCCGAGAGTCTGACTCTCATACTTACATGAGACCCAAACTTTTAGATCTCCTCAAATTCTTCTCTCTAACCTTTGTGCTAGTTTCCATACGTTCTTCAGGAATTTATCATCATGCAGTTTTCTACGCCATTGTGCCTTAACACCTAACCCTCTACTATCTGATTCCCATCTCCCTCCCAAATTTCCTGCAATTCACGCATGCTCTCACCCTCAGTATCCCCTAGTGACTTATTCATCAATAGATCCTCTGCAACTTCATCTTCTGCTGCATTAAATTCTTGGGATCACTGCATGACCTGGAACACTGCTGCTGCTCCATATGTCTCCCCCTCCCTGACCCTTCCCACCCCTGTCCCTTCTGAACCCTTTGTGAGCTTTTCACCCTCAACCTTGGATTACCCCTAAGACTGACCTCTGAACTTCCTTCACTAAATTGCACAGGCAGCCGAGATTGTCTTTTCCCAACATCCTTTCAGACCCCTTCTGAATAGTATTACGCCCACCTTGCACTTTAACCTTTTCTGGTGCCATATTCCCAAACTCGACCTGCTTCAACACACCCTCAACACACACAATATGAATGAATGACAACCCACACTAAATTAAATTTTATTCTTAATTCTGTTTTTTTTTTAAATATATATATTCTTACCATGCTCCCACTAAATCTTGCCTTGAGTGGCCAGCCAGAATTAATTCCTCACTCAACCACCCTCAAACACTTCTCTCCTTTGCTGAACCAGTTCACGCACACACAAACCTGCCTGTGCACTGCAAAACCTCTCAGCCAATACCAGAGTTGACAAGGCACTAGACTGTGACTAACTCTTTTGAAGTGAAGTCGGAAACTACACCCAATGCTCCACATCAATCACGACAGTGGTAACCAGTGCTCCTTTATAATTTCCCAGGCCTCACCACTGTTACCGCACACTGGGACTCATACTCAACTTCAGGATTACACACTACCGACCATCAGGAGCTGGAGCCATTAAATGACGGTTCCTAAATAAACCAGCCCGCAAAAGGAGCTCCGAACATCGCCTGGCCCTTGCTACTCAAAAAGGAGGTAACCGCTGTTAGGCTGAAACCCTTGAAACCTTCTACCACCCAAGCTCCCTCACGAAAGTTTCCCAGAACACACCAAAATTCTATTTTTAATACTTCACCCATGCTCTAACCTGATTAGTGCTTAACACCCTTCTCATATCCCAATCATCATCTCTCTCACAACCTTAACTGCTTCCTTTAACACTCCCCAGCTAAACCCTTTCTTTCTTCCAACTTACCCCTAACCCTTTAAAACGTCAACAAGGACCTTAAAATAACAAATTGTAGTTGTGTAAATCAATCTGAATATTGCCCTTTACTAAACTCAAAGATCTATTGCAAGACCAAATGATTGAAAATTTTGGCTTTAGTACGTGTTCCTCTAAAGTTTGCATACACCAAGTGTTTGAAGAACTACAACTGATTTTCAGATAATTTTACAACATAAAAATAATAGATAATGGCAGGTGAAGACTGAATTTTCCATCCAGTCTTCTCTGTAACTTAGGTCTACACTGCCAAGAATAAAGGCCATATTGTAGCCTGTAAGCAAAACTGTTGTATATGTGCTTGACACCAACCAGAGAAAATGAGAAGTTAAGTTTAAATGTGCTCATCAATAATATATTGAATTTTAATTATTTACTTCAGATAAAACCTTTCAGAATACAACAGTTTGGCATTCAAGAAGATTTTACAGTAGTGTACTGAAATATTTGACGCTCTCATCTCATGCAATAACTGCACATACAACCCTTTTGCTTTCAGGTGATGATATGGGCCATCCAGACTAATCTCTTTCGTCCCCTCTTATATCCCAGCTGCCAACTATAGAAGCTTGATTGCTTGTAGGCTAATGCTCCTTATCCAGGTTATTTTTGTTGATTTTCTTTTGTTTCCCTACTGTCCTTAGTAGACAAACACATGAGTTCCCATAAAAACAAAAGCGTATGACTTGCTGTAAAGTTGAAAACATTAACAAACTGTAAGGCACCCCACTGGTTTCTCTTTTATCTCTTAATATTCCTAGCAGTGCTTCTTGTGTTTTCCATACAAGTCCTTTGTGACCCATTGGCATACTTCAATGGACAAGTTCAAGCCCCCCTTCTACACCATTTGATATTTTTCATGCACTAAATTCATTAATTAACCCAATTAATTAAGAGCAGCACCTCTCCTTTGCCTATTCCTCACAAATGGAAAGCAATCATACCGAGGTCATATTTCAAGACATGCTTAATCTGACACCATCTATAATCCTCAACAGGTCTTCAAAGGCTAACGAGTTAAATGATGAAGGTCTCTTTATCTGTAGCAATTACTGCATCACACTTTTCTTAATGAAGTATCTCCATGGTGTTAAGTTTTCATTGGCCTTGTTTCTATGGTTTATTGCTTAGGAACAACCCTCCAAAGATTTAGACGTTAGTAATTTTTTTATACGAGATAAAATGAGGTAATTAAGATCCTGGAGGATCCTTTGCAAATTAAAACTTTGAAAATCAAAATATGCATGTAAACAAATTTACAATCACCCTTAAGAATACACCTGTGTCATTCATAGAAAAATGGAAAAATGTTGGCACATAAAAACTATGCAGCTAATCCCGTCTCCCATCTACCTATCTATACCAACTAATAAGCTCCACATTCTCTTCCTCTCCCTCGGATATCCTCTGTGCTTATCCCATACTATTTTGAATTCAGATAAAATCCTCAATTCCAACACCTCCACCGCCCTTTCAGTAAAGTATTTCCTTAGGTTATGGCTACGATTTATCAATTACTCGTAGGTCTACCCCTTTCATTCTATATTCCTTTGTATAAGAGCTGCCATCAGTGCATCATTTGGTTTTAGCATGATCCAAGAATTTATAGTTTATTGAAGTCTTGATATACTGTTGTTTCAAACTGATTTATTATTGTCAAGCATTGTGGTCAAACTCAGTTAATTTGTGAGGAAAATAGGTAGATCAATTTCCTAAATTATGAAGATGGCCAAGAAATCTGTGGGAACTTTTTTCCATGAACTTTGTATCAGTTCTCCAAAGGGAAAGTGTTCACATACTCATTGCCCAGGAAAACAAATTCTGCAAGAAAGCAAACAGAAAAATGAGACAGGGACAAGGGCACTTTTGGGGCGGCTCAGCCATGTTAAAGCATCCCTGGGTAAATCCAGGGATATCTCACCATGCAAGGGTGGAAATTTACCCAAATATCAGGTAGAAATGTTCAAACAGCCTATTTACCTCTGACTGCAAGAACGAAGGCAGAGTGCAGCAACACTGTACTGAACACTCAACAACGTTGACATGCCTGCTTCCCAACATCTTTAATTAAATTACTTCATTTCATCAAGCAGCCAGAGAATTGCTTGGGCAGAATTTATACCACTGCTTGTATACAGTTTTCAGAGAGACATAACGGCTCTCATCAATTTCTTTTGAAAATTAGCTAAAAGGTCCATAGGTACAAAAATATCCAGACTTTAAAGCAATGCTGCGTACTGAACAGTGCCAGCCCCCCACCCTCAAATAAACAAACAAACCCCAAAAGTTCAGCCATTTTTCTAACCCTTTAAAATTAAACAGGAAGTACATTGAAGGGATTTACTTTAACTCCCAAGGGTACAAAAATAACCAAACCGAATCAAAAAGGAACTAAAATCTAATTACATTTGTTGCCACAGAAGACTCTCAGTCCACCTGCCTCATTAAGTTTACTCTGATCTGGGTGACTTCCTCTCTTTTCACAATTTAAACATTTACTTTATGGCTTTCCCCTTCTGTTCCTCCCTCCCCCCTCTTACATCTGATTTAGGAAGCTTGCAAAATAAAAATGCGCTCCCCCCCCCACCCCACCTCAAAGTCACTTAGTTGCCAGCAGCTTGTCAGGATCTGTGATACCAAAGCACACTCAAAGTACACTCAAACATGCTGATTACCCCACGAGTGCAAGCTTTTGTTTTTCCAGACAAGAAGATGAAATGTAATAATGGATTCATTCTGAAAGTAATTAGAGTCAGGCCACTGAACTCGATTAATGTAGTAAGCCATGCGACAGCACTTCAAAATTAATCGCAAATTATTTGTGCTCTGCCTCTTCTCTTGATTTTCATGTTGCTACCATGACTGGAATTCAGAACATGGTGTAATTCAGAATAGCATCTCAATTTTGCCCATCTTAAGCACTATCATCCTAACTCTATACAAGTCACCAAAATTGCGTGCCCAAATTTACTTGAACGAGCTAATTAGAGCCAATAATTGGCTTTTTAACAAGCTATTAACACTAATTAGATTTAATTGCAATTTACGAATGCAAATTTAGATGCAGGATCCGTGCATACATTTTAAGAACAAGTAAAGAAAATAAAAAAAATAGGAGGGTCATGAGTGGAACAGGAGCATTCCTAGCATTTACTAGTGTTATAAAACAAGGGAGATAAGCTTAGCTGAAATTGGGTGGCGGAGCAGTTGAGGGGAAGAGGGGATGGTGGTTGGGAGGCGAGGATAGGGGAGGGCAGACTTATACGGTCTGTACCAGAGCCGGTGATGGGAGGCGGGAAATACTGCTGGGCAGACTTATATGGTCTGTGCCCTGAAAGGACAGGTACAAATTCAAGGTAAGGTATACACATATGAGTTTATCTTGGGCAGACTGGATGGACCATGCAGGTCTTTATCTGCCGTCATCTACTATGTTACTATGTTACCTACTTTAGGGCATGTACATTTTCTACCATGTTTCAGTTGCTGTAAATGGCCATGTCTAGGGTTACCATATGTCCGGATTTACCCGGACATGTCCTCTTTTTGAGGACATGTCCGGGCAACCGGGCGGGTTTTGCCAATCTGCCCGTTTGTCCGGATTTCTGGACAAACGGGTAGGCTGGTGGGCGGGCCGTCCACCAGCCTGCCCATTTGTCCAGAAATCCGGACAAATGGGCAGATGGCTAACCTCCCCTCCCCTTACTTGCTACTGCCCTGGTGGTCTAGTGACCTCTTCCGCCTTCGGGGCAGGAAAAAGCCCCCTCTTTCCTGCCCGGAGCGCTGCGCTGCATGCTTCCTTCCTGTTGCTGATGTCACCGCCGATTCAAAATGGCCACCGAGAGTTGACGTGACCTAGCGAAATCAGCAACAGGAAGGATGCATGCAGCGCAGCGCTCCGGGCAGGAAAGAGGGGGCTCTTTCGTGCCCCGAAGAGTTCACTAGACCACCAGGGCAGTAGTAAGGTAAGGGGGAGGGGAAAATGTGACAGGGGGCAGAGCGAGGGCGTGAAAGGGGGCGGGGTGGAGCATGTGTCCTCCTTTTTGGGGGTCAAAATATGGTAACCCTAGCTGTGTCTAAAGTTAGGTGTGATTCTTGAATGTAAGCGCTATTCTATAAACCACACCTAACTGTAAGCGTGGCTTATAGAACAGCGCTTTTTTAGTGATGATTTTTTCAGCACCATATATAGAATTCACCCCTATGGGGGCAAATTGATATGTAGGCATCTCCATTTAGCCCCAATGCCATGTGGTGAGAACCTATTCTGTAATGGCATCTGAATGCCCAGACAGTTTATAGCAGTGGTTCCCAAAGCTGGTCCTGGAGGCACCCCAGCCACTCAGGTTTTCAGGATACCCACAATGAATATTCATGAGAGAGATTTGCATGCAGTGGAGGCATTGCATGCAAAGCTCTCTCATGAATATTCATTGTGAGTATCCTGAAAACCTAACTGGCTGGAGTGCCTCCAGGACCAGCTTTGGGAACCACTGGTTTACAGTTTACTGACCCCCCCCCCTCCTGTTTATTAAAGCTTAGCTCGAGTAATCTGCAGCAGGGCCCATTTTATTCCTATGGGCCCTGCTGCAGATAGCTCGAGCTAAGCTTTAGTAGACAACCCCCTGAATTTGTTATACCACTTTATATAATACAAATATCAAAGCAGTTAACAATACTCAAAATATATTTTAAAATTTAGTATTCTATTTATTTATTGGTCCACCTGTATCCCACATTTTCCCAGTTTATGCAGGCTCAATGTGGCTAACAAAGTTACAATAAACTTACATGATACAATAGCAAAAATTGACAAGAGAAGCTAACAAAAGGAAAGGAGCGGATAAACTAACAAAACGGGAAAAGAATAAGGGAGTTAAACAGCATTGTTGACTTCGGGGTAGGCTTTGGTAAACAAATACGTTTTTTGCAGTTTTTTTTTAAAGTTTGATGATCTGATGTCTCTTTCAAGAATCTCAGCAAAGCATTTCAGGTTCGCGGGCTGATGAATGAGAAGGAAGAGGCGTAGATTGTCTTATATTTTAGATGCCTGCATGAAGGATAGTGCAGATTTAAATAAGTTCGAGATGTCACCAAGGAATTTCTCAATGGCAAATCGATCAAATCACACATGTACACAGGTGCTTCTCTGTAAATGATCTTGTGAGTTAATGCACAGATCTTGAAATCAACACGGTCTTTAATGGGGAGCCAGTGAAGTTTCACACGAAGAGGCTGCGTACTGTCAAAGCGAGACTTACCAAAAAACAGTCTGACTGCGGTGTTTTGAACCGTCTGGAGCTTCTTCAGAATATAGTGTGTACAACCAGCAAAAATGCCACTGCAGTAATCGATGTGACTTAAGACCAAAGAGTGAATCAGTGTTCGAAAAATATCCTTAGGTGATAAGAAGACTGAACAGCTGGAGAGATAAGTGATCCTCATAATACCATTAAACAAATAGAACCAAGTGATTTGGGGGGGTCACAGATTTAGAACCAAGGTTGTTTTCCAGCCGGTGATGATTGGATAGAGCTCCCTTAGGTTGAACAAGCAATCAACAAAGGAGTGCCTATCTGAGTTTCAGCCTTTTCCTCCTACCAACACGAACACACCACACAAAGCGCTTCTAAAATAGAGATCTATATTATTGATGAGTTGCTGAAAACAGGGTGATACTCCATTAGCTCTAGAGTTTTGTATAGGAGTCAAAGATATGTCATACATAGAATCTACCTTGAAGACTCGACACGGGACTGTGTTTCGGTGCTAACTGCTAATCGCACCTGACCGATTGTTTTTTTAAGAACTTGAAGATTATTTAATTTCTCTACTCCGCATTCCTACATTTTTATTTGAAAGATTTGTTTTACAGCAAAACTTGTGCTGATGGGGTTAATTTTGAAAGAGCTGTATGATTACTGTATACCTTTTATATTGAATGTGAGATAAATGTAGTAATGTCTACTTTTAGATACTTGTCATTATAGTATTCTTGGGATGTACAAGTATCTTATTCATTGTAAGCCACGTTGAACTAATTTCTTTCAGAATATGCAGAATAATAATAATAATAATAATTATTATTATTATTATGTGCTGAATATTGCACTTAACTCAATAAGAGACACCAGCCACATAAACATGGTTATTCAATGCCTATGTCCGGATATGTCTTGGCATTGCATATCTGGGAATGCAGCCAGTGGCTGACCACTGTTAATTGAATATCAACTGGTTAGTCTCCTTCTGAAATGGGGACTAAACATCTGCACTTGTCACACCTTGTCCCACCCAAAACACACCCAGACCACATCCCCTAGCCATTTGCACTCCCTTGGGTTTGATACGTGTATAGCCCAGCTTTGTAAAGTGGGGACTTAGACATTTATGCAAGATAAACGTTTAACCACGGGTTTATACACGTTATCAAATGCGAATAAGGCTTGCAAAATGAGGGCCAATGCCTTTGAATATGTAAGAATGGCAGAGTTTGAAGTGCACTGGCCATCGGTAAACATATAACTCCATTTGAAAATTGATCATACTACATTTCTGTTGAAACCCACTGTCTAGGAATCAGATTATCATTATATTACCATACTAATTATTAAAAAATATATATTACCTGCTTATCCTACCAATCTAAGCAGAGTACAATATAAAAACATACATATCAAAATGACATAAGTACATAAGTAATGCCATACTGGGAAAAGACCAAGGGTCCATAGAGCCCAGCATCCTGTCCACGACAGCGGCCAATCCAGGCCAAGGGCACCTGGCAAGCTTCCCAAACGTACAAACATTCTATACATGTTATTCCTGGGATTTTGGATTTTTCCAAGTCCGTTTAGTAGCGGTTTATGGACTTGTCCTTTAGGAAACAGTCCAACCCCTTTTTAAACTCTGCTAAGCTAACCGCCTTCACCACTTTCTCCGGCAACAAATTCCAGAGTTTAATTATACGTTGGGTGAAGAAAACTTTTCTCCAATTTGTTTTAAATTTACTACACTGTAGTTTAATCGCATGCCCCTAGTCCTGGTATTTTGGAAAGCATGAACGGACGCTTCACATCCACCTGTTCCACTCCACTCATTATTTTATATACCTCTATGTCTCCCCTCAGCCGTCTCTTCTCCAAGCTGTATAGCCCTAGCCTCCTTAGTCTTTCTTCATAGGAAGTCGTCCCATCCCCGCTATCATTTTAGTCGCCCTTGCTGCACCCTTTTCCAATTCTACTATATCTTTCTTGAGATGCGGCGACCAGAATTGAACACAATACTCAAGGTGCGGTCGCACCATGGAGCGATACAACGGCATTATAACATCCTCACACCTGTTTTCCATAAATACCTGTACAGCAAGAACTATAACCCTAAACCCATCATGACTGTGAAAATTAATTAAGGCCTGCTCAAACAAATGAAGTTTTCAAAGGTTTCCTAAACTGTAAGAGTGGCTAAGCTTTAACTCTACAATCTTACATCTTGCAATAGTAGAGTAGCAACACCTGATACTAACCATATAGTATTTCCTTTGTTGCTACCCATAATCCACACACATTTTCCCAGATCTGCACACTCAGATGGTCAATAGGAGGCTTGTTGACTGTCAGGAAAAGGAATGGAGCTCCAGGTTCATGCTCCTTTCTGGATTTCAACCAATGTCCCATAGAGTGTTTTCATTTCACATTTATAGTGAACACCCCCACCCTCCAAAACAGTTTACAGTGACGTAAGACAGCGATGCCACATCATTGTCAATAGCACAATAATACAATAACATAGCAATCCCAACGCATGGCTCAACCCAACCCTCACTAGAATAGACATGGGGGAAGTCACTGCTTACTCTGGGATTGGTAGTATGGAATGTCGCTGCTGTTTGGGTTTCTTCCAGGTACTTGTGACCTGGATGGGCCACTGTTGGAAGCAGGATACTGGACTAGATGGACAATTGGTCTAACCTAGTATGGCTATTCTTACGTTCTTATGTTCAGTATGGCAAAAGACACACAACACAAGATAATCAAAACACAATAAATTAGCTAATAAGTTAAAACGAATCACATTCCTCTCATCCCATGAGAAAAAAAAACTACCCATGACACCCAAATTACTGCTCAGTATAACCTGACCTAATTCACTCCCTGAGATGCTCTCCAAGGGACAGGCCAGTAAATGGGCCACCATGACAGCAGTGGCAGAGCTGAGGCCTTGATGGTCATGAAACAGGCAGCAAAGCAGCCAAACCTAGCCAGTGCATCTTCTGTCCGCAATGGAAAAGCACTCGCTCAATCAGCTCAGGCAGTTTTGAGTCCCAGTACTGAATTACATAGTCATGGCTTTGAAATTCACCACACAGGATGAAAGAAATAATAATGCAGGAAAATGAACACAAGCTTCAAAGCCTTCATTGAAAGTGCCAACCCACAGAGGTAAAGGTTTCCTTTCACTTGAATGTGGTACAAATGAACTGTTCTCATTCAGCAGAAAGGAAACGTAATGAGGAGGGAGAAATGACAGTTCCCAGAATGAGAGGTAGCCCCACTCCTATTACGCACCGTGAGATGCGCGCTCTTTATCACGGAAATTCCTAGCATCTGGCTGGAAAGGGAGATAAATGAGATCAGGAAGTTCTCAACATGAGCAGAGGGCACTTGCTTTTCTCAGCTAATGTCACTCTCGAGTTTATTTATTTTAGAACATGAGACTTTGGTCCTGGGGAACTGAGGAACTGAGTTGGATTCCCACTTCAGGCACAGGCAGCTCCTTGTGACGCTGGGCAAGTCACCTAACCCTTCATTGCCCCAGGTACAAATAAGTACCTGTATACAATATGTAAGCCGCATTGAGTCTGCCATGAGTGGGAAAGCGCGGAGTACAAATGTAACAAAAAAAAAAAAAATGATATCCCACAGATTCCCACCATGGCAGGCTCTATGTGGCTAACAACATTAGGAAATGAACATCAAACTAATTCGAAGTCAGAACAGACAATAAGGTACATCTTAGGTGGGGGCAAACAACAGGGGGTACAAAAAAGAACTGTGGGAAGTTAAGTAACAGAGGAGTATGTTCTACCACATAGATAAGTCTTAAGGGACTTCTTGAACAGATGGTTTCCTAAAGGACAAGTCCATAAACCGCTACTAAATGGACTTGGGAAAAATCCACAATTTCGGGAACAACATGTATAGAATGTTTGTACATTTGGGAAGCTTGCCAGGTGCCCTTGGCCTGGATTGGCCGCTGTCATGGACAGGATGCTGGGCTCGATGGACCCTTGGTCTTTTCCCAGTGTGGCATTACTTATGTACTTATGACTGTGGTTGGTAGTCTCCTTTAATGTTGATGGAAGAGTGTTCCAGTAACGAGGACTCACAAAGCAAAAAGAGGGGTAACGATACGAGGGCCGCTTGATAACAGTGATCATAATATGATCGGTTTTGATATTGGCATTGAAGGAAGTGAAACTAGGAAATCAAGTACGCTAGCGTTTAACTATAGAAAGGGTGATTACGACAAAATGAGAAAAAATGGTGAAAAACAAGACTGAAAGGAGCAGCTCGCAGAGTAAAAAACTTGCATCAGGCGTGGATGCTGTTTTAAAAACACCATCCTGGAGGTTCAGGACAATATAGTCCACGTATTAGAAAAAAGGGAAAAAGACCTAAACGTCAGCCGGCGTGGCTAAACAGTAAGATAAAGGAAATCATTAGAGCCAAAAAACAATCCTTCAGAAAGTGGAGAAGAGAACCACTGAAAGTAACAGGATAGATCATAAGGAATGCCAAGCCAAATGCAAAGCGGAGATAAGGAGGGCAAAAAAGGACTTTGAGAAGAAATTAGCGTTGGAAGCAAAAATACATAGTAAAAATTTTTTTAGATACATTAAAAGCAGGAAACGGCCAAAGAGTCGGTTGGGCCGCTGGACGAAAATGGTGTTAAAGGGACGATCAAGGAGGACAAAGCCGTAGCGGAGAAATTAAATGAATTCTTTGCTTCGGTCCTTCACCGAGGAGGATTTGGGGGGACACCGGTGCCGGAAAGAATATTGAAGCGGGGGAGTAGGAGAAACTAACAAATTCTCTGTAACCTTGGAGGATGTAATGGGTCAGTTCAGCAAGCTGAAGAGTAGTAAATCACCGGGACCTGATGGTATTCATCCCAGAGTATTAATAGAACTAAAAAATGAACTTGCGGAGCTACTGTTAGAAATATGCAATCTGTCCCTAAAATCGAGTGTAATATCGGAAGACTGGAGGGTAGCCAATGTTACTCCGATTTTTAAGAAGGGTTCCAGAGGAGATCCGGGAAATTATAGACTGGTGAGTCTGACGTCGGTGCCGGGCAAGATGGTGGAGGCTATTATTAAGAATAAAATTGCAGAGCATATACAAAAACATGGACTGATGAGACAAAGTCAGCACGGATTTAGTGAAGGGAAGTCTTGCCTCACCAATCTAATGCATTTTTTTGAGGGGGTAAGCAAACATGTGGACAATGGGGAGCCGGTTTGATATTGTATATCTGGATTTTCAGAAGGCGTTTGACAAAGTGCCGCACGAAAGACTCCTGAAGAAATTGCAGAGTCATGGAATCGGAGGTAGGGTACTATTATGGATTAAGAACTGGTTGAAAGATAGGCAAGCAGAGAGTAGGATTGCGTGGCCAGTATCTCAGTGGAGGAGGGTAGTTAGTGGGGTCCCGCAGGGGTCTGTGCTGGGTCCGTTGCTTTTTAATGTATTTATAAATGACCTAGAGATGGGAATAACTAGTAAGGTAATTAAATTCGCCGATGACACAAAATTATTCAGGGTCGTCAAGTCGCAGGAGGAATGTGAACGATTACAGGAGGACCTTGCGAGACTGGGAGAATGGGCATGCAAGTGGCAGATGAAGTTCAATGTTGACAAGTGCAAAGTGATGCATGTGGGTAAGAGGAACCCGAATTATAGCTACGTCTTGCAAGGTTCCGCGTTAGGAGTTATGGATCAAGAAAGGGATCTGGGTGTCGTGCAACAGAATTTTGAACGGATTGAAATGGAGAGAGATGGCTTAGCGGGAGACCTGTGAGAAGCAAGATGCAGTAGTCTAAGCATGAGGTGATAAGAGTGTGGATAAGGGTTTTGGTAGTGTGCTTAGAAAGGAAGGGATGAATTTTGGTGATATTATAGAAAATGAAATGACAGGTTTTAGCAGCTTGTTGGATTTGTGCAGAGAAAGGAGTTGAAGATGACCCCACGACTACAAGCTAATGAGACAGGGAAGATGAGAAGACCACAATGTTCATTATCAGCACATCAGAGACTTTAATCATTGCAATGCCTTTGCACACATTAGCATTGTTTCTGTCTAAGAATAAGCGTCAAAGCTCCTCAAATCTCCAAATATATTTATTTGAATTTAGTGCACACACCTTCAGTAGTAGCTCAAGGTGAGTTACATTTAGGTATTTCCCTGTCCCGTGAGGGCTTATAATTTAGGTTTGTGCCTGAGATAATGGAGGGTTAAGTTACTTGCCCAGGATTATAAGGCAGCAGAATTTGAACTGGGCTTCTCTGATTATCAGGCCCACTGCTCCAATCACTAGAGTACTCCTCCACTCCAAATATGCAAATAAGAAACTAAAAATTCAAACTTTCATCCTTCCATCTTCATTGCCATCTTTCCAGTGAGCCTGAGGGCTACAGAAGCATCTCAATGGCTGACTAGGGCCACCTAGGAGCGGCAGCTGCCTCCCCTCCCTCCCCATGCTTCTCAACCCAGTCCTTGGGGCACACCCTGCCACTCAGGTTTTCAGGATACTCACAGTGAATATGCAGAGATAAATTTGCATGCACTGCCTACTTGGTATGCAAGTCTCGGTCAAGCATATTCAATGAAGATATCCTGAAAACCTAACTGGCAAGGGTGTGCCCAAGAACTGGGTTGAGAAGCACTGCCGTAGTGTACAGGCCAAGTCATTCAAATTAAGAACTCCTCTAAATCAACAATAGATATATATATATATATATATATATATGGCATGAAGCCAATGAGTATGATGAATTTTTATGATTTTCATGCAATGCTGAAATTCACCTGACTCCTCCTCGTATATAATGTTTCTGTTTCACTTGAGCCAAAGAATTCCAATCCACTGAATTTTCCATGAGTATATACCAAGTACAAATGGCAAAATGTGAAAAGACAGGCTGTAAATCTGAATAATCTTGCATTTATCACAGCAATTCTATTGTTACAACCACCTTTAAGCAGTTTTATGAAAAGAAAATCAGTTATACATCCGTAAATTAAATAACTTTACCACTAGTTGACACAATGCACACTATATTTAAATAAGCTAATTAGATGAACTTAAGAAATGCTACACTTTTTATGGTAAGTTTCCTTAATGGTTGTAAAAACTCATTAAGATTATCATAAGCATGTTTAAACAGTCATTAGGCACATGCACCATGAATTAAATTAATACAAATGCACATTGATAAATAGGCTCCAAGTCTGCAAACAGCCAGAAAGGCATATGCATTGAGAAGGAAACCTATTTGTCTGGGACCAGTAAAATGTGGCCATAGAGAGCATCCTTTGAAGTCACTCAAGAAATCTAGACAACTTCTTTGTCCTGAAACTACCTGAATAATCATCTAATTAAGCAGCTCAAGATACAAAATTCAGCAAGAAACAAGATTATATAAAGGTCACACCATTTCTCTGGTGAGTCACAAACCCTCCTGCAGGCATCAACAGGAATGAATGATTATTAACACTGGAAATATTTTAAAATAAACAGCTGGGCAAGTATCATGTGCTGTAGCACAAGGTACTTAGCCTCAGATTCCCCACATCCATCAGTGCCAGTCAGGGAAGGGCACACCTTGAAGATGGAGCACTCCAGCCCAGGAAGGGAAGGAATACGGTTAATACTATTCAAGGGGGCCACACCATGCTGAAGCTTACCATGCTTGCAACATTTGCCCTAGACTGGTCTATCTAGCGTGCATGTTATTCAGCGTCTAAAGCACAGAGAGGTTGTGTGTCGCTTTTACCATTCACGGTAACTGCTACCGATAAACCTATGCAAATGTTTTACAACAAGCTCATGTCAGCCCAAAGACTTGGAACAGTCTACCTAGGTCCTTAAAGGAGATTGACGACCATCAAATTTTCAAGAGATCCTTAAAACATTTCTGTTTGAGAGGCATATCAACTATATCTCTCAGCCCACACCTTCTTCCTCTTGACAGTACCTGTCTCAAACAGTTATTACCCTTATTGATATGTAATTTTTGTAAGCCGCATTGTGCCCGCTTTGTGGGGAAATATCGGGGTATAAGTGCACTAAAAATAAACAAATAAAACGAACATTCCATGCGATGCAATGCATAGAAAAGAGCACCTACCATTAATGTTCCAAATTTTCAGGCAGGTCTAGAGCTGCCATTGCAGTCTGCTTGCATTTCTTAATAGTATCTGCACTTATGTAGAGGAGTGGCCTAGTGGCTAGAGCACCGGTCTTGTAATCCAGAAGTGGCCAGTTGAAATCCCACTGCTGCTCCTTGTGATCTTGGGCAAATCACTTAACCCTCCATTGCCTCAGGTACAAACTTAGATTGTGAGCCCTCTCAGGACAGAGAAATATCCAGAGTATCTGAATGGAACTCACCTTGAGCTACTACTGAAAAAGGTGTGAGCAAAATGGAAAATAAATAATACATTTGCCATGTGCATGTATCATATGTCCTACACATAGCCATAGTGTTGAAAGGTTGTCATGGAACAAAAAAAAAGTTAACTCCATTGTGACATCACTGGATGCATGCCTAACATGGTTGTTGCATTTTTTCCCTGGGTATCTGTAGAACATTGATGCTTACCAAGAGATAGTTCTGCGAGTGTGCTAGGCGCCTTTCTACCAAGATGCTTGCAGAACTTCTGTACATCTCATTTGCATGCAATTTTCTTTGAGCATTGATCGCTCAAAACTGGTAAATTCAACCGCTGATATAAACACACGGTATTTAACAAATGACTTTTGAGCACCAGGGCCTGAGTGATGCAGAGAGAGATTCAAGAGAAACAACTTTTTAACCTTCAGTCTCCCAGGTACGTCTTCTGGTGGAGAGGGGCGGAAGGGGGGCAGGGAACAGCAGACAATTCCAAGTGGAGAAAGAAAGGGGGGAAAGAGAAGAGAAAAAAAAAAAGGAAAGACAGGGATACTGCTAGCAGGAACTGAAAATGTTTTCCAATAAACTTGACGTGCCAAATATCTGCCGCTTCAATCATAGAATTCCATTCAGCAGAAGCGGTTTACATAGTATTTACGAGGGGCCTCATGTGCTGGATGTGGTCTACTTAAATTTTTTTTTTTTGTTACATTTGTACCCCGCGCTTTCCCACTCATGGCAGGCTCAATGCGGCTTACATGGGGCAATGGAGGGTTAAATGACTTGCCCAGAGTCACAAGGAGCTGCCTGTGCCTGAAGTGGGAATCGAACTCAGTTCCACAGTTCCCCAGGACCACTAGGCCACTCCTCCGTGAAGCTTTCGATAATACGTACACAGGAGGCTCATAAATAAACTGAGTGGCCCGGAGGTGGGTCCCAAGATGGTGGAATGAATTGGAGACTGGCCGAGTTATAGATAACAGAAGACAATGGTACGTGGAATTCGAATTCATTAAGAGGAGAGAAAGGTACACACTGGAGTGGTTTCTGTTCTGTATCTTTGTGAGTAATATAGCAGAGTGGTTAGAAGGAAAAGCTTGGGAGATGGTTTCATGTGTAACATTAAGACCTGAAACACAGCAAACATTCCTGAGGGAGGAAATAGAATGAGAAATTATCCAAGTCTGAGGAATGGTCAAATGCTTGGCATTTAAGATTTGGTACGAACAACTGCAGAATCGTATATCTGGGATGCAGAAAAACAAAGGAGCTGTTTGTGATGCAGGGTGCGAGATTGATTTCCTCAACCAGGAAAGGGACTTTGAGCAGACAGTGTTTGGTGATCTGAAGGTGACACCTGTGACGCTGGGCAGCACAGACAGAGGCCTAGAAGCAAAAAAATAAAAAGGAGGCAACACCATCGCAGAGGTACAGGGCCAGTGCAAGGGTATTGGGTGCTCTAGGCAAAACTTTAGTTTACACCCCCCCCCCCCCCCACTTCAATTAACTTTCAGGTCCCTAATCTGCCCCTCTCCCCATGTCATCATGCTTTGAAATATTAAACTTTGTTGTCTGTGTGGGTGGGTGCACGCCCTACCACGAGCTCCTGTAAGAGGTTGCGGCAGCCATTTACAGAGAACAGCTACGAGGAGCAGGAGCGAGGGGACTTTGCTCCTGCCCCCAACACTCCCATTAGAACACCAGGGATACAGGTAGGTCTGGGAAGGCCTACCTGGACCATGGGGGGGGGGGGGAAGAGTTCTTTCCGGGGATGAAAGGCCTTGATTCTTGCAGGCTGGGGAGGGAGGGGTAGGAAGGGGGAAGGGGGATTTAGAAACCAGTAGGGGGAATCAGGGCTTCCTTTAAAGTTAAAATATAGTTATGCGAGTCCTGGCTGAATATTGTCTGGGACCCACATAGGCTCCAGCCGCCATCCCCATCAAATTTAGCCCTTGATATTCAGTGCCAGTGCCCAGACATGGCCCGATACTTAATACTGGGGGCTAATCTACCCGGTGATGGTAAGCATTTAATAAAACGCTGACCACCACCAGCTTAAAAACAGCTGGTTACTTACAGAATATGCGCTATCAGGCATCCTCTGGATACTTATGTTTAGGTGTGCAGTTACAGAATTACCACATCTAAAATGATCAGCTAGCAACCATCTAAAGAAAAGAAACCCAAATGCTGTGGAGTCTGCATCAAAAGCCATGTGAGATGAGATTCAGAATCTAAATATGTATACCCAAGAGCAGAGAATGAGAATGATGGTTATGATAGTCATTTAAACATCTGAAGATTATCAATAATGAGCAAAAAGCAAAACATTTTAGAACTAGGGGTAATCAAATGACCTTCAAGGGATGGACTCAGCAACAATGTCAGGAAATACATTTTCATGGAAAGGGTGGAACTGAAAAGTTATGGTGTAGCAGCCATTTTAGGGAGGCAGTCACAATAGGCAGAAGCAAATGGGCATTGCTCCTGCCCATTTCTCCACTGGACCACCAGGGAAATGTCAGGGAAGCCAGCGACCATGGGAGGGGAGGGAGGTGGTGTGGTTAGTGGGGAAAGGAAGGGGGATCCAGCAGGAGGGAGTCTTGCTGTGCTTCCAGCGGAGTAGAAGGAAGCAGGCATCGGTAGAAAGCAGATATACTTTATGTGGGTCGTGAACTATATTCATTTGAGACCTGAATAAGTGTCCTGTCTGAAAATTGGCTGGGACCTGCCTAAGACCTAGTGGTCATCACCTGAGGAAGCAGCCTTCATTGAACATCTGGGGCTGTACAGATCTACTTCTGTGCACGTTTGGTTTTTTCAACTTTTAATTTGTAAGCTTTCACTGTTAATTCTGTATGTTTGTTCTGAACCAGATCACCAATTTGTAGTTATAGTGTGATATGTGTCACTTCACACTCTGAAAATAGTGTTTCTTTGAATCCAAATATTTTTATGTCACTGTAGGCTCAATGTAGGTTATTGCCGTGTCCAACCTATTTGTTTTATTAGTTTTAATTTCAATGACTTGGAATGGTATCCAAACTGATTTGTACCAACCATGATCTATGCATGTAGCAGACACCTTTCCCATACATTTTAGTTTAGTTTTTTTTTTTATTATTTTTTTAATTTTGTGAACATTCTGCATGTTAATTTTTTACACTTTATCAGTAGTGTTTTCATAAGTGTTTTTAAAACTCATATTTATTGTATCTGTAATGTCATGATTTATATGATTTTAATTAAGTTATTTGTTTTTATTAGTTTTTACCCCCGAAGCAGCCTGTGGGAGAAATGTGGCCACGTAGGGCGACTATTTTAAAAAAATAATACAGCACTTCAAAAACTGTTGATCTGCTTGTTTGATGATATCTATGCTTGATTGTGGATCACTGCCTATTTTTGCTGTTACAAAATAAGGTTTGGACATTCTACCCCAGAATCTTGAACATTAAACTTCCCCCTCTCCCTTCTCCACAATAGAGAATCCGCTATTGGAGTAAAACTACAGCAAGACAGTGAGAAAAAAATTCAGACTTAGCCAAGTAGTAAATGTGACCCTCTTCTTTTCTGGACAGGCAAAAGGGAATAAACAGTCTTAAATCAGCTCTGAAAAGACCTCACAGCCCAGACAAGCAGAAGGACTTTCAAGGCACACTCAACCAGAGTGCCAGCCAATAGGAGTCCCACAGGAGGAGCCTATTGCTGCTGCAAATACCACCAGGGCCTGACCCCCAACAAGCCCACAACTGGAAAACCAGAAAGCCTCCGGCAGCCAAGCTAGAGCAAATGAAACAGAGCAGAATGAACTAGAAGCAACGCCGGTGCTAGTGGCTGTTAGCTCCATACTAGCGCCAGCCTTTGCTACCGCCCCATGATCAGAGCCCTCGAGCGCGTGCAACAACGTGCTCAAGGGTTCTGAACACAACTAGCATGCAAATGCATGCTAAACATATTCATCCCCAATGATCAGCGGACAGCGCGCCAAAGATTGGGTCGCTGGCTGCGGCAAACCCTATGCCAGCTCCGAGCTGGCGTTAGGGTTTGCAGATAATTGGGAGAAATGGTGAGCCCTGTCCAGCATGCAGGCCCCCATTCCCCCAACAGCAAACCTGCCAGCGACAGGGGGCTGGAGGACTGGCGGACCTCCGGTCCCCCCGATGATTCCACTCCCCCATGTTAAGGGAGGGCTGGAGATCTGGTGGGGTCTCCAGCCCACCCTAACTCCCTCAACAAACAGTCCCTGGTGGTCTAGTGGGCGACCAACCAACCCTCCCCCCCAGTGACAGGGGGGCCTGGAGGTCCGCTGGGCCTCCGGTCCCCCCCCCCCCATAGGTTCAGGGAGGGCTGGAGATCCGGTGGGTCTCCAGCCCCCCTAATTCCCCTCAACAAACAAACAGTCCCTGGTGACCTAGTGGGCGACCAACCAACCCCCCCCAAGACAGGGGGCTGGAGGTCCCCTGGACCGCGAGTCTCCCCTGCCGATCCCCCTGGTGTGTAGCCCCGCCAGTGCTTCCCAGGATACACTGGGCAGGGCTGGGCATCGCCATTTTGTGGCATCGCAGGAAGAGGAGGGAGGCAGGCTACCCTCCCTCCTCCAACCCACAAGGTAGGGGGGTAGGGGGGACGGAGACCCACCGGATCTCCAGCCCTCCCTGAAACTGTGGGGGGGGATCGTGGGGGGGGACTGGTGGTCCAGCAGACCACCAGCCCCCCTTTCGCTGGGGGGGGGGGTTGGTTGGTCACCCACTAGGCCACCAGGGACTGTTTGTTGAGGGGAATTAGGGGGGTACTGGAGACCCACCGGATCTCCAGCCCTCCCTGAACCTGGGGGGGGGGGGCACTGGAGGTCTGCTGGACCTCCAGCCCCTGTTACTCGGGGCAGGGGTAGTTGGGGCCTGGTGGTCCCATGGACCTCCAGCCCCTGTGTTTGACAGGTTTGGGCTTTACAGCCCAGATCTGTCAAACAAGTGCGGCAGGATTGTGCTGAGCGCATGCTCAGGCACAATTCTCCTTCACTTCTACCCCATGATCAGAAATAACTGTGTGCTTAAATTTGCATGCAATTACCGCTGATGATCGGTGCGGTAAAGCCCCGCGCTGTTCCAGCGCTATTTTAGAGCACTGTTTGGAACAGCGCGGGGCTTTTGATCATCTGCTTGTAGCTGTCTTTTTTTTTTTAAGCTGTGACCCTCTGCTACTAGCAAACATCATCAGCTTTTTATCTTTGATACTGCTTACTCAGTTCCTGAAAAAAAAAAACTGCACTATTTTTAAAAAGCAATGGTATTCTGCATATTTCTCCTGCCTCGGTTTCCCTAGCAAACATCTCACAAGCCAAGAACTGTGTGAGAAAATCTACAGAAGGGCTATTTGGTATATAACTGGCTCCATCTAGTGGTAACAAAGCAGTTGAGCCAAGTTTCTACATTTTTGCTACTTATACTGTGATCTCTTTACACACCCCAAACCCAGATGCACAAAACGTAACGATCCAGCAATGTGCTTTTTATACTTGTTCTCGCCAGTTCAGCGAGACATGCCCAAAAGGGTTTCTGCGGGCTCTTTTCCTGTCACGGTAGCAGTTAACAAAAATTGCATGCAAAGTTATTTTAATGAACTAATTACTATTCAAATGTGCATTCCAAGTGATGCAAAGCCATTTTCCTAGCGATGGACAGAAAGGACCGCCTACCTGTAAGATGTCATTTTTAACAGGAGGTCAGGAGCTACCGGTACTGCTGTTTCCTTCCCATTACCGCTAAAATAGCAGCTGCCGGATGGCTGAGGAGAGCTGCAGCATCTCGAGCCCCCTGCTCCCCACAATTGACAAGTATGCATGGCAGCCCTTCACCTCACTCTCCCTTGCTTCTCTCCCTGCCTATACTACTGCCGAGGGTCTGGCGGGGATTAAAAAAAAAGTTTGAAAACAAACAAACAAAAAAAGCTACACACTGTTTTCATACATGCCGCTTGTATGCGTGTATGAAAGACGTCTATAGCATGCACAGAGCAGCCATGCTTAGCGATTGGCTATACTGCATATGCTCAAGTGATTGACTTTGCCCCTGCCGAGCTGCTCGCTGCTTTTGCAAGCAGCTCATTTGTAAGCCAATTCTTTTGAACATCCCTCACTAGTTCCAACTCAGTATTTTTACTGAGGTGGAAAAGATATCGGTGCTTTACTGGGACTTTGGTGCATCTGCCCCCCACCCCGTGTGGATAATTTTAAGGCATTTTTCATGTATAAAGTTTGTGTGTGTGTATTCTGTATTTCTCTCTGGTAAGGATAGTGGCTTCTATATAATTTCTCTTTAAAACGTTTGGCTGGCGAAGTCCATGGGTGCAAAAGTAACTCAAATGCAAACCTCTGAAAAACTGTTCAGAAAAATTATGCAAAATTGCTAATGAGCTGTAAAAATCATGCAATGAGCAATTTCATGGTAGCAAAATTATGTGGAAAACTGCAGAAAACATTGATTTCCCAAAAATATTAACTCCATTTCAAGGGAGAATTAGTTAGGTTCTTTTGCAATAAAGTCTGAAATTTTGTGCACACTTTGTTGCAAACAAAATACCTGCAAATCCATGGGCATGATATTTAAATTAGCCAATGGCATGAGAAAAACTTCTGATACCAGTTCATTTTGTTGAAGAAACTCACCAGTTGGCGTATGGGCCTCCAAGACTATTGTCTTATGCCAGTGGTTCCCAAACCTGGTTTGGGGGGCACCCCAGCCAGTCAGGTTTTCAGAATATGCACAATAAATATTCATAATTGTCTCAGTTCATTGTACATCAGCTATAAATTATTCACAGTTTGTGCTTTGAATATTCTACAGCAGATTTCATTAGTCTCTACACGACAGTGTTTCGCCAAATATGCGTCATCAGGAGACTAAACCTACAACAAACACCAATAACTAATCTTATTCCTACAACTACTAATCATTTCTGTAGTGCTACTAGATGTAGTCAGTGCTCTACACATTATATGCAGGTACTTTCTCTGTCCCTAGAGGGCACACAATCTAAGTTTTTGTGCCTGGGGCAATGGAAGGTTAAGTGACTTGCCCAAGGTTACACAGAGTTGCAGTGGGAATTGAACCCAGGTTCGAGGTTACCAGGATCAAAGCCTGCTGCACTAATCATTAGACCACTCCTCACCAACATGTTCACAAAACACTCTTTTATTCTAAAAATAACACTCACCGCTGTTGGTAAAATTTCATTCGTGATCACTTCAGTGTGAAAAATCAACTGGAGGAGCTTCCCTGCATCGGAAACTCTAACTCGGAAGCTGAACCATCTGGAGACGAGTTTCTCTCTTAAAGGGATCCAATCCCCAATTACACAGCTGTCCATTCTACCTCCTTTTTGAAACCCAAAATGTTCCACCATTTTCCTACTCAAAATTATGTGCTTCTCCCTTTTAAACAAAATAGCTGAGACATCCCCCAACTCTAGCTAAAGTTAATCATGAGAGAGATTTGCATGCACTTCCTCCAATCCAAGCAAATCTCTTTCATGAATATTCTGAAAACCTGACTGGCTGGGGTGCGTCCAAGACCAGATTTGGGAACCACTGCCTTATGCAAAGAGCCGCAAAATGGAATTCATAGTGTGGTGCCCAGGTCTAAAGTTCCTTACACATGTAGCACTGGTGTCCCATTGCTTAGTGCCGCTATATGTCTTTAAGCCCTTACAGTTAAGTCTAGAGTCGCCTGGCATGTAAGTGGAGATACTATCTCACATGGCCGGTCCTAGGGTCTCTGGTGCCCCAATGCAGACTATGAGTTGGCGCCCGCACGCCCCTGCTCCCCCCCCCCCCCCCCCAGCATCTCCTTTCTCTCTTCTCCCACCCTGCCCCTGTCCAGCGATTCTCCTTCGCCCCCATCCCCCGCCGCCCTTGGTGCTTTAAATCTTTAAATTTACCTCCGTTCCAGCAGCCGCATCATTTGAAAGCCCTGCCCTGTCTCTAGCTTTCCCTCCCTTCGTGAGTTCGTTCTGCAGTCCCGCCCTCGAGGAAATGACGTCAGAAGGCGGGACTGCGGAACGAACTCACGAGAAGGCTAGAGACGGGGCAGGGCTTTCAAGTGATGCGGCTGCTGGAACAGAGGCAAATTAAAGATTTAAAGCACCAAGGGCGGCGCGGTATGGCGGCGCAGCGCCGCAGCAGTGCCCTTGAAGGCAGGCGCCCCCCTGCAGTGCTTACCCCGCTTACCGGGTTTGACCGGCCCTGCTATCTCATTCATATTTCTAAGGGTATCCTGAAGACCCAGATGGTAGGGGTCCTACAGGACATGCTTGGGAACTACTGTTCTAAGAGGTTTCACAAGACTGGAAACCAAGGCGAAAACTAAGGAGAAAAGATGGGACTGCTCTTACTGCTCAGGATGGTAGAGGCTTCAGCCCTTGGGTTATGGAGGTCTCCTAACTGTTCTAAGACTTGGACTCTAATGATTTTGTCTCCTCTAAATGACAGAGTGGAAGAGAACATTTTGCTGCTACTTTCTAAGTACAAAAGTTGTATTAACTTCACTGAGAATTACCTTGGCTGTAGCCTTTGTAAATACTTTACTATTACCTTCTATGACTAAACAACTTTGGAACTTTCAACAATGTTTTCGCTTTGAACCGCTTACCTAACCCCCAGGGCCCAGAACACTTTGAAGTGGTTTTCTCAGCTTGCATTCATATGTCTGTGCCTTCCAAGAAACTATCCTTGCTACCATGCAGAGGTGTGGTCAGCATTACACATTGAAGACCGCACCATCTGCTCAACCTTGACTAAGAACAGAGTAATCCAGGCAGGACTTGTACTGCACCTGAGAGGTACACATAAATACCTAACAGCATGTCACAGGCACTGGGAACCCGATCCAGTCATTGAACGTGCCATCACATCTGTCAGTGGTTAATAAAGAATCACAAAATCACCTGTAATTTTGCATGCACTGATGCTCGATTCCTATGAAAATGAGTTTGTGGTCACACCACAACATAGAGCAGGCAGCATAACAGCAAGCTGGGATCCTTGATCTCTGACTGTGCCTAAGTGGTTTGAGGTTTAAACTGGAAATGTAAAGATGAAAAAAATACTTGTGAAACCCCCTTGCTTACGGTGGTTTAGGCAGCTGCTCAGGCTATGCCCAGGATAGTTGGACAAGAGGGGTGCACACTATTTATTGGTTGGGACCAGGATTTTCCTGGGAGGATGAGCAACCTCTGCACCAGACTTCACACTTCATACACTGATGGAGACAACACCAGTTCTTTTGCTGAAACCAGAAACTTTACTGTCCTTCAGGTAATGAAGGTACAGCTTCCAATATTTCAAAACAAATGGCTACCTATGTACAGTAGATATTCTCCTCCAGTAATGAAAACACACACACAGATTTTTCTTATACTCCTCTTTCCTTAGACCTACTCACTGGAAAGATGAGGGCTGGGTTTGACTTACACAGTTCAAGAGCTGGTATACTGAAGCAGATGTTATCTGTTATCAAAGATTACATTGATGCATAGAAGCCAACATTTCAAAATGATTGGGGGTGCTGACATTTTTTTTTTTACAGGCAGTGTGTTATCTCTCCCCCCCCCCCCCCCCCCCCCCACCTTAAAATCCTGTCTGCTGCAGTCTTCACCTGGGCAGTGGCAGCGCCACTCGTAGGCTGCCTGCAACCTGCAAAAGGACTTCTTCCCTGAACAGTCCCACCCCTCAGTCCCCCTGCACTGTGCAAATATAAAGAGATGCAAATTTCAAAAACTGGCATATTTTAATCACTATACTATAGGTTAACAAATACAAATAAAACAAAAAATGGATTCTATGATAATATCATTTTATTGGACTAAATACATTTTTCAATTAGCTTTCAAAGGCCAAAACCTCTTTCATCAGGTCAGGACAGTATACTGCTGTTATGGCACGAGAAAGGAGGGTTTGGTCTCCAAACATTAGTCAAAAATGTATTAAAAGTAGTCCAGTAAAGTTATCACCTTACTTCCATTTTCTGTATTTATTAACACAGCTACCACACTACTTTATCCTAAACTAAAAATAAAATTCATTTTTTCCTACCTTTGTGGTCTGGCCGTTTACTGTTTCTAATTGTGCTGGTCCCAGTCTCTTGTTTTTTGTTTCCTCAATCTTAACTCTCCCCCCTTTCCATCCAGCGTCTGCCCCCTCTCTCTCCCCTTTTCTTCCAGCATCTGCCCCCTCTCTTCCCCCTTTCCATCCAGCATCTGCCCCCTCTCTTGCCCCTTTCCGTCCAGCATCTGCCCCCTGTCTTCCCTCTTTCCATCCAGCATCTATTTTCTCCATCCATGTGTAGTTTTTCTCCTCTTTTCCCTTTCCCTCATCTCTGTCAGTATGCATCTCCTTCCTCTTTCTTCACTCCCTCCATCCTTATGCATCTCCTTCCTCTCTCTCTTCCCTCTCTTCCATCCATGTCCACCATTTTTCTTCTCTCTCTGCTCCGCCATCCATGTGCATCTCATTTCCTCTCTTCCCTCCCCTCCATCCATGTCCAGCAGTTCTCCTCTCTCCCCTCCATCCATGTGCATCTCCTTACTCTGTTTTCCCTCACCTCCATCCATGTCCACCAATTCTCCTCTCCCCTGCCCTCCCCCGCATCCATATCCAGCAACTCTCCTCTTTCCCCTGCCCTCCCCTCCATCCATATCCAGCAACTCTCCTCTCTCCCCTGCCCTCCCCCATCCATATCTAGCAACTCTCCTCTCTCCCCTGCATCCATGTCCAGCAACTCTCCTCTCTCCCCTGCCCTCCCCTGCATCCATGTCCAGCAACTCTCCTCTCTCCCCTGCCCTCCATCCATATCCAGGAACTCTCCTCTCTCCCCTGCCCTCCCCCCATGTCCAGCAACTCTCCTCTCTCCCCTGCCCTCCCCTACATCCATGTCCAGCAACACTCCTCTCTCCCCTGCCCTCCCCTGCATCCATGTCCAGCAACACTCCTCTCTCCCCTGCATCCATGTCCAGCAACTTTCCTCTCTCCCTTGTCCTCCCCTGCATCCATGTCCAGCAACTGTCCTCTCTCCCCTGTCCTCTCCCCCATCCACATCCAGCAATTCTCCTCTCTCCCTTGCCCTCCCCTCCATGTCTAGCGATTTCTCCTCTCTCCCTTTCCTCCCATCCATGTCCAGCGATTCTCCTCTGCCCTCCCCTCCCCTTCATGTCCAGCAATTTCTCCTCTCTCCCCTGCCTTCATTTCCTGTTTCCACAAGGGTGGGGCATTGAGAGAAGGGGAAGGCTGAAGGCGAGCCTGCTCTACTCTGCTTCTTTTGCAGTCAGGACTTCAGTCAGGCAAAATGAGTTTTAAGCGCTGGCTGGGCGGCAGGAAAGCAAGGAGGGCTGTTGAGGGAGAAGAGGGCGGGGTAGGTCGGGCTGGGGACGTTGGAACCGGAACTTCAGATGACTGGCGGCCGAGAAAATATTGGACACCACAGCACCCATGGAGTCGGTGCCTATGTATTGATGATAAACATTTACAGACTCCCTGGGATCTAGATGATGGACACAGCGGCTCTGAAGTGAAGACGTTATCAGATGTTAAAATAGTTCTTCTCTCCTCATGCCTGCTAAGGTTAAAATTTACAGGATGCCTGGATAACACAGCAGGCACTCTGAATGAATCCTCATACCCCCCCCCCCCCCCACTAAAACAACGGGGTTTTGGGTATGTTACTTATACCTTGGTCCTTTAAATCCTCTCTCTTTAGCAAGTGCCTTTTAGTACCAACTTGTGGGCGTATAGCAGGATGATTTTATTTTATTTATTCATAACATTTATACCCAACACCAGCCCAAAATAGACTAAAGTTCAATGTGGTTTACAAACAAACAATAGGTCAATAAGAGTTTGAACTTTCTGAGCCCATACGCCAAGCCCCCTCCCTGCCCATCTTCAAATCCAACCTCTTCAATGTCGCTTTCGGCACCTAACCATTATACCCCTATTCAATTTACATAGACATCACATGAACAATACAGCCAGTAGGGCCCCCACCCCGGTGGGACAGCACTTCACAGAACCAGGACACTGTACCAGTGATTTCACAGTGAGAATACTGAAAGGTAACTTTAAAACCATACAAGAACGTAAGACCTTTGAAGTCAGAATGATTGAATATTTTAACACCCAACAGAAAGGACTTAACAAGGATCTGGGGTTCCTAGTCCATTATAAACCATAAAGCTGTATGTCTCTGTTGATCACCCCACCCCTCACGTATCCACACCCATCCTGTTAAAATATCAATGATATGCTTTGATGTCCCCATGCATACCTCCGACCCACCCCCATCCTCCCACCCTGTCAGACTGTCATAGTAATGCTTGAATGTTTTCACTTATATACACTGTCAGCTAGCACATTTGCTTATTTCCGATCTGAGGAAGAAGGGCAACCTTCGAAAGGTAATCAAGAAATGTATTAAGTTTTGTCCAATAAAAAAGGTATCATTTTATTTTCTTTTCCATGTTCTATTTTGTTTGATTTCTATTGACAGACTATAAGACAAATTACAATAAGTTCAAGAAGCAAATTAATACATGTGCAGTAAGTAACCAGGGATTTAGACTATCGCAAGGACAAACAAATAATTAAGGATGAATAGGTGAGAGCATAATTAGGAAGGACTAGATGGGAAATTAGATTAAGAAAAGGGGGTGGGTAAATTCAAATCGAGTTCTTTGTATTCTGAAAGGCCAGACTGAAGAAATGTGTTTTTAGAAGACTTCTAAAAGTTAGGTAATCATCTGTAAATTTGATTGATTTAGGAACAGAATTCCAAGTTTTGGTGCCTTGATAGGAGGAATTAACAGAGTGAATTGTTTTATATATCACATTCTTACAGATAGGGAAATGTAAGACAAGATATCCTCTAAATGATGAAACAGACTGGGCAATTCAACAAGATTATTCATATAGGATGGGGCTCTACCAAACAGAATTTGGTGAATGAAAAACACAATTTTAATTATGTATTCCGATTAATGCATCAGGCTGGACAGGAGGGACCTCCCTAGTTGCATGGGTCAAAGGCAGGAGATGGAACCCAAGACAAATCTGGCGGGCAAAAATGGAGTTTATAACAAATAGGGGGAGGTTACTGCTGCAACCAGGACCTTCCCCCTATTAACATTAACCATCTTATCGTTCCAACTTCCAGAGGCTTCTACACTGTTCCCCTTAGTTCTCTACCTCTCTGGAACCTTCTAATTCCAGAACATGTAACTTCCCAACCGGTACAGGTAAAGGAAAAGACAACAAGTTCACAGAAAGACCACAGAAAGCTGGCTCCAAGCTGTCCATCTGCTGAGTGGTAGAAGCCTGCAGGAAAGGTGCTGCAATAGAATGCATGAAGCCTCTTCCTATTGGCTGTCAGGACTACATAGGCCTGTAACGGGAGCACTAGCTTAATTCTCATGATGTTTCACATGTTTCAACATCATTCTTCTACTACAAACTTTAGAACAATTTATAATTACTCATCTGAAGGATTTTATGTAAACTAATGAAAGAGGTTTAATTTCAGAAGTGTCCCACTTTTATGACTACCAGACGTGCCAAGTCACGAATTAGGTGTGTGACACATGCATTTCACCCCTTTCTCCAACTCGCACGTCAAAGTGACCTTCTTTCCAGAATTGGCTCTTTGCCCTTGTAGTATGGTATCTTGCTCCCTGGATTGGCATTTTTCACTCACTCTCCTCTCCCTGTCCCCATAGTTCTTTCCCTTTGCTCTAGTTCATCGGCAGCGAAAGTGCTCACAACAGACTCCCTCTGTCCAGTCCAGAGAGCCTCCTCTGATTCTACTTCCTGTTTCCAGTAGAGCAGAACCAGCAGAGGGAAGGCCCTGTGGACTGGCTAGAGGGAGCCTGTTGTTAGAACATTTGCTGCCGGTGAACTAGAGCAAATGTAAAGGACTCCGGGGAGTGGAGGGGAGGAGAGAAGAAGGTATGTCAGGACCGGCAGGAGAAGAAGGAAGCGAGATAGATAATGTACCCGCAGAAGGGAGGAGGGAGGCAAAGTACTGGACATGACACCAGGACCTGCAAGGGAAGGAATAAGAGGAGATACTACACCTGTGGGGGAGGGGGAAAGGATTGGAAATGACGCAGAGACCTGCAGGGGAAGTAGCAAGATGGAGAGATACTGCACCCATGGGGGAGGGAGGAAGGAAGAAGAGGGATTGGCAATGATATCGGGACCTGCAGGAGAAGGAGTAAGAGGGAGAGATAAGGCACCTGCAAAAGAGGGGGGCAGGAAGGACTGGAAATGATGCTGGGACCTGCAGGGGAAAGAGTGAGAGAGATACTGGTTCTTCAGGAAAGGGAAAAAAATGATGCCAAGACCTGAGGGGAAAGAAGAAAGAAGGAGAGATACTGGGGGGGGGGGGGGGTGCAGGAGAGACAGAACGATACTTGCTGAATTCCCAGGGAGAAAGATAGGAGGAAGGTAAGGGAAGTGAGAGGGAGATACAGGACATGGGGAGGGGGGGGGAAGAGATACAGAGAGGCAATGTTGGACACATGAGGGGGGATTGGGACATGGGCGATGCTGGATAGGGCAAGAATAGGGACAAAGAGAAAGGGGATGCTCAACATCTTAGTTGCCCACTTTCATCCCATGCAAATTCAAAAAAAGAATAAACTTTAAACCCCCAATACAATGATAATAAAGACTTGCTTATGATGTATACCTAAAAAACAAAATGGCAGCCCTAAAATGTGTTTAATGTTATTCTCACTTCTAAGGATTTTTACTGTTGTAGTCACTTCCTGCAATGATATATGAACAATGCATTGTGTGTAATGTAGTCTCACATGTACTGCAGCCATCCCTGCTTGTTTGTATAAAGTTCGTTAGTACTACTACTTAACATTTCTAAAGCGCTACTAGGGTTACGCAGCGCTGTACAATTTAACATGGAAGGACAATCCCTGCTCAAGGAGCTTACAATCTAAAAAGACAGGTGTACAATCTAAAGACAAGGGTAGAGTCCGTCTGGTAGGTAATACTATATTTCATGAGAGGTTAGGTGCCGAACGCGGCATTGAAGAGGTGAGTTTTAAGCAGAGATTTGAAAATGGGTAGGGAGGGAGCTTGGCGTAGGGGTTGAGGAAGATTGTTCCAGGCAAAGGGTGAGGCAAGGCAGAATGAGCGGAGCCTGGAGTTGGCAGTGGTGGAGAAGGGAACTGACAGGAGGGATTTGTCCTGTGAGCGGAGGTTACGGGCGGGGACATAGGGGGAGATGAGGGTAGAGAGGTAGTGAGGAGCCGCAGACCGGGTGCATTTGTAGGTAAGGAGGAGAAGCTTGAATTGTATGCGGTATCTGATCGGAAGCCAGTGAAGTGACGAGGAGAGGAGTGATGCGAGTATATCGGTTCTGGCGGAATATAAGACGTGCGGCAGCGTTCTGAACGGATTGAAGGGGGGATAGATGGCTACGTGGGAGGCCGGTGAGGAGTAGGTTGCAGTAGTCAAGGCGAGAGGTAATGAGAGCATGGACGAGAGTTCGTGTGGTTTGCTCAGATAGGAAAGGGCGAATTTTGCTGATGTTGAAGAGGAAGAAGCGACAGGTCTTGGCAGTCTGTTGGATATGTGCAGAGAAGGAGAGGGAGGAGTCGAAGATGACTCCGAGGTTGCAGGCAGATGGGACGGGGAGGATGAGGGTGTTGTCAACTGAGATGGAGAGTGGAGGAAGAGGAGAGGTGGGTTTAGGTGGAAAGACGAGGAGCTCGGTTTTGGACATGTTCTATTCTCCTGCAAAGGCCCCCTCTCTTTCTCAGAGGAGGTTGATTCCTTTGTCTACAACCTGTCATTTCCTAATTATTCCTACTATCTTTGTTCCGATGGGTCAGCAGGGTATGATCTTTCTCTTCAATAAAGGACTGCCCACTGCGACCACCTCTGCTACCTGGTGTCAGGTTCTGTCCCTAGTGGTCCCTTTATCTCACCCTCCCTGGGCTTGTGGGTGTTTTTCTTGACCTCTCTTTCCCACAAGGGCATAGCTGCCGAGAGGGGGGGGGCAGGAGGGGACAAAATTCCCCGGGCCTCCAAGGTGGGCCCGGCGCCATAGTCCCACCCGCCCTCTGTCGTCGACCGTCTGCCACCGGGCCGGGCCCCCTGCATTGAAATCACAGCACCTCTCACCTCCGTGTGAAAGCGCTGCAGGCAGCAGATTGCCTCCCTTCGGGCCTCCTTCCCTCTCTGTGTCCTGCCCTCGTCTGACGTAACTTCCGCGAGGGCGGGACACAAGGAGGGAAGGAGGGCCAAAGGGAGACGATCTGCTGCCCTGCTGCCTGCAGCGCTTTCACACGGAGGTGAGAGGTGCTGCGATTTCAATGTAGGGGGCCCGGTCCGGTAGCGGATGGAGGGGGGCAGGTGGAGGGGGGGAGTGGCGGCGGCTACCTCGGGGGCGGTGGGGCCAGAGGCGGGGCCCCGGGGGCGGCCTTGCCCCGGGCCCAGCCCAGTCTCTCGGCGGCCCTGCATAAGGGCAGACATTCTGTATCTTGTCTCTGGATGCATATGTCCCTGCTCCCCTGCAGTGAAACTGTCCTTTTACCTCCTTCATTCATTCTCTCACAATATTGCAAGAAACAGCATCCCATCTCTGAACCACCTTCATTACCTGACAACTCCCTCACCTCTGCCATAAAGCTTCCTTTTCTTCAAATTTCCATCTCCATCCACTGATACAGCTTTCAGAACCATGAAGTCTCTTGCCTTGGGGCAGTAACTTCTGAGACTCTACAAACTGAGTAAATTAGCTACATTTATTCAGAAAAAAGATAAGGGGTTTCTGGTGTTGGCCGACATGCCGAGGTTATACTGTCTAGTTATTTTAGCACATGTTTGCTTTAAGAGACCAGAACAAAAAGACCCTGACAAAAGAGTTAAGAGAAGAAAGAGAAGAACAGAAACCAGAGACTAGAACCAACCAGTGGCTTACCAAGGGGGGGGGGGGGGCGGGGGGGGCGGGCCGCCCCGGGTGCACACCGCTGGGGGGGTGCCACGGCGCGCGCCTGCTCAGCGTTGGCTGCGTTCGCTGCAGCCCCCTCTCTGCCCCGGAACAGGTTACTTCCTGTCCGGGTCAGAGGGAGCTGCAGGCTGCAGCGAACGCGCCAACTCAGCCAACGCTGAGCAGGCGCGCGCTGCGGCACCCCCCACAGCGGCGTGCACCCGGGGGGGGGGTTCTTTCGCCGGGGGGGTGCTTTGGCGGGGGGGGGGCGTCCGCGCTGCATCGGGGGGGGGGTGGTGCTGCACCCGGGGGGGCGGGGCGCCGCCCCGGGTGTCCGCCCCCCTAGGAACGCCACTGGAACCAACATGATTTCAATCTATCGATTAGAATATGTCCGTTTTGGAATGTGCAGCTGGCAGAACTGCTTTTAGACATAGCTAGGGCCCATGAGAAAAACCACAAGCATTCTCCGTCATAGCAGTGGTAAATCTCTGGCTTTGGGATGGGCCACACGTGGCATTTTTGAACTACAGCAAAATCGCCTTTGACAGTAAAGTCCAGATCAAGAGCCAGATTTTCCACTAAGCACAGTACAAAGACCTGGAGAACAGAAATCTAAAGGAGATGTACAAGATAGGTGGAGAGAGATTGATAAGCACAGCTCAGGAGAGGAAACATAGAAACATGACGGCAGATAAAGGCCATATGACCCATCCAGTCTGCCATCCTCTGTAACCCCAATTCTTCCCTGTTCCTAAGCGATACCACATGCTTATCCCATGCCTTTTTAAATTCTGGAACAGTCTTCGACTCCACCACCTCCACCGGGAGGCCATTCCACACCCCCACCACCCTGTGAAATAATACTTCCTTAGGTTACTCCTAAGCCTATTCCCTCTTAACTTTGTCATATGCCCCCTCATTCCAGAGCTCTCCTTCATTTGGAAAAGGCTCTCTTCCTGTACATAAATGCCCTCTAGATATTTAAACGTTTCTATCATGTCTCCTCTCTCCCTCCTCTCTTCCAGCGTATACATGTTGAGGTTCATAAGCCTGTCCCTATAATTTTTTGCATTCAAGACCGCTTACTAATTTCGTAGCCGCCCTCTGGACCGACTCCATCCTGTTTATATCTTTCTGTAGGTGCGGTCTCAGCATTTTTGGGGATTAAACCTTAGTTGCCAAATATCGGTCCATTCCTCTAGCTTCGCTAGGTCCTTCCTCATGTCATTCACACCCTCCAGGGTGTCCACCCTGTTGCAGAGTTTAGTATCATCCACAAAGAGGCAAACCTTAGCAGACAGCCCTTCCGCAATATCGCTCACAAAGACAGACGTTAAAAAGAGCCTTGTGATGATGTCTGAGGATCTCAAGATGACATAAACAATGTGACAAGGCAGTGGCCACGGCTGGAAGGATGCTAAGCTGCATAGAGAGGGGGTATAAACAGCAGGAAGTGTTGATGCCCCTGTACAAGTCATTAGTGAGGCCCCACTTGGATGATTGTGTTTAGTTGTGGAGGTCCTACCTTGCTAAGGGCATAAAAAACTTGAAGCAGTTCAGAGAAAAGAGCCAAAAATGGTGTGGCATTTGCACCGCAAGACGTACAAGGAGAGACGATGACCTGAAGATGTATATCCTGGAGGAAAGGAGAGACCGAGGTGATATGATACAGACATTCAAATATTTGATAGGTATTCATTTAAAAAAAAAACATATCGGGTGACGTAACGGTTAGGCACGGATATTCAGTGCCAAAGTGGCTATGTTGAGCAGTTAGAATAGGTCACGTAAATAGCAGGCCTATTTTTGACTGCTAAAAAGTTAACGCTGAATATTGACATAGCCAGTAAACTTTTTAGCAGCCAAAATAAACTTGGATATTCAGTGCCAGTCAGTGGATACGGCCCAGCACTGAATATCCAGTTTTAACACCGACAGCAGACAGCAAACGCGATGCTCACCATCAGCTGAACATTGGGCCATAAGTACATAAGTATTGCATACTGGGACAGACCAAAGGTCCATCAAGCCCAGCATCCTGTTTCCAACAGTGGCCAATCCAGGTCACAAATACCTGGCAAGATCCCAAAAAAGTACAAAACATTTTATACTACTTATCCCAGAAATAGTGGATTTTCCCCAAGTCCAATTTAATAATGGTCTATGGACTTTTCCTTTAGGAAGCCGTCCAAACCTTTTTAAAACTCTGCTAAGCTAACCACCTTTACCACCTTCTCTGGCAACGAATTCCAGAGTTTAATGCCTAGCCCTAGAATTACAAGTAATTGGGAAGCAAAACCAATGCTGGGCGTACTTCTACGGTCTACACCCTGATCATAACTGAATAGATATGGATAGTTCAAGAACAGTGCTGGGCAGACTTTTACGATCTGTGCCCTGAGAAAGGCAAGGAAAAAATCAAACTCAGGTATACATATAAAGTATCGCATGCTATTTAAAATGAGTTTATCTTGTTAGGCAGACTGGATGGACAGTACAGATCTTTATCTGCAGTCATTTACTATGTTACTATGACACAAATCAGGAGATGGGCGTCCTTCTCCTAAGGTCGTCCAAATTGGCATAATCGAAAGCCGATTTTGGGCGTCCTCAACTCCTTTCCATCGCAGGGACGACCAAAGTTCACGGGGGCGTGTCGGCAGTGTACCGAAGGCGGGACGGGGCTTGGTTAAGAGATGGGCGTCCTCGACCGATAATGGAAAAAAGAAGGGCGTCCCTGACGAGCATTTGGCCAACTTTACTTGGTCCATTTTTTTTCACGACCAAGCATCAAAAGGTGCCCGAACTGACCAGATGACCACCAGAGGAAATCGGTGATGACCTCCCCTGACTTCCACAGTGGTCACTAACCACCTCCCACCCCGAAAAAAACAACTTCAAAAACTTTTGTCTTTTTTTTTTTTTAAGAGTATGTCCTTCGCTATGCCTGTTGAGGACGTCCTTCCCTGTGACGGCAGTTGCGGATGTCCAAAATGTAAATGTTTCTGTGAGAAGGACATCCATGCCTTTGCTATGCCTCTGACACCTTTTTTATTTATTTGGATTTTGGATCACAAGTAGTAACAGTGGGATTTGAACCAGCCACCTCTGGATTGCAAGACCAGTGCTCTAACCACTAGGGCACTCCTCCACTCCACTCCCTTGCAATTTGGCCATCCCTGTGGGGGGGCAATGGTATGTGTGTGTCAGCGGAGGCATAACGAAGGCGTGGACGTCCTTCTTTCAACTGCCGTCGCTTCCCCTCCTTAGGAAGGAAATTGTGTGCAAATGAGCTAACAGCGAGCAGCTCATTTACATGCAATTTCCTTCATGCATGCCCGTTCCTTTCTGGATCGGCAAGGGAAGGGCTTTTTCCATTCAGTTAGTGGGACCAGTGCACTACAAATGCTGGCTTCTCCCACGACCAAATGGCTTAGATTTGGTTGTTTCTGAGATGGGCATCCTCGCTTTCCATTATCGCCGAAAACCAGAGACGACCATCTCTAAGGTCGACTTGAATTTCATGATTTGGGCATCCCCGACCGTATTATCGAAACAAAAGATGGACGTCCATCTTGTTTCGATAATACGGGCTGCCCGCCCCTTTACAGGGCTGTCCTTAGAGATGGGTGCCCCGTTCGATTAGCCCCCTCCACGTTACTTTTTTATAAATTGGATACACTTGGCATCTAAATTTCAACACTAGCTTCCAGAATTGTCTTTATACACTACACTATGGCTGTCACTAGGACATCATCATTTTACTTGGCCGAGAGCTTTCTCCTACTATAGGCCCCATTAGGGAATGAATTACCTTGAGTACTGTTTTCAATTCTGGTCACCGCATCTCAAAAAAGACATAGCGGAATTAGAAAAGCTTCAAAGAAGAGCAACCAAAATGATAAATGGGATGGAACTCCTCTCTTGAGAAAAGGCTAAAGAGGTTAGGGCTCTTCTATTTGGAAGAGAGACAGCTAAGGAGCTGCAGTGGACAGGGCCGTGCCAACACAGTAAGCAGGGTAAGCACCGCAGGGGGGCGCCGACCTCTGGAGGGCGCCGCCACGGTGCTTACCCTCGCCGCTTACCCCAGCTCCGTGCCGCCCTGGGGGCTTTAAATCTGTTATCTAAATTTACCTCTGATGTTGCAGCAGCTGAGCAGCGGCAGTGAAAGCGCTGCCGACATCTTCAGCCTTCCCTTCGCACTCGTTTGTTCCCTCAGTGTCCCGCCCTTGCAAGGAAATGACGTCAGAAGAAGGCGGGACACTGAGGGAACGAATGAGCACAAAGGGAAGGCTGGAGGTAAATTTAAATGAAAGATGGACATGGATGGGAGGACCAGGGAGAGGAGAAATTGCTGGAAATGGAGGGGAGGGGAGAATTGCTGGATATGAATGGAGGAGGGAAGGGCAGATTGTAAGCTCTTTGAGCAGGGACTGTCTCTTTCCTCTATGTTTGTGCAGCGCTGCGTACGCCTTGTAGCGCAATATAAATGCTAAATAGTAGTAGTAGTAGCAGAGAGGGACAAGGATGGACATGGATGGGAGGCCAGGGCCCAGGGAGAGAGGAGAAATTGCTGGAAATGGAGGGGAGGGGAGAGAGGAGAATTGCTGGATATGGATGGAGGAGGGAAGGGCAGAGAGGGACATGAATGGACATGGATGGGAGGGCAGGGTCCAGGGAGAGGAGAAATTGCTGGAAATGGAGGGGAGGGGAGAGAGGAGAATTGCTGGATATGGATAGAGGAGGGAAGGGCAGAGAGGGACAAGGACGGGAGGGTAGGGCCCAGGGAGAGGAGAAATAGCTGGAAATAGAGGGGAGGGGAGAGAGAAGAATTGCTGGATATGGATGGAGGAGGGAAGGGCAGAGAGGGACAAGGATGGGAGGGCAGGGTCCAGGGAGAGGAGAAATTGCTGGAAATGGAGGGGAGGGGAGAGAGGAGAATTGCTGGATATGGATGGAGGGGAGGGAAGGGAAGACAGAGGAAGGAGATGCACAAGGATGGAGGGGAAGGGAGAGAGAAGAAATGCTGGGCATGGATGGAGGGGAGGGAAGAGAGAGGAAGGAGATGAGATGAGGGAAAAGGAAGAGAGGAGAAAAACTGCACATGGATGGAGAAAATAGGCAGACAATGTTGCTGACAATTCCTGTCAGTGTGGCAAGTGGTGAGCGATCATTTTCACGGTTAAAAATCATAAAAAATTATTTGCGATCAACTATTTCGCAAAAAAGGCTTGTAAGCCTTGCCATGATTGCTATTGAGAATGATATATGTGCCCCAGTTAGATATCAAAGATTTAATTACTAATTTTGTGAACATGAAAGCACGAAAAGCTAAGTGGTTGTAAACCCTCTATTTGTTCAGCAATCCCACAAAGATGCACTCCATCTTTCAGCTCCTATTTCCTTTGCATCTTGTGCCACATGGGGGGGGGGGGGGGGGGCGCCAACTGATAGTCTGCAGGGGGGCACCACAGACCTTAGGCACGGTCCTGGCAGTGGAACTGGAACGCAGTTCTCCAGGTTCTCAGCTCATTGCACTGACCATTAGGCTACTCCTCCGCTCCTTGTTTGTAAAAAATATGTACTGATGGTCCTTTGGAGTTGTCTGTCAGATCTATTATTTGCTTTGTGTGCTGTTGCTCTTTCGAAGCTGCCACCTTAAGCGACCGCCTTGTCTCGTGTAATGGGTAACATGCGAACTGTGTTTTAAAAAGCTCTCCTTATTCTCCCAAGACATTCTCGCTGTTTGATAAGCGAGGCTGGCACCTAGCCAGAAACAGAATGCTGCAGAGAATTTTCAAAGCACCATCTGTGCCTGTCCCTGCTGTGTAGGAGAGCCAAACTGCTGCAAGGAGGTGTGGGAACCACGGAGGAGATTCTACGGCCTCAAAAATAGCTGAGTTCTTTTTCCAGCTCGTCTCGGTTCTTTTAGTAAAGTTTTAGCCTGACACACTTCCTGCCTTTCATGTTCAGCACACAGGGTTCTCCGTAATTAGTGCTTTTATTTTTTTTATTTAAAATATTTATATACTGTTCAATCTAACATGCTAAGGATTTACATCAGAACAAACACAATGCAAAAGTATAAAACCAATAAAGTAGCATATACATCCCCTGAGTTTGTACCTGAGATAATGGAGGATTCAGGGCCCCTTTTACCAAGCTGCGAGAAAAGGGGGCCGGCGCTGGTGTCGCTGCGTGTTTTACATGCGCGCCAAGGCCCCCTTTTGGCAAAAGGGAAGTCTTGCCTTCCTGCAGGAAATGGCCATGCGGCAAATAAAGCACTTGCCGCGCAGCCGTTTCAGGGGGAGCTCTTACCACCACCCATTGAGGTGGCGGTAAGGGCTCCCGCGTTAACCCGACAGTAATCAGGCAGCGCCAATTACTGCCAGGTACATGCCGGTGCTACAAAAATTAATTTTTTAGCACTGAAAATGACACTGCGCTAGGGGTGAGAAGTACCGCTGGGCTGCTTAATAAAAGGAACCCTAAGTGACTTGCCCAAGATCACAAGGCACTTGTTATTAGTCCGTAAAGTGTTTTCTATCAGGCTTACCCCTCTACCTGTGCACCCTCAGTGCTCTCTTTGTATCCACTTTGTTCACAATACCTCAACTAACTGGTACTTCTCTCTTCTTCCATTGTATGCCATAAATTTACCCATTGCTCTGTATGGAACTATTTCGCCCCACTTTTCTGAAATGCTCAGCCTCCTACCCTAAGATATGAATCTTCATGATCCTGTTTCTAAGGCAAATCTTAATGCTTAGCCTTTCCAGAAACGTGACTTCTCTCACCAATTGCTTCTGAATTTCTGACAGCATTGCGCCACTCTATTGATTACTTTCTCCTCCTTTTTACTACCTTCTCTTATGACCTTAAATTGCAAAGCACTCTATTGTCTGCACATAAGGCAGTATATCAAGACACTGAATAAAGTCAACCAAACTGTTGGCACTTAATAGAAGTGCCAATACATCCAAGGAGATTCTGCTCTCCCTCTCTCTCCTGAGTCCCAGGAGAGTACCAACAGAAGAGGAAGCAAAGGGAGGAAAGAAAGAGCAAGCACGACAGTTCCCCACCCCAAGAAGAGAGAATTTGAATGAGACTCCAGATCCAAGGATTTAGAATAACCAGCAGTACTTGTGTCTTGTATAATGGCAATGCGATCCACGGATGGACAAACACAGCAAGATTCCCCTCCAACCCCTCCCACAGTCCCTTCTTCCTACCTTGACATAGGGTGGGTGCCCATCCCCTGCCCAGTGAATCCTGAAATGAACTAGGAGGGGCCTAAGCACCACTTAGATGGTGCTTAAGCCCCTCCCAGTGCATCCCAGGATGTACCGGCAGAGGCTGGGCGCCACCATTTTGGAAACGGGTGGGCCCAAGGCAAGAGGTAGGAGGTGGACTTTTTGCTTCCTACATCAAGGTAGGAGGAAGGGACTGCGGGGTGGAAGGGAATCCCGTTAGACCACCAGGGCTATTAGTGGACACCAGGGGGTCCAACCCAGCTGGGGCCTGCAAGGTCGGGTGGGGGGAAGTCCACCAATGATGACTTGGGGGGGGGGGGTCCACTGGACCATCAGGGATTTTCCATAAATGGAGTGGAGGAGGGAGGGGAGGGGAGTTCATTAGACCACCATAGAGTTTTTTTGAGATTGTGGAGGGGCTCAAGTAGGGGTCTGCTGGATTCCAGTGGAACCCTCTCAAGTACCTCCCCCCCGCACAACTCAAAAAATAAATGTGGTGGTCTAGTGTCAATTGCATTTGACAGCTTCAAATCTCATACAGTGACCAATGCACTAAGGGGATCCATGCATCTCATCTGCATTAGTTGCTGTTTGCGACTCAGTAACTTCACCCTTGGTGGTGTATTTAACGGCAAGCTTCGTGCATTGGGTCCTTAGTATTCTTACTGCAAACTCTTAAAGTCCGACCAGGCAGTATATCTTTCACTTCCTATATTACATCAGTATCTGCTTCAAAGAATATTGCATGGTCGATAGACTGTCCAGCAACTTTCAGAAAGTAGGATCACTCTGCCCACTACTAGAAACAGAGGAGTGGACTATATGATGGATCCCTCCTCAAGTATAAAACCCTATGTCATCTTTGAAAGCTTGTCTTTGGCTTCAAGCCTCCCTGACCATTGACAATATGGGGAGAACGTTAGACAGCTTCCATCTGTAAATGGGCATTTCACCAGGGTTCCTCTCACACTCCAGTTTAAGCCTTGAGCTGAGTCTCACCTATCTTTCAGGCCCTCCATATTATGTTTGTTGCCTTTTCTATTTTTCTCCCTGCTTAAAATGACAGGCACCTCTAAGACTACCTTCACCCCCTTAGCGAGAGGCTGGCTACACCTTCCTTAGCTCAGCACTTGCCTGAATTCTCTCCTCTCTTCCTATCTGCTCCTTCTTCCTAAATATCTGCACATTTGCCCCTTAACTAAAATTTCTAATACTGAAGTCCTCTGCTAACCTAACCCTTTTTTTTTTTTTTTTAATTCGCCTCTCTGGTGATCCTGCAAATAGTCTTGGTATCCTATCATCTTTGCTCACATAACACTTCAATTTCATGCACACATTATAAAGAAGATTTTGTTCCTTTGTACCCTTTGATGCTTGACATATTTCATACTGTGATTATTTTCTTGATGTCTGTATCTACGAATGAAAATACACACAGCCAAGCAATTGCTTCCTAATTCTCTGAATTTGAAGTCATTAATCCATTTCTTAGCTGGTAAAAGGGACACTCTACAATATGCAACATAGTTTGTATTGTCTGTCAAGTGAATAACGTATTGGCTCTAGGGCCCCAGCACTGGAGTGGACTACTGTAATGACACACTTGTTACCCAACTAACTCTCTACCTCTCCAACATTCAGATGCAAGCAACTGTCCTCAATGCATTGCCACTCATTTCTACTCAAGCTAACAGGCCATGCTGGAACTCCTTACACTAATCTACAAATGTATTCATGCCAATTCTGTAACGCACTGAAACTTAGGCCAATGGTTGGCGTAAGTTGATGCATCCAAGTACGCCATGCAGCGCACACAACCGATAGTATTCATTAAGTTCCACGCATCGCAAGGTGACACACCTATGACACCACCTCAATCCGCCCACAAGCATAGCCCACTTGCAGTTATGTGAGATGCAAAGTATATGCCAAGTTTATAGAATGGCTCCAAGCACTTACACAGGGAACAACCAATTAATGGTGCCAATCACACTCCTAAGTGTTACTAGTCTATATTATTTGGCGAACAATTGGCACTTTACTTTAGGCATGGCTTACATAACTGCCTTTCATATTGTTTGTACGTTGGTCTCCTTTTAGCATCATAGATACGTTGGCACACACTGCATCCACTGTATGCCAGTCTATCTCAAACATGTTCACTGCATGTATCCGAAAACCAGACTGCCTAGGAAATACTTGAGGACTGGGTTGGAAACTCTCACTCTAGACCCCATTTTTTCCAGTCATATCAATACGTTTAGCTAGAGAATCCTGGTCACTGACATACCCAATCAGACCAATTACACACAGCTTTGCTACGTTCGGAGCTTCCCAACTCAGTGTCCAGTTGTGATTTTTCCATCCTACCTCAATCGTGCCATGACCTTACCAGGTATCTATGGAGAATACTATATATATCTTGATGATATATGAGACTAGGACCTTGTTTACAACCTTTATCTTTCCCTTTCCCTCCTCTGCAGCTTCTTCACTAAATAATTTAACAAGGGAGAAGAATAAAGGGGCTTTTCTAGTACTTTCAGTTACCTTGACTGATGCCAATGAGATGAATAGCCAAAGTGTAACAAAGGAAAGCAAAGCTGCTGTTATTGCTTCATAGCAATATCCTGCTGTAGCTCTGGCTCATGTGTGCCTAATTTGAATCCACTATGTAATCAGAGTAAACAAAACGGGCTGATTAATATGTATTAACAAATCTGGTTACCCGGAGGCTTTCCTTAGTACTTGTGTACTGCTTGAATGCATGAAGCATGGGATCCTGCATGTACTTTATTTTCTCCTTGCTTATACGTTGCACCCAAAGATGCATTTAGCAAAGTATGGACAGTACAAGCTAATGGGAATAGATATTACATAACCAAATTATGTTAAAGCGGTGTTTCATTCAGCTGTTCTGTTGTCATTCTTTCTCTGTGTGCCAGAATGAAGGCCAAGATCTCTGTTTACTTGGCCATCATCCTTGCCTGGATCTCCCACTGCCACATTAAACTTAACATAGCCAAGACAACTTCTCTTTCCTCTAAAACCACTTACCATAAGTACATAAGTACATAAGTAGTGCCATACTGGGAAAGACCAAAGGTCCATCTAGCCCAGCATCCTGTCACCGACAGTGGCCAATCCAGGTCAAGGGCACCTGGCACGCTCCCCAAACGTAAAAACATTCCAGACAAGTTATACCTAAAAATGAGGAATTTTTCCAGTCCATTTAATAGCGGTCTATGGACTTGTCCTTTAGGAATCTATCTAACCCCTTTTTAAACTCCGTCAAGCTAACCGCCCGTACCACGTTCTCCGGCAATGAATTCCAGAGTCTAATTACACGTTGGGTGAAGAAAAATTTTCTCCGATTCGTTTTAAATTTACCACACTGTAGCTTCAACTCATGCCCTCTAGTCCTAGTATTTTTGGATAGCGTGAACAGTCGCTTCACATCCACCCGATCCATTCCACTCATTATTTTATACACTTCTATCATATCTCCCCTCAGCCGTCTCTTCTCCAAGCTGAAAAGCCCTAGCCTTCTCAGCCTCTCTTCATAGGAAAGTCGTCCCATCCCCACTATCATTTTCGTCGCCCTTCGCTGTACCTTTTCCAATTCTACTATATCTTTTTTGAGATACGGAGACCAGTACTGAACACAATACTCCAGGTGCGGTCGCACCATGGAGCGATACAACGGCATTATAACATACCAAATTCCCATATTTTCTGTTCCCATGGATAATACTGTCATCCTCCCTATTCCGTCAGCTCGAGTTCAAACTTGTCACTTCTTTCTCTATTCTCTGGACTTACAATAGGACCAATGATTATGTAACCCTTGCCAGTCGGGAGTGGTCCTCGCTTGGACATTATGCACTACTCAGAAGAATGGGAGCACATTTTCAGGGCGGTAACACTGATGTATAGGGTCATTCTTGTTGGACACAGCACTTGGATCCAGGTTGGGATTAGTATAACTGCAAGGCCATTGCAAATTCTTCAAGCAAATGAGCAAACTCAACAATAATAAAGGCACAGGTTCCCGGATTTCCTTATGGACGAAGATTAAAATTCATGCTCCTATTTTTTTTCTCTCTCAGTTTTGAACTAATATAGCTATGTATTACTTATGTTGCAAATTGAATGTTGTATAATTGAAATTGAAAAATAAGCTCTGTAATGCTTAGCCACTTTAGTATACTATTTCATTATTGTTGTACTCTATACTCTGTCACCCCGATATTCAGCCTACGGTGGTCCGCATTTTTTTTTTTAAATGATGATAGTTACCGGCTCAATTATCCCCTGATATTCAGTGCCAGGCTATGTCCAGGCACCGGCACTGAATATCGGGGGATAATTTGGGGTGGGCAGGTTGCTGGAACTTATGCAGGCCTGGCGAATATTCAGCCGGAGTTGCATAAGAGACCAATACCATGACCACCACCAACACCACACCCACCACCAGTCACACTCCTCCTGGCCATCCCACTCCACACTCTGCACAGTCACACTCCTCGCACTCGAAATCCTCCTCCTCCTCCAACTCCCAAACATCCAACACTTCACTAATCCTCTCCACAAAAAAAATCACTAACCACCAACTACCTCTCTACTAAACCCACAAAGGAAATGGAGGGCTATGGGGCTGAAGACCAGGTATAAAGATTCCTTTAAACTCACAGCTACCCCTGTTGCACACATACAGCCATATTTTCCCAGTGGGCAGTTTTAGTGTGTGTACGTATGGTGTGATATCACTTCTGTGAAATTGTAAGGGAATGTACGTTTCATTTTTTGGGCTCAAAGGTATGCTTACAAGCCATATACTAAATAGGCATCCATGTCAGTGGCATAGCTACGTGGGGCCATGGGGGCCTGGGGCCCCCCCCCCAATTTCCTCCAGGCCCCTGGTTTTGCTGGTGCAATTGCTAAATGCAAGCGGCAGCAAATACCTTGGCCAGCTGAAGCCTTCTCCAGCACCAGTGTGCGGCACCACCGAGTTGCCTACCCTGCTGTTTCTTCCCCACTCACGTCCTGTATGCTCCTTTTAGTGAAATTGAGCATTCTCGGTCTTACTAAATGGAGCATGCAGGATGTGAGGGGGGAAGAGACAGCAGGGCAGACAATGTTGCGGTGCTGGAGAAGGCTTCAGCTGGAGGGGGTTGGGGACTCCTGCCAACCAAGGTATGTGCTGCAGCTTGCATTTAGCAATTGGGGAAGCGGCAGGGCGGCGGCGAAGCGGAAAACCAAAATGTGCCCCCCCCACACACCTCGGCTCTGGTCTTCTCCCACCGAGAGGTGTGGCTATGCCCCTGGTCTGTGTGTTAATGTATAGTGAGCACACAATGTAAACATGTACAGATCTCATCTTGGAGCACCCACTAAGGTGCCACAGTGCTTGCTGGCTTCTTGCCTAGAATAGTCCAACTTATGGATCTCTGCTGCTGTGGTGCTGCTGCAACTTAATAGGTGAAGGTAAGTGTGTTTTTGAAATATCCTGCTTGAGGCACTTACTAGGAAACTATACAGTGGTGTAGATGATGCTTACCTTTCTATGGCCTTTTGCCCTTTAAGGAGAATATCCAAAGTGGATAGTAGCTCTTGCTAGTTCAAGGTGGCCACGAACACTCCATAGCACATTGTTAATGAGCTGTGTAGTGTTTGCAGGCAAAAGAATGGTAAGTACATAAGTACATAAGTAGTGCCATACTGGGAAAGACCAAAGGTCCATCTAGCCCAGCATCCTGTCACCGACAGTGGCCAATCCAGGTCAAGGGCACCTGGCACGCTCCCCAAACGTAAAAACATTCCAGACAAGTTATACCTAAAAATGCGGAATTTTTCCAAGTCCATTTAATAGCGGTCTATGGACTTGTCCTTTAGGAATCTATCTAACCCCTTTTTAAACTCCGTCAAGCTAACCGCCCGTACCACGTTCTCCGGAAACGAATTCCAGAGTCTAATTACACGTTGGGTGAAGAAACATTTTCTCCGATTCGTTTTAAATTTACCACACTGTAGCTTCAACTCATGCCCTCTAGTCCTAGTATTTTTGGATAGCGTGAACAGTCGCTTCACATCCACCCGATCCATTCCACTCATTATTTTATACACTTCTATCATATCTCCCCTCAGCCGTCTCTTCTCCAAGCTGAAAAGCCCTAGCCTTCTCAGCCTCTCTTCGTAGGAAAGTCGTCCCATCCCCACTATCATTTTCGTCGCCCTTCGCTGTACCTTTTCCAATTCTACTATATCTTTTTTGAGATACGGAGACCAGTACTGAACACAATACTCCAGGTGCGGTCGCACCATGGAGCGATACAACGGCATTATAACATCCGCACACCTGGACTCCATACCCTTCCTAATAACACCCAACATTCTATTCGCTTTCCTAGCCGCAGCAGCACACTGAGCAGAAGGTTTCAGCGTATCATCGACGACGACACCCAGATCCCTTTCTTGATCCGTAACTCCTAACGCGGAACCTTGCAAGACGTAGCTATAATTCGGGTTCCTCTTACCCACATGCATCACTTTGCACTTGTCAACATTGAACTTCATCTGCCACTTGCACGCCCATTCTCCCAGTCTCGCAAGGTCCTCCTGTAATCGTTCACATTCCTCCTGCGACTTGACGACCCTGAATAATTTTGTGTCATCGGCGAATTTAATTACCTCACTAGTTATTCCCATCTCTAGGTCATTTATAAATACATTAAAAAGCAACGGACCCAGCACAGACCCCTGCGGGACCCCACTAACTACCCTCCTCCACTGAGAATACTGGCCACGCAATCCTACTCTCTGCTTCCTATCTTTCAACCAGTTCTTAATCCATAATAATACCCTACCTCCGATTCCATGACTCTGCAATTTCTTCAGGAGTCTTTCATGCAGCACTTTGTCAAACGCCTTCTGAAAATCCAGATATACAATATCAACCGGCTCCCCATTGTCCACATGTTTGCTTACCCCCTCAAAAAAATGCATTAGATTGGTGAGGCAAGACTTCCCTTCACTAAATCCGTGCTGACTTTGTCTCATCAGTCCATGTTTTTGTATATGCTCTGCAATTTTATTCTTAATAATAGCCTCCACCATCTTGCCCGGCACCGACGTCAGACTCACCGGTCTATAATTTCCCGGATCTCCTCTGGAACCCTTCTTAAAAATCGGAGTAACAATGGCTACCCTCCAGTCTTCCGGTACTACACTCGATTTTAGGGACAGATTGCATATTTCTAACAGTAGCTCCGCAAGTTCATTTTTTAGTTCTATTAATACTCTGGGATGAATACCATCAGGTCCCGGTGATTTACTACTCTTCAGCTTGCTGAACTGACCCATTACATCCTCCAAGGTTACAGAGAATTTGTTTAGTTTCTCCGACTCCCCCGCTTCAAATATTCTTTCCGGCACCGGTGTCCCCCCCCAAATCCTCCTCGGTGAAGACCGAAGCAAAGAATTCATTTAATTTCTCCGCTACGGCTTTGTCCTCCTTGATCGCCCCTTTAACACCATTTTCGTCCAGCGGCCCAACCGACTCTTTGGCCGGTTTCCTGCTTTTAATGTATCTAAAAATATTTTTACTATGTATTTTTGCTTCCAACGCTAATTTCTTCTCAAAGTCCTTTTTTGCCCTCCTTATCTCCGCTTTGCATTTGGCTTGGCATTCCTTATGATCTATCCTGTTACTTTCAGTTGGTTCTCTTCTCCACTTTCTGAAGGATTGTTTTTTGGCTCTAATGATTTCCTTTATCTTACTGTTTAGCCACGCCGGCTGACGTTTAGTCTTTTTTCCCTTTTTTCTAATACGTGGAATATATTTGTCCTGAACCTCCAGGATGGTGTTTTTAAACAGCATCCACGCCTGATGCAAGTTTTTTACTCTGCGAGCTGCTCCTTTCAGTCTTTTTTTCTCATTTTGTCGTAATCACCTTTTCTATAGTTAAACGCTAGCGTACTTGATTTCCTAGTTTCACTTCCTTCAATGCCAATATCAAAACCGATCATATTATGATCACTGTTATCAAGCGGCCCTCGTATCGTTACCCCCTGCACTAGATCATGAGCACCACTAAGGACTAAGTCTAGTATTTTTCCTTCTCTTGTCGGCTCCTGAACTAGCTGTTCCATGAAGCTGTCCTTGATTTCATCAAGAAATCTTATGTCCCTTGCGTGTACAGATGTTACATTACCCCAGTCTATATGCGGGTAATTGAAATCCCCCATTATTATTGTGTTGCCCAGTTTGTTTGCGTCCCTGATTTCCTTTAACATTTCCGCATCCGTCTGTTCGTCCTGGCCAGGCGGACGGTAGTACACTCCTATCACTATCCTTTTCCCCTTTGCACATGGAATTTCAATCCACAGTGATTCCAAGGAGTGTTTTGCTTCCTGCAGAATTTTCAATCTATTTGATTCAAGGCTCTCGTTAATATACAATGCTACCCCTCCACCAATCCGATTCACCCTATCACTACGATATAATTTGTACCCCGGTATGACAGTGTCCCACTGGTTATCCTCCTTCCACCAGGTCTCAGAGATGCCTATTATATCTAATTTTTCATTTAGTGCAATATATTCTAACTCCCCCATCTTATTTCTTAGGCTCCTGGCATTCGCATATAGACATTTCAAACTATGTTTGTTGTTCCTAAGTACATCATGCTTAGTACTTGACAGTATTAATTGGCAATCTTTTGTCTGATTTTTATTGTTATTTAAAGATACCCGATCTACTACAATCTCTTTTGCAACCTCACTATCAGGATACTCTATCTTCCCTGTTATGGTGATATCTTTGAAAGATACCTTATCCCGAACCATGCTCTTTTGAGCGACTGTCGGCCACATCTGCTAGGACATAATGAGTTAATAGCATTGAGTGACCATTGTTCTGGCTACTTAAGGTTTGCCTCCAGCTGATAGGCACCCCTTATGTCCCCAAGCCAACATCACTTAAGAGGGTTTAAAGTTGCACACAAAGAGGGAATAGACAAGCATGGAAGCCTCCAGACAATTCAGTAAATGTTTGCTTGTTTGACTTGCTATGTTAGACCTTTATGTTCCCTCGATATTGTTTGTCCCCCTCTCAACTCACCACTGTTATCTTCTGATGATCTATTCCCAAATGATATCCTGTATTTACTCTGTCTTCTATAACTCATCATAATGTAATCCATAATCGTACTGTAACCAATTGTACTTCCATCATTCTCAAAGTATTGTAAGCCACACTGAGCCCGCAAACAGATGGGAAAATGTGGGATACAAATGCAAATAAATAAAATAAATCTCTCATCTAGGAGGGTCGGTATCAGAGTATTAAAGGAAGGGGCCCAGGTAGTCTTGGCCACAGGACCCGACATCTTTTTCTGGCTGCTTGCTTTGCTTCAAGTTACAAATGTGTGCAACCTTGATTCTGGAATATTGGGGGTGGTAGAGTTGCACACCCGCTTTAGCTGCTGGCCTCTTCCATAGTTGCTGTCTTTGTTGGACTCCATGCCATGTGTTGGACTCCGTGCCAAGGGCATTTTTGGCCACATGTCATTCTCAGGACACTGTTTTCTTATACTGTTCTGGGCATACAGCAGTGACTCATGATTTTCAGCATTTAGATGACTTACGATTTAGATTTGTATGGAATATCTCCATACTCAGCAACTGTAACTTATGACTATTCATGTTAAGAATTGGGATAACATAACTGGCTGAATATGTCAGGGCAGATTAGTGTAGTAGTAGAGTACATAGGAGCCGGTTCTGTGGGTGCTGTGGGTGCTTGAGCACCCCGCAATATTGAACAAACTCCTTGACTGTGTGTAGGGAAGGGTACCTTCCATTGGGTTTAGTGCTCCCAGTCATTTTGAAAAATTGGCTCCTATAGTAGAGTACAAATTTAAATTGGTAGGTAGGGCAGAGGGTTGTGCATTGCTTACAGGTCTTACTTGTCTATATTTCAGGTCATATAACCGCTGGCCAATAAAAAGACTGAGACAGTCAGTTTTGCAGACCCCCCCCCCCCCCCCCCCACACACACACAATGAATATGAATCATCTCTCTATAGAGACTATGAAGGTAGGGCTTGCACATTTCTAGGCCATACACGTTGTGAGTAGCTGGGGAAAATGACTTCAGAGCTGTGTGTCCATACCTTATAGTACAATAACATGGGTTGGGCCATGCACATAGGTCTGCTAGAAGTGCTGGGCTCAGTGGTCTTTCCAGTACACACTGCACAGCCATTTTCATACCCAGTATGGTTCCTAAGCTTATTATGCTACTGGACCCTTGTGAATGGCAGGCGATATAAAGCAAGTTATAGCTATATGGTTGGTATGTGGTCAACATACTAGCTATCCAGGTTAATGAAGGCAACTGTGGCAACACACATGTGGAAGATGGTTGTATGGGACAACGTGTAGCCACAATAAACACACAACAGCAGTGCATTGTATATTTCCAAGCTTGTCATATTAAAACTATATAAAAATTAAAAGAAAAATAAAAGTAAATAAAATCACATAGGATGGGGAGAGGGCAGGATGACAAAGGAGGAGAAGATGAAAGACATTAACCCCCCTCCCACTGAGGAGAGACAAGCCATGTGGCTCAAGAATCTCAATATTTGCCAATCTGTGACCTGTGGAGAGGCTCGAAATCTGGAAGCGAGTGCGATGAGTGTCCGCTCTCGTTTTCGGGACGTAGGCTCAAACCTTGTGTATCAAGCAGGGTTCCTATGAACTCCAATCACTGGGCAGGACGAAGGTGGGACTTGGAGTAGCTTAAAATGAACCCTAGTAGTTTAAGGACCCGAATAGTCATCTGCATGGACTCCTGAGCACCAGCCTCAGAAGTGCTCTTCACCAGCCAGTTATTGAGATATGGGAACACATAAGTACATACAGTGGGGGAAATAAGTATTTGATCCCTTGCTGATTTTGTAAGTTTGCCCACTGACAAAGACATGAGCAGCCCATAATTGAAGGGTAGGTTATTGGTAACAGTGAGAGATAGCACATCACAAATTTAATCCGGAAAATCACATTGTGGAAAGTATATGAATTTATTTGCATTCTGCAGAGGGAAATAAGTATTTGATCCCCCACCAACCAGTAAGAGATCTGGCCCCTACAGACCAGGTAGATGCTGCAAATCAACTCGTTACCTGCATGACAGACAGCTGTCGGCAATGGTCACCTGTATGAAAGACACCTGTCCACAGACTCAGTGAATCAGTCAGACTCTAACCTCTACAAAATGGCCAAGAGCAAGGAGCTGTCTAAGGATGTCAGGGACAAGATCATACACCTGCACAAGGCTGGAATGGGCTACAAAACCATCAGTAAGACGCTGGGCGAGAAGGAGACAACTGTTGGTGCCATAGTAAGAAAATGGAAGAAGTACAAAATGACTGTCAATCGACAAAGATCTGGGGCTCCACGCAAAATCTCACCTCGTGGGGTATCCTTGATCATGAGGAAGGTTAGAAATCAGCCTACAACTACAAGGGGGGAACTTGTCAATGATCTCAAGGCAGCTGGGACCACTGTCACCACGAAAACCATTGGTAACACATTACGACATAACGGACTGCAATCCTGCAGTGCCCGCAAGGTCCCCCTGCTCCGGAAGGCACATGTGACGGCCCGTCTGAAGTTTGCCAGTGAACACCTGGATGATGCCGAGAGTGATTGGGAGAAGGTGCTGTGGTCAGATGAGACAAAAATTGAGCTCTTTGGCATGAACTCAACTCGCCGTGTTTGGAGGAAGAGAAATGCTGCCTATGACCCAAAGAACACCGTCCCCACTGTCAAGCATGGAGGTGGAAATGTTATGTTTTGGGGGTGTTTCTCTGCTAAGGGCACAGGACTACTTCACCGCATCAATGGGAGAATGGATGGGGCCATGTACCGTACAATTCTGAGTGACAACCTCCTTCCCTCCGCCAGGGCCTTAAAATGGGTCGTGGCTGGGTCTTCCAGCACGACAATGACCCAAAACATACAGCCAAGGCAACAAAGGAGTGGCTCAGGAAGAAGCACATTAGGGTCATGGAGTGGCCTAGCCAGTCACCAGACCTTAATCCCATTGAAAACTTATGGAGGGAGCTGAAGCTGCGAGTTGCCAAGCGACAGCCCAGAACTCTTAATGATTTAGAGATGATCTGCAAAGAGGAGTGGACCAAAATTCCTCCTGACATGTGTGCAAACCTCATCATCAACTACAGAAGACGTCTGACCGCTGTGCTTGCCAACAAGGGTTTTGCCACCAAGTATTAGGTCTTGTTTGCCAGAGGGATTAAATACTTATTTCCCTCTGCAGAATGCAAATAAATTCATATACTTTCCACAATGTGATTTTCCGGATTTAATTTGTGATGTGCTATCTCTCACTGTTACCAATAACCTACCCTTCAATTATGGGCTGCTCATGTCTTTGTCAGTGGGCAAACTTACAAAATCAGCAAGGGATCAAATACTTATTTCCCCCACTGTAAGTATTGCCATACTGGGAAAGACCAATGGTCCATCAAGCCCAGCATCTTGTTTCCAACAGTGGCCAATCCAGGTCACAAATACCCGGCAACATCCAAAAATTTTATACTACTTATCCCAGAAATAATGGATTTTCCCCAAGTCCATTTAATAACGGTCTATGGACTTTTCCTTTGGAAGCTGTCCAAACCTTTTTTAAACTCCACTAAGCTAACCGCCTTTACCACATTCTCTGGCAATGAATTCCAGAGTTTAATTACACGTTGAATGAAGAAAAATTTTCTCCGATTCATTTTAAATGGATTCCCAGTCTGCACAGGGATGCTGCACCTATCGCTAGACATTTGGTGAAGATCCTTAGAGCTGACACGAGGCCAAAGGGCAGCACGCGGTACTGGAAGTGATGTGTTCCCAGCCAAAATCGCGGTGCAGCGTGTCTCATGCTTGTCATAAGATCAGGACTGGGAAATGCGGCCTGCATTACCCACTTGTGAGAATGAACAGGCCTGCTTGTCCTTGGAGAATACCGGCCAAACCAGACCTATACATGGCTGTGGTGTGTTAATTCATGACGGCATGAGGAGGGTGATGTTTTTAGTACACCATAGCAAGTGACCCTCAGGGAAATCACTGGGGTAGATGTAATAAGAGTGCCTTCCTGTATAGACTTGGACTATGTGGACATGGTTTATTTATTTATTTTGTAGCATTTGTATCCCACATTTTCCCACCTATTTGCAGGCTCAATGTGGCTTACATTTGCCGTTATGGCTATTGCCATTTCCAGACTTTAGATATGCACATGATTTTGCAATCAAGTGCGTACATACATGGTAGAAGAATGCATTGTGTACTTGCGTACTTGTTAACATGTGGTTTGCAAATAAGTGCGTATATGTGTAGTAGAAGAATACATTGTGGTCTTGTGTAGGTGTCGGCTTTATGTAGTTGCTCAGGTGATGGTATTATGGTGAGAGTAATAGTGTAGGGCAGTGGTTATGTCGTTTCGGTCTCAGTCTTCGTTGTTGTTGTTTAGAAGTTAGGACGGTTGTTTGTTGTATGCTTTTTTGAATAGTTCAGTTTTCAGTAGTTTGCGAAAGATGGTTAGATCTTGCGTTGTCTTTATGGTCTTCGGGAGCGCGTTCCATAGCTGTGTGCAAATGTAGGAGAAGCTGGTTGCGTAGGTGGACTTATATTTTAATCCTTTGCAGTTGAGGTAGTGGAGGTTAAGGAATGTACGTGCTGACCTTTTAGCATTCCTAGCAGGTAGGTCTATGAGGTCTGACATGTAGGCCGTAGCTTCTCCATTTATAATTTTATGGACCATGGTGCATACTTTGAACGCAATTCGTTCCTTTAGTGGAAGCCAGTGTAGTTTCTGTCTTAGCGGTTTGGCGCTTTCGTATTTTGCTTTCCCGAATATAAGTCTGGCTGCCATGTTTTGGGCTGTCTGAAGCTTCTTAATGACTTGTTCTTTGCAACCCGCGTATATTGCGTTGCAGTAGTCTAGGTGACTTAACACCATTGACTGTACTAGGCTGCGGAATGTGTCTCTTGGGAAGTAGGGTTTGATTCTTTTAAGATTCCACATGGCGTAGAACATTTTCTTTGTTGTATTTTTTGCTTGGTCTTCTAGTGTGAGGTTTCGATCAATCGTTACTCCCAGGATTTTCAAGCTATCGGAGACCGTAAGAGTGTATTCTGGGGTGTATATAATGTTGTCCTTTTTTTAGTTGTATTGTGAGGATAGGATGAGACACTGTCTTTTCTGCGTTTAATTTCAGTTGAAATGCATCCGCACATGAATTCATTATTTGGAGGCTACGTTGGATTTCTTTTGCAATTTCTGTTAGGTCATGCTTGAACGGGATGTATATCATGACATCATCTGCATAGATATACGGATTGAGACCTTGGTTGGATAGCAATTTAGCTAGAGGTGTCATCATTAGGTTGAATAAGGTTGGTGACAACGGTGATCCTTGTGGAACACCACATTCTGGTGTCCATGGTGCTGACGTTTTTTATTTTGAGATCACTTGGTAGGTTCTAGCTTTTAGGAATCCTTGGAACCACTTTAGTACGTTTCCTCCAATCCCAAAGTAGTCTAAGATGTTCGAGAGTATTTGGTGACTAACCATGTCAAACGCGCTGGACATGTCGAATTGGAGGAGTAGTACACTGTGTCCTGTTGCTATTAGTTGTTTGAATTTAGTTATGAGGGTGGTTATCACTGTTTCTGTACTGTGGTTGGATCTGAATCCCAACTGTGATTCATGCAGTTTTGTGACTTTGTCTAAGTAGTTGGCGAGTTGTTGTGTTACCATACTTTCTATTGTTTTGACAATCAGGGGGATGGATGCCACTGGTCGACAGTTGGTCGTGTCATTTATTTTTTTCTTTAGGTCTTTGGGTATCGGTGTGAGTAATATGTTTCCTTTGTCTTTGGGGAAGAGTCCGTGTTGTACCATGTAGTTCATAAGTACATAAGTACATAAGTAGTGCCATACTGGGAAAGACCAAAGGTCCATCTAGCCCAGCATCCTGTCACCGACAGTGGCCAATCCAGGTCAAGGGCACCTGGCACGCTCCCCAAACGTAAAAACATTCCAGACTAGTTATACCTAAAAATGAGGAATTTTTCCAGTCCATTTAATAGCGGTCTATGGACTTGTCCTTTAGGAATCTATCTAACCCCTTTTTAAACTCCGTCAAGCTAACCGCCCGTACCACGTTCTCCGGCAATGAATTCCAGAGTCTAATTACACGTTGGGTGAAGAAAAATTTTCTCCGATTCGTTTTAAATTTACCACACTGTAGCTTCAACTCATGCCCTCTAGTCCTAGTATTTTTGGATAGCGTGAACAGTCGCTTCACATCCACCCGATCCATTCCACTCATTATTTTATACACTTCTATCATATCTCCCCTCAGCCGTCTCTTCTCCAAGCTGAAAAGCCCTAGCCTTCTCAGCCTCTCTTCATAGGAAAGTCGTCCCATCCCCACTATCATTTTCGTCGCCCTTCGCTGTACCTTTTCCAATTCTACTATATCTTTTTTGAGATACGGAGACCAGTACTGAACACAATACTCCAGGTGCGGTCGCACCATGGAGCGATACAACGGCATTATAACATCCGCACACCTGGACTCCATACCCTTCCTAATAACACCCAACATTCTATTCGCTTTCCTAGCCGCAGCAGCACACTGAGCAGAAGGTTTCAGCGTATCATCGACGACGACACCCAGATCCCTTTCTTGATCCGTAACTCCTAACGCGGAACCTTGCAAGACGTAGCTATAATTCGGGTTCCTCTTACCCACATGCATCACTTTGCACTTGTCAACATTGAACTTCATCTGCCACTTGCACGCCCATTCTCCCAGTCTCGCAAGGTCCTCCTGTAATCGTTCACATTCCTCCTGCGACTTGACGACCCTGAATAATTTTGTGTCATCGGCGAATTTAATTACCTCACTAGTTATTCCCATCTCTAGGTCATTTATAAATACATTAAAAAGCAACGGACCCAGCACAGACCCCTGCGGGACCCCACTAACTACCCTCCTCCACTGAGAATACTGGCCACGCAATCCTACTCTCTGCTTCCTATCTTTCAACCAGTTCTTAATCCATAATAATACCCTACCTCCGATTCCATGACTCTGCAATTTCTTCAGGAGTCTTTCGTGCGGCACTTTGTCAAACGCCTTCTGAAAATCCAGATATACAATATCAACCGGCTCCCCATTGTCCACATGTTTGCTTACCCCCTCAAAAAAATGCATTAGATTGGTGAGGCAAGACTTCCCTTCACTAAATCCGTGCTGACTTTGTCTCATCAGTCCATGTTTTTGTATATGCTCTGCAATTTTATTCTTAATAATAGCCTCCACCATCTTGCCCGGCACCGACGTCAGACTCACCGGTCTATAATTTCCCGGATCTCCTCTGGAACCCTTCTTAAAAATCGGAGTAACATTGGCTACCCTCCAGTCTTCCGGTATTACACTCGATTTTAGGGACAGATTGCATATTTCTAACAGTAGCTCCGCAAGTTCATTTTTAGTTCTATTAATACTCTGGGATGAATACCATCAGGTCCCGGTGATTTACTACTCTTCAGCTTGCTGAACTGACCCATTACATCCTCCAAGGTTACAGAGAATTTGTTTAGTTTCTCCGACTCCCCCGCTTCAAATATTCTTTCCGGCACCGGTGTCCCCCCCAAATCCTCCTCGGTGAAGACCGAAGCAAAGAATTCATTTAATTTCTCCGCTACGGCTTTGTCCTCCTTGATCGCCCCTTTAACACCATTTTCGTCCAGCGGCCCAACCGACTCTTTGGCCGGTTTCCTGCTTTTAATGTATCTAAAAAAGTTTTTACTATGTATTTTTGCTTCCAACGCTAATTTCTTCTCAAAGTCCTTTTTTGCCCTCCTTATCTCCGCTTTGCATTTGGCTTGGCATTCCTTATGATCTATCCTGTTACTTTCAGTTGGTTCTCTTCTCTACTTTCTGAAGGATTGTTTTTTGGCTCTAATGATTTCCTTTATCTTACTGTTTAGCCACGCCGGCTGACGTTTAGTCTTTTTTCCCTTTTTTCTAATACGTGGAATATATTTGTCCTGAACCTCCAGGATGGTGTTTTTAAACAGCATCCACGCCTGATGCAAGTTTTTTACTCTGCGAGCTGCTCCTTTCAGTCTTTTTTTCACCATTTTTCTCATTTTGTCGTAATCACCTTTTCTATAGTTAAACGCTAGCGTACTTGATTTCCTAGTTTCACTTCCTTCAATGCCAATATCAAAACCGATCATATTATGATCACTGTTATCAAGCGGCCCTCGTATCGTTACCCCCTGCACTAGATCATGAGCACCACTAAGGACTAAGTCTAGTATTTTTCAGGTATGTTGTAAGTTCTGTTATGAAGTGTTTGGGGGCGGACCTTACTAGATAACTGGGACAGGTGTCCAATTTGGAGTGGGTTCTGGAAAATGTGTTGATTGCTTGAGAAATAGTGTTTTCAGTTAGTAAATCGAAGCTGTTCCAAATTCGATCTGCTGGGTATTCACCGGGGGTTGGGTCTAAGCAGTCCATAAATTTTTCGTGGTCAGTGGTGTTAAATGGTAACGTGGACCGTAATTTTATGATTTTCTCGTTGAAGTACTTGGCAAGGTCGTCAGCCGTTGGGATGTCTTTGCTGGTTGTAGTAATTGGTGTAGTGTCTATTAGTTTATTTACAATTTGGTATAGCTTGTGTGTGTCTTTGTAGTTAGGCCCTATTTTGGTTTTATAGTATGCTCTTTTGCACTCTAGACATAGTGCTGCGGTGAGACTTAACATACTGCATGTTTCTGTATAGAGAACAATTAGGAGAGACCTGTAAGAGATAAAGAGGGGAGTGTATACATTTCCATGGAGGGACAAGAGAGAGGGATGGGCTGGCTGTTGTGTGTATGTGTGTCAAAAAGAGGAAGCAGTGGAGAGACAGGTTGGCTGTATGTGTGTGGGGGGAGGTACACAGAGAGGAGAGGAATATTCTGGCTGTATGTGTGTGTTTGGGGCAGAAAGAGGTGGCAGTGTGCATAAAGGATACAGAGAGAGAAGAAGAGAGGCTGGCCATGTGCATTGGGGAGGGGTAGAGAAAGGGACAGACTGACTGTATGTGTTTGGGAGGCCAGAGGACAATTTACCTGTATGTGTGGGGGGGGGGGGGGGGAAAGAGTTAAATTAGGGGTGGAGGAGCCAGAAGTGTAACCAGGTTTTGATATCAGGGGGTGCTGACCTGTTTTTAAAACAGGTGTCAGTGTAAAGCTGAAGGGTTGATCCACATAGGCACCATTTTATTTGAAATCCATTTGAGGGAGCAGCTCCCCTTGCACCCCACCTAGCTATGCCTGGGGGGAACAAGAGAGTGGGGTGGGATGTCTGTATATGTGTATCTATGGGTTAGAGCAGAAAGAAGGTGATAGTGTGCATTAGGTTGGGGGGGGGGGGGGGGCAGAGAGATGGAGAGGCTGGCCATGTGCATTGTGGGAACAGAGGGAGGGACAGGCTTACCATATGTGAGTATAGGGGGGGAGATATGGATAAGCAGGCTGTAGGTGTGTGACTGTGTGGAACAGAAAGAGGTGGCAATGTATATTGGTAGGGGGACAAGAGAGAGCGGCAGTCTGGCCATGTGAATTCAGGGAAAGGGGAATGAGAGAGAGGGATGGGTTAGAAACATAGAAACATGACGGCAGATAAAGGCCATATGACCCATCCAGTCTGCCCATCCTCTGTAACCCCTAATTCTTCCTGTTCCTAAACAATCCCACATGCTTATCCCATGCCTTTTTAAATTCTGGAACAGTCTTCGACTCCACCACCTCCACCGGGAGGCCATTCCACACCTCCACCACCCTTTCTGTGAAATAATACTTCCTTAGGTTACTCCTAAGCCTATTCCCTCTTAACTTTGTCATATGCCCCCTCATTCCAGAGCTCGCCTTCATTTGAAAAAGGCTCTCTTCTTGTACATAAATGCCCTTGAGATATTTAAACGTTTCTATCAAGTCTCCTCTCTTCCAGCGTATACGTGTTGAGGTTCATAAGCCTGTCCCTATAATTTTGTGTTCAAGACCAGTTACTAATTTTGTAGCTGCCCTCTGGACCGACTCCATCCTGTTTATATCTTTCTGTAGGTGCGGTCTCCAGAACTGCACGTACATGTTAGCTGTACATGTGTGAGAGAGAGGAGGGCGCAGAAAGAGATGGCGGATAGATGGATAGGCTGGCTTTGTGTGTTGGTTGGGGGTGGGGACAGAGAGGGGGACAGGCTGGACATGTGCACTGGGGGGACAATAGAACAGTTTTATTTGACTGCTTTATGTAGTAAATTCTGCCATGGTCCTTATACCCCTCCTATATCTCTGGTACACTTTAGTTTAAAGCAGGGGCGTAGCTATGTAGGACCATGGGGGCCTGGGCCCCCGTAGATTTGGCCCTGGACCCCCCCCCCCCTCCGCTGATGACCCTCTCAGCCCCCCTCCCACTGCCAACCCGCCGTCACAGTCCGCTACCTTTGCTGACGGGGGACCCCAACCCCCGCCAGCCGAGGTCCTCTTCTTCCTTCGTTCTGTTTCTGAGTTTGACGTCCTGTCTCAAACAGAACAAAGGAAGAAGAGGACCTCGGCTGGCGGGGGTTAGGGTCCCCCGCCAGCAAAGGTAACGGACGGCGACAGCGGGGGAGGGTTGGCGGCGGGAGGGGGGATCGAGAAGGTCATCAGCGGGGGAGGGGGGGGTTAAAGTTGTTGGTGGTGGTGGTGGCGGGGGGGGGGGGTCGGCGGCGCCTGGGGGCTGAAATGTGCCCCCTCACCTCAGGCTCTGGACCCCCCTCCCACCGAAGTCTGGCTACGCCCCTGGTTTAAAATGCATTTTTTGGCACTTCACAGTTATGTGGCCAGTGGCCACTGACTAGCAAATAGTCCTTTAAATTTGGCTTGATGTGCCATAAAGATAAGGTGAGGTTAAAAGTGTGTCCCAAAACACAAAAGATTGAGAACCACCACTGATTTAGGGCACTGCCTTTTGTAGATAGGGTCTTTGTTTTAGAAGTTAGTGCTGGCATGGTAGATTTGAGCTAGGTCCTGACTGACTTCATAATATGCCTGAGTTTACTAGAATCAGAAATATTTCTGCATGGTGAGTTTTATGGGGAAATTTTCTAGCTCTACGCCCATTGTTGGAGGAGAGCTGGGCGGGTTCTGTGGATGCAGAACTTGTTTGGCTTTATATATTATGGGGGAAGCATAAGGGTGCTGCTGTTGCACTGTACCTCTTTGCTTCACCTATCAGGCGGTGCTATGACAAAGCAGTTGTGTACTCACGTGGTCTAAAACTGTTTATAAATTAGTAGAACTAAAAAAAAAAATACTTTCCAGGACCATCAGAATTTCAACAGATGTTTCAATCTTCACCAACTTGGTGTGGTCATATTCCATCACGTGTCCCTCATTGGTCCAATTAATTTTAATCCTTATTATCATTCACTTTCAAGTCTATGCATATTTATCTTTTTCAGTGTTTTTTTTTCTAAAAAAAAAAAAAAAACTTAGCTAAGACACATATCAGGTCTTAAGTTTGATAAATATTTTTCAAAACTCAGCACTTATTTTATCCACAGATATTAGGCATCTACTTCTTCATCGCGAGTCAGTAAGGCATAGCACCATGTTTCGCCTCCACAGCACCGATTCCTATGATTTTAAACAAAAGCCCTACTTAAGAACTGGCTGCACTACAACTATTTCATGGGGCCCTAGCAGGGGGGGCAGGGGGGAGAATTCTCCAGGTCTCCAAGGGGGAGCCCGGCGCCGGGGTCTCTCTCTCTCCTGCTCCTGAAGGGACCTGGGTGATCGTGTCCCGACCGGAGCAGGAGAGAGAAAACTCCGGCACCGGGTCCCCCTTGGAGGTTGGGGATGACTCGGAGGAACAGACACAGCAGGCTGGTGGGGGGCCCTGCCAGCAGACGAGATCTTCCTCCAGCGCTGCTCTTCTTCACAGACTGCCGCACTGCCTTCCAAGCAGCTGATTTTCCCCTCAGGCCACACGTGCTCAGTTTTGAAACCGAGCATGCATGACCTGAGAGAAAAAGCAGCCACAGGGGCAGGCCACGCAGCAGAGACAAGAGCAGCAGCGCTGGAGGAAGACTCTTCTGCTGGCGGGGCCTTGGGATCCCCGCCAGCCAAAGTATTACAATTTCGGCAGGCAGTGGTGGACAGCAGTGGGCTGCGGCAATTATTTGGGGGGTGGTGGCAGCAACGATCCTTGCGGGGAGGGGGCGGCCCCGGTGGCAGGAGCAGCCCTGCCCCGGTCCCAGCTCAGTCTCTCAGCGGCCCTGGGCCCTAGAACCAATACACCTACTACTGGTAAAACAGAACAAGTGGGACTGCTAGACAGTTGTATGAAGAAACTACCTGCAAAACAATAACACACTGCTGTCACACACAAAACACAAACCCACACCACATACAGAACAAGGGTTCACCAATTAGAAATGCAAATATAAAGACAAAAATTGAACTGGGAACCCCAAGAAGTCAAAGAGACTTCAAGAGACTAACTCTTCACTACCCTTGTTGCAAGAATTTAATCGACAAATCAATTCATACAGCGGGTTTTACATAACAAAGCACTAAAAAAAATGGATCTCGTTAACCAAACATGGTTTTTCACAAATCACTAAAATCCTCTCTCACTTAGGAGCCCTTTTACTAAACCGCATAAGCGTCTACGCGTGCCCAACACGCGCCAAAATGGAGTTACCGCCAGACTGCGGTAATTTCATTTTTGGCGCGCGTCCAATACGCAACATCTGAAAAATATTTTTTATTTTCGGGCACACATAACAAATGCGCACCAAGTAGCATTTGGCGTCCATAGGTCATTACTGCCCGGTTAGCGCACGAGTCTTTGCCGCCAGGTCAATGGCTGGCAGTAAGGTCTCAAACCCAAAATGGATGCCACATGTCCATTTTCGGCAAAAAAAGGCCTTTTTTACAGGACAGCTAACAAATGGATCGGTGTGCGCCCAAAACCCGCGCCTACACTACTGCAAGCCATTTTTCAGCGCACCTTAGTAAAAGGACCCCTAAGGAAATTACATGATTTATCATACTGATCTGCTTCATATTGTTCTATAACCACACTTTATGTTCCATTAAAATTTATAATTCTTATACTTAACTTGAAATTATCAAATTGTACATCACTGTTACTTTGTATGTAAGCCACACTGAACCCAAACTTGATTGGGCATAGGAGCCAAATTTTCAAAATGATTGGGGGTGCTGAAATTTTTTTATTTTTTACAGGTGGTGCATTCCCCCCTCCCCCTCGTCCCCCTCCCTCCCTCATTGTCCCCTCCCCTGTCCCCCCATCCCCCCTCCACCTCCCTCCAAGTTCCATGTCCCCCTCCCTCCCAGTTCCAGGGTCAACTCAGGTCCCAGGGTCCTCCCTCCCTTCGAGTTCCAGGCCCCCTCCCTCCAAATTTTAAAAGTCATCTATCTTACCTCGTCGGGGTTAGGGCGGCAGCAGCGGTAAAAAGCATGCAGGCTCGGCTTGGTGTTTAGTTCAATTTTCCCTTCTGTCTCTCTCAGCTGTGGTCCCACCCTCATTTCCTGTTTCCGCAAGGGCAGGACCACAGCTGAGAGAGAGACAGGAAAACTGAACTAAGCACCGAGCCGAGCCTGCATGCTTTTTACTGCTGCTGCCGCCCTAACCCTGACGAGGTAAGACAGATGACTTTTAAAATTTGGAGGGAGGGGGCCTGGAACTCGAAGGGAGGAGGGAGGAAGGGAGAGAATGAACTTCTGGTGGGTGCAATATTGGGGATGCTCGAGCACCCACAGCACCCACGGAGTCAGCGCCTATGATGTAGGATATAAATGTCATAAATAAATAAGCAAACTAGGATGTACCACAACATATTTTATAAGCAGCACTCAGTGTCCCATGCACTCACTCATGGCTGCCTAGGACAGACAGCTCAGCTGCTTCAGTGTAAGCTGCTCTCCCCATGGTTCTAGTGCCAAAACCACATAGTTCAATAGTTCCAACCTGTACCATGTCCCCACAGCCAGTTATTTTTTATTTTTTTGTACCCTGCGCTTTCCCACTCATGGCAGGCTCAATGCGGCTTACATGGGGCAATGGAGGGTTAAGTGACTTGTCCAGAGTTCCACTAGCAACATTCCATGTAGAAGTCGGCCCTTGCAGATCAGCAATGTGGCCGCGCAGGCTTCTGCTTCTGTGAGTCTGACGTCCTGCACGTACGTGCAGGACGTCAGACTCACAGAAACAGAAGCCTGCGCAGCCTTCTACATGGAATGTTGCTAGTGGAATAGAAACATTCCATGTAGAATCTCCAATAGTAGCAACATTCCATGTAGAATCTCCAATAGCATCTATTTTATTTTTGTTACATTTGTACCCCGCGCTTTCCCACTCATGGCAGGCTCAATGCGGCTTACATGGGGCAATGGAGGGTTAAGTGACTTGCCCAGAGTTCCACTACCAACATTCCATGTAGAAGTCGGCCCTTGCAGATCACCAATGTGGCCGCGTAGGCTTCTACATGGAATGTTGCTAGTGGAATAGAAACATTCCATGTAGAATCTCCAATAGTAGCAACATTCCATGTAGAATCTCCAATAGTATCTATTTTATTTTTGTTACATTTGTACCTTGCACTTTCCCCACTCATGGCAGGCTCAATGCGGCTTACATGGGGCAATGGAGGGTTAAGTGACTTGCCCAGAGTCACAAGGAGCTGCCTGTGCCTGAAGTGGGAATCAAACTCAGTTCCCCAGGACCAAAGTCCACCACCCTAACCACTAGGCCACTCCTCCACTGTTGCTACTATTTGAGATTCTACATAGCAACATTCCATGTAGAAGTCGGCCCTTGCAGATCACCAATGTGGCCGCGCAGGCTTCTGTGAGTCTGACATCCTGCACATACGTGCAGGACGTCAGACTCACAGAAACAGAAGCCTGCGCAGCCTTCTACATGGAATGTTGCTAGTGGAATAGCAACATTCCATGTAGAATCTCCAATAGTAGCAACATTCCATGTAGAATCTCCAATAGTATCTAGTTTATTTTTGTTACATTTGTACCCCGCGCTTTCCCACTCATGGCAGGCTCAATGCGGCTTACATGGGGCAATGGAGGGTTAAGTGACTTGCCCAGAGTCACAAGGAGCTGCCTGTGCCTGAAGTGGGAATCGAAGTCAGTTCCTCAGTTCCCCAGGACCAAAGTCCACCACCCTAACCACTAGGCCACTCCTTCAGGATATCAACAATGAATATGCATTTTAAAATCTGCATATACCGGGTATCCAATCTATGCAAATGTATCTCATGCATATTCATTGTAGATATCTGTGAAATCCAACTGGCTGTAAGGTCATCAAGACAAGTTTGGGAGTCTACTTTATGAAGTATGCTCCACCAAATCTAGATGCTACCGGATACGGTTTCAAAGAGAAATATAGCACAGTAACATAGTAAATGACAGCAGATAGAGAGACCTGTATGATCCATCCAGTCTGCCCAAGATAAATTCATTTTACATAGCATGCGATACTTTATATGTATACCCGAGTTTGATTTGTCCTTGCCATTCTCAGGGCACAGACCGTAAAAGTCTGTCTAGCACTGTTCTTGTACTAACATTTCTGAAGTTAACGTCGAAGCCCCTTAAAATTTTCACTCCAGCCCATCCATATCTATTCAGTCACAATCAGGGCACAGACCATAGAAGTTTTCCCAGCACTGGTTTTGTTTCCCAATTACCGGTGTTGCCACTCAACCTCCGCTAAGATTCCATGGATCCATTCCTTCTAAACAGGATTCCTTTGTTTTTGTCCCACACATGTTTGAATTCCTTTACCATTTTCATCTCGAGTGTCTTCATAGGGACCCTATAAACTCAAAACTGCATGGAGCAGTAGCCAACCCAAAAGCAAAGGCGTAGAGGGGGATAACCTGAACGGAGAAGGACTTACAACCCTGAAAACAAAGAGGGATTAACCTACTTGGAGTGGCAGTTACAACCCTAAAAACAAAGAGGGGGTGTTAACCTGCATAGAGTGGCATTTACAACCCTAAAAACAAAAAGGGGGTTAACCTGCTTGGAGCGGCAGTTACAACCCTAAACACTTTACTGTGCAGACTAGGTGGTGCATGCTGGTTTTTATCTGCCATCATTTACCAAGTTAATATGTAAAATTGGCTTTGCCTCCCACCCTAGAGGTGGCTGCATTCAAGCATGTTTCTGAAGTAACTAGTGTCACAGAGCTGTTTCACTGAAAGGTACATTGCGGAGAATCATATCATAGTTCTGCTGTAAATCTGGTCCAAGTGAAAGCTCACCAAGGTGAACAAGCTTTTGAGCACCTGAGTAGATTTGCCTTGGAGGGAGAATGATCCTCAAATTTCAGAGACAACAATGAAAAAGGGGGGTGTTAGATGTCACCGCCACCTCAGATCTGCCTTCCAAAAGGGGAGGTAGAAACAAACCAAGAAACCCAGAAGGCACTCACCAGAGATTCCTGCGCATTTCCTAAGCCAAAGGCGAACTATTCCACACCAGCGTTTCAGTCACTGCGATACTCCTTGGTGTTCAGAGGCATCAAGCTAACTGATTTCTTTGCTTGCAACAGAATGTTCTCTCAGACATTGCAGCTGAAAGTACACCTAATCTTTCCTTAACTGAATTAAAGCTGACACAGAGCTGCTAAGTACGGAGACCCCAGAGGGCTCCTGCCTTGCCTAGTCTTCTGCACTGTTTCCAGGCTGCACTGTCAACTCCTTTCTCTGGTTTCAAAATCTCTGACCATTTTCATGGTTGCCATAGGAACTAATGAAAAGTGAATTAGACGGGTGAAAAAGAGAAAACCGCTCCCAAGCTCAACAGCACCTGCACAAGGGAGTTTACTAATAACAAAATTAAATGGCAGGATGAGAGCATAGCACTGGACAACCCAAACTTTGTATAGGCTGACCAAAATTTTATTCCGTTTAATGCATTATATCCAACCTACCAACCCTTCTAGTGTGCATGACACACACAAATCAAAGTTTAATAATTAAGACCATATATACCATATGGAGGACTTGAGTTAAGTGATGATTATTTTTCTTTAAGTAATTAACTCCCTCCCCTTTTCAGGATGCAGGTGCGGTAATGCCCACACACCCCATTCAAAGAATGGGGTGTGTCAGTATTAACAGGCAGATTTCTAAAAGCTGTGTGTGTGAAAAGGGGGGGGGGGGGGTAAGATTGTAATTTTGAATTTTTTTCTAATTTTTCTGTACTAGTGAATGCTTGGTTGGTAAATTGTAACTTTCAATAAAAATAAAAAAAACTATATACCAAACATTGAGGCCCTTTTTCAAAGCAGTAGTAGGGCTACCACGTGTGTAGAATGCAGCAAATCGACAGTACCACCCAGTTAGCGCCCCCACCTGGCAGTAATGTCAAAGTTGGCAAGCGCTATTTCCTGCGGTAGAAAATACTTTTCTATTTTCTACTGCGGGGATGTTCCCAGCAGTAATCGGCAGCGGGAGCCCTTACCGCTAGGTCAATGGGTGGCGGTAAGGGCTCAGGCAGTAAATAGATGCACACCAGTGGCGATCCTAGGTCGGCTGCCACCCGGGATGGATCGCCGCTGCGCACCCCCCCCCCCCGGGTGTGGCAGCGTCCATCCCCCCCAGGGTGCAGCACGACACCCCCTCCCCAGCGCATCAAGCCCCCTCCCGGGTGCATTCTTGGCTGCTGGAGGTAGCAGAGAGCAGCCACGTGCCTGTCGGCTACACTGGCTCCCTGCTCCCTCTGCCCCGGGACAGGAAGTAACCTGTTCCGGGGCAGAAGGAGCAGGGAACCAGCGTGGCTGCACCCTCCAGCAGCGTGCACCCGGAGCAGACCGCCCCCACCGTCCCGCCCTTCCTATGCCACTGATGCACACTACTTTTAATTCTAGCGCATGGCCATTTACTACCCCCATTTTTTCCCAGCTGCGGTAAAATAAAATTGGCCCAGCACGTGCCCACACTACCACAGGCCACTTTTTACCGTGGCTTTGTAAATGCACCCCTGAGTAAAGTAAATTAAATAATTCTGGGGGAACCATGCTTCTATGCAGATTCCAGAACCAGAGCAGGTTGGGTGTTGTACTCCAAGTAGGGATGGGATGTCGTTTGCAATGACACTGAAAGGTCGATGCATATAGCATGTTGTTAAAACTCGAAAATTAGCAGAAAAAACAATGCAAAAACTCATGGTTTTGTTCGCCGATAATAATGCGCACTCTTTTGTACTATTTGGAAAAAAAGATGAAGTCTTTTCCCGATAGTGTGCCATCACGCATGCGCAAACACTGAGCATCTACATGCTATTGGGAAAGAAGTTTACAGTGTTTCAGAAAGATTGTGCCCTCAACAACTTTACTCAAGACAAAAAAAAAAACCAAAAAACAATTGACACAAAACATTCTTAGAAATGGCATGGCAAAACAAGAAAACTTTTCTGGCTGCCCATCCGTATCTTTAAGCAGCCTGCAGGGAAGAGAAGGGGGAAGGAGTGAGCCTGGAGCAGAGCGCAGTCACGCTGCAACCCAAATCAGCCCAACAAGAAAAATTAGATAAAAACACTTAGGAACATATAAACATTTTAAAAACATCTGCGAATAAAATCCAGATTACATCAGTTTAGAAGCAGTTTAGAAGTGGCATATTGACAAAAAAGAAAAGTTTTTATCATTTTCCTAAATTATACTCTTCGCCTGATAGTTAAAGGGAAACGACCACCAAAACGGCACCTAACCGGATATCTGGCAATATTCAGTGCCAGTTAGCTGGCTATCCAGCGCTGAATATTTCCGGTTAGCGGCTTAAAGATAGCCAGTTATATCACGCAATATATATCTTCCAATTTTCATCATGGAGGCAGCTAAATTTGGCAGCCATATTTGGTGGAATAACTTTGGCCGGTTCCAACTTAATCAACTAGCACTGAAAATCGGCTTGGCTGGTTAAGTTGAAACCAGACAAAGTTAAACCGGATATTCAATGCCGGTCAGCAGAAGCAGTCCAGCACTGAATAACCAGGTTTAGCGAGGACCACGAGAAACAGCCCGGCTAGCTCCCACGGTCTGAATATCAGGGCCTCTGTTTTAAATTCTCTGATAGTACATTCCAAACTTTAGCCGCCTGATAAAAAGAGAGAGAATTAAAATGTCTCTGATCTTATCCCTTTAGGATCTGGATACACATAGTTGGTTCAAAGAATGTTTGCCCCACAGTTCCACTTCCTGTCCATTTACAAATTAATCCCTGAATATATATGAATTTTTTTTTAAAGCCATTCTAAATGAATGAGAGTTTGATCTCTCACAAAATGCTAAATAATCTTCCTCCTGCTACAGCAGTTCAGGTAAGGATTTCCACAGCTGTGGACCAGTGGCGTTCCTAGGGGGGCTGACACCCTGGGCGGATCGCCGATGCACCCTGCCCCCCAGGTGCAGCACCCCCCCCCCCCCCCACTGCAAAAGGACACCCCCCCCCCCCGGGTGCACGCCGCTGGGGGGGGGGTGCCACGCGCTGGTCAGCTTCATTCATTTCCATGCTCCCTCTGCCCCGGAACAGGTTACTTCCACTGCTGTGGACGCATGGCTGAAAAAAGCATGTGAAAAGGTGGGGTAATTTGGATCTAGTGCCTTTTCGGGAGAAGCTCAAACTGAGTTACATTCAGGTACAGGAGGTATTTCTCTGACCCCGAAGGGCTTACAATCCAAGGGAATCTTTTACGAAAAGTTGGCACAAGTACCAACATCCTGCAACTTGAGGCTCTAATGATCATCGAAGAAATACTCCAGGGTCAGAATAACTATAGACAGATCCCAAATCATCTGATTCTGACTCGTGCGACCTTGTCCCTAAGAACTGTTTCTGTTTTCAGAATATCTTTTTTCAACAGGTCAAACCCAACCTCAATCTCTATGTGGCTACACAACGAAACCAAAGCTCGCAATGGACATAACGCAACTCTTCCTCTGTATGATTCCAAATGTGTCTGTAGCACTTGAACCTCATCCTACGATTCCCAAATTTATTTATTTATTTTATTTATTGCATTTGTGTCCCACATTTTCCCACCTATTTGCAGGCTCAATGTAGCTTACAAGCACCTGTTATAGCATTGCCATTCCAGGAGATAGATACAATTGGTGTTACAAGATGTGGCTTACACATGAACCTGATCCTACCACACATCACACTGTATTTGTTCTTTACCGGACTGGGCGAACACCTTTACGGTACCATGTAAGCCACATTGAGCCTGCAAATAGGTGGGAAAATGTGGGATACAAATGTAACAAATAAGTAATCTGCCACAGGATCCATTTTATTCCTTTGGGCCCTGCTGCACCTAACTGACACTAATCTTTACTAAAAGACCCCCTAAGTCTGTAGCACAGGGCAATGGAGGGTTAAGAGACTTGCCCAAGATCACAAGAAGTGTTGTTGGATTTGAATGCTGGTTTTGCTAGTTCTCAACTTGATGCTCTAACCACAAGGCTATTCCTCCCCTCTAGGTAAGTGTCTTGCCTATGGTTTCTGCCATTGATATGCTGCTGCTGCTCCTGCTGGCTTGACCATAATACGTGGGCAGATTCATTTAATCTCAGTAAAGACAGCTGTATCTTGGTTATGAAAATCCTTGTTAGGCTCAATTTCTGAGACTACCTTTCTGTGGTTTTTGCAACTATATTCAAAGCAGTTTCCATAGTATATATGGAGGGTTAAGTGACTTGCCCAGAGTCACAAAGAGCTGTAGGGAGAAATCGATTTCAGTTCTAACCACTAGGCTACTCATCCACACCTCACTTTTTGGGATTCCGGAATCTTGCTATTCTTTGGGGTTCTACGTGGAATGTTGCTACTCTTCGAGATTGTGCATGGAATCTTGTTAATGGGACTTGAAATACCACCTTTCTGTGGTTTTTGCAACTATATTTACATAGTACATACAGGTACTTATTTTAGGGTTACCATATTTTGTCCCCCAAAAAGGACATATGCCCCGCCCCACCACACACCCACCCGCCCCCTTTCACATTTTCCCTTCCCCTCTGTCACATACCCTGTCGCCCCCCCCTCCCCTTACCTTACTACTGCCCTGGTGGTCTAGTGACCTCTTCGGGGCAGGAAAGAGCCCCCTCTTTCCTGCCTGGAGCGCTGCCATGCATGCATCCTTCCTGTTGGTGATCTCGGCGCCGATTCAAAATGGCCGCCGAGAGTTGAAGTCTCGCGAGGTCACTTCAACTCTCGGCGGCCATTTTGAATCGGCGCCGAGGATCAGGAACAGGAAGGATGCATGCAGGGCAGCGCTCCAGGCAGGAAAGAGGGGGCTTTTTCCTGCCCCGAAGGAGGAAGAGGTCACGACCACCAGGGCACTAGTAAGTAAGGGGAGGGGAGGCTAGCAATCTGCCCGTTTGTCTGAATTTCTGGACAAATGGGCAGGCTGGTGGGCGGGTCTATAGGACGGCCCGCTCACCAGCCTGCCTGTTTGTCCAGAAATCCGGGCAGATTGGTAAAACCCGCCCGGTTGCCCGGACATGCCCTCAAAAAGAGGACATGTCCGCGTAAATCCAGACATATGGTAACCCTAACTTATTTGTACCTGGGGCAATGGAGGGTGAAGTGACTTGCCCAGAGTCACGAGGAGCTGTAGTGGGAATCAATCCCACTTCCCCAGAATCAAAGTCCATAGCACTAATCACTATTCCTCCACTCTGCTCACATCAAATTGCTTTGATTGTAACCACAGAAAGGTGGTAAATCAAGTCCTAACTGTTTTCTGGAGAGTTATGATGGGATGGGGATAGCCCCCAACAAGTTCTGCGCCATTAAAAAAAACAGGTTTCACCTTCTCTAAGCTTAATGGCCCAGATTCTCTAAGACAGACAAGAAGCCCATAGAAGCAACAGTTGTGCAGTAATCAGTGAGTATGTAAATCACTTCTGCAATAAAAACATTGCAGTAATCCACAGCTCACTGCAAAATATCACCCTTCCTGTCAGTGCATGGGCCAGTGGTTCCCAAAGCTGGTCCTGGAGGCTCCCCAGCCAGTCAGGTTTTCCGGATATCCACAATGAATATTCATGAGAGATATTTGCATGCACTGCCTCCACTGCATGCAAATCTCTCTCATGGATATCCTGAAAACCTGACAGGCTGGGTGGGGTGTCTTCAGGATCAGGTTTGGGAACTACCGGCATAGGCGATAAGTGGTTCATGCACTGGCAAATAGGGTGATATATATATATTTTTTTTAAAGCAAGCTGTCAGGAAGTATTTTTTCACGGAGAGAGTAGTGGATGCTTGGAATGCCCTCCCGCGGGAGGTGGTGGAAATGAAAACAGTAACGGAATTCAAACATGCGTGGGAATCCTGTGCTGAAGGAATGGATCCTCAGGAGCTTAGTCAAGATCGGGAGGCGGGGCTGGTGGTTGGGAGAAGGGGATAGTGCTGGACAGACTTGTACGGTCTGTGCCAGAGCCGGTGGTGGGCAGCGGGACTGGTGGTTGGGAGGCAGGGATAGTGCTGGACAGACTTGTACGGTCTGTGCCAGAGCCGGTGGTTGGGAGGCAGGGCTGGTGGTGGGGAGGTGAGGATAGTGCTGGGCAGACTTATACGGTCTGTGCCTGTGCCAGAGCCGGTGGTTGGGAGGTGGGGCTGGTGGTTGGGAGGCGGGGATAGTGCTGGATAGACTTATACGGTCTGTGCCAGAGCCGGTGGTGGGAAGCGGGACTGGTGGTTGGGAGGCGGGGATAGTGCTGGATAGACTTGTACGGTCTGTGCCAGAGCCGGTGGTTGGGAGGCAGGGCTGGTGGTTGGGAGGTGAGGATAGTGCTAGGCAGACTTATACGGTCTGTGCCAGAGCCGGTGGTTGGGAGGAGGGGCTGTGGTTGGGAGGTGGGGATATTGCTGGGCAGACTTATACGGTCTGTGCCCTGAAGAGCATAGGTACAAATCAAAGTAGGGTATACACAAAAAGCAGCAAATATGAGTTATCTTGTTGGGCAGACTGGATGGACCGTGCAGGTCTTTTTCTGCCGTCATCTACTATGTATGTATGTATGTAAAGCAAGCTGTTGACAGTTTCTGCATTGCCCCCCCCCCCCACACCTCGATAATAAAAAATAGTAGCATTCACCGCTTCTTTACCCGATTCTCTTTCCCCCCGACTTACACTGAAAAGAAAATCCCTGGTGTCTACTACTACTATTTATCATTTCTATAGCGCTACAAGGCATACACAGCGCTGTACACCATACAGAAAAAGACAGTCCCTGCTCAAAGGTAAACAGACAGAACAATTAAGGGTAGGGGAATAAATAGGCGAGGTAAAGGACAGGGCAAGTGCGTACTGGTTAGGAGTCAAAAGCAGTGGTAAACAGGTGGGTTTTAAGTTTGGACTTGAAAACGGCCAAAGACGGGGCCAGACGCACAGGCTCGGGAAGTCTATTCCAGGCGTGAGGTGCAGCAAGACAAAAGGGGCGGAGACTAGAATTAGCAGTAGAGGAGAAGGGGACAGATAAGAGAGATTTATCAACAGAACGGAGTACCCAAGGGGGGGAGTAGGTAGAGACGAGAGTGGAGAGGTAATGGGGAGTGGCAGAGTGAATACACTTATAGGTCAATAAGAGAAGCTTGAACTGAATATGGAAATGGATAGGGAGCCAGTGAAGTGACTTAAGGAGGGGGCTAAAGTGAGCATAGCGACTTTGGCAGAAAATGAGTCGCGCAGCAGAGTTTTGGATTGATTGAAGAGGAGAGAGATGGCTAAGAGGGAGGCCGGTAAGAAGCAGGTTACAATAATCAAGACGAGAGATGATAAGAGTGTGGATAAGGGTCTACAGCACTCGCCCGACCCAAACCCTTCTCCCCAACTTATTAAAAAAAAACAACACATTTTATGGTGTCTAGTGCAGCCCCTCCCCCGCCCCCATTAGGGAGTACTTGGCAAAGGGAGGAGTGATGCCCACTTGCCTTCAGCATTGCCATCTTGGAAAATGGCAGTATCTGGCCCCCACGCAGTGCATTCTGGGATGCACTGAGCGGGGTCGATATGCCAAATAAGGAATTTTTTCCACATCTGGTAGTCTGGGTGAAGATGGTAGGAGTGGGCATTGTTCTTGCCTTTTCCAGGTACTCCCTAATGAAGGGGCAAGGATCCTGAGGGAGGAGTCAAGGTCCAGCCAATCAGGGTTTCAAGATATCCACAATGAATATTCATGAGAGAAATTTGCATGCAGTGGAAATCCTGAAAACCTGACTGGCTTAGGTGCCTCCAGGACCAGGTTTGGGAACCACTGGGTTAGTTAATGAACAGCTGCAACAATATTTGGATACATTTGAAATCTTAAACTTTGTTCAGTCTGGTTTGGAATATTGTTTATATGCAGACATTATTCGGGGGTTTTTTTTCCCCCGATAACATCACGAGGAAAGGAGCTGTCTGTGCAAGTTACAACTTATATGAATGAGATTGGTAAATGAATTACATCTAACAAACTGGCACTGAATGTTGAGAAGACAGAAATCTTGATAGCTGGGAGAGTGATAGATGAATGTGTTAGCCTCAGACTTCGTGTAGGTGAGTTTGATGTGTCTGTGAAAAAGGAAATAAGGTTTTTGGCAATGTTCCCTCTAAGCGGAGTGCATGAGCGATTGCTCATACATTTTAGGAGCGTTGCTGAAAGATTTTACATAGTTGCTCACAAAAATATATTTTTTGGTTCTATATACAGAAATGCATTGCTAATACTGGCACTCAAAAATTGTTGTTTTTTAAAACTTTTTGCTCACATGAAAAAAAAAAATTTTGCACACACCAGGCCAGTCCTTAGAGGAAACATTGGTTGTTGGGTATGATTCTGGATGTGCAACTTACGATGAAGGAACAGATTGTAAATATAATTCAGTCAGATTTCAATTAGAGAGCTGCGCAGGGATAGCGGGATTCCCACAGATACCGCGGGGATCCCCTCCATGTCTGTGGGGATGGATCTGGGTCTGCGGGACTCCTGTAGGGATGGACCTAGATCCTGTGGGATCCCCGTGGAAGTGCCTTCCCTCCCCCAAGATCAGGGTACCCTCCTGGCACATACCTCGACGCAACCTGGTGGTCTAGTGGCTTCTTTGGGTAGGAAAGATCCCCACTCGTTCCTGTCCGCTGCACTGATCCTCTGCTCTCTGCTCTTTTAAAATGGCTGCTGAGACTTGCTCGGCAGCATTTTAAAAAAGCAGAGAGGAGAAGAGAAGCACCGCGGTACCAGGCAGGAAAGAGTTGGGATCTTTCCTGCCCCGAAGAAGCCATTAGTCCACTGGGCTACCTCGAGCTATGTGCCAGGATGGCACCCAGGGTCGGAGGGGAAGTGGATGGATGGAATCAGGAAGGTAAAAGGGTGAGAATGTTTCCCTCTCCTTTGCGTGGCCATCATCGTCAAACACTCAAAGCACACGAACCTATGAGCTGCTGCATCCATGTTGTCATTCTTTATTGTTGGTTGAATTTTATTTAATCTCCCTTATATTTTCAAATATGTACACAGATGTACACAGAGGACGTATAATGACGGAATAACTTTTCATAGGTAGAGTATTCATTTGTTTTAAATTGTAATCAGTGTGTTATTTGGAGGGGCTGGTTATAGGGACACCCTAGCATGTGTTATATTCGTGCAGAGATTTTTTTTTTCTTCTGGTAAAGGGCCACTAAAACAGACATCATGTTATGAGAATCAGGTGCTCAACATTCAGAGTTTCTATTTACTTATTTATGACATTTACATCCCACATTAAACATGAATTAAGTTGAAACCTGGGAGCATTTCAATCTACATCTAAAAAAAAGCCATGTGGGAACTTGCTCCTTTTGTTTTGTGAATTGCAGTGGTATATTATAAAAATGTGCAGCAAAGAGAGGGAGCAAAGTACAAACAAAAGTCCAAAGAGCAAACCAAAAAAGTACCAGGAGCCTTCAAAAAAGGGAATTTAACCTTTAATCATGTGTTTTGAGGAACAGATCTTTGAATGGACCCGATACTGAGATAAGAGCTTCCTTCATGCAGAAGTTTTGTCCAGCGTCAGTCTAAATGTGCCAACATTGTCCAGTTCAGAACACTATTAGCTGCCAAGTTCATACAAAGATAATTATGTTCAGTAGAAAACAAATCTGTTGCCTCGGGCTGCTTGATATTGAATATTACATCAAGTATTACATATTAAGGGCATTTGCTTTAAACTTTTGCTTTAATTCGTTTATCCAGTCCTTACATGTACATGGTTTTACTTTTTAATCCCAAAGGTGAATCCTAAGGGTGGTTGAAGAATTAGGTATAAACTGTGTTGTTTCTGACATTACTTGTCCATATTTTCTTGCGACCAAGCCTCAAAAAGGTGCCCGAACTAACCAGATGACCTCCCCTTACTCCCCCAGTGGTCACCAACCCCCCTCCCACCCTAAATTTTTTTTTTTTTTTTGCCAGCCTCAAATGTCATACCCAGCTCCATGACAGCAGTATGCAGGTCCCTGGAGCAGTTTTAGTGGGTACAGTGCATTTCAGCCAGGCGGACCTAGCCCCCCCCCCCCCCACCTGTTACACTTGTGGTGGTAAATGTGAGCCCTCCAAAACCCACCCGAAACCCACTGTACCTACATGTAGGTGCCCCCCTTCACCCCTTAGGGCTATGGTAGTGGTGTACAGTTGTGGGGAGTGGGCTTTGGGTTTTGGGGGGGAGGACTCAGCACCCAAGATAAGGGAGCTATGCACCTGGGAGCAATTTGTGAAGTCCACAGCAGTGCCTCCAAGGGTGCCCGGTTGGTGTCCTGGCATGTGAGGGGGACCAGTGCACTACGAATTCTGGCTCCTCCCACGACCAAAGGGCTTGGATTTGGTCGTTTTTGAGATGGGCGTCCTCGGTTTCCATTATGGCCAAAAACCAGGGACGACCATCTCTAAGGTTGACCATCTCAACATTTAGGTCAACCATCTCTAAGGTCGACGTAAATGTTGAGATTTGGGCGTCCCCGACCGTATTATCGAAATGAAAGATGGACGCCCATCTTGTTTCGATAATACGGGTTTCCCCACCCCTTCGTGGGGCCATCCTGCGAGGATGCCCTCATGAAAACCTGGGCGCTCCGTTCGATTATGCCCCTCCACGTGTCTTTCCTGCCTAGAAATCCTGTTCTAAAATTATGCTACCAGGATTCAATTGAAGAACATAAGAGTAGCCATACTGGGTCAGACCAATGGTCCAACTAGCCCAGTATCCTGTTTCCAACAGTGGCCAAGCCAGGTCACAAGTACCTGGCAAAAACCCAAGTTGTGTCAACACTCCATGCTACCAATCCCAGGGCAAGCAGTTGTTTCCCATGTCTGTCTCAATAGCAGGACTATGGACTTTTCCTCCAGGAACATGTCCAAACCTTTTTTAAACCCAGATACGCTAACCGCTGTTATTACATCCTCCGGCAAAGAGTTCCACAGCTTAACTATTCATCGAGTGAAAAAATATTTCCTGCTATTTGTTTTAAATGTATTTCCATGTAAACACCCAGAATAGGCCTTGTAGTTTTCCCTATCCTACTTTTGGAGAATTGGTGTGTAAGTGAAAAGCCATGAGCGAAGATCCTGGCAGGGAGAGAATGAATGATACTCTTTTTGTAGAAGCCCACAACTATATATTTGTCCAGGGCCCAATATGGTGTTCATCTTGCCCTGCACACTAAGGGAGTCTTTTACTGTTGGAAACAGGATACTGGGCTAGATGGACCACTGGTCTGACCCAGTATGGCTACTCTTATGTTCTTAAAATACTGCAAAATGGTTTAATGTGTTTCTGCGGTACCCTGTTTGCAAATGCTAACTGCAGGTTAAGGGCTTAACACCCTTTAGTAAAAGGGTCCTTTAGATTGTAAACCATCTGGGGATAGGGATATACTTAAGCTGGCCCGTGGTGGCATCGGCATGTGGGATTGCCACGTGCCAAGGCCACATTTTACCACCACTGGTAAAAAGCTCTTTTTTAAAGGGCCAGTAATTTAAAAATTGCCACACGGCCATTTCCTGCTGGAGTCTTTATCGCCTCCTGTTTAGGAGGCAGTGAGGGCTCCAGCAGTAACCCGGCAGTAATCGGGTAGCGTGTGGCGCTGCCCGATTACCACTGGGCATACCCATGCGGGCAAAACCAGAACTACTACTGGGCTCCTGGGTGAGCCAGCCAGTAGGGCCAATTTGCCATGCACCAAGCTGGCAGTAGCCCTATCGCCCTTTGGTAAAAGGCCCCTTACTGTCCTGTCCTAAAAAAGCTGTATGAGGTAAATCTAAAAAAATTAAGTGAGGGACAAGACTCTGGCTTCTTATAACCAAACTGAAGAACCACTATTGACAATCCTCCTGCAAAGATCTGTCAAATAATATTATTTTATCTTATTGCTGGGAGGAAAAGACCTCAAATGTCCTTAGCTGGCGGCTTAATGTCAGCTCATCTTGGACTGTGGTCATATCATTGGTCAGAACCTCCTTTGATCCTCCAGCAGATAATTCTAATTTACTCTTTTGCTGTTTCTTTTTGTGTTCTTTTCCTCCCAGCGATAAAATAAAAGAAGAAAAAAAATATATTATTTGACAGCTTTTTGCAGGAGGATGGTTCTTCAGCTTGTTATAGAGTCTTAGAAAGCGATATTGCTGAAGAGAGTCTACGGTATTTAAATAGTTTTTATAACCAAAACCAGCAGTCAAGGCACTGTGTTCAGTATCTATCGACCCCAACAGCCCCCTAAAGCCCAAGAGTATGGGGTTAAAGTAAGTATTGGAAAGCAGTAGAAACTAAACCAGTCATCATTATTATTATCATCGGCCATGTGACATGGGGGTAATTTTAAAAGAGGATGAGCCGAAGCAGGAAAGGTGCATATTTTGTGCCTTTTTAAAATTTATCCCAAGGAAAAGCAGGCACACACATTTTCACCTTTTCTGAGGCAGGTGTAGCTGTGTGTGTGTAAACATAAATGCAACACATTTTATGACTTATGCACATGAGTGCCAATTCCATCCCTGCTCAGTCCATTCTCAGTCCCCAGAAATGCATATGAAGGTGCTGTGCTTCTGTGTACCTAGTTTTTTTTACATGTCTATACCTCTAGGCAATTTTACTTAAGCCTACATAAGTACATAAGTATTGCCATTCTGGGAAAGACCAAAGGTCCATCGAGCCCAGCATCCTGTTTCCAACAGTGGCCAATCCAGGTCACACATACCTGGCAAGATCCCAAAAAAGTACAAAACATTTTATACTGCTTATCCCAGAAATAGTGGATTTTCCCCAAGTCCATTTAATAACGGTCTTTTCCTTTAGGAAGCCGTCCAAACCTTTTTAAAACTCCGCTAAGCTAACCGCCTTTACCACAATCTCTGGCAACGAATTCCAGAGTTTAATTACACGTTGAGTGAAGAAACATTTTCTCCGATTTGTTTTACATTTACTACATTGTAGCTTCATCACATGCCCCCTAGTCCTAGTATTTTTGGAAAGCGTGAACAGACGCTTCACATCTACCCGTTCAACTCCACTCATTATTTTATAGACCTCTATCGTATCTCCCCTCAGCTGCCTTTTCTCCAAGCTGAAGAGCCCTAGCCACTTTAGCCTTTCTTCCTTATGAGGAAAGGCTAAAGCGGCTAGAGCTCTTCAGCTTGGAGAAAAGGCAGCTGAGGGGAGATACGATAGAGGTCTATAAAATAATGAGTGGATGAGCATGAGCAAATAATTTTTTTTATTTGGGATTTATTAACTGCCTTTATGAAGAGATTCACTTGAGACAGTTGCTGTCCTACATGCTCTAGTTACCTACAAACTTATTCCCCATAACAGACACGCCTGTTCCTTACAGCTTACAGTCTGCTTAAGGCAGAACAGAGGGGACACACACCAAAAAAAAATCAAGAGGATAGTAAAAACCACAGTGCTGTGTTTAAAATAATAATAAAAAGCTCTCATTTTGTCAATTTATGTTAGTAGCCCAAGGCAGGAATAAAACAAATGTAGAATACAGCACATAAGTAATAGCAAAATTAAAATAAATAAAACAAAAAGCTCTGATTGAGAATAAAATCTCCAGCTAGGAAAATCTAAAAATGGGCAGGTCTTTCATGTCTGAATTGTGCCTTGTTTACTGGTGATCGCTTTAGGCATGCTATAATGTCAGAGACCTTACTCTGCTCCACTGTTCTTAATGCTGGCAATCTTCCAGACGGACACGACTACAGACATTTAGCTTATATGCAATTGGAGAGCTGCCAGCAGGCAGACTGCATAGCAGTATTTGAGTTCTGTGTTTACACCGTCTTTGGGTGTCCCTTCTTCTCTCTCTCAAAAAACTAATGTGCCCAGTATGTAAAACTCCTGCATTAAGATGTATTTGCTGAGCTTCATAACTTGTTATCTGCAGGGTCAAGCTATCAGGACTTGGAGGCATCTACCTCGTTCCTATAGGGTCGCCAATGAAAGCAACAAGATAACCAAGAATGTATAGAATTAGAGTCCATATATATAGACATTACATAAGAAATACTGACTCTATGGACATGACCCACTAAAGCTTTTTCCCCATTCTGTGTCTATGGGAGAAAAACAAGACTAGGAAATCCAGCCCTAAACTGAAGAATCAGTGGAAGTAGTTGGGTTTTTGGTTACACACATACCACAGATACAGACAAATGTGATGCATTGGAATTCTGTTCAGTGTAAAGAGACAGCACATGCATCTCTTTCCAGTGCTCAGTCACCGCCATCCCTGTGAATTACAGAAGCTTGCAGGGTTGTGATACTACCTCATTGTTAGAGGAAGACTTTTCTGTGGTGCACTGTGGGATCTGTAGTCCTGCTTCTTCAGTTTTCAGATTAGCATTACAAGTGTCACAGCACATTAGGAGGGTGATATGAAAACACCAAGCAGTGTTCAAATGCTTTATTTGAAAATCTCGGTCACATCCTATCCCTATGTCAAAATCAGCATCTTAAAATGTATTCATTGCACTGAAACTATAATTGTGGAGAGGGGCATAATTTCTCCATTTTTCCCAATTTATATGACACCACTTTGTGCGAACACCAAACCCGGGGAACCCTTGTTGGCTGGATAGCTGGAGGGAAGCCTGAGCTTCCTTTGAGACTAACCCTCATCTCTTCTTTACTGTCAACAGGGTGCTACAATTGCGGCAGCCATCTTCCTTCAGTCACTTCCACTGGGCTCATGTGTATCACCGGCACTGTGTGCCCAGGTTCCGCTGGCCTCATCAGCCAGGATGCATGGAGCCCAGTAACCCAGTCAGGATGCATGGAGCCCAGTAACCCAGTCAGGATGCATGGAGCCCAGTAACCCAGTCAGGATGCATGGAGCCCAGTAACCCAGTCAGGATGCATGGAGCCCAGTAACCCAGTCAGGATGCATGGAGCCCAGTAACCCAGTCAGGATGCATGGAGCCCAGTAACCCAGTCAGGATGCATGGAGCCCAGTAACCCAGTCAGGATGCATGGAGCCCAGTAACCCAGTCAGGATGCATGGAGCCCAGTAACCCAGTCAGGATGCATGGAGCCCAGTAACCCAGTCAGGATGCATGGAGCCCAGTAACCCAGTCAGGATGCATGGAGCCCAGTAACCCAGTCAGGATGCATGGAGCCCAGTAACCCAGTCCATCACCAGCACTGTGTGCCCAGGTACCGCTGGCCTCATCAGCCAGGATGCATGGAGCCCAGTAACCCAGTCAGGATGCATGGAGCCCAGTAACCCAGTCCATCACCAGCACTGTGTGCCCAGGTCCCGCTGGCCTCATCAGCCAGGATGCATGGAGCCCAGTAACCCAGTCAGGATGCATGGAGCCCAGTAACCCAGTCAGGATGCATGGAGCCCAGTAACCCAGTCAGGATGCATGGAGCCCAGTAACCCAGTCAGGATGCATGGAGCCCAGTAACCCAGTCAGGATGCATGGAGCCCAGTAACCCAGTCAGGATGCATGGAGCCCAGTAACCCAGTCAGGATGCATGGAGCCCAGTAACCCAGTCAGGATGCATGGAGCCCAGTAACCCAGTCCATCACCAGCACTGTGTGCCCAGGTACCGCTGGCCTCATCAGCCAGGATGCATGGAGCCCAGTAACCCAGTCAGGATGCATGGAGCCCAGTAACCCAGTCCATCACCAGCACTGTGTGCCCAGGTCCCGCTGGCCTCATCAGCCAGGATGCATGGAGCCCAGTAACCCAGTCAGGATGCATGGAGCCCAGTAACCCAGTCCATCACCAGCACTGTGTGCCCAGGTCCCGCTGGCCTCATCAGCCAGGATGCATGGAGCCCAGTAACCCAGTCAGCATGCATGGAGCCCAGTAACCCAGTCCATCACCAGCACTGTGTGCCCAGGTCCCGCTGGCTTCATCAGCCAGGATGCATGGAGCCCAGTAACCCAGTCAGGATGCATGGAGCCCAGTAACCCAGTCCATCACCAGCACTGTGTGCCCAGGTCCCGCTGGCCTCATCAGCCAGGATGCATGGAGCCCAGTAACCCAGTCAGGATGCATGGAGCCCAGTAACCCAGTCCATCACCAGCACTGTGTGCCCAGGTACCGCTGGCTTCATCAGCCAGGATGCATGGAGCCCAGTAACCCAGTCCATCACCAGCACTGTGTGCCCAGGTCCCGCTGGCCTCATCAGCCAGGATGCATGGAGCCCAGTAACCCAGTCAGGATGCATGGAGCCCAGTAACCCAGTCCATCACCAGCACTGTGTGCCCAGGTACCGCTGGCTTCATCAGCCAGGATGCATGGAGCCCAGTAACCCAGTCCATCACCAGCACTGTGTGCCCAGGTACCGCTGGCTTCATCAGCCAGGATGCATGGAGCCCAGTAACCCAGTCCATCACCAGCACTGTGTGCTCAGGTCCCGCTGGCCTCATCAGCCAGGATGCATGGAGCCCAGTAACCCAGTCAGGATGCATGGAGCCCAGTAACCCAGTCCATCACCAGCACTGTGTGCCCAGGTACCGCTGGCTTCATCAGCCAGGATGCATGGAGCCCAGTAACCCAGTCAGGATGCATGGAGCCCAGTAACCCAGTCCATCACCAGCACTGTGTGCCCAGGTCCCGCTGGCCTCATCAGCCAGGATGCATGGAGCCCAGTAACCCAGTCAGGATGCATGGAGCCCAGTAACCCAGTCCATCACCAGCACTGTGTGCCCAGGTACCGCTGGCTTCATCAGCCAGGATGCATGGAGCCCAGTAACCCAGTCCATCACCAGCACTGTGTGCCCAGGTCCCGCTGGCCTCATCAGCCAGGATGCATGGAGCCCAGTAACCCAGTCAGGATGCATGGAGCCCAGTAACCCAGTCCATCACCAGCACTGTGTGCCCAGGTACCGCTGGCTTCATCAGCCAGGATGCATGGAGCCCAGTAACCCAGTCCATCACCAGCACTGTGTGCCCAGGTACCGCTGGCTTCATCAGCCAGGATGCATGGAGCCCAGTAACCCAGTCCATCACCAGCACTGTGTGCCCAGGTCCCGCTGGCCTCATCAGCCAGGATGCATGGAGCCCAGTAACCCAGTCAGGATGCATGGAGCCCAGTAACCCAGTCCATCACCAGCACTGTGTGCTCAGGTTCCGCTGGCCTCATCAGCCAGGATGCATGGAGCCCAGTAACCCAGCCAGGATGCATGGAGCCCAGTAACCCAGTCCATCACCAGCACTGTGTGCCCAGGTACCGCTGGCTTCATCAGCCAGGATGCATGGAGCCCAGTAACCCAGTCAGGATGCATGGAGCCCAGTAACCCAGTCAGGATGCATGGAGCCCAGTAACCCAGCCAGGATGCATGGAGCCCAGTAACCCAGTCCATCACCAGCACTGTGTGCTCAGGTTCCGCTGGCCTCATCAGCCAGGATGCATGGAGCCCAGTAACCCAGTCAGGATGCATGGAGCCCAGTAACCCAGTCAGGATGCATGGAGCCCAGTAACCCAGTCCATCACCAGCACTGTGTGCTCAGGTTCCCCTGGCCTCATCAGCCAGGATGCATGGAGCCCAGTAACCCAGTCCATCACCAGCACTGTGTGCCCAGGTACCGCTGGCTTCATCAGCCAGGATGCATGGAGCCCAGTAACCCAGTCAGGATGCATGGAGCCCAGTAACCCAGTCAGGATGCATGGAGCCCAGTAACCCAGTCAGGATGCATGGAGCCCAGTAACCCAGTCAGGATGCATGGAGCCCAGTAACCCAGTCCATCACCAGCACTGTGTGCCCAGGTACCGCTGGCTTCATCAGCCAGGATGCATGGAGCCCAGTAACCCAGTCCATCACCAGCACTGTGTGCCCAGGTCCCGCTGGCCTCATCAGCCAGGATGCATGGAGCCCAGTAACCCAGTCAGGATGCATGGAGCCCAGTAACCCAGTCCATCACCAGCACTGTGTGCCCAGGTACCGCTGGCTTCATCAGCCAGGATGCATGGAGCCCAGTAACCCAGTCAGGATGCATGGAGCCCAGTAACCCAGTCCATCACCAGCACTGTGTGCCCAGGTCCCGCTGGCCTCATCAGCCAGGATGCATGGAGCCCAGTAACCCAGTCAGGATGCATGGAGCCCAGTAACCCAGTCCATCACCAGCACTGTGTGCCCAGGTACCGCTGGCTTCATCAGCCAGGATGCATGGAGCCCAGTAACCCAGTCCATCACCAGCACTGTGTGCCCAGGTCCCGCTGGCCTCATCAGCCAGGATGCATGGAGCCCAGTAACCCAGTCAGGATGCATGGAGCCCAGTAACCCAGTCCATCACCAGCACTGTGTGCCCAGGTACCGCTGGCTTCATCAGCCAGGATGCATGGAGCCCAGTAACCCAGTCCATCACCAGCACTGTGTGCCCAGGTACCGCTGGCTTCATCAGCCAGGATGCATGGAGCCCAGTAACCCAGTCCATCACCAGCACTGTGTGCCCAGGTCCCGCTGGCCTCATCAGCCAGGATGCATGGAGCCCAGTAACCCAGTCAGGATGCATGGAGCCCAGTAACCCAGTCCATCACCAGCACTGTGTGCCCAGGTACCGCTGGCTTCATCAGCCAGGATGCATGGAGCCCAGTAACCCAGTCAGGATGCATGGAGCCCAGTAACCCAGTCCATCACCAGCACTGTGTGCCCAGGTCCCGCTGGCCTCATCAGCCAGGATGCATGGAGCCCAGTAACCCAGTCAGGATGCATGGAGCCCAGTAACCCAGTCCATCACCAGCACTGTGTGCCCAGGTACCGCTGGCTTCATCAGCCAGGATGCATGGAGCCCAGTAACCCAGTCCATCACCAGCACTGTGTGCCCAGGTCCCGCTGGCCTCATCAGCCAGGATGCATGGAGCCCAGTAACCCAGTCAGGATGCATGGAGCCCAGTAACCCAGTCCATCACCAGCACTGTGTGCCCAGGTACCGCTGGCTTCATCAGCCAGGATGCATGGAGCCCAGTAACCCAGTCCATCACCAGCACTGTGTGCCCAGGTACCGCTGGCCTCATCAGCCAGGATGCATGGAGCCCAGTAACCCAGTCCATCACCAGCACTGTGTGCCCAGGTCCCGCTGGCCTCATCAGCCAGGATGCATGGAGCCCAGTAACCCAGTCAGGATGCATGGAGCCCAGTAACCCAGTCCATCACCAGCACTGTGTGCTCAGGTTCCGCTGGCCTCATCAGCCAGGATGCATGGAGCCCAGTAACCCAGCCAGGATGCATGGAGCCCAGTAACCCAGTCCATCACCAGCACTGTGTGCCCAGGTACCGCTGGCTTCATCAGCCAGGATGCATGGAGCCCAGTAACCCAGTCAGGATGCATGGAGCCCAGTAACCCAGTCAGGATGCATGGAGCCCAGTAACCCAGCCAGGATGCATGGAGCCCAGTAACCCAGTCCATCACCAGCACTGTGTGCTCAGGTTCCGCTGGCCTCATCAGCCAGGATGCATGGAGCCCAGTAACCCAGTCAGGATGCATGGAGCCCAGTAACCCAGTCAGGATGCATGGAGCCCAGTAACCCAGTCCATCACCAGCACTGTGTGCTCAGGTTCCCCTGGCCTCATCAGCCAGGATGCATGGAGCCCAGTAACCCAGTCCATCACCAGCACTGTGTGCCCAGGTACCGCTGGCTTCATCAGCCAGGATGCATGGAGCCCAGTAACCCAGTCAGGATGCATGGAGCCCAGTAACCCAGTCAGGATGCATGGAGCCCAGTAACCCAGCCAGGATGCATGGAGCCCAGTAACCCAGTCCATCACCAGCACTGTGTGCTCAGGTTCCGCTGGCCTCATCAGCCAGGATGCATGGAGCCCAGTAACCCAGTCAGGATGCATGGAGCCCAGTAACCCAGTCCATCACCAGCACTGTGTGCTCAGGTTCCGCTGGCCTCATCAGCCAGGATGCATGGAGCCCAGTAACCCAGTCAGGATGCATGGAGCCCAGTAACCCAGTCCATCACCAGCACTGTGTGCCCAGGTACCGCTGGCTTCATCAGCCAGGATGCATGGAGCCCAGTAACCCAGTCCATCACCAGCACTGTGTGCTCAGGTTCCGCTGGCCTCATCAGCCAGGATGCATGGAGCCCAGTAACCCAGTCAGGATGCATGGAGCCCAGTAACCCAGTCCATCACCAGCACTGTGTGCCCAGGTACCGCTGGCTTCATCAGCCAGGATGCATGGAGCCCAGTAACCCAGTCAGGATGCATGGAGCCCAGTAACCCAGTCCATCACCAGCACTGTGTGCTCAGGTTCCGCTGGCCTCATCAGCCAGGATGCATGGAGCCCAGTAACCCAGTCAGGATGCATGGAGCCCAGTAACCCAGTCCATCACCAGCACTGTGTGCTCAGGTTCCGCTGGCCTCATCAGCCAGGATGCCTGGAGCCCAGTAACCCAGTCAGGATGCATGGAGCCCAGTAACCCAGTCCATCACCAGCACTGTGTGCCCAGGTACCGCTGGCTTCATCAGCCAGGATGCATGGAGCCCAGTAACCCAGTCCATCACCAGCACTGTGTGCTCAGGTTCCGCTGGCCTCATCAGCCAGGATGCATGGAGCCCAGTAACCCAGTCAGGATGCATGGAGCCCAGTAACCCAGTCAGGATGCATGGAGCCCAGTAACCCAGTCCATCACCAGCACTGTGTGCCCAGGTACCGCTGGCTTCATCAGTCAGGATGCATGGAGCCCAGTAACCCAGTCAGGATGCATGGAGCCCAGTAACCCAGTCCATCACCAGCACTGTGTGCTCAGGTTCCGCTGGCCTCATCAGCCAGGATGCATGGAGCCCAGTAACCCAGTCAGGATGCATGGAGCCCAGTAACCCAGTCAGGATGCATGGAGCCCAGTAACCCAGTCCATCACCAGCACTGTGTGCCCAGGTACCGCTGGCTTCATCAGCCAGGATGCATGGAGCCCAGTAACCCAGTCAGGATGCATGGAGCCCAGTAACCCAGTCCATCACCAGCACTGTGTGCCCAGGTCCCAGCTGCCACCATCAGACAGGACATGTGGAGCACAGCCAGACTAACTCAGTCCATTAGAAACATTGCATTCAGAATTCTTTGAATAAACAATGAATAGATACCTTTTTCCTCTGTACAAAAATCACAAGAGAATAACCTGAGTACTTACTTGACCTTCAGGCTGGTCAGCATGGCTTTATCAATCCTGCAAAAGAAAAATACAATTACGCTTAGTATTGAACACTTCATTCCTTTTATATTCCTGATGGGTTTTTTTCTTGTACTGTGCACTGTAGGGTCATCCATTACCGGCAGCGCAGAAAGCACTGGATGGATGCAACAGACGGCTAATGCACATTACCACAGATGGCTCATTGTTTCAAAACCTTCTCCTTCCTGAGGTGCTGTATGCAGTCTACCATGCACCACAAGAGAGAGATGCTTTCCTACAAATGTGCTCAGAAGTTCGCTAGTTCAAATATGCAGCTGCCTCTGAGGTAGAGCTTAGTGTGCTGAGCACTATAATTCCAGTGATAAGGCTGTCACCTCAACTAGGTCCACTCAGAGTCTGATCCAGGCCTGGTTTTACCACGCGGCCTGAATGAAACTGTAATTCCAGTCTCCCTAAGAGAAGCAGGACTACATCTTCCAGCATGCAACACGGCAAAAGCAGGAGGAGCTCAGCCTCTGCATGTTGACTAGGGAGCACCTTTTACTAAGGTGCGTAGGCCCTTACGTGCATACAACGCACATCGAATTAGAACTACCACCCAGCTACTGCGGGCCCTGGGCGGTAATTCTAATTTTGACGCGTGGCAGAAAATAATTTGTACTTTCTACCGTGTATGCACTAACCGGGCGGTACTCAGTAGTGTACGTGTGCTGATTAACGCGCGAGACCTTACCGCTAAGTCAATGGGTGGCTGTAAGGTCTCAGGCCCAAAATGGACGTGTGCTGATTTTTATTTTGCCACACGTCCATTTTCATCCCCCCCCCCCCCCCAAAAAAAAGGTCTACACCAGCGCAGGCCATTTTCGGTGAAGGAGCACCTCTCACAAGAAGAGGTGGGACATAGTTATTATTTAATTATATCCTACTGGAGCTGGATAATGATGGAACGATTTGCATAAGGCCACACTTCTTGGATCAATAAACCAAAATTGCCCACCTTGGTGAAAACACAAGGGTACCTTTACCTGTAAGATTTGCACTAGAAATCGAAGTAAACATCCACACAGGCTTCACTTTGATTATGGTCCCCGTAAAAATTACGCACAAAAATTGCACCTGCATTATCTACATTAACTTTTTCCACTGGAACACACACACACGGCTTTCGTTTTCCAAAACTAGATGTGTATTTCTGCCCTGGCACCTCCTTCTTCAGGCTCATTTTCAAACAACACAGACAGATTGGACATATAATCAAAGCCATGATATCCACAGGTAAAAATGTTTATTTTACCTGTGGAAAGAACTTTCATTACTGTCTTCTTAGTCAGTGGCAGGACTTGATTTCACATCAACGGGTACTGACATAGGAGCATACCATCTCTGTAATTGTTGAGATACAGGCCTCTACCTAGTAAATGAGAGGTTTTCATAAAATGTCAAGTGAATCCTACTGACATAACATAGTAGTTGCACTCTCTCTTGCTGATTGGTTTATTCACCAAATTGTATGTCATTAGGGACATTGGAGCCGACTCTGTGGGTGCCTTGGGTGCTTGAGCACCCCCAATATTGAGAAAATTCCTTGTATGTGTCCATGGAGGGGTTATTTCCATTGGGCTTAGCACCCCCAATAATTTTGAAAAGTTGGCTCCTATGATTAGCGATAATTACATCGACATGTATAGCTACTTTTAATAATTGGAGGGGGATAGGTAGGTATCTGTTGAATGCAATCAATCCTCCTTGGAGTAGTTGAATAAAACAAGGGACTGATATTCAGTGTGGCTAGAAATGGCTCCTGGCTGGTTAAATTGCCTGTTTGGGGCTAGTGGAGGAGTAGCCTACTGCAGGGCCGTCGAGAGGGGGGGGGGCAGGGGGGCAAAATTCCCCAGGTCCGGACCTCCAAGGGGTTCGGTTAAATTCTTGCAGGGACAGGTGTGGATGGGTTCAATTCTTGCGGGGACAGAGGGAGGGGGACGGATTAGATTCAAGTGGAGACGGGTGCGGATGAGAGTTACATTCCAGTGGGGACGGGTGAGGACAGGTCAGATTCTAGCAGAGACGGGCGGGGGATGGGTCACAGCCCAGCGTGGACAGGTGGGGACGAGTTAGATTCCAGCAGGGAGAGATTACATTTCTGTCCCCGTGCAACTCTCTAATCTAGACAACGCTGAGGCAATCTGTGGGCGGAGCATGGATGGAGCTGAAGGTTATCAGTTTAGTGAAGTTATTCAGACCACTAACCAGATAAACTGTAAAGTTATGAGAGCAAAAACTGGAAATTCAGTGTCAGCTGGCATCAGGTACCGGTACTGAATATCCAGTTTTATTTTAAACCATGGCGGTAGTGGTTCCCTTAACTACTGACTACTGTGGTTGAATATTGAGCCCAGTGTTTACAACACACCTACATCTATCCAGGTCAGTGGCGGTCATATATGCACAGAGACTGCATTTTAAAAGTGCTAGAAGTTTCCTTTTGAAAATCAGCTTACAGTCCCATGGAAACTTCTATTCATTGCCTCCAAAGAAAGGGTTTGGCATGTTTCATGGAATCCCACAACAGAGAAAGGTCTCACCCTGTTTCGATGACATTGTGCGGGCAATTCTTCAATTTAGCAGTGGACATTAAAAAGAGCAAAGGTTCACAGCCACAATAAATCAGAAATACAATGCCTAGTACAGTAGGGTGGGCCTAGGAGTTCTTAATATATAGTGAGGTACCTCCAAGCTGTGCCCTTAGTAAGCAATAATAATGGCTAGAAAAGCTGTCATTGAGACTCAACAATTGACTTCTGACATCCAACTCATGGACTGTTAAGTCTAGTATTAGTAAGAAACAGATCCAGCAATCATAATGCCCTGAAGGTGGAGCCCCATCACACAGCAGAACAATGTAGGGCAACCTACGTGGTCTGATTTATTCAGTCTATCAGATTTTTCAGAGGTTTCATTTGACTCCTGAAGACAACCGGAACAAGCGAGCAATTGTTAACATGAGTCCAAAAAAAGGATATACATTCTACATGCTGGGAAATTGGTTTTTGAACATTATTATTTTAAAAGCTGTACATGTACTTCCCAGGCATCACTCGCTTTAACTGATAACCACTGATGAACTTCCTTACTGAAAGTGCACATGGCCTAACAGATAATCCACAGTCTAGCCCTTTCCAGCAACTTCTCCTTTCCTAAACCTCAGAACTTTCATGAATAGGGTACAAAAGTCACAAACCAGTGTAAGACTACTAAGAATTTAATTTAGAAATATAAAACCTGTTCACAACGGTTATCAAATGTAGTCATAATACATGTAAAAACCATAATCAAAAACCAACTCAGCAAGAAAGAAACAATCAATCATAGATACTACAATACTAAATAATTATTGGCTTTTAAGTATTTATTTGCCACCCACCAAATCCATGCTTAGAACAAGGAACAGTACAAAGACCAGGGGACACTTGAAAATCCTTTTAAAACGAATAGGAGGAATTATTTTTCACTCAATGAATAGTTTAAGCTCTGGAACTCATTGCGGGGGATGTGGTAATGGTGGTTAGCATATGTGGGTTTAAAAAAGGTTTGGACAATTTCCTGGAGGAAAAGTCCATAGTCTGCTATTGAGATGGATATGGGGGAAGCTACTTCTTGCCTTGGGATTGGTAGCATGGAATGTTTCTACTCTTTGGGTTTCTGCCAGGTACTTGTGACCAGGATTGGCCACCGTTGGAAGCAGAATACTGGGCTAGATGGTCCATTGGTCTGACCCAGTATGGGTATTCTTATATTCTTAACATACACCTTAATTAAAATATCAGAATAAAATTTAATGCTAAGCCAATCAGCATGTCCTAAGTTATCCTGTTAGTTATCTGGATACCGGTGCTGAATATTGCCAGTGTCTGTATAAAATCACGGCTCTACCTCTAGATCACCATAGAACCACCGTAGCCTGTAGTAACTTTCAGCACCATTATTTGGATAATGGCACCCATGAATGACCCCAGTCAGCGAGACTTTTCTGTGTAGCTCCCGGATAAGTCCTTGTATGAGGGGCTCATAAGTTCTATGCTAAGATGGATCCGTCCATTAGATAATTACAATAAAATGTTCAATGGTCTAACAATCTTCTATGGTTTCACTCAGTACCACCGTGCTGAAGTATATACCAATTTGTTTCACAAATGATTCGCCCCGTTCTGATTTCACATCTTGCTGTCTTTCAACTTGATGCTGTTATCGCTGCTGTGATTCAGGCAGGATGGACTGGGCTGAATATCAGTCCTGGACAGTGCTGGCATGATAGCTTTCTCCAAACTAAGGGGTCCCTTTACGAAGGCGCGCTAATCATTAGCGTGCGCTAAATGCTGGCAACGCCCATAGAAATACATGGGAGACTAACATTCAGCTCGTGCTTATTTTTAGTGTGCGCTAGTAGAGAGGTGTGGTAGCCGTGTTAGTCCACTCTTAAAGGTTATCAATAGAAATCAAACAAAATAAAACATGGAAAAGAAAATAAGATGATACCTTTTTTATTGGATATAACTTAATACATTTCTTGATTAGCTTTCGAAGGTTGCCCTTCTTCGTCAGATCGGAAATAAGCAAATGTGGTATCAGATAGTGTATATAAGAGAAACATCAAAGCATTACTTTGACAGTCTGACAGAGTGGGAGGGTGGGGGTATGCATGGGGACATCAAAGCATTTCATTGATATTCTAACAGGATTGGTGTTGGTAGGTGAGAGGAGGGTAATAAACAGAGAAATAAACAGAGAAATACAACTTTATGGTTTATAATGGGTTAGAAAACCCAGATCCTTATTAAGTCCTCTCTGTTGGGTGTCAAAATATTCAATCATTTGCTTATTTCCGATCTGACGAAGAAGGGCAACCTTCGAAAGCTAATCAAGAAATGTATTAAGTTATGTCCAATAAAAAAGGTATCATCTTATTTTCTTTTCCATGTTTTATTTTGTTTGATTTCTATTGATAACCTTTAAGAGTGGACTAACACGGCTACCACACCTCTCTACATGTAGAACCCCAAAGAATAGCAAGATTCCGGAATGCTAAAGAGTGACAAGATTCCACAGCAGAATCTCAAAGAGTAGCAACGTTCCATGTAGAACCCGATCTGACGAAGAAGGGCAACCTTCGAAAGCTAATCAAGAAATGTATTATGTCCAATAAAAAAGGTATCATCTTATTTTCTTTTCCATGTTTTATTTTGTTTGATTTCTATTGATAACCTAGTGTGCGCTAAAATTGCTAGCGTGTCTTTGTAAAAGGACCCCTAAAGTGGCATGACAAGTAGAAGAATTAAGGACAGAAGGAAGATGAAAATGAGGAAGGAAGTGGGGGTGAAAAAAAGTGGGATGGTGGGAGAGAGTGAGGGAGGTAAGAAAAAGTAGAGACAGAAATATTTTACATTTCACCACCAATAAAATAGTGGCAGCGGTGTACAGTAATAAATAAAATATATAAATATAGGTTGCCTAAGCTACAAATATCAGCTGGACAAACAACATAAAACTAAGGCAAATGTCAGGGTTAGCATACGTTATCGAATAATTAAACATTCTAAAGATACAAATAGGAAGGGATGATGTAATCAAGTTAGGAAAGAAGAAAACACTTGGGGAATATATTGGGTCATCGGCATTGGCCTGAGTTTCTTAATAGAGGGTTCTGAAAAGATCTCCTGGGGAGGGAATTCCATAGGGTAGGAGCTGTTACTATAAAGGTAGTCGATCCTGTGAGATGTGAACTCACTTGCAGATGTGAAGGGATAACAAGTAAGTGTCGTGATGTAGAGCATGATGATCAATGTGTGTTGATTGTAATATGCTCTGAGCTTCACAGGTATAGTTTGACTATGCAATTAGGGGGGGGGGGGGGGGGAATGTCAAATTAGAAGGCAGAGAGGTATGAAATGTCTATCTTTCCTCCCCCACAACCCCACTCCTACTAGCATTCTCCATCTTCTCCTGACCCCAGTGGTACCCTCACATCCTCTGCCCTGCAACATCTCCCCATCTCTTTGCTCCCCCCCCCCCCCACCCCTGTCTGCAACATCTCCTGCTTTCCCTCTTCATCCCCTCCCCGTCTACTCTGCAATATTTTCCTCCTCTCTCCATTCCCCTACCCCCTGTAACATCTTCCCTTCTTTCTCTCCACTCTGAAATATCATCTCCTCTACCTTACAAGTTCTACAAAGTCTCCTTCTCCCTGTCCTGTAGCCCTCTTTATCTCCTTTCTATCTCCTGCCTGGCATCTTCCTCCTTTCTCTTTCCTCTGTCCCCACTCACTTAGTGACCCAGGCTCTCGGGGTAGCTATGTCTTATTCTTCATACTGCAGCAGTAAAAGCCAAGCAGAGGATTTCAGATCAGGGCCTGAGGACTGCACAGGACCCCTCCCTTAATCTATGGAACTCATGCAAGGGGCAGGTCCACAGCAGAACCCATTCAGCTCACAGGCCCCTCGTGCTGAATTTCTGTGCTCATCTGGTGACACCTACATCATAACGCCAGGCAGGGACCACTTCAAGCCTCCTTTAATTCCAGCATTCGGAGAAGCATTGGCCTCCCTCCAAATCCCTTCCCCTGAACTCCACCCTTGTTGAACTCTTTTGATGAATAACGTGGAATGACCAAATGATGGTGATGATGGTGATTATGATGAAGCGAAGAGGCGGGACACCAAGGGAGATAGGAAAGAGAGGGCAAAGTGATGGGGAGGGGGCAGATTCAAATAAGAAGGTAGGGGGTGATGGGAGTGAGGAACGTTAGAGAAGAAACAGAGCAGTAGGAATCAGGAAAAGAGAGACGGGAAAAGAATAAAGGAACAGAAGTGTGTGAAATACAGAGGTTATGTGAGTACGTGTGTGAGTTTAATAGGGTGTACATCTGCAAAACAAACACCGTGAGAGTGGTTGAGCATATAACAGGATGAACGTGTGTGTTTGAAGACGAGAGGGAGAGGATACTAGTTATGTGTCTGGCAAACAATTAATGTGTCAGTCTTGCTGATCTTCTTGATAAGTAGAGGCCAGTGATGCCAGCTTACAAATTTGCAGACCTTTTCGTACACTTTGATTTCTTGCAAATACTACGTGTGGAATTTTTTTCCATTCCTGACATTGCAGGAAATTTGATCCTCAGATACAAGATGCACTGTCTTGAATATGTACCCTCATAGGGCTGGATTCTGTATATGGCGCCTGAAAAATATGCGCGGAAAACAATTATGCATAGGTGTATTCATTAAAGTACGCCTAAATTCTATAGAATAGACTTAAAATTTCCACATGGTATATAGAATACTCTGAGTGGTGCGTGACTAAATTTGTTCACGTCCATTTATTCTTCAAAAATGAACAAGGTATCCTTAACACAGGCAGTATTTCGGCATGAAAGCCTTTATCAAGAGAACACTGCTGAGTCTTCCAACCTTATTTTGCTCAATGGAAATTGTAATAATACCATAAAAGCAATGTGGATCAAAATGTTTGAGTACAAAATGCATGCAGCCATCCTGGTATCTAGTCTTCTTCCACTTCTACATTCTCCTGCAGGGGACTTGCACATCCCTTATTCTCCACTGGCTGTGAGAGCAGTTGTATGGGCTCATTGTGAGTTTATGAACTCTTCAGGAAAACAATGACTTCCCCTTTCTGTTATGATTTCCCAAACGACTGCAATCCATATTGATACTGACTGCTTTTCTTTACAAACATTCAGAATATAATCTGAACAAGGACTTCTTTTTTTCATTTGGTACTCAGAGGTACTGAGTACCGGCACAATTTCCATTACCTGCTAAAACTGACTCAGAATCCCCAAGTATTAAGGAGCCCAAGCTCTGAACACCCAAAACGCATACTTAGAGAGCCCCCTCCCCCCAACAGGGGAATCATTCAGCCGAGCACATACCCCTTAATTCTATCATTGCTTGATCAAATTCTAGAGTGTGCAACTCTAAGGGGGCATGCACATGGGGGGGGGGGCATGGCCAGGTCAGGGGTATGGCAGTCAGTTATGCACATGGGTTAGAGAATACTGGCATTTAAATACCTCATTGTCTACAGTTAACCGTGAGCGTTTATTGTAGCCATTGGGCTGGTGTAAGTGTTTGCAATTGTGTCTAATTCTGGTCGCCGCATCTCAAAAAAAGATATAAAGGAATTAGAGAAGGTGCAGAGAAGGGCGATGAAAATGATAAAGGGAATGGAACAACTTCCCTATGAGGAAAGGCTGAGAAGGTTAGGGCTCTTCAGCTTGGAGAAAAGGCGGCTGAGGGGTGATATGATAGAAGTCTACAAGATATTGAGCGTATTAGAGCGGACAGATGTGAAGCATTTGTTTACACTTTCAAACAACAACAAAGCCAGGGGACACAAGATGAAGCTAGAATATGGTAGATTTAAAACAAATAGGAGAAAATTTTTCTTTACTCAGCGTGTAGTTAGACTCTGGAACTCGTTGCTGGAAAATGTAGTGACAGCAGCTGGCCTTACGGCATTTAAATGGAGTTAGGACAGATTCCTGAGGGAAAAGTCCATTGAACATTAAAAATTAAGTTTTTAGGGGGGGGGGGGTTGGGGGGGTTGCCGAGTTCTTGAAGCCTGGATTGGCCACTGTCGGAGACAGGATGCTGGGCTTGATGGACCCTTGGTCTTTTCCCAGTATGGCGGTGCTTATGTACTTATGTAACCTTTGCGAAATGTAGGCGTCATGGGCTATAGAAGCTGAGATGGCCAAACAAGACAGGCAAATATTTGGTTTAGTGATCAGAATATGCCAGATTTGGGAATGGGAATGTGCAGCTCTCAGGCTCATTTGTAGTTTGCACAGTACAGGAGGAAACATTTCTCTATTTCTCCAGTGTTGTACTGCAGGCAAAGTCCAGCTTCCCGGGGCTTCCAGTTCAGTGTTTGTCTGCACATTTCTATTTCTAGGCACCTGGTCAAAAGAAACCAGACAAAAAAGTTCCAAACAAAAAAAGTTCCTGACATAAAAGTCCCTGACAAAATAGACTCCTGACAAAAGGGCCTGATGAAAGATTTATTTTTGAATGGTACGAATTTGAAAGGTACAAAGAAGTGGAGGAGTCATAAATTACTGAGAAAGTCCACGGCTTGTCACTTGAAAGTCCTGGCACCTGCCTACGGCTTGACTTCACTATCCACACTTGGTATCTAGTGAGAATCATAAATGTGCTTGAAAACATAATCCAGCTTGATTAAGAGTCTATTTTGTCTTGGGTTGTTTGTTGTGGGTTTTTTTTTTGTCATGGTCTTTTTTGGTTTTAGTCTGTTTTGTTGGGGGGTTTTTTTTGTATGGTCTATTATGTAAGGGTGCCCTATTTCTAATATGTGCTCCTTTATTCTTTATTTGGTAAGGCTGTATCCATAATTGCATATGAGATCAAGGCTTAGTATTTTCCCCCTGATTCTATAGAGGTCACCAAAAATCGCATGAGCAAATTTAGGCAAAACCCCGATTTGTGAGCGCAATTTAATAAATATATTGAGCCAATTAGTGCCAATAACATTTTGAGGCTTGGTCGTGAAAAAAATGGACCAAGTAAAGCCGGCCAAATGCTCGTCAGGGACGCCCTTCTTTTTTCCATTATCGGCCGAGGATGTCCATCTCTTAGCCACGCCCCTGTCCCGCCTTCGGTACACTGCCAACACGCCCCCTTGAACTTTGGTCTTCCCCGCGAAGGAAAGCAGTTGAGGGCGCCCAAAATCGGCTTTCGATTATGCTGATTTGGGTGACCCTGAGAAAAGGACGCCCATCTCTCGATTTGTGTCAAAAGATGGGCACCCTTCTTTTTCGAAAATGAGTTGGATAGTAACATAGTAGATGACGGCAAATACAGTCCTCTATGGTCCATCCAGTCTGCCCAAGAAGATGAACTCATTACATAAGATATGAGGTGATACAACATATGTATATCGCTTTTTCAGTGGACTTTTTGGCGTTTCGTGTTCTAGTTGCAGAGTGTTAATCTATTTGTAATCTCTGGATTTTTCAGGCATAGCAGCTTTGTGCCACCATTATCTCTCTTGGAAGAACATTTTTTTGGCTTATGCAGAGACTTTGACTCCTGAAGTATGCATATCATTGCCAAAACACAGGACTGTGTTGAGTCCATTGAACCTGTTTGTGGCAATAAACAACTTTTACTTCATTAACCTCTGGACTCCATGCAACTTGGGCATCATATATAGAATCTGGGGGGTATATGTACAATTCTGCCCCTGGCAGCCTTATTCTAGTTTATAGTATAGTCCTAAAATGCAATTAATGTCTTTACTGTTACTCTCACTTCTAAGGTTTTTCACTGCTGCAGTTACTCACTGCAAAGATATATGAGCAATGCATCATGTGAAATGTAGTCTCACACGTACTGCACCCACCCCTGCTTGTTTGTACAAAGTTTGTTACTAGTGGTCTATTCTCCTGCAAAGACTTCCTTCCTTTCTCAGCCAAGCTTGGCTCCTTTTTTTTTTTACTTACTGTTATTTCCTGATCATTCCTACTATCTCTGTCCTGATGGGTCAGCTAGGGCATGACCTCTCTTTCCAATCAAGGACTGCCCTCTGGGCACCACCTCTGCTACCTTCTCCAGTTCCTTTATATCTTTTTTGAGATGAGGTGACCAGAAATGAACACAATACTCCATGGTGCGGCAGTACCTGGAGTATTGTGTTCAGTTCTGGTCGCCTCATCTCAAAAAAGATATAAAGGAATTGGAGAAGGTGCAGAGAAGGGTGACAAAAATGATAAAAGGAATGGGACGACTACCCTATGAGGAGAGGTTAAGACAGCTAGGCAGTGGCGTACCAAGGGGGGGGGGCGGTGGGGGAGGTCCGCCCCGGGTGCACGCCGCTGGGGGGGTGCCGCGTGCCTGTCAGCTCTTCGTTTTCATGCTCCCTCTGCCCCGGAACAGGTTACTTCCTGTTCCGGGGCACAGGGAGCATGGAAACGAAGAGCTGACAGGTGCGCGGCACCCCCCGCCCCCCCAGCGGCATGCACCCGGGGGTTCTTTCACCGGGGGGGTCGCACTGCACCCATGGGGGGGGGCGCATCGGTGATCCGCCCCGGGTGTCAGTGCCCCTAGGAACGCCACTGCGGCTAGGACTCTTTAGCCTGGAGAAAATGCGGCTGAGGGGTGATATGATAGAGGTCTACAAAATAATGAGTGGGGTAGAGCGGACAGATGTGAAGTGTTTGTTTACGCTTTCTAACAATAATAGAACCAGGGGACACAAGATGAAACTAGAATGTGGTAGGTTTAAAACAAACCGGAGAAAGTTTTTCTTTACTCAGCGCGTAGTTAGACTCTGGAACTCATTGCTGGAGAAGGTAGTGACGGCAGCTGGCCTTGCTGAGTTCAAAGGGAGTCTGGACAGATTCCTGAAGGAAATGTCCATTGATTGTTATTAAATTTTGGGTTTTTTGCCAGGTTCTTGGTGCCTGGATTGGCCGCTGTCGGAGACAGAGGGCTAGGCTTGATGGACCTTTGTTTTTTTCCCAGCGTGGCGGTGCTTATGTGCTATGTGCTCACGTACCTGGTGGCAGGCTCTGTCCCTATTGGTCCCTTTACCTCCCCCTCCCTGGGCTTGTGTGGGCCTTTTCTTGACCTCCCCTTCTCCACCAGACATTCTCCATCTTGCTTCAGACAGCATACAAGAGATGTCAAACAGAGAGGCACTAATGCCTGAACAATTTTCCATTAGAAACACCCTAGTTTAAAAGTTATCCTCGCCTCAAAGGAAGCCAATGAAGCTTTCTGAAACAGACTGTAATCAGACTTTCTTAAGGAATAAAACTCAGACGAATCACAATGCTCTGAGTCGTCTGCAATTTTCGCAATAAATATTTCGGCGATCCCAAGTAAATAATATTGCAGTAGTCCAACTTACTAAGAATCAGTGAATGGACTACAAGGTGAATGATCAGTCAATAAGAATTTCTGAACAGCCCTCAATTTTCTCATGATAAAAAGACTTCTTAATAAGGGAATTTATCTGAAGTTCCAAGGTCAGTAAATTTCAGAAACATAACGAGGTTATACTTCTTGGATATTGAAGCTTTAAGGATATTACACTGTAAGCGGTCTTGACATGTTCATTGTGCACACAGCTTCCCAATAGTGCACACATGTGAACCATTACACAAGTAGAAACTATCCCACATACATGCACTATCGGAAAATAATTCATTCATTTCAAATAACTGCCATCTTTACAGCCTACAAAGACTCCAGGGGCCCTTTTACAAAGGCATCCTGAAAAATGGCCTACGGTAGTGTAGACGCCTGTTTTCGGTACATGCAGAATCTTTTTCAGCGCACCTGTAAAAAATGAAAATTGCCGTGCGTCCATTTTGGGTCAGAGACCTTACTGCCAGCCATTGACCTAGCGGTAGGTCTCACGCGGTAACCAGGTGGTAATGACCTACGTACGTCAAATGCCACTTGGCATGCGTATCGGACACGCACCAAAAATGAAACCACCGCAAGGGCCACACGGTAGCCGGGCGGTAACTCCATTTTGGTGTGCGTTGGGCGCGCATAGACACTTATGCGGCTTAGTAAATGGGTCCCCCCCCCCCAGTTTTCTCCAGGACCAATGAGACTACCAGAGGTCTATACCTCTCCGTTATCCAAAATCATTTACTAGTTAGTTAATATCTTCCCTTATCTTCCTCCTCCCTCTCCAACCCTGTAACTTTTGTAGGCCATTGATATCATTTATCAAATGCTGAACCAGTACTTAGTACAGTATCCAAGATATGGCCCTTGTACACGTGGCTGTGGTTTGATTTCTCTTTGATGTATTTGTAGAAATCAGAAGCAGAAACAAGGAAGCATCAGCGCTTTTCATCAAAAAGGGATGTGAGACCAACGTATCACACTGTAAATCCCTAACCCAGAAGAACTGGGAACTACAGATTTCATAATGAGGAAACCATGAGAAGCAAATGTAAATTGACCTCTTGTGCTAGGTCACAAATCCTGTAATTTCCAGATGACTGGAGGACCGGGCTTTTTAACTGCTTTCTGCATATAGAAAAGAAACACTGTACGTGCCTTTAGTCATAACATGTGAGTCACATGCAAACATACTTAACGTAAAAACCCAACGCTCACTGTTTAGTCTATATACACAGGAAAGAAGAACAAACAGCAGATGTCTGTTCTCTTCACAACATTTCCATAACTTGCTGCAAGATATTTTGCTACCTGACGAGGGTTTCCAACTGGCTCCACGTCATAAAGAACAGGTTAGGTTAGTTTCCGTTTTTCTCCATTGCATGCATAGACTTTGCTTTTCGGATTTTTCCATTGATTTGCCAAAGAAAACCAGTTGTAGTGGGGTAAAGCCAGGACTGGATCACTCTGTTCCTTAAGGCAAGCAGCCAGTTGGCAATCCTTCTGCTGACTGAAAGCAACCCAAAAAGTTTTTTCCCATCCATAGACTTTTTCTTCTAGTTTCCCTATAAGAAAAGCATCGGCCAAACCCAGCTCTGTAGCAGACTGTCGGGATTGTCCATGGGGTGAACCACTAAGACCACAGTCCAACCTATATTATGTATGCCCTAGAGATTGGTCTGTTTGCCCCCCCCCCCCCCCAACCAAAAAGGTGTTCCACTGCCCCTGAGATTGCCCTAAATCTGTTAACAACCCATTACAGTGATTGAAAATATCACTAATATCACTTCCTGCTGCTGGCTCATGGTTCACCCAAAAAACAGCAAGAAACATAGAAAATGATGGCAGATAAAGACCATAGGGCTGTGGTTCCCAAACCTGATCCTGGAGGTTTTCAGGATATCTGCAATGAATATTTATGAGAGAGATTTGGATGCACTGCCTCTACTGCATGCAAATCTGTCTCATGAATATTCATTGCGGATATCTTGAAAACCTGACTGGCTGGGGTGCCTCCAGGACCACGTTCGGGAACCACTGCCATATGGCCTATCCAGTCTGTACATCTATACAATCTATTATCCCTTCCTCTCCATTACAGATCCTATGTGCTTGTCTCAAGCTTTCTTTGAAATCACTTAGAGGCTCATTTTCAAAGCAAATAGACTTATAAAGTTGAATGTGTTACTATGGAACTTTGTAAGTCTAAGTGCTTTGAAAATGAGCACCTATATAGACTTCATCTCCACCTTCTCCATGAGGCGGAGAGCAGCCACATGCTGCAACATGCTCAGAAACAGATGGCTCTTTACACTTGTGCAGGCTTTCAGTATCCTGCAGTGCCCAAAACTGATTTGAAGTTCATCACAGCTGGTTGCACTGAAGTCCTCCTAAGCACTTCCCTCATTCAGCATGCACTCAACGCTCCTTGATAGGGTCTGATAGTGAAATCTGCCAGCCCTTCATTTTTGGATGGGATGCATTAAAGTAGTCTGTCCTGTCAGCAGGGGCACCCTCCCAACCAGTGACGTAGCCAAGGTGGGCCCGGCCTACCCACTTTGGGCTCAGGCCCACCCAGTAGCATCACACCTATGATGTGGCTGGCAGGGATCCCCAAGCCCCACCAGCGGAAAACTCCAAACAACTGTCCCTCCTGCATACCTTGTCAATAGCAGATCTTTGCCTGCAGCGAGCAGTAACTGATGCATACTGTTTGCACCGGCCCCACAGCCTTCCCTCTGATGTATTCCCGCCTATGCATAAACAGGAAGTTGCATCAGAGGGAAGGCTGTGGGGCCAACATCAGCAGTGTGTATTAGTTGCTGCTTGTTTCTGGGGAAAATCTGCTATTTAAAAGGCAGTGGCATAGCAAGGGCGGGGCGGTGGGGGCGGTCCACTCCGGGTGTCATCGGGTGAGGGGGTGCTCCGCTCCCGCTGCTCCGCCTTTAAAATTGTTTTTTTTTCGAAGCGCCGGAGAGTGGCAGGCAGCGCGCCTCGCATCTGCCCTGCTAGTAAAGAAGATCTCGCTGACGTCGTCGTCCTTCCCACACTGAGTCCCGCCCGCCCTCAATAGGAATAGGAAGTTGTCTCAGAGGGGGGCAGGACTCAATGTGGGAAGGGCGACGACGTCAGCGAGATCTTCTTTACTAGCAGGGCAGATGCCAGGCGCGCTGCCTGCCACTTTCCGGCGCTTCAAAAAAAATTTTTTTTAAAGCAGGACAGGGTAGGAGAACGGATCTTGGGTCGGGTCAGGTCGGGAGGGGGATTCAGAGGGGAGAAGGGGATTGGGGAGGGGTAGGGGACCTCAGAGGGGTGCTTAAAGGGGATTAGGGAGGGTGGGGGAGCTCAGAGAGGGGAGAAGGGGATTGGGGAAGGGTGGGGGAGCTCAAAGGGGTGCTTAAAGGGGATTGGGGAGAAGTGGGGGAGCTCAGAGGGGTGCTTAAAGGGGATTAGGGAGGGTGGGGGAGCTCAGAGAGGGGAGAAGGGGATTGGGGGGGAGGGTAGTGCTCAGATGGGAGAAGGGGTCTGAAGCTGGAACTGGGGTCTGACAAGGGGGCAGGAGGGAAAATGGGTCCATGCCTGGGGCAGATGGGAGAATGGGTCTGGGGCTGAAATGGGGGGATGCAAGGCATGTGGTGGATGAAGGGGACTGGAACTGGGGACTGAAAAGAGGGGGCAGAGAGAGAGGGGACAGATCCTGGATGGAAGGGGGGCACGTGAGGGAGGGCAGACCCTGGACGGATGGGAGAGGGAGGGCAGACGGATTGAAGGGGCAGAGAGAAAGGGCGGATGGCAGACTGGGGTAGATGGTGCATGGAAGGGGCAGAAGTGGATGGAAGGGAGAGAGGGCAGACACTGGATGGCAGAGAGAGAGCGAAGACAGATGCTGGATAGAAGGAAGACAGTGAAAAGATGAGGAAAGCAGAAACCAGAGACAACAAACTGTAAATATATATTTTTATTTTAGGATAAAGTAGTATTGTAGCTGTGTTAATAAATGTTTATAATAGAACATGTAAATAAGGTAATCTTTTTATTGGACTAATTTTAATACATTTGACTGACTTTCGGAGAACAAAACCTCCTTCCTCAGGTCAGGATAGGATACTGTAACAGCACTATACTGTATTGACCAGAGGAAGGAGCTTTTGGCCTCTGAAAGCTAAATGTATTAGTCCAATAAAATGGTATTATTTTACTTTCTATATTTGTTTTATTTCTATTTGTTAATTTGTAAAGTGGTGATTGGTACTTGTTAGTTTTTTTCACATTTACATCTGTTGTCTTTATATTTTGCACAGTACTAGGGGACAGTTTCTGTTTCTGTGGTGTTGCATTGTATGCAGAGTCTGGCATTGGGGGTTCAGTTTAATTTTTGTCTAAATAGAAAGTTTATGATTACTTATTCTATAGTGGATTAGGGTGTATCTATTTGTGAAAAAGACATGGCTTTCGGTTGGCATTGACTGTGCAGGATCGACGATCTGTACTAATCTGTCTGTTTTCGTTTTACAATAGGTGAATTGATGTTCTAGTGCTCACTGCAGTGTTTAAGATGCTTTCCTTTTCCTTGTGTGACTTGTACAAATTACTGTTTATGGTATGGTAGAATTGCTCTATAGGTCCTGAGTGTTTTGTATTCTCGGTATGCCTAGTACTGGATTTCGGGGGGGGGGGGGGGGGGGGGTGTTAAAAAATGACCGGCCTCGGGTGTCAACTACCCTAGCTACGCCACTGTTAAAAGGTATGCAGGGGAGGGGATGATGTTTGAGAGACCACATGGAATGCAGGCAAGAGAGGGAGAGACTAAATCATTTGTGGGACGAGACGGGGTTCTTCTGCCCATTCATCTTGGTCTTACCGCTTGCTATACAGGAAGTACCGCCAGGCCACCGCAGCAGCCCTGCAGTACTTCCCACCCCTAGTATGCTGTCATTTCCGGCGCTACAAAAATGTAACGTGTGGCAAAATGTAATTTTTGTAGCACTGGAGTGTATTCGGCGGTAATCGGGCAGTGCCACGTGCTGCCTGGTTACCGCCGGGTTAATTGCAGGAGCTTTACTTGCCGCCCGGCCATTTCCTGTTGGAAAGCAAGACTTCTCTTTTACCAGTGGGTGGCGGTAAGCAGTGGCATTCTGTGGTTCACTGCCACCTGGGGCGGATCACTGCTGTGCGCACCCTCCCCCCCCCCCCCTGCAGCATGACAAGGCAACATGGCACCCCCCCCCCCCCCCGACCCAGTCCCCACCTGTCTATCAGCTCCATCCACCTGGTGCCTTGCGCGACTCTGCGGTGCTGTAAAATTGGGTGCCTGGCTATGCCCCTGCTCCCAACTGATCCTCCTCATTCTGCAAGTTCCCAGTATCCCTTGATATAACTGCAAGGCACCACACATCAGGTAATGAAGTAACTCGGGGTGGGGGGAGCTAAGGTCCTTAATTACTGTCCTAAGGGAAGTGCAGAAGGACAGGCAAGAGGTAACAAAACAAAGCCTTTGAAACTGTGTGTGCACTCAAGGCCCTTCCAGATTCCTATCCCTCAGAAACATGAAATCTGCATCATGAAGATCTAATGTAATCTAATCAGACAGAGTTATAATCCCACCCAATCCCCAGTGAGAGTTCAAAGACAGCAAAAAACTGTTTGAAAGTACAATAATTAAACATGCAAAGTTAAATGTACATCAGGAACTAAAAAATGTATTATATAAAAATATTTTCAAATAACAACAAAAGAAAAGATGAGAATCCTGCATCCTAAAGTCCCCATGGGAAATAATTCCAAATGTTAGAAAACTGAAAGGGGATGCAGCAGGGTCTTGCGCACTTGCATGGACTGAAAGGTCAAGATTCAATTTATTTTGATATACTGTAAATCCTAAAACAAAATACATCTAAGCAGGGGGAGGGGCAACTTCACAAAAGTGACTAGGGTCGAGCAGACTGTAAGAAGATGAGAGCAGAAAAGAGATGAGAAAATTTACGATGTATTCTCAAACAGACAAAGGATAAGTGGGGAATGGGAACAACGCAGAATACCACCTGATCCTGTGATTATCTCTTCTTTTGGTGCCTAGGCTGGGGTTGGGGTCCGTGGCAGAGGCAGAGAACGTTGGACGGATGGGTCCGAGCGATCGTTGCTCTGCAACTACCACCTAAAATTAGCTGATCTGCTCAGTGGCTTTTTGAAAACTGCACCCACAGCTTTTGAAACAAGCTTTCCAAAGCCTTTCATCTGCTATACCAAAACTTAATGGTAATCTTAACCCCAGCCCAAACCTCAATCATAATACTAATTTAAGACCTTCGTGAACTAACCATAGCTCTGACATTACAAGAATGTAAAGAAGGTTGGGGTTGATATTCAAAATGTTTAACCGGGCAGGAGAGGCTCATGGCCAGTTAAACCTCAGTGCATTTAAGGGTCCTTTTACAAAAGTGCACTGAGAAGTGGCTTGCGGTAGTGTAGACGTGGGTTTTGGGCGTGCGCAGAATCATTTTTTCAGCTTGCCTGTAAAAAAGGCCTCTTTTTTCCCCCAAAAAATGGACATGTGGCAAAATCAAAATTGCCGTGCGTCGATTTTGGGTCTCTGACCTTACCACCAGCCATAGACCTAGCGGTAAACAATATGGGCAGTAAGGACCTGCGCGTGTCAGATGCCACTTGGCGCACATCCGCTAGGCCCGTCTGAAAATAAAAATTATTTTTCGGACATGCGCAAAAAATGAAATTACAGCAAGAGCCACGGGGTAAGTCTATTTTGGCACGCATTGGGCACATGTAGGCGCCCATGCAGCTTAGTAAAAGGGGCCCTTAAAGAGGTACTGCTGCTGAATGTCTCTGCTGACCCACCATTCCCAACCCAGCTACATTAGGGGCAGAACTTGGGTAGCACTTAACTGGTTAGCAGTAATACTCAGTCCACTAGCCAGCTACGTACGCAGGGTTGTACTGGGTTGTCCTAACTTTATGTGCCAAGTACATAGGCATCACCATGCTGGGACAGACCAAGGGTCCATCGAGCCCAGCACCCTGTCACCGACAGCGGCCAAAAGAACAAGTAATTTGTCCCGCCCATCCTAGAAATACTGTATTATTCCTGCGTCCATTCAATAACATTCTATGGCTTTTTCCTCCAGGAAGCCGTCCAACCCTTTTTTGAAGTCCGCTAAGTTAACCGTGTTAACCACCTTTTCCGGCAGCGAATTCCAGAGTTTAACTACGCATTGAGTGAAGAAACATTTCCTCCGATTCGTTTAAATTTACCACATTGCAGCTTCATCGCATGCCCCCTTGTCCTAGTATTTTTGGAAAGCGTGGACACTCCACATCGACCCGTTCCATTCCACTCATTACCTTATAGACCTCTATCATATCTCCCCTCAGCCGCCTTTTCTCCAAGCTGAAGAGCCCCAGCCTCTTCAGCCTATCCTGATAGGGAAGCCGTCCCACCCCTGTATCATCTTTGCCGCCCTTCTCTGCACCTTTTCCAATTCCACTATGTCTTTTTTGAGGTGCGGCGACCAGAACTGAACACAATACTTGAGGTGCGGTCGCACCATGGAGCGATACAACGACAGAATAATATCCTTATTTTTGTTTTCCATCCCTTTCCTAATGATACCCAACATTTTTTTGTGTTTTGTTTAATTTTTTATTTATGCAAAGTTTTTAAACAAAATGCATAAGTATCAATTTGTTTACAGCAATATAGAAAGCAAATATTTAAATAAAACAAACTTTTGTCCATTCTGCTTTAGACCACAAACACTGAGGAGATGCAGCATCCAAAGTAGGAGAAGGATATCCCAAACCAAAGAAGAAACAACTAATATAAGCATTAACACCAAATCTACAGCTCGTATCACACACCAGTCAATATTATTAGGAAGACTTTATATGTTCCAGGAAAGCTCTTAGCTGTTCTGGGGAAAACATGTACTTTGCCCCTACCCAAACCGGACCAAGCATTTACATGGATATACCAATTTAAAAGTTGCTCCAAAATTTAAAGTGTTTCGTGCCTGAAAGCCAAAAAAAAGCCTTTCAGCGTTCCTGAGTAGCTTTTGTACTATCAGGGTAAATCCATACTTTGTGCCAAGTTAATTGAACACCAGTCTGAATGTCGGCTGGTACCTGGTTAGCATCTGGGTCAGCACATACAACCAGGTATTCAATGCCAGGAGTCACACATGCTCCATCATTGACTATCCAGGGTTAGTTCAGCCCGTGGCTAGAAGAGGCTTACCCCCACAAATTGAAGATTACCCCCGTTATTTTTAAAACAAACTATTTATGATTTAGAAAAGCATTTGTTTAGGGCTGCTTTTCTTTCCAGTGTTGGGACAGGAGCCAGTAGCAGATTCATACCTAAGGCACCTATAAAAAAAAAAAAATCACACTACAATGTTATGAACAGAGCTTTTACTCCCCCTCTCATAAGTCTCAAAACCCTTCTTCGCCCTCTTATTTCTGCAGAACGTGTTATCAAAGTGGCATCTCTGCCACAGGGCCCCAGGAGGGAATCGGGGATGACCTCCCCCTACTCCCCCAGTGGTCACTAACCCCCTCCCACCTTAAAACAAAATGTTAAAATATTTTTTCCAGCCTCTATGCCAGCCTCAAATATCATACCCAGTTTCACGACAGCAGTATGCAGGTCCCTGGAGCAGTTTTAGTGGGTGCAGTGCACTTCAGGCAGGTGGACCCAGGCCCATCCTCCCTACCTGTTAAACTTGTGGTGGTAAATGTGAGCCCTCCAAAATCCACTGTACCCACATGTAGGTGCCCCCCTTCATCCCTATGGGCTATGGTAGTGGTGTACAGTTGTGGGTAGTGGATTTGGGGGAGTTTGGGGGAGCTCAGCACACAAGGTAAGGGAGCTATGCACCTGGGAGCTTTTTCTGAAGTCCACTGCAGTGCCCCCTAGAGTGCCCGGTTGGTGTCCTGGCTAGTCAGGGGGACCAGTGCACTACAAATGCTGGCTCCTCCGATGACCAAAGGGCTTGGATTTGGTCATTTCTGAGATGGGCGTCCTCGGGTTCCATTATTGCTGAAAATCAGGGATGACCATCTCTAGGGACGACCATCTTTAAGGTCGACCTAAATGTGGAGATTTGGGCGTCCCCGACCGTATTATCGAAATGAAAGATGGCCGCCCATCTTGTTTCAATAATACGTGTTTCCACGCCCCTTCACGGGGACGTCCTGCAAGGACGCTCTCAGGAAAACCTGGGCGCCATGTTCGATTATGCCTCTCACTGCCATTCATGGCATCTGGCCCCAGGGTCGTAAGGCAAAGATATTGATTTGATAAATCATTCTGCACTGGTAGAAGGTGAAGAGGCCTGTTGGACTACGGAAATTTGTAATATTTGGACAGTTGACCAAGGCTACTCTAAGATTCAGAATTCAGCAGCCCGGTTAATATTCCAGAAAACTCAGTTGGATGCATTGCATTGGTTGCCTGTGTAGTCTGAAATCATATTTAACGTGCTGCGTTTGGTGTTCAAGTTTTTGGATGGCACCAGTCCAGATGGTGGATCTCAGCTGGTGAACTTGTGAAACTTTAGGCCCATCAACTAAAGGTATATATATGATACAAAGCAGCTTGTTCTCATTCTTTTTTTCTTCACAGCTGCTCATTATTGGAATAATCTCCCATTTGAGCTACGTTTGATAAGATATTATGCTTTATTTTAAAGACTTTAAAACTATATTTGTACACTAGGCCAAGGGGGATATGAATTTTACTCCGATTTGATTTCTTTTTTCCTGTAATTCCTGATCAAGTGTATCTGTTGTAACACCTTGAATCTTAAAGAGAGTTTGTGAGAACATAACACGAAGTTTGAAGGTGTGAGGGGAAGTGGAGGCCCAGGTTGGTGGGGATGAACTATTCTGTAGCCACTCAATTCTGTAGCAATAAATCTCACACCTTTATCTTTTACTAGTAAAAAAGGCCCGTTTCTGTAGGCAAGGAAACGGGCCTTAGGCAGGCAATTCCCCCCCCCCCCCCCCCCGTGCTACGGCCCCCTCGAACCCCCCCTTCCGCGAACCTGTCGTTTCCCCCCCCCCCCCCCCCGTGCGAGCGAAAACTGCCGCCACCGCCGCCGTGTTGTTCTTCCCTTCCCGTAGGTTCTTCAATCATCTTGTCTGGAAGTTCCTCTGCATGCGTCTGACGTCAGACGCACGGAGTTAAACTTTCTGAGAAGATGATTGAGGAACCCACCCGAAGGTAGTGCACAACAGCGTCGGGAGGGGGGGTGCGGTTTTCGGCGTTCCAGGGGGGATCGACAGGTTCGCGGGAGGGGGTGGGTTTCGAGGGGGCTGTAGCGTGGGGGGAGGGGTGACAGCTGATTCCAAGGCAGTAGGAATCAGCTGTGTTGATGTCAGTGACGTCCGTGCGTGTCTGCCTCGCAGACCACTTGCAGCCAGGGAGCCACGGTCCCAAGCATAGAACGATTTGCTTAAATCACATTCATAAAGTACAAATAGAAACATAAGCATAACAATTCACTAAGGGCCCCTTTTACCAAGCTGCAGCAAAGGAGGCCAGCGCTGACATCGGCGCGTGTTTTACACATGTACCGAGGCCCCCTTTTACCACAGCTGGTAAAAGAGAAGTCTTGCTTTCCAACTGGAAATGGCCAGGCGGCAAGTAAAGCATTTGCCGTGCAGCCATTTCAGGGGGGGGGGGGGCTTACTGCCAGTGGCGTAGCAAGAGCGGGGCGGTGGGGGTGGTCCATCCCGGGTGTCAACGGGTGGGGGGGTGCTCTGCTGGCGAGTCCCTACCAGCTCCATCCACCTGGCAGCTGCGTGGTGCGGCGCCTCACGTCTGCACTGCTGTAAGAGAAGAAAATTGCCTCATCGGCCCTTCCCTCACTCTCTGTCCCGCCCTCAAGGAAATAGGACGTTACATCAGAGGGCGGGACACAGTGAGGGAAGGGCCGACGAGGCGATTTTCTTCTTTTACAGCACCACAGAGTCGCCGGGTGGATGGAGCTGGTAGACAGGTGGGGACTGGGTCGGGGGTGCCGTGTTGCCCTGCAGCCGGGGGGAGGGGGGTGTGTGCGCACAGCAGCGATCCGCCCCGGGTGAACCACAGAACGCCACTGCTTACCGCCACCCACTGGTAAAACAGAAGTCTTGCTTTCCAACAGGAAATGGCCGGGCGGCAAGTAAAGCTCCTGCAATTAACCCGGCGGTAACCAGGCAGCACGTGGCACTGCCCGATTACCACCGAATACACTCCAGTGCTACAAAAATAAGTACATTTTTGTAGCGCCGGAAATGACAGCACACTAGGGGTGGGAAGTACTGCGGGCTGCTGAGGTGGCCTGGCGGTACTTCCTGTATAGCGAGTGGTAAGCCCACGTTGGGCTTACCGTCGCTTAGTAACAAGGAGCCCTGCACACCTGTAGCTGGCTCTGTTTTCCTAAAAAGCAAAGATAAAGAATGACAAACTAGGGGTTCTCTCTCTATAATAGCAGTAAGGGTGCAGGCTGGTGATTAGAGTATGAGATGTGCACGCCACAGTTAGAATGCATGCACACCCCTCCTGGTGAGGGTCAGACGCAGGGCAGGGCTGGAGCCAAAGAGAACCGCAATGGGAACAGAACAGCTGCTACTTCGAGGGAGCAGCTGATCCATGGAGGTTGTGGGAGCCAAGAGAAGGAGTGAGAGTTCCTTGCAAGGAAGGGGGAGGGAGAGGAGAGGAGAGAAAATGCCTTGGAGCGGGGAAGGGGATGGTAAACATAAAGAGAATGGATGAAGAGGGTTCCAGAGGTCTGTATAGTTTTGACAGGGTGGTGGGCCCTGGCAAATGTTTTGCAGATGTCTGGTAGTTTTAAAGCATGTTCCCAACTGTCCAGCACCATGAGCTGGACAGCTCCTGTGACAGGCTAATGGTCAGACATACTGCTACATCAAATCCAGTGCATTTTTCACATTTTTAAAACATGTCAGGAAAGGGAAACCATATAGTTCCATGTAAAGAGGACTCAGCTAAGCCAGGTCAAGTTTGACCCAACAGCACACGTGGAAAAACAGTCCTAAGATCCTTAAGAAAAACACGGCTATATATCCATACATGCAGTAGAATAAGAGCAGCACTGACCCACCAGACACAAGCTATATAATCACACTAGCTAATATTACATTTCAGTTTATTGTATTCAAATCATGATCAATGAGACCAAGGGGCGGTTTCACCGCTACTTAATGCTAAGACAGCCAAGAATAAAACTGTTATTATTCAGAGCCTGTCTGAAAAATATAAGGCGTATAACCTTGCAGTTATCGAATCCTGGTTGGCAGTGGCTGATTTGGTAATATGTAATCAGTTATGCCCGAAAGAGTTTAATTATGCTCAATCCTCAAGGGAAGGAGGGGGAGGGTAATTTTTCAAAAATCTTTTCCATTTCAGCAATGTATTTTAAGGCCTGTGAATGGAATATCTGATGTTAATAATGTCAGAACCAAAGAGACTGGGGATTCTTTTGATTTATAAGGTCCCAAATAGGTCTGAATCACTTCCTGTCCAAATTTGATTATTACAAGAGACTTAAACGTACATGTAGATTTACTAACCGATGATCTAGCGAAAATTTACTTAGATGGCATGTCCATTTTTGGTTTTATACAAAAGGTGGACAGCTCAACTCAGGGGCTGAACGGATGTCTTAAGGCATGCGAAGAGTTTTGTTTTAATTCTACCTGTACCATGGGCTACCACTGATTGGTGAGGTTTGAGATTCACTATGATGAACATTCGATTTCATCATTTTTCTTCAAAATCAGAATTGGTTGCACTGAATACTTCAAAGGCTGAAATTTTGTGGCTGGGTTAATTAGCTCCCTCAAATTTACCTCAGTGGTGTAAAGCTACCAGTATAGCAGGTGGTTCAAAGTTTAGATGTTTTTAGACATGTTTCACTTAAGTTATAACACCTTTTGGGGAGGGTACATCTACCTGTCTACCTTAGTTGTCTCTCTGTGTACATACACAGATGTATAGGTCTTCACTGCACTGTGAAGGGAGAGTGACAGCAGCAACAATGAGCCAGCTAGAGCCTCCGGGTCCCACCAACCAAGATTGGCAGGGCTTCACAAGAGGAGGTGGAGCATAAGGGAAAGGGCAGGGTTAGAGAGGAGGAAAAATAGAGGGGCAGAGCAAAAGGAAAGGGGTGAGAAAAAGAGGAGAGGGAGAGAGAGTGCAAGAAAGGGGGAGGGGATGAATGGTGTGGTAGGGAAGAGAGAAAGTGCAAAGGGATGGAATTGTGCAAGACAGTGGCAGGGCAGAGAGTGAGTGCATGGGAGCGAGAGAAGCCTCCATGCCCAAGGCCACACACGGCCAACATGCACATACCATCAACACACAAACTGGGCAGGCGGCACCTTAGCACTCTTTCCATTCACTACATACTATGTATACCCACGCTTGACAAGTTGTCCAAGAAGAAAATGGAATTTATTATGGCCGCAGCAATCTACATGTGCAAGGACATTCTCGATAGCGAGCAATTATATACATGAATACAGTTTACAGGAACAAGCAATTAAATGTCTGATTTGCCCTTCTAACTAGAGCATTTTATGGCAAGGGGTCTAGCCTTTTGAGTCACACAGCACCTTCTACTTCCGGCTTTATTCACGAAGCCTATCCTCAGCTTTGTCTGAGGCCTATACCGTAGACATGAATAGATGCTGACCTCACAGCCATGATCGGGGTATTGCCATCCAAGCATCATCCCCTTCTACATAAGTGCATAAGTATTGCCATACTGGGACAGACCAAAGGTCCATCAAGCCCAGAGTCCTGTTTCCAAAAGTGGCCAATTCAAGTTACAAATACCTGGCAAGATCCCAAAAAAGTACAAAACATTTTATGCTGCTTATCCCAGAAATAAGCAGTGGATTTTCCCCAAGTCCATTTTAATAATGGTCTATGGACTTTTTCCTTTAGGAAGCCGTCCAAACCTTTTAAAAACCCTGCTAAGCTAACTGCCTTTACCACATTATCTGGCAATGAATTCCAAAGTTTAATTACACATTGAACGAAGAAAACGTTTCTCTGGATTTGCTTTAAATTTGCTACTTTGTAGCTTCATTGAATGCCCCCCTAGTCCTAGTATTTTTGGAAAGAGTAAACAGATGCTTCACGTCTACCTTTTCCACTCCATTCATTATTTTATAGACCTCTATCATATCTCCCCTCAGCCGTCTTTTCTCCAAGCTGAAGGGACCTAGCTGCTTTAGCCTTTCCTTTATCATTTTCATCGCCCTTCTCTGTACCTTTTCTAATTCCACTATATCTTTTTTCAGATGCGGTAACCAGAATTGAACACAATATTCAAGGTGCGGTCGCACCATGGAGCAATACAAAGGCATTATAATGTCCTCATTAGGAAAGAAATGGAAAACAAAAAATAACACCTAACATTCTATTTGCTTTCTTAGCTGCCGAAGCACACTGAGCAGAAGGTTTCTCTTTCTTTAGCCTCCCCATTCCATCAAAGTCTGAGGTAGGCACCACAGATCATCCGTTACTCTGGCATCAGCCCTCCTTCGTACAAAATGGGGACTGTTCCTGCCTGGCCATATACATCATCCATGCCACTGCCATGCATGTGACAAAACCACGTCACATTTGACATTGTTGTGTACTCTATCAGGCTAGGACCCACCACCATAGACCAAGATAATGACACCACGCTTGCCGTGGTCCCCCCCCCCACCAAATCAAAATCTCACTGCAGCCACTCCAGATGCTTTTTTGCGCTCACTCAACAAACCTTTAGTAGAAGGGTCCCTTAGTCAGAAACAGTGTGGAGGAGTGGCCTAGTGGTTAGAGCATTAGTCTTGCAATCCAGAGGTGGCCAGTTCAAATCCCACTGCTGCTCCTTGTGATCTTGGGTGAGTCACTTAACCCTCCATTGCCTCAGGTACAAACTTAGATTGTGAGCCCTCCTGGGACAGAGAAATACCCAGTGTACCTGAATATAACTCACCTTGAGCTACTACTGAAAAAGGTGTGAGCAAAATCTAAATAAATAAATAAATTTCACATTAATTTAACCCGTTAGTGTCCAATGTTCCCATATGTCTTATTATGGGAACATTGGACACTATGTCTTATTATGGGAACAACTCGAACACTGCAGCAGGTATAATCTCCGTTGTTGCAACATCTTCACTGGCTGCCTATTTAGTTTCCATTAAAACACACAATTCTTGAAATAACACAAAGTTTTACAAACTGCCATTCCTTCCTACTTGGCTTCTTTGACTGTTCCCTATTCATGCTCTTGTACCCTTCGTTCACTTACTGATAATAGGTTGTTTAGAAGCCCTTTTACCAGCAGAGGTAAAAAAAATCTGCCTTAGCGTACCCTTATAGGCTATTAAAACAGATTAGCATGTGAGCCCTTACCATCACCCATTATCTAGGCTATAAGGGCTCACACACTAAGCCTGAGTGATTGCACGTGTGGCAATCTAGCTGCGTTAACCGATTCTTACATAACATGCCCACTCTCCACCCCCAGACACGCCTCTGCATCAAAAAATATATTTTATTCTTCAGCGCGTGAGTAGAGCGCTCACATGGCAAAATTACCACAGGATGCCTCAGCACGCTCCATGGTATGCTATTTTGTGCACGCATTAGTGATTTCCGCAGCTTTGTAAAAGGACCCCTTAGTGTTAAGGGACACTATAAATGGATACCATGCCTTCACAATATTGTCCGAGCTCGACATCGAGACTTAATACAATGGATCAAAATGCACCTCTTAGGCACTACACAGGCCTTTCTGTCAAGCCCCTTAAAAAAAGTCTATCAACTTGCCTGCACAATTTGACATTTAGGACTAGTTTCAATATATGACGACTAAAAAAATCAGTGCCAAAACAAAACATGCCTAGGCATATTCTATAAATTACACCTAAATGTAGGCAAACTTTATAGAATAGGCCTACATTTCCTCGTGGTTTATATAAAACACCAAGTGCCATAGGCGCCCCGTATAAGAGGCTTGGGGAGGAACCTGAACCACGACCTTCCCTGCCTGTCGGACCCACGTCCTGTCGCCTCCCATGCACCCCTGTTCAGTTCTACAGCAGTCTGGTTTCCTCCTGTTGCACTGCTACTACCGGACCCGCGCTCGTAAACAACGATAGAATAGCGCAGGACCCGGCTCTCTGCAGCGCCGCTAGCGCTTCTTATGCTGGTCAAGGATGTTTACATCGGAAGAGGCAGAACCGTCACAGGAAGCACTAGCGATGCTGTAGAGTCGGGTCCCGCGCTCTTCTATCGTTGCTTATTAGCGCGGGACCGGTGGCAGAGGTAGAAGAAGAAGGAAGAATGAAACTAAAACCCGCTATGTACAATGTGCCACAAATAATATTTGTCTGAATAAATCTCTTAACGAGCCAGAAGAGGATAACAAAGGTGGTAAGATCTGTTTCTTCCGCCATCTCTCTCACCTTCCCCTCTGTCCTTCAAAGCATGGATTAGATCAACACCAGCTTAACAGGTGACCAGGTATTAATGCGTGATCTAGAAGCTTTCCTTCTGATGATAAGCTTTCCCATCCACTTGATCACCTCCCTGCAGGGCTTTCCAAACTCAGAGTCAGACACAAGGCCCAGTGCTGACATGGAGGCCACCAAGAGATAAAGTGGCAGAGCTTCCTTTCCCTATAGCCTCGTCCATACGTTTCTGGGATACCTATTTATTTACTTATGTATGGCATTTTATCCCACATTAAACATGGATTAGGGTGTTTTGTGGCTCTGCATGAGAATTGTGATATTATGATCCCTTGTTTCATATTGTTGACGGTCTGTGATGTTGTCTGTATGGGTGGTATATTGGTGTATTAGGTTCTGGCCAGTGTAATATTTATGGTACAGTAAGGTTCTGAGTGTGTTTTTGCACAAAGTTGTGCATAGTGTTTTGCAGTTGAGCGATTGTGGTTAGAATATGCTTTGAGCAACCACTTTATTCTCTGACATATGATACATATCTAATATATAAATTTAATAAAAGGTATTAATTGTGACTTATTTTTTTGTGTGTTATCAGACAATTATGGATTTAAGCTCCACCCCTGGCCCCACCCCCGCCCCCTCTAGCCTCCCGAAACAGTTGGGCCACCGACCGCCTATGCCAAGTGCCCATCCAAGCGACTAAATTTAGTTATAAGCACCTACACAAAGTAAAACGGTGTAAATGCTGATGCCTAAATTACACGTGGACGGGGTGTATTCTATAACATGCATAGATTTTAGAAATGCCCTCAACCCACCCATTCCACGCCCCCTTTTCAACTATGCGACTTAGAATTTACATTGTGACAAGGCTGACATTCTGTATTCCCCAAAGAAGCAGAGTCCTGAACTACAGGTCCCAGAAGTCCTTGCAAGAGGCATAGAAGAGGGGAATCTGGAAAAAGGGAACAGGATCTCCCTGCCCAGCAGGGGGAGCATGGGCTCGAGGCCAGGTGAGCTAGGTACTCCCTTCCCCACTAGAGGGAGATGGAAAGATGAAGCTCAGTTTCCCTGGCTTCACAGTCAATATATAATTCTCCCCAGCTGTGAGACAAGAGGAGAAGACTTCCTGGAGGCTTTGGGTCATCAGAGGAAAAGGGAGATATATGAGGAGAGAGAGGCCATGGAGTATGAGGAGAAAGGGAGGAGTCCAGCCCGAGAGCAGCCTAAGGAAGCAGAGCCAGCTTCCATGGAGTGGGAGACCGGAAAGGTGGCCATATGCGGTCCCTGAAGGTACGGGAGAAGGCCCTAGGAAGGAGGCCTTGAAAGGTGGGGAGGAACTGCCAGCCCTACTTACCCAAGGGTTATCCAACACTGAGGAAAGGGCAGGCAGCTATTTCTGAATAGGGGTAGAGACTATTAAGGACGATATATTATTTTACTACTACTACTACTTAACATTTCTAGAGCGCTACTAGGGTTACGCAGCGCTGTACAATTTAACAAACAGAGACAGTCCCTGCTCAAAGAGCTTACAATCTAATAGATAAGAGTGAGACAAATATAGGACAATCAAGCCATTGTGACATCACTGATGAGGTTGGCTCTTAGGCATTGGTGGAATGAGGCATTATGACATCACAATCTCAGCTCTGGAAACCAGAGACTGAAACTCTTCACACTAAGGGGGGGAAGTGGGCCAAGTATAGGACAGTCGAGCCATTGTGACATCACTGATAAAGTTGGCTCTTAGGCATTGGTGGAATGAGGCATTATGACATCACAATCTCAGCTCTGGTTAAATCACTGCTATATGTAATACTACTACTACTACTTAACATTTCTAGAGCGCTACTAGGGTTACGCAGCGCTGTACAATTTAACAAAGAGAGACAGTCCCTGCTCAAAGGAGCTTACAATCTAAAGGACGAAATGTCAAGTTGGGGCAGTCAACATTTCCTGAATCCATTTTCTGATCCAAGGAGCAGCCAGGGAGACTGGCTAGACTGTGGGATGGTGAACTGTCCTGTGGAAAGGGGAGAAGTTAAAAACCCTTATGGGGCCTGAACTGTAGGAGAGCCTGCATGTTTGCTGAGGGTTTGGGCCTGGTTAACACCGAATGTTTGTGAAGACTGCATTCCAAGGACTGTGTTTTCTATCAGGAGAGGCCAAATCCTGAGGATCACTTGTCCTATTCTTTTCTTTTGTTTGTTTCTTCATATTTTTCTGAACAGGGGGCCTGGAGGGGGGCCTTACCCGGATGGACATTATAGCATAGTTTAGGGGTTTGAACTCCCCTGCTAATAAATCCTTCTTGTTCCTGAGTTCCTGTCTCAGCAGTGTTTGTTCCAGCAGTCTGGGCGCAGCAAGCCTGGTGGCGCCCTCACCCTAGCGGTAGAAATGTAACCCCTTTACAGCATGCATCACATTACAGAATGCACTTCGACAGTTCTGCGCATAAATTCAAATTAATGCCAATTACAGCGATGCATACGTCTAGTAGCACTATAGAAATAAGTAGTAGTTCTTGTTAAATGGCAATTAGCAGTGCTGATTGGCTTGCTAACTAAGTTGCACACACAAATCCAGAATGCAACTGGATTTACACACGCAATTTAAGTCACACTATATAGAATCCTGGGGTTAGCGTGCAAAGTTGCATGTGCAAGTGATAGAACAGTGGCAGTTGTGCACATAAATTATCATAATTAGCTAATTGAGGTTAACTACCAATTATTGACTATAATTGGTGTTGATTGATGCTAACTGGCGCTAATTAGCAGCTACACGTGTAATTGCTCTTAGGATTCTAACAAATTACATGTGCAAAATGCATAGCACTAACCTGCAAGGGGGACATGGACCTGGGAGGGGGGTGAAAGAAACTATGCTAGAGGGAATCTAAAGCACACCAGACACCAAAGCACAAAGGTTAGGGTGTTAACTCAAGCTTATTGATTAGACCCGACATGGTCCATGTTTCGGCGAATCCATCAGCATCAGGGGTCTTACAAACGTGAACAGGCTCAATTTTAGCAACCCTTCAAAGGAAAATGCCAATTCTTAGGTCACTAAAAGACGCCAACATAAGGCGCAAATGCGCAAAAATAAATATAAACTCGCTCATGGTACACACTCTGCTCTGGGGATGCAGTTAAGGGGTGTGCCTAGCATTTATAATGCGGATTCTAGAAGTCTACGATTTATGTGTCTAACTGCCTGTATGTAGGTCGCACACATTGCTCACGAAAAGATGGCTTCACACCAAGTTCCTGGGTGGCTTTAACCCAAGTCCCTGATGAAAGACTGTTGAAACCCGCGGAATCGGGCGTTTTCAGGGGAAGCCAGTCAAATCGGTCAGAGGCTGTGGAAAGTGAAGCGATACATGACAAGCCAGAAAATACTAGAACACGTTCAGATATAAGTTCACGTTTTGATTCGATTTATTTATTTAAAGAGTAGCACTATTTAAGAGAGGCAATAGCACATATACAAGCAAAGAGAAGCCCGATGAAAGAAGTGCTATACCACTCGGCAAAAAAATGTATTGCCTAAAAAAAGTGGGTTTTGCTGAGGGCACTCTTTAATAAGAAGTCAAAGAAAAAAAGTAAAATAAAAAAACACTGAAAAAAGATTTTAAAAAGATATCAAACGTGTGTTTGTAGTGCTGTTAGCTTTGTTAGTGGAACAGCATTTTTCAGTCTTGCTTGTAGTTTCTTCATGTATTTAGGTGCAAGCATTTACACCAGCCATTGAACTGGCATAGGTGCTCACACCTAAAGTTAGGCAGCTAAGCGCAGACTTAAGTTAGTACGCTATAATGGTAATTGCAAACCCACCTGCCAATAAAGAATTCACACTTAGGACTAGATTCGATATATGGTGCCTAAAAAATCAGCACCGAAAAAAGCACTATTCCATAAGCCATGCTTAAAGTTAGGCCTGGTTTATAGAACAGCACTTATGCCTGGGAGTTGTGCCTAACTTTAGGCACAGCCATTTGCACTAATTGGCTTGTTATTCAATTAAATTGGGCATGCATAATTTTTGACAGCTTTTATAGAATCAGGGGGTTAGCGCACATCATCCCAGCACCTAACTTTAGGCAATCTATAGAGAATTAGCTCCAAGGAGGACAGTATCAAAGTCTGAGCAACTCACCAGACCTATATAGCAAACTTATTAAGTTGTTCTTACCCAAATTCGTGCGTAAGAGCTGTGAAAGGTGGGTGAAAGCCATTTTATACAGGGGCATACACAGGGCCCTCTTTTATCAAAATTTGAATGGGATTCATAACATAAGAGGCATCAGCACCCAAAGTGTATCACTCATGCTTTGTGTGCCCACTTGGGATGCGCGTCCATTCTGTGCAGAAATATAAAATGGATTTCTTTCAGAGTCAAACTCTCTGCCAGCTCAGACACATGCATCAGATTTCCTTGGACTTCGTCCAGAAGTTGTTCAAGGTCAAGGTCTTGCTCCTACCCATGAAGCATATCTTGAAAAACATCAAGCTGGGTTTCCCCCATTATACCTCTATACAAGCAAGATATGAGCGCAGATCGGCTGAGTTTATGAAACAGGACACTGTCAAAATTTTCAGCTTGCAAAAATAGATGTCTTTTCTCAAGAGGGCTTCTACGTAATATTTTACCTGAATAAAGGCATGCTAATCTTTTTTATCAAGCTCATATTTGACTTTGAGAGGTCTGCAGAGTCTGTTTATTTTGAAGCTGAAAATGCCTCAGCTTGGTTAACCCCTTAGCTTCTCATGCTCTAAAAATATTTTTCTCAATACAAGGTGTAAAAAAAAAAACCCTGTTACTTCTAACCGAGAGGTGGGCTGCGCATTTGGCAAAAAACACCCCAAATCTCTTTTGTTCAACCTTCCACATAGGAACATCGCAAGCTGTAAGTGCTCTGTGTGGTGTGCCCCCAAACAATCCTGCCCCTTGCCTAACAGTGGCAAAGGAACCAAATGGACAGGGCTCAGTTTTAACACCTCAGCTTCCTTTGTACCCTGTGCACACATTTAGCTACAGCCCTGCTTCCACATCCAATGAACAGGCCATATTAACACACGAGGAAGGGGGGGGGTCTCCTGATATGAGTAGGATATATGACAGATGAAATAGTTCTACATAGCCCTCTACCTCTAAGTCACTATAATTGACAGTGCACTGCACTCAGTCAATTGCAAGCCACAACAAACAAGTTATATTATACCATCCAAGACATTAGCGATCCAACACCCTCCTGCCATCCACCTTCAATAACTGCACGGTCTTTATAGCTATTTGAGGCTTCTGACCTAAACAGAAGAAGCATGTTATTGATTTGTTCTAGGTATTAATGTTGTAATTCTTTAGAATTATGGGCAAATTCAGTAAAACAAGAAGCCGCTTGGGTAGAAATATTTTGACTAGCTGTATTCTGCCAGTAATAAATACATAAAAACTGTACAATCAAAACATAAAAGTAAAACAATAAAAGCACAAATTATAACTGCAAAGCATTTTTAAACAAGATTTCAGCTGCTTCCTAAATTGAATAACAGAGCTGATCATGTGACCTTCTTGTCTCATGACTCAAAGTAAATCTAACAAGTTTCAAGCTTATTATTTGATGTACTGAACTCCTCAAAGGTCTTGAATGGGTCATGTAGCGCTGGCTAGCTCTTTGAACTCTTACCATGGTCTTTAATACATAAATCGGATTATAATCCCATCATATCCGCTTCTCAATCATCATTCAACACATTAGACTCATGTGTTAAAATATCTATCCATTCGACTACTAAGATACAACTTTGGAATAATCCAAAACTAAAAATCAATGGTAAATGTTTTGCTTGGCCTAAATGGATAGAAGCAAAAATATGGTTTCTACATCAACTATTGGACAAATACAAATGGCTACCTTTCTCTACACTACAGGCAAAGTATAACCTACACAATCAGTGCTACTTTCAATGGCTACAACTAAAACACTGCATTTCTGCAAACGTTGATATTAACTCATTAAAGGATGAAACTCCAAGTTGTTTAACATTATGCCATCAGTTGGCTAATGGGAAAAAAACAGCATCAACATGGTACAAAATCTTACAAGATCACTCTTCTCATTCTCCTTCAGCTTTACAAAACATTTGGAACAAAGAACTCAATTCTCAAATTACTGAAGAGCAATGGGAAAAAATCTGGACATTATTATATAAATCTTCAAAATCATCTGCTCTTACCCAATCATCATTCTACATCTTGCATAGAGCTATGTGGACACCTTACAAACTTTCCAAAATATCTAAAGAAATTTCAAATAGATGTTGGTCTTGTAACAACCATGTAGGCACATTAGACCATTTAATTTACCATTGCCATATACTGGATGAGTATTGGTCTCATATAGAGGAAACTATTTCTCAAATTCTAGATTTTAAGATCTCATTAACATACAAAATCATAATCACGGGAGAATTTGGTTTAGACACGATACTACAACCACACATAGCTAAATTACTTCGTATATTGATTCAAGTTGCTTTAAAACTGATATGTCAAAACTGGAAGGACTTTACGAAGTTATCTTATGATATGTGGTGGAATACAGTATGTCTATACGCTAAATATGAAAAAGCTGCTGCAGAGAAATGTGATTTCCCTTGTAGCATTTAATAAAACCTGGTCTCCTATACTCAATTACTCATCCAGTTAATATTAATTATTATCTATGCAAATATAAATGGGTACTAATTACATATATATGTATAATTTCTTATCTCCACCTCTAACATTTAATGTTTACTCCTATAGTTATAATTACCTGTAATGTAACAGCATCAGGGATTCTAGAGATGATGTAAACACTGTCCATAATTTTTCTATAAGTCAGTGTACATGTTCTAACTTGTTAAACTGTTATTAAGTCAATGGTACTTAATTTCCTTTTTTATTGTTATATCCAAATTAATAAAAATGATTGAACAGAAAAAAAAAAAACCTTACGTCTGTGTTGGATCTGATTGATCACGCCTTACTTCTTTTGACTGTATGACATAGGACTTACTGGTTCTGTCTTGCAGTGGCTCGTTTCCTCTCTCTCAGCCTTTCTATTATCCCCTGTACCTGCGGAACTCCAATAACATTGGTGGACACATTTAAAAACTTAGGTGTTCACCTGGACTACCAAAATCTCTTCTGTAGTCAGATCCTGTTTTCTGTCTTTGCATCATTTTTTGATGACTCGTCATGCAAGACCTTTCTACACGCTCTAATCACGTCCAGGCTAGATTATTGTAATATGATTTATGCAGGTCTTCCGGATCACCTAATTAAGCATCTACAAAATTATCCAACACACTGATGTGCGTCTTCTGTCTCATGCAAAAAAATCGGGTCTGTTATTCCTTTACTGATTCACCATCACTGACGTCCTCACTCACAAAATCATCCAAACCAATATCACTCCTTATCCATCTCCACTCATTACTCCTTATGTCGCAGCCTGAGCTCTTCATTCCACTCAGGAATTTCGTCTTAATATTCCATCAGTTGGTTTTGAATCTACTGTGCAAGTCAGCATTTTTCTGTACCATTCTGTTCTCGTGGAACTCATTGCCAATCTGTTTTGAATGGGCCTGGAAATTCATCCACTCTCTCTAGTTTTTGACAGGATACTGGAAGCTAACCACTGTCTTTTCTTTGAATGAGTTTATGTTCCTAATATTACTAATTTAGAATCCTTTCACCTGTTCTGTCCCTCCTCCTTTCCTGTCGTATCATATATGGAGACGCATTTTCAAAGCAGATAGGCGTAAAAGGTTACGTGAAGGCGTATGTTCAAAGCACTTAGGGGTCCTTTTACTAAGATGCACTGGCATTTTTAGTGTATGCTAAAAATTAGCACACACCAAATACACCCATAGGAATATATGGGTGTCTCTAGCGTTTAGCGCATGCTAAAAACACTACCATGTCTTTGTAAAAGATCCCTTTAGACTTGCAAAGTTGCACAGTAACCTATGGAACTTTATAAGCCTAAGTGCTTCGAAAATGAGCTCCCCTAGTAACCTATGGAACTTTGAAAAAGAGCCCCATGGTGTCCCTTTCAATATTTAAACTTGATTTAATTACTTTGTAAACCACTTTGATAGCATTACTGAAAAGCAGTACATTAAGCCTTATTTAACATAAATACATAAATATAAATGGATTCCAACCAGGGGCGTAGCCAGACTTCGATGGGAGGGGGGTCCAGAGCCTGAGGTGAGGGGACACATTTTAGCCCCCCCCCCCCCCGACACCGCTGACCCCCCTCCCCCGCCACCAACTTTCACACACACACCCCTCGACCCCCCCCTTCCCACCGCCAACCCTCTCCCGCCGCATACTTTTGCTGGCAGGGGACCCCAACCCCCGCCAGCCAAAGTTCTCTCCTCGGCCGCGCGGCGTTGGTTGTTGAATGATCTGATCAAGTTTCTGTGCGTGCGTCTAACGTCCGGCACGCGCGGCAGAGGCGAGAACTTCGGTTGGCGGGGGTTGCGGTCCCCTCCAGCAAAAGGTACGCGATGGCGGTGGGGGAGGGTTGGCGGCAGGAAGGGGGGGGTCCAGGGCCAAATCTGTGGGGGCCCAGCCCCCTGTGGCCCCATAGTAGCTATGCTCCTGATTGCTTAAAGGCCCTTTTACTAAGGTGTACCTAAAAGTGGCCTGCGCTGGTGTTTTGGATGGGTGCAGGTCCATTTGCTCAGCGCGACTGGAAAAAAAAAAAGCCAGAAAATGGACGTGCAGCAAAATTAAGACCAGCATGTATCCATTTTCGGGCTGAAGCCTTACCGCCACCCATTGACTTAGCGGTAAGGTCTCAATGCACTAACCAGGCAATAAGTGGCCAGCATGCATACATTGCTGATTACCGCCAGGTAAGCGCCACGCAGTAGAAAATAGAAAGCATTTTCTACGGCATGTTTTGGGTGGGCATCAGAAATAGAATTATTGCCCGGGGCATGCGATAGCCAGGCGGTAGTACCAATTTGACGTGCGTTGGACGCACGTATGCACCTACATGCCTTTAAAAAAGGGCCCCTTAGTTTGGCTTTTTGCCCCCTCACACGCTGTTAATGTTCTGAGGGGTTATTGCAGTCCGTTTACGATAGAGCCATAAGCTGATGCTTCACATACAGCTTCCTAAAACAAGCGTAGTAAAGGTTTTGCTCCCCAATGTAGTAAACAAATAGTATGCAAACAGGACCTGCATAAAAATTGTGCGTTAACATGGGAGATCACACTGGACACAAGGGCACACAGAATTGCATTCATGACAGCTACTACTTGTGCTCAGGTCTGAGCATAAAAACTATTGTCTCTGAACCCAGAGTTGCATGCTCACACTACTACTACTACTATTTAGCATTTCTATAGCGCTACAAGGCGTACGCAGCGCTGCACAAACATAGAAGAAAGACAGTCCCTGCTCAAAGAGCTTACAATCTAATAGACAAAAAATAAAGTAAGCAAATCAAATCAATTAATGTGTACAGGAAGGAGGAGAGGAGGGTAGGTGGAGGCGAGTGGTTACGAGTCAAAAGCAATGTTAAAGAGGTGGGCTTTCAGTCTAGATTTAAAGGTGGCCAAGGATGGGGCAAGACGTAGGGGCTCAGGAAGTTTATTCCAGGCGTAGGGTGCAGTGAGACAGAAGGCGCAAAGTCTACTACTATTGGAGATTCTACATGGAATGTTGCTACTATTGAGATTCTGAGATTCTACATGGAATGTTGCTACTACTACTACTACTATTTAGCATTTCTATAGCGCTACAAGGCGTACGCAGCGCTGCACAAACATAGAAGAAAGACAGTCCCTGCTCAAAGAGCTTACAATCTAATAGACAAAAAATAAATAAAGTAAGCAAATCAAATCAATTAATGTGAACGGGAAGGAAGAGAGGAGGGTAGGTGGAGGCGAGTGGTTACGAGTCAAAAGCAATGTTAAAGAGGTGGGCTTTCAGTCTAGATTTAAAGGTGGCCAAGGATGGGGCAAGACGTAGGGGCTCAGGAAGTTTATTCCAGGCGTAGGGTGCAGCGAGACAGAAGGCACAAAGTCTGGAGTTGGCAGTAGTGGAGAAGGGAACAGATAAGAAGGATTTATCCATGGAGCGGAGTGCACGGGAAGGGGTGTAGGGAAGGACGAGTGTGGAGAGATACTGGGGGGCAGCAGAGTGAGTACATTTATAGGTTAGTAGAAGAAGTTTGAACAGGATGCAAAAACGGATAGGGAGCCAGTGAAGCGACTTGAGGAGAGGGGTAGTATGAGTAAAGCGACCCTGGTGGAAGACGAGACGGGCAGCAGAGTTTTGAACCGATTGGAGAGGGGAGAGGTGACTAAGTGGGAGGCCATCAAGAAGCAGATTGCAGTAGTCTAAACGAGAGGTGACAAGGGTGTGTATGAGGGTTTTAGTAGAGTGCTCGGAAAGAAAGGGGCGGATTTTACAAGAAAAAGCGACGGCCAAAGCCAGAAGGATGCTTCGGTGCATAAAGAGAGGCATGACCAGCAGTATAAATCTCTGGTGAGGCCTCATTTGGAGTACTGCATGCAGTTCTGGAGACCGCACCTACAGAAAGATATAAATGCAAAAATTATAGGGACAGGCTTATGAACCTCAACACGCATACGCTGGGAGAGACGAGACATGATAGAAACGTTTAAATATCTCAAGGGCATTTATGTACAGGAAGAGAGCCTTTTTCAAATGAAGGAGAGCTCTGGAATGAGGGGGCATATGACAAAGTTGAGAGGGAATAGGCTTAGGAGTAACCTAAGGAAGTATTATTTCACAGAAAGGGTGGTGGAGGCGTGGAATGGCCTCCCGGTGGAGGTGGTAGAGTCGAAGACTGTTCCAGAATTTAAAAAGACATGGGATAAGCATGTGGTATCTTTTAGGAACAGGAAGAATTAGGGGTTACAGAGGATGGGCAGACTGGATGGGTCATACGGCCGTCAGGTTTCTATGTTATGTTTCTATCTGCACATGCGCTGGAATGCTATTTTATGCTGTTTTGCAATAAAAATATTTATGCACGGGATAGCATTCCAGCACATACACAGGTGTATGTACACCTCTGGATGCCGATATAAATTTCTGTGCTCAGACCTGTGTGCTGCTCCAGCTACCATTCATACAGGACCATGTGCCCTCAATAGTCCAACTCTTCCAGCACACCTCCACTTCAGTTTGGTCCTTTTTTTTTTTAACCTATGCTCTTTGTGGACCCAAAAAGACAGTTCTGGATCTTGTATGTTGGCAGTAAAGAGGAGAAACAAGCATGAAATCCCTGCTAACATGACCACAGAATGAGCTAACCTTTTAAGCATCCCTGATGTTAAAGCTCCGGTGTTGGGCTCAGCTTTTGAGTCTTCCATGTACTTTCTCTGCATCTGCACAGAACAGCTAATAGTCTTATCATCACGGATTGCAAGGCTTTGCAAAGGGTTAGCTCATAAGCAAAACCTTTTTTTTCACCTTTTTGCACCCACAAAATTGTGCCCTAAAGCCACGCTGACACAGCTCAAAGCCTAGTGCACTTTATTGCATCAGCCCCCTGAGGGAGTAGATGAGGGTTTACTGCAAAGCTGAAAGCCATTCACCCACCACCTCATTAAAAACAGGAACTGTCCAACATTAGAGATTTTTACTACTATTACATAAACCTTTAAAATCATTTTACTGAAGAATAGCAATTGGTCTATTTCAGAGATCCTTGTTAGTAGACCGACAAAATACGTTGAGCATTGGTCAACCTGAATACACTATTTCTATGCCACTTTCTTGACATCTCCTCTAGTGAAGTAAAAAGAAAGGATTTTTTTAAAACCTGATTTGCAGCAGTTCAAAGAATGCACAGTCTTATATATAGTTACACAGAGCTGATCTAATCTCGCTTATCCGTTCTCACAGAGAGGGTGTGGACGTGTCACCCAGAAATCAGGACAACGCCCATGCTGGAGATAACAAGATAACAGATACAGGTGCTGCTGAGCAATGATAAACCAAATGACTTCCTTTTTGAAAACAGAAAAGTTTCACAGCTCTTTCCAAGGACTTCCTTTTCTTCAAACGCTTTGTGTTTTTCGAAATGAGTTCACCTGTGTGTCGAACACTATATTGCTGTATGCATAATATACCCATAAGCGCAAATAATTTGGTTAAATATGAACTTTCTATAATTGATTATCTAACTTATTTTGTAATTCACTCTATCATTCAGGAACTTCAATGCATTACCACTTTGTATTCTACTTTACCATTTATGTGCCTTAATGCAATACCACTTGTAATTCTGTATCCGGAAATGGCGATCGCCATTACGGCATAATGTAAGCCACATTGTGCCTGCAAATTGGAGGGGAAATGTGGGATACAAATGAAACAAACAAACAAATAAATAAATTTCATTCCTGGATCTTTGGACTCCCCCACACATCCTTGGGTCCTGAAATATTTAAATGCTGTGGAAAACATAAAAAAAATTGACCACAGCATATGATTCTCAACCTGGTAGTTTATGGCTTCTATGGAAACAATCTAGAGAATTCTATGTATGGCACTAACACTAAGTAATATTTCTGTGCTGATTTTTTTTGCATTAAAGCATTATAATAGAAGGAAGGCACCAAAACGGCCCCAAAACAGATCGCCGCGGAACTACACTTATGGGCGCAGATATAGAACAGCGTCTAAGGGGATGTAATGATGGGAGGGACATGGGCGGGTCCGGGGTGTTCCCTTAAAATGCACGTTGCATTAAAGAATTCAGGGGATCCGCACCCAACTTGCGCACAGGGATTTCCATCTGCTTTCAGTTGGTGTAACTCCTCGCACCCAAAGTTGGGTGCAAATTCTGACACTATATGCTGTTCTATAAAGGACACCCATCCTGGAGGGCCCTTTATAGAATATCGTTCAGCATCAACTGAATCCAGCCCAATGTGTCTTAGAAGTCATCATAGAAGACACATGAATACGTTAGAGAACTGGATCCCAAACTTTCACTTCACGGCACCCTTCATGTGTGAGCAACTTTTCGCGACACCCCCCCAAACTCCGCCCCCTTCGCCACACAGGTCTCTGCCTCCGCCCCCCCACCCCCACCCCAGCCACACAGGTCTCCATCTTTTTATCTGCACAAATATATCAGTGCTAAGGCATCACTATAACCAGCCCCTCCAAATAACACACTGATTGCGGTTTATATAAGTGAGATTAAATTTAAAAAATGCTACCAACAATAAAGAATGACAACTCGGATGCAGCAGCTCATAGGTTTGCTTGCTTTTTTTGAATGGGATTACTGACATAAAAGCCTGAACACCTGCAACACAAGTTAACCAAAGATCTGAATGGACACACCCTACTTCCCTCGTACTCCCTAAATACCCCATCATACCTACCTTACATGAACCTTATTCCACCACAATAACACCTGTATTTGTTCATACCAGAAATGGCGAACGCCACTACGGTAAAATGTAAGCCACACTGAGCCTGCAAATAGGTGGGAAAATGTGGGATACAAATCTAACAAATAAAGAAATAAAACATATCGGCTTCATCCAACCTCCTTAGCAGTTGCCTCTGAGTCCCAAACGCCATCTACTCTCTGTCCCCATTGGCTGCGACAAAAAGAAAAAAAAAAGAACAAGTGTGGGGCCACTGCAGACCTTCAGGCATGTGCTGTTGGCTCTGCTGGTCCCCGTTGACGTCAACGGGTACAGTTCCAGTTCCAGGGGTAGAGGACCGGCAGAACTGAAAGCACAAGTTTGAAGGCTGCTGTAGTCCTGCGTTTGCTTTTCTGTTTTTCTGCCGCTGCTGCTGTGCGCAGTATTGGTTTGGGCGGGATTTGCTGCGGCACCCCAGAGAGGTTGCTGTGGAGCACAAGGGTGTCGCGGCGCACAGCTTGGGAACTGCTGCATTAGAGGCAATTCTACAAATGGGCGCCTAGAAGTATGGACCACTCGCACACACCATTGGCATAGGCCATATGAGGGTCGATATTCAAAGTGATTTAACCAGACAGAAATGGCTGCTGACAGTTAAATTACTTGTTCGGAGGTATCCACTAATTTTCAGTGGCACTTAACTAGTTAGAGCCACTGAAAATGGCCAGTTAGCACCAAACTCAAAACCAGCCAGTTTGGGGGCGTTTCGGGGTGAAGTCAGCACTTGGCCAGTTAAGTGCTGATATTCAGCTGAAATTGTTCCCTCTGGATGCTCACACCACTACTGTGGCCTGCCTGGAAGAATTCCATGATGCTTGGGCCTGAATGGGACCTACCCCTCACTTCCATGGTCATCTATGCCAAGGCCCCTACTTACCTGCCTGGGACCCCCACAGCCACTGACACCAAGGCCCCTTGACTGCTCATGACCTCCCCTCCTCCACTGTCACTGCAGCTTCTCCTTCCACTGTGTTCAAGACCTTCCATTACCTAAGGTAGACACTGGAAGGCAGGTCACAAGTGGAAACATTAAGCCTAATGGGAGAGATGAAGGACAGGAACAGTTTTTGCATCCATATTTCACAATAAGGAATCAATAAATACTCCCAAATTCTATAAATGGTGCTCAAATTTTGTGTGCGCAATTTGAGTAATGAGCCAATTAGGGCCAATAATTGGCAACAATGAGGATTTGTCTGCATCTTGCTAAGTGCTATTCTATATAAAGATGTGCGCGTAAATATGTCAGCGTGCAACTTAAAAGGGGTGTGGTCACAGGAGGGGCATGGGTGGGTCAGGGGCATTCACTAAAGACGCAGGAGATCCACACCCAATTTAGATGCGTGGATTTACACCATGTTTCAGTTGGTGTCAGTCCGTGTGCCTGAAACTGAGAATGGATCCCGGTGAAAAGTGCTATTCTATAAACGGCACCCGACTCAGAGCGCCATTTATATAGAGTACCGCTCGGCGCTCATTTTTTTCGGCACCAGGATTCCGCACCCACCTTTGGGCGAAAGGATTTACGCCAACTGAAAACCTGGTGTAAACCCTCGTGTTTAAATTAGGCATGGATCTCCTGTATTCTATAATATCGCACGCATCACTAGTGAACATGCCTGACCGACCCATGCATACTAAGGGGGTCTTTTACTAAGCCGTGGTAGTGTATTTAGCTCACAGTAGAAGTTGGCTGGCGGTAAATGCCCATGGGCATCGTAAGTACATACACATCGCCATGCTGGGACAGACCAAGGGTCCATCGAGCACAGCACCCTGTCACCGACAGCAGCCAAAAGAACAAGCAATTTGTCCTGCCCATCCTAGAAACAGGGGCGTAGCTGCTACGGGGCCACGGGGGCCTGGGCCCCTGTAGATTTGGCCCTGGACCCCCCTGCTGGTGACCCTCTCAATCCCCCCCTCCCGCCACCTGCTACCTTTGCTGGCGGGGGACCCCAACCTCCGCCAGCCGAAGTCTTCTTCCTTCGTTTCGTTTCTCAGTCTGACGTCCTGCACGTTGTACGTGCAGGACATCAGACTGAGAAACCAAATAAAGGAAGAAGACCGGCTAGCGGGGGTTGGGGTCCCCCACCAGCAAAGGTAGGCGATGGCGGGCGGGGGGGGGGGTCGAGAGGGTCATCGGCAGGGGGGTCAAAGGTGTTGGAGGTGTCAGCAATGGCGGCAGGGGGGGCAGCGGCGGCGGGGGGGCTAAAATGTGCCCCCTCACCTCAGCTCTGGACCCCCCTACCGCTGAAGTTGGCTACGCCCCTGCCTAGAAATACTGTATTCCCTCGTCCATTCAATAACATTCTATGACTTTTTCCTCCAGGAAGCTGTCCAACCCTTTTTTGAAGTCCGCTAAGTTAATCGCCTTAACCACCAGCTGGTTTCGACCGTGAGCTGAAAAAAATCTCTTGATAGAAGGGTCCTTAACAAGATGTGGACATAAATCCAAATTGTTGCCAATCAGCGCCAATGCTTGATTTGTTAGTGCCCACTTATTGGCGCTAATTGGCTCATTACTCAGTTCAATTGTGTGTGAAGAATGGGCACACGACCAAATACGTGTGCGCAATTGTCAGCACCATATTTGGAATCTGGAGGTAGGCGCACCAATTCGCTATTCTGGAATGCTAGCTAGGTGCCTAGATTTTGGCCAATTAACTTCAGCACCCTTTATCGAATTGCTCTCTACGAGGATAATTCCAGAGAGCTGGCAGTAACATCTAAATGTTTAGAATACTGGAGTGGCCTAATGGTTAGTGCAGTGGGTGTCGGACAGGACTGGGTTCAATTCCCACTGCAGCTCTTTGTGATGCGGACAAGTCACTTAACCCTCCAGTGCCCCAGGTACAAATATCCTTTGATTGTGAGCCCAGTAGGGACAGAAAAGTACCTGCAAAAAATAGTATTTGTAAATCGCTTTGACTGTACCTAAGAAAGGTGTTATACCTAAGTGTGGAATAAACAGAGATATGCAGGTATGTGCATGCGTAAATGTTGAAAATCTGCTTAAGCACAATTCTGTAAATAGACCCATCAAACATATAAACGGCGAGTGACCGTACTCACTCGCAAATGCGCAGTAGAGACCTTCTCTGCCCCGCCCCCACGTCAATACGTGATGACGGGGGGCGGAACACAGAGGGTCTTGTACTGCGCATTGCTGAGGGAGGGACACCGCCGTCTAACGCTCCCCCCACCCGAGTCGCCGCCGCCACCCACTTTCTACCCGGTCGGGCCCTCGCTCCACTATTGAAACAGCGAGGGTCCGGGAACGCAGCACTGAGCTCTGCTGAGCTGCCGACATCGCCCTTCCTTCTTCTTCTCTGCCTCTGTCCCGCCCTCGACGACGTTATGTCACACGAGGGCGGGACAGGCAGAGAAGAAGAACGAAGGCCGACGTCGGCAGCTCAGCAGAGCTCAGTGCTGCGTTCCCGGACCCTCGCTGTTTCAATAGCGGAGCGAGGGCCCGGCCGGGTGGAAGGTGGGTGGTGACGGCTCAGTGGGGGGGGGGCGCGAACTCGGAGGGGGAGCGGCAGCGGCGAACTCGGCTGTGGGGGCGGGCCTTTCAACCCCCCCTTCCTATAATAGCCCGTTTTTACGGGCTCAAAGTCTAGTTTCTTACATAATGTGTATCTGACAAGTAGGTACCATATACACATGGGTTAAGTCTAGGCAAAGCATGATATTTATACATCATACAATCTAGCTTGTATAAATTGTTGCACGGTTCTGGTAATTTATTTATTTGCTACATTTGTATCCCACCTTTTCCCACTTATTAGTAGGCTCAAAGTGGCTTACATCGTTCCGGAGAGGTGGTTACAGACTCCGGTGTGAACAAATACAGTATAGGGGTACTATTACAGTGACAAGTACAGTAAAGAAGTATCGGTAAATAGGTTGGGGTGATCCAGACAAAATGTGTCGGGGTTGAAAACTGTCCGTTTCCTGATTAAAATGCCATATTTCATTATTCGGTATTTATGTCAGATACTGTGGGGTATGCCTTCTTGAACAGGTGAGTTTTTAGGGGGGTTTTTTTTTCGGAATTCTACATGATTATACTGACTGGTCCAGTTCCAATCTCCTGACTTGGGTTGATCAATGCTGGAAACTGAATACTAGGCTTGATGGACCTACCTTCAGTCTGTCCCAGTACAGTAAGGCTTCATTTTAATGCAGCTGCTACTTTTTGCTCATGCGAGTGTAGCAGGGCACCCCAACCACTTTCCTCTTTTAGATCAGGAAGAAACCTCGCTTCTATGATCAGATCTGGAGTTCTGAACCGATTCCGCAGAGATCGGGAGATTGCAGTGGGCATGGTGGGGTGGGGGAGAGGATTCTCCTTCAAGTTTTTCCTCGGCTAAGTCAGAATGTACTTTGAAATTAAATTATCTGTGTTTTAAGGGCATTTGAAAGAAAGCCATGCTACAGCTGTCCTTTTTATATCAGGGAGTGAAGCTCTGGAACAGACTACCTCTGGAAATTCGGAGTACACCATAATATTTTTTTCAAAGAATGCTAAATAAGTCATTCTTGTTTGATAAGAAGGATGTTTTATAGAGATGAGGGTTGTATTTTAGTTTAAGTTCATAGATGATTTCATTAAAATTCTCCTGAATGAAGGAATTCTTGTTTCTAATCCGCTTAGAATCTTTCTTTTGAACTTAGCAGAATATAAGAGCCACATAGCAAAGTATAGCCTAACTGTCACTAGCATTAAGACACACTTACACCAGCTCTATGCCTGATGTACATGCTCACACCTATCTGCACACGCACACAGTTGCGTACCAAGGGCAGGGTGGTGGGGGTAGTTCACCCCCGGAAGCGCGCTGTTGGGGGTGCAGGGAGCAGCCGCACAGTTGTCGGCTCCGTCGGTTCCCTGCTCTCTGACATGACGTCCTGCTCCGGGTCAGGGAACCGGCGGAGCAGACAGCCATGCGGCTGCTCCCTGCACCCCCAGGAGGTAAGAGCAATGTGCTTGAGATGGGGGAGATGTCATGATTTGCAGGGGGGGGGTGCACCAGGGAGGCACAGCAGCCCTAGGAACACCAATGCATGCACATATATACCCGATTATGCTAGTAATCCACAAAGAAAATGAAGCGTCTACTTTCTTTTATAAAATCTGCTCGATATATAGATGGTGATTCTATAACTGTGCAGAGGTGTACATACACCTGTGTATGTGCTGGAATGCTATCCCGTGCATAAATATTTTTATTGCAAAACAGCATAAAATAGCATTCCAGCGCATGTGCAGATAGAAACATAACATAGAAACATGACGGCAGATAAAGGCCATATGACCCATCCAGTCTGCCCATCCTCTGTAACCCCTAATTCTTCCTGTTCCTAAGCGATCCCACATGCTTATCCCATGCCTTTTAAAATTCTGGAACAGTCCTCGACTCCTCCACCTGGAGGCCATTCCACGCGTCCACCACCCTTTCTGTGAAATAATACTTCCTTAGGTTACTCCTAAGCCTATTCCCTCTCAACTTTGTCATATGCCCCCTCATTCCAGAGCTCTCCTTCATTTGAAAAAGGCTCTCTTCCTGTACATAAATGCCCTTGAGATATTTAAACGTTTCTATCATGTCTCGTCTCTCCCAGCGTATGCATGTTGAGGTTCATAAGGGTGGAAAATTTTATTGTTTGAGAGAGAATATTAAGAAATCAGTGGATATCCTGGGACCTAGTACTCAAGACATGGTTCAAAGTCATCCACATAGGGTTTACATGCTAAAAACAGCGGGATGTTGTCTGCTGATTTAGCTTTTTCAGTTTATAAGTTTTTTTCATCTAAATGCCAGCTTAAGACTTATTTTGGGTTCTGAATATTTTTGTATTAAGAAAAGTTAGAAAGCATTTTTAAAGGATGAAAGAATTGCATATTTTGAACAGAGATCATAATTTTAACTGGGGATAATTTACTGAGCCTTTCTTCTCCCCAGGTGAGACATCCTCCGAACTGGCAGATGCCTCAGGTTTGTCAACTTAAAATTTAGTGACCTTATATGAAATCCCCACACATGCACAACCCATGAGAAAATATTTTAGTCAAAATTTCTGCTACTGAAACATCCTGCCCTATACCACTGAAAAATAAAAGTCAGTTTGAAAACTGAAGTCAAGCTATGTCCTATTCTGAAAGGCACACTCTGATTAGAACAAGAAAAATGAAGTTAAATCCATGATGAAAAGCAAGTTCCTTCAATCAATATTTTAAAAACAACATTCTTGTCATCATTCAAGAAAGTCTATATAAAAGCACCCACCAGCCATAACCTCCGAAGGACACACTGCGCTTTCTGCAAAACATGACTGACTGTCTTTAGTAACAGCCTCTGCGCCAAGCTTCAGATGGTCACAAATCCGGATCAGGTAAGAGAGCAGGAGAGATGCTGCTGCATTTGCTCCACCCTGGGCGAATGCTGCCCTCCAGTTATGAACAGCGTCTCCTCCAGGTTTGATAGCACACACCCCCCCCCTCCTTCCCCCAAACACCACTTCCTGCTTGGTCTAACCCTCCTGTGACTTCTGCATATCTGATGCAAAGCCTGTTTTGTAGTTTTGCTTATGGGAGGAGACATTTGTTTTCCTCTTTTTAAATTAATATACTGAAACCTCATTATTATCGTTCTCATATGCTTTTTTTTTTTCTAAAACATAGTAACATAGTAACATAGTAGATGACGGCAGAAAAAGACCTGCACGGTCCATCCAGTCTGCCCAACAAGATAACTCATATTTGCTGCTTTTTGTGTATACCCTACTTTGATTTGTACCTATGCTCTTCAGGACACAGACCGTATAAGTCTGCCCCGCACTATCCCCGCCTCCCAACCACCAGCCCCACCTCCCACCCACCGGCTCTGGCACAGGCACAGACCGTATAAGTCTGCCCAGCACTATCCTCACCTCCCCAGCCCTGCCTCCCAACCCCGGCTCTGGCACAGACCGTACAAGTCTGTCCAGCACTATCCCCGCCTCCCAACCACCAGTCCCGCTTCCCACCACCGGCTCTGGCACAGACCGTATAAGTCTGCCCCGCCTCCCGATCTTGACTAAGCTCCTGAGGATCCATTCCTTCGGCACAGGATTCCTTTATGCTTATCCCACGCATGTGCCTATTCTCTTATTTCACCTAATACTAAAAACTGCCTCTCTTAAAAATTGGAAAACCACTGTGGCCCTCCTCATCCTAAGCTGACTGCAGAAAAATGAACAAAACTGGACAAAAGAAACACCCTATTCAGGTGGAGATAAAAAAGGGGGGAGTGCAGAAGCTCCTGGAAGCAAGCCCGGTGCAAGGGTAGTAGGACACCCTAGACAAAGCTATTCAGTTAATTTTCAGGTCACTAGTTTTCCTGTTCCCAAAGTTTTTGATAATCAAGTTCAACAATCATGGTCATCCCAACACCAACCCTCACAGATCAACCCTATAAAAATAAATAATTGGGCATTATACTTTTAAATAATTCAACTTTGTTTCATACATATACGCACATGACAAGGTTAGGAGTCCTTTTACTAAGGTGCGCTGAAACATGGCCTGCGGCAGTGTAGACGCATGTTTTGGGTGTGCACAGAATCATTTTTTTAGCACACCTCTAAAAAACAATGCTTTTGAAAAATTTTTGCCCAAAATGGACGTGCAGCAAAATCAAAATTACAGAGTGTCCATTTTGGGTCTGAGACCTTACTGCAAACCATTGACCTAGTGGTAAGATCTCACGCGGTAACGGTCTATGCACGTCAAATGCCACTTGACGCTCATAGCTGCCGCGCGTCGGAAAATAACAAATATTTTTGGGACGTGCGTAGAGGACGCATGCCAAAATTGAAATTACCGCATGGGCCGCGCGGTAACTCCAATTTGGCATGCATTGGGCACGCTTAGCTGCCTACGTGGCTTAGTAAAAGGGCCCCTTAGTTTCCAAAAGGCTTTACCCCAGTTAAATGGGCTGTTTGAAAACGGTCCCTTCTTCCTACTGGTGAAAGTACATGCTGATGGTTCTTTGAGTTTGTGTGGCTGTGGGAATGCATTGTTTTGTCTTAACTGCAGCTGTTCTGTGCTGCCCTCCCAGAAGCTGTCACCCTGCCAATCCACATACCTCTCAGAGATCCTAAGTCCAGGAAAGAAATTTTAGGACAGTTCTGAAATCTGGAAAATCTGTCTGATAAATACTGCTCTCTGCAGGGCTGATTTCATCAGGTAGAATCAGGGACTAGAAATATCATGCACTACCCTGTTTCCCCGAAAGTAAGACATCCCCCAAAAATAAGACCTAGCAGAGGTTTTCCTGAATTGGTAGATATAAGGCCTTCCCCAAAAGTAAGACCTAGCAAATTTTTGTTTGAAAGCAGGGCCGCCGAGAGCTGGACAAGGCCGCCCCCCCTCCCCCCCACCCGAGGTCGCCAGGCCCCCCCTCCACCCACCCTCCCGGAACTAACCTTAAATGCCTCCTTTCACCTTCGCAGCAAGCAGCAGCAGGGCAGACCTCTCCTTCCTTCCATGCCCCGCCCTTGCGGACGTTACGTCAGGCGATCCAACCCCGATGTTTCCCCGAAAAATAAGACAGCCCCTGAAAATAAGACCTAGCGCATTTTGGGGGGCAAAAATTAATTTAAGACAGTGTCTTATTTTCGGGGAAACACGGTAGGATGCAAGTTCAAATCCAGGCCTGGCTAAAATAATCTCCCCTTTGGGACTTAATAAATTGGCAGCTCAGAACCTCCTTTCCTGACCTAAACCATGAAAAATCATGGTGAACCAGTCACTATTATACTGTATAAATGGCTGCCTTCATCAGCATTCAGTAAGCGAGATGGCTGATTTGTGAAATTTGACCAGCTTAAGCCTACTGAAGTAGTTCTTCAATGAATAAAACAAATAGATTGAAGTTATTTTCTTTTCATGTTTTGACCTAGCAGTTTCCTCCAACTACATTGTATTTCCAGATCATTCAGAACCAGGGCTGGGGGGTACCATAAACTACTACTACTACTACTACTTAGCATTTCTATAGCGCTGCAGGGTTACGCAGCACTGTACAAGTTTCACATGGGGAAGGACAGTCCCTGCTCGAAAGAGCTTACAATCTAAAGGTTACAAACTATGTAGTCAGTGTAGGTATCATGACTGGGGAAGGTGGTTAGGCGCCAAAAGCAAGGGAGAAGAGATGGGTTTTGAGTAAGGACTTGAAGATGGGCAGGGAGGGCGCATGGCGTATGGGCTCGAGGAGTCTGTTCCAGGCATAAGGTGATGCGAGGCAGAAGGGACGGAGTCTGGAGTTAGCGGTGGTGGAGAAGGGTACAGATAGGAGTGATTTGTCCTGAGAGCGGAGGTTAAACCTTCATTCACTGCTAGCCAAGAATATTTCCCCTATCTGCCTAGCCTGGTCTTGTAGTGACAGTCCTGGACAAGAAGACAGAAACCAGAAACCCTGCAATTATGTTCCCTAAATCATCCCACTAATTGTCACTCTTAAGCAATGATGCTACCTCCAGAGCATCCCCAGTACCAGCTGACCCAAAGCCCTCCATAGATGTGCAGCAGAGGTACAACACAGACAGTGGAAGGGTAACTTCCTTACAGTTGATGGGGGATTAGTCATTTATGGAGATTGAGTTAGTGGGAAGGAAGGGATTCTCTCTTTTTAAGCTTTTTAACATTTGGAATGTTGGAGTGAATTATATAAAAAAGGATCAGTGTCTATCCATCTGCCTATCAGTACAAACCTTTATGTAAGGAGAGTAAATAAAAGCAAGAGAAAAGGAAACCGATATGCTTCTCCAAGCAAGTGGCTGAGAAAATAAAGGCTAAAGAGTTGGCGTTCTTGAAATACAGAAAAACTCAACAAGAGGAACACAGAGAGGAATACTGGATGAAACTGAAAGAAGCCAAGAGAGAGATACGTCTGGCGAAAGAGCAAGCGGAAGAACAAATGGCTAGAAATGTAAGGAGGGGCGACAAAAATTTCTTCAGATATATTACTGAAAGGAGGAAGACTAAAAAGGGAATTGAGAGACTGAAAGATGCTGCGAACAGCTATGTAGATAATGATGAAGAAAAAGCAAATTTGCTAAACAGATACTTTTGTTCTGTTTCCACAGAAGAAAATCCTGGAGAAGGACTCCGATTGACTGGCAAAGGTACATATGAGAATGGAGTGGATATAGCACCGTTCACAGAAGAGAGTGTGTATGAACAACTTGAAAATCTAAAAGGAGGACAAAGCCATGGGACCGGACGGGATCCACCCCAGGATATTAAGAGAGTTCAGAGAGGTTCTGGCGGGTCCTCTTAAAGATTTGTTTAATAACTCCTTGGAGACGGGAGAGGTTCCGAGGGACTGGAGAACGGCGGAGGTGGTACCTCTTCACAAAAGTGGTGATAGGGAAGAAGCTGGGAACTACAGGCCGGTAAGCCTCACTTCGGTTATTGGAAACGTAATGGAAGCGACGCTGAAGGAAAGGATAGTGAATTTCCTGGAAGCCAATAAGTTGCAAGATCCGAGACAACATAGTTTTACCAAAGGTAAATCATGCCAAACGAATCTCATTGAATTCTTTGACTGGGTGACCGGAGAATTGAATCATGGACGTGCTATAGACGTAATCTACTTAGATTTCAGTAAACCTTTTGACACGGTTCCCCACAGGAGGCTCTTGAATAAAACTTGACAGGCTGAAGATAGGACCCAACGTGGTGAACTGGATTAGGAACTGGTTGATGGACAGACGCTAGAGGGTGGTGGTTAATGGAATTTGCTCGGATGAGGGAAAGGTGAGTAGTGGAGTGACTCAGGGATCGGTGCTGGGGCTGATTCTGTTCAATATATTTATGAGTGACATTGCCAAAAGGTTAGAAGATTTGTAACAGAGTGGACACCCCAGAGGGAGTGGAAAACATGAAAAAGGATCTGCAGAAGCTAGAAGAATGGTCTAAGGTTTGGCAATTAAAATTCAATGCGAAGAAATGCAAAGTGATGCACTTAGGGAGTAGAAATCCACGGGAGACGTATATGTTAGGCGGTGAGAGTGATATGTACAGACGGGGAGAGGGATCTTGGGGTGATAGTATCTGAGGATCTGAAGGCGATGAAACAGTGTGACAGGATGGTGACTGTAGCCAGAAGATTGCTAGGCTGTATAGAGAGAGGTGTGACCAGCAGAAGAAAGGAGGTGTTGATGCCCCTGTACAAGTCATTGGTGAGGCCCCACCTGGAGTATTGTGTTCAGTTTTGGAGGCCTAAGGATGTAAAAAGAATTGAAGCGGTGCAAAGAAAAGCTACAAGAATGGTATGGGATTTGCGTTACATGACGTATGAGGAGAGACTTGCTGACCTGAACATGTATACCCTGGAGGAAAGGAGAAACAGGGGTGATATGATACAGATGTTCAAATATTTGAAAGGTATTAATCCGCAAACGAACGTTTTCCGGAGATGGGAAGGTGATAGAATGAGAGGACATGAAATGAGATTGAAGGGGGGCAGACTCAAGAAAAATGTCAGGAAGTATTTTTTCACGGAGAGAGTGGTGGATACTTGGAATGCCCTCCCGCGGGAGATGGTGGAGATGAAAACGGTAACGGAATTCGAAAATGCGTGGGATAAACAAAGGAATCCTGTTCAGAAGGAATGGATCCTCAGGAGCTTAGCCGAGATTGGGTGGCAGCACCGGTAGTGGGAGGCGGGGCAGACTTCTATGGTCTGTGCCCTGAAAATGGCAGATACAAATCAAGGTCAGGTATACACATAAAGTAGCACATATGAGTTTATCTTGTTGGGCAGACTGGATGGACCATACAGGTCTCTCTGCCATCATCTACTATGTTAGTATGTTACAATAATGCTCAAAATGGAATGAAAATTCATCAAAGTCAAACATGTTTTTTATTGAAATTTTACAACAATCAATCTACATCAGAGCAAAGTGAAGAACAACCTTCGTTCACTATACATAAACTGTGCCAAGAGAATTGCAGGTATCGGGAGGTCCTGAGTGCCAGCATTAATATTTGAACCACTCTTCCCCTGTCAGACCAGTGGCGTAGCCAGACTGCCAATTCTGGATGGGCCTGAACCCAAAGTGGGTGGGCACAAAATTTTCTCTCTACCCCCCTCCCCCAGCAAAATTTAGTCACGCTAATCAGATGCATTTGTGACACAGGGTAAAGTGCTGCTTTTCAGTGCATCAGATTTCAGAAAATTTATTTAATAGCCTAACACCCTTTTCAGTGAGCTTTCAGAGGCCAAAACCTCCTGCCTCAGGTCAGTATAATGCTGTTACGGTATCCTGGCCTGACCTAAGGAAGGAAGTATTGGTCTCTGAAACTTCATTAACACAGGTACCATATTACTTTATCCTAAATTAAAAATAAAATTATTTTCTTTACCTTTCTTGTATGGCCATTTACTTTTTCTCATTGTGTCGCTCCCAGTCTCTAGATTCTGCTTTCCTTCGTTTTCGCTTAACTCTTCTGCCACGGTTTCCTGGCCATTTCTCATTTTTCTCTCATTTTTCTTTGCTTTCTTCAATATTTTTCTGCCTCTCTCTCTCTCCTGATTTAATTCATTCTTACTATCCATTCTTTAATTTCCTTCATCTACTTATGGCTTTTCATCTTTTTTTCACCCTTATTCTCCCCATGCCCCTTCCTCTTATTCTCCAGTCTTTCACTACTCTCCTTTTCCATCCAGCAGCTCTCCTCTTTCTCTCCCCATCCTTCCAGTGTCTCCCCTGTGTCTCCCCTCTCTCTCCCCATCCTTCCAGTAGTCTCCTCTTTCTTTCTGCATCCTTCCGTCCAGTGTCACCTCTTTCTCCCTACCCTTCCATCCAGCGTCTTCCCTCTTTCTCTCCCCATCCTTCCATCCATGTATCCTCTCTCCTGATCCTTCCATCTAATGTCTCTCTCTCCCTCTTTCTAACTAGTGTCTCTGTATCACTCTACCCTTTTCTGTTCAGTGTCCCTTCTCTCTCCACATCCTTCCAGTCTCTCCCCTTTCTCTCTGCATCCTTCCAGTCTCTCCCCTTTCTCTCCCATCCTTCCATCCAGAGTCTCTCTCCCCATCCATCAGTTTTCCCTCTCTCTCTCCCATCCTTTCATCTGTTTTCTATCTTTTCTCCCCATCCTTCCATGTTTTCCCTCTTTCTCTGCCATCCTTCCCATCTGTTTTCCCTCTTTTTCTCCCCATTCTTCCATGTTTTCCCTCTTTTCTTCGACGAGGCCCGCCCTGCATGCCAGCGCCAGCCCCAGCTCCCATTGCCGGCCACTGCTGCTTTTCCTGTTGAGCAGCAGGGCCGGCGCTACAAAAAGAAGAAGCGCTAACGGCGCTAAGGACGAAAAATGTTAAAAAAAAAAAAAGCGCGGCACCGGCAGGCACTGTCTAGGCAGCCTTGAGGCATTGGCTGCTGGCTCGCAGGCTCCTCCCATCTCCTACGTCACTGGAGACGGGAGGAGCCTGCGAGCCAGCAGCCAATGCCTCAAAGCTGCCTAGACAGTGCCTGCTGGTGCCACGCTTTTTTTTTTTTTTAAACATTTTTTATCCTTAGCGCCATTAGGAAGTAACCTGTTCCGGGGCAAACGGAGCATGAAAACGAAGAGCCGACAGGCGCGCGGCACCCCCCCCCAGCGGCGTGCACCCGGGGCGCACCGCCCCCACCTTGGTACACCACTGCAAAAGTGGCACTGAGAGACTCAGAATAGGTAGAGGCTGGTAATGCAGAATTGCTTAACAAATATTTCTGTCCTGTGTTCATAGATGAAGAGTCGGGGGGCAGGGCTGCAGAAAACAAATACAGATGGGAATGAAATGAGGTAGACCTCGAACAACTTTCAGAAGACTCTGGTCATGAGAAGTTATCTAAACTACAAGTAAAAGTAGTCAAAGCGATGGGGCAGGATGGGATACCATGGGCATAGCCAGACCTCGATGGGGGGGAGCACATGCTGCTCAATTTCAGCGTGCACAGCGTCTGAAAACAGGACAGGGCGCCAGGCAACGTGAGACCAGAGCAGGATAAAAACACTTTAGCCAACAGGGGTTGGGGACCCCCAGAGCCAATTTGGGGGGGGGGCAGGTCCCCTTGGCCCCCTGTAGCTACGCCACTGCGGGATACATGTGAGGCTACTGAAGGAACTTAGGGAAGTTCTGGCAGCTTCTTTTGGTTCTTTTCCATGTACCTTTAGAGTCAGGAGTGATTCCAAAGGACTGGAGATGGCCTCATGTGGTTCCTTCTCCACAAAAGCGGATGTAAAGAAGAGACTGGTACTGTATGCCAGTTTGGTGAGTAAATTAATGGACAGTTTAAGAAGAGGCAGGTCTTGTCAGACAAATCTAATCAATTTCTTTGACTGGAAGACCAGAGAGTCAGATCAGGGAAAAGCACTAGATATGGTGCATTTAGAGTTTCAATATTCAAACCAATTTAGGGGCAGATGCACTAAAGTCCTGGTAAAGCACCAATTGCTATTTGCAACTCCGTAAAAATTATTGAGTTGAAAATAGCAAGGGATGCTGAAAAGAAACAGTGAGCAGCTCAGCATGGGGGAAGCCAATTGGTCACCTGAGCATGCGCAGAACAGCCAATCACTAAGGGCTTCTTTTACAAAGCCACGTTTCCTGTGCGGCAAATGAGGAAACCCATAAGAACTAAATGGGCTTCCTCTCATTTGCAACACCAGGAATCGGTAGCATGGCTTTGTAAAAGAGCCTCTAAACGTGGCTGCTCTGCGCATGCTAGACTTCTTTCATACACGCATACAAGCTGCGTACATGAACGCAGTAACTTTTTTTTGTTTATTTTCAAACTTTTTTTTTTCATGTTATTTCTCCCTCTAATCCTAGTGTAGGCTGGTCTTGCCACTCTCAAGTGGGTAATATAAAGCATCTTATATTTGATTGTCTGTGCCTTCATAAATACTGGCTAGAAATATGGTCACAACTGGTAGACATCTTCCACTTTCCTGGCTCAATCACTTATAAATTTGTGATTCTTCGGGATCAGTGCTATAAAAGTTTGCTGACTCCTAGTGAAGGGTCTCTTGTTAGCACCATGGTTATCTTTAGCATTGAAGGTAATTTTCTCACATTGGAAATCCCTGCACCAAGTCACCTACCAGGAATGGTGGAACTCAGTGCTCCAAATCTACAAATACGAATCACACCTTGCAAAGACATCTCACTTTGCTGCATATCGGGAGAAATGGCTACCACTTATATCATATTTCGGCATTGTACAGCGATAAGCACTTACTTAGCTGTATTTTATGGCCTATGCATGTTGTATACTTTGATCTGTACTCACCAGCCCCCCCCCCCCCCCCTTCCCTACTTTTTCTCTTTTCTTCACTTAATTTTCAGCCTAGATATGGATAGCTACATCTTACATGTGAGTTCCGGTATTGCCATACTTTGTAAAATGTTACTTGTTATGTTGTGAGCTCTTGATTATATCTGTATCAAAATCAATAAAAGAAATTAAACCTAAAAAAAAATCTTTTTTTTTTTTTATCACTGCCAGACCCTCAGCAGCAGTAGAGGCAGAGGGAAGCAAGGGAGAGCGAAGCGAAGGAGAGAGTGAAGGGTTGCCTGCATGCATGCTTGGCAAGCGGCGGTGAGGTAGGGTGGGATCTAAAGATGCTGCAGTTCTACTCAGCCATCCAGCAGCTGCTATTTCAGTGGTAATGGGATGGAAACAGCAGTACCGGGAGTTCCTGACCACTCGTAAAAATTTCATCGTAAAAAGGTACGTGGTCCTTTCTGTGAATCGCTAGGAAAACGGCTGTGCATCATTCAGAATGCACATTTGAACAGTAATGAGCTCATTAAAATAAAACTTTGCATACAAATTTCATTAGCTGTCATCGTGACAGGAAAAAGAGCCCGCAGAACCCTTTTGTGCATGTCTCGCTGAACTCCGTGCTCGCTAAACCAACTAGAACCAATATAAAAAGCACGTTGCTGGCTCGTTAAGTTTTGTGCATCTGGATCTAGCTACTGACCTATCAAATCACTTGGTAGGGGCTAGCCACAAATTTTCAGCGGCACTTCACCAGCTGAGTGTCGCTGAATATCATGGTTAGCACTGAAAACAAAGCCAGCTACGTTGGAGGCTTTCCAGGGCCACAGTCAGCACTTGGCCACTTAAGTGCTGATACTCAGCCCTTACAACATCAAAGGCTCACCAATGGTCTACTATTGCTGAAGTAATACACTCAGCCCAAAAGAGTAGACACAATGCTCACTTGAAGTTATTGTAAGGGGGGGAAAAAAGTCTCATATTGTCACCGGGATATGATGATAGTTATCAACACCCAACATATAGGTGAATCCCACTTGTGACTGATATAATCGTTTTTTATGTTTATCAGAATAAAAGACTCATTGTATATCCTTGAGTTCTCCTCACTTTGTTCTCTCATGCTCATGTTTACGTGAGGGATTTTTCCTCCTTCTTCGTTTTTTCTGTTGATAACTATCATCATATCCCAGTGACAATACGAGACCTTTTTCCCCCTTAAAATAACTTCAAGTAAACATTGTGTCTACTCTTTCGGGATAAGCAGCAAAGGTTAGCGCATAAATGGGACCACATACAAGTCTTATGCGGTAATCCATGGCCACTTAAGTGATGAATATCGACTTAGGCAGCTATGTCTTAGCCAGGCTTAAAAATAACCAGTAGTGTGTTGTAGGCCTCAGTCCAGGTCTTTTCAACATTTTCGTGAGTGATATTGTACATGGGCTGTCGGGAAAGTTTTGTCTCTTTGTGGATGATACCACAAGAGTAGACACTTAAAAAAAAACTATGGATAACAGGAGGAGGGATCATGAGAAATTTAAGGAATGGTCTAGATCAGTGTTTCTCAACTTCACGTGAAGTACTATCTAAGTTTACAAATTTTAATGGAGTACCCCTGAGCTTCGATCAGCAGATGTTTTCAAATGGACATTCCAAAAACAAACATATTCTAATCAGAAAATAGAAAATAAGATTACTTTTTGTACCTTTGTCTGGTTATTTTATTTTTCTTATTGTCTTGGTCCAAGTCTGGTTTCTCTTCCCTCTAGCTTCTTTTCACTCTCGTCCCATTTTTCTCTCTCCTCCTTTTCCTTTCAACCTTCATTCTTACTATCAAGTCTTCAATTTCCCTCATTTTACTGCATCTACCTACAGCTTTCCATTTCTTTCCCTCATCCCAGCTCTCCTATTTCCTTCCTCTTATTCTCCAGTCTTTAACTAACTCTATCATCTTTCCTATTTCATCTAGCACCACCCTTATTTCTCTCCCCATCCTGCCATCCAGTGTCATCCCTCTTTCATCTAGCATGTCCTCTCTTTCTTTTCCCATCCATCCCATATGTTTTCTCTCCCCTCCCCAAGCCACTACTGCTGCTATTCCAGATCAGCAGCAGCAAAACATTAATTTGTGCATATATTTAGCCCGCTCTACCGATAATGCCCAGAACGGATTACAAATATACACACATAATCATATTAACAAACATTTATTTAAAACATAATATAAAATCACAGAGTACCAGAAAAATCATCTAAATACCTCATAACAGAATTACTATGAACAAAACCCATCTAAAACCTTATAACAGAATTACAGTATGCAGAAGCTAGATTGTAACCTCAAAGGAATCTCTGCCTGGTTAAACAACCAAGTTTTAATACATCTACGAAACTCTAGAAGATTATCAATATTCCTAATAAATAAAGGAAGACTATTCCACAGAGATATCAAGGAACAAAAATATGCACGCTTGCGAGCACACACAAGTTTAAAAGAATTTGCAGTCTTTATGCATTTGCTGTTGCCTCTGCCACTCCCCCGCCCCATCTGACATCAACTTCCTGTTCCAGGTCAAGGGACAAGCAGAGCCAACTGCGCACAGGCACTGCATACCACCTGTAGAAGTCTCATGTACCCCCTGGGCTACATGTACTGTGTGTTGAGAACCTATGGTTTAGATTATTGCAGCTTCAAATTGAATGCCGGATATAAAAGCAAGGACCTGCATTTAGGCTTCAAAACCCCAAAAGAATATTACAGTGAAGTACCTTCTGCACACGACAGAAGAGCAAGACTTGGAGATGACATATCTAATGATCTTGATAAGGTGATGGGCAAAAGCCAGAAGGGTGGAATCTATCCAAAGGGCAGCTACTGAAACGGTCAGTGGTTTTCATCATAAAACACATGGGGGTAGATGTAAAGATCTGAATCTGTATATTTTGTACAAAAGCAAGAGAGGGAAGATATGACAGAGGCATTTAAATACCTGCATGGTGTGAATGAACAGAAGGCAAGCTTCTTTTAATTGAAAGGAAGCTCTGGAACAAAGGGTCAAAGGATGCGTGTGAAAAGAGAGAATCAGTAATAATCGAAGGCAATGTTTCTTCATGGAAATAATAGTGGATATGCAGAGATGTGGTGGAGAAGAGGATGAGATTCAATTTCAAGAAAGCATGGATCAAGTACAGAGGACTTCTGCAGGACAGGAAGGGATTGTAGAGCGTAGTATCTGGTACGGATGAGCAGGCTGGATCGACTATGGTCTTTCTCTCTAAGCTTTTTCTGGGTTTCTAGTTTTATACTCAAACAATTCCTCCAAAATCCTTTTAATCCTCTCATTCACCAAAAGAAAATAAATAAATATCGCACACACCTCCATTCCCCTAGATACACACTGACACTTATCTACCTTACATATACTGAAGAGAAAACGACATTGACCCAGAATCTATCTTCCACCTTACCCTCCTCTCTCTATCACCTGTCTCTACCTACCTATCCATCCTTCTATTATGTTATACTTAATTTCTTACATTACATAACAAAATTCTGTGTTACCTACTACTATGTAAGCCGCATTGAGCCTGCTTTTAGTGGGAAAGTGCGGGATACAAATATAATAAATAAATACACACCGACACTATATACAGTCCTATACCCCCTGAAGATAAATACACCCTACACCCCCACATCTCTACACATAGTACCTTTGTTACATAAATCTTCCCCCACTCAAGCAAACACATCCCATCTACATTCCTAAATATACCCTGCCATAAACCCTCCACACCATATATAAACATATATGTTGAGACCTCCTAGGATCTTGCTTTAAGGGCGCTTGCAGTGACCCCTAGACGCCCTACTAGAATAATATAGTTTTACTTTGCTATGAGAAGGAGTTTCCCATGTGTCCATTATTATAATCAGGGGAGTTATGGAGTGAACTTACCAGGGGCATAAAACTGTGTACTCATTTCAAATTGGTGTTTTTGGCTCATTGCAGTAGCTTAGTTAAACTAGGTGGCGTATGCACAACCTGTCAGACCCAGATCCTCTCCTCCCAACTCCACTTTAAAAACCTCTTTGCTGCAGTCGTCACCCAGGCAGAGGCAGTGGCACTCATAGGATGCCTGCGGCCTGCACTGGGACTTCCTCCCTGAACCGTCCCACCCCTTAAGTACATAAGTACATAAGTACATAAGTAGTGCCATACTGGGAAAGACCAAAGGTCCATCTAGCCCAGCATCCTGTCACCGACAGTGGCCAATCCAGGTCAAGGGCACCTGGCACGCTCCCCAAACGTAAAAACATTCCAGACAAGTTATACCTAAAAATGCGGAATTTTTCCAAGTCCATTTAATAGCGGTCTATGGACTTGTCCTTTAGGAATCTATCTAACCCCTTTTTAAACTCCGTCAAGCTAACCGCCCGTACCACGTTCTCCGGCAACGAATTCCAGAGTCTAATTACACGTTGGGTGAAGAAATATTTTCTCCGATTCGTTTTAAATTTACCACACTGTAGCTTCAACTCATGCCCTCTAGTCCTAGTATTTTTGGATAGCGTGAACAGTCGCTTCACATCCACCCGATCCATTCCACTCATTATTTTATACACTTCTATCATATCTCCCCTCAGCCGTCTCTTCTCCAAGCTGAAAAGCCCTAGCCTTCTCAGCCTCTCTTCATAGGAAAGTCGTCCCATCCCCACTATCATTTTCGTCGCCCTTCGCTGTACCTTTTCCAATTCTACTATATCTTTTTTGAGATACGGAGACCAGTACTGAACACAATACTCCAGGTGCGGTCGCACCATGGAGCGATACAACGGCATTATAACATCCGCACACCTGGACTCCATACCCTTCCTAATAACACCCAACATTCTATTCGCTTTCCTAGCCGCAGCAGCACACTGAGCAGAAGGTTTCAGCGTATCATCGACGACGACACCCAGATCCCTTTCTTGATCCGTAACTCCTAACGCGGAACCTTGCAAGACGTAGCTATAATTCGGGTTCCTCTTACCCACATGCATCACTTTGCACTTGTCAACATTGAACTTCATCTGCCACTTGCACGCCCATTCTCCCAGTCTCGCAAGGTCCTCCTGTAATCGTTCACATTCCTCCTGCGACTTGACGACCCTGAATAATTTTGTGTCATCGGCGAATTTAATTACCTCACTAGTTATTCCCATCTCTAGGTCATTTATAAATACATTAAAAAGCAACGGACCCAGCACAGACCCCTGCGGGACCCCACTAACTACCCTCCTCCACTGAGAATACTGGCCACGCAATCCTACTCTCTGCTTCCTATCTTTCAACCAGTTCTTAATCCATAATAATACCCTACCTCCGATTCCATGACTCTACAATTTCTTCAGGAGTCTTTCGTGCGGCACTTTGTCAAACGCCTTCTGAAAATCCAGATATACAATATCAACCGGCTCCCCATTGTCCACATGTTTGCTTACCCCCTCAAAAAAATGCATTAGATTGGTGAGGCAAGACTTCCCTTCACTAAATCCGTGCTGACTTTGTCTCATCAGTCCATGTTTTTGTATATGCTCTGCAATTTTATTCTTAATAGCCTCCACCATCTTGCCCGGCACCGACGTCAGACTCACCGGTCTATAATTTCTGACACGACTTCCTGTTATGCGAAGGGTGGGATGGTTCAGGGAGGAAGTCCCGGTGCAGGCAACAGGTGGTGGTACGTGGGGGCAGGGGAGGAATGCACCCCCTGTAAAAAAAAGTTCCTGGCTACGCTACTGGCTCATTGCTTCTCCAGCTGATGGCTTGCATGTGAGGAAATGGCCCATCCAGCCTGAAGGCTATAGCCATCTAAGCCCAAGAAAACATAGGAGACAGAGACACCCGACTTCCCTAGTCAGGTCAATCTATAGAGGGAAAAACTAGAAGCATTCACAGTGACAGCGGGCAACCTGCTATACCCAGTCTTGGGACCAAAGAGTATAGGAGAAGCTGGGAATAGTTGTATATTTCCAGCAGGGCAACCAGGACCATCTACACAGGTTCCTGGAACAGCTCCAAAGACTGGAAAAACAAGAATCACTTAGTTATAGCTACAGGTTCCCTGGAGACCATCACAAATCCAACCAGGATCCAGTTACCTAAAGCATTGCTTAGGAGTCTCAGGGGTCCTTTTACTAAGGTGCACTGAAAAATGGCCTGCGGTAGTGTAGGTGCAGGTTTTGGGCATGCGCAGAATCATTTTTCAGTGCACCTGTAAAAAAAAAAAAAGGCCTTTTTAAAATTTTTGCCAACAATGGATGTGCAGCAAAATTAAAATTGCCGCGCGTCTGTTCGGGGTCTGAGACCTTACTGCCAGCCTTAGACCTAGTGGTAAAGCCTCACACAGTAACCGGACGGTAATGACCTACTCACGCCAAATGCCACTTGGCATGCGTCCTATATGCGCGGCAGAAAACAAATTTTTTTTGACTGTGCGCCAAAAATTCAATTACCTCAAGAGCCACACGGTAGCCACGAGGTAACTCCATTTTGGCATGTGTTGGGCGCACATAGACGCTTACACGGCTTAGTAAAAGGGCCCTTCAGAATCCCAGAGTCTCTCAGCACCTCTAACAACTAAGACTGTAAGTGAGAACGTATTTACTTATTTGGAAATTTGATGGATCACATGATGCTAGTAATATCTCAACAGTGTATAACAGGGGCGTAGCCAGACTTCGGCAGGAAGGGGGTCCAGAGCCTGAGGTGAGGGGGCACATTTTAGCCCCCCCTGGTGCCGCTGACCCCCTCACCGCCGCCACCACCAACTTTGACCCCCCCCCTGCGGGCGACCCTCTTGACCCCCCTCGCCTACCTTTGCTAGCGGGGGACCCCAACCCCCGCCAGCCGAGGTCCTCTTCTTCTTTCATTCTGTTTCTGAGTCTGACGTCCTGTACGTCAGACTCAGAAACAGAATGAAGGAAGACGAGGACCTCGGCTGGCGGGGGTTGGGGTCCCCCACCAGCAAAGGTAGCAGGCGGCGACAGCAGGTTGACGGCGGGGGGGGGGGGGGTCGAGAGGTTCGTTGGCAAGGGGTCCAGATCCAAATCTAAGGGGGCCCAGGCCCCCGTGGCCCCATGTAGCTACGCCCCTGGTGTATAAAATCAGTGAATTATGGTCAGCGGAACAAATATACAATAACATGCAAGACAAAACAAGACAAAAGTAACAGATATGACACATAAGGAAAAGGAGAGCATTGTACAACAATTATTTACCAATAACACAGTATCATGAATTTGAGTGGATTATCAACAAACAAAGGGAAAACCTTAGGGAAAGAGAACCTCCTAACCGCAATGCAGCAGATCAAACATAAAAGAGGAGAAGACAGATCTCTAGCTCACCTAATTATGGATGGAGAATTTGCTTGGGTGAACATCTAAGCCTTCATAAAAGGAGGATCTATGGTATTCGTTGATTAGCCAGTATTCGATTCCATAAAGTAGAAGATGGGGAGCTAAATGCTGTAGTTTGAAAGAGTCGTCTAACTTCTTTGAAACGTTTGCTACACTAACTACTTCAGGAGCGAACATTCACATATTTTGCCAAGGAGGAAGGATCTAAAGAGACTTTGTAAATACTGTGTAATTACTGCCTCTGTCCAAGTGTACTGCCTACCTTATTCTTTATTGACTCAATTATTTCCTTCAAATACTTTAAGAGTAAATTCATTGGTTTGGAATAGCAATATCAGAGTGGTCTGAATTATTGACTGTGTGGAGAACGCAGCACGTGTGGCTAACTCCCTACAGCCTCCTGGTCCCAAAGCAAATACATTTTTTATGCAAGGGGTGCCAAGGAAGTGGAGGAGTGGCCTAGTGGTTAGGGTGGTGGACTCTGGTCCTGGGGAACTGAGTTCGATTCCCACTTCAGGCACAGGCAGCTTCTTGTGACTCTGGGCAAGTCACTTAACCCTCCATTGCCCCAGGTACAAATAAGAACCTGTATATAATATGTAAGCTGCATTGAGCCTGCCATGAGTGGGAAAGCACAGGGTACAAATGTAACAAAAATAAAAAACAAACATACAGTCTCCAACCATACATAATGGGTCCCCCTTTCATCTATTAGAAAGCATTTCCAAAGCTGTACCTCCGAAAACAAATAGGCAGGCGATTCTCAAGATCCAGCACGGAACAGAAAAAAATAAAATGCGAATCGCCAATGGCAATGTTGAGAAAAATAATTTATTCACCACGTTATTTAAAATAAGCCAGACACTGCGGTGTTTCACTCTCCTAAAGGGCTGCTTTCACTATTCATCTTTCAAGATCAGGAAGGGAGCACTGTGCCCAGCACCCTCTCCCAGAATTCTCTTTTTTTGGGGGAGGGAGAGGGAAACACTCCTGGGGGGGGTGCGGTATAATTTTGAGACTGGGTGTGGATTTTGGGAGACAAGCCAGCTTATTTTCGAAGGAGAAGGGCGCCCATCTTCCGACACAAAGCGGGAGATGGGCGCCCTTCTCCTAAGGGCGGCCAGATCGGCATAATCAAAAGCCGATTTTGGCCGTCCTCAACTGCTTTCCATCCCAAGGACGGCCAAAGTTCAAGGGGGCATGTCGGCAGTGTACCAAAGGCAGGACGGGGGCGTGGTTAAGAGATGGCCGTCCTCGGCCGATAATGGAAAAAAGAAGGGCGTCCCTGACGAGCATTTGGTCGACTTTAATTGGTCCCTTTTTGTTCATGACCAAGCCTTGAAAAGGTGCCCGACCTGACCAGATGACCACCGATGGGAATCGGGGATGACCTCCCCTTACTCCCCCAGTGGTCACCAACCCCCTCCCGCCCAAAAAAACAAAATTAAAAAACATTTTTTGCTAGCCTCTATGCCAGCCTCAAATGTCATACCCAGCTCCATCATAGCACTATGCAGGTCCCTGGAGCAGTTTTTAGTGGGTACTGCAGTGCACTTCAGGCAGGCGGACCCAGGCCCATCCCCCCCTTACCTGTTACACTTGTGGTGGTAAATGGGAGCCCTCCAAAACTCACCCGAAACCCACTGTACCCACATCTAGGTGCCCCCCGTTACCCTTTAAGGGCTATGGTAGTGTTGTACAGTTGTGTGTAGTGGATTTTGGGGGGGGGTTGTGGGGGCTCAGCACCTGGGAGCAATTTGTGAAGTCCACTGCAGTGTCCCCTAGGGTACCTGGTTGGTGTCCTGGCATGTGAGGGGGGCCAATGCACTACAAATGCTGGCTCCTCCCACGACCAAATGGCTTGGATTTGACCAATTTTGAGAAGGGCGTCCTTAGTTTCCATTATCGGCAAAAAACCAATGTTGGCCATCTCTAAGGGCGGCCCAAATGTTGAGATTTGGCTGTCCCCAACCATATTATCGAAACGAAAGATGGCCGCCCATCCAGGGCCGCCGAGAGACTGGGCCAGGCCCAGGACAAGACCGCCCCCGGGCCCCCCCTCCCCCACCTGCCACTGGGCCCTCTCTCCACCCCCGGGCCCTCTGCACTGACCTTATGCGCCTCACCTTCGAAGGCGCAGCAAGCAGCAGCAGACCACTCCTTCCTTCTGTGTCCCACCCTTGCGGAAGTTACGTCAGGCGAGGGCGGGACACGGAAGGAAGAAGTGGTCTGCCGCTGCTTGCTGCACTTTCGAAGGTGAGGCGCTTACATTCAATGCCAGGGAGCGACGGAGGGCGGGTGGGCCGGACTGCGGCAGCGGCGCCGGGCCTCCCCCCCTCGGAGGCCCGGGCCAGGGGAATTTTGTCCCTGCTGTCCCCCCCTCTCGGCGGCCCTGCACCCATCTTGTTTTGACAATACGTTTGGGGACGTCCCTTTACAGGGCCGTCCTTAGAGATGGGTGCCCCCGTTCGATTATGCCCTCAAGGTAAGGCAGAATGGGAGGTTAGAGGATTTAGGTGCCCTTTTACGAAGGCGCATAGGTGCCTATGCACTTCCAGTGCACGTTAAATTGGAACTACCGCCTTTCTACCGCGTACCAATTCCATTTTTGATGTGCGTCCAAAACACATGGTTGAAAATAGTTTACACGCAATGAGAGTTACCGCCCAGTTAGTGTGTGAGACCTTACCGCTAACTCAATGGGTAGCAGGAAGGTCTCGGGCTGAAAATGGACATGCGCTGGTTTTAGTTTTGCCGCATGTCCATTTTCAGCCACAGAAAAAGGCCTTTTTTTTCCAGGCGCACTGAAAAATGGACCTGCGCACGTCCAAAACACATGCTTACATCAGCACAGGCCATTTTTTGCCGCACCTTAGTAAAAAGGCCCCTTAGTGCGTTATTGCCTGATTTTCAATACTTAATCAGATGACTGGCTAGATTTAGGCACATTTTCAGCTGAGAACTTTCCTATAACAATGGTCAGCTAAAATGAGCCATTAACTTGCCAACTCATTCACTTTTTGATACATTCCTCAGTGTGGCCAATTATACCTCCCCTAAATGTCTTTCTTTGATCCAGGGGCGTAGCTACTATGGGGCCCACGTAGATTTGGCCCTGGACTCCCCTGCTGCGACCCTCTCGACCCCCCCTTCCCGCCGCCAACCCTCCCCCGCCGCCATCGCGTACCTTTGCTGGCGGGAGACCCCAACTCCCACCAGCCGAAGTTCTCTCCTCGGCCGCGTGGCGTTGCTTGCTGAATGATCTGTTCAAGTTTTTGTGCGTGCATCTGACATCCTGCACGTACGCGGTGGGAGAGGATTGGTGGCGGGAAGGGGGGAGTCGAGAGGGCTGCGGCGGTGGGGGGGGGGGGGGTCAGCAACGCCGCGCGGCCACGAAGAGGACTTCGGCTGGCGGGGGTTGGGGTCCCCCACCAGCAAAGGTACGCAGCGGGCGAGGGTTGGCGGTGCCGGGGGGGGGGGGGCTAAAATGTGCCCCCTAACCTCGGGCTCTGGACCCCCCTCCCGTCGAAGTCTGGCTACGCCCCTGCTTTGATCTAACTCTGAGCAATATGAAAACATCCACCAGTTATTTATTCATTGTTTCTCTTTCATTAGTCACTTTATGAAACATCCTTATAGCAATGTATAATAGATAGAAGAAATATGCCATGATTAACAAAGAAAAATTACAAAGAACACTAAGCAGCAAATGTAAACCAATTAGACACTAGCCCAGGAGTTCCAAAACCTGTCCTGGGAGATTCTGGCCAGTCAGGTTTTCAGGATATCTATAATGAACATGCAAGAGAGAGATTTGCATAGCAAGGAGGGAGTATGCAAATCGATCTTATGAATTTATCTTCCCTCTCCTGTCTTTTTTCCAAAGCATACATATGGAGATCTTTATGATGAAAACCACTGACCATTTTAGTAACTGCTGTCAAGACCAACTCCATCCTGTTGATATCTTTTATATCATTTGCTCTTTGAAAGAGTTTTTTCTAAAAATTACTGTGAAAAACATTTCTATGGGATTTATTTGCCAGAACAAGCAACTTAAACTAATCAGAGTTATAAATTTCCTCTCCAAAAGAAGAGTACTGCTCAGTCAAACTCTAGGTTGCTGCGTGCACCTGATGCAAGAATGAATACATTTGCTAAAAACAACCTCACAGGATGACCCAAGATCAGGGCCGCCGAGAGACTGGGCCGGGCCCTGGGGCCCCGCCCCTGCTGACCTCGCCACCCCCCCCCCCCCCCAGGTCGCTGCAGCCACTGCTCCCCCTCCCCCTCCCGAGGTCACCGTAGTCACTGCTCCCCCTTCCACCCCCCCCCCCAAGGTCGCTGCCGCTGCTCCCCCCTCCGTCTGCCACCGGGCCGGGCCCCCTGCATTGAAATTGCAGTCTCACCTCCGTGAAAGCAGCGCTGCAGGCAGCAGAACACCTCCCTTCAGCCCTCCTTCCCTCCTTGTGTCCCGCCCTCATGGAAGTTACGTCAGACAAGGGTGGAACGCAGGGAGGGAAGGAGGCCCAAAGGGAGGTGTTCTTTTTCATGGAGGCGAGACTGCGATTTCAATGCAGGGGGCAGACGACGATGGAGGGCGGGTGGGACTGCGGCGCCAGGCCCCCCTTGGAGGTCCAGGGAATTTTGTCCCCCCTGCCCCCCCTCTCGGTGGCTATGCCCAAGATCATCCTGAGCTGCAAATGCACCTGTCTCTACTACTCATAAGCAGTGGCATAGTGGAACCCACCCACTTAAGGCTCAGGTCCACCCAACAGTAGCACACGTTTAGCGGTAGCTGATGGGGATCCCAAGCTCCACCAGCTGAAGACTTTCCCCTGATGGTAATGAAAACCCTGCTCTCCACGATACTGGCACCAGCACATGCCTGCTGCAGACTGCCAAGGTGGAGAGAAGCATTTTCCCACCAGATTTTTTTTTTTGGTAGTGGTGGTGGTGGGTGGGTGGGGGGAGAACACTTGGTGCCCCACCTTGCCTAGGCCCACCCAGAATCTCCTGTCTGGCTACACCCCTGCTCATAAGGACATAAAGATCCATCAAGCCCAGCATCCTGTTTATAACAGTGGCCAATCCAGGTCACAAGTACCTGGCAAGATCCCAAAACAGTACAATATATTTTATGCTGCTTATCCTAGAAATAAGCGGTGGATTTTCCCCAAGTCATTTTAATAATGGCTTATGGACTTTTCTTTTAGGAAGCTATCCATGCTTTTTTAAAACCCTTCTAAGCTAACTGCTTTTACTAACTCATTGCCAGAGAATGTAGTATCGAGTTGCTTGAAGTGCAATGTGCTGTGACATAAGGCTATGATATAGGAATATCAGCTGATCTCTGATGGAAAGTATTTTTATTTCTATTTTGTATTGTTTTCATAGATTTTTTTTTAATTATTACATATGTTGTTCCATACAAGCAGGGGAGGCAATAAACAGGGTGTAATTTTGGTACCCCCACCTTCCTTGTGCCCTCTGCAGCCACACTGCTGATGCATAGCTTGCTATGGCCCCGGGATGACCCCTTTCAGTGTACTTTCTATCATTTCTCAGCTTGGGCGTAGTTTGGGGGGGGGGGCGAAGGGGGAACTGCCCCCCCAAAAACGCAGAGCCAGCGCAACCCGGCTGTAGGCAGCTCTCGATCCCTCCTTCCCCCCCTCAGCTCCCCGACAGCACTCCTCTCCGTTCCTGCCGCCCAGCGTTTAAACCTTTTGAGTGTGTTTTTGCACAAGTTTGTGTATAGTGTTTTGCAGTGGAGAGATTGTGTGTTGGCCTTACTGAGGTGGCGTCAAAACATCAGAAAGGGTTTTAGAACCTAAATCATGACACACTACCTCTTGAAGGATCTACACATATAGAGCCTATGCATTTCTAAGGTCAACACTGGCATGGTATGGGAAAGGGGGTGGGGAAATACTACTGGAGAGGAAGAGGGAAGAAGGGAGAAAGCTGGCTTTTGGGGAATAACCCTGGTGCACCGCAGCAAACTCTCAGGGGTGCCGTGGCACATCCTGACCTCCTTCCCGCTGCCCACAATCCATCATGGCTCCCTACTTCCCCTCCTGCAGGTCTGGAATCTGCTGCTTCCTGATTCTTCCTCCGCCGCAGTGCATTTTCGGGTTGTCCGCGATTCACACATGCACTCCGGGGCCTTCCCAGTCTGCCATGTCCGGCTCTCTCTGATGCAACTTCCTGTTGTGAGGGCCGGATGTGCAGAGGGAAGTCCCCGCAGTGCCTGTGTGAATCGCGGATGGCCCGAAAATGTAAGCTGCAAGCACGGTGGCGGGGGAAGGAGAAGGAAGTGGCAGTGATCCTGGCCCTGCAGGATGGAAGGAAGCTAGCAATGCTGAATTTGGAAAAATGAACCCAAATTATAGCTACATCATGCAAGGTTCCACGTTAGGTGTTACGGACCAAGAAAGGGATCTGGGTGTCATCGTTGATAATACACTGAAACCTTCTGCTCAGTGTGCTGCTGCGGCTAGGAAAGCGAATAGAATGTTGGGTATTATTAGGAAAGGTATGGAAAACAGGTGTGAGGATGTTATAATGCCGTTGTATCGCTCCATGGTGCAACCGCACCTTGAGTATTGTGTCCAATCCTGGTCGCCGCATCTCAAGAAAGATATAGTGGAATTGGAAAAGGTGCAGCGAAGGGCGACTAAAATGATAGCGGGGATGGGACAACTTCCCTATGAAGAAAGACTAAGGAGGCTAGGGCTATTCAGCTTGGAGAAGAGACGGCTGAGGGGAGACATGATAGAGGTATATAAAATAATGAGTGGAGTGGAACAGGTGGATGTGAAGCGTCTGTTCACGCTTTCCAAAAATACTAGGACTAGGGGGCATGCGATGAAACTACAGTGTAGTAAATTTAAAACAAATCGGAGAAAATGTTTCTTCACCCAACGTGTAATTAAACTCTGGAATTCGTTGCCGGAGAAAGTGGTGAAGGCGGTTAGCTTAGCAGAGTTTAAAAGGGGGTTGGACGGTTTCCTAAAGGACAAGTCCATAAACCGCTACTAAATGGACTTGGGAAAAATCCACAATTCCAGGAATAACTTGTATAGAATGTTTGTACGTTTGGGAAGCTTGCCAGGTGCCCTTGGCCTGGATTGGCCGCTGTCGTGGACAGGATGCTGGGCTTGATGGGCCTTTGGTCTTTTCCCAGTATGGCATTACTTATGTACTTATGGGGAAGGCAGCAGTGTGCTGGATTTATGGGAGAAGAGGGGTTGCAGGGAAAAAGGAGACCCATGTGGCCGGGGGGGGGGGGAGGGGGAGGTGTCACGAAAAATTGCTCATACGCTAAGGGTGCTGTGAGCCGAAAAAGTTTGGGAACCCCTGCTATAGTGCATAAGTGCAAGGGGGCAGATCAGCAGCGTGCCCAGCACTTATGCACCAATTTTAGAGAATACCAACCGTTAAACGTGTAGCTGTTGGCATGTTGTAAGCAGCTGTGTCTAAATGTTGGCACATAAAAGCCAACTTACTCTAGCATTCTATAACAGCAGTTATATGCATAATTGCCGCTACAGAATGCATGCTTAGCATGCAGCATCCCGGTCCCTAACTTTAGATGACCTTTAGAGAATTATTGCCTAGGTGTGCACTTGGATTTCCAACCGTATGCAACACAGTTGTGTGAGGAGTCCTTCCCTTCACCTCTGAGGGCTGTAAATGCCACCCACCACCTCTGCACTGTCCCCTAAAGCGATTGTTCAGTACTTCCCTCCACCGCCCAGGTGTTAATGCAGAATAGCAAGTGCATAAAATATAAAGTAAGAAAGGGACCGGATGGACGGCATCTTGAAGAATGGAATAGGCTACCGTGAGATTAGAAAAATACCATTGTATTTAGCCTTTAGGAAGTCAACGAAAACTTATGTTTCCCAGATTTTCAATTTTGATTTTATGTGTTTTATTTATGTACTTTATTATTTCATTGTATTGTTTTGGCAACTTGTTTGCCTAAAAAATAAATATATGTCCATCCCCTTTCAACAATAGCACAAGGAAACACAAAGGATGCCTTGCAATTAAAAAACAAACAAACTAGAATCTATTTAAATGCAAATGTTGGTCTTTTCATCACAATAAAATGATCACCAGAGGAAACAGCAAACACCTAAAGAAAAGGTTTTCTTCCAAGAACAAGAGGTCAAACCCTTCATTGTTGAGGCTCACCCATTTTTTTTGTTGTCGTTTTTGTTTTGAAACACAGATACATTGTGATCTGCTTTGAAGTCCAGTCTAGGATGTGAACCACTGAATCACAAAGGGCCTCTTTCCTTTCTCATACAAAAGCCTGGTCACCTCTTGCTTTCCTGCATGCGCATTCACAGTCTAATTTCTGCTACGCTTTACCTAAGCAAGAGAGGATGCAGCTAAAGAGGTTCTGCATGAGATTCTGAAACTAGGCAGGTTCCATATGAAAAACAAGTTATGTGCGCTATAAAGCTTATATAGATTGGCATGGAAAATATTCAGGGCTACCCTTCTTGCATAGCTACCATGGGGCCACGGGGGCATGGGCCCCCGTAGATTTGGCCCTGGACCCCCCTGCCACGACCCTCTCGACCCCCCCTTCCCGCCGCCAACCCTCCCCCGCCACCATCACATACCTTTGCTGGTGGGGCACCCCAACCCCTGCCAGCCGAAGTTCTCTCCTCGGCTGCGCGGCGTTGCTTGCTGAATGATCTGATCAAGTTTCTGTACGTGCGGGACGTCAGATGCACGCACAGAAACAGATTCAAACTTCATCAGATCATTTGGCAACGCTGCGCGGCCAAGAAGAGGACTTCAGCTGGCGGGGGTTGGGGTCCCCCGCCTGCAAAGGTACACGGCGGGAGAGGGTTACGGTGGGAAGGGGGGGGGTCAAGAGGGTTGCAGCAGCAGTGGCACCGGGGGGGGGGGGCTAAAATGTGCCCCCCTCACGTCGAAGGCTGGCTACACCCCTGTCTCAGACCTTCTTGCCCTCGTCCTTCTCTCTCACCTTTCTGGCCACTCTTGCACCAATTTCACTCTCATTCCTGTCTGTCTACCAGCTCTCCGATGTTTCCCTCCTCCAACAGTAGCAGAGAAACCCTGTCTAAACATGTCACTACAGATCTCACTATGACTGTACTAGATCCGCCAGTAGTATGGTTTTACAACTGAAGCAACAGGACAATGCATCTCTTATACAAACCAGCGGCAGTTGGTAATATATTATACTAGGCAGGAAAAGCATATTGCTGTAGAAGGAAGATGTGCCTCTACCCCTTATAGTCTCAGACTTGCGTAGGCAGAAGTCAGGTGCATTCTGATAAATAGCCCGTACAGAAGCTACATTTCTGCAATGCAGAAGAGAAAATGTGCATTCTAATCACAGCTCACACTCTGAAAACTTGCAACACCACGGGGAATGTAATTTCACTTCTTATCTTTTGTTCTCTGATAGCGCAATTCTGTCACCCTTTCTGAGTCTGGCTTTTAAGTGTTAACCATGAAAGCTGGTGTCCCACTGACCGCAAGTCATTGACCGTGGAAACATGGGTGATTACATAGATGCCTCCTCATTCTATAACCTGGTGTCTAAATTAAGCAAAACAAAAAAAAGCAGAAGCAGCCCCCTTAACAATAAAAGACAATTACATACAAAAAAAAGGGGGTGATAGACCAATGTTGTTCCAAAGCAAGAGGTTTATTGGCTAAAAAATGACTCGACAAAAAACTGCGTTTCGGAATCGCATGCGCCTGCCTCAGGAGTCAATTGTAAAGGCTCTATAAAACACAAATATAAATACACTGAACAACACTTAAAATCTCAAAAATGAAGTAAAACAATAAGGAGGGGCCCTTTTACTAAGCCCAACCTGCGCCAATTCGGAACTACCGCATGGCCTGAGCGGTAATTTTACTTTTCACATCCGTCCACTACGTGCGCAGGAAAATATGTTTTTATTTTCCAGAGCGCAGCGCTAACTGGACGGTAATCAGCGTTGTACACACACTGACGATTACCACCCGATTGGTGGAAATGAAAACGGTAACAGAATTCAAACACGCGTGGGATAAACATAAAGGACTCCTGTTCAGAAGGAATGGATCCAAAGGAGCTTAGCCGAGATTGGGTGGCAGAGCCGGTGGCGGGAGGTGGGGATTGTTGGAATGTAATTGTATTTTACATGCATTGCCTGTCACCTATTATTTCTCTGTGATTACTCTGTGACCTCTGATGTGAATTACTTAGAGAGGTCACACAGCTATGCAACTTCCTGTGGGGGATAGATGCAGCACATGCAGCACATGGAGCACATGGAGCTCATGTTCTCTCCTAACCTGAGAGGATCTATGGTGGTGTGAGCATCCATTACCATCTAAGCACATGGAAGGAGCTGATAATACAAATGTATAATAATATGTATATATAAGCCTGTCTGATTATAATCTAACTACAAACTGTGAGTAAACAGATGTTTTGTTACTTCAACTTTAAAGTGACTCAGCAGTGAATTATTCTGGGGTGAATGAGAGAGAGATGAAGAAAGAAATTAACATTTCTAAAGCTGAAGCTGTGTGTACTAAAATCTGTTAATTATTTACTACAAATAATCCAACAAAAGGGTTATGGGCCCAGGTCCAGGAATTGAAAAAGAAGAGAAATATTACCAGGCAAAAAAAAAAAAAAAGGCCACATTTTTCTCTTAAGTTTTAAAGGAAAGATTCAGTCTGTCTCTCTCTCCCCCCACACAGCAGACAGAAGGCTAAGAAAATGGCTGAGGGAAGAAATTCACCATTGTTCTATTCTCTCAAGGTGCCTAAATTAACTGAGTTTAATTATCGGCAGTGGGAACTAAGATTCATATGTCTCCTTCGAGCAAAAAGATTAAATATATGCTTAGACCAAGACAGAACAGCTGAAAATATGGCTGAATGGGACAATGCAAACTATTATGTGAAGTGCATGCTTTTGGAAGCTCTCTCAGAAAAACAAGCCATATTAGTGGAGGGAAAAGATACCTCAAAGGACATTTTATATAAACTGAGAACTATGTATGCAACTACATATGCAAAGCAGCAACCAATTTGGTTGGCAGAGTTGAATGAAACCAAATTAAGGGATAAAAGTAAATGTAATGATCACATTATGCATCTTATGTCTTCATTTCAAAAGCTAGAACTTTCTGGAATTCCCATGTGTGATGCATTGAAAAGAGCATTTCTTTTTACCTCACTATCAAAGAAGTTTGATGTTTTTAGGTCTGTAAATGAGGCCATTGAAGGGCAATCTTTTGAACAGACAACATCAAAACTAAGGCAGGAATGCATAATAAATGATTCTGAGGAGATGTGTTCTCAAAGTCAGTCAGAGAGAAATGAAACAAATTTCTTGGCAAAGAACAGAGGAAGGCGGAGCTATGGGAAAACTCCACCCAAGGGCAAGCTGATTTGCTACTCATGTGGAAAGGAGGGACATGTATCTAAATGGTGTAAGGAAACACAAAACACTCCCTCTAGCTCACCTAAGCCAATGGAACTAAAGAATTTTCAAACCAGGAAATGTATGAAGGACAAAGATAAACACAAGGGCTTTCTAATGGCAGAAAAATCTTTGACTATGGTAAATAATAATTCAAATGAAAGTACTTGGATTTTGGATTCAGGGAGCACATGCCATTTAACCAATTGTAAGAATTTCTTTCAGGAAATGTGTCCAGAGGAAGGTATTCTTAAAACTGCAAACGCAGGGACTGCTAAGATCCAAGCAAAAGGTATTGGATTCTTAAAATGCAAAGTGTCTAATGAAGTTAAAGAAATTCCTGTAAGTGATGTCTTGTATATTCCCCAAGCAGTTTGCAATATGCTTAGTGTATCTACATTAGATAAGAAGGGATTTGCGATTCATTTTGAAAATAGTAAGTGCACAATCTCTAAAAATGATGAAGTGTATGCTGAAGCTTTTATGCATAATGATGTTTATAAGCTGAACATTTCAGGTGAAGCCTCACATATGGCGCAAGTAAGGAAGAATGATGGTAAATGTAGTCTGGAAATCTGGCACCGCCGCCTGGGACATCGTGATTCTAAGGTGATCCAGGATCTTTACAGTAAGCAACTGGCCACCGGCATTCAGATAAGTGCAGATGCTGGTAAAATGGAGAAATGCATAGACTGTGTTACTCAAAAAGGTGTAAGACCCTCATTTCCTGCATACACAGGAAATAGGAGTAATAAAGTGCTGGACTTAATACACAGTGACTTATGTGGACCGTTTAATATCCCATCATTGGGAAATAACAGATTTGTGCTAATATTCTTGGATGATTTCTCTAGATATTGTGTGGCCTATTTGCTGAAAGAAAAAAGTCAAGTCACAGACATGCTGAAGAAATACGTAGCCATGGTGAGCAATAAATTTGAAAGAAAACCAAAGGTTCTTCAGACCGACAATGGTGGTGAGTTCACTTCACAAAGCATGCGCACATTTCTAGAACAAGAAGGCATTCAGCATATCACAACAGTAGCTTATACACCAGAGCAAAATTCTGTTGCAGAGAGAAAATTTAGGTCAATTGTGGAAATGACCAGATGTATGCTGTCAGATAGCAATCTCCCTAAAAGACTATGGGGGGAAGCCATTCTCACAGCAGTGTACCTACAAAACAGAATGCCAACTAAAGGCGCTGAGCGCACACCACATGAGACATGGCATGGTAGGAAGCCAAACCTGTCACACATAAGAACATTTGGAAGTACAGCATATGCTCATGTACCAAAGCAAAGAAGGCATAAGCTGGATTCCACAACAGAAAGGGGCATTTTAGTTGGCTATACTCCAGGACACAAAGGATATAGAATTTTGAATCTGAAAACTGGCATTGTTGGCATAAGACATGTTACATATTTTGATGAAAACAAAAGGGTTGATAAAGGCTGGATTATCCCAGATGAGCCTTATCATCCAGAATATGAAACTAGAACCATAATAGACATGCCAGTGTATATAAATGCCATACCAAGGCAGATGTCTGAAAGCAACTCACCTGTATCTAACGAGGAACAGGCAGAGGAAGCAGACACAGAAAGGATCATTGAAGAAGACAGTACAGTTGGAGAAGGGGAATCAATTGGAGAAGAACTCTCAGATTTAGAGGATGCGGAAAGGTCAGACCAACCTGTTGTCAGACGCTCATCCAGGGAAAACAAAGGTGTTCCACCCCCAAGACTGTCTTACCTAACAAAGTCAGCAGAAGCTCAAGAGCCCTTAACATGGGATGAGATTGAGAAAATGCCAGCAGAAGAAGCTGCTGAATGGCATAAAGCTGCACAAGAAGAAATTGATGCATTGCATAAAAATAATACTTGGATTCTTACAAAATTACCTCCTGGCAAGAAAGCTATAGGATGCAAATGGGTATTCAAGTTAAAAAGGAATGCACAAGGAAAAGTGGAAAGGTATAAAGCCAGATTAGTCGCAAAGGGATATCTTCAAAATATGGAGAAGATTTTGATGAAGTGTTTGCACCTGTAGTGAAACACACGACAATCAGAACACTTCTGAGCATTGCAGTCTCAAAAGGCATGCAAGTCAACCACATTGATGTGAAAACAGCGTTTCTTCATGGAGATATAACTGAAGACTTGTACATGGAACAACCAACAGGTTTCATAAATACAAAACAAAGACAGCTAGTGTGTAAATTAAACAAAGGTCTTTATGGATTAAAGCAAAGTGCAAAATGTTGGAATGAAAAATTGCATGAAATATTGACAAATTTAGGATTTAAACAAGGTGAAGCAGATAAATGCTTGTACACTAGGTGCACAAATGGACAATATGCATACATTTTAGCTTTTGTTGATGATCTGCTCATTGCAAGCAAAAGTGAGCAAGAGTACAAGGACATTGTAAAGTGTTTAAACCACAATGTTGAGATAAAAGAACTTGGTAATGTGTCATACTATCTTGGTATAGAAATTGAGAAACAAAATGATGGTTCTTATCTTCTAAGCCAGAAGCAGAAAATAAATGAGCTTATTGAAAGTTTAGGTATGCAAGATGCCCAAGTTGTAAGCACTCCCATGATCACTGATTTTCTGAAGGATGAAACAGTAAGAGAACCTTTACCAGATAACATCCAATATAGATCAGCCATAGGTAAGCTTTTATATCTAGCTACCACATACAGGGCTGATATAGCAAATGCAGTAGGAATTTGAGCAGAAGGGTCAGCTCACCTACCAAATCAGATTGGACTGCAGTTAAAAGGATGGTAAGGTATTTAAAGGGTACCATTGATTGTAAATTAAAGATTTCAGCCAATAGTAATCCAAAACTAATATGTTACTGTGATTCAGATTGGGCAGGGGATCATTCTGATTATAAATCCACAAGTGGATATGTGTTTATGTATGGAAATGTACAAATTTCATGGGCCAGTCATAAACAAAGTATTGTGAGTTTGTCTTCTACAGAAGCTGAATATGTGGCTGTATCGGAAGCGTGCAGAGAACTGATGTGGATTGAAAAACTTTTGCTGGATTTTGGAATAGCTGAAAAGAGACCAATCCAGATAATGGAAGATAATCAGAGCTGCATCCGACTGTCACAGAATGACAAGGTTCAGTCACGCACCAAGCACATCGCAACGAAATACCACAACGTGCGAGAGTTGGCGAAAGAAGGGGTCATCAGTCTACACTATTGTCACACCAGTGAGATGACAGCTGACATCATGACCAAACCGTTACCCAGAGAACATTTTGTGAATCTGCGTATAAAGCTTGGACTTTGTATGAATAAATAATTGCATGACAGTTATGCATGAGAAGGGGTTTGTTGGAATGTAATTGTATTTTACATGCATTGCCTGTCACCTATTATTTCTCTGTGATTACTCTGTGACCTCTGATGTGAATTACTTAGAGAGGTCACACAGCTATGCAACTTCCTGTGGGGGATAGACACAGCACATGCAGCACATGGAGCACATGGAGCTCATGTTCTCTCCTAACCTGAGAGGATCTATGGTGGTGTGAGCATCCATTACCATCTAAGCACATGGAAGGAGCTGATAATACAAATGTATAATAATATGTATATATAAGCCTGTCTGATTATAATCTAACTACAAACTGTGAGTAAACAGATGTTTTGTTACTTCAACTTTAAAGTGACTCAGCAGTGAATTATTCTGGGGTGAATGAGAGAGAGATGAAGAAAGAAATTAACATTTCTAAAGCTGAAGCTGTGTGTACTAAAATCTGTTAATTATTTACTACAAATAATCCAACAGGGATAATGCTGGGCAGACTTATACGGTCTGTGCCAGAGCCAGTGGTTGGGAAGCGGGGATAGTGCTGGGCAGACTTATACGGTCTGTGCCAGAGCCGGTGGTTGGGAAGCGGGGCTAGTGCTGGGCAGACTTATACGGTCTGTGCCAGAGCCGGTGGTGGGGGTGGGGCTGGTGGTTGGGAAGCGGGGCTAGTGCTGGGCAGACTTATACGGTCTGTGCCAGAGCCGGTGGTTGGGAGGAGGGGCTGGTGGGAGGCGGGGCTAGTGCTGGGCAGACTTATACGGTCTGTGCCAGAGCCAGTGGTGGGAGGCGGGGATAGTGCTGGGCAGACTTATACGGTCTGTGCCAGAGCCGGTGGTGGGAGGCGGGGATAGTGCTGGGCAGACTTATACAGTCTGTGCCAGAGCCGGTGGTGGGAGGCGAGGCTGGTGGTTGGGACGCGGGGATAGTGCTGGGCAGACTTATACGGTCTGTGCCAGAGCCACTGGTGGGAGGCGAGGATAGTGCTGGGCAGACTTATACGGTCTGTGCCAGAGCCAGTGGTGGGAGGCGGGGATAGTGCTGGGCAGACTTATACGGTCTGTGCCAGAGCTGGTGGTTGGGAGGCGGGGCTGGTGGTTGGGAGGCGGGGATAGTGCTGGGCAGACTTATACGGTCTGTGCCAGAGCCAGTGGTGGGAGGCGAGGATAGTGCTGGGCAGACTTACACGGTCTGTGCCCTGAAGAGCACAGGTACAAATCAAAGTAGGGTATACACAAAAAGTAGCACATATGAGTTTGTCTTGTTGGGCAGACTAGATGGACCGTGCAGGTCTTTTTCTGCCGTCATTTACTATGTTATGTTACTATGATTAACGCGCAAGACCTTACCGCTAAGTGAATGGGTGGCAGTAAGGTCTCAGGCCCGAAATGGATGCTCACCTATTTTCATTTTGCCACACATCTATTTTCAGCCCCCTCCCCCCCCCCCAAAAGACCTTTTTGGCAGGTGCACTGAAAAATGGACCTGAATGCATCCAATAACCCCAGCGCAGGCCACTTTACTACTACTTGACATTTCTAAAGCGCTACTAGGGTTACGCAGCACTGTACAATTTGATACACCTTGATGAAAGGACCCCTGAAATAGCGACAAATGTTGAAAAGTATGTCTATTTTCCATTTGTAGTCACATCTCACTACAGATAACGCAGAAAAATGCAACAACAAAAAAAAATACCTAACATAATAAAAACTGACTCAGAAAGCATTTAGAAAATAAATACAAATTTAAAATTAATAATGTGCTGCTCAATACATAAATGCAAACATATACTATATATTAATATATAGATAACTGATTGATTATAGCAAAACAAATGATATAGAGGGCCATAATCAAACGGGGCAAGCCATCTATAAGGGCGGCCATCTCTAACGCCGGCCCCGTCAAGCGGCGTACCCGACTGTATTATCGAAACAAGATGGCCGACCATCTTTCATTTTGATAATATGGTCGGGGCCGGCCAAATCTCAACATTTGGCCTGCCCTTAAAGATCGCCGGCGTTAGAGATGGCCGCCATTGGTTTTCGCCGATAATGGAAACTAATGGCGGCCATCTCAAACCCAGCCAAATCCAAGGCATTTGCTAGTGGGAGGAGCCAGTATTTATAGTGCAGTGGTCCCCCTCACATGCCAGGACACCAACCGGGCACCCTAGGGGGCACTGCAGAGGACTTCACAAATTGATCCCAGGTACACAGCTCCCTTACCTTGTGTACTGAGCCCCCCAAATCCCCCAACTGTACACCACTACCATAGCCCTTAGGGATGAAGGGGGGCACCTACAAGTGGGTACAGTGGGTTTTGGAGGGCTCCCATTTACCACCACAAGTGTAACAGGTAGGGGGAGGATGTTCCTGGGTCTGCCTGCCTCAAGTGCACTGCACCCACTAAAAGTGCTTCAGGGACCTGCATACTGCTGTCATGGAGCTGGGTATGACATTTGAGGATGGCAAAAAAAAATGTTTTTTATATTTTTTTTTGGGTGGAAGGGGGTTGGTGACCACTGAGGGAGTAAGGGGAGGTCATCCCCCATTCCCTCCGGTGGTCGTCTGGTCAGTTGGGGCACCTTTGTGAGGCTTGGTCGTAAACAAAAAAGGACCAAGTAAAGTCGGCCAAATGCTCGTCAGGGCCGGCTTTCTGTTTCCCCCATTATCGGCCAAAGCCGGCCATCTCTTAACCACGCCCCCGTCCCGCCTTCGGTACACTGCCGACACGCTCCCTTGAACTTTGGCTGGCTCTGCGACGGAAAGCAGTTGAAGCAGGCCAAAACTGGCTTTCGATTATACCAATTTGGCCGACTTTAGGAGAAGGCCAGCCATCTCCTGATTTGTGTCGGAAGATGGCCAGCCTTCTCGTTCGAAAATAAGCTGGCTTGTCTCCCAAAATCCACACCCAGTCTCAAAATAAGCAGGGTAGTTATCTAAAGAATCATCCACAAACTATTCCCTGCAATGGAAAACGCTGTCGTACACATTTCTGCGTGCCTTGCTTTTGTCATTCTCTCGGTAGAAAGTTTTATTACTGTTTCTGAGCTCAAAGACCTCCCAGGTCGATAAATTACCAGTATTTGCTGAAAGTACCAAGGTACAAGTGCATATAAAGCCTGATGAATCAATGACAAATTCTTATATTTTACTTGACATGCCATGGGTAACCAATGTGATTGTTTCAACAATGGTGTTGTGTGTTCAAACCTTGAGGCCCCCAGTATCAACTTAGCAGCAGCATTCTGAATCAATTGCAAATGGAAAGGGAAATGGGACTTGATACACCGCCTTTCTGAGGTTTTTGCAACTACATCCAAAGCGGTTTACATATATTCAGGTACTTATTTTGTATCTGGGGCAATGGAGGATTAAGTGACTTGCCCAGAGTCACAAGCAGCTGCAGTGGGAATTGAACCCAGTTCCCCAGGATCAAAGTCCACTGCACTAACCACTAGGCTACTCCTCCACTCAAGTGCAAGGCTTACACTTGAGACTTAGGGCCCCTTTTACTAAGCCTCGTAAGCGTCTATGAGTGCCCAACGCACACCAAAATGAGCTTACCACCCGACTACTGTGTGGCTCTTGTGGTAATTTCATTTTTGGCACGTGTCTGTGCGTAGCGGACATTCACCAAGTGGCATCTGACACATGTAGGTCATTACCGCACAGATTTCTTACCGCTAGGTTTATGGTTGGCAGTAAAGTCAGACACCCAAAATGGACGTACGGCAATTCTGATTTTGCTGCACGTCCGGGGGGGGAAAAAGAAGGCCTTTTTGGTACATGTGCTGAAAAATATTTCAGCGTGCGCCCAAAACCCGCGCCTACACTACCGCAAGCCACTTTTTTCCGGGGCTTAGTAAAAGGGCCACTTAGTGATTCCAAGATATAAGGCATTACATAAGTCAATCCGTGATAATACTAAACTACATATCACAGATCTAGAATCACTTCCAGATAGCATCGGCTTCAATTTAGCTAGTAAACACAATTGGAAAAAGGAAGCGTTCACCACATGAAGAATTTAATCTTGCACAATCGAAAGTCCATGATTACCCCTAATACATGCATTTGCATCTTAACAAGCAACCTCTCCTACTACAGACAAGCTGCAATAGTTCCTGATCTTTTCTACTCTGTCTTTAATAGCTTCAGAGCCAACCTATTCTTTCTCATCCAAAGCAAAGGGGGGGGGGGCTTTCACAGGGGAGAAGCATAGGCAGAGCATGGGAGGGACAGAATGCTGTAAGTTACACGCTAAAGTGCTGCATTTAGGTGGAATTAGAAATGGTACAGAGAAGGGCGATGAAAATGATAAAGGAAATGGAACGACTTCCCTATGAGAAAAGGCTGAAATGGCTAGGGTTCTTCAGCTTGGAGAAAAGACTACTGAGGGGAGATATGATAGAGGTCTATAAAATAATGAGTGGAGTGGAATGGGTAGACGTGAATCGATTGTTTACTCTCTCCAAAAATACTAGGACTAGGGGGCATGCAATGAAGCTGTAAACTAGTACATTTAAAAATGAATCGAAGAAAAGTTTTCAGGTTTGGATGACTTCCTAAAGGAAAAGTCTATAGACCATTATTAAAATGGACTTGTGGAAAATCTACTGCTTATTTCTGGGATAAGCAGCGTAAAATGTATTGCACTTTTTTGGGCTCTTGCTAGGTACTTGTGACCTGGATTGGCCACTGTTGGAACCAGGATGCTGGGCTTGATGGACCTTCATCTGCAACTTTCTTTAAATCAGTCACCTTACTTTCTAACCATGGGCGTAGACTGGGGGGGGGGGGCGAGGGGGGGCAATGCCCCCCCCAAACGACAATGACGTGGACTGGCGCTAGAAGTGAAAAAAAAAAATAAAAACAAGCAGGCACGCACTCGTCTCCGTCCGCTTCGCTGCTTCCCTGCCCTCTCTGTCTGCGTCCCGCCCGAAAGGAAATGACATCAGAGGAAGGCGGGACGCAGACAGAGAGGGCAGGGAAGCAGCGAAGCGGACGGAGACGAGCGTGTCTATCTACCCCCTCTCTTCCTACCCTCCGGCGCAGGCAGTACCAATCTTCTCTAAGTCTTTCTTGTTCCTGGCAGCGGTAGCGACGTACACGCTGCCTTCAGCTCTGCCCCGAAGCCTTCTCTTCAAGTTCCTGTTCCCGCATAGGTGGGAACAGGAACTTGAAGAGAAGGCTTCCGGGGCAGACCGAAGGCAGCGTGTACGTCGCTACCGCTGCCAGGAACAAGAAAGACTTAGAGAAGATTGGTACTGCCTGCGCCGGAGGGTAGGAAGAGAGGGGGTAAACGGAGTCACGATCCTGGACCCCGCCGGGGGGGGGGGGGCAGCAGAGGGAAGATGAATGGGACTGGGAGGGTGGAGAGCAGAGGGAAGGAGTAAGAGATGGATGGGACTGGGAGGGGTGGGTGGGGAGCAGAGGGAAGGACCAGGAATTGGATTGGACTGGACTGGGAAAGGAGGTCAGAGGGAAGGAGCAGGAGATGGATGGGACTGGGAGGGGTGGGAAGCAGAGGGAAGGAGCAAGAGATGGATGGGACTGGGAGGGGTGGTGAGCAGAGGGAAGGAGCAGGAGATGGATGGGACTGGGAGGGTGGGAAGCAGAGGGAAGGAGCAGGAGATGGATGGGACTGGGAGGGTGGGAAGCAGTGGGAAGGAGCAGGAGATGGATGGGACTGGGAGGGGTGGGAAGCAGAGGGAAGGAGCAAGAGATGGATGGGACTGGGAGGGGTGGGTGGGTGGGTGGGGAGCAGAGGGAAGGACCAGGAATTGGATTGGACTGGGAAATGAGGTGAGCAGAGGGAAGGAGCAGGAGATGGATGGGACTGGGAGGGGTGGGAAGCAGAGGGAAGGAGCAGGAGATGGATGGGACTGGGAGGGGTGGTGAGCAGAGGGAAGGAGCAGGAGATGGATGGGACTGGGAGGGTGGGAAGCAGTGGGAAGGAGCAGGAGATGGATGGGACTGGGAGGGGTGGGGAGCAGAGGGAAGGAGCAAGAGATGGATGGGACTGGGAGGGGTGGGGAGCAGAGGGAAGCCTACTGGAAAGAAGACACTGCATAAAACAGAAGACACTGGGACCAAAGCGAATAGAAAAACTAAATGATCAACAAAGGTAAAAAAGTATTTTATTCAGAATATATTAATTGAAATATGTCAGCTTTTTGAAATGTGCATCTGTGATATTTTGCCTGTAAATTTCAATTCCTTCCTCCATATTAGCATATTCATTTGCATATGTATATATGCAAATGAATATGCTAATATGCTCCGCCCCATCCTTTGCCCCCCCAAATGAAACAGTCAAACTACGCCTATGTTTCTAACTCTACCTACTTTCTTACCTATCTATATGTTTGCTTTACCCTTCACTATCAATTATAATGTTTTATTACATATTGTGTTGAAATAAGAAATATACCATTCCATACTTTGTATTGTTTGATCTATTCTTACTGTACACTGCCTTGAGTGAATTTCCTTCAAAAAGGCGGTAAATAAATCCTAATCCTATATAATAATTCTCACCTCCAACATTCTATGCGTCTGGCTGCCTGTGTTCGTGACTTTCTTCAGAGTTGGTCTGCTAGGCTCCGAAGCCCTGGCTGACATCACCGTTGCCATTGTGGCCACAACCCTGGGGGGCGGGGCGCGTGACATTGACGCGGATCACGGCGCCGCCGGGGAAGGCAATGGAAAAAAAGCAGGATGGCCAGCAGCAGCCAGGCCGCGGCAATCAGGAGCAGGAGCCCCCCCCCCTCGGCGCATCACCCCCCCTCGGCCCCCACCCCTCCCTGCAGAGCTATCCCAGCGCTGCCTAATATCCCGATTACGGAGGCTAACACGGAGGGATGGAGGGAGGGAGGGACGAAGGGAGGGAACGACCCTGAAACACGGAGGGTCAACTGAGCATGAGACACTAACGGCTGGACATCAAAAACCTCCAACAGGGATTGGAATGTACACCACAGCCACTTTTATGTCTCTTTATCGACTGGGACCCCAGCAAGACGAACTTCACTCATGACCGCAACAATCCCTCCATAAGATAAGTAGAGTTCATTCTAAGTTTAAATCAACAATGTTTCCTTCTCCGTATAAAAAATAAATCGGGAGGGGACGACCCTGGAACTCGGAGGGAGGGACCCTGGAACTCGGAGGGAGGGAGGGGACGACCCTGGAACACGGACGGAAGGAAGGGAGGGGACAACCCTGGAACTTGAAGAAAGGGAGGGGACGGACGACCCTGGAACACACTCATTCTCACACACACACACACTCGCACATTCACTCACTCTCTCTCTCACACAGTCACTCTCACACACACTCTCTCAAACATACACACTCCGAGGAAAACCTTGCTAGCGCCATTTCATTTGTGTCAGAAACGGGCCTTTTTTACTACTAAATAAATAAATACATACATGCAAAGGCTGCTTGCATGTGCATGTGGCTGCCTTGTATCTGCCAGAAAGGTGAATTTCACTTGCTGGTTTGTGTTCAGCCCCTGACGCAGCCCTTGACAGGGTAAAACATGGCCATGTTGGGCACCTAGAGAGTGGTTTTTTTTGTTGTTTTTGTCTACGGTGAATACATTTTGCTAAACTTCACAACATTGGTTTGCTCTATTTCTTTGCTGCCTGGAAGAGGATGCTAGTACATTGGTCCTACAAATGAATCACAGGAACGGTGACTTGGGAATGGAGAATCAGTTGATTGGATGATGGCCTTCGGATGTGGAATCAGAAGATGAGTTCAATAAGAAAGGTCCATCGTTCAGAGTGGCTGTGAGAATGCAAGAGCATTCAAGGGGGCCATGGAGAATGATGAGGACAGTATAATGTGTTCCAGAGGTGACGACTCTTTTCAGATGGGGGGGACAATGGCAACAACTGAGAGGATGATTGTGGTGCAGCCCATGAATGGAATTCAATTTCCACTGCCTCCTACTGTATTCAGGGCCGCCGAGAGGGGGGGCAGGGGGGACAAAATTCCCCGGCCTCCAAGGGGGACCGTCTGCCACCGGGCCGGGCCCCCTGCATTGAAATCACAGCGCCTCTCGCCTCCGTGTGAAAGCGCTGCAGGCAGCAGCAGATCGCCTCCCTTCGGGCCTCCTTCCCTCCCTGTGTCCCTCCCTGTGTCAGAGATGAGGACTTGGACGATAAGTGGTCATTTGTGTGATGGGGCCCAACAGCTGCTGTGTTTACCTTGCCCTGTTCACGTGGGGGTGCTAGAAGAATGATGAGTCCAGAGTGGTAGCCTGGTTATGGCCCGGGGCTTTGCCAGCGATTCATAGTGGTTGTGGGGGTCCTGGGTGCCCTATGGGATGGTTGCCTTCAGCCCTTTGGAGGGGTGCCCCTGGTTGGCAGACGCTCAACCTATGACGGCTGAGCTGAGGGACAGGGTATGTAAAGGAGTGGCTGGTATAGTGAGAAGCACTCCCATCACTGATGGTGCAGGTCAGCCACCTTACAGCAGCTAGTGCTAGTCTGCTGAAGCCGAGTGAGTCAGAGGTACGAGGCTCAAACCAGGCTGGAGTTAAAATGCCCTGAGGATCGGGGAGGCCCCCCAAGTGCAGAGGACTCCAAGAGTGTACCAAGCAGTACCTGGGAAGAGTCTGGGGAAGAAAAGTGGCCTTAGCAGAGAATGCTACCCTGTAAGTGACAGAAGCAGAAGCAGACTTGGAGTAGGATAAGTTCTTCTTACAGCCTGGTTGACAGTGTAACGTGATCATGCCAAAACTGGGTACTGGATGCCAGTTTTTGCAGCTTTCATTTCATGGTCTTTGATGGTCAATGTCTTTCAGACCGAATTGATAATTACAATTCCACAGACGTATTTGCTTGATCATTGCTAGCTGTGCCCTCCATGACTTATTCTTTCATGCCTGAATAATTGTGTTGTTTATCTATATAAGAACCCTTCTCCTGGGTTTAATTAGAGAGAGGTGTTAAGCTATTTTGAACAAGATTGTAAATTGACTAGACTGTGTATTCCCTGAACCTTTTTGTATCTTGTTTCAAGGCTGGGCGGTAGGAGGGGGGAGTTGGGGTACTCTGATATTTTCAAGTGGGAGAACATTACTGCAAATAGGTTTTGGCAAAGTACCGAGGACACAGTAAAGATTGGTCTGCTTTGCTGGTTGAAAGCTTTTCTTTTTCCTAATGCAGCTCCACAAAGGCTTTTAAAAGTGTGAGGTTAGTCAGACCCCAAGCTACACAAAGCAACGTGTCTCAAAAACCCAAGTTTAAACTGCAAACAAAGGGCAGTTCTATAAATTGACACTATATTTTAGGCACCACAAAGGAAGCAGAGGGTGAGACAACTTCCACACAGGAGTAACCAAAGTCTTTTAGTGAGGCACCGAGAGGAGACCCGACACGGGGCCATGTTTTGGTGGACAAACCCGCCTGCTTCAGGGGTCACCAAAGCCACTGTACATAAAAATCTAGATTAAATTACAATATATAAAATCATAAATAGAAAAAAAAAACATGTATATACACAAAAATGGACTGCACCTTATAAACAAAACAAAAAAAAGTGTATGAATGAACCTGTACACAACAACATCTAAACAAAACATTATCGGGCGCATTTTCGAAAGAAGGACGCCCATCTTTCGACACAAATCGGTTGGTGTCCTGGCATGTCAGGGGTCCAGTGCACTACAAACGTTGGATCCTCCCATGACCAAAGGGCTTGCATTTGGTCGTTTCTGAGATGGACGTCCTTGGTTTCTATTATCGCCGAAAATCAGAAATGACCAAGTCTAGGGACGACCATCGCTAAGGACGACCAAAATTTAAGATTTGGACATCCCTGACCGTATTATCGAAATGAAAGATGGACGTCCATCTTGTTTCGATAATACGAGTTTCACCGTCCCTCCATTGGGACGTTTTGCGAGGACATCCTCAACAAAACTTGGACGTCCCTTTCGATTATGCCCCTCCACGTCATACAAATGGATAACAAATAAAACATAAGGACAGACATGAGCACAAGATCATACTTAATAAATAAAACTGGAAAGTGATGTATAAACTAAAACAGCATTTGTAATTTGGGACATAAAAGTGGAATATTTATTTGGATTTATTTACTGCCTTTTTGAAGGAATTCACTCAAGGCAATGTACAGTAAGACTAGATCAAACGTAATAAAACAGGCAGAGTAAAAAATACCCACCCATAACGGAATAAAAGAGACCCACTTCTGAAAACTGCAAAACTGTATGCAGTACCAAAATGCAACATCAAAGACCTTGATAAAGATAACAGGAACAATGGCAGCTGCAGAACAGAATGCACCTATATTATATTGTAGCATTAAAAAATCTGGCATCAAAAAATACAGGGAAGGGTATAAAACCGCAAGTGAGATTAATAAAAATCTCATGGGTTAAAACCAATGTGTCATGAAAATGTCTACAAAGAAGCTACTGAAAAAGCTTAAAAATAAATTTTAAAATCGGTACAAAGTTTAAAAATTAAAACCGGTTGAAACAGTAACAGGTTATAACAATAAAAGCTGGTTATCCAATGCCATCATGGTGTTGCGGAGTATGGTGGCTGAAATATAAAACATAGCTAAGATGTAATGGGATCCAGAAAAAAGTGAAAACCAGTGGAAGAGCTAACGCCAGTTTAAAAAGATGGTTTAAAATGGCCAAGATTACTTCCCGATATATGAGTATCAAATAACTAAATAGCAGTGTATACCACAGGGCACAGAGGTGTATTTTCAAAGCACTTATTTGGATTTTGCTCACACCTTTTTCAGTAGTAGCTCAAGATGAGTTACATTCAGGTACAGTGGGTATTTCTCTTTCGCAGGAGGGCTCAGAATCTAAATTTGTACCTGAGGCAATGGAGGGTTAAGTGACTTGCCCAACATCACAAGGAGCAGCAGTGGGATTTGAACTGGGCACCTCTGGATTGCAAGACTGGTGCTCTAACCACTAGGCCACTCCTCCACTGGCAACTTTCCATGTAGAAGCCTGCCCATGCAGATCAGCAATGTGGCCATGCAGGCTTCTGTTTCTGTGAGTCTGACGTCCTGCACGTGCAGGATGTCAGACTCACAGAAACAGAAGCCTGCGTAAGGGCAGGCTTCTACATGGAATGTTGCTAGTGGAATAGCAACATTCCATGTAGAATCTCAAATATTTATTTAGATTATTTAGATTTTGCTCACACCTTTTTCAGTAGTAGCTCAAGGTGAGTTACATTCAGGTACACTAGTTATTTCTCTGTCCCAGGAGGACTCACAATCTTCTAAGTTTGTACCTGAGGCAATGGAGGGTTAAGTGAGTTGCCCAAGATCACAAGGAGCAGCAGTGGGATTTGAACTGGCCACCTCTGGCTTTCAAGACAGGTGCTCTAACCACTAGGCCACTCCTCACTGCATAACATAGCATGAGTTAGAGTTAAAATAACACATCTTAACGGTAGCCCAGGTTGATAACTTCCCCCTCGGTGTGAAGAGTTTCAGTCTCTACTAGTACTTAGACTTACAAAGTTCAATAGGTTACTCTGGGGCTCATTTTTGAAAGAGAAGAATGTCTAAAAAAAGTGTCACAAAGCAGCATTTGGACAAATTTCTTCTCAAAATGTCCAAATCGGTATCTTCAAAATCTATTTTGCAGACGTTTATCTATGCGGTTTGTCTGCAATGCATCCAAACCACAAGGGGGCGTGTCAGGGGCATCTCGAAGGCGGGCTTAGGGCGTGACTAATACTTGGATATTTTACAGCCCTAATGGAACGAAACCAAAACGTCTAGGGCAAAAACTTTAACGTTTTTCTAACAAATGAGACACAAAAGGTTCCCTAAATGACCAGATAACCACTGGAGGGATTCAGGGATGACCCCCACTTACTCCCTCAGTCACTGGTGTGCTGGAGCGGGATCTCACGGGCTCGCGAGAGCCGTTTGTTAAGTTTTTAAGAATTTTGGGAGCCTCCCCATGGCTACTTTAACAACTGACTCCCAAAATGTGGGCTTGGGCCCCCTCCTGAATTCTCTTTTACTTTGCTGGCAGTAATGCTGGCCCCACCAGCCAAGTAAATAGACTGCTGCTGCTCCCTGTTGCTTGTTTCTGACTAAGCATCAGGCTGGGACTTTTCATGCAAGCGCAAGAAGGTTCCATCATGCTGCTCAGAGCCAGAAGCAAGCAGCAGAGAATGGTGGCAGTCCATTTATTGGCTGGTGGGGCTCGGCAAAGGTATGCCTAGCGTGCCCGCACAAGGGAGGGGAGAGAGAGGCATGTATTCCCCCCCCCAAAAAAAAATTTCAGGGCCGGTTATGCCCGGAGAGAGAGCCCGTTAACACTGTACCAGCACACCCCTGCCCTCAGTGGTGACTGACCCCCCCTCTCACCCTCCAAAAAAGCAAATAAAAATAGTACTCACCAGCCTCTGTGACAGCCTCAGATGTTATAGCCAGGCTCATTAGAGCAGCCTGCAGGTCCCTGGAGTAGTCTAGTGGTGGGTGCAGTGCACTATAGACAGGTGGACCCAGGCCCATACGTCCTCATACCTGTTATACTTGTGATGAACAGCACCACGGGCCTTTAAAAATGGAACACAGTTCTTTAATGAATGAGCCTTGACAAAAAGACCCAACACGGGCCGTGTTTCGGTGACTAGCACCTGCATCAGGGGTCACAGTGATGACGTGGAAAACCTGGGGAATAACTCGAATATATTCCTCTACAATATATTATTCCTTACCCCACGTCTCATGTAGTAAAAGCTACAAAGCACCAAGGCACTTTCACTTTCTGTATCCAAATGGATACTGTGTTCCATTTTTAAAGGTCCGTGGTGCTGTTTTTTTTGTTTGGACTTTAGTTTGTACTTCGTTCCCTCTCTTTTGTTATATACTTGTGATGAAACCATGAGCCCTACAAAACTCACTAAACCCACATATCTGTGCCCCCTTCACTCATATTGTAGTGGTGTACAGTTCAGGTAGTGGGTTTTGGAGGTCTCAGCAGAAAAGATAAGGGAGCAACGTCGAGATGCATACCTGGGAAGCATTTATAAGAAATTTACAGCAGTGCCCCCTAAGGTGGCCCTTTGCTGTCCTGGGATGTCTGGGGGACCAGTCTGCTAAACATGCTGGTCCGTCCTACATCCCAATGGCTTGATTTTGTGCATTTTTAATTTGTGGAGGAGTGGCCTAGTGGTTAGTGCAGTGGACTTCTATCCCAGGGTAACTGGGTTCAATTCCTACAGCAGCTCCTTGCAATTCTGGGCAAGTCACTTAACCCTCCATTGCCCCAGGTACAAATAAGTATCTGTATATACTATCAGTGGCATAAATCGAAAGAGAAGGACGCCTATCTTCCGACACAAATCGGGAGATGGGCGTCCTTCTCTCAGGGTCGCCCAAATCGGCATAATCGAAAGCCGATTTTGGGCGTCCTCAACTGCTTTCCGTTGCAGGGATGACCAAAGTTCACAGGGCGCGTGTCGGCAGTGTACCAAAGATGGGATGGGGGCGTGGTTAAGAGATGGGCGTCCTCGGCCAATAATGGAAAAAAGAAGGGCATCCCTGACAAGCATTTGGTTGACTTTACTTGGTCCAATTTTTTTCACGACCAAGTCTTGAAAAGGTGCCTGAACTGACCAGATGACCACCGGAGGGAATCGTGGATGACCTCTTACTCCCCCAGGGTCACCAACCCCCTCCCACCCAAAAAACAATAAATTTAAAAACATTTTCCAGCCTCTATGCCAGCCTCAAATGTCATACCCAGCTCCATCACAGCAGTATGCAGGTCCCTGGAGCAGTTTTTAGTGGGTGCAGTGCACTTCAGGCAGGCGGACCCAGGCCCACCCCTCCCCCTACCTGTTACACTTGTGCTGGTAAATGTGAGCCCTCCAAAATCCACTGTACCCACATGTAGGTGCTCCCTTCATCCCTAAGGGCTATGGTAGTGGTGTACGGTTGTGGGGGCTCAGCACCCAAGGTAAGGGAGCTATGCTCCTGGGAGCAATTTGTGAAGTCCACTGCAGTGCCCCCTAGGGTGCCCGGTTGGTGTCCTGACATGTCAGGGGGACCAGTGCACTACGAATGCTGGCTCCTCCCACGACCAAAGGGCTTGGATTTGGTTGTTTTTGAGATGGGCGTCCTCGGTTTCCATTATTGGCGAAAACCGAGGTCGTCCATCTTTAAGGTCGACCATCTCTCTCTCAGTTCGACCTAAATGTTGAGATTTGGGCATCCACGACCGTATTATCGAAATGAAAGACGGACGCCCATCTTGTTTCGTTAATACAGGATGCCCCGCCCCTTCACGGGGACGTCCTCAGAGATGGGCACCCTTAGAGATGGGCGTCCCCATTTGAAAATGCCCCTCCACGTAAACTGCTTTGAATTTAGTTGCAAAAAAAAAAACACATATTTGTGTGGTACATCAAGTCCCATTGCCTTGTGTGTTTTATTTCTTTTTTTGAAAATGGCCTAAAAAGATAAAATGCACAAATCACAAAACACACAATGGCTCGATATGGTATTTTCGGAGGAAAAAAAAAGATAAACATTTTACTTTTTTTTTCAAAAATGGATACACTTCCTATTCTAATTTGAGAGGTTTAGTACAAAACATCCAAAGTCTGACTTAGACATCATAGCGAAAATGCCCCTTCATGTAACTTTACAAGCTTAAGTGCTTTGAAAATGAGCCCCATAGAGGTAAAATCTTAAATATGAAATTAAAACTAAAATGCAAAAAAGCAAAAGCTTAAAACCTATTAACACGTAAGACACTGCCACAGTGGTTAAAGGATATGGACCCGTGTCAGGTCTTCTCTTGTTGTCTCAATAAAAGACTCTTTGATTTGTTGATCCTGTGTGAAAGTCATTGTCTCATGCTTCTCCTGGTGCTACTTGAATTTTCACACAGGCTATTTCCCTGTTCTTTTTTCTTGGACACAGGCATCACAAAAGGGGCATCCTTCATGCCAATTCCAAACCAGCTTTGTAACTTCAGAAGTTGCACTGGCTGCCCGTACAATCTAGAGAGCAGTTTAAACTCTGTATTCTAGTTTTCAAGATTACATACAGAAATGCTCCGCTATATTTGATTGATTGGGTGGTATTTCTCTGATGTACTTAACAGTAGAACTCAAAATCAAATGTTACTCTGTTTTCTCTCAGTCAAATAGATTAATAAAACAGCGAATGTTTGATTCTTCTATACGTTATCAGGCAGCGTCGGTGTGGAATTCGCCGTCACTGCAGATCTGTGCTTTGCAAAATTAAATTTTCGTAAGCAAATTAACACTCACCTATTTAACGAACATCTTTCTTAATCTAGTTATAGAATAGCTGATAAAATTATTTGTAAATTCACAGATTATTCATTCGATCGACTTAAATTTGTGATCCGCATTGAACTTATTTTTTTGGTATTGCGAAATGGAAGAACTGTATAGCATAGATAGCAAAGGCATGCTTAAAGCTGTACTAGCACTGAACAAATAGTAGACGCCATGTACGCTCACAAACTATTATAGAGGGGGAAAACGTTTCATTTGTCACTGGCAGGGGCGTAGTCAGACTTCGGCGGGAGGAGGGTCCAGAGCTTGAGGTGAGGGGGCACATTTTACCCCTCCCAGCGCCGACGACCCCCCTGCCATTGCTGACACCCCCTCCCGCCCGCCTGCCATTGCTGACCCCGCCACCACCAACTTTGCCCCCCCTGCCGACGACCCTCTCGACTCCCCCTCCCGCCGCCAAACTGCCGTCGCCTACCTTTGCTGGCAGTGGACCCCAACCCCCGCCAGCCGAGGTCCTCTTCTTCTCACAAAAGGCTTCCTTCGGTTTCTGACGTCCTGCATGTCGTACGTGCAGGACATCAGAAACCGAAGGAAGCCTTCTGCGAGAAGACGACCTCGGCTGGCGGGGGTTGGGTCCCCCGCCAGCAAAGGCAGGCGATGGCGGGTTGACAGCCAGAGGTGGGGGGGGGGGTCGAGAAGGTCATCGACAGGGGGGGTCCAGGGCCAAATCTACGGGGGCCCAGGCCCCACGTAGGTACGCCACTGGTCACTGGGACTTGATATTGATTATCAACACCAAATAAATAGGTGGATCCCACTAGTGTGTTATAATCATTTTTATTTTATTTATTTGTGTCATTTGTATCCCACATTTTCCCACCTATTTGCAGGCTCAATGTGGCTTACACAATACTGTAAAGGCATTCGCCAAGTCTGAAGGAAGCCTTTTGCGAGAAGAAGAGGACCTCGGCTGGCGGGGGTTGGGGTCCACTGCCAGCAAAGGTAGGCGACGGCAGTTTGGCGGCGGGAGGGGGAGTCGAGAGGGTCGTCGGCAGGGGGAGCAAAGTTGGTGGTGGCGGGGATCAGCAATGGCGGGGGGGTCGTCGGCGCTGGGGGGGGGGGGGGGTAAAATGTGCCCCCTCACCTCAAGCTCTCGACCCTCCTCCCGCCGAAGTCTGTAAAGGCATTCGCCAAGTCCGGTAGGGAAACAAATACAAGGTGTTAAAGTTGAATATAGATACATGTGTTTCAGGAAGAATGGGGATAAAGGAGAGGAAGGTTAAATAGTGTCATTGACAACCCCCCCCCCCCCCACCACCTAAATCTATATATCATGGGATCCTTTTACTAAGGTGCACCGAAAAGTGGCTTGCTCTGGTGTAGACGTGTGTATTGGATGCACCTACAAAAAAAAGGCCTCTTTTTGGGGGGCCAAAAATGCACGTGCAGTAAAATTAAAATTGGCTCGTGTCCATTTTGGGCCCGAGATCTTATCCCCCCACCCATTGAGTTAGTGGTAAGGTCTCGCACGTTAACTGAGCAGTAATCATTGGCGCACGTTCACTGCCAATTACCGCCCGGTTAGTGCCACGCATATTGGCCCATGTGTAAAAAATGGAATTACCGCCCGGGGCTCACAGTAGCCTTGCGGTAGTTCCAAATTGACATGTGTTGGATACGCGTAGGCGCCTACGCACCTTAGTAAAATGGGCCACTATATCTTTTAATGTGATTATTAGATTTTGTCTTAATCTCTCATACTTCAGAATAAATCATTATCAATATTCAAAAACCTAAATGGAATGACTGGCATAACAACTTCTTGCCCTGGGATTGGTAGCATGGAGTGTTGTCCCAATTTTGGTTTCTGCCATGTATTTGTGACCAGAATTGGCCACTGTTGGAAACAGGATACTGGGCTAGATGGACCATTGGTCTTACCCAGTATGGAATGCTCTTACGTAACAATGTGCGCCCAAATCCCGTAGCGTGCAACCCAAAAGGGTGCATGGCCATGGGAGGTGCATGGGCAGGTCAGCAGCCTTCCTAAAATTTGCACACAGTGGGCTAGATTCTATATGTGAAGCCTAAAAAAGAGTCAGCGCCGAAACCCCCCGCTTGAGCGGTATTCTAAAAGCTGCACCTAAAGTTTGGTGCGGTTTATCGAATTAACACTAAAGTGGAGAGGACGCAAGTAAACTGGAGTAGAGGAGTAGCCTAGTGGTTAGTGCAGTGGACTTTGATCCTGGGGAACTGTATAGGGCAATCAAGCCATTGTGACATCACTGATGAGGTTGGCTCTTATTGGTGGAATGAGTGGAGGAGTAGCCTAGTGGTTAGTGCAGTGGACTTTGATCCTGGGGAACTGGGTTCAATTCCCACTGCAACTCCTTGTGACTCTGGGCAAGTCACTTAACGCTCCATTGTCCCAGGTACAAATAAGTACCTGAATATATGTAAACCACTTTGAATGTAGTTGCAAAATACCACAGAAAAGCGGTATATCAAGTCCCACATTTTCCCTAAATTTAGGTGTTGCCATTTGCACCAGTGAAAAGAAATGCCTGGGCCTAAATTTACGCAAGGAGCACTGTTATTCTATAATTAAGCGTGTAACTCAAAATCATGCCCCGATCTGCCCCCTGACCCTCCATTTCCACGTCCCCTTTTTTAGGGCCACGCGTAACTTTTAAACATGGATCCCATGTCTAACTTATACACGTAAGTCCCAATTAAATCTAATTAATGTCAATAATTGCTTGTTAAAAAAGCCAATTGGCACTAATGAGCTCAATAAATTGCACACGCAATTTTCGGCAACCTTTATAGAATTAGAGGGAGTGTTATAGAATACCGGGGATGTAGCCCAAATTGGGTGCTGGGAATTACACCTGGTTTCAGCAGCTGTAAGTCCTGGCGGCCAAACTTGGGCGCCAAAATCAGCATTCAATGCTATTTTATAATGGGGGGGGGGGGTCATCTTTGAGTGCTCATTACAGAATAGCATCCGGAGTCGATTTTGAACACCATTTACTGAATCTATCCCATCGTTTATAGAATACTGACTAACATACATTTAACTGTCAATTATTGGCGCCAATCATGTGCATAAGTGCTAGTATTCTAAAAATTTGTATCACCCATTACAGAATTGCCTTTAAAATTCCTTCTGCAAGACAGGAATCACACTTTTAGGAGGAAAACTCCCTTCCCAGCCTTTACCTCCCTGCTCCATGGTAAATGAACCACAGGTGCCTCGATTCAGCAGAGAACTGTGCCACCTCAATACTCAGTTTCCATACTGTGATCATCACGCAGCGATGACAGAGCCAGAATGGGCTGAAACACTGTTTCTCTGCTAACTCGACACGTGCAGTTATAGAGTCTGGGTAATTTAGGTTTACAAGGCCTCATTTGTCATTCCATGTTCTATCTGCAAAGGTTATACAAAGGGTAAACATATGATTACATTGCTCAGTCGTGACTCATGCTGTACAGACGGAACTCTTCATATTTATTTCAAGTGTCTCCTTAGCCTTCCTTGCGAGAGAAAAACCTTCTCTGATATTGAAAAGTGAACTGAAAGCGAGAGCCTGGGATACCTATTAATTCTGACGCGCTAGCAGCTGCTACACTTCAAGAGCAGCCATTTAGAAAATCAAGGCGATGTGAAAACAGACATGACCCTTACAAAGAAATACCCAGCCCTCCAGGGACAGAGAAAATAGCCAGTGTGCCTGAATGTAACTGTGGAATGGAGGAGTAGCCTAGTGCTTAGAGAACCAGCATGGGTGCAGTTTGGGGGAGGGTGGAGGGCTAGGGGCTCCCCCCGTTTTCTATTTCTGTTGATGGCTCTCTCATTCTCCCTGTCTCCTCAGCTCGAAACCTTGGGGTCATCTTTGACTCTTCTCTCTCCTTCTCTGCTCATATCCAGCAGATTGCCAAGACCCGTCATTTCTTTCTTTACAACATCCGTAAAATCCGCCCCTTTCTTTCCGAGCACTCTACCAAAACCCTCATCCACACCCTTGTCACCTCTCGTTTAGACTACTGCAATCTGCTTTTTGCTGGCCTCCCACTTAGTCACCTCTCCCCTCTCCAGTCGGTTCAAAACTCTGCTGCCCGTCTCATCTTCCGCCAGGGTCGCTTTACTCATACTACCCCTCTCCTCAAGACCCTTCACTGGCTCCCTATCCATTTTCGCATCCTGTTCAAACTTCTTCTACTAACCTATAAATGTACTCACTCTGCTGCTCCCCAGTATCTCTCCACACTCGTCCTTCCCTACACCCCTTCCCGTGCACTCCGCTCCATGGATAAATCCTTCTTATCTGTTCTTCTCCACTACTGCCAACTCCAGACTTCGCGCCTTCTGTCTCGCTGCACCCTACGCCTGGAATAAACTTCCTGAGCCCCTACGTCTTGCCCCATCCTTGGCCACCTTTAAATCTAGACTGAAAGCCCACCTCTTTAACATTGCTTTTGACTCGTAACCACTTGTAACCACTCGCCTCCACCTACCCTCCTCTCTTCCTTCCCGTTCACATTAATTGATTTGATTACTTTATTTATTTTTTGTCTATTAGATTGTAAGCTCTTTGAGCAGGGACTGTCTTTCTTCTATGTTTGTGCAGCGCTGCGTATGCCTTGTAACGCTATAGAAATGCTAAATAGTAGTAGTAGTGTGCCCCCAAAACAAACAAACTGCCTTTGGTTGAAGCCCCCCCTCCCCAAAAAACATAGCACCGCACTATTTTCCTCTATCTCCTTCTACCCCACAACACCCGATATCGCTAACCAGCACCCCTCCACAATGCCCTATCTGCAGTCCTCCAGTCTTCCAGCTGCCAGCAACTTCAGCAATGAAAACTCACTGCCTTCAGCCTGCCCTGGAAGCCCTTCTCCGTACAACGATGTCTGTTGGTTCCCGCATAGGCAGGAAGCTGTACAGAGAGGAGCTTCCGGAGCAAGCTGAAGGCAGTAAGTTTTCATTGCTGAGATATAATGCCGGTGCGGCAGCTGAAAGATTAGAGGCTGCGGGCGGGGTGAGGGGTGTGAAGAGCCATACCGGACCTCACGGAGGTTGAAGGAGAAAGATGCCACACCTACAGTTAAGGTTAAAAAAAAAATGTTGTATCATGGAGGGGTAGTGGGACAGGGAAGTGACATGCCTGACCCAAGGGAAGGTGGAGAGGGAAGCAAGAAAGTGAAGAACAGCTGGATGGGGGAGTAGTAAGATATTCAACCAGCAGCAGTCATAGGAGCCAACTTTTCTGAATTCTTGGGAGTGCTAAGCCCAATGGCAATAATCCCTCCCTGGGCACATATAAGGAATTCTCTCAATATTGAGGGTGCTCAAGCACCCAAAGAGCCGGGTCCTATGCTGGGCCATGTCTGGTGACTAACATTAAATATCTGGGCCTACACAGTTGGATAAAACCTATGTTTAACAGCAATATTCAGTACTTAACTGACCATAAGAACAGGGGAAAAAACCCTATATGGACAACAACACGTACAAAAGTAAGGGTGGGCCATAAAACCACCAGCAGCCGAATAGATGACCAATGTCAATAAAAGCACCTAAGGTCTGTCCACTATAGTAAAAAATCACTGCATATTGGACATCGGTAAAAGTCCTGATGTATAAAACTTTACAGACCTCCAGGGAACAATACAACCGGCCAGTAGAGTTCCTTGGTCAGCTGCCACTTGCGGCGGATCGCCGCTGTGCACTTCCTCCCCCCCCCCCCCCCCCCCCACAAGTGCTTTACCTCCAAATGACAACCCCCCTCCCCCGGTGCATTGCTCTTACCTCCTGGGGTGCCGGGAGCCGGTTCCCTGTTCCCTCTGCCCCGGAAGAAGTAACATCAGAGGGAGCAGGGAACCGGTGGAGCCGACAGCCACGTGGCTGCTCCCTGCACCTCACCCGCAGCGGACCGCCCCACCCTCGGTGCGCCACTGTAACCGGCTGTATTGTTCTCTAGAGGTCTCTAACATCAGGGCTCTTACCAACGACCAATATGCAGTGATGATCCAGCACCTTGCTTCAGCAGTTTTTGCTACAGTGGACAGACCACAGGACCCCTGGAGCAGGTGGTTTTCTGCCAAAACACAGCCCCGAGTTGGATGTTTTCATGCAAGGTGCTTTATTAATAAACATTTGGTCATCCATATTCTGCTGGTGCTGGGTTTTTTGGCCCACCCTTACTCTTGTGCTTGGTGCCCACATAAAGATAGGTCATTATTTTATGTGGTTCTGTTTACGTGGTTATCCTAACCAGTTACATGCTGAATATCGGCTCTGAGCTGACTCCGCCCCCAGAACACCCACAAAGTAACCAACTTTGACTCAGATGCCACTGATTTTACACAGCCAGGAGACATGTCTGGCTGTTTAAATCACTTTGAATATCAACCCCTTAATATTTAAAGGAAGTATTGAAGATCCTATGATTTCTCTTTGATATTTAGCCAGTGTATTGGACTGGGAGTTTAATACACCAGTATGCTCAATATTTCCATATATGTTATAAAAGGCTGTTGTGGTTAGAATTTATGTGCCTCGTATTTCCTGGTAGCATTTGTTTATTAGCTACTTTCTGCCAGTGGCAAAGTTTCAAAGTGAAGCTACTTCCCGGAGATGGGAAGGCGGTAGAACGAGAGGACATGAAATGAGATTGAAGGGGGGCAGACTCAGGAAAGATGTCAGGAAGTATTTTTTCACAGAGAGGGTGGTAGACGCTTGGAATGCCCTCCCGCGGGAGGTGGTGGAGATGAAAACGGTAACGGAGTTCAAACATGCGTGGGATATGCATAGAGGAATCCTGTGCAGAAGGAATGGATCCTCAGAAGCTTAGCTGAAATTGGGTGGCGGAGCAGGTGGGGGGAAGAGGGGGTGGTGGTTGGGAGGCGAGGATAGGGGAGGGCAGACTTATACTGTCTATACCAGAGCCGGTGATGGGAGGCAGGACTGGTGGTTGGGAGGCGGGAAATACTGCTGGGCAGATTTATATGGTCTGTGCCCTGAAAAGGACAGGTACAAATTCAAGGTAAGGTATACACATATGAGTCTGTCATGGGCAGACTGGATGGACCATGCAGGTCTTTTTCTGCCGTCATCTACTATGTTACTCACGTATACTTTCTTTGAAAGCTCCGAGTAAAATGTTGCTGTCCTAAGGTTTGAAAATTGTCCCAGGCAGAACAGCTAAAGATAACTGTGTAACTTCGTAAGGAGGCTTTGTATTTATTTGTAGCATTTGTATCCCACATTTTCCCACCAATTTGCAGGCTCAATGTGGCTTATATTTGCCGTAATGGCGATTGCCATTTCTGGGTAACAGAATTACAAATGGTATTGCATTAAGGTGCATGCATACATGGTAAAGAAGAATACATTATGTTGATGCTTTTGCAGGCGTTTGGGTCAGGCGGCCAGGCAGAGGAGAAAATAATGTGTGCAATTGAATTTGAAGTTATACCATGTTTCTGCCCCAGAATCCCAGTCAGCTAAATAGCAGAAGTAAAGTATGCGGGCACTTTTATAACCACATACCAATAGGCAGTTTTCAAAGAGAAAACTTGCCTAGGTAACTTCTGTTTGAGAACTACTTACAGGTAGGTGGGTACGGAACTATCAGGGAACTTTACGACCATCCAGGAATGTAAGAGTTCTGAAGTTATAATCAGGGTTGCCAAGATTCCCCTGGGACCAGCCTCCAAGAGGGGGTCCAGTGCTATGGTCTCTCTCCTGCTCCTGACAGGACTCGGGTGATCGTGTCCCGACAAGAGCAGGAGAGAGAAAACTCCGGCACCAGGCCCACCTTAGAGACTGGGGAAGAGCTGACGCAGGGCATCTGCTATTCTGGTTTGGCTAGCGGGGTTCCATAAGCACCACCAGTAGAAGTCTTCCTCCAGCACTGTTCTCCACTGCATTGCCTGCCCTAGAAGGCAGCTTCTGCTGCAGGGCTTGGGGACCTCCACCAGCCAAGGTATGTGGAGTTGTGGCAGGGGGCAGGGAGATGGGGCAAAATGTGCCCCCCCCCCCATTTTTGTAGCCTGGCTATGCGGCGGTCTAGCAGCAGCGGCCCTGCCCCAAGCCCGGCTCAGTCTCCCGGTGGCCCTGGATATAATGATTAGATGCTTTGAACTAAACAAGAAAGGGTCTCTCTCATGCATTATGAGCCATAAACTTCCACTGCCTGTTACCTGCTGATTACCTACAGCACCATCAACTCAGGGGCATAGCCAAATGGCCAATTTTGGGTGGGCCGGAGCCCAAGGTGCGTGGGTATGGAATTCGTCCTCTCAGCCCCCTCCAGTTTGCTCCTCTCTCCAACCTTCCCTGCCCACAAACCCCAAATATTAAATACTTGAACTGGCAGGGATTCCCAAACCCTGCTAGCTGAAGATTTCCTCCTCCTCCTCGAGCAGCCAGCACTCTTCCAAATAGCAGCTGACAGCATTTGCCTCAAGGCAAGTGCTGCTGGCTGACATTTGGAAGGAAAGAAAATCTTCAGCTGGCAAGGTTTGGGGATCCCACCAGCCACAGCAAGAGTGTCACAATTTTGGGTGGACCTGAGTCGAAAGTGGGTGGGCCTGGCCCACCCTTGGCTTCGCCACTGCATCAACTTTTCCTTTCAGCCTATCCTTGGAATGCTTTTATGATTTCCTTATATTTTCTAGAATTGTCATCTTTTGCTCATTATCTCCTGAGCTGAAGCAGGACATTTTAGCTCCTGAAAGCTAGTCAAAAACATATCTATATATGGCGCTCAAAATTGCACGTGTAAATACGGGCAAGTATCCAATCTGTGTGCGCAATTTAATTGAACAGTGAGCCAATTAATGCTGATAATTGTGTGCTAATCGGCATTAATTAAAATTTATGTGCACATCCATAGGCGCTGGGATCCGCGTGTAAATTTTATACGTGGATCCAAAAGAGGGAGCAACCATGGGAGTTCTTGGAATACGGGCAATCCTTGCCTAATTTAGGCATGAGAATTTACACCAGGTTTTACTTTGTTTAAATCCTCAGGCACGGATCCTGGAAGCTTTTATCTGCGCCCAAATTTGGGCACCATTTATAAAGTTGAGTCCATTATTTATTTTTTCTTAATGTAATGCTCTTTCTAACCTTCGTTCACTGTGATATGTAGTGATATTTTATAGGGGACAAGATATATCTATTTCAGTAGGCATTTGGGGCAGGGGTGTAGCTAGGTGGGGCCACGAAGGCATGGGGCCCCTGCAGATTTAGCCCTGGCCCCCCTGCTTTCATTCCCCCCACCACTGACCCTCCCCCCACCACATTCGACCCCCCCCCCCCCCCACTGCCGCCGTCAGGTACCTTTGCTGGCGGGGGTCCCCAACCCCCTCCAGCCGAAGTCCTCTTCAGCACTGGTCTCCGGCGCATTGCTGATCTGGATTCTGTTCCTGCGAGTCCTGACATCCTGCACATAGGATGTCAGGACTCACAGAAACAGAATCCGGATCAGCGAACTCGGAGACCGGCGCTGAAGGGGACTTCGGCTGGCGGGGTTGGGGATCCCCGCCAGGAAAGGTACCTGGTGGTGGCGGGGGAGGGTTGGCAATGGAGGAAGGGGGGGGGGGGTCGAAAGGGACGGGGGGGGGCCTAAAATGTGCCCCCTCACCTCAGGCTCTGGCTGAAGTCTGGCTACACCCCTGATTTGAGGATGCATTTAGAGCTAGATTCTATAAATGGCATTCAAAATTCAGTGCCGATTTTTCATTCTATATAAAGTGGACTGAGTTCTGCGTCCTTTATAGAATAGGCTCAGAAAGTTGCATAGCGTTGATATTTTTGTGCATATACTCCATAGGCAGTGTAAAAACTGTGCAGAATTTCTGTGCCGATGTCAGTACACCGATGTATAATGATGTCATCTGCTTGGGGACAGTAGCCAACAGTGGCGTAGCCACAGGTGGGCCTGGGCCCACCCATTTAGTGCTCAGGCCCACCCAACAGTAGCACACATTTAGCGGTAGCTGATGGGGATCTCAAGCTCGGCCAGCTGAAGACTTCCCCCTGATGGTAACAAAAACGCTACTCTCCACGATACTGGCACCTGCACAAGCTCAGTTTTCAGCGCATGCCTGCTGCATACTGCCAAGGTGGAAAGAAGCATTTTCCCGCCAGCTGAAATATTTTTTTGGGTGGTGGTTTTGAGGGGGGAGAACACTTGGTGCCCACCCAAAATTTGTTGTCTGGCTACGCCCCTGGTAGGCAATATGGCAACAAGAGGCAGCCAAATTCTGTAAGCCAGACACTCTCCTGGCAAGGCTCTTTCTGGAAAAAGAGCAAAGATATTTTCTCAGGTGGGGCCGCAGGAGGAGGAGCTACAATTCAAATAGGAGGGCCTGGCATTGCCTCACTGCAATCTACAATGAGCAAGCCTCCTTCCCTAGTGGGGTAAGTAAAAAAAATACTTGCATCAGTCAGCTGTGATCTCCAGCACAGACAAAATGAAGGAGTGGGAAGTGGACCAATGACTCCAGAGACTGGGACAGTAGGGTCAAACAAAGAAATTTTATAAACAGACTCGACAAACGTTTGGGCTCCGCAGATAAGAGCTGCATGACGTGCTGTTGAGATTTCAAACCTCTTGGTCCTTTTCAAGACCTCTCTCTCTCTCAGAGGCATGTCTTGTGACTACATATTACGAAGACTCCTGAGGCAGGCCTGTGGCTGAAACGCGGATCTGTGTACTGTGGGATTTTGTTGTTCATCCACCTAGGTGGATTATCTGTCCCTCTCCAGAACAAACCATTATTTACAAACCACTGCTAAACCTGCAGTAATGGAGGGTGACGTGAATGGCTTAAGGTGATAGGTAGCTGCTGCACCTCCTAGAGGAATTTGTAATGTGACAGTTGCTCGGTATACATTTCTTCCCCAATCTGCCACACCCAGGAGACACAACAAACAGTCGGTTTCCCAAAACACAAATTTCTCCATGAGATAGGTCTGTGCTAAAATGCCTCAGCATCTCACTCTACCCGGTTAGCTTGGGTGAGTCGTGTATGCCGACCAGGGGCGTAGCCAGACTTCGGTGGCGGGAGTCCAGAGCCCGAGGTGAGGGGGCACATTTTAGCCCCCCCCCCCCCGCCATTGCCGACACCCCCCTCCCGCCACCAATTTTGATCCCCCCCTGCTGACGACCCACTAGACCCCCCTTCCCCCCGCCAACCCTATCCCACCGTTGCGGTCACCTACCTTTGCTGGTGGGGGACCCCAACCCCCTGCCAGCCGAGGTCCTCTTCTTCCTTCATTCTGAGTCTGACGTCCTGTACGTGCAGGACGTCAGACAGAAACAGAACGAAGGAAGAAGAGGACCTCGGCTGGCAGGGGTTGGGGTCCAGGGCCAAATCTACGGGGGCCCAGGCCCCCGTAGCCCCACGCAGCTACGCCCCTGATGCTGACCAGCTGTTATAGCAGGACTTGAACTCTAGGTCGGCAGTATTAAAAAGTTGCTGTGCTAACAGTTAAAACTACACCACCAGGCTATCCGCCAGCCTTTTCATTGAAGAGACACCTTCCAGCACAGTTGGGAATGCTGGTACAGCTGTGAGGGCCAGGAAGTACCCCTAAATCGACAAAAATACCCAGCTATTCAAATCAACCTAGACAAATGTCTATGTTTGATTATTGTGACCAAGTGAACGGCATGACGAGCAAAAGTAGACAGATCATAACCCTAAACTACAACAAGTAACGCCATAGGAAAGGCATCTTGTTCAACATTAGGACATGAAGTCATAGGCTCCATATAGAGAATAGCGCCTAGTGCCGGGAACCATATCCTCGTGTTCGGCGTAATGATTTTCACCAGGTTTCAGCAGGTGTACTTTGTTGCACCTGATTTAGGCGTGGTTTCTCCAACTTCTATAAATACTGTGCGCACCTTTTGGCAATGCCCGTGACCTATCCATCTTCCTGCCATGGGCATGCCCTTTTCTGATGCGTGCACTAGAATTTAGGCGTACATCTTTATAGAATACACCTAAATAGATAAATTCTCATTAGTGCCAATTACTGCCAATAATTACTTGTTATTGCCCAAATCTTGGTGCCAGGGGCGTAGCTATGTGGGGCCACAGGGGCATGGACCCCCACAGATTACACCCTGGCCCTCTCTACATTTGACCCCCCACCGCATCAGGTACCTTGTTTGCTGGCGGGGGTCCCCAATCCCCACCAGCCGAAGTCTTCTTCAGCGCCGGTCGACTCTGGCGCCTTTGTGGTGTGATCATCTGTTTGACGCCTTTCATCCTGCACGGGGCTACACGTATGGTGCAGGACGTAAGGCGTCAGAAACAGATGATCACACCACGAAGGCGCCGAAGAAGACTTCGGCTGGCGGGAATTGGGGACCCCCGCCGCAAACAAGGTACCTGATGCGGCGGCGGCGGGGCAGGCGGGCAGCGGCGGGGTTTGCGATTGCAGCGGCGGGGGGGGCGAGGTGGATAAACAGTGCCCCCCCACCTCGGGCTCTACCCCCCCTTCAGCCAAGGCCTAGCTACGCCCCTGCTTGGTGTTGATTGGCTTGTTATTTAATTAAGTTGCAAATGCAATATAGCTGCCCAGCCAAATGTGTGCTTGCAACTCAAAGTAGTGGTGTAGCTACGTGGGGCCAGAGGGGGCCTGGGCCCCCATAGATTTGGCCCTGGACCCCCCTGCCGTCACCTGCCTTTGCTGGTGGGGGACCCCAACCCCCGCCAGCCGAGGTCCTCTTCTTCCCGCAAAAGGCTTCCTTCTGTTTGACGTCCTGCACGTGCAGGACATCAGACTCACAGAACAAAGCCAATGGTGGGGGTGGGGCTAAAATGTGCTCCCTCACCTCGGACTCTGGACCCCCCTCCTGCCGGTCTGGCTACGCCCCTGACTCAAAGCACCATATATAGAATTAAAAACTGAACTCACAAGCTTCTTTAACCAATATGGATAAAAAATCTCAACAAGTACCTCTAATCATAAAACCAAAAGTTAAAAATTATCACAAACTTGCCCTCGAAATAGCCCGCAAAGGGGCACACTAAGAGGTAAGACACGCTCCTTTGACAGCAAGCCTCGGTTCAGGCACACTTTTATTGGGTGGTCCACAACTGATGATATTAAGTGGGCGGGACCCACACCACCACTGCCTACACTGGAATAGGCTTGAGGAGGCTGCAAACAAAGAGAAACAGTTCTTGATGGAAGCCCAAGATGATCAGGGTGCAGCCATTATAGAATACTAGCGTAAGTCGGCAGACACACCTAAATTTAACCACGCCCACATCAGGTGTAAATGTGCATGCATGCCCAAATTATCATATGCACCCATGGCCCTCCCATGTACACGCCTCCTTGCAGTTACACACTAAAGCACTTAGGGGCTGTTTCACTAAACAGTTCACGCTGGGCAATGAGCTTGCAACACGGCAACCCAGAACTACTGCCGGCCCAATGCAGGTGCCAGTGGTAGTTCCACCCACTAGCAGAAATATTGAAAAAAAAATTTCAGCAGGGGGTTACCCACTGGTAATCAGGCAGCTTTGCGTGTGCTGCCCGGCTACCTCCGAGTTACCACTGAAGTTCTCACTGCCACCTCAATGGGTGGAAGTACTCCCCCTGAAATGACCACATGGCAAGTGCAAACTTATCACCAGCCATTTCATTTCTGGATATTTTCACTTGCGCGGCAAAAGGGGCCCTGGTGCGCAGCAAAAACAGCCGCCACTGCTAATGCAGGGCCGCTTTTACCACAGCTTAGTAAAGGGGCCCCTTAGGTGCTATTTTATAAAATAGCACCTAAGTGCAGTTATGCATGTAATTGTCATTTACCCTATTTTAGCACCTTTTCACTTTAGTGCCCTAATTACATAAGCACCGCCATACTGGGAAAAGACCAAGGGCCCATCAAGCCCAGCATCCTGTCTCCGACAGCGACCAATCCAGGCTTCAAGAGCCTGGCAAAAAAAAAATTTTAATAATGTTCCATGGACATTTCCTTCAGGAATCTGTCCAACCCCCCTTAAACTCCATAAGGCCAGCGGCTGCCACCACATTCTCTGGCAATGAGTTCCAGAGTCCAACTACACGCTGAGTTAAGAAAAACTCTCTCCTATTTGTTTTAAATCTACCATATTCTAGCTTCATCGTGTCCCCTGGTTCTATTATTGTTTGAAAGTGTAAACAAACGCTTCACATCTGTCCGCTCTACTCCACTCATTATCTTGTAGACTTCTATCATATCACCCTCAGCCGCCTTTTCTCCAAGCTGAAGAGCCCTAACCTTCTTAGCCTTTCCTCATAGGGAAGTCGTTCCATCCCTTTTATCATTTGTCACCCTTCTTTGTACCTTCCCCAATTCCTTTATATCTTTGAGATGTGGCGACCAGACTTGGACACAATATTCGAGGTGCGGTCGCACCATGGAGCGATACAACGGCATTATAACATCCTCATTTTTGTTTTCCATCCCTTTCCTAATTATACTCAACATTCTGTGCACTTTCTTGGCCGCCGCAGCACATTGAGCAGAAGTTTTCAACGTCTTGTCAACGATGACTCCCAGATCCCTTTCTAGGTCTGTGACTCCTAACGCGGAACCTTGCATGACATAGCTGTAATTCGGGTTCCTCTTACCCACATGCATCACTTTGCACTTGTCAACATTGAACTTCTTCTGCCACTTACACGCCCAATCTCCTAGTCTCACGAGGTCCTCCTGTAATCTTTCACACTCCTCCTGCGGACTTGACGACCCTGAATAACTTTGTGTCATCTGCGAATTTAATTACCTCACTAGTTACTCCCATCTCTAGGTCATTTATAAATATGTCGAATTGGTACCTAGCATTTGCACACGATATAGAATTAGGAGGTTAATATATAGATGAGATGATTTTAGTGTGTTATTTTATTTTATATTATGTTATACGCATTGTTGTTTGTAACCTCCGTTAGAAATTGTTTGGATATTGTTGATATTTTTTTTTGCATTATGCCTTGAACTTTAGTGATAAGGTGAGTGCTAAATGCTTAAATAAACAAATTAATGCATTTCTGCACTAGCCAAATGGACTAACACAGTAACCCTAAAACTGACAGCGTCATTTGCAACAGGCAGCTTTGTGAAAAATGCTCCCTCGGTCTTCTTGCAGTTCAAACTCATGAGCTGAGGTTTCTTGGCTCAATCTCCACCATTTGTGCATGACAAGGGAATGAGTTAACACTCATATTGTGTAGTTGTTGCTATGATCTCAGCACTCTAGACTTCAATAGGAAGCCCTTACTCACATTTTTAGAATTTCTCAGATGTGCCTACTTAGGTGGGACAGGTCTCACTGCTAGGCACTGGAAGTCTTAAAATGTTCCCTGCTCATGACTGTTGTATTTTAAATGATCCAGAGCAAAAATGTTAGGTATTTTCCCCGGCAAAAATCATCAGCATTGCACATAGTGTGAGTGAAGATCTGGAATATCATCTAATAATTCCCTCAATTACAATTACTAATTAATAATAATTACTAATTTTAAATCATGCCTCAGCCACCAGTAAATCAGGCAAATGCATTAAGTTGCACAAGACATTCACTTATCTTGGGCACTTTGGCATTTCTTTCGTCGCCATCAAGTCCAGAAGTGGAGAACCCCATTGGTCCACTATCAGCTGAAACTCCTAGCTGGATAGCTCCCATTCTCCCAGGTCCAAGGAGTGCCTGCTGAGAAAATCTGCTTCCACATTCAAGGACCTTGCAATGTGAGCTCAGGCACACAAGATTTTTCTCCGTCCAACTCATGAGGGAGGCCACCTCTACTGCCATCAGACTACAACTGTCACCTTGCTTGTCGATATAAATCACTGTCTTCACATTGTCAGAGAAAACTTGGACCTGGGTCCCTGCCAGAAAGGGTACAAAGTCATGTCAGGCATTCCACACTGCCCTGAGCTCCAAGCAATTTATCGACCACTGAGACTTATGTTCTGGGGATGATCCAAAAGATTGTTTCACAAAGAGATGCTCAGTACTCTTATTTCTGAAGCACTGGTAGTGCTTTCCATTGAGGAACCTTTGGCTTCGGTGTCAGAAGTTCCATCTTCGCCAATCATGAGAGAGCCTAGATGCAGACATTCAGGACCTGATTACAGCAGAATGGGTATCACCTCTACCTATTAGTTCCAGAGGAGAAAGATAAATTGCAGCTTCCCAGGGTAGGCTCCCTGGTTATAGCGATGACTAAGACCAGCTTGCTGGTGGAAGGGGGCATTGCCCTAAAAGACCTATAGAAGAGGATGCTAGAAGGCTCACTGAAACAAGCCTTTGAAGTGGCCTCTTTGGACCTTCAAGCCAGTGGCGTAGGAAGGGGGGGCGTCAGCTCCGCTGGTTCCCTGCTCCCTCTGCCCAGAAACAGGTTACTTCCTGTTCCGGGAAAGAGAGAGCAGGGAACCAGCAGAGCCGACGCAGCTCCCAGCGACGTGCACTCGAGGTGGATCGGCGTTCCCGCCCGCCCCCCGCTTTTGTATGGCAGTAAGAATGCGCTCCGGGGGGGGGGGGTGCGCAGTGGCGACCCGTCCCAGTTGTTAGCCGCCCTCGCTACAGCATTGCTTCAAGCTACAGTGTGCAGCTTGTTCATGGCAAGAGCATGCCTGAAGTGGCATTAGCAGTCAGCAACACAAAACAGGTGCCATAGAGGCATATTTTCAAAGCACTTAGCCTCCCAAAGTTCCATAGAAACCTATGGAACTTAAGTGCTTTGAAAATAAGCCTGACAATGCCCAGCTGGAAATGGGTTGGTCTACTTGGCAAATGCTGTTTATGATATGTTAAGGGTTACAGCCTGCCATATGTCTTTGGCTGTCATGCCACGTTGGCAACTCTGGTTGTGGCATTGGGCAGCGGATGCAGCGTCAAACTGCCCTATCAGGGCAAGTGGCTATTTGGAGAAGATCTCAGTAATTTAATGAAAGAACTGGGGAAAACTAAGCCACAGCAGCTCTCACTCTTAATTTTGAGATAGCAGACTATCTGCCTGGTCATCAGCAATATGGTCAGAAGTCCCCTTCAGGCACGCCAATCTTCCTGTTGAGCAGACAAGAAGTCCTCCTCTCAGTCAGCTTTAGCACCCAATGCTTCCAGCTTCAAAATGATGCAAGACTGGTCCACTGTTCTCTTCCTCCAGTAGGAGGATGTTTTCAGGAGGTGTGGGTCAAAATCACATCAGACCAGTGGGTTCTGGATATTCTTACAGAAGGTTACAAGTTGGAGTTCTCCTACCCCGTTGTTCCTTTCTTCTTGCATTCTCCTTGTCAAAAGGGAACCAAGGCAGTCTGTAGATTCCTTGCTGATGCCCCAGGCCATTGTTCCAGTGCCCCAGGCTAAACAGGGACAAAGCAGATACTCCATCTACTTCATTGTCCCAAAGAGGGAAGTATGACCTTCATCTTCCATGGATGCTGGTTGTCACTGCCATCATAAGCTTCCAGGCATACTTAAAGTCATCAATAGACTCCCCAAAAATGCTGAACTACAAAAGCAGACAGCCATAGTGAGCCTCCATCCTTAAACTTGGACCATATATTCCAGTGACCAAAAGGAATGAGTGGGGGGGAGGTGGGGGGGAGAAGGAAGACAATTTGCTCTTTAGAGAACGAGACCAACAAACAAGGCCAAACAAGTGACTAAAGCATAAACAGAGTTGGAAATACAAAGAGTTCACAAACCACAAGTAAATCAAAATCTGACATATGAATGGTTAAGGAGCAGCATATTTAAGCCTAAAGATAAGAAACTGATAATTGCAGCACAGGATAATGAACTACAGACAAGATGGTTCACAGACAGCAGAGAAAAAAAAAAAGAAAGAGGACATAGCAGTTAACTGGAAATGATTAAACATCTCATTGCTGGGTGTAATATGGTGATGTCAGAAGGACGGTTTACAGAAAGGCAACAGTAGAGTATAACATCGCTGTACTAGAAAAATACTCTGATCATAAACCTCACAGAAATGTGGACAATAAAGCAACTGCAATTGTCTGGGACACTCTCCTTCCCACTAATAAAAAGCTTCACGCATAAAAACTAAGACGATAAAAGAGAAAAAACAGAAGAAGGGTGTTAACATGGCAGTACCAAGCGACTATTCTGTACTATGTATGGAGAAAGAGAAGATCCTCAAATACCAACAAACACAATCAGAGATCAGGAAAATATGCTAGAAAGAACACGAACAGAGCAGATCGTTTAACAAATGGATTTATTAATAGAAAAACAAATTGTATACACACAAACAGGCTGTTTGTGTGTATACAATTTGTTTTTCTATTAATAAATCCATTTGTTAAACGATCTGCTCTGTTCGTGTTCCATCTTGGAGTTTGCAGACCGTCTGCAAATATGCTAGAAAGACATAGAAAATGATCACAATTGTATTGAGCGCCATCAACCCGATTAAAAAAGAATTTCCAGGCACATCTAGATATGCTGCCTGCACATATGAACTCCAGAAGGAAACTCATTTTGGATCAGTTGGGACAATCCTATAAAATCAGTGCCTCCAAAGCCATACACTTCATATGTGGCATCTTGACACCAAGACTCCATTATAGTCTTGGCACGCACATGTATTTATCGTCTTTTTAAAGGAATTCATTCAAGATGGTGAACAGTAAGACATGAGCAATAGACAATTACAGTAGTAAAAATATTCAAACAATACAGTTTGGCATAGTATACTACTTACAATGTCAACACAATACATAAGAGATTTGAATTCACAGTGTAGGGTATAAGCAAAGATGGAACATATATATATATAGGTAAGAGAGTAAGGAGAGTTTGAAAATAAATGAGTGGAGTTGAACGGGTAGATGTGAAGCGTCTGTTCACGCTTTCCAAAAATACTAGGACTAGGGGGCATGCGATGAAGCTACAATATAGTAAATTTAAAACGAATTGGAGAAAATTTTTCTTCACTCAACGTGTAATTAAACTCGAATTCATTGCCAGAGAATGTGGTAAAGGCGGTTAACTTAGCGGAGTTTAAAAAAGGTTTGGACGGCTTCCTAAAGGAAAAGTACATAGACCATTATTGAATGGACTTGGGGAAAATCCACTATTTCTGGGATAAGCAGTGCAAAATGTTTTGTACATTTTTTTGGATCATGCTGGGTATCTGTGACCTGGATGGGCCACTGTTGGAAACAGGATGCTGGGTTCGATGGACCTTTGGTCTGTCCCAGTATGGCAATACTTATGTACTTAGCTAGCGTACCCAAGTGCATCAAGTTATTCAATGTAAATCATCATATAAACGTTTAAGATTGGCACCACTGAGGTCTGTAGAAGTAGTTAGGACTCAAACGTTTCATAGCCCTAAGCCATAATTCCCCTTAACCACGTGGAATTAACCACATGGAATTTTAACTAAGATAAGTTAAAAATCTTTCCAAAAAGATTTTTCTATAAGAATTACAATAGTAAAATACGTTTAGGTGTTATTACACTGGACCGATGAAGTGGGGGCATAAAGCTTAGGGCTATGACAAGTTTTGAGCCATGAGTGGCACCGCTGAGGTCAGTGGAAGCAGTTTACATTACATTACATTAAATTTACATTGAATTTGGCATTGAATTTGGTTGACTCTCAAGGTGATGTTTGAGCTAGTGTATCGAATATCTTGAGAACAAAATTATTGCCGTAGGTGAAGTTTGCAGAATTTAAAGGCACCAAGTGACATCTATAATTTATAGTGTTGTATAAACTATGCAGTTAAGCAAACAAAAAAAAAAATCACATAAAATAACCCCAGCTTTTTACTGGGGTTATTTTACCATCTGGAAGCATTGAGCCACAAAGCCACAACCCAATGCTCCTGGGCCTGTAGAGCTGGGGCCCCTGACAAGTGCCCCCTCCCCCCTCACAAGCTCCACCCTTCCCTTACAGTGGCTACTATTAAAAATTATTAGTTGTCCAGATTGGTATTCAGCAGGAGCGATTCCCGGTCGCTCCTGCCCATTTCTGTGCTGGTTTCAAAATAGCGACTACGGCTAGAGATGCCTTTTTGAAGCCACAGGAATGACTGGGCATTGCTCCTGCCGATGACCCCCCCCCCCCCCCACAACCCCAGACAATCCTCCCCAGACACTCACCCCCCTCCCCCCCCAGTGGGCCTCGTGTATGGAGGGACTTGTGGGGGGGGGGGGGAGCCCGGAAGCCTGGGAAGACCCAGATCTGCAAGCCTAGGAGCATTAGGCCGTAGCTTTGCAGCCCGATGCTCCCGGGCCAAGGGAATAACGTTGCTTGCAAGGTGACTTGCAAGTGCCATTATTATTCTAAGATAAGATTCAGCAACATGCAGTACTGAGATCCCGCAGGTTGCTGAATCCGGTGGTACATCAAAGTGCGGTAAAATGTTTTACCACACCTTGATGAATTCCCCCTTAATGCGGAAGCACTTAGAACTTCCTAACTAGGAGGCAGCAAGTGCTCCTGTCTTAATATTTTTGCAGGTCTCATGTGCTAATGGGAAAATTTGCATGGGACCTGCATAAAGAAACAAAACCTGGTTTTGACCCGTGTTAGAAATAGCTCCAGTGTGCCCATTTCTTAATCCCTTGGCCTGGATTGGCCGCTGTCGTGGACAGGATGCTGGGCTCGATGGACCCTTGGTCTTTCCCAGTGTAGCATTACTTATGTACTTAATAAAAGGGTTTAAGGTGAACTAAACCATCAAATCACACATCTAATCAAAATCCTTTCAAAATAGTTGGTAAAATACAGTAAAAATACTAAGATTCTTTCAGGATGGAACTAGCTCATTGATGCTGCTTTTTCTTGGCAAGCTGTTGATACCATCTGAGTTTTGGGCAGCTGTTTGAAATGGAATCATCGCTTAGGCCACCCAGCCTCCGTTCTTTTAAATGTGTCATGATCTCTAAAACGATGACTGTATAACTTTAAAATAACTAGGTTCTCAATATGTGCAGCAGTTGTACTAAAAAAAGAGCATTTGGAATGCTTACTTTCAGTGTTGGAAGGCTATATAACGGTGGGAGGGTAACAAAAATTAAAGAAGCAGATACAACCTTATAGACTCAGCAATTTATTGAAAGCATGAGCTTTAGAGGACCAGAGTCCACTTCACTGAACGGTGGGGGGTGGGGTGGGGATATTTTATAAAGTTGTTTTCCATATATTTTACAGATAAGAAGGGGCTTTTATAAAATTGTGGCACCATTTACACACCAAACAGTGTGCAGCTACTCCTATGGGATCCATGCGTAGACATTGTCAGGCGCGCAGTTTGGACAGAGCAGAGGTGGAGTTGCAATGTACCAGGGGCGTAGCCAGAAAACAGATTTTGGGTGGGCCTAGGCAAGAACTAGGTGGGCACCAAGTGTTCTCCCCCATCATCAAAAAAAACCTCAGCTGGTGGGAAAATGCTTCTTTCCACCTTGGCAGTCTGCTGCAGGCATCGTGGAGAGTAGCGTTTTCGTTACCATCAGCTGGCAGAGCTTGGGATCCCCACCAGCTACCGCTAAATATGTGCTACTGTTGGGTGGGCCTGAGCCCTAAGTGGGTGGGCCTTGGCCCACCCGTGGCTACGCCACTGCAATGTACACGCATAAATATGCTTTCTTAAACAATTCAAGGAAGAACAATCTGAGCCCCTGCTCCAGAAAGGTGCCAATCAAATCTGAATAGGGGGTGGTCTGTTCAAAGAAAGTGGACCGATAGGATTGAAGCCTAAGCTTTTGGAGAGAAGCATAACACAGAGTTCAGAGAGAAGCCTTGTTAACAACTGGCTCCCAAAGTTTGGGCTTGGGTGACTCGGGTCCCCTCCTGGTGGTGCACAGCTGCCCTGTGGCTTGGGCATCTTCTTCCCCCCACGCAGCACCTCTCTCTCCCGAAGTCTTTATCCTCCCCCTGCACCTCCTTTTCATTCACCGGTGTTGGACTTGGGAAAATCCACTGCTTATTCCTAGGATAAGCAGCAGCAGTATAAAATCTGTTTTACATTCTTGGGATCTTACCAGGTATTCGTGACCTGGATTGGACACTGCTGGAAACAGGATACTGGGCTTGATGGACCATTGGTCTGTTCTGGGGGCAGTTTCTCCAAATGGGTTAGTTTTGCATTTATAGAGAGAAACTAAAATAATACAAGGGAGCAAGTTTCCACTCTTGAGAACTTCTCTTAGTATAAATACTGGAAACCAGTCGTTAAGTACGCCAAAGAAAAAGTGTTTCAGGAGGAAAAAACTTCAAGACGCACCTTTTCCACTAACAAGGCGGATACAGGGCTAGGACTTCTTCATCATAGGCAAAAAACCTCCTGGTATAAATAGCTTGCCTTCTAGTCATAATAATCATGAGGAACTTCAATTAAAGAGATATAGTTATCATCTTCTAAATCATCCTTTATATTAATTTTCAGGAGAGGTACTTAACTTAGTTTTGCATATACCATGATAGGAATGAACCTCACTTCTAAGCCACGGCATGTGAAATATGATCTCAGTCTCTCAAATTTCCTAACACTCATCATAGAACTTGCAGTGTGCCAAAGAGACCTTTCCTCTGGCGTTCATAAGATGTAACTGTACAGGCAACCTAGCCAGAAGCGTTTGGAAAATTTTTGATCAAGACAGCGGCACCAAAAACTATGGGAAATATTTATGTATCTTTGTTCCACACTTACTTGGTCTCGGACTGCATTTCTCGACGGTTGAGGATCTTCCCTCTCTCCATGCAGAGTAGTCACTTAGGACCAACATCTCTATGATTAACACCATCCTAGGAGGCCTTTGACAACTCTGTGGCAAACAGTGGTCTTTCCCACATGCCAAGGCCACTTTTTGCCACAGCTGGAAAACGGCTGTTTTTCTGTTTTCGGCATTAATGGCCATGTGCCAATGTTGCCATTAACAAGAGACTCTTTGTTGTGCCTTTCCATGTAAAGTTTTTCTACCGTCAAGCACTTCGCAGCCAGCTATGAGATGAGTCACCATGTTCAGCTGTGTTATAGAATCTACAAATGTCAGTTGTACCAGTTTTTCTATGCTCACTGTGAACCATCTCATCCACGATCCGCTATCCTGAGCTGCAATTATCAGCCTCTCATCCTTCCTCTATACCACCTATAACTAGATGGTTTATAATATACAGTATTCATAAAACAAACCGTAATAGAAATACAATCTTCAAGGTTAAAAAAAGAAATACGGAGACGAACAATTTCCTAAACTGTCACACTGCTACAATTCCGAAGGTGACCTGGCAATGCATTCCACATTCCCTGCAGGAACAAAAGCTGTAGGCTCATGTTTCTGCATACCGAAGCTTAGTGACTATCAGTTGAAAGTCTCATAGCAGCCTCTGACCACAGTTCACGTCTTGAATAGTAAACAAACAATCAACATACATTTCAAATAGAATGGGGCAACAGCAAAAAGTCTGATGTGTAAGTGACAGTACTTCGAATTGGATCCTTTGAGTAACAGGCAACCAGTGCAGTCTCGATGTTACATGACAGAACGTTTTTGCCAACCCCATTGTTCTCACTGCTGCATTTTGGACCACTTGCAATGCCATGACACTCAAAGATGACATACCAAAGTACAGGGCATTGCAGTAGTCCAAACGCACCCTGAACCAAACTTTGACCACCACATCGGAAATCATAAATAGAAAGCATAGGTTTTCAATCGATACAACATGTGCAAATGTTTAAATGCCAACTGTACGACATTCGCAATCTGTGATCTCATTGTCAATTTACCATCAAGGATTATCCCCAGCAATTTCATCTCCTTCCGCACTGGTACACATATCTCCCAGACATACAGTGTCGCGTCCGCTGCTCCTCCCGGCGCCTCCGCCGCAGGGGGGGCGGGAGCCGGCATCCACCGCGGCAAGGGGCGGCGAGTCGGAAGCCGCGGCGGGGAGCCGAGGCCCGCCGCGGTGATGGCCGATCGACCCGGGGCTGAGGGCAGAGGCTGGCGATTGCGGCCGCCGGCCTCTCGGTCGCCGGCTGTGGGGGCAGGGTTGGTGCTGCAGGAGGAGGCGGTGCCCAGGCGCGATGACCGGCGTCCTCGTCTCTCCCGGGCACGGGGGTCTGGAGCTCCGCCTCTGAGGTGCCAGATTGGGCAGACAGAGCCAATCAGAAGGGCTCTGTCAGTAACCAGGCTCGGGTTGGTCGGCAATACCTGCGGGCATGGGGCGGCTGATCCTGAGCAGTACTTAAGGGGAAAGACTGAGTTAGAACTTTGCTTCAGGTTCTGTTACCCAAGGCCAGTCTCCGTGGTTCCTGTGCTCAGTTGGTTTCCTGGTGTTGCTGATTTTGGACTTTTGGTCTGTTTCCTGGTTCTCTCTGCTAGCTGCCTGCCCTGACCTTTTGCCTGACTCTGACTACTCTGCTAGCCGCCTGCCTTGACCTCTTGCTGGACTCTGACTACGCTGTTAGCTGCCTGCCCTGATCTATTGCCTGTCTGTGGACGACTCTTTTCCACCTGCCCACTTCTCTCCTGGTTCCAGTTCCGGTCAGTCCGTCAACCCAGCGGTTCCTGAAGTCCCGTTGACCACCCGCAGCCGGGGGCTCAACCCTTGGTGAACGGTGGTCGCCGCGGGTGAAGACTTGGGGTTGCACGGCTGTCCTTTGAGGTCCTTCGGGGCCTTACGGGACCCAAGGGCTCACCTTCCTTGTGGATAAGACACAGTAGTCGGCCAAACAATTCCTCCTTACCCATAATCATAACTTCTGTTTTTGCCACATTCAGAACCAGTCCATGAATAGATGCCATTTCTTCACTACCTCCATACAATTTAGTTGACTACTAAACCCTACACCTCTAGGTACTATTGGGAAAAAATATTGTACATCATCTGCATAAAATCAGTATGAATTACCTAATGATGCTAAGAATATATTAAATAAGGCTGACAATGCTGACCTCCTTGGTACTCCACAGCCACTTCGATCAATCATTGACCTCCCCTTCAAGTTCGAAGTGAACCAACAATAACCTGGCCGTCTTACTCCTATTTTTCACAATCAAGTGATAAATCCAAATTTACTGAATCAAATGCTCCAGATACGTTGAGAGATAACCAAACATTAGCAGGTATTATCCTCCATATTTTTTTTAAGATAACTTGCAGTAGAGATGAAAGTTTCAACATTGTGTGCACATCTGAATCCATATTGAAATGGATCCAGGCCACCCACTCGCTCCACAAAATCTTCAAGCTGCTTTTAACACTACTTTCTCTAAAATTATACCTAAAAAAGGCACTGTCAATATTGGTTGATAATTTCTCATCCATATGTCTTGATAGATCCCACTGCCACCACCGCCCCCCCCCCCCCCCAATCCCTACCACTGTCACCTGCTCTCAGGCCACCGGCGCCGCAGTCCCCTGTGGTGCTCTTGCAATTAGACTATTGTAATTCAATATATATTGGTTATTCCAAGATGCTAAAAACTAAATTACAACAGGTACAGAATGTTGTAGTAAAAGTAACCTTTGCAGTTAATAAACATCAGAATATCACTTTTCTATTATGTTTTGTGGTAGGCTCCCTCCTCTGACCAATGGCTCTCTGCCAGTGCGAAACAAAAGTTTGCCTCTAAGAAAGGGCTCAGAGACAGCTCTCAACTATAGTAGCTAATACCTTCAGTATTTATTTGTTGCATGTGTATCCCACATTTTCACGCCTACTTGCAGTGGTAGAAATAGGGGTCCTCATTATTCTCAACACCCCCCCCCCCCACCACCACCACATACACACACACTCCCAGTCATCCAGTCCCAACACCTCCTGGAATGTTCTTCATGGATCACACAAGTCTGCTACATCTTGTAAAAATAAACTTGGTTAGAAGGCTTCATATACTTACTCAGATTAGGCAATTGATATGCAGAGCAGCTCCTCTTAGCCTTCACCAACCATCTTGTTGGGGGGAATTTTTCTACAAACAGATAATTATTTTATATTCCAACTGAACCCTCCTTTACTAGAGAAATAGGGTCTCAGTTAAACATCCTCCACCCCTTGTATAGGACTTCAGCTTTCACAATATGGTCCTGTCCTTCACCCCTAGCTGTTAGTCCAATTCTTAGTTCAAAAGGGCCCAGTGTTGCCTCATGCTGAGATCCCCCAACATAGCTGTAATACTTATCTAGCACAACTTCAAGGTAAGTACCTTTCCCTGCTCTGGGATGAGGCTTCCTGCCGCAAGTATTCACAGGCTTTCATTGCTAGCATCATGTCCCTTCCCATCTGGATACCTCCTCCCAGGAAGTGCCTTTTATAGGGCTGCTAATAGCCCACCCCACCCCTTCTGGGCCCCTCCTCCTACTCCTATAGGGGTCCAGAACTTTCCCCAGGTTGTTTTCATTTTAAAGGGAAACCATTCTCATCCCTCTGCTATGGACCCTTCCCAGCCCATAGATTCCTGGCCTTTGCTGGAGCTCCCTCTAGTGGCCCTTTCAAATCATTTCACAGCCTTTTCATCATGAGCGCTCCCTCCGGTGGCCTGTTCATGGTAGAGCAGTACCTATACTTATTACAGTTTACACTGGTTACCTAAGAGACAAGATTCCAATTTAAAGTGGCTGTTATAACCTTTTAGGTGATGCATGGTCAAACCCCTGTTTACTTAATCATACACTTTTCTTTTTTAAATGGGAGTATTTTTAGATCTACTATGAATCAATATTTGTTAAGTTTTTCCTCAGTTTGAAAAGTTAAAGCTACAAGAATATTTCAAGCCTCTGTTTCATATCAAGCAGCACTATGCTGGAATTCTCGTCCTCTTTTTCTTAGACAAACAGAGATTATCGTCAATTCAGAAGGTTACTAAAGATGTTTCGTCACAAAAAATATTTGCTGGGTTTGGATTTATGTTATATTTTTCTGTTGTTCTAAGAATTTGAAGTATGCTTCAGTTTAGTTATTGTTACCTGCATCAAACTTGATGGTTTTTGTGGGGTATAAGATCAAAATGTAACATAATATAGTTTTATCAAATTGTAAAGGGGAGTCCGCTTCCTCCTCTTGGGTGGAGCCAGCTAGCCTGTGGGACTCACAGGGTTCCAGGACAGAATACTGCCAATACTGGGACTCAGGGCCAAAGTATTTTATTATCAAGGCAATTTCATAGCAAAACTCATAATATATTCTTCAAAACAAAAGGTATAGCCCTCTTAATTTAGTCTTCAAAAGAAAAAGGTACAGTATTATTCATAAGATAATCTTCAAAAGAAAAAAAAGGTACAGTCCAGGTCCCAAAATCCCTCAGCAAATGCTCAGCTCCTCAAGACCTGAGGTCTTCTATTAAGGCATTAGCTTTCCCTTCCCCCTCCTTCAGAAGGGTTTAGTAAGAGTTCAGCACACTTCCAATATAGCACAACACTTCAGAACAAAATCTTTATAGACCAGAGCTGCCAAGTTACCCATTCCAGGAGGGAGACTTTTTTGGCCGGTCCTGGATGTCTGCCAACCTCAGCCGGTGCAATATGGGACCTGCAGCACTGATTTCAATGGATAGAATCATGCACTATAAATCCCACACTGCTTTGGGATGTACGTTTAAAACCAGGACTGGCCAAAAAGTCTCCCTCCTGGAATGGGTAACTTGGCAGCTCTGATGGACAGTCTTTGCACATCAAACCAATACCACAAATCACCTGCCTTTTCACAGCACAAAGGGAACCCTGTAAGGAGCAGGGCTGGCAGTTTCTCCCACCTCTCAGCACCACGCCCGGTGTGGCCTCCTCCACTGCCTTCAAGTGCTGGGCAGGGCAACCTTTGAATTCTCCCACTCCATGGTAGCTGGCTCCTCTCCCTTAGGCAGCTCTAGTGGCAGGCTACTTCCTTCCTCCACATACTCCATGGAATCTCTCTCTCTCCTGGTGACAGAGCCTCCAGGAAATCTGCTCTCCCCTTCTCACAGCTGGGGGGAATTATATACTGATGATGAAGCCATGGAAACTGAGCTTCATCCTTCCCTCGCCCTCTAGTGGGGAAGGGAGTAACAGGCTCACCCTGCCTCGAGCCATTGCTCCCCCTGCTGGGGCGGGGAATCCATTCCATTTTTTTAGGACTACTCTCGTCTCTCATTCTTGCAAGGACTTCTGGGACCTGTGGTTCTGGGCTCAATTGCTTCACTGGGGAATCTCTGGGGCTTGCCTTCTCACAATATGTACATTACTATTTATCTGTTCATAAGTTTTCTGTTATTGTGGTCATCTTTTGTTTCATTGGATGAATTATTATCATTAGTTATGGTTTTTAAAGTTAATTTTTACATTTTAAACATCAAATGGCCCTTTTTCTAAAGCTTAGCATGCACTAACAGAATTAGAAATACCACAATACCCATTTTATACCTATGGACCTCTTAGCATTTAGTGCATGTTACACTTTAGTAAAAGGTCCCTAAGTCTGTTTTCAGGTATATTTTACAGTTTGTGGACCCCTGACATAGGCATTGTGCACCAAAATATGGCCATGTCTGGCCTTGTATCCATTTGTTGTTACATTGAGACATATAATAAACGTGCTAGCCTAGTGGACCCCTCAGTCACCTATCATCCCTCTTTTTTTGTTTGTTTTGTTACATTTGTACCCCGCGCTTTTTCCCACTCATGGCAGGCTCAATGTGGCAGGCAATGGAGGGTTAAGTGACTTGCCCAGAATCACAAGGAGCTGCCTGTGCCAGGAATCGAACTCAGTTCCTCAGGACCAAAGTCCACCACCCTAACCACTAGGCCACTCCTCCACTGTTGCTACTATTTGAGATTCTACATGGAATGTTGCTATTCCACTAGCAACATTCCATGCAGAAGTTGGCCCTTGCAGATCACCAATGTGGCCGCGCAGGCTTCTGCTTCTGTGCAGGACGTCAGACTCACAGAAACAGAAGCCTGCACAGCCTTCTACATGGAATGTTGCTAGTGGAATAGCAACATTCCATGTAGAATCTCCAATAGTAGCAACATTCCATGTAGAATGTCCAATAGTAGCAACATTCCATGTAGAATGTCCAATAGTAGCAACATTCCATGTAGAATCTCCAATAGTAGCAACAGAACCTCAAATAGTAGCAACATTCCATGTAGAATGTCCAATAGTAGCAACATTCCAAGTAGAATCTCCAATAGAAGCAACATTCCATGTAGAATGTCCAATAGTATCTATTTTCTTTTTGTTACATTTGTACCCTGCGCTTTCCCACTCATGGCAGGCTCAATGCGGCTTACATGGGGCAATGGAGGGTTAAGTGACTTGCCCAGAGTCACAAGGAGCTGCCTGTGCCTGAAGTGGGAATCGAACTCAGTTCCTCAGTTCCCCAGGACCAAAGTCCACCACCCTAACCACTAGGTCACTCCTCCACTGTTGCTACATTCCATGTAGAAGTCGGCCCTTGCAGATCACCAATGTGGCCACGCAGGCTTCTGCTTCTGTGAGTCTGACGTCCTGCACGTATGTGCAGGACGTCAGACTCACAGAAACAGAAGCCTGCGCAGCCTTCTACATGGAATGTTGCTAGTGGAATAGCAACATTCCATGTAGAATCTCCAATAGTATCTATTTTATTTTTGTTACATTTGTACCCTGCGCTTTCCCACTCATGGCAGGCTCAATGTGGCTTACATGGGGCAATGGAAGGTTAAGTGACTTGCCCAGAGTCACAAGGAGCTGCCTGTGCCTGAAGTGGGAATCGAACTCAGTTCCTCAGTTCCCCAGGACCAAAGTCCACCACCCTAACCACTAGGTCACTCCTCCACTGTTGCTACATTCCATGTAGAAGTCGGCCCTTGCAGATCACCAATGTGGCCACGCAGGCTTCTGCTTCTGTGAGTCTGACGTCCTGCACGTATGTGCAGGACGTCAGACTCACAGAAACAGAAGCCTGCGCAGCCTTCTACATGGAATGTTGCTAGTGGAATAGCAACATTCCATGTAGAATCTCCAATAGTATCTATTTTATTTTTGTTACATTTGTACCCTGCGCTTTCCCACTCATGTCAGGCTCAATGCAGCTTACATGGGGCAATGGAGGGTTAAGTGACTTGCCCAGAATCACAAGGAGCTGCCTGTGCCAGGAATCAAACCCAGTTCCCCAGGACCAAAGTCCATCACCCTAACCACTAAGCCACTATATTGAACAAACACTAGTCATTTCATATCTATGTTATTTGAATGAGCATAAGATCATAAGAATATACTGGGTCAGACCAATGGTCCATCTAGCCCAGTATCCCGTTTTCAAACAGTGGCCAAGCCTCTGGCAGAAACCCAATTATTAGCAGCATTCCATGCTCCCAATTCTGGGGCAAGCAGCTGCCTCCCTATGTCTGTCTCAATAGTAAACTATGGACTTTTCCTCCAGGAACTTGTCCAAACCTTTTTTTAAACCCAGATACGCTAGCCGTTGTTACCACATCCTCCAGCAAAGAGTGAAAAATATTTCCTCCTATTTGTTTTCCATGTAACTTCCTCGAGTGTCCCCTAGTCTTTGTACTTTTGGAACGAGTAAAAAAGAGATTTACTTCTACTCATTCTATACCACTCAGGATTTTGTAGACCTCAATCATATCTCCCTTCATCCATCTCTTTTCTAAGCTGAAGAGCCCTAACCTCTTCAGCCTTTCCTCATACCAGAGGAGTTCTATCCCCTTTATCATTTTGGTCACTTTTCTTTTAACCTTTTCTAATTCTACTATATCTTTTTGGAGATACGGCAACCAGAACTGAACACAACACTCAAGATGCGGACACACCATGAAGCGATACAGAGGCATTATGGTATTTTTAGTCTTATTTACCATCCCTTTCCTAATAATTCCTAGCATCCTGTTTGCTTTTTTGGCCGCAGCTGCACACTTAGCAGAAGATTTCAGCGTATTATCTACGACGACACCTAGATCTTTTTGTTGAGTGCTGACCCCCAAGGTGGACCCTAGCATCAGGTAACTAGGATTTGGATTATTCTTTTCAATGTGAATCACCTTGCATTTGTCCACATTAAATTTCATCTGCCATTTGGTTGCCCAGTCTTCCAATTTCCTAAGAACTTCCTGCAATATTTCACAGTCCGTACATGATTTATAACCTTGAATAGTTTTGTATCATCTGCAAATTTAATCACCTCACTCGACGTTCCGATTTCCATATCATTTATAAAAATGTTAAAAAGCACCGGTCCCAGTACTGATCCCTCCAACACCCATATTCACCCTCCTCCATTGAGAGAAATGGCCATTTAATCCTACCCTCTGTTTTCTATCCAATAACCAATTCCTAATCCACATCAGAACCTGCCTCCTATCCCATGACTCATTTGCTGAAGAGTCTCTCACGAGGAATTTTATCAAAAGCTTTCTGAAAATCTAAATTCACTACATCAACTGGCTCACCTTTATCGACATGTTGATGTAGTGAATTTAGATTTTCAGAAAGCTTTTGATAAAATTCCTCGTGAGAGACTCTTCAGCAAATGAGTCATGGGATAGGAGGCAGGTTCTGATGTGGATTAGGAATTGGTTATTGGATAGAAAACAGAGGGTAGGATTAAATGGCACACTACTACTACTATTTAGCATTTCTATAGCGTTACAAGGCATACGCAGCGCTGCACAAACATAGAAGAAAGACAGTCCCTGCTCAAAGAGCTTACAATCTAATAGACAAAAAATAAATAAAGTAATCAAATCAATTAATGTGAACGGGAAGGAAGAGAGGAGGGTAGGTGGAGGCGAGTGGTTACAAGTGGTTACGAGTCAAGAGGGTAGGTGGAGGCGAGTGGTTACAAGTGGTTACGAGTCAAAAGCAATGTTAAAGAGGTGGGCTTTCAGTCTAGATTTAAAGGTGGCCAAGGATGGGGCAAGACGTAGGGGCTCAGGAAGTTTATTCCAGGCGTAGGGTGCAGCGAGACAGAAGGCGCGAAGTCTGGAGTTGGCAGTAGTGGAGAAGAACAGATAAGAAGGATTTATCCATGGAGCGGAGTGCACGGGAAGGGGTGTAGGGAAGGACGAGTGTGGAGAGATACTGGGGAGCAGCAGAGTGAGTACATTTATAGGTTAGTAGAAGAAGTTTGAACAGGATGCGAAAATGGATAGGGAGCCAGTGAAGGGTCTTGAGGAGAGGGGTAGTATGAGTAAAGCGACCCTGGCGGAAGATGAGACGGGCAGCAGAGTTTTGAACCGACTGGAGAGGGGAGAGGTGACTAAGTGGGAGGCCAGCAAGAAGCAGATTGCAGTAGTCTAAACGAGAGGTGACGAGGGTGTGGATGAGGGTTTTGGTAGAGTGCTCGGAAAGAAAGGGGCGGATTTTACAGATGTTGTAAAGAAAGAAACGACAGGTCTTGGCGGTCTGCTGGATATGAGCAGAGAAGGAGAGAGAAGAGTCAAAGATGACCCCAAGGTTTCGAGCTGAGGAGACAGGGAGAATGAGAGAGCCATCAACAGAAATAGAAAACGGGGGGAGCGGGGAGGTGGGTTTGGGGGGGAAAATGAGAAGCTCGGTTTTGGTCATATTTAATTTCAGGTGGCATTGCGACATCCAGGCAGCAATGTCAGACAAGCACGCTGAAACTTTGGTTTGGATGCAAGGTGAGATATCAGGGGTAGAAAGGTAGATTTGGGAGTCATCAGCATAGAGATGGTAGGAAAAGCCATGGGATGAGATTAATGAACCAAGGGAAGAAGTGTAGATAGAAAAGAGGAGGGGACCAAGAACAGAACCCTGAGGTACGCCGACAGGCAGAGGGATAGAAGTAGAAGAGGATCCACCAGAGTGAACACTAAAGGTGCGGAGGGAGAGGTAGGAAGAGAACCAGGAAAGGACAGAGCCCTGGAATCCAAGTGATGACAGGGTATCGAGAAGCATGCTGTGATCGACAGTGTCAAAAGCAGCGGAAAGATCAAGAAGAATGAGGATGGAATATTGACCTCTGGATTTAGCCAGTAATAGGTCATTGGAGACTTTAGTAAGCGCAGTTTCGGTTGAGTGGAGAGGGCGAAAACCAGATTGTAATGGGTCAAGAATAGCATGTGAGGAGAGAAAATCAAGGCAGCGGCGGTGAACAGCACGCTCAAGTAATTTGGAGAGAAAAGGAAGGAGGGAGATGGGTCGGTAATTAGAGGGACAAGTAGGGTCAAGTGAAGGCTTCTTAAGGAGAGGTGTGACCACAGCATGTTTAAAGGCAGCAGGGACAGTTGCAGTGGAAAGTGAGAGGTTGAGAATGTGACAGATAAAAGGAATAAGAGTAAGAGAGATGGCATTAAGAAGGTGGGTGGGAATGGGATCAGAGGAACAGGTGGTACATTTTGAGGAAGAAAGGAGAAGTGTAGTTTCCTCAATAGTAACTTCAGGAAAGGAGGAAAGGGAATGAGGGGAAGGAGAGAGAGGGGAACGGACTAGTGGAGGGAGAGGTGGTGAGGTAGAGAAAGCAAGGTTTATCTTTTGAACCTTGTTGTGAAAGAATTCAGCAAGGGTCTGAGGAGATAATGAAGGGGGAGTTGGGGGAGGGGGCACCTTGAGGAGAGAGTTCAATGTGGTGAAGAGAAGTCGAGGATTAGAGCCAAGAGAGTTGGTCAGTTGGATATAATAATCCTGTTTGGCACGTAAAAGAGCAGATTGGAAGGAGGTCAGCATGAACTTAAAGTGTAAGAAATCAGCAAGGGCATCTCCACCTTACCTATCATCAGTACTGTTTACTACTTATATTTACTTGTTTAAATTTCGATTATGCTATTCTTTATGTAACACTGTTATCTCCTAATCTACTATCTACCAATAACGACACATTGTAAGCCACATTGAGCCTGCAAAGAGGTGAGAAAATGTGGGATACAAATGCAATAAATAAATAAATAAATAAAAATTTTATTCTTTATAATAGTTTCCACTATTTTCCTGGCACTGACGTCAGGCTTACTGGATCACCCCTAGAATCCTTTTTAAAAATCGGCATCACATTGGCCACCCTCCAATGTTCAGGTCTACTAATGATTTTAATGACAGATTACATATTAGTAACAGCAGATCAGCAATTTCATGCTTGAGTTCTTTGAGTACCCTTGGATGTATGCCTTCTGGTCCAGGTGATTTGCTACTCTTTAATGTGTCAATTTGGCTCAGTACATCTTCTAATATACACATATGTGGAGGGGCATAATCGAACTATGCATGTGTGGAGGGGCATAATCGAACAGGGTGCCCAAGTTTTCATGAGGGCGTCCTCACAGGATGGCCCCGTAAAGGGGCGGGGCAACCCGTATTATCGAAACAAGATGGGCGTCCATCTTTGGTTTCGATAATACGGTCAGGGACGCCCAAATCAGCAAATTTAGGTCAGAGATGGTCGCCCTTAGATCGTTTTTGAGATAGTCGTCCCCGGTTTTCGGCCATAATGGAAACCGAGAACGCCCATCTGAAAAATGACCAAATCCAAGCCATTTGGTCATGGGAGGAGCCAGCATTCATAGTGCACTGGTCCCCCTGACATGTCAGGACACCAACCGGGCACCCTAGGGGGCACTGCAGTAGATTTCACAAATTGCTCCCAGCTACATAGCTCCCTTACCTTTGGTGCTGAGCCCCCCAACCCCCCCCCCCCAAACCCCACAACTGTACACCACTACCATAGCCCTTATGGGTGAAGGGGGGCACCTATATGTGGATACAGTGGGTTTTGGGCGGGTTTGGAGGGCTCTACATTTACCACCACAAGTGTAAGAGGTAAGGGGGGGATGGGCCTGGGTCCGCCTGCCTGAAGTGCACTGCACTCACTAAAAACTGCTCCAGGGACCTGCATACTGCTGACATGGAGCTGGGTATGACAGTTGAGGCTGGCAAAAAAAATTTTTAATGCTATTTTTTAGGGTGGGATGGGGTTGGTGACCACTGAGGGAGAAAGGGGAAGTTATCCCCAATTCCCTCCGGTGGTCATCTGGTCAGTTTGGGCACCTTTTTGAGGCTTGATTGTGGAAAAAAAAAGGGACCAAGTAAAGTCGGCCAAATGCTCGTCAGGGACACCCTTCTTTTTTCCATTATCGGCTAAGGACGCCCATCTCTTAATCACGCCCCAGTCCCGCCTTCAGTACGGTGCCGACATGCCCCTGTGAATTTTGGTCATTCCCACGACGGAACGCAGTTGAGGACGCCCAAAATCGGCTTTCGATTATGCCGATTTGGGCGACCTTGAGAGAAGGACGCCCATCTCCCGATTTGTGTCGGAAGATGGGCGCCCTTCTCTTTCAAAAATTCACCTGTATGTTTCTTACATAAGTATTGCCATACTGGGAAAGACCAAAGGTCCATCAAGCCCAGCATCCTGTTTCCAACAGTGGCCAATCCAGATCTCAAATTCCTGGCAATTTCTCTTCTGCCTAAAAAGTAAGTGGAGTATACAACACAGAGCTAAAAACATAAAACAATCATCATTTATTGACATAATATACCGTCTCTACTTCAAGCAAGTCGAAGTGGTTTGCAATCGTTTAAAAACAATGTATTAACCAAAGAGAAAAAGATATAAAGCGTTACAAAAATTAATCCTCGGTAGTACTGAACTCTGCATCACACATCTGAAATCACTACCAAACAACATCAGCTTCAATTTGGATAGGAAACCCAAATAGATAAAGGAACAGCTTACCGCATGAAGGAGCTGATCTTGCATGGACCACCGAGAGTTTAAAATCAACCCCAGCACACACATTCGTCTAACTGGCAACTTCGTGTCTCCCACTACTACATAGTCTAGTTGCAAAAAACTCCTGATCTTTCCCAATAAACATAAGTTCAGTTTTAGGCAAATTCAAAGCCAACCTACTCTTTCTCATCCAAAGACCTACTTCATCCATACAGATTCTCAACCGCTCCAGCAGCCAGTCAGAGCCACTTTGTACAGGAAACGGGGCCGGCATTAAAGGTGGGCAAACAGGGCAATTGCCCTGGGCCCCCATGTCACTGGGGGCCCCAAACTTGTCTAAAACTGAAAGAGGGATAATCTGCAAGCAAGCTTCAGGGGGTGGAGGGGGGCATCTGGAGTGGAGGGGTAGCCTAGTGGCTAGCACAGTGTACCTCAATCCTGGGGAACTGGGCCCAATTCCCACTGCAGCTCCCCGTGACCCCAAGCAAGTCACCCAACCCTCCATTGCCTCAGGTACAAATACATACCTGCATATACCATGTAAACCACTTTGAATGTAGTTGCAAAAACCACAGAAAGGCAGTATATCAAGTCCCATTTCCCCTTCCCTATTTGAGAGTCTACATGGAATGTTGCTACTATTGGAGATTCTACATGGAATGTTGCTATTCCACTAGCAACATTCCATGTAGAAGGCTGCGCAGGCTTCTGTTTCTGCGAGTCTGACGTCCTGCACGTACGTGCAGGACGTCAGACTCACAGAAGCAGAAGCCTGCGCGGCCACATTGGTGATCTGCAAGGGCCGACTTCTACATGGAATGTTGCTAGTGGAACTCTGGGCAAGTCGCTTAACCCTCCATTGCCCCATGTAAGCCGCATTGAGCCTGCCATGAGTGGGAAAGCGCAGGGTACAAATGTAACAAAAATAAAATAGATACTATTGGAGATTCTACATGGAATGTTGCTACTATTGCAGATTCTACATGGAATGTTGCTACTATTGAGATTCTGTTGCTACTATTGGAGATTCTACATGGAATGTTGCTATTCCACTAGCAACATTCCATGTAGAAGGCTGCGCAGGATTCTGTTTCTGTGAGTCTGACGTCCTGCACGTATGTGCAGGACGTCAAACTCACAGAAGCAGAAGCCTGCGCGGCCACATTGGTGATCTGCAAGGGCTGACTTCTACATGGAATGTTGCTACTATTGAGATTCTGTTGCTACTATTGGAGATTCTACATGGAATGTTGCTATTCCACTAGCAACATTCCATGTAGAAGGCTGCGCAGGCTTCTGTTTCTTTGAGTCTGACGTCCTGCACGTACGTGCAGGACGTGCAGGACGTCAGACTCACAGAAGCAGAAGCCTGCGCGGCCACATTGGTGATCTGCAAGGGCCGACTTCTACATGGAATGTTGGAGGAGTAGCCCAGTGGTTAGTGCAGTGGACTTTGATCCTGGGGAGCTGGGTTCAATTCCCACTGCAGCACCTCATGACTCTGGGTAAGTCACTTAACCCTCCGTTGCCCCAGGTACAAATAAGTACCTGTAGATACTATGTAAACCACTTTGAATGTAGTTGCAAAAACCACAGAAAGGCAGTATATCAAGCCCCACCTCCCCCTCCCCCCCTGCCCCCAGCATCCACCCTGGGCCCCATCCTGTCCAGCACCAGCACTGACAGGAAAAAAAAATTGCATATCATCCTGTAATATACTCCCAAACCATAAAAACCTGCTCCAAGTATGCCAAATAGATATTAAGTAGCATCAATCAAAATTACTGCTCAGTTAAGACAGACCACTTTAAAGGAATATATGCTTGCATGTGTAAATACATATATGTGTGAGTTCATCTGCTTGCATCCACATCTGATAACATGTTAAAAGTGTATTTGGTGTCCCTGTACTTTTGCACATGGTAACAATTAAAAGGCAGAATACGTGAGGCTTACAAAACTCCCTGTCTCCAATTCATTTGAAAAATGAATTCATCATCCAAGGCTTATTAGTTTCACCGCCTATGATTCCCTACCAGGGGAAGTGTTCATCTATTACCTGCAAGATCCAATTAGTATCATCCCCCACAGCTTTGAGGCAATTTAATTCTGCCAAATACTCTGCCGGAGAGATAAGAGACAAATATTAAAATGACCCTAAGCCTTCATTCTTGTGAAAGTTCCAGAAGGGTCACCACAGCCATTATTTAGAGCTCATTGATCCTACATTAGTTTGGAAAAAAAAAAGACAGAAGAAAGATTTCCCCAATTAACGTGCAGAAATAAAGGTCAATAAACAAAATAAACAAGGTGATACCTTTTAATTGGATGAACTTAATGTGGAGTTTCCTGGGCTCTGTTTTTTGTGACTATGTGTGGACCCTGCAGCTAATGAAGAAATCTTGAGGGTGGGGCAGGAGTATAGAGGGGATTCGGTTGCTGATGAAGGAAAGCAGCTAAGAGGGCTGTGCACCTTTAAATTTAGTTTCATATAATTATTTAATGCACCACAAAACAGTGGCATAGCCTGAAGGGAAAACTTGGTGGGCCAACAGGTAGAATGGGTAGGCGCAACAAATTTCCTTTCCATGCCCCCCTCAACTTATGAATTAAATACCTGAGCTGGTGGGGATCACCAAGCCGAGCCAGCTGAAGACATCCGCAGCCCACCGTAACTTCTTTCAGACAGTGGTATACCAAGGATGAGGCAGTCCGCCCTGGGTGCACACTACAAGGAGGTGAAGGGAGCAGTCGCATGGCTGTTGGCTCTGCGACTGCTCCCTGTACCCTCAGGAGGTAAGAGTGATGCGCTTGAGAGGGTAGAGGTCAGGGCTTTTTTTGAGGGGGTACTGAGTACCGGCACATTTTCCATTGTCTGCTAAAATTGACCCAAGGACCCCAAGTTTTAATGAAAGAGCTCAGGCTCTACACACCAATTCTGCCTTGTCATAGGTTCTGTGACTGATTGCAGGGGGCCTGGCTATTGTGGGGTGGATCCCTCAGTGATCACCCCACCCTTGAAGGGTGGCCTAGCATTTGAGTACCGGCACCTTTTTTGCTAGAAAAGATGCACTGGTAGAGGTGATGCACAGGGGGGGTGGAAGTGATGTGCCTGGGGGGGTGGGGTGTTGCGCCGGGGGGGGGGGGGGAGTTGCGCAGTGGGGATCCGCCCCAGGTGGCAGCCGACCTAGGAACGCCACTGCTTTCACACAAACTTGGCAGTCAGCATCAGGACTTCCAGCACATGCTCAGTTCTCATGCATGAATTGAGCACGCACAGGGTGCCAGTGTCAACAGCTCAGGAGCACTGCCACCAACATGGAAGGCTGCAGATTTCTTCCCAGAGGGCTTGGGGTTCCCTGCCAGCCTCACAAAAGGAGCAACACTGCTAGGTGTGTGTGAAAAAAGTGGACAGGCCCAAGCCCTCCCATGGCTACAACCCTGCCATAAAGTGGTTTACATTTGTGACAAAGATTAAAAGAGCAGGAAAAAAAATATTATAACAGGGCACCAATTCCAGAGTTCAAAAAAGGGACCTATTATAAGCCTGTTTCACAAAAGCAATATACAGTGGGTATATATCTGCCCCAAATCGACTGCCCCCATCGTATCGTCTACTCACTTGTCCTTTAGATTGTAAGCTCTTTGAGCAGGGCCTGTCCTTTTATGTTAAATTGTACAGCGCTGCGTAACCCTAGTAGCGCTTTAGAAATGTCAAATAGTAGTAGTAATAAACAGGCTCCCAGAAACAACCCCGTGTGTGTGTGTGTGTGGTTTATGTATGTATTCACGTGTATTATACAACACACATGTAGTACTGTTTTAATCTATGTCTGAGTCCCTTAGCTGCCCGCATACAATCCACTGGTATCTCTGCTTATTGGTATGCTGATAACATCTTTCTTATTTACCCTTCTTCTCTTCGTACATTTTCAGCAGTGCCTTGAATCGGTTTCTGCTTGGTTAGTTGATCAGAAATTAGTACTGAAAAAAACCTGTTGCTTGTTGATTTTCAAGGAATTATTCTGTATAGTCCCTGTAACCCTTTTTGGTACTTCTATCACCCCTGTAACGCACTTTCAGTATTTAGGCATTATTCTGGATTCTGCTTTGACAACCAATTATTGGCATTAATCGGGAATTACGCGATCGTATTCTATAACGATCCACGTGTAAATCCTAATGCATGTAAAATATGGGAAGCGTTCTGGAGGCTTTCTAAAATTCTACGTGCATAAAAACTAAATTTGGTGGAACTCCACCTAATTTAGGCACCAACAATAACACCAGCTTTTAGCAGGCGTAATTGCTGGTACCTAAAGTTAGGCGTGGTTTATGCCCCAAGCACTCTTCTATAAAAGATGCGCACCCTTTGTAGAATAGCACTCAGCATGTAAAATGTTTGGTACCAATTTTTAGGTGCCACATAGAATTTACCCCAATATGTGAAAAAACTGTATGGAGTTACCCACGTGAAGGGCAAATTAAGTACCTACATGACATGTCTCTTGCATGCTGAAATGTCTAGAACTACTACTACTACTACTACTATTTAGCATTTCTATAGCGCTACAAGGCGTACGCAGCGCTGCACAAACATAGAAGAAAGACAGTCCCTGCTCAAAGAGCTTACAATCTAATAGAGACATTACACTTAACCTAATGCACATCCTCACGCCACCTAAATGAAATTGCCAAGCAGAGGCGTAGCTACGTGGGGCCATGGGGGCATGGGCCCCCGTGGATTTGGCCCTGGCCCCCCGCCGCCAACCCCTTCAACCCCCCCCCCATCGGGTACCTTTGCTGGCAGGGGTTCCCAACCCCTGCCAGCCGAAGTCCTCTTCTCCAGCGTGGCTGCGTTGCTGATCTGCAACACGGCCGCGCAGGCTTCTGTTTCTGTGAGTCTGACGTCCTGCACGTTGTACGTCAGACTCACAGAAACAGAAGCCTGCCCTTGCAGATCAACAACGTGGCCACGCCGGAGAACAGGACTTCGGCTGGTGGGGGTTAGGGTCCCCCACCAACAAAGGTATCTGACGGCGGGGGAGGGTTGGCGGCAGCGGGGGGGGGGTCAAAAGGGTTGGCGCTGGGGGGGGGGGTCAAAGGTGGTGGTGACAGCGGGGAAGTCAAAAATGGTGGAAGGGTTAAAAATGGCAGAGGGGGGGGTCACTGATGCCGGGGGAGGGGCTAAAATGTGCCCCCTCACCTCGGGCTCTAGACCCCCCTCCTGCTGAAGTCTGGCTACGCCCCTGTTACGCCCCTGTTGCCAAGTTGTAGAATTGCCCCCATTGTTCCCTCTAAGCTGTACGGGAGTCCTCCACCTACAGTCCTGTCAGTCGGGGTGCTATTTCACTATCACGTTTTCAAACGTGAGGGACAGGCAAGTTCTACAGGACCCAGGGAACCTGCTTCTCCCTAGCGATTGAAAAGTTTCATGTTTATTTACATTTACTAATCCACCAGCGGGGAGTATCGTCTATCATTTATTTCACTTGATATACCCTTTCTCTTGTAATCAAACCAAAACGGTCTACAGTGGCAAATGAAACAATTAAAAACAATCAGAACATAAAAACAAAGGAAAGCCGTTATTCAATAGTAAAGCTCAAGCACTCAAGACCAGTCCTCATCAGCACAAACATTCACCGGACTCAAACCAATCACAAACATTTCTAAAATCCAGATTCAACTGTATTTATCAATATAAATTAGCAAGTGCATTTTCCTGTTCCCATTACAGAAGATCGGTCAGATAAACCGAATAACTCATAAGCCGAATGAAAGATCATTTATTGTCCCGAAGCCAAATTGGGAAAAAAAAACCTCGCTTCCTCAGCCTCTGAGGCTTGAAGATTCATATCAGTCTTTCAGGAGGAAGCGAGTTCCAGAGGGTGGAGCAAGAAAGAAAAAATTAGCTGAGCGCGTTCATTCCCATTGTGCTTTTACTCTATTTCAACACAAATCTCCCTTGAATGTCAAATAACCAAAGGCCTAGTTTCAAAAAATCTGCAGAACAGGAATGATAACTGAGTAAGTTTACTTGGTTATACTTATCCTAATTCTCAGCAGAACCTAACTGGCTAAGTTTTTGGTTGACAAATGGCTAACGGACCTTTTTATCAAACTTCGGTAAAAAGTGAATTTAACACACCCTTACACGAGTCTTTACCATATGCAAATGCCATTTTTACCACTGGAGTAAAATGGCCATATTTCCTATTTTTTGTATTAATGGCCATGCACTAATTTTGCCATTAATGCATAGTAACATAGTAGATGATGGCAGATAAAGACCTGTAAAGTCCATCCAGTCTGACCAACAACATAGTAACATAGTAACATAGTAGATGACAGCAGAAAAAGACCTGCACGGTCCATCCAGTCTGCCCAACAAGATAACTCATATTTGCTGCTTTTTGTGTATACCCTACTTTGATTTGTACCTGTGCTCTTCAGGGCACAGACCGTATAAGTCTGCCCCGCACTATCCCCGCCTCCCCACCACCAGCCCCACCTCCCAACCACCGGCTCTGGCACAGGCACAGACCGTATAAGTCTGCCCAGCACTATCCTCACCTCCCCACCACCAGCCCCGCCTCCCAACCACCGGCTCTGGCACAGACCGTATAAGTCTGCCCAGCACTATCCCCGCCTCCCAACCACCAGCCCCTCCTCCCAACCACCGGCTCTGGCACAGACCGTACAAGTCTGTCCAGCACTATCCCCGCCTCCCAACCACCAGTCCCGCTTCCCACCACCGGCTCTGGTACAGACCGTATAAGTCTGCCCAGCACTATCCTCACCTCCCCACCACCAGCCCTGCCTCCCAACCACCGGCTCTGGCACAGGCACAGACCGTATAAGTCTGCCCAGCACTATCCTCACCTCCCCACCACCAGCCCTGCCTCCAAACCACCGGCTCGGGCACAGACCGTATAAGTCTGCCCAGCACTATCCCCGCCTCCCAACCACCAGCCCCTCCTCCCAACCACCGGCTCTGGCACAGACCGTACAAGTCTGTCCAGCACTATCCCTGCCTCCCAACCACCAGTCCCGCTTCCCACCACCGGCTCTGGCACAGACCGTATAAGTCTGCCCAGCACTATCCCCGCCTCCCAACCACCAGCCCCGCCTCCCGATCTTGACTAAGCTCCTGAGGATCCATTCCTTCGGCACAGGATTCCTTTATGCTTACCCCACGCATGTTTGAATTCCGTTACCGTTTTCCTCTCCACCACCTCCCACGGGAGGGCATTCCAAGTCAGTGTGTAGCTAGACACTGAAGGAGAAGGACATACTACAGGAGGCTGTGGTAGGAGGAAGGGAGGGGAGCAAGGCCTAGCTCCCTTCCCAGCCATGAGACAGGGCTCTGGGGAGCACTCCTCAGGGCAGGGCCCAGCTCGGGAAACGGCCGGGCCCAGCTATCAGGAGAGACGGAGAAGCAGCTCTCAGCCGAGCCTGGCCCCTGGGAGAAGAGAGCAGAGTCCCCTGGAGCCTCGAGGTCCAGGGGGGACAGTAGACCCAGCACCCCTCCCATGACCCAGCGGTTACCGGGTAAAGAGCATGGGAGGGGGAGGCAGAGGGTGAGGGTCCCGCAGGCCCAGAAAGTGGCAGAACAGAGGATGGAAGAGGGTCAGAAGCTTCAGCCGGCGCTGGACCCGTTGTACAGTGAGGATGAGTGGTCTGAGGAAGAGGAGGAGGAGGGGGTAGGGCAGCTGGGAAGCAGCAGCCCAGATTCTTCAGCCAGAGGTATCGTGGACAGGGTGAGGAGGATTGAAGCCCTGGGGAAGGAGGTGGAAGTGCTGGGGAAAAAACTAAACAGGGCTAGAACCCTGCAGAAGTTGGCCCCAGCAGCACAGAAGAGTCTGTATGGAAAGGAAGAAGCTTGTTTGAGAAAGCAGCTTTGCCTGAAAAGAAAGGTGTTGGACTCCCTGAAGAAGGGCTCTGATAACCCTTTAAGGGAACTCTATATTACCAGGGAAAGATTTCAACCCAGGGCAGTGCCAAACCAGTCAGAGGAAACAGGAGAGTTGGTATCTGAGGATTGTTTTACAAAACACCAGGTTGCAGTAGATAATGTGGTGGGGACAAGCAGTCAAGACACTTTACAATTTATGAAGAATCTAGCAACTCAGAACCCTGCAAACCTTACCTTAGAGGCAGCTGCCAGCGAAGAGAGGGAAGGAGTTGAAGAGACCTCAGTTGGTGCTGCAGAGACTATGGCTGAAAACACAATGGAGTTGGAACTCAGTCAGCCTACACATTCTGCTGTCTTTGAAACTGAGGACGGTGACTTGGGGTTTTGTGTTATTTCACAAAAAGTGCCTGCACTACCCAACACTGATGCAGGCAACAGTTTGACAGGGAAGGTGAACACTGGAAAGCAAGCTGGAAAGCATACTGACATTGGGAGTGAGTGTGGACACTAATGAACAGCAGGTCTTAGGACTGCAGACACAGGTGAGCTTAGTTAGCTCCCTGATTGAGGCACCAGGTTTTCAGCCACAAGTGGTGGATTCAGCAGCACAACCAGGCTCAGGGAATCCCCAGCACAGAAGGGAAGATGAGATAAACTCTGGCTCTGTAAAAACTGTAAGCAGCCTCACGCTGGACCTGCTGGTGCAGGGAGAACAGAGCTCTCCTCAGAGTGTATCAGCAGTCTCTCTGACAGAAGATATTGCTGGGGGATCTGCAGCCCAGGCAGAGGGAGCTCACTCCCAGGGAAGCATTGGGAAAGTTAAGGACTGTTCAGAACTGGTTATAGATTCCAGGGGGCTCAGTCAGTGGCGTAGCCAGAAGGCAATTTTTGGGTGGGCCAACAGGTTGGATGGGTGGGCACTAGAGTTGCCAACTTTTTTGAAAAAGAAAAAAAACAGCAAACCTGATGCACCCATGCTCTGTCCCTACCCCACTCCCATAACTTCAATGAGGGTTGCAGTGCAGGCTTCAGTGGCTGCAGGCCAATTGAGAGCTAAGGGAAGTACAATAGACTGCAGTATTCAGCCCCACTGAGCCATGGTCCTCCAACACATATATGGTATTGAAGCCAAACACATTCTAAATCCAGAGAACCTCCTGGCGGTCCACCAACAATGGATATAGAGCACAGCAAGGACAATTCTCCATAAAACTCATCATATAAAGAAATTTTGTTTTCTAGTGTAATCTCAATTACAGACATATTATAAATTAACTTTAAAAAAATCTATAAAACAAATGTCACTCAGAACCTAGAGCAAATCTACCATGCCAACACTAACTTCCAAAAACAAAGATCCTACCTATGAAAAAGAAGTGCCTTAAATATTATAGTAGGGCCCTACAATACAAATACATTTATCAGGAAAGCTGAACAAGCCAAATTACTACAGAATGCTACATGGAAACTTCATGCTAACAGAATACCTCAGTCACACACACAAGACACAAATGCCAAATACAGAATAAGTGACCACAAACTCTAGAAATAGGAATTAAACGGAAACCCCAAGAAACTAGACCTTGCATGTAGTACAACACCAGAGAAACAAGAAAGAAAGGCATTTGCTCCTGTGCAAAATATAAAGATGGCACATGCCAGGGATGGTGTTAGGGGTTGCAACTAGGGCAATTGTGCTTGGTTCCTTGGCCAGAGAAAGCCTGCATGCTGGCCTACAAGCTGAAGGCGCAGCCTGGTAATGGACTTTGGGGTCCTTTCCTAGATTTCTGTCCTGGACCCCAGCCATGTTTACCATCAACTTTGGCAAGATGTACATTCCAAATCCAACATATTATATTCACAACATTGAAAATAAAATATTTTTTATACCTTTTTGTTGTCTGGTCATTTTTTCTCAAATCATATTGGTCCCAGTCTCTGGTTTCTGCTTCCCTCTGTCTTCTCTTAACTCACTTGCCAGGGTCTCCTATTTGACATTTCTTCTTTCTTCATGTCCATCATCCATCTCCCATCTCTGTTTTCCTATATTTCCTTGTCCAGTATCTCCCCTGTGTTCATATCCCCTCATCCATCATCATTCCTCTGTGCACCTATGCACCCCATGCCCAGCATATCCCTTCTGCATTCCTATTCTCTCCCTTGTCTGGTATCTCCCCCCCCCCCATGTCCATATACCCCCCTCTCCAGTGTCCAGCATTTTATCTCTATTCCATATCCCCATTCCCCCCCCCCCCTTGGTCAGGCATTACCCCTCTGTGCCCATGTGCCATCCCCATACAGCATCTCACATTTGTGTCCCTGTCCCCATGCTCCCACCTAATGCCCATCATCTCCCTTCTGTATCTGTATACTTCCCTAGGTCCCCTTTCTCCCTCCTCCACACCAATGTGTCCCTCTCCTCTCTGATCCCACCCCCCAACCAGCTTCTCTTCCTCTCTTTCCTTCCCCTTATGCATCTGGCTCTTTCTCCCTGCATCTCTCTCCCTTCCCTCTGCATATCATCATCTGCATATCCAGCACCTCTCCTTCCGCTCCCCCCCCCCACACGTCCAAGCATCTCTCTCCCTTTCATCCAGCCCCCCTACATGTCCAGCACCTCTCCCCTTCACTTCAACCCTCTGCATATCCAGCACTTCTCCCCTTTCCCTCCACCCCCCTGCATATCCAGCACCTCTCCCCTTCCTTCCACCCCCCCTATATATCCAAAACCTCTCCCTTTCCTCCAACCTCCCCTCTGCAAATCCAAAACCTCTCCCCTTCCCTCCAAACTCCCCTCTGCAAATCCAAAACCTCTTCCCTTCCCTCCAAACTCCCCTCTGCAAATCCAAAATCTCTCCCCTTCCCTCCAACCCTCTGCCCCTGGCAAGTCCAGCACCCTTCTGTTCCCTCCCCTCCCTGCCTCCCCTTACTTCTGGGCCAGCACGCAGCACCCCACTGACTTCCTCACCCCTCTCCCACCCCTGCCGCAGCGCTTCATTTAATGTTGTCGGCGCTGCCGTTACAGTTTCCCACCCCCGCGGCGGCGCTTTACACTTTACCTAACAGCCAACGCTACAGATGCAGCGCTGACGTCCGAATCCGACGTCCTGCTCCGGGGCCTTCCGCGTCCCGCCTCCGTAACAGGAAGTTACATCAGCGTGGAAGGCTCCGGAGCAGGACGTCGGATTCGGACGTCAGCGCTGCATCTGTAGCGTTGGCTGTTAGGTAAAGTGTAAAGCGCCGCCGCAGGGGTGGGAAACTGTAACGGCAGCGCACAACATTAAGGATCTGCTTCTGGGCGGGCGGGCCTGAGGCTAAACTGGGTGGGCCTGGGCCCATCCAGGCCCACCCGTAGCTACGCCCCTGGGCTCAGTTCTCTGGGCACTGACTGTGGGCAGGGGGGAGGGGGAGGGGATGATGTTCAGGATATGTTGATTTGTGATGTGAGGGAGGGGGGTAAGGGGGAAGGGGCAGAGGGTTTGGGGAACTGTTCTGTTGGTGAAAAGGTTGGTGAACGGGTTGTTGTTCCAGTTTGTGGAAGGGGGGAGGGGGTTGATGGGGAGATGGTAAGGGAAGGTAAAGGTGGTGGGCAGGATCAGCGGAGGGGGGGGGGGGGGAAGGGAAGTCAGTGGAGGCAGGGTCAGCCCTCCTTTGCAGATGTGGTTAATAGGGAAGGAGGAAGAGGGAAGGGGCAGTTTTCCTTTAGTAATGACACAGATGCTGGGTTCGGGGGAGGTAGGGGTTATGGGCAACCGCCCAAGAGAAGGAATGTGGTCCAAATCAAGTGGGTGGGGGAGGGGGGGAATGCCTTCACGTGATACAGTGTTGAAACTAGTTTTGGGGTTAGGGTTTGTCCCAGAAGACCTCTATGCCTGTATTCATCCAGTTAATCTCCCAGAATACGATGTCAGTTTTCTGACCCAGAGAGGCATGGAGGTCTTCTGGGAAAAGTATGAGGGGGTAAGAGGAAGGGGGGATTGGAAATGTCATAGGGTAGCTCCCATCAGTCGGCCAGATCTGGTGCAGGTGACTCTGCTAGTCCGTAACGAGTCCATCTCAGGGGCAGACTTGGCCTTTTGGCTGCACAGGTATGCCGAGTTGAGGACTCCATTGACCAAGCTCCCGGATCCAAATAGAGTCTGGGCGGGGGGGGGGGGGGGGGGGGGGGGGGCTTTGGTTAAACTTCACCAGGTAGGGCAGGTAGTACAACACATTCCTTCAGCGGCTTTTATTGGAAGGGACAGAATTCTGTGTTTTTACAAGGGACAGCCAAGACAATGTTTTCGGTGTGGGTCTTTCCGCCATTTTAGCATGTCCTGCCCAGTACAGCAATGTGCTAAGTGCGGATCGAAAGATCATCCCACCGAAGAGTGTTCTTCGATCAGGTGCAATCTTTGTGGTGGTCTGGGGCATGCCTTCCGGGACTGCCCTAGGGCGTCGCATAATGGGGGGAGGGAAGAGGGGGGGAGGGAAGAGGAGGTGCAGGAGGAGGGGGTGGGGGAGGGGGGGTTCAGGGTCGGGATCAGGGGGCAAGGGGGGCACAGAGGGAGGTCGTGGAGGTGGGGGTTCCAGAGGCAGCAGCACAGGTGGGGAAACAGGGGCAAGGGCTGGAAGGGGTAGATGAGTGGGCCCAGGTCCCCAAGAAGCAGAGGGGGGTGAAGGGGAAGGGTAGAGGGATGTCAGGGGGGTCAGGAGAGGGGGCTCGGCAAGAGAGGGAGACAGGAAACCGGTTTCAGGTTTTGGCAGAGAAAGAGGAGGTGGTGGAAGAAGAAGGGGAAGGGGTCAGTGGGGTTGTGGGGGGAGGGGAGGAAGGAAAGAGGAAATTAGAGGGGGTGGAGGGAGAGGGGGGTAAGCGTAAGAAGAAGGGGGGAAGGTTAGGAGGATGGAGATTAGTATGGAGGGTGGGGCGGGTTGGACGGGGAGGGGGGAAGAGGGGGGGCAGGAGAGGGGAAAAGCTTATGAGGCGATCGGATAGAATTCGAGCTCTACAGGGGAAGGATCACGGGAGTAAGAGGGGGAAGGTTCAGGGGGTGGGAGGGGATCAGAGGGGGCAAATAGAGGAAGGAGGGCGGGGGGGTTGGATGAGTCTAAGAAGAAGAAGGGAAGGAAGAAGGGGGGGGGGGGGGGAAAGAGGGAGGTTTTGAAGCCGGGGTTAGGGATTGGGCGGAGGAAGAAGTGGTTGAAGAAGGGGTCTGGGCTCTAGGTAGGGGTGATGTGAAGGAAGCAGTTCAGCAGGAAGAGGTTGGGAGACAGTCATCTTTCCCTACATAATGGCAGGTATTATATTATTATTTGCCACTCTGAATGTGGCGAGTGTGGCCTCCCAGAGGGCGCAATGTTTGGCCTTTGAGGGCCTCTCCACGATCCAGGCAGACTGTTTCCTAATCCAGGAGACACGCTTGCAAACTATGGAGGCGATCAGGCGTGCGAGGAGGGCCTGGAGATGGGGGCCTTCGGTTTGGGGCTTGGCAGGGGACAGGTATGGGGGGGTAGGGATATTATTTAAAACACATAAGGTACAGATTCAAAGGGTGATGGAATTAGGAGTAGGGAGGTGTTTGGTGGTGGATGTTTTGTGGCACGGGGTGGCTTCCCGGATTATTAATGTTTATGGGCCACAAAGTAAGAGGGAACGTTCACGGTTATTTGGTAAAATTAAACCCTATTTATACACGGCACGTCAGGTGGTTTGGGGGGGGGATTTTAACACCATTTTGAGGAAACAGGATAGTGGAGGAAGGGCAGCGCAGGTGAGGTATGATGGAATACAGCTAGCTGGGATAATGAAAGGGGCAGGGTTGGTAGATGTGCACCTTGAATTTTCACCAGAGGTGGAGGGTTTCACATTTGCACGGGGACAGTGTAGGAGCAGGATAGACAGATTTTTGGTCCGGAAAGGGGCATGCGTTCGGGGGCCTAGGTTGGTGGACGTGGACTTCTCGGACCATAAACTGGTGTTGGTGGAGGTGGGGGGGTTGGGCGGGACATAGGCCGGGGAGGGGGTTATGGCGGCTTAACCTTAAATGGGTTACCGACGAGAAGGTCAAGGAGGAATATCGGGCCTTTTTGGGTGACCAGCTTTCGATCCAGGGTATTTTTCCCTCCATTGGAGAGTGGTGGGAGTTAGTGAAGAGGCGGACGAGGTTTTTTTTCACCCGTCAAGCTCGGAGAGAAGGAAGGGAGAGAACTCGGCTGGGGACTGCCATTAAGAAACGAAGGGACTATCTACTCTCCAATGGAGGGAGAAAGGAGGATATTCTGGATTTGCAGGAGCAACTTGAAAAGGTCCAATATGACCGATATGCCTCCTTGGTCTATGAACGGGACTTTGGGAAATTGGTCAGCCCAGACCCGTTTATGTGTTGCAAGGAGCGGAGGGAGCATAGGATTGTGGGGGGGTTTAAGGGACATGGGAGGGGTAGTTCAGGTGTCAAAGGAGGGGATTCTAAAGGTGGTGGAAGAGCACTTTGCACGATTTTTTCAGATAAGCAAGTGGATAAGGAAGTGATGGGTCACTATATTGCGGGGACACCGGGGGTGGGAAGGGGGGGCCCGTATCTTCAGGCCCTGTGGCGCCCCTGGTCGCTGGGGGAGGTAGAAGAGGCCATTGGGGCCTTAAGGAGGAAGACAGCACCAGGGCCAGATGGACTCACAACAGAGTACTATCAGGCATTTAAGCACCTTCTGGCCCCAATCCTGCTGCACGTCAGCAGGGGGTTTTACCCCAATCCCTGACCGAGGCAATTCTTCTGAGTAAGGGAAAAGATCCAGAGTCCTTGGCCAACTGGCGTCCGATTGCCCTGCTCAATGGTGATCGGAAGATATTCGCGCATATGCTTCTGAATAGGATGAAGGAGGTGGTGGGGGGGGGGTGTTGGCAAGTTCACAGGCCTGTGGGATTAAGGGGAGGGGGGTTCTGGAGGCAGCGGCTTGGGTAAGGGAAGGTGTGGAACATAGTCGGGGGGAAGGAAGACTAATGGTGGCATTAGATCAGGATAAGGCTTTTGACAGGGTACAGTGGACGTTTCTTTGGCAGGTTTTAGAGCACTATGGGTTTCCTAGGGATTGGGTGGCTCAATTACGTTTATTGTACACGAGGGCACGGTGTTTTCCCCTGGTGAACGGTTGGAAAGGGAATAGGTTCGGGGTGCGGCAGGGATGTCCTTTAAGCCCGGTACTTTATGCTTTTGCAATTGATCCCTTTGTTAGGCGGTTAGAGCAGGGAGGGAAGGAGGGACTTCGGGGGGTGGAGGTGTGTACAGGGTCTCAATTAAGGGTGGTGGCTTACGCTGATGATGTCACGGTGTGGGTGGCGGACACAACAGAGGGGGAGAAATTGAAAGGGGTCATTTCTGGGTACTCACAGGCTACAGGGGCTTTGATAAACTTCCAGAAAAGTCAGAGTCTGTGGGTGGGTCCTCCAGGGGGCTCTTTTGATTTGGGAGGGGAGTTTCCGGAGGCCATTAGCAGACTACGGGTATTAGGGGTATATTTTGAACAGGGGGATTATGCAACCTTTAATTGGCAGCGGTGCATACAGGGAGCTAAGGAAAAGGTTGACAGATGGAAAGGGTGGAGGATGTCCATGACTGACCGGGTTCAGCTGATTAAATCTCACCTGGTGCCTATGTTTTTGTTTGTCAGTTATATTTGTTTGTTGCCAGTGCATTGTTATACCACCCTATATAGTGGTTTTTTTCAGATGTTGTGGGGGAATCGGCGGAACCTGGTCAAGCGTAACATCACATACTTAAGTACATAAGTACATAAGTAATGCCATACTGGGAAAAGACCAAGGGTCCATCGAGCCCAGCATCCTGTCCACAACAGCGGCCAATCCAGGCCAAGGGCTCCTGGCAAGCTTCCCAAACGTACAAACATTCTATACATGTTATTCCTGGAATTTTGGATTTTTCCAAGTCCGTTTAGTAGCGGTTTATGGACTTGTCCTTTAGGAAACCGTCCAACCCCTTTTTAAACTCTGCTAAGCTAACCGCCTTCACCACTTTCTCTGGCAACGAATTCCAGAGTTTAATTACACGTTGGGTGAAGAAAAATTTTCTCCGATTTGTTTTAAATTTACTACACTGTAGTTTCATTGCATGCCCCCTAGTCCTAGTATTTTTGGACAGCGTGAACAGACGCTTCACATCCACCTGTTCCACTCCACTCATTATTTTATATACCTCTATCATGTCTCCCCTCAGCCGTCTCTTCTCCAAGCTGAATAGCCCTAGCCTCCTTAGTCTTTCTTCATAGGGAAGTCGTCCCATCCCCGCTATCATTTTAGTCGCCCTTCGCTGCACCTTTTCCAATTCTACTATATCTTTCTTGAGATGCGGCGACCAGAATTGAACACAATACTCAAGGTGCGGTCGCACCATGGAGCGATACAACGGCATTATAACATCCTCACACCTGTTTTCCATACCTTTCCTAATAATACCCAACATTCTATTTGCTTTCTTAGCCGCAGCAGCACACTGAGCAGAAGGTTTCAGTGTGTTATCAACGACGACACCCAGATCCCTTTCTTGGTCTGTAACTCCTAACGTGGAACCTTGCATGACGTAGCTATAATTCGGGTTCTTTTTTCCCCACATGCATCACCTTGCACTTGCTCACATTAAACATCATCTGCCATTTAGCCGCCCAGTCTCCCAGTCTCGTAAGGTCCTCTTGTAATTTTTCACAATCCTGTCGCGATTTAACGACTTTGAATAACTTTGTGTCATCAGCAAATTTAATTACCTCGCTAGTTACTCCCATCTCTAAATCATTTATAAATATACTAGCCGTTAAGCCCGTTAAAACGGGCGAGTTTTTTTAATTTCACCTCCATGTGTAGCAAGTCTGCTCTGTCCCCTGTCCTCCCCCCATGTCCAGCAACCCTCCTCTGTCCTCTTCCCTCACCCCATGTCAAGCCACAGTCCTCTGTTCCCTGCCCTCCCAAAGAGACAGTGAGTGTGAGAGTGAGCAGCTAGTGTGTGTGTGCTTGGGTGTCTCTGTGTGTGTGTGTGAGTGAGTGAATGAGAGAGAGTGTGTGAGTGAGTGAGAGAGAGTGCTTGTGAGCTGTTAGTACTCCCTGTCTCAGTGGAGGTTCAGTGTCTCCTTGTAGTCAGCTGTTGCAGCTATGTGGCAGTGGAGGTTCAGTGTCTCCTTGTAGTCAGTTGTTGGAGCTGTGTGGCAGTGGAGGTTCAGTGTCTCCTGTGTGGCAGTGGAGGTTCAGTGTCTCCTTGTAGTCAGTTGTTGGAGCTGTGTGGCAGTGGAGGTTCAGTGTCTCCTTGTAGTCAGTTGTTGGAGCTTTGTGGCAGTGGAGGTTCAGTGTCTCCTTGTAGTCAGTTGTTAGAGCTGTGTGGCAGTGGAGGTTCAGTGTCTCCTTGTAGTCAGTTGTTAGAGCTGTGTGGCAGTGGAGGTTCAGTGTCTCCTTGTAGTCAGTTGTTGGAGCTGTGTGGCAGTGGAGGTTCAGTGTCTCCTTGTAGCTGTGTGTCAGTGGAGGTTCAGTGTCTCCTTGTAGTCAGTTGTTGGAGCTGTGTGGCAGTGGAGGTTCAGTGTCTCCTTGTACTCAGTTGTTGGAGCTGTGTGGCAGTGGAGGTTCAGTGTCTCCTTGTACTCAGTTGTTGGAGCTGTGTGGCAGTGGAGGTTCAGTGTCTCCTTGTACTCAGTTGTTGGAGCTGTGTGGCAGTGGAGGTTCAGTGTCTCCTTGTACTCAGTTGTTGGAGCTGTGTGGCAGTGGAGGTTCAGTGTCTCCTTGTACTCAGTTGTTAGAGCTGTATGGCAGTGGAGGTTCAGTGTCTCCTTGTAGTCAGTTGTTGGAGCTTTGTGGCAGTGGAGGTTCAGTGTCTCCTTGTAGTCAGTTGTTGGAGCTTTGTGGCAGTGGAGGTTCAGTGTCTCCTTGTAGTCAGTTGTTGGAGCTGTGTGGCAGTGGAGGTTCAGTGTCTCCTTGTAGCCAGTTGTTGGAGCTGTGTGGCAGTGGAGGTTCAGTGTCTCCTTGTAGCCAGTTTTTGGAGCTGTGTGGCAGTGGAGGTTCAGTGTCTCCTTGTAGTCAGTTGTTGGAGCTGTGTGGCAGTGGAGGTTCAGTGTCTCCTTGTACTCAGTTGTTGGAGCTGTGTGGCAGTGGAGGTTCAGTGTCTCCTTGTACTCAGTTGTTAGAGCTGTGTGCCAGTGGAGGTTCAGTGTCTCCTTGTAGTCAGTTGTTGGAGCTGTGTGGCAGTGGAGGTTCAGTGTCTCCTTGTACTCAGTTGTTGGAGCTGTGTGGCCTCCTCCGATTTCCACGCCCCCTCCCTATTGGCTGCATTACATCTTCCTCCGTTTTCCACGCCCCCTCCCCTCCCTATTGGCTGCATTACGTCCTCCTTCGTTTTCCACGCCCCCTCCCCTCCCTATTGGCTGCATTACGTCCTCTTCCGTTTTCCACGCCCCCTCCCCTCCCTATTGGCTGCATTACGTCCTCCTCCAATTTCCACGCCCCCTCCTCCCCTCCCTATTGGCTGCATTACGTCCTCCTCCAATTTCCACGCCCCCTCCTTCCCTCCCTATTGGCTGCATTACGTCCTCTTCCGTTTTCCACGCCCCCTCCCCTCCCTATTGGCTGCATTATGTCCTCCTCCGATTTCCACGCCCCTCCCCTCCCTATTGGCTGCATTACATCCTCCTTCATTTTCCACGCCCCCTCCCCTCCCTATTGGCTGCATTATGTCCTCCTCCGATTTCCACGCCCCCTCCTTCCCTCCCTATTGGCTGCATTACGTCCTCTTCCGTTTTCCACGCCCCCTCCTTCCCTCCCTATTGGCTGCATTACGTTCGGTACAGGAGCTGCTGGTGGAGGCGGGGTTTGGAGTGTTGCTCCTTGAATGTTCGGTCTCTACTGCGCATTTGCGGTGAGTACGGTCACTCGCAATTTATATGTTTGATTAAAAAGCAGCGGGAAGAGGGGGGGGGGGTAGGGATGGTAAACCCTGTACTTTTCTTTAGCTCCCTGTTTATTCAGTGTAACCTGGGACGGGCACTGGACAGAGATCCGCCAGGATGGGCAGGTAGCGTTCTGTCTTGGTGGGAGAGATTCTGGCTCCCGTGGAAGTTGGGAAGGAGGGTGGGGGTGGTAAGGAAGGGGGCTCCGGATCAGGTTGGGTACTATAGGCCCTTAGTTTGGTTGGTACGAGTTTGGGGAATTTTGGCAGAGGAAATAGAGACAGGGAGGAGGAAGGTATGGGTGGAACGGGTGAGGTCCCAAACATTCTCATCGCCCCTGGTACTGAAGGATGCACCTGGTCCAGTGCTGAGGCAGGGCTTGCGGTTGGTGGCCTCACGGAGGATCCCGCCGAAATATAGAGACATTGCTTGGCTGTCTTTTCACGGGAAATTGTATGTCAGAGGGAATATTAACTACAGGAATGTGCAGGAACGGGACTGCCCAAGGGGGGAGTGCGTGGGGAGGGAGGAAACGATGGAACATTTTTTACGGGAATGCCCTTTTACACGAATGGTATGTGGCAGGGTAGCAGCATTATTACACATCCCGAGTTTTAACTCATATTCATATGCAGATTGGGTTTACGGGCGGCAGGGGGGAGGTGGGTGGTTAGATCCGGTGACGGAGTTCCTCATCTCGGTGATACTCCGGTTTAGCCTCTGGATGGCTCGGTGTGGGGTCTCCTTGCACCAGGACTACCGATCAGCCAACAGCATTAGTTGGGAGGTGGTTCGGGCGGTCCAGGGGGTAGCCCAGTGGGAACGGGTGGCAGAGGGGATAGCAAGAACCAATGTTTGGTGGAGGCATGTGCACTTGAAACCTCCATAGAGGGGTTGGACAGTTTATTTTGAATTGGCTTCGAGTTTTATTTGAATTTTATGTTCATTTAATTTCATTTTAGGATGGGTGGGGGTTGACAGTGTATATAGGTAGATAGGTGGATTTAAGGTGGGGGACTTGTTTGTATATATTTGGTTTGGGGTTATATGTTTCTGTATAGCTTTGCGTTTCTTTTTTAATAAAAGAGTTTTCCAAGCATCCACTACTCTCTCCGTGAAAAAATACTTCCTGACATTTTTCTTGAGTCTGCCCCCCTTCAATCTCATTTCATGTCCTCTCGTTCTACCACCTTCCCATCTCCGGAAAAGGTTCATTTGCGGATTAATACCTTTCAAATATTTGAACGTCTGTATCATATCACCCCTGTTTCTCCTTTCCTCCAGGGTATACATGTTTAGTTCAGCAAGTCTCTCCTCATACGTCTTGTAACGCAAATCCCATACCATTCTCGTAGCTTTTCTTTGCACCGCTTCAATTCTTTTTACATCCTTAACAAGATACGGCCTCCAAAACTGAACACAATACTCCAGGTGGGGCCTCACCAACGACTTATACAGGGGCATCAACACCCCCTTTCTTCTGCTGGTCACACCTCTCTCTATACAGCCTAACAACCTTCTAGCTACGGCCACCGCCTTGTCACACTGTTTCGTCGCCTTCAAATCCTCAGATACTATCACCCCAAGATCCCTCTCTCCGCCCGTACCTATCAGACTCTCCCCGCCTAACACATACGTCTCCCGTGGATTTCTACTTCCTAAGTGCATCACTTTGCATTTCTTCGTATTGAATTTTAATTGTCAAACCTTAGACCATTCTTCTAGCTTCCGTAGGTCCTTTTTCATGTTTTCCACTCCCTCCGGGGTGTCCACTCTGTTACAGATCTTAGTATCATCCACAAATAGGCAAACTTTACCTTCTAACCCTTCGGCAATGTCACTCACAAATATATTGAACAGAATCGGCCCCAGCACCGATCCTTGAGGCACTCCACTACTTACCTTTCGCTCCTCCGAGCGAATTCCATTCACCACCACCCTCTGGCGTCTGTCCGTCAACCAGTTCCTAATCCAGTTCACCACTTTGGGTCCTATCTTCAGCCCATCCAGTTTATTTAAGAGCCTCCTGTGGGGAACTGTGTCAAAAGCTTTGCTGAAATCTAAGTAGATTACGTCCATAGCTCATCCCTGATTCAATTCTCCTGTCACCCAATCAAAGAACTCAATGAGGTTCGTTTGGCACGATTTCCCTTTGGTAAATCCATGTTGTCTCGGATCTTGCAACTTATTGGCTTCCAGGAAATTCACTATCCTTTCCTTCAGCATCGCTTTTATTACTTTTCCAATAACCGAAGTGAGGCTTATCGGCCTGTAGTTTCCAGCTTCTTCCCTACCACCACTTTTGTGAACAAGATAAACTCATTACATAAGGTATGATGTGATACTTCATACGTATACCTGGTCTTGATTTGTCCTTGCCATTTTTAGGACATAGACCATAGAAGTCTGCCCAGCACTGTCCTTGTTCTCCAACTTCTGAAGCTGAATCTTTCTAGCCACGATCAGAGCACAAGACTGTAAAAGTTTGCTCAGTACCAGCTTTGCTTCCCAATTACAGGTGTTGCTTCCTAATCTTTGCTGAGCTTCTTTGGATCCATTCCTTCTAAACAGGATTCCTTTGTGTTTATCCCATGCATTTTTGAACTCGGTTATCCTTTTCATCTCCGCCACCTCCCGCGGGAAGGCATTCCAGGTATCCACCACCCTTCTCCATTAAAAAATACTGCTGACATTATTCCTGAGTCTGCCCCCTTTCAACCTAAATTCATGCCCTCTAGTTCTGTCACCTTCCCATCTCCGGAAAAGGTTTGTTTGCAGATTAATACCTTTTGAAATATTTGAACGTCTATATCATGTCACCCCTGTCTCTCCTTTGCTCCAGGGTATACATTTTCAGGACAGTAAACCTCTCTTGTACGTCTTGAAACGCAAATCCCTAACATTCCGTTGCTTTTCTTTGAAACTTTCCAAGTCTTTTTACATCCTTTGTAAGATACGGCCTCCAAAACTGAACACAATACTCCAAGTTGGGCCTCACCAATGACTTGTAGAGGGGCATCAACACCTCCTCTCTTCTTCTGGTTATACCCCTCTCTACATAGTCTAGCTTCCTTATGGCCATGGCCACCACCTTGTCGCACTGTTTCATCACTTACAGATCCTCGGACACCATCACCCCCAAGGTCCCCTCTCCTGAGCTGAGCTTACCAATCTCTCCCCTCCTCTCTGGTACATCTCTTTTGGATTTCTGCACCCCAAGTGCATCACTCTGCATTTCTTGGCTTTTGCATGAGCCCTTATCGCCATCCATTATGTAGGCAGTAAAGGCGCTTGCTGATCTGTTAGTGTGCAGCAATGCAACTGACCTAATTAACGTAGAACATGCCCACTTTCTGTCCCCGACACAACCCTACCACAAAAACATTGATTTTATATTTTAGCACATGGGTAGCGCACAACACATACCGAAATTAATGTGGGATGCCTCAGCGGGCCCCAAGCTATGCCAATTTTTGCTGTACTAAATATGTGTTAGTGCTTACCGTAGCTTTGTGAAAGGGCCTCTAAATCTAACCAAATAAAATTTAGCCAGTAAAACACAGGGCTGCAAGTTTTGCAACTGGAGGTACTCGGCTACATTTAGCACACTGAAAATCAGTGTTAAGTAGCCAAATTGTAAGCCCTCTCCAGAAACACCCCCAGAACTGCTTCTTCTCGGTCTGTCTAAATTTGACCATCTTTCAATTATAGATGCTAAATTTTAGCTGATTGGGGTGGAGGGGATAACTGGCTAATTCTCAATTTAGGCTGTTATGCTTTTGAAAATCTATCCCATGTTCTTTACGTTTTTATTTCACTCGTGTGTAACAATTAAGTATTTGATGGTAATGTTACAGCAAATTTCAAAAGGGATTTTCTTTTTGTAACTGGGTTTTTGCCCACGAAGAAGAGCCTTTTAAAAATTGCCCTCTACAGGGGGAAACTACCCGTGCTGTACATATTAAGAATGCACAGTGTGTACAGGTTTTCGCCTTGGAGGAAAGAGGTGATTTGATTTGATTTATTGGGACTTAATCGCCTTTCGTCACAAAGATAACTAAGTGATGTCCAAAACTATTAATAAGAAAAATAGAAAAGGTGGAGTTGGAGAAGAGGATAATGAAACTAAGCACAGGGGTTTCATTTTGCAAGCACTGCCTCGGGGCTGAGAATTACCCTCCCTGTTAATAGAGTTTCCAGCTCAATGCAGGTGAAAGGCAGACGGAGCTCCCCTGGTACCATTCTCACACAATGACGAGTTTCCAGCCCATTGGTGATGCCACACTATGCAGAGAGAGTACAATATTTGGTTATTCGTGTAGAATACTAAGGCAAAAAAACAGGGAGTATGAAAAAAAAATGTCTTTTATTACCGCTTTCTCCTTCAGCAATCCACAATGCTACAGACAGGAACCAGTGGGACGGGTGAGACAAAGCAATGGGGTCACTAGGCAGCTCCAGGCCAAACACTTGAGACCAAATGAAGCCTGCCACCTCTAAGGTAACTCCTCTCTGTTTGCCTCCCTGCCTCTCACTGTACCACCCTGCAGAGATTGTGTGTGGTGTGTGTATGATCCTTCTGAGATCACCAGCATGACAAGCAGTGACGTAGCTAAGAGTGGGCACAGACCCACCCATTTGTGCCTCAGGCCCACTCAGTCAGCAGCCCATGAGGCCCCCAAAACTCCTCACTACTCTCTCCCCTGCTTCTCCACTCATGGCCTGGCATCTGCCCGTCTCTCTGTGGAACACCCCCTCCCATCTACCTCAGAGCTACTGCCGGCGGCAATTCCTATAGGCATCCTGTGCCGGCCCTGCAGGCTTCTCACTATCATATCCTGCCCTCAATGATGTCACTTCCCGTTTCTTTGGCGGAGACGTGGTAGAGGCCTGCAGGGCCGACAGGAAACAGCTCTGAAGTAGAATTGGGAGAGGAGGTTCAGAGAGAAACGGGCAGACGTCGGGTCATTTAAAAAAAACATTATATTGTATGTAGGGGTGGGGGTGGGAAGGGCCCACCCAGGTTAACTCTGGGCCCACCCAAAATAGCAGGTCTTCCTATGCCCTTGACGCAAGTACTTAGAAACATAGAAACATGACGGCAGATAAGAGTCAAGTGGCCCATCCAGTCTGCCCATCCTCAGTAACCACTAACTCTTCCTTTTCCTTAGAGATCCCACGTGCCTGTTCCACGCCTTCTTAAACCCTGACAGTCCTTGTCTCCACGACCACCAGGAGGCCCTTCCACCATTCACCACCCTTTCCATGAAAGAGTATTTTCTTAGATTCCTCCTAAGCCTGTTTCCTCTTAACTTCATCCTATGCCCTCTCGTTCCAGAGTTTTCCTTCATTTGAAAATAGCTCACCTCCTGTACCAGCTATTTCTGTGAGAGTCCTTAACTAGGGTCCACAGATCATGCCACCCTCCATAAACAGTGCAAATGCCCCCCTAGTTCCAACCAGGAGGGGTCACCGTTGAGCAATGGCTGGGACTCTCCCTCCCAGGCACTGTGAAGTCTGCCTTCACAGATTCCCATAGCCCAGCTGGCTCAGTAAGAAAAGCCTGACCTAAGAACTGAACCTGGTTCTTCCACATGGTAGTGCCCAGCTCTGTCATTAAACCTGTTTGTGTTTAACCTGCCAAGGTCTATCAAAGGATTTTTTTTATTTGCTCAGATATGGCTGAGTAAATTCACTGCAAGACCTGAAAAGGCACAAATAGCTTTGGTAATAGCTGCCTTACAATATTTCCTGCCAGTAAGAGGGAGGATATTAAATAATGCAATTAAATGTTGGAGATTCAAATATGGGAATTCACTGCAGGGCCTTCCAAGATCATAAGAGCTTTGGTTATGTTTGTGGGGCTCTGGCATGTTCTGTCATAAACCTTATTACTGCCTGTTGCCTGGCTTCAGAACGGGACTGCTCATGCAATATGTACTCACCCACAAAAGCAATTATGATAAGGACTTAGTGAAGCTAGAGGAATGGTCTGGAATTTAACAGCTTAGATTTAATGCTAAAAAATGCAGGGTCATGCATTCGAGCTGCAAAATCCTGAGAGAAAGGTACAGTTTAGGGGGAGTCAAGTACTTTTGTGCATGAAAGAGGAGCGGAACTTGGGTATGATCTTAAGGGGGCGAACAGGTAGAAAAGGCAACAGCGAAAGCTACAATGATGCTTGGGTGAATACGGAGAGGAATAGCCGGTAGGAAAAAGGAGGTGATGATGCCCCTGTATAAGGGTCTGGTGAGACCTCATTTAGGGGTCCTTTTACAAAGGCGTGCTGAAAAGTGGCTTGCGGTAGTGTAGGTGCAGGTTTTGGGCACGCGCAGAATCATTTTCAGCGCGTCTGTAAAAAAGGGCCTCTTTTTTCCCCCCCAAAAAATGGACGTGTGGCAAGATCAAAATTGCCGCACGTCCATTTTGGGTCTCTGACCTTACTGCCAGCCATAGACCTAGCGGTAAAGAATTTGGGTGGTAAGGACCTACGCTTGTCAGATGCCACTTGACGCGCGTCCGCTACGCGTGTCCAAAAATAATTATTTCTCAGACGCGGGTAGTGGCCACATGCCAAAAATGAAATTACTGCAAGAGCCATGCGGTAGTCAAGTGGTAAAGTCCATTTTGTCATGCGTTGGGCGCGTGAAGGTGCCTACACAGCTTCGTAAAAGGGGTCCTTTAGAATACTGTATTCAATTCTGGAGACTGCAACTTCAAAAAGATACAACCAGGATGGAATCAATCCGGAGGGCAGCTACTAAAATGGTCAGTGGTCTTCGTCATAAGGTGTAAGGGGACAGACTTTGGAAGAAAGACGGGAGAGGGGAGATATGAGAAACATTTAAATAGCTCCTATGGCATAGATCCACAGGAGGTGAGTCCCTTTCAATTGAAAGGAAGCTCTGGAACAAGGGATAGGATGAAGGAGGGGATTGACTGAGGAAATACAGTGAAACCTCGGTTTTCGTCGATAATCCGTCCGAAAACAATCGGCAAAATCCAAAACCGACGAAAGCCGAGGCAATTATTTCCATATGAATAAAAACACTGGAAAGCAATGGAATTGTTTGGCTAGAAGTGCGGGGTGATGCTCACACCACGAGAAACAACGCCACACTGAGCAGAACGCGTTTTCGCAAAATTACCAGCGAAGTCACGCGGGCACACCGACGAGATCCGAGGCAACCGACGAAATCCGAGACAAATTTTCCGCGAAAAAAATCGACAGTAACCAAAGTCAACGAAAACCGAGGTATTACTGGACAAGGTGGTGAATTCGTGGAACAGACCTCCCGGTGGAACTAGCGAAGACGAAAACAGTATCTGAATTCAAGAAAGCTTAGGACAAGTATATAGGATCTGTGAGGGACTGATGGGGAGAGTAGATGGCACGGATGGGCAGACTGGATAGTCCATATGGTCTTTATCTGCCTACGTTTTTCTCGGTTTCTATGATAAAAGGACTTAGATAAGGTAATGACTTAAGTCACATATTACTGCAGTACGAAACGATGCCACGACTTTGTCAGGGATATTTTTCCTGCACCTCCGGAGGAGTCTTCCCTAAAGCAGAATTCAAGGCACAAGTGTTTTGGGCAGATTTTTCCAAAACTTCATTCCTCCGTGAATCTGGCGCTAAACAGAGGCAAGTACGATAAACAAGGCAGTGAATAATACACGTTTCTCAGCAAAACAGAGAACCCGTGCAAGTGCTGATTTGAAAACAAAAAAATTCTGCACGATCCTGAAGACCTTCCGTAAGAAGTAATCTGGTATGTAATTACACTGAAGTCTGTGGATCCTGCCATTTCTCTCTGCACATGCTGCATTGACACAGGTGAAGATTAGACACATGCAAATAAATATACGAATCCACAGAAAAGTAATATTGGGGGGAATTAAAAAAAACCCATTTAAATTAACCAGCACATGGAAGAGGATAGGATGCATCTGAAAATTACATTGTTGTTTTTATTGTCTGTGTCCTTGTTCACAATCAGCCCTCTAGTCAAACAAACCTTTTACGTTTTCACTCTCTCTTACAAATGTAGATCCCCGTCTGTGCGTTTAAGAGCTGCTGCCCCTAATTCAGATGCACCAGCTCATCCCTATAGATCAACAGCATTTTTCTATCTAGCATGGCAAATCCACGACAAAAAAAAACCATCTATAAAGCATCATACCTCGCTCCTTGTGCAGCCGCCGATGCTGAATTCTGCACTTACTGAATGCAACAAGCTACCTCGAGGCAGAGAATTGCGATTTCTCCCTTAATCGGAACGATCTATTTCGTTTCGGTAGATCGTTGCGTGCCTTGGCTGTTGCTAACCTGCCGCGTTCACGCTGCACAGCCTGGCAGCAACCCAAAGATGCCCCGTGGCCACCAGGGGGCTGTTAAAGCTCCCATACAGATTGCAAAAGCCCTTTCCCCTCCTTTTGTTGGAAGAAGGAACATATGAGGAGTTCAAGACGCTGAGATCACAACTGTTCAAGGGGGAAAGAAGAATGAGGTACAGTGTAGTGACACTGAATCAGACCCTTCTGCTTCCATACTGCGAGTTCAATTCACTCTGATGACTATTTATACCCACATTATCCCAAACAAACTCAAGTTCAATGTAGCTAACAAAAAATAAAACAAGCAAAGTAACCACAAAGGAAAAAACAATAAGATACAGATAAGAACTAAATAGCAGCCCATTGTTAGCTATTTACAAACTACCATACTCTGGGTGGGAATCTTACAAAGAGGAAAGCTTTCAATTTTCTGCAGAACACCAAATAATCAGGTTAACATTTGATTGCAATAGGCAGAGTTTTCCACCATTTAGTACCTTGATATCTAAAGGCAGCAGAATGAACCGACTTATCACACACATTCTTGCAATTTGGGAATATTTATTCAAGACCGAACGTAATCCGCTGTCACGCCATATAATATTTGAAAGACGAAAACACAGGATTTGAAAATAACTCAGGTTTCGATAGATAACCAATGCAGCTTAATTAGTAAAGGAGTGAATAGGGGGGGAAGGGAACCCTAATCTTCACTTCCCCAACTGTAAAGGTCTACAAGACAAACTAACGCATGCCTCTACCTTTTCCTACTTGAGCACACAATTCTGGAACGCGCTGCCGCGCAACTTGAAAATGATCTATGAACTAAAACTAACTTCCGCAAACTACTGAAGACCCAACTCTTTAACAAGGCATACCACAAAGATCAACAAATGTGAACTCCTACAAATATACCCAGAATTGTCTTACAGCATTTGCTTGTCACTCTACTATCTTATTTCGTCATTATCATGTTAAACAAGGTCCTTATGTAATACTAAATGTATATTCTCTTATACATTTCCAACACTCATGATGTGAGACTGCAAAGAGGTGGGAAGATGCGGGATACAAAGGCAATAAAATAAATAAATAGCAACTGGTCTAAAAGTGGTGGTAATGACCTACACGTGTCGAATGCCACTTGGCGCGCATGCGTTACACCCGTTTGAAAATAAAAAATATTTTTCAGATGTGTGTATCAGACGGGCACAAAAAAATGAAATTACCGCAAGATACATGCGGTAGTCGGGCGGTAACTCCATTTTGGCGCACACTGGCCCTGCGTAGATGCTTACGGGACTTAGTAAAAGGACCCCGCACTTGCTTCTTAATCTAGGTGACTCCGTAGAGAATTACTCCCCGAATGTCTTTTGTTCTGTATTTTCTCTCTTGGATTTTGGTTATTATGGTGTGTCCTTCTTTCCAACACAATACACACTGTGGCTATGGGCTGGAATTTAGCATGAATTTTACCCATTTGACATCCTTGGGGGGAAATGCATAATTTGTATCGAAATGTGGACTTTATTGGGTAGGAGGTGGCAAAAAAAGAAAAAAAAAAAGAGGAATCATTGAAAGCATTGTTGGAACATCAATGGAACTGGTCAAATACTCTGTTCCACAGCTGGACCCTACTCGCAGATTTTATCATACTGTTGTCCTGGATGTTGGTCATCTCCTCCAAAATTCTCAGCGAAAGTAAAACGAATCTTTTTCCCAGTCTTCTTGCACAGTAGTCTATGATCCACTTTAAAACTGCAAGTAGTTGTAAGGAGAGCCCTTCTCTAATTGCAAATGGAATTCCAGGGACAAGGCAATAGCTCTGAAGAGAACGAATCGACAAGCACAGAAGAACAAAAAAAACAAACAAAAAAAAAAACCTCCGCACACGTCAATGCGAGCAGGCAAACACAGTACTTCTATTCAGAAATGCGCGCTCCGGTGTTCGGTACACCAGATAATAGGGGGTATGTTTACTAAGGTGCGTTAGCATTTTTAACGCACCTGTACATTTAAGGCACGTTCAACGCTAAAGCACCTATACATTTCTATATTCCTAACATTTGACTAATGTTTGTTTACCTCCATATCATGTCTCAAAGATTAAGCCATGCATGTGTAAGTGCACACAGCCGGTACAGTGAAACTGCGAATGGCTCATTAAATCAGTTATGGTTCCTTTGATCGCTCGGGACCAGAAATGAAAGACGGTTGATAATAAGAACTTACAGAAATCTTCTGTGTGACGTCGGATACTCTACTTTATTCTAAAAGATTGGTGACACCTCTCTGACATTGGACTCATCAAGCTATAAGGCAGCGCAATTAGGATGGTTGCAAGTGGAGCTACAAGATACAAGCTGCAAATAGACCACGGACGTTAAGGATTGTTAGAAGTTTAGCAGCTGCATAGTGGCGTTCCTAGGGGGGCTGACACCCGGGGCGGATCGCCGATGTCCCCCACCCCTGGGTGCAGCGCCCCCCCTGGATGCAGCGTGACCCCCTGGCGAAAGGATACCCCCCCCGCGAAAGAACCCCCCGGGTGCACGCCACTGGGGGGGTGCCGCGCGTGCCTGTCCTTCATTCGTTCCATGCTCCCTCTGCCCTGGAACAGGAAGTAACCTGTCCGGGGCAGAGGGAGCATGGAACGAACGAAGAAAGGACAGGCGCACGCGGCACCCCCCCCCCCCAGTGGCGTGCACCCAGGGTGGACCGCACCCACCGCCCCCCCCCCCCCTAGGAACACCACTGCAGCTGCAACTTGTTAAAGGACACAACTTGCTTTTTCTCTTCTGCCTGATGAGGTAACGTGAGTAACATAGTAGATGACGGCAGAAAAAGACCTTTACGGTCCATCCAGTCTGCCCAAGATAAACTCATATGTGCTACTTTATATGTATACCCGACCTTGATTTTTATCTGTCATTTTCAGGGCACAGACAGTAGAAGTGTGCCCAGCACTAGCCCCGCTTCCCAACCACTGGTACTACCACCCAATCTCTGCTAAGCTTCTGAGGATCCATTCCTTCTGAACAGGATTCCTTTATGTTTATCCCACGCATTTTCTGCAATACTAGAGTGGATTGGACAGTTACTCCAGTTTGGGGAATTTGGATCTGTAAAAGGCAGGGGCGTAGCTACGGGTGGACCTGGGTGGGCCTGGCATTGATCACCAATCAGCTGCCAGCAACTAAGATAGAAAATCATTCATGTCATTTTAATAATTTATGTAATAAGAATTCACAAGTTTGTAATAAACAGCACAATTGGTATTGCATGTATGTGTTAGTTGATATGTGATATGAAGGTAAACAAATATTTGTCAAATGTTAGGAATATCGAATGATATTTGACTAATTATTGAGCATTTAGCCCAGTTTCTGGTATAAGGTATACATTTCCATAGGTGCGTTGGCATTTAACGAGTGTAAACCATTTACACACGTTAACAAACGCTAATGTGCCCATAGCACCACTTAGTAAACATAGGTGTAGGTTATTTCTCTCAAATGCTGTAGAACTCAAAGAAGTTCAACTTGGGCACTATACAGGGACTCCTGAGGCAGGCCCTCATGGCCGAAACACGATTTGTTTCGAGTCCATTGCTTATTTTTGAATAAAACTTCTGATGTGAACTCTGAGTCTGTTGGACGTTTTTTTTCCTACATCATCTTTTGTGTCACCTTCGCTGCGTTTGACTGCTCGCTCTGAAGAGAACGCATACCCCCTTCTCTGCAGTCCTTCCAAGATACAGGGACCTTCTAGCATATTCACACCCTTAGCTGGCAGAGGTCCTCAAATCCAGTCCTCGAGGTCCACAACTCAGCCTGGTTTTCAGGATTTCCACAATGAATATCTATGAGAGATCTCATAGATATTCATTGTGGAAATCCTGAAAATAGATCATAGGAATTCATTGTGGAAATCCTGAAAACCAGGCTGGGTTGTGGACCTTGAGAACTCAATTTGAGTATCCTCTCACTCCCAAACAAGGAAATAATGTCCAACAGTAAGACTGTGAATATGGTGTTTAAAGTTAGTGTAATCGTTTGGGGAAATATCAGCTTTCATCGACTCTCGGGATCAGATACACAAAGGGATTTCTTCCATGTGGTAGTTATGGAAAAAGTTCTTTGAACATTGTATCTCTGAGTCATTACGTCTGCGTCACATATTCCTGCTTGAAGCTGCTAAACTGCCCACTAATTTTAGATAATAATCCTCTCCACTGCCCTTCTGCTCTTGTTCCCACTCCATTATGGTTTTCCTCATATTGAGAACAGATTTTAAATACATGAAATGTAATTCATAATTAATGGTAAGTGATACTCAAATTCATTCTGCTGGTTCTGCTTGATTTCTCAGCTGACTGGGAAATTATCTGGAATCAGAAATCTAATACAGCAAAAGAGCAATTTTCAAAGCAGTCTAATCCACATTAAAACAGATCAATACACCGAGATGATCTCGTCTTAAGTTTGCCCTTAGTGATGCTAAAAGTGGGTGCTTGTTTTCACTGCAGGCACACATTGAGATGGTTTATGAAACATTCCCTGGGCTAATACATCATGCATGATATTTATTTGGTAACCTTAGAGGCTCTTTTACAAAGGGTGGTAAGGGCTACTGCTGGCTTGGCGTGTGCCAAATTGATCCTACCGCCGGGCTCGCTCAGGAGCCTGGTGGTAGTTCTGGTTTTCCCATGGGCCATTTCTGGTACCTTTGTATTTTCTAGAACGGGCGGGGGGGGGGGGGGGGGTGTATCCGCTTGATTACCACCAGAGTCCTCACCAGCTCCTAAATAGGAGACTGTAAGGGCTCCAGCAGTACATGGCTACACGGTAATTTTTAAATTATCAAATGGCCATTTACTGGCCCTTTTAAAAAAAGGCCTTTTTACCATTGGCAGTAAAAGGTGGCCTCGCTGCACGGCAGTCCCACGTGCAGACTCCACCGCAGGCCACCTTTTACCAACATTTGGTAAAAGGGTCTCCTAGTGAATATAAAATGCTAGTATGCAATCTTAAACTACACGACTTGGAGGTTCTGTGAACCTCTGAATTTATTATTTTACCTAGATTTTGCTCACACTTTTTTCAGTAGTAGCTCAAGGTGAGTTACATTCAGGTACTCTGGATGTTTCTCTGTCTCAGGAGGGCTGACAATCTAAGTTTGTACCTCAGGCAATGGAGGGTTAAGTGACTTGCCAAAGATCACAAGGAGCACTAGTGGGATTTGAACCGCCCACCTCCAGATTCTAAGACCAGTGCTCTAACCACTAGGCCACTCCTCCACTAGCAACATTCCATGTAGAAGCCTGTCCTTGCAGTTCAGCAATGCGGCCGCACAGGCTTCTGTTTCTGTGAGTCTGACGTCCTGCACGTACATGCAGGACGTTAGACTCACAGAAACAGAAGCCTGTGCAGCTGATCTGCAAGGGCAGGCTTCTACATGGAATGGTGCTAGTGGAATAGCAACATTCCATGTAGAATCTCAAATATTTATGTATTAAGATTTTGCTCACACCTTTTTCAGTAGTAGCTCAAGGTGAGTTACATTCAGGTACTCTGGATGTTTCTCTGTCCCAGGAGGGTTCACAATCTAAGTTTGTACCTGAGGCAATGGAGGGTTAAGTGACTTACCCAAGATCACAAGGAACAGCAGTGGGATTTGAACCAGCCACCTCTGGATTGCAAGACTGGTACGTTAACCACTAGACCACTAGGCAGGACTCCAGTGTATCTGAATTTGAGGTAAGGAAGAACTTTTTAATTACTGCAGAATTGGCTAAAGTGGATTATTTTTCATGTTGTCCCTTGGATTCCCAGGTAGAGAAATTAGTCAGAAGTTTGAATTTGATGGAACTTTAATTTTCCTTCAATCTTATCTACTATGTAGCTGCTGTATGTTTGTAAAAAAAAAAAAAAAAAAAAAAAACAGGGTCCGCAGGCTTTGAGAACGTATGCTTTGATGAGATATATAACAGTCATATCTTAACGTAGTGTGGTGGAGGGGCATTTTCAAAAGGACATCCAGGTCATAACATCAAAACAGACATCCATCAAAGCAAGTAGCCTTATACCAAAATTTGTCTGTTATTGAGACCTGTTTTCCTTTGGTGACATCTATGAAAGTTTGGGGAGTTATGTTAGAAAATACTGTGTCATTTGAAACCCATGTTGCATTGTTATCAAAAAAGATCTTTTTATGAATTAGACACAGGGCTTTTTTTGAGGGGGTACTAAAATTGACTCATGGTCCCCAAGTTTTAATGAAAGAGCTCAGGCTGTACACACCAATTCTGCATTGTCATAGATTCTGTGACTGGTTGCAGGGGGCCTGGCTATTGTGGAGTGGGTCCCTCAGTGATCACCCCACCCCTGAAGGGTGGAATGTCATTTGAGTACCGGCACCTTTTTCACTAGAAAAAATGCACTGATTAGACAAGATGCTTGAGGTCCTTTCCACCTCCTTGCTCCCCATCTCCCACATGTACAGTTGCATAGAGTATTCAGAGTGCATCTTCCTTCTTCAATTCTCATCTGCTGCACAAATGTTAATCAGCTCAGCTAGAAGAAAGTATTTCTCTTCTGAGCATGACTGGAGATTTATTTATCAGTCATGTTTTCTAGACACACATTGGTTTGTTGGAGATGGAGTTGTATGAAACGAATCCTCTAGGACTAGAAATCCTGGAAACGCCAATAGAAACAAGGATGAATGAAGAAAAAGTGTTGGAAGCTCCAGAAAAATGCGAGACACTTGAAGACGGGTGTCAAGATTTTAAAATGACAGTCTGAATAGCAAATGTTTTTATGAAAATTCTATTAGTGGAATAATGCAACAAGCAGAAACTCCAGGTTGGCATTGTAGAGGATTTAATGTTCAGATGCTCTGTTGTGCTCCTGGTTTTTGGCGTAGTGTTTCTTCTCTTGCTATGGGTAAGAGGAAGGGTGCCCCTCGGGCAGCTCCCAGTATGTCTGGGGCTTCCCTGCTACTCTGTCAGATGACTTTGGAGTATTACAGGTCATCGAGCGGATCCAAAGCCATTCCTTCTACTGTTCCACCGAGGTTGGCGAACTCAGGTAACCATTTTGTTAAGCCATGCGCAGTGAACTGTGCCCCTTCAGCTCAGCAGCCTTCTCGCAGAGACAGAGCAGCGTTCCAAACCCAAAACATCAGCCAACACTCGGATTCTCTGCTAGGGAGCCTGCCTCTGGCAGTATCTATCCCCAGAGAGGGGGCTCTCCCCAAGAAAGTAGATTGGATTGAATCTACTGATGCCAGCCTCAGCAATTACAACTGATCAAGCTGCGGAGGAAGGAACTTCAGGAGGAATTTTGAAGGACTTGCAGAAACCAGCGGCCATAACCCTTGAGGAGAGACTTTCAGTGATCTGAACATTATATTATTATTTTTTTTTATTACATTTGTACCCCGCGCTTTCCCACTCATGGCAGGCTCAATGCGGCTCACATCTTATATACAGGTACCTATTTGTACCTGGGGCAATGGAGGGTTAAGTGACTTGCCCAGAGTCACAAGGAGCTGCAGTGGGAATTGAACTCAGTTCCCCAGAATCAAGGTCCAATGCACTAACCACTAGGCCACAAAGAGCATAAGGATATTAGGGTTATTTCTCAAACAGTTATGGACCACATGCAGGAGTCGGTGGCAGTCCTACCATTAGGCCAACTAAGGCGGGGGCGTCAGGCTGCACTGTTCCTGGAGCAGCATCTCCCCCTTCCTTTTTCCACCCTCTTCCCCGAATTTACCTTCTCTTTTCATTTTCCAAAAGGTGGCAGTGGCAGCGATTCCGTTTCCTCAGAGACAGGCACCACTTTTTGGGAAAATGGAAAAAGAAGATAAACTTGGGGAAGGGGTGAGATGCAAGGGAGGGAGGTGGTGGCATCTCATCACTGCCTCAGGCGGCATCTTTCCTCCTGGCAGGAGTTATTTTGATATAACATCAAAATAGCCTACAATTTAGCGGAGGAGTGGCCTAGTGGTTAGAGCACTGGTCTTGCAATTCTGAAGTGGCCAGTTCAAATCCCACTGCTGCTCCTTGTGATCTTGGGAAGTCACTTAACCCTCCATTGCCTCAGGTACAAACTTAGATTGTGAGCCCTCCTGGGACAGAGAAATATCCAGAGTACCTGAATGTAACTCACCTTGAGCTACTACTGGAAAAGGTGGGAGCAAAATCTAAATAAATAAATATCAAGAGCTAAGTCAGACATCTCAGGCTGTTATTCAAGATGATGCTTTTTTTGCATAGGAAAGTTTAATATATGGAACAGGGGCGTAGCTACGGGTGGGCCTGGCTGGGCCCAGGCCCACCCAATTTCAGCCCAGGCCCGCCCAGCGCCAGCATCCATTGCCGGCCACTGCTGCTTTTCCTGTTGAGCAGCAGGGCCGGCGCTACAAAAAGAAGCAGCGCTAATGGCGCTAAGGACGAAAAATGTTTAAAAAAAAAAAAAAAAAAAAAGCGCGGCACCGGCAGGCACTGTCTTGGCAGCCTTGAGGCATTGGCTGCTGGATCGCAGGCTCCTCCTGTCTCCTACGTCACTGCCCCTACAGGGGCAGTAACGTAAGAGACGGGAGGAGCCTGCGAGCCAGCAGCCAATGCCTCAAGGCTGCCAAGACAGTGCCTGCCGGTGCCGCGCTTTTTTTTTTTTTTTTAATATTTTTCGTCCTTAGCGCCATTAGCACTTCTTTTTGTAGCGCCAGCCCTGCTGCTCAACAGGAAAAGCAGCAGTGGCCGGCAATGGGGGCTGGCACTGGCATGCAGGGTGGCCTCGTCGAGGAAAAGAGGGAAAACAGATGGAAGGATGGGGAGAAAAGAGGGAAAACAGATGGAAGGATGGCAGAGAATGAGGGAAAACATGGAAGGATGGGGAGAAAAGAGGGAAAACAGATGGAAGGATGGCAGAGAATGAGGGAAAACATGGAAGGATGGGGAGAAAAGAGGGAAAACAGATGGAAGGATGGCAGAGAATGAGGGAAAACATGGAAGGATGGGGAGAAAAGAGGGAAAACAGATGGAAGGATGGCAGAGAATGAGGGAAAACATGGAAGGATGGGGAGAAAAGAGGGAAAACAGATGGAAGGATGGCAGAGAATGAGGGAAAACATGGAAGGATGGGGAGAAAAGAGGGAAAACAGATGGAAGGATGGCAGAGAATGAGGGAAAACATGGAAGGATGGGGAGAAAAGAGGGAAAACAGATGGAAGGATGGCAGAGAGAGGGAAAACGGATGGATGGGAGAGAGACTCTGGATGGAAGGATGCAGAGAGAAAGGGGAGAGACTAAGGATGTGGAGAGAGAAGGGACACTGAACAGAAAAGGGTAGAGTGATACAGAGACACTGGTTAGAAAGAGGGAGAGAGACATTAGATGGAAGGATCAGGAGACAGGGTAGATGGATGGAAGGATGGGGAGAGAAAGAGGGAAGACGATGGATGGAAGGGTAGGGAGAAAGAGGTGACACTGGACGGAAGGATGCAGAAAGAAAGAGGGGAGACTACTGGAAGGATGGGGAGAGAGAGGGGAGACACAGGGGAGACACTGGAAGGATGGGGAGAGAAAGAGGAGAGCTGCTGGATGGAAAAGGAGAGTAGTGAAAGACTGGAGAATAAGAGGAAGGGGCATGGGGAGAATAAGGGTGAGAAAAAGATGAAAAGCCATAAGTAGATGAAGGAAATTAAAGAATGGATAGTAAGAATGAATTAAATCAGGACAGAGAGAGAGAGGCAGAAAAATATTGAAGAAAGCAAAGAAAAAGGAGAGAAAAATGAGAAATGGCCAGGAAACCCTGGCAGAAGAGTTAAGCGAAAACGAAGGAAAGCAGAATCTAGAGACTGGGAGCGACACAATGAGAAAAAGTAAATGGCCATACAAGAAAGGTAAAGAAAATAATTTTATTTTTAATTTAGGATAAAGTAATATGGTGTTAATGAAGTTTCAGAGACCAATACTTCCTTCCTTAGGTCAGGCCAGGATACCGTAACAGCATTATACTGACCTGAGGCAGGAGGTTTTGGCCTCTGAAAGCTCACTGAAAAGGGTGTTAGGCTATTAAATACATTTTCTGAAATATGATGCACTGAAAAGCAGCACTTTACCCTGTGTGACAAATGCATCTGATTAGCGTGACTAAATTTTGCTGGGGGAGGGGGGTAGAGAGAAAATTTTGTGCCCACCCACTTTGGGTTCAGGCCCATCCAAAATTGGCAGTCTGGCTACGCCACTGATATGGAAAATCTTGTGAAGCATAATTTGAACTTTTTCAATTTCCTAGATCACCATTAGTGACTCCTGTGGATATAGTCCGAAAGTATTGTAAGGAGGTTCTTAATAAACCATCTGAATAATTGCCACCAGTTGTTCAAGCTCATTTGGCTTTGAAACACTCTGAGATTGCAGATAATCATATACAAAACTAGTCAGCCTTCTTTTGACCTCATAGGATTTCTGGAATCCTCAACGGAGGTAGGTACTCAAAGAATAACTATGATTGTTCTTTTGCATTGGAAATGGACCACAATAATATTTTGGGTCTTTACTTTAGGCATATTGATGACATTTTTTTGGATCGAAAGTGCCGATTTTTCCTGAACTTTCTAGAATTTCTCAGAAGAGGCGCCAGGATTTTCTGGCTCTCTGCCCCTGAGTTTTGGTACTTGGGGCAAGTTTTGTTTTGACATTTCCTTGTTTGTGTGTGCCCTTACATCAGTTTAAATCTTGTATGTTTTTTGATCCAAAACAATTGATGGATTTTCTGGAGGCTAAAGAGGAATTTCAAGTCCAAGTTATGGCTTCCTGATTTATATTCCACTGTAAGAATGGGTTGAAAAAAGGGAGAGAGTAATGTTTATTTTCTTATGTCTTGGAGTCTTTATTACTTAATTATGGGCAAATGATAATATTTCTATTTCCTAACTATGCTTTTTTGTTTCTGTGTTTCAATTTTCCTATCATGGAATTTATTGAACTGATATGTGAAAATGTCTATAAATAAAAAAGGATAGAACCTTGGTCCACGTGGGTGTTGTCTACAGACCCCCGACACAATTGGAAGAACTAGATAAAGATCTGATCACTGATATTCAAAAGTTGGGGAAGAAAAGAGAGGTGCTGTTGGGAGATTTTAATCTGCCGGATGTAGATTGGAAGGTTCCGTCTGTGAAATCGGAAAGAAGTAGAGAGATTGTGGATGCTTTCCAAAGTGCTCTGCTCAGACAAATGGTGACGGAACCCACGAGGAAGGGAGCGACACTGGATCTGGTGCTCACGAACGGGGATAGTGTGTCAAATGTCCGAGTGGCTGCGCACCTGGGAAGCAGTGACCAAACGGTTTGTTTTGATATAACGGCTCATGTGGTTAACGGCCACTCTAAACTCAAAGTCCTGGACTTCAAGCGAACTGACTTACAAAATGGGGGAATACCTAAGGAAGGAGCTGATGGGCTGCGAGAATGCACAACACGTGGAAGGACAGTGGTCCAAGCTGAAAGGAGTAATAAACAGGGCCACAGACCTTTATGTAAGGAGGGTAAATAAAAGCAAGAGAAAAAGGAAACCGATATGGTTTTCAAAGCAAGTGGCTGAGAAAATAAAGGCTAAAGAGTTAGCATTCCAGAAATACAAAAAATCTCAAGTAGAGGAACACGGGGAGGAATACCGGATGAAACTGAAAGAAGTCAAGAGAGAGGTACGTCTGGCGAAGGCGCAAGCAGAAGAACAAATGGCTAGAAATGTACGGAGGGGAGACAAAAACTTCTTCAGGTATATTAGTGAAAGGAGAAAGACTAAAAAGGGGATTGTGAGACTAAAAGATACAGCAAAACGCTATGTAGAAAATGATGAAGAAAAAGCCAATTTGCTAAATACCTGTAGATACTTTTGTTCTGTTTTTACTGAAGAAAATCCTGGGGAAGGACCGAGAGGGACTGGCAAAGGTACATATGAGAATGGAGTGGATATAGCACCGTTCACGGATGAGAGTGTGTATGAACAACTTGGAAAGCTAAAGGTGAACAAAGCCATGGGGCCGGACGGGATCCACCCCAGAATACTGAGGGAACTCAGAGAGGTTCTGGCGGGTCCTCTTAAAGATTTGTTTAATAAATCCTTGGAGACGGGAGAGGTTCCGAGGGATTGGAGAATGGCGGAGGTGGTCCCTCTTCACAAAAGTGGTGATAGGGAAGAAGCTGGAAACTACAGGCCGGTAAGCCTCACTTTGGTTATTGGAAAAGTAATGGAAGCAATGCTGAAGGAAAGGATAGTGAATTTCCTGGAAGCCAATAAGTTGCAAGATCTGAGACAACATGGTTTTACCAAAGGTAAATCGTGCCAAACGAATCTCATTGAATTCTTTGACCAGGTGACAGGAGAATTAAATCAAGGACGTGCTATGGACGTCATCTACTTAGATTTCAGCAAGGCTTTTGACACGGTTCCCCACAGGAGGCTCTTGAATAAAACTAGAAGGGCTGAAGATAGGACCCGAAGTGGTGAACTGGATTAGGAACTGGTTGACGGGCAGACGCCAGAGGGTGGTAGTGAATGGAGTTCGCTCGGAGGAGGGAAAGGTGAGTAGTGGAGTGCCTCAGGGATCGGTGCTGGGGCCCATTCTGTTCAATATATTTGTGAGTGACATTGCCGAAGGGTTACAAGGTAAAGTTTGCCTTTTTGCGGATGACACCAAGATTTGCAACAGAGTGGACACCCCGGAGGGAGTGGAAAACATGAAAAAAAGATCTGAAGAAGCTGGAAAAATGGTCTAACGTTTGCCAATTAAAATTCAATGCGAAGAAATGCAAAGTGATGCACTTAGGGAGTAGAAATCCAAGGGAGGCATATGTGTTAGGTGGGGAGAGCCTGATAGACACAGACGGGGAGAGGGATCTTGGGGTGATAGTATCTGAGGACCTGAAGGCGATGAAACAGTGCGACAAGGCGGTGGCCGTAGCGAGAAGGTTGCTAGGCTGTATAGAGAGAGGTGTGACCAGCAGAAGAAAGGAGGTTTTAATGCCCCTGTATAAGACATTGGTGAGGCCCCACCTGGAGTATTGTGTTCAGTTTTGGAGGCCGTACCTTGCGAAGGATGTTAAAAAAATGGAAGCGGTGCAAAGAAAAGCTACGAGGATGGTATGGGAGTTGCGTTCCAAAACGTATGAAGAGAGACTTGCTGACCTGAACATGTATACTCTGGAGGAAAGGAGGAACAGGGGTGATATGATACAGACGTTCAAATATTTGAAAGGTATTAATCCGCAAACGAATCTTTTCCGGAGATGGGAAGGCGGTAGAATGAGAGGACATGAAATGAGATTGAAGGGGGGCAGACTCAGGAAAGATGTCAGGAAGTATTTCTTCACAGAGAGGGTGGTGAACGCTTGGAATGCCCTCCCGCGGGAGGTGGTGGAGATGAAAACGGTAATGGAATTCAAACATGCATGGGACAGGCATAAAGGAATCCTGTGCAGAAGGAATGTATCCACAGAAGCTTAGCTGAAATTGGGTGGCGGGGGGGAAGAGGGGTTGGTGGTTGAGAGGCTAGGATGGGGGAGGGCAGACTTATACGGAGTCTGTGCCGGAGCCAGTGATGGGAGGCGGGAAATACTGCTGGACAGACTTATATGGTCTGTGCCCTGAAAAAGACAGGTACAAATCAAGGTAAGATACACATATGAGTTTATCGTGGGCAGACTAGATGGACCGTGCAGGTCTTTTTCTGCAGTCATCTACTATGTTACTATTTGCATGCAATATAAAAGTGTAAAAGGAAGGCAACATGACATGGCAACACACCAAGTTGCTCATAATTTTTGGGGTATGTGGTGTACTGTATGCTCACTGATAATGGCTCTGCTACTGCTGGCTACCAGGAAATGAACACTTTTTCAATGTTGCAATTTACAAGCTCCAACTTCCACCACAATTGGGTGATTTGGCTTCAGGTTCAGAGCTACTCCCTGGAATATGGGTTTTCCCTACATCACTATTACAGGAGCTGATCGCCTACAGGATTGAGCTGTGCCCTTGTGGGATGGTAAGGATTGTTCAGAAAGAGACCGATGAGTAAACATAGTAAGGTTCAGAGCTACTCCCTGGAATATGGGTTTTCCCCATAGGAGCCGACTCTGTGGGTGCTTCAGCACCCCCAATATTGAGAAAATTCCTTGTATGTGTCCAGGGAGGGGTTATTTCCATTGGGTTTAGCACCCCCAATAATTTTGAAAAGTTGGCTCCTATGGTTTTCCCTACATCACTATTACAATAGCTGATCGCCTACAGGATTGAGCTGTGCCCTTGTGGGATGGTAGGAGTTGTTGAGAAAGAGACCGATGAGTAAAGACTAGGAAAGTTGAAAGGAAAGAGAAACTGTTGCAATATAATGGTAAAAAGTACCTCATTTGGCCTTCAACTGTGGTTTGCTTGGTTCAAGGCTGGTGATGCTCTAGTGATGCTCAATCTCAAGCTTCGTTTACTCTTTCTGGCAGTAATCCTCAGTAGAACGTGAGGTACGACCAACCCCTTACTCTGCTATTGCTCTGGTAATTCCACTTCTTTCGCTCTTGGAATGTTAATGCTGCTATTCCACTAGCAACATTCCATGTAGAAGCCTGCCCTTGCAGATCAGCAACGCGGTCGCACAGGCTTCAGTTTCTGTGAGTCTGACGTCCTGCACGTATGTGCAGGACGTCAGAGTTTCAGAAACAGAAGCCTGTGTGGCTGCATTGCTTATCTGCAAGGACAGAAACAGAAGCCTGCGCGGCCACAAGGGCAGGCTTCTACATGGAATGTTGCTAGTGGCGGAGTAGCCTAGTGGTTAGTGCAGTGGAACATGCAACGTTGCTACTATTTGAGACTCTACATGGAATGTTGCTATTCCACTAGCAACGTTCCATGTAGAAGCCTGCACGGCCGCATTGGTGATCCGCAAGGGCCGACTTCTACATGGAATGTTGCTAGTGGAGTAGCCTAGTGGTTACTGCAGTCCCATTTCCCTTTCCCTAAAAGTAACAATCACTGCATTGTGACTATCATCTATCTCTAAGGTATTGGGTTTAACAGGCGGCTCTGCTATGACATTGCCACTCTTAATTAAACAATGCAAATCATTCCTACAATGCTAAAGGTGTCATTGAGGGAACAAAAGAAAGTTACTCAATGAACAGCAATTCTAAATCATAATCGCTTAGGAAATATTAAAACAGCACAATAAATTCTGCTGAGAAAGAATGTTCCCAGCTGGTGCAGCTCCCTCTATTGCAACATTAAACCATAACACCACCTTCCCTTATAAACCACCAAAAAAAACCCTTTTTTTTCATTTAAAGTTATTTTCTGTGAAATTTGGAGCTGCACAGCACATTAGAATAATTTAATTTGTTGGGGATTAATGTGGCTTTTTTCAGAGCAGGTTGATGCAGTTCTGGTTTTACCCCCATTGATCACATTGACTTGAATTGCTAATTATTTCCTTGAAAAGCAGTAACTGCAAGTGTTTTTGTTTGCAGTGGGATAAAACCAGGATCCGGTCAGCCTGTGCTGAAGAAATTTAAACCAGTTGGCACCCCTAAATAGGTTAACTTATGAGTCAGAAATGATTCAAGCGCTAGGAAGAACAGAGATGTCAAGTTACCCATTTTCAGGCTGGACACTTCTCGGCCAGTTCTGTTTTGAACTTAAATCCCAAAGTAGTGTGGGTTTTTTAGTGCTTGATCCTGCCCATGGAAATGAGTGCTGCAAGTCCCATAATGCATCCGGGGTGGTCAGAAATCCAGGACTGTCCCAAAAACTCTGGTATGGAACTCAGTAACTTGGTATCCCTTGTAATGGGGTCCACTTCCTCCTCCTGGGTGGGGCCGGCAAGCCTGCAGGCTCCCAGGGTTCCAGGACAGAATACGGCTGATACTGGGACTCGGGCCAAAGTATTTTATTATCAAGGCAATTTCATACCAAAAATCATACAAACAAACACTGGGCTATACCAAAAATCATAACATATTCCTCAAAACAACAGGTACAGTCCTCAAAAGATAATCTTCAAAAGAAAAAGGTACAGTCCAGGTCCCAAATCCCTCCGCAAATGTTCAGCTCCTCACAAGTTCAGGCCCTCTACTAGATCATAGTTTCCCTTCCCCCCCTCCTTCAGAAGGGTTCAGCAAGAGTCCGGTCCACTTTCCATAGGGCACCATAGTTCAGAAAAACTCTCCATTGACAATCTTTGCACCTCAAATCAATACCCTAAATCACCTGTTGTTTTTGTTTTTTTTTAAACAGCACAGAGGGAACCCTGCCAGAAGCAGGGTTGGCAGTTTCTCCCACCTCTCAGCACCACGCCCCGTGTGACCTCCTCCACTGCCTTCATGTGCTGGGCAGGGCAACCTTTGAATTCTCCCACTCCATGATAGCTGGCTCCTCTCCCTTAGGCAGCTCTAGTGGCAGGCTACTTCCTTCCTCCACATACTCCATGGAATCTCTCTCTCTCCTGGTGACTGAGAGCCTCCAGGAAATCTGCTCTCCCCTTCTCACAGCTGGGGGGAATTATATACTGATGATGAAGCCATGGAAACTGAGCTTCATCCTTCCCTCACCCTCTAGTGGGGAAGGGAGTAACAGGCTCCCCCTGCTGGGACTGGGAATCCATTCCACCTTTTTAGGACTACTCTCCTCATTCATTCTTGCAAGGACTTCTGGGAACCGTAGTTCTGGGCTCAACTGCTTCACTGGGGAATCTCTGGGGCTTGCCTTGTCACACCCTGTAGCAAAAAAAACAGATCATAGCCGCTAATAAAAGAAAAAACCTACTATGAATGCTAGATTCACCTCTGCAGGTCTTGCAGATACATATTTGAATGTATTTTACTGTTTGTTTGTTTGTTTTTAATGTATTGAGTTTAGGGTTGCCAACTAAATCCAGATTTGCTCGACAGGGTTGATCCAGTCACCCTACTGAATGCAGGGACGTGGTTCTGATTTCCCCATTGGCTTCCCTAAAAACCAATTAAAGACCCTGTTTATTAAGGTGCATTAGTGTTTTTAATGTGCCTACACTCAGCATACGCGCTAACCATGTAGGTGCCTATAGGGATCAGAGGCATAGCCAGACTTCGGCAAGAGGGGGGTCCAGAGCTCGAGGTGAGGGGGCACATTTTAATTTTAGCCCCCCCCCCCGCCAATGCCGACCTCCCCCCCTGCCATTGCCAACCCCCCCCCCCCCCGCTGCCACTGCCATCACCACCAACAACTTTGACCCCCCCCACACCCACCCGCCGCCAACCCTCCCCCACCGTCGCCATTGCCTACCTTTGCTGGCGGGGGACCACAACCCCCACCAGCCGAGGTCCTCTTCTTCCTTCGTTCTCTTTCTGAGTCTGACGTCCTGCACGTTGTATGTTGTGCGTGCAGGACGTCAGACTCAGAAACAGAACGAAGGAAGAAAAGGACCTCGGCTGGTGGGGGTTGAGGTCCCCCGCCAGCAAAAGCGGCAGACAGCGACGGCGGGTTGGCGGCGGGACGGGGGGTCGAGAGGGTCATCGTCAGGGGGGGTCCAGGGCCAAATCTACAGGGGCCCAGGCCTCTGGCCCCACGTAGCTAAGCCCCTGATAGGGATATTGTAGGTACGGACATGGGTAGTGCGTGTACATGGTTAACACATGTTAAAAACATTAACGCACCCTAGCTTAACAAAACCATATATCTAATATGACTGGAGGAGTAACAAGGGTCCTACTCCCACCTTCTCTTACAGGGTCCTTTTACCCAGCTGCAATAAGCAATAGCGAATGCTTACTATCGCTTACCGTGCATCCAGACTCCAGCTCTGGCGCAGTGTAGAGGTCATATGCATGAGCTCTTGTGAATGGGGAGATTTTGGGTGTACTTGAGGCCCCAGAGCAAAGCGCAGACTCTTAAAGCCACCTTTTCTAGACACCGTTACACCATGAGTCCGTTCAACTCTTTTGAACGATCTGGATGTTTAGTCTTATCGGGCACCTAACCCTGTACTAGGAATAGTGGGTCTTCAAAAGTATGTTCAAATTGCTTTAAGTCTGTTTTATATTACTATTTATGCCTAATGTCTATTCTACTAACTATTGCATTGTAATTGCCTTTAAATTTGACGTGTAAAATAAAGTGTTAAACCTTTTTAAAGTGAATTTTCTTATAACACCTACGCCTACTGGGTTAAAACATAGCCATAAGCAGTAGATATATATATGTCTTACTTAGTAACATAGTAGATGACGGCAGAAAAAGACCTGCATGGTCCATCCAGTCTGCCCAAGACAAACTCCTATGTGTATACCTTACCTTGAATTTGTACCTGTCCTTTTCAGGGCACAGACCATATAAGTCTGCCCAGCAGTATTTCCCGCCTCCCAACCACCAGTCCCGCCTCCCATCACCGGCTCTGGTACAGACCGTATAAGTCTGCCCTCCCCTATCCTCGCCTCCCAACCACTACCCCCTCTTCCCCCCAACTGCTCCACCTGTGTTGCAGGTGACCTGTGTTGTAGGCCTCATAACCATGATAACAATAGAGCAGCCGTAGGCACTGAGATGAAAAGACAGGGCACCGATAGGAACGTCAACGTTGTTGTAATGTAAAAGAAAAGCCTTTTTATTTTCAAGATAAAATCTTATATTACATAAAAGTTTATTTTATTATATGTGAAAAACATAAGGGATAGAGGGAGGGAGGAAAAAAATGGGGTAGATATATAATACAAATAAAAAGGGTGAGGGAAGGAGAAAGGGTCACTGAGGGTAGAGGGGAGGGAAGGAGAGAGGTGACTCCAAGAGAAGTAGGAGCAGTCCTCAGGAGGTGGGGACATCCAAGGGTCCTGAGAAGTAGGGGGTCCAGGGATGGCTGCATGCTCTAAAGCAGAGAGAATGCAGGCTTGTGTGGCCACCATCTGCTCTAAGCATCCTCCAGCATCTCACATATACCCCATCTCCTCCAAGACAGCCTCTGCTCTAGTAGCAGATGAAGGCAGAGGTGGGGGGTCCACCTGTGCTAGCATCTGCCACGGGAACTACATGATCCTCAGCTCTCTGTCTTTAGGAAGACCGGGGCACATGCAGGAGGCCATTTTCCTCTCTGGCAGAGATATCCCCCTCCTGAGGGAGGTCCTGCTGCTCCTGGGGTGGTACAGAGAGGATGAGGTGTGCAGGATGGGAGGTGTTGGGCTTGGGGGACAGTTCCTGCCTCATTCTCCTCCTCCTCCTCCTCCTCTCTCTTCTCCTCCTTCTTCTTCCTCCTCCTCCCTTCTCCTTTTCCTCATCTCCTCTTTCTTCCTCTCCTCCTTTGTCCCCCTCCCCTCACTCCAGGGTCTGCCTGAGCCAGCACTGAGGCAGCTGCTCTTGGGGGTGATGTGGCTGGTTGATGAGCTACCAAGGCAGGAAACATGGTCATAGGTTACAGTCATGTTGTTCCTCAGTGGCACTCTGGACCATTATAACCACAATGTGGAGAGGAAGCCAATAATGTGTGCATGCGAGACTACAATATTACTCACCTAGCTCAGCCTGCATTTGGTGCCTCCACCCCCCCCCCCCCCCCCCCCCAGAGGTAGTCTGCCTTCCTCTGGTGCAGATAGTGCCTCCTTTTTCTCAGGTCCTTTGTCTGTATGGAGACAAAGGGTGAGAGGGAGAAGGAGGTTGAGTGGCAGGTATATGACAGATGTTTCCGAATGCTACATTGCTATTTGCAGTGGGGCTTTACATAAGGGAGTAACATCATGGGGGGAAAGACTGTTGGGGTGGTTTCAGTAATCTAATTCCTCATTAAGGACCTATATGACAATAGATATTTCACACTCACCCATGTACAGGAAATCCTCTATTAGATTCAGTACAGGTGACCGAGACATAGGGTTATGTAGAATATGATGTAGCCTAGGGGTTAGAACAGCTGTCTCATCATTCAGGGATAGTGGATTCAAGTCCCACCATTGCAGCTGTTCAATTCATCCTCCATTGTCAAACTTCGAGAAGTAGCATATAAAAGATTGCATTCTTGTACAGGGGTTACACCTGAGTGACGATTTCATGAAACTTTATCTGCTAGCTTGCACTTACCTCCCTGTGGTAAGAGGCTTCATTATTGTATTGATCAGTTAACCTGAGCCAGGTCCTTCTTCTGTAGCCAGGTATAATGAAATACCCGGCTGGCTTGGTGAGGAAGAATCTGGCCAGCAGTGTGTCTGCCTCAGAAAAATGGAGCTGCCTCCTTGCGGTGGCCATTTTTCACAGTCCCCCCCAATGGATGACGTGGAGGGGCATAATCGAACGTGAACGCCCATCTCCATGGGCGTCTATGTCCGAGAACGGGTACGTGAAGGGGCGGGACAGACCGTATTTTCAAAAAAATGGCCGCCCATCTTTTTTTTCGATAATACGGTTTGTGCCCGGCAAATGCATCGGATATGTGCGGATATGAGCTGGGCGGTTGCGTTTTTCAGCGATAATGGAAACCGAAGGCGCCCAGGTCAAAAACGAACAAATCCAAGGCATTGGGTCGTGGGAGGAGCCAGGATTCGTAGTGCACTGGTTCCCCTCACATGCCAGGACACCAACCGGGCACCCTAGGGGACACTTGTAAAAAGTAAAAAAAAAAAAAGTTAAATATCTCCCAAGTCCATAGCTCCCTTCCCTTGGGTGCTGAACCCCCCCCCCCCCCAAAACCCACTGCCCACAACTCTACACCATTACCATGGCACTTATGGCTGAAGGGGGGCACCTAGATGTGCGTACAGTGGGTTTTGGGGGGTTTGGGAGGGGTCAACATTAACCATCACAAGTGTAACAGGTAGGGGGGGGAAGGGCCTGGGTCCACCTACCTGAAGTCCACTGCACCCACTAACAACTGCTCCAGGGACCTGCATACTGCTATGATGGAGCCGGGTATGGCATTTGAGGCTGGCATACAGGTTGAAAAAAAAGTTGTTAAAGTTGGGGTTTTTTTGGTGGGAGGGGGTTAGTGACCACTGGGGGAGTCAGGGCAGGTCATCCCCGATTCCCTCTGGTGGTCATCTGGTTATTTAGGGCACTTTTTTGGGACTTGTTCGTGAAAAAAAGGGTCCAAAAAAAGTGACCTAAATTCGCGCTAAAAACGGCCATTTTTTTTCGATTATTGGCCGAAGGCGCCCATCTCTGCTCGGCTGATAAACACGCCCCAGTCCTGCCTTCACCACGCCTCCAACACGCCCCCGTCAACTTTGCTCGTTCCCGCGACGGAGTGCAGTTGGAGGCGCCTAAAATCGGCTTTCGATTATACCGATTTGGGCGCCTTTGCGAGATGGGCGCCCATCTCCCGATTTGGGTCGAAATATGGGCGCCCATCACTTTCGAAAATAAGGCTGATTGTGACGTTTTGCACGCTGACATTGATGCTCAGAATCAGCTTGGATCTAGAATATCATGCTAAATAAAGTGTGTCATGTATAGAATCGTGCATAATGTGATTCTATAAAGAACGCACGCCATATTTTGAATCACACTATACATGATTCCATGTTTCCTGCCTTGCTTAGCCACTCAGGCCAGTGATCGCGCCATCATTCGTGCTATGGTGCACTCCCTTTGTGGAATCACGCTAAGAATGTGGATTTTTAAGCACCACTTCAAGAATTTACCCCTTTATGTAGAAAACCTTCAAAGCAATACCCCCCATACACACAAAAATCAACCATCCTAGGGAATACCAGAAGATTTGCATTCAGTGTTGCAGAGTTGATATGGGTTGATGTTCCTGATCTCGCGGACTTAAAGAATAAACAGTTTAAGTTTTTCATAAACCGCTGACTCCAGCGTGATCTTTGAACCTGAGAGTGTAAGCGTCTCTTGAACCTGCAGATCACCATCCAGGAGCTGGAACCTCCACCCCAGCCTGACCTGTGGGATTTGATGGCCAGCCTTGTTCACAGCAATTCCCCTTTGGATTTGTATTTCCTTTGGGTTTCCTGGGGGAGAAGAGGGTAATTCCCCCCACTAACGCTTCTTCCCTCAGGTGGAGGCACCGAGGACCAAGCGAGCAAGGGACCGATAGAGACTGCCTTCTGAAGGCTCCAACCGGGTTGGACTCTGAATCCGGGAGCGCCCAAGACAGAGATGTTACAATGTGATTCTAAAGCACTTTATTCTTTTACTAGCCGTTAAGCCCGTTAAAACGGGCGAGATTTGTGTTTTGCAAAATGTAATAATTCTCACCTCCATCCATCCGTGTCCAGCAAACCTCCTCTATCCCCTGCCCTTCCCCCCATGTCCAGCAGCCCTCCTGTATCCCCTGGCCTCCCCCGTCCACCAACCATCCTCTCTCCCCTGCCCTCCCCCCATATCCAGCAACCCTCCTCTTTCCCTTGGCCTCCCCCCTGTCCACCAACCCTCCTCTCTCCCCTGCCCTCCCCTCCATCGATCCATGTCCAGCAACCCTGCTCTCTCCCCTGCCCCCCCCATGTCCAGCAGCCCTCCTGTCTCCCCTGGCCTCACCCTGTCCACCGACCCTCCTCTCTCCCCTGCTCTTCCCTCATATCCAGCAACCCTCCTCTTTCCCTTGGCCTCGCCCCCGTCCACCAACCGTGCTCTCTCCCCTGCCCTCCCCCCATATCCAGCAACCCTCCTTTTTCCCTTGGCCTCCCCCCACCCTGCTCTCGCCCCTGCCCTCCCCCCATGTCCAGCAACCCTCTTCTCTCCCCCCTGCCCTCCCCTCATGTCCAGCTACCCTCCTCGCCACCGCTCCCTCCCCCCTCCATGCCGGGCCCCCTGCACTGACATGAGAGCGCCTCTCACCTCTGTGTGAAAGCGGTGAGAGGCGCTGTCATGTCAGTGCAGGGGGCCCAATACGGAGGGGGGCGGGAGCGGCGGCGGGGATGGGGGGGGTGGAGGTTGGTGCGCCGGCGATGTTCCTTCGTCTCCAGGCTCCAGCGGCAGCATCCGTTTCCTTCTCTGTTCTGCCTTTTGACGTCATCACGTCTTGACGCGAGGGCGGGACAGAGAGGGAAGTCTCTACTGTGCATTTGCAGGTGAGTCGGTCACTTGTCATTTATATGTTTGACTAACAGTTAAGCCCGTAAAAACAGGCGAGTATTGCAGCCCTCCTCTCTCCCCTGGCCTCACCCCGTCCACCGATCCTCCCCCCCCCCCATATCCAGTGACCCTCCTCTTTCCCTTGGCCTCCCCCCTCCCCCCATGTCCAGCAACCCTCCTCTGTGCCCTGCTCTCGCCCCGTCCAGCAACCATGGCCTCTACCCCCTGCCCTCCCCCCATGTCCAGCTACCCTCATCGCCGCCGCTCCCTCCCCCCTCCGTGCCGGGCCCCCTGCACTGACCTGACAGCGCCTCTCACCTCTGTGTTTGAAGTCAAAATGATATCCACAGGGAGGTGAGAGGCGCTGTCAGGTCAGTGCAGGGGGCCCGATATGGAGGGGGCGGGAGCGGCGGCGGGGATGGGGGGAGGGTGGAGGTTGTTTCGCGCAATGTTCCTTTCCAGGCGGCAGCGTCGTCGTCCGACAATTCGACTCCGTTTCCCTCTCTGTTCCGCCCTCTGACGTCTTGACGCGAGGGCGGGACAGAGAGGGAAGCCTGTACTGCGCATTTGCAAGTGAGTACGGTCACTTGCCGTTTATATGTTTGATTTTATGAGTGGTATATAATAAATAAATAAATAGAGGAGGCACAGCACACAGTATTCAAGCTGCAGTCACAACATGGCTCTTTACAGAGAATATTATAATATTCTCTGCATTATGATGAATTCCTTTCCTAATAATATCTGGATAAAGTAGTGTGGTTGCTGTTAGTCCACTTTAAAGGTAATAAATAAGTAAATCAATCAATAAATAAATGGTTTGAGACATTTTCATAAGATTATAGCTATTCGCAAACAGCTCGTCACATTTTTTTATAATGTGGTCTTTGGGGTATAACTGCAGATTTGATTTTATTTTGCTGGAAGTTGTTTTAATAGCATGTCTAGTAGGAATTTTTTAATGTATATAAATGATTTTACTGTACTCTGCTTAGGTTGTAAGCGTATAATAAATGACTAAATAAATAAGTAAAACAAAAGAAAGGAAAATAAGGTGATACCTTTTTTACTGGATTAACTTAATACATTTTTTGACAAGCTTTTAAAGGCAGAGCACCTTCTTCAGGTTGGTTATGTGCGCAACTTGACAATATCCAAAGTATATATATATCATGAAATTTGAAAAGCATTCCGGTGACAGTCTGGAGTGAGAGGAAGGGCTTGGGGGAGGGATGATGGGAGGAAGAAGTGACTGGGAGAAACAGGGAGAGCTGGATGGGTAATCAGAAGGTGAGAAAGCAGTATAATGTTATGGTTTGCAATGTGATAGGATCAGGGCTTTTTTTGAAGGGGTACTTGGGGGTACTGAGCAGCGGCGTAGCTACGTGGGGCCTGGGGGGCCTGGGCCCTCATAGATTTGGCCCTGGACCCCCCCTGCCGATGACCCGCCCGACCCCCTTCCTGCCGCCAACCCGCCGTCGCCTACCTTTGCTTGCGGGGGACCCCAACCCCCACCAGCCGAGGTCCTCTTCTTCTCGCAAAAGGCTTCCTTCTGTTTCTGACGTCCTGCACGTACAACGCGCAGGACGTCAGAAACAGAAGGAAGCCTTTTGCGAGAAGAAGTGGACCTCAGCTGGCGGGGGTTAGGGTAGGCGACGGCGGGTTGGCGGTGGGAGGAGGGGTCGAGAGGGTTGGCGGCAGGGGGGGGGCAAAGTCGGCAATGTCGGGGTGGGGGGGCTAAAATATGCCCCCTCATCTCGGGCTCTGGACCCCCCTCCTGCCGAAGTCTGGCTACACCCCTGGTACTGAGTACCGGCATCTTTTCCATTGTCTGCTAAAATTGACCTCTGGACCCCAAGTTTTAATGAAAGAGCTCAGGCTCTACACACCAATTCTGCCTTGTCATAGATTCTGTGACTGGTTGCAGGGGGCCTGGCTATTGTGGGGTGGGTCTCTCAGTGAACACCCCACCCTTGAAGGGTGGCCTAGCATTTGAGTACCGGCACCTTTTTTGCTAGAAAAAACGCACTGGATAGGATCCTTGTTAAATCCCGTCCTGGGGGTGGGGGGCGTCAAAATATTTCATCATTTTAACTTCAAACATCTTTATGTCCCTGGATTATTTTTCAGTTACTTTTCAGTATTTTGAGCATAAGGTTTTTGACAGATGCTCATCCACAAATGGGCCACCTTTATTTCCTTTGTGGGTTCTGATATGGCAGCTGTGTGAGTTGATTCTTGTCTTTAGCGTTTGTCCTGCCTCCCTAATACAACACCCTACATTTTCTATATTGAATAATCTGTAGAACATACGAAGAGGAGCACAAGTAGGATCCTTTTATGTCGAATGTTTTTCCCATAGCAAGGGCTACTGCCCTTTTTTCTTCTTTTTGAGCTTCTGTTGGGAGCTTGCTTTTCACTCATTTTTGCTTCAGATTTGGTGGATGTCGGAAGGCCAGCAACGGTGGAGCTGGGAATTTCTCTTTGAGTGATTCATCTTCCTGGAGGAGTGGCTGTAGATCTTTTATGATTTTTCTCAGTTTTATAGCTCTGGATTGTATCTCAGTATAAGTGGGGTTCTCTCTGAGGGTTTCTTTGCTTCCCCTGGGTGTCTTACGTGAAGAAGGTTATCAATAGAAAGAGCATGTGAAAGATTCCTTTATGTTGAATATTTTTCCCTTGTGAATGACTGTGGGGTCCTGTGAAATGTTTTGGCATAGCTTGCAGCTGGATATATTGCAGGGAAATGTGCCCTTCTCTTCCTTTTCAGTCTGTGTTGGGAGTTTACTTCTGATTAGCTTGTGTTTTAAGTTGGGTGGCTGTCGGAAGGCCAGCACTGGTGGGGATGGGAATATCTCTTTCAGTAATTCATCTTCCTGGACTAGAGGCTGTAGGTCTCTTATGATTTTCCTCAGTTTCTCCAGCTCTGGGTTGTATGTCACTACAAGGGGGATTCTGTCTGTGGCTCATCTTCCAATGTGGTATATATCTTTCAGTGTAAAAAATGTAACGAAGGATGCTATATTGGAGAAACAGGCCAGATGCTTAAGACAAGATTCAATCTGCACAGACATCACATGATAATAGCTGGTGCCAACACTTTACAAGACCAGAACACTGCACCAGTGATTTCACAGTAAGAATCCTGAAAGGTAACTTTAAAACAATACAGGAACGTAAGACCTTTGAAGTCAGAATGATTGAATATTTTGACACCCAACAAACAGGACTTAATAAGGATCTGGGTTTTCTAACCCATTATAAACCATGAAGCTGTATTTCTCTGTTTATTTCTCTGTTTATTACCCTCCTCTCACCTACCAACACCCATCCTGTTAGAATATCAATGAAATGCTTTGATGTCCCCATGCATAGCCCCACCCTCCCACTCTGTCAGACTGTCAAAGTAATGCTTTGATGTTTCTCTCATATATACTATCTGCTACCTCATTTGCTTATTTCCGATCTGAGGAAGAAGGGCAACCTTCGAAAGCTAATCAAGAAATGTATTAAGTTATGTCCAATAAAAAAGGTATCATCTTATTTTCTTTTCCATGTTTTATTTTGTTTCATTTCTATTGATAACCTTTAAGAGTGGACTAACACAGCTACCACACCTCTTTACGTGAAGAAGTAATTTTCCTGGGCGTTTGTAATTTGGGGGTTGTAGTCTTTCTGTGTGAAGGATTTTGGGCCCCTTTTATCAAGCTGTGGCAAAAGGGGTCCTGCGCTGGTGTTGGCGCATGTGTTTGACACACGCCAAGGCCCCCTTTTACCACAGTGGGTAAAAGGCAGGTCTTTGTTTTTTTCAGGAAATGGCCGTGCGGCAAGTGAAGCACTTGCCACACGGCCATTTCGGGGGGCAGCACTTATCATCATAGCCACCCATTGACTTAGTGGTAAGGTCTCACACATTAACCCGCGGTAATCGTCAGCAAGCGTACACTGCTGATTACCGCCGGGTTAGCCCCACACAGTAGAAAATAAAAAATATTTTCTGCCACGCTTATCGGGCACGTGGTAGCTGGGCGGTAATTCCAAATTGACACACACGCCTTCGTAAAAGGGCCCCTAAGCAAGGTAGGTGGCTGGGGGTCTTTTTGAAATGAGGGTGGGGCCTTGGTTAGAGTACTCGTGTGTAGGATTGTGAGATGTTCTCTGAACCTGACGCAGAGTCTCCCTGGCTTGGAGGTCCTGACCCAGAGCCCCCCCCCCCTTATTTGGAACTGGACCAGAGACTCTCCAATTTAATGGCTAGAAGTGTTAATCTTAACATCCACCTCTGATCATTAAAATGGAAACGAACTTCTCAATATTTAACTGCATGCAACACAAAGCAAAAAATTAACACAGAAGTTTAAAATAATTCTGCATTAAAAATGTAACTAAGATTTTCAGCACACTCATTACTTTGGCCCCTTTATTTATTGCTTCCTGACATGACAGAACAAGAATACGATATGTTTGCATACCATCAGCATAAATAACGAGATTTAGCTTCAAGTCCCTCAGCAGCTTTGACAATATATACAAATATGTCTTATGGATATTCATTATGGATAAATTTGCATGCACTGAGTCTCCATTGTATACAAATCTCTCTTATACATATTCATCACGGATATATCAAAAACCTGACAGGTTAGATATACCTCTAGGACTGAGTTGGGAAACATTTCTTCATAATTAAGGATCCTCTGAATTTGTTTCAGGCTTTCTTGAACCCTGCTACTGTTTTGTCTTTAGTAAAGACATTTGTCTATTATTCCTGAATCTACCCCCTCTGAGCCTCATCCTCATTTCTACTTAAATGGGTTTTTGTCCTTCTTGGGAATTAGTTACACCTTTGAGGCTGTGACACTTTAGGGGGTGGTAATGGCCCCAGCCCTGCCCCAGTCTATTTCCGCCCGCTCTTCCTCATGGCTCCACCCCTTGGTACACCTCAATTCCACAGCCACTCCAGAAAATATTTTATTTACACCAGTGGCATCGGTTCACTCAATAACATCCCCTATCCAGCATCTACTCCCCCCAGGGATATAACCATGACTTTGAGCTTAAGCCCACTCCAAAATTGTGGCACTGGTTGAGTTGCCCAAGTCCCGCTAGTTGAAGAGGCAGGGTCGCAGAGAGACTAGGCTGGGCCTGGGGCAAGGCCGCCCCCCCTCTGCCCCCCCCTGCTGCTGCCGCCCCCCGTCGCTCCCCCTGCCACTGCAGTCCGCGGTCTCACCTGCCTGCCTCCAAGGCTCCGGGCCCCCTTCATTCAAAGCGGCAGTCGCAGATCGCGTCTCTTCTGGCCTTCCCTCCCTCGTCTGATGTAACTTCCAGTTTCCGCAAGGGCGGGACACAGGACCAGAAGAAAGGCAATCTGCAACTGCCACTTTGAATGCAGGGGGCCCGGAGCCGAGGAGGCAGGCAGGTGAGACCAGGGACTACAGTGCCGGCGGCCTGACCCCAGCGCCGGGCCCCCCTTGGAGGCCCAGGCCCAGGGAATTTTGCCTCCCCTGCCCCCCCTCTCAGCGGCCCTCTGAAGAGGTCCACTACATGAGCCCCCTACTGTGCTGTTTGAGCAGTGCAGCAGTTGGCAGAGTACTTCAGCCACCGATGTCGGCCCTCCCGAATATACTCAGTTCAGGGACTTGAAAATGTAACATAAGATGATACCTTTTTATTGGACTAGCCTAATACCTTTACCAACTAGCTTTCAGAGGCCAAAACCTCCTGTCTCAGGTAAGGTCAGGACAATATACTGCTGTTATGGTATCCTCTCCTGACCTGAGGCAGGAAGTGTTGGTCTCTGAAAGCTAATCAAAAATGTATTAAAAGACTTTCCTTAAGACATTTAGAAAACTTGTTTTTGGGCTCAAAGGTTCGAATTTTTCCAGATCTCTCGAGGCCCACACAAATAAGGCGCAGGGCTTTTTTGGAGCAGCGCCCTAGAGCGTTGGCACTGGGAGTAAACTTTGTATTACGATTTCCTTGTATCTGTAATGTATTGCTTGAGGGTAAACAGTTTCAGTTTGTAGACCCAAAACAGTTTAAAGAATTTCTTGATGCTAGAGCCGATGTGAATGTTGTATGCCCTCCCTAAAAAGCAGGCTAGGGTCGACAACACGAGGTAGCAACCGCTAAAATATTCTTTAATTTCTCTTAGAATTATTGAATTCTTGGAACCCAATTTCTTTTTGTTTGTGGACAAATAGGCTGTTAAGAATTTTTCTTTCAATTACTTAATTGTATTTTGAATTTCATTTGCAAAATAATGCCGATTGCATATTTACACTTTGTAGTGAAAATTGAATTTATTAATAAAGATTAAAAAAAAAAAAAAATGTATTAAAATCAGTCCAATATAAAGGTATCACCTTATTTTCTATTTTGTATTTTATTTGCATTTATTAACTTTGATTAGCAAAGCTACCACATTAATTTATCCTAAATTAAAAATAAAATTATTTTCTTTACCTTTGTTGTCTGGACATTTACTTTTTCTAATTGTGTTGGTCCCAGTATCTTGATTCTGCTTCCAAAACACGCGTCTACCAGGGGCGTATCTGCGTGGGGCCACAGGGGCCTGGGCCCCCGCAGATTTCGCCCTGGACCCCCCTACCACAGACCCTCTCCACCTCCCCCTCCCGCCCGCCCGCCACCAACCCGTCGCCAATCTTTGCTGGCGGGGGACCCCAAGCCCCCGCCAGCCGAAGTCCTCTCTTCCGTGCAGGATGCAAGTTTCAACGCTTCCTGTTCTTCTGAGTCTGACGTCCTGCACGTACAACGTGCAGAACGTCAGACTCAGAATTTGGAATTCAGTCTGACGTCCTGCGCGTTGTACGTGCAGGATGTCAGACTCAGAAGAACAGGAAGCGTTGAAACTTGCAGCGGCGCAGCCTGCATAGAAGAGAGGACCTCGGCTGGCGGGGGGTTGGGGTCCCCCGCCAGCAAAGGTGAGTGACAGCAGCGGGGGAGGGTGTCATTGGTGGCGAGGGGGGGGTCCGGAAATGGCGGGGGGGGATCGGTGGCGCCGGGGGGGGGGGTTAAAATGTGCCCCCTCCCTCTGGCTCTGGCCCCCCCTACCGCCCGAGTCCAGATATGCCCCTGGCGTCTACACCAGCGCAGGGCACTTTTCGGCGCACCTTAGTAAATGGGCCCCTATATTTTTTAACTGAAAAATTAGCCAACGATAGGAGATTTCTCTCATTATGCCCCCTCTCACATTCACATGAATTAGCCAGGGGAGAGCACAATTTCCCTTCCCTAGGCCTGACACTACCACCGTTGCCTTTTCTTTTTCTCTAAAGCCCAGCTCTTCCTCCCTCCCTCCCTCCCTCTCTCCTTACCCAGCATTTCCCTCCTCCCCCAAGTGTGAACCTTAAAAATACACAGGATCTAGATGTAGAAATGCATTAAGGGACCCTTTTACTAAGCCGCGTGCGCCAAAATGGACTTACTGCCCAACTACTGCGTGGCTCTTGCAGTAATTTCATTTTCTGGTGCACATAGCGGACGTGCGCCAAGTGGCATCTGACGCGCGTAGGTCATTACCCTACAAATTCTTTACTGCTAGATCTAAGGAATGGAAAACAAAAATGAGGATGTTATAATGCCTTTGTATCACTTCATGGTGCGACCGCACCTCAAATATTGTGTTCAATTCTGGTCGCCGCATCGCAAAAAAGATATAGTGGAATTAGAAAAGGTGCAGAGAAGGGCGATGAAAATGATAAAGGGGATGGGACGACTTCCCTATGAGGAAAGGCTAAAGCAGCTAGGGCTCTTCAGCTTGGAGAAAAGACGGCTGAGGGGAAACATGATAGATGTCTATAAAATAATGAGTAGATGTGAAGCATCTGTTCACGCTTTCCAAAAATACTAGGTCTAGGGGGCATGCAATGAAGCTACAATGTAGTAAATTTAAAACGAATCGGAGAAAATATTTCTTCACTTAACGTGTAATTAAACTCTGGAATTTGTTGCCAGAGAATGTGGTAAAGGCGGTTAGCTTAGCGGAGTTTTAAAAAGGTTTGGACGGCTTCCTGAAGGAAAAGTCCATAGACCGTTATTAAATGGACTTGGGGAAAATCCAATATTTCTGGGATAAGCAGTATAAAATGTTTTGTACTTTTTGGGGATCTTGCCAGGTATTTGTGATCTGGATTGGCCACTGTTGGAAACAGGATGCTGGGCTTGATGGACCTTTGGTCTTTCCCAGTATGGTAATACTTATGTACTTATGGCTGGCGGTAAGGTCTGAGGCCCAAAATGGACACGTGGCAATTTTGACTTTGTCACACGTCCATTTTCAGGGGGAAAAAAAAAAAGAGGCCTTTTTTACAGGCACGCTGAAAAATAATTTTACGTGCACCCATAACCCGCACCTACACTACCGCAGGCCACTTTTTACCACAGCTTAGTAAAAAGACCCCTAAATCGCCTAGATTTGATATCTCCCTATCCCTCATCCACCCGACTCTTCCTGTCTCTCACCTATCCACCCCCATCCTGTTAGACTGTCACTGAAATGCTTTGATGTTTCACTTATATATACTGTCATCTACCAACATTTGCTTATTTCCGATCTGACGAAGAAGAGCAACCTTCGAAAGCTAGTCAAGAAATGTATTAAGTTATGTCCAATAAAAAAGGTATCATCTTATTTTCTTTTCCATCATTTATTTTGTTTTATTTCTATTGATTACCTTTAAAAGTGGACTAACACGGCTACCACACCTTTCTACTCGAAAACTGGTCTGAATGAGTTGAGTTTCATTGACTTGAAAGTGCTCATCACATAATAACTCAGCAGAAGTGAGTATGCTAGTTGGTATGACACTTCCTGTAAGCCCAGCATGCAGGGATGATTTGACTGGCATGCGCTTTCCCTTCTGGTTTTCCACAGGTATCAAAGGCAAAAGATCACTGCTGCTTGCAAGCAGTTGAGCCGTCATGAAAACACTTGGAATTCATTAAGATCCGTTCACGCCCAACTGAGCAGGATCAGTCAAATCCCACTAGGCGACAGCTAATGCACTTCACAGTTTAGCTGCTTCATCAAGCTTTTGCAAATCGAGAATGGATTTGAGCTGGCAGTGGTATTTCTTGCATGAGGGGTTGGGTCACAGCTTCCCGTAGTCATTATTATACCTTAAAGGCGAAATCCAAATCAACAAATGCAAAAAGCAGGGCAACATGCAGTGTAATCACATTGCCAGAAGCATGAATTTCCTGCCATTAGTGGAAAAGAAAGTAATTATACTGGAAAAAAACAAATAATTAACAACAACAACAATCCTCCTACCTCAGACAGCCTAAAAATACTCGGCGTCATAATCGACCGCAACCTTACCCTTGAGAACCAAGTAAACTCCGTAATAAAGAAAATGTTTTACTCAATGTGGAAACTCAAACGAATAAAACCTTTCTTCCCAAGGGAAATATTTCGAAACCTAATACAATCAATGGTCCTAAGCCATGCAGACTACTGCAACTGAATCTATGCAGGATGTAAAGAACAACTTGCAAAAAAAAACTCCAGACCGCCCAAAACACAGCTGCCAGGCTGATATTTGGTAGAACACGCTTCGAAAGCGCCAAACCCCTCCAAGAAAAGCTACACTGGCTCCCAATCAAAGAACGGATCAGCTTCAAAATCTGCACCTTGGTCCACAAAATTATCTACGGCGTAGTCCCAGGATACATGACAGACCTCATAGATCTACCAACCAGAAACAGAATCGGATCATCACGATCATACCTAAACCTACATTACCCAAATTGCAAAGGACTGAAATACAAAACAACTTATGCATCCAGCTTCTCCTACCTAAGCGCACCACTATGGAATGGACTCCCAAAAGCTGTGAAAACAATCCATGACCATCTAAACTTCAGGAAATCACTAAAAACCACCCTCTTCAAAAAGGCTTACCTCACCGATCCAACGTAAATCCCCACACCCAGCAGCACAACACAACCAATGATCGTACTGGACAATATACAATATTCATCCCTTCCACCATCACGGTGCCTCATACACACCTACCTCACTTCGACCACAATATAATCTGTATTTGTTATCAACCGACTGGCGAACGCCTTTACGGTACTGTGTAAGCCACACTGAGCCTGCAAATAGGTGTGTGGAGAAGTTTTGACAGACGAACACGTTTGGTTCGATCTACAGTCTTTTTAAAGACTATTTTACCACTCTGAAGATTTTGCATCATCACATTCCCATAAGACTCCTGATGCAGGCCTAATGGCCGAAACACGACGTTGTGTCGAGTCTTTGCACTTCAATAAACTCCTTTTGCCAATATACATTTTCCAGTCTTTGGTATCCTTGGTCACCCTCCCATTTTTTTGTGTTATATTGTTGTTTTTCCGTGGGGCGTTCTGAGTTCTCTGTCTTTGGACGGATTTCTTCTTACAAATAAATAAATAAAATAAAAACAAAAAAAAGGCCAGCTGCGAAAGTTAAGGATGAGACACAATCATAGTTAAAATAAAACCTCTGAAAGAACTGAGGCCCTGATGCTCAAAACTCTGGCGTTGTTCCGATTAGCACCATAAAAATACCACCTGACCAGTGCAGAAGAACAATGCTCTAATGCTCAATGCTAATTAGATGCAAATATAGGTGCGCTCATAGCGCTGAGCATCAGGGAGTTCGGCAGGTGGATTGTGCTTTGGCGCGGGAGGATTGTGTTTGGCGCATGCGCAGAAGAGTTCCACGGTAAACTCGGCTCCTGTGCACACGCCTGGTAAAACCCAAACATGAAGCCCACCTTGGCATCTGTTTTCTGTGGCCTAAATATAAGCGTTTAACATTTTTTTTATAGCTTGGACGCTTATATTTAGACACAGGAAATGGACACCAATGTGTGCTTTCACTGGGCGTGTTTCATTTTTTTTGTTTTGTTTTTTTAGCATGGCCACTTTAAATTTAGATGCAGGACACAGGCGCCAATGTGTGTTTTCGCTTGGGTCTGCTGTTTCTCACGACCAGCGCTTAAGGGCTTGCACGGGCTTCCTTCTGCTTCCAAAAGCAATCAAAACTGGCAGTTGTTGCAGAAAGAATCATGAGAGAAGCATGAGAATCATGAGAAATCCTCTCTTCCAACACCCCAATGCCTGCTCCGACCTGGCGTTATTTTCTGCAGCGGTAAGGCAGTCTTGTTTCCGGCGCTCTTGTCGGAGCATTGCGAAGGGAGCTTGACTACATTTACATGCTATCTGCGCAAATGCCTGGTGCGCTCATTGTTTCCCGCGCTAGACCCCTCTGAACATTCTGAGCAGGTCAATGTAGGTGCTAGTACAGCCCTAATGGCCTCTAGCGCCCACGTTTTCTTTTGAGCATCGGATCCTAAGTGCATTGTCCTTAGATTAGATCAGAAGGATAAGAGCCAGAGTTCATATCATGCTTTGCCCACCGACACTCCTTGTGACCCGAGGCAGGTCACTTCACCTTCCTTTACCTCTGGCACAAAGTTACACTGTTAGCCTCTAGGATCTGGACTTGCTGAACATTTTATTTTGCTGCATTTATATCCCACATTTTCCCACCCATTTGCAGGCCCAATGTGGCTTACAATATAATGCAGCTACGATCACATTGATGGAATAGGGAATCAGAGTATATATAACAGATAAGGTGCATAGGAATATTATGGCAATCATATTAACGGAGAAGAATTTCAGAATTATTGCTATTAAGGTTCATACGAAAATTATGTTGATTAAGAAGTGGGTAAATGGATAACAACATAACATAATGATATCAGGACAAGGTATGATTATCAGTAATTAGGGTATAAATAAAACAGGCAAAATAAAAGAGTTCCAATATAAAATTGTGTCTGGTGTAGTTTAGGAGTCAGATCATTATGAGGGATCCATTTTGTACGCTTTTTTGAACAAGTAAGTCTTCAGTAGTTTCCGGAAGGTCATCAAGGCGCCAGTTTGAGTCTTGGTGTGCTTCAAAAGCGATCACACCCATGCGGGCTCCTGTCTCGCCGATTCTGGACTTTTTGCAGGATGGTGTACAAATAGGCTTGGCCTATAATTCCCTGCGGGTGCAAGTGGCAGCATTGGCCTCCCTTCGTGGTAAGGTTGAAATGCCTAAAGTAGATGCCCTAGTCACTGCAACTTGAAATACCTGTATACAAATGCTAGAAGCCTAAAAAGTAAGGAGGGAGAATTATATAGCAGTAAATGATGAGGTAGATATAAAAGGCATCTCAGAGACTTGGTGGAAAGAGGACAATAAATGGGATGCTGTGTTAACAGGGTACAAATTGTATTGCAATGGTAGAGAGGATCAAATTGGAAGGTGTTTGCACTATATGTTAAAGAGAGAATTGAGTCAAATAAAATAAACATTCCGCATGAAACATATAGATGTGTGGAATCATTATGGATAGAAATGCCATGTGTGAAGGGAAGGAGTATTCTTGTAGGGCTGTACTACCGTCCGTCGGGACAGAACGAACAAACAGATGAAGAAATGTTTATAGAGATTAGGAAAACTGGCAAATTGGTCAACATTATAATAATGGGTGACTTTAATTATCCCAATATTGACTGGATAAATGTTACATCAAGGAGTGCCAGGGAGATAAAAATTCTAGATGTAATAAATGACTGCTTCTTGGACCAACTGGTCTAGGAACCGACAAGATGGGGAGCCATTTTGGATCTGGTCCTGGGTGGCGTGCAGAGCATAGTGCAATAGGTGATGGTGTTGGGTTCCCTGCAAAACAGTGATCATAACATGAGCATGTTTGAGCTACTATCTGTGCTGAACCCACAAAGGAAATCTACTGTAGCTGCATTTAATTTTCGAAAGGGCGGCTATAATAAAATGAGGAAAATGGTTAAAAAGAAGCTAAAAAGATCGAATGCTAGGGTTAGAACACTAAATCTTGGAAGCCCAGACCAGATGCATTCCACCTATTTGCAAAGGTGGAAAGAAGAGAAAACGACAGCCAGCATGGCTAAAACTGAAGTAAAAGAGGCTATTACAGCCAAAACATTGTCCTTCAAAGAGTGGAAAAAGGACCCAAATGAAGAAAATAAAAAGCAACATAAGCTCTGGTAAGTCAGATACAAAGCATTAATAAAGAAGGCTAAAAGAGAATATGAAGAGAAACTTGCCACAGAGGCTAAAACGCACAGTAAAAACTTTTTCAGGTACATCAGAAGCAGAAAGCCTTCGAGGGAATCTGTGGGACCGTTAGATCATGAAGGAGCAAAAGGGGCGCTAAGGGAGGACAAAGCCATAGTGGAGAAACTGAATAAAATCTTTGCTTTGGTCTTTACAGAAGAAGATGTAAGAGATCTGCCTGTACCGGAAATGGTTTTCAAGGGTGATGATGAGAAGTAACTGAAAGAAATCTCGGTGAACCTGGAAGATGTACTGAGCCAAACTGACAGGTGATTTACTAGTCTTTAGAGTAGTAAATCACCTGGACCAGATGGCATTCATCCAAGGGTACTCAAAGAACTTAAGCATGAAATTGCTGATCTGCTGTTAGTAATATGTAACCCATCATACCTGAAGATTGGAGGGTGGCCAATGTGACACAGATTTTTAAAAAGGGTTCTAGGGGTGAACTGGGAAATTACAGACCGGTAAGCCTGATAAAGGTGAGCTGGTTGATGTAGTGTATCTAGATTTACAAAAACGTTTGATAAATTTCCTCAAGAGATATTCCTGAGAAAATTAAAGAGTGATGGGATAGGAGGCAAGGTTCTGGTGTGGATTAAGAGTTGGTTATTGGACAGAAAACAGAGGATAGGGTTAAATGGTCATTTCTCTCAATGGAGGAGGGTGAACAGTGGAATGTCGCAGGGATTGGTACTGGGATAAGTGCTATTTAACATATTTATAAATGATTGGAACGACGAGCGAGGTGATTAAATTTGCAGATGGCACAAAATTATTTAAGGTTGTGAAAACACGTGTGAAGACCTTAGGAAATTGGAAGACTGGGCATCCAAATGGCAGATGAAATTTAATGTAGACAATTGCAAGGTGATGCACTTTGTAAAGAATAATTCAAATCATAGTTACCCACCTTGGGGGTCAGCACCCAATAAAAAGAGGTGTCGTAGATAATACGTTGAAATCTTCTGCTCAATGTGCAGCGGTGGCCAAGAAAGCAAACCGGATGCTAGGAATTATGAGGAAAGGGATGGTGAATAAGACCGAAAATACTATAATGCCTCTGTATCACTCCATGGTGTGACATCACCTTCAGTATTGTGTTCAGTTCTGGTCGCCGTATCTCAAAAAAGATATAGCAGAATTAGAAAAGGTTCAAAGAAGAGCGACCAAAAGATAAAGGGGATGGAACTCCTCTCGTATGAGGAAAGGCTAAAGAGGTTAGGGCTCTTCAGCTTGGAAAAGAGACGAATGAGAGGATGTTTGAGGTCTACAAAATCCTGAGTGATGTAGAATGAGTAGAAGTAAATCAATTTTTAATTTGTTCCAAAAGTGCAAAGACTAAGGGACACTCAAGGAAATTACATGGAAATACTTTTAAAACAAATAGGAGGAAATATTTTTCCAGTCAACGAATAGTTAAGCTCTGGAACTCTGTGCCGGAGGATGTGGTAACTGCGGTTAGTGTATCTGGGTTTAAAAAAGGCTTGGACAAGTTCCTGGAGGAAAAGTCCATAGTCTGCTGTTACATAGTAACATAGTAGATGACTGCAGAAAAAGACCTGCACGGTCCATCCAGTCTGCCCAAGATAACTCATATGTGCTACTTTTTGTGTAAACCCTACTTTGATTTGTACCTGTGCTCTTCAGGGCACAGACCGTATAAGTCTGCTCAGCACTAAACCCTCCTCCCAACCACCAGCCCCGCCTCCCAACCACCGGCTCTGGCACAGACCGTATAAGTCTGCCCAGCACTATCCCTGCCTCCCACCACCGGCTCTGACACAGACCATATAAGTCTGCCCAGCACTATCCCCGCCTCCCACCACCGGCTCTGGCACAGACCGTATAAGTCTGCCCAGCACTATCCCCTCCTCCCAACCACCAGCCCCGCCTCCCAACCACCGGCTCTGGCACAGACCATATAAGTCTGCCCAGCACTATCCCCGTCTCCCAACCACCAGCCCTGCCTCCCAACCACCGGCTCTGGCACAGACCGTATAAGTCTGCCCAGCACTATCCCTGCCTCCCACCACCGGCTCTGGCACAGACCATATAAGTCTGCCCAGCACTATCCCTGCCTCTACTACTACTACTATTTAGCATTTCTATAGCGCTACAAGGCATACGCAGCGCTGCACAAACATAGAAGAAAGACAGTCCCTGCTCAAAGAGCTTACAATCTAATAGCACTATCCCCGTCTCCCAACCACCAGCCCTGCCTCCCAACCACCAGTCCCGCTTCCCACCACCACTGCTGTTGAGACAGACATGAATAAAACAACTGTTTGCCCTGGGACTGGTAGCATGGAATTTGGGTTTCTGTCAGGTACTTGTGACCTGGCTTGGCCACTGTTTGGAAACAGGTTGCTGGACTAGATGGACCATTGGTCTGACCCTGTATGGCTACTCTTATGTTTTTATATATGCTCTTATGAGTCCTTTTCTGTTAACTGGTTTTTGTTTGGTTTTTTTTGTTTTTTGCTGCTGTGACCTGAACCCAGAAATGGCAGTATATTAAATTGTTTTAATAAACGTAAACATAAATAGAATGCCACTGATACCCAGATAAGTACAAGCAGTATCTGGGTATGGCCTGGCACTGAATATCTAGTGTAACCAGGTCACCCTTCCAGGTGAGAGCCGGGGTCGACCCTGCTTAGCTTGGCTAGCTTTTCCCCGGTACGAGCTGCAACCACCGCCTTGCTGCACTGCTTGTCCTAGTTTAACTGTTGCCCAGCTGACCTGCGCCCAGGATCAGCTCACGACTGGGACACACAAAACTCCAGCAGTCTTATAGTTCTTGAAAACCACAGGTCTTTATTCTCTCAGCATCTTTTAATACAGCTTTAATCTTCAAGCAGTTTCTTCATCAAGAATGCAAGAGTCAGTTCAGTTTTTCCACATTCAGCTTATTAACACAGTCCAATCTTAACTCAGAATATAAACCTTTGTCTTGCTCCCAATCGTAGCCTCCCCTCATCAGCACTATCTTCTACCCTTAGATAGTTTATGGGTTAGCTTCTTCCACCAGTGGCTTCCCCACTGGATTATTTTATCCTCTCCAAGTATGCACAGCTTGGGCCACACTCCCGCCACCAAAGCCTTTACCTTTCCTGAGGAAGTTTGAGCAAACCCTCCAACCTCCATGCACTCCTCTTTACCTTCTCCTTCTACCTCCTCTTTATTCCACTCCATCTCCTCCTCCCCAAGCTCCACCAGCTGTTCCCCATCTCCAGGATCAGACCTCATCTCCCAATCAGTCACTCCACCCTCCCCCTCCTGGGAGTTCAGCTGACCCTGCACTGGCTTCTGGGAAGTGTAGTTTTTCTCCTGCATTACAGCTTTCCCTGGCAGTTTGATCCCTAGATGGCGCCCTGTTCTCCTAGCTGGGCTGAATGAACGGGGATGATGCCGGCTGAAAGACCCACTATCCCCTTTCCCTCGCACCAGCCCTCCAGAGTGCTCACACTAGGTATAAGAAACCCATAACTAGAGGACGACTGAAACCGGAATTTTCGGTTTCGACTGACACTGAATGAGCAACCAAAAATTGCAGTTTGGTTTCAGCAGAAACGGAAATCCCTCCCCCCCCCCCCCCCAACAACCCCTTGTGCTCACTCTCACAGCTGCTGCCGCCTCCTGCCCCCCTGCCTTCCCTCCCACCACCAACCACACGAAGGTCCTCCTTGGGCCTACCTTTAAACCTCCTGGTGGTCTAGTGGGTGTTCAGGGCATGATCGATCCACAGTCACTCTCCCCCCCCCCCCCCCCCCACTCAGTTCTGCAGCTGCCGTGGGACGTCCCAGCAGCCATCTTGGCTGTGAAACCTGTGGGTGCAAGAGTGACTGGGGATGCTCTTACCTTGAAATATTCACTAGACCAGCAGGGTGTTAAAGGTAGGCTCAGGGAGGGCCTTTGGGTGGTGGGGTGGTGGGAGGATGCGGGGCAGAGAATGCTCGCTGGGAGCAGGGGGAGGAGGGTTCCGTTTCAGAAAAAAATGCACATCATTAAATTGTTTATACCACTGGTGGCAGAGAACACATCATTGTAATCTCTCTCTTTTGTCAGCTTGTGGGAGTGTTTCCATAAAAACAGGACAATTACCTGTTTATGCTGGGAACAAGCTCAGTGTTTTAATGGCAGCTTTTAAGATACTTCCAGACATGGTGCTTTCTCATTCTGCAGTCTATGCAGAAAGCTTATGCTATATTCGTGCACGGATGGCATAGCACATGGCTTCTAATGCACACATAACCCCAATCAAACCTCTGTGCACTGATGCAGTAAACAAATTGTATGCAAATAGGACCTGTGCAAAACTGGAGCGCTGCTAACCAGGAAGAGCACATTGGACACAGGTTCTGCAGTAATGGCAAGTAGAGAATAACACAGGGACGGGGACAGAGTTTGTCCCCCCGTCCCCATGTCATTCTCTAATGCAAATAATGATGTTTTGGAAAAACAAGCAAAAGTGCTGCTCAAAACTGGCTAAATTTGCACGGGGGCTCCTGTGCATTCCTTGCTACCAGCACGTCTTCTGAGAGGACAGTTTCTATTGCGGGAAGGACTGTGGAAGACAGGAGAGCTAGACCGAATCCTGAGATTGTTGATGACCTATTATTCATCCACAGATTAAGAAATCGTAACAGTGCTTTATAGGGCATATTTCTCTCCCACTACGGCATACAGAGCGGGTTGTATTTTGTACCCCTGGGTGGATTAGGGTTCCTTGGGATAGCAGAAATCAGCTATTGTTGGAATTGGAAGGGTAGAGAGTGGAGGGGGGTATTTCAGTTGCGCATTGTTATTTTTGTTTTCTATTTGTAATTTATAAACAAAAGTTGTACAGAATAGTGTTCTTTTTTATACTTTAATTAAAAGATTTAAATATAAAATCATAAGTGTTTGAGGCTTGTGCAGATGAGGACAGAGCCTGCAGGGATAGGGCAGGGATTGAGACAGAGCTTGTGGGGACAGGATGGACACGGGGGACAGAGCTTGCGGGGGTTGGGTCGAGAATTGACACAGAGCTTGTGGGGTCAGGGACAAACCTTGTCCCCCTGTCATTCTCTAGCAAGTACTACTGTGCACCTGTAAGTGGTTGTAGCTGTTCTTACTGCAGAACCGGCTCCTCCTCAGTTGTCTTTTTTTTAACCCATGCAGGGAATAAGTCCTCCCAGGCGCTATTGAAGAACAGGCTAACCCTTCTATGCAACCTCAGTCTTGGCATTAAAGCCAAAGTGTTGTGCTTAGTCTAAACATCTGCACACTTCTCTGCATCTGGGTGGAATAGCTAATAGCCTCATTATCATTCATGTTAATAGTCTGTGTGCTGGTGTTTAACACAAGGCTTTGTGCAGAGTTGGCTTCTGCAGAAAACCCTTTTGTGCATCGTGCAACCACCAAAATGTGCACTGCAGGGGCATAGGCAGAAGTCCAGTTTTGTCCTCTTATCTCTTCTCTCCTCCACCCTCCCCCTCCAGTGGCATTCAATCCCACATTTGCTGGTAGGAATGCCCAATCCCTGGCAGTTGAACGTCAACTACACGAGACCCCCTCCTGTGCTGCCTCAGCAGTGAAGTCAGCATCATGCTTCAGCGGCTGATGCCCTGGCATGCCCCGTGCATGCAGCATTCATGTTGCTCAGTGGCGCAGCAAGGGCGGGGTGGTGGGGGCGGTCCGTCCCGGGTGCACGCCGCTGGGGGGACCGACATCCCCCAGCGGCGTGCACACGGCAGGCAAGAATACACTCGGGGGGGGGGGGCTTGGGTGATGCACCGAGGGGGGGAGGGGGTTGATGCGCCAAGGGGAGTTGATGCTCCAAGGGGGGGTGTCATGCTGCACCCGGGGGGGGGGGGGAGGTGCGCAGCGGCAAATCACCCCGGGTGGCAGCCGCCCTCACTACGCCACTGATGTTGCTGTACTGAGTACGTGCGGGACTGCCAACGTCGGCGTCTGAAGCATGCCACTGACTTCTTTGTTGCTCAGGCAGCAAGCAAGGTGACTCAGGCAGCAGATCAGTTCGGCTGGTGGGGCTTGGGCATCCCTGTCAGACATTCAATGGGAGCCACAATTTTGGAGGGGGCCTGAGCCCAAAGTGAGGGGGCCCATGTCCCTGAGGGTTCTCCCCCCATGGTTGTGCCAATGATGCACAGGCGTTGTATTAACTCCACACCAACATCTGTGCAAATTTTCTGCATTGGCCCCTCAGTATGAATTCTGCTGAGGAATAGTCCTTGTCTGTCACCTGTTTGTCTTCCACAGCTTTTATCTGTGTCTGAAAGGTTAGTTTGGAGAAGATATATCCCTTTATCATTTCCGTTACTGTGCCCAATGGAACACTAGGGGAAAAGTGAATCCCAGTAAATGCATGAGGTGTTACTGACAGAAACCATTTGTCTTTGCAGATATCCAATGTCCCAGGTTCCTGATGAAAAGGAGTCCCTGATAATGAGTGAGGTCACCATATAATAGGGAGAGGATGGATACAGATATATCTCATACCACTCCTCGATAAGAGATGTCTGATGCCCAATGCACTTGCCTGTATACAGAAATATTGGCTCTAATGCTTACCCAGTCCATATTACAAGTTAATCGTTTGCCTTCTCTTTTCCATTTTATGAGACCAATAATGGGGCTTGTTAGATTATGAACTGGACCTTGTGTTTGCTAAAGGTTTCAAATTGCTTCCATTGGAAAATAAAGTTCTGAAGCCTGGAACAACCTATTGGGTTGGTGCTTCTTCTCTCCCAATCAAATCCTGGTCTAAAAGTCCACCTCTGTGCACTGTTTTCAGGTCCTAACCTAGGGGACACTAAATGAAGTTGCATGGTAATACTTTGAAAACGAACAGGAGGAAATATTTTTTTTCACTCAACGATTAGTTAAGCTCTGGAACTCATTGCCAGAGGATGTGGTTACAGTAGTTAGCATATCTGGGTTTAAAATATGTTTGCGCAAGTTGCTGGAGGCAAGATCCATAGTCTGCTATTGAGGTAGAAATGGAGAAAGCCACTGCTGTCCCTGGAATCGGTAGCATGAATCTTGCTACTCTTTGGGATTCCACCAGGTACTGTCCCCAACCCCCGCCAGCTGAAGTCCTCTTCTCCGGCGCGGCCGTGTTGCTAATCTGCAATAGAAACAGAAGCCTGCCCTTGCAGATCAGCAACACGGCCGCGCCAGAGAAGAGGACTTCAGCTGGCAGGGGTTGGGGACCCCCGCCAGCAAAGGTACCCGATTGGCCACTGTTTGAAGCAAGACACTGGGCTAGATGGACCACTGGTCTGCCCCAGTAGGGCAATTCTTATGTCCTCCCAATCACTCTCAAAACCTTCATGGCTGCCAAGAGCTCATGTGCCAGGCGATGGACTCCACAGGACAAAGGGTGCCAGTACTGTGGTGATATGTATCTACAGTAATGGTTATAATGATAGAGGTCCTTGCCTTCCCTAACTGCAGCTGTTTTACTCAATAGTACTCATTCCAGATTCTAGTACCAGTTCCATTAGATTCCACTGCAATCGGCCATTTGTTAATGGGTGACTGGAAAGAACAGTGATGCAGAAAATGCTGACTTAGCATTCTGATTACACTTCAGAATCTATATTCATTCCTTGCTATCTATCTGTCTTGAATGTCTGTCTGTCAACCAGGCCGTAAGCTCAATGAAAAGGGACTGTCACCAGTGGATCAGTACAGTGTTGTGTAAGCCTTCTAGCACTATAAAACCATGGAGTAGTGGTAGAAATAAGGCAAAATGAGTCAGTTTCTTGTCTTCTTCCAGCCAACCTGCTGCTGCTCTGTTCAGAAGTAGTCAACCCCTTTGTTGCCATACAATTTTTGACTCTACCAAGTAATGACGGCTGTATTGACAAACTCTGAAGGCATACACAACTGATTTATGTTTTTTTACCACTGCTAATAGAATGTCAGACTAAAAGCCACATAAAATTATGATTACAAGTGTAACATTGGTCATTTCTGTTGCTCGTGGTGAGATCTCATATGGAACCAGAACATCTCAGGAAACCCTACTGAACATAACAGGACTTCCAAAAAAGCTACAGTGAAACAAGTGGTTATTAATACAGGTTACTTACTCTGGGCAGAAGACTTGATGAGAAGTCATTGAAGCCTCTGCTCCAAAGGCCTTCTTTATTCTGTGTAACCCCCTTTTTGGTACAGTTAGGCAGATGCCTAGTGCAAGCCTGGTAAGCTGGGAACAGGGGGCACACTCTCTTATTTCTTTGTTGAGGGACTAGGAGTTTTCTAGGAGGCTAAGTATGTTGCATCAGACCAACTCCACACTTTATACCAATGTTCCAGACCACACAAAGTCTCTTGTTCTGAACCAAAACTTTAACTGTTCCTTTACTTGATAAGGCAACAGATAACAGTCTTTGCAAAACAGGTGGCCTACTACTTACTTTCTCCTCCAGCATGCATAACATTTATTGAAAATCCTCACCCCTCACAGTTATACAGGCCAGCTAGATGAGGATCTTATTCATTACAGTTCTTACTCTTGTGGTTCTCAGTACATAGACGTTAACTGTTATCAGTGCTGTTTACAGATGTCAAACACAGAATTTTGCAGGCTGCCGGATGGCAGACACCAAAGCTCTGTAAGAATGACTAGAAACTGGATGCCTGGATGACTTAGCAGATACATCAGAATAAGCACCTTCTCCTTTCTTGGGGCTTTGTAGGGGTGCAGAGGCTCCCCATACCTCCACACTACCGAACTCAGCAACTGTTTTAGTTTTGGGTCTTGTCTCTTGTCCTCTGAATCCTTTATAGCAAGTGTCTCTGTGTTGCTAATCTGTGGGGGTATAGCAGACTGATTCTTCTCATTTAGGTTGTCTGCTTCAGGCTGGACAGGGAGGGATCTCCCTTAGGTTTACAGGTCAAAGATGGGAGATGGGACCTGTAGGAGTATTTGCTGTGATCTCACCCACCCTGTGTGCAAATGAGAGCACCTTGTCAGCCAACATGGACGCTGCAACCTTTCACCTATATGTCTGACTACCAACTGTGCAGAAGTCAGCATTTCAGCTTGTAATAGATTTACTGAAGCCTGCACCACCTTCAAGGTCACTCCTCGAGGGAGAGAGAGAGAGAGAGCTTACGAGATAAGACGGACAAAGGAAGCTTCATACAGATGCTGGGAGTACATGGTGGGATTATTTCTGATTGGCTCCCAGAAAACGGATTGGTCTGAGAAGCGGGAACAGAAACAAGTTAGTTGCTGAAGAACCGAACAGAAGAACAGAAGAGGAGAACACTTGCATTTCTGCAAGCACCTGATTTACCTGAGAGACTTACTGATAATACCTGGCAAAGCTTTTCCCCAGGTTACAGCTGTCTACAGGATCTATACTGCGTCTGTATCATCTGTGGCTGATCAAGACAAGTGCATCACCTGAGCTTGTGGGACCTCGCTGAGACATTCGGCTGAGGAATCGGAAGGAATCTGATCTGGTGACCGGGACGGTGAGATCATAGTTTACTTCCTTCAGGCTGGGTTAGATAATTAGTCTGTGCTCGGACCCATCAGATGTGTGACGTCAGGATTTATGATCTAGTTGCTGTTAGCCTAGTATAAGATTTGTGTGGTAATCATTAGGATCTTGGTATTGTGTTTATCTGTCATTACAGATTTTAGCCCATAGGATAATCATAGTTATTCTCTATATTTTGGTATCATTGTGCATGCAATCAGGAATTGCTGATGCTATAGGCTGATAAGAGTTTTCTATATTTTTGTATATGACGCTGTATAAATAAACTAATATATTCCATTGGTCTGTCCGTTATTTTCCATGCAGCTAAGGTTGGGCAGAGGCCACGCCCCCTAGACATAAGCGAGTACATAGGTAGGAATTGGCCTCTTACAAAATATATATATAACCACCTACAGACCCAAGATAATGTAGGGTGGCATGTAGTGAACTTATAGGGGGTTACTACTGCCACTAGACCCATCTCCTGCCTTGATTATCTTAAGGCACCCCTTCTTTCTACCAGCTTCCAGAAACCCTTCAACTGTTCTATACAGTTCTACTCCTCTCTAGAAGCTTCTGGTGCCATTCTGATGCTTCCTAACAGGTGCAGGAAATACCAGGGTTCAGCCTCAGGGATACTGCTGCTGAAAAAGCAGAGTGCTTTCTACTATTGGATGGCTTACATCAAAGAGGTCAGCAATGGAAACACTGACACTGACATGAATTAGGGAACAACCCTAAATCTGCTCAGTTTTCTCACCACAGCAAAAGTCTTTGAAGGAACTACCCAAATTTTAGAGTTGTACATTAAAGGATAAATATTCAAAGCTTTAGTCAGGCCTTATGAGGGTAGAAACAAGAGGTTATACCAGGAGAATAACAATGGGTAAGCTCACCCACTTTCACCTGGGGCCCACCCAGAAATGGTGCCACCCAGCCACGCATGATCCAGCTTCTCTTGCTCCCTTCCCTCCCCCCTTCCACCGGTCAGGCATCTCTGCGTCTTCCTTTCTCTCCCTGACCCCCACCACAGTGCTTCCAACTTTACATTATCGGTGCTGCCTGGCAGCAGTTCACACAGGCCTGCTCTGGGGCCTTCCCTCTGCAGTGTCCCATCCTGAGTAAACAGAAAGTTGTACCAGAGCAGAGGAGAGGCCCCAGAGCAGGCCTGAGCAAACTGCTGCCGGGCAGTGCTGATAATGTAAAGTTGGAAGCATTGTGAGGGAGGGAAAACAAGACACAAAGAAGACGGATTCACAGAGGGGGGAGGGAAGGGAAAGAAGTGCTGGACATGCAGGGGGGTCTGGAGACTGGAGGGAAGGGAGAGGTGCTGGACCTGTAGAGGGGTGGGGCTACAGGTTGGAAGGAAGGGAGTGAAGTGCTGGACGTGCAGGAGGTGGAGATTGGAGGGAAGGAAGAGAGGTGCTGGACCTGCAGGAGGGGCTGGAGATTGGAGGGAAGGGAGAGAGGTACTGGACCTGTGAGGTGGGAAGAGGGCTGGAGGGAGAGGAGAGAGGTGCTGGATCTGCAGGGGGCTGGAGTTTAGAGGGAAGGGAGAGAGTTGCTGAAATTGCAAGGGGGGGCTCGAGGGAAGGGTGCGGTACCAAGGGGATGAAGGAAGAGGGGGTCAAATGCTGAACCCCCTGGAGAAAGAGCCAGATGCTGAAAGGGGGAGGGAAGAGAGGGAGAGAAGCTAGATGGAGTAGGGTTGGAGAGATGAGGGACACATTGATATGGGGAATGGAGAAAGAGGAGAAGCTGGACACAGGGAGGTATGAGAAACAGAAGGGAGATGATGAGCATTGGGTGGGAGCATAGGGACTGGGACACAAAGGTGAGATGCTGTTTGAAGATGGTATATGGATCCAGAGGGGGCAAAGCCTGACATAGGGGTGGGGTTGAGGAGAATATGGGAATAGAGGGACAATACTGGACATGGGAGTGGGGGAATATGGGAATAGAACGACAATGCTGGACATTGGGGGGGATTATATGGACACAGAGGGGAGATACTAGATATGGGGGAGAATAGGAATACAGAAGGGAGATGCAGGACATAGGGGTTCTTAGGGACACAGAGGGGTGATGATAGATGACAGGATATGAACACAGGGGAGATGCTGGACAAGGAAATATAGGGATTCAGAGATGGGAGATGAATGGTGAACTTGGAGAGAGAAGCAATGTCAAATGGACAGGAGACCCTGGCGAGTGAGTTAAAGACAGAGGGAAGCCAAATCCAGAGACTGGATTTTATTTTCTATTGTGATTAGAAGATGTCAGATTTGGAATGTACACCTTGCCAGAGCTGGTGTTAGACATGTCTGGGGCCCAGGGCAGAAATTTGGGAAGGGATCCCAATGCCCATTTCCAGGCTACACTTTCCTCAGCTTCCAGGAGGCTTGGTGCTCTCTCTGGCCAGGGAACCAAGAGCAGTTGCCCTAATTGCACTCCCCTAACACCACCTCTGGCATGTGCTATCTCGATATTTTTCACAGTATAAGCGGAAATGCCTTTCCTTCTTGTTTCTCTGGTATTGTACTGTGCAAAATCTGGCTTCTTGGGGTTTCAGTGTAATTTATGTTTATAGCTTGTAGTCACTTATTCTGTATTTGACATTTGTGTTCTGTATGTGTGACCAAGGTATTCTGTTAGCATGAATTTTCTTTTTGTTGACATTTTTTTATTTATCAAATTTCAAAAATACAATCAAGAAAGAATATAATGAGAGTTCTCTGTAAGGAGGAAAGACTTCATATACTCTGTATTCACTATAAGGGAAACGTGAATTACAGACTGTCATAGATCTCATTCATACTCGATCTTAGAGATTAGATTGTAAGCTCTTTGAGCAGGGACTGTCTTTCTTCTATGTTTGTGCAGCGCTGCGTACGCCTTGTAGCGCTATAGAAATGCTAAATAGTAGTAGTAGTAGTCTCTTGTAACCAGAGCTAATGTTGTGATGTCATAATGCCTCAGGCCACCAATAAGAGCCAACCTCATCAGTGATGTCACAATGGCTTGATTGTCCTATACTTGGCTCACTTTTATTACATAGCTCTTTGAGCAGGGACTGTCTTTCTTCTATGTTTGTGCAGCGCTGCGTATGCCTTGTAGCGCTATAGAAATGCTAAATAGTAGTAGTAGTAGTAGTAGTAGCATGATACAGGTTCCTCATCAGTCAAAAACCTCCACTAACTTAATCAAAGCTATGGTATAGTATTGTGCTTTGTTATGCATCAAATAAACAAGGTAATAACACCTATCTGGGCTATAGCGTTCTCTGGAGGGTATGCTTGACAGAAAGCTTCTGTTTCCCAAATGCTTCATCAGGAGCTCAGCCCTCATGCGCCAAAAATTGCCCTTCAGGGAGCTGGCCGGTATTTTTCAACCCCCATAGAGTTTCTGAAGTCTTTCCTCCTTACAGAAAACTCTCATTCTATTCTTTCTTGCCAGTATTTGTATAGTAGTGTACCTCAGGGGCAAGTATCAGCAATTGGATAAAAATACAATCAAGCAATAAATATAACTTGTACAGAAAAGCCATATGAATGAGAATAAAATCTCAAAAAAGAAAAAGAAATTACTACAATAAGTAAATTTTTCCAAACGTATACAGCTAAAGCCCTCAATCTATTAGGATTCAAGAGGAGGATAAGGGAGAGTTATCACATAAAAGGAACAAAATATATATAATAAATATGGAAGATAAATCTAGCTGGTCTGAGTGCAATTCTCCCATGCGAGAACTAAGTCCTGGAGGCTACACCAATCCCATGGAGGAGAAATTTGTTCAATCCGTTTACCAGCTAGAAACTTAAGGGTCCTTTTACAAATGCGTGCTGAAAAATGGCTTGCGGCAGTGTAGGCGTGGGTTTTGGGCGTGTGCCAATCCATTTTTTAGCACGCCTGTAAAAGGGCCTTTTTTTTTGTCGATAAATGAAAATTGCTGCACGTCCATTTTGGGTCTGAGACCTTACTGCCAGCCATCGACCTAGTGGTAAAGAATCCGGGCGGTAATGACCTACATGTGTCAAATGCCACTTAGCGCACGCCCATTACACGCGCCTGAAAATAATTTTTCAGACGCACGTATCGGATGCACACCAAAAATGAAATTACCGCAAGAGCCACGCGGTAGTCAGGCGGTAACTCCATTTTGGTATGCGTTGGGCGCGCTTAGACGCTTAAGTTGGGATTTCTATACAGTAATTGGACAAGGTTCCTATTTTTTGCCTCCAGCTATAATGCTGGGCATGTTCACATTGGACTTTTGATGTCAAACGACCCTTGATGCAGGCGCTGTGCACCAAAACACGGTCTGTGTCGGGTCATTGCTGTAAAAGACTTGAGTTATTGATGTTCAAGATTGATATATGCTGTGGAATAAAACGACATGTCCCGCTTTTGAAGGCTAGGCCTCCCTCAATGCAGCCTAGCATCCTTCTGACTTTGGCCACTGCCTTGTCACATTGTTTCACCACCTCGAGATCCTCAGACACTGTCATCCCAGAGTCTCTCTCCCTGTCTATGCATATCACCCCAAGTGCATCATTCACTTTGTATTTCTCATTCCAGAAATAGCGATCGCCATTACGACATAATGTAAGCCACATTGAGCCGGCAAAAAGGTAGGAAAATGTGGGATACAAATACAACAAATGAATAAAATCTGTACTTCTTCACATTAAATTTTAACTGCCAAACATTACAAAGGAAAGGAAAGGGAATGGGACTTGATATACGGCCTTCCTGTGGTTACAATCAAAATGGTATACATATTATTTACAGTTACTTATTTTGTACCTGGGGCAATGGAGGGTTAAGTGACTTGCAAATTATGCAGATCACTTCTCAAGTTGTCCACTACTTCCAGGGCGTCCACTCTGTTGCAAAGTTTCATGTCATCTGCAAAAAAGCACATTTTTCCTTCCAACCCTTCGGCAATGATGCTCACAAATACATTGAATAGAATCAACCCCAGTACTGATTCCTGAGGCACTCCGCTACTCATCTTTCCGTCCTCTGAGTGAACTCCATTTGGCACCGACCTCTGCCTCTGTGGACACCTGAAGCAATGGGAAGTAAAGTGACTTGCCTGAGGTCACCAGGATTGTCAGTAGGGGGAAATGAGATTTGAATTTTGGCTTCTCTGGTTTTGCGGCCTTTGCTCTAACCACTACATCACTCCTTCTTCCAGGATGGAAAATTGGTGCAGTATTAATACATCTCAAAGGGGGGAGGGGGGAGTTGGCTCAAGCCTAACAATGTGAAATATTTTTGCATAGAAAAGTTCCCCTCAGAGTAACAGAATTCAAGAAGGCAGGGGAACAGCATTGTTGTATATCATGATAATTATAATAATGGGATAAGCAGAGAGGACGCTTGATTGTAAAGAAGGGAAGCAAAAACCAGATGCCAACTGGGGTCTCTGGCAGTGCGACAGGAAGCAAACTGGGCAGACTGGATGGGCTGTGCCATCACTATCATCGTACTCTCTGTTCCTATGAGTCCTCAGTTTTTGATGCCGGTTCCTTTTTTTATGTAATGTTTAATGCAGAGGTACTCAATTCTGCCCTCCTTCCCTCCAGACAGTCAGATTTTTAGGATACTCCAAACACATATGCATGAGATATTTGCATGTACTGGCCTCCAATGTATACAAGTATATCTCATGCATATTTATAATAGTACACTACTAGTTACCACTACCAGGGCCGGTCTTAGGCAGAGGCAACCAAGGCGGCCGCATAGGGCCCCGCGCCTAAGGGGGCCCCGCTCTGCCTCCGCTCCGACCTCCGCTCGCCTCGGATGACCGTCCGCATCATTCATGATGATCCCGCGGCTCGGCCACTCCACTTCTGGGGAGGGGAGGTTTCATGATAGCATTGTGCTTATTATTTCAATCAGTTTTTTTGTACAAGTTTAGCTTCATTTGTCTTTATTTGAAATTTCATAAATAAAAGAAATGTCTAAAAATGGAATAATCTTATCAACGGGGCGGGGCTAGGATGGGGTCCCATCAAATTGGTCTGCACAGGGCCCCGCACTTGCTAAGACCGGCCCTGACCACTACACTCTCTAAAATTTTTATTCAAAGATGCTTTATTAAACACTGCTATAATCCTGCTTTATATAGTATGCTAGGTAAAGCAGGATTATTGCAGTGTTTAATAAAGCATTTTTGAATAAACAATTTAGAGTATAGTGGTTACTAGTAGTGTAATATTATTTAAATGTAACTAGATTGTAATTAAGATACTCATTGGTGTTGAGATGCATATTTATAAGGGACATCCTGAAAACTGATGGGCTAAGGTCAGCCTGGATACCAGTATGAGCACCGCTGGTCTGATGTGTGTGATTATATTATACTGTGCTGCCTCTCAATGCTTCAGAGTGTATCTTGCCTTTTGCCAGCAGCGCAGCCCTTCACCCCCCACCGCTGACTGCATTCTTATGTTTTTACCTGGATGGTGACTGCAAATCAGCCCTGCTGATGATACGATGTTGAAATGGCGAATACAACCATTGAAAAGCTGTCAACGTTCTTTCCTCCAGTCGAAATCTGCCTTCCTTCACATACCTAAGAAGAACCATTCAAATTATACCCTGCTGAAGTATGTATTAGAGAGCAGGAGAGAAAAGATAACAAAATCGCATGTGGTGCTTTGTTTCTAGAAGGAAAGGTGCTAGTTTTTACCCCCCACAGTACCTCTTAGTCATGACACGATCCCTTTCCCCTTCCCATCCTCTGTCTTGCCAGCAAGAGGCATGAGAGAACAGTACTCTTACCTGCTGACATGTTCTCTGTCACTATCATGACATGGAAAAGTCATCATGTGAGTAGGGTTGCCAACTAGATCCCTTTCCATTTTCCAGTGGGGGGGGGGGGCTGTTTCGGTGTCACATTTTCAATAGTGAGGGACAGGCAAGCTCTGCAGGACTCCAGAGAACCTGCTCTACAGTGGCGTAGCTACGTGGGGCCAGGGGGGCCTGGGCCCCCGTAGATTTGGCCCTGGACCCCCATGCCGAAAACCCACCCGACCCCCCCTCCCGCCGACAACCCGCCGTCACCTGCCTTTGCTGGTAGGGGACCCCAACCCCTGCCAACAAAGATAGGCGACGGCGGGTTGGCGGCGGGAGGGGGGGTCGAGAGGGGCGGTGGCAGGTGGGGGCAAAGTCGGCAATGGCGGCAGGGGGGGGTCGGCGGTGCTGAGGAGGGGCTAAAATGTGCCCCTTCACCTCGGGCTCTGGACTCCCCTCCCACCGAAGTCTGGCTACGCCCCTGCTGCTCTAGGTACTGAAAACACAATATTGAAACAGCACCTCCCACTGGCAGCAGTGCACATAGAGAACCCCGCTCAGCTTAAAGGGAACAGTGCTTCTAGTAGATTGCAAGTTGCTGGAAGCTCCTGCCTTAATGCTACTACGATTTATTTATTTATTATTTACCACATTTATATCCCACATTTTCCCAACTGTGTCAGGCTCAATGTGGCTTACATCGCACCGTCATGGCAAACACCAATCTAGTGAATTAAACTACAAGATATAACTTACATAGGAAATAGCGGAAAGTACAGGGAAGGAGCAAAAGGAACAGGGAAACCAGGGGAAAAGGAGGGAGGGTGAGTGAGTTGTCATTAGATTGATGCATGTCTAGAAGTGGAGACACAGGTTGAGTCCTTGTGGTAGGCTCTTCCAAATAAGAAGGTCTTAAGAGATTTCCTGAAATTTAGATGGTTTGGGATGGATTTTAATGATACTACTACTAGTAATCATTTCTATAGCACTACTAGACATGTGTAGCACTGTATACATTATATGCAGGTACTTTTTCTGTCCCTAGAGGGCTCACAATCTAAGTTCTTGCACTTGGGCAATGGAGGCAACGCCTTCCGTACCCTTCCCCTATGATTTGAATGGACCAATCACATGTGAGCTAAGCACACTGAGGAGAGAGAGAGAGAGATCACCAAATAGATCAAAATCGTTATCCTTCCCTTCACCACTAGGAGAAAAGCCAAGACAGCATCAGAGAGATAAAGTGGAGCTCTGTTCTTCCTCAAGCAGTCAGCTACAGGGAATTATTCTTCTTTACCTAAGAGAGGCACTGCAGAAGATTAAGAAACAAGGAATCCGGGTGTCCTCCAGCAGCAGCCTATGTCAGGACTTCGTAGAGGGAACGGCCTATTTCTCATCTGATACTTCTGGGAAGGCTATGAGGTCAAGGGGGGGTCTTCAGATCTCAAAGAGAGCTTGTCAAAGGCAGGATCAGAGGCTTTTTCTTCCCTGGAAGCAACTAATAAATCTTGGAGACAGGAGGAACACTTAGAGGTGGCACTTTGAGAATTCCAAATATCTCTTGAACTTCTCTAAAGCACAGGAAAATGTATAAAAGCCATAAATTGTGGCATCACACTTTGCTCTCTAGTTTTCTCCACTTTATTTCAAAGCAAAATATGGTGCCACTTAAGCACCTCCTGAAAACCTGCTAACTTCTCCACTTTGAGCTCCAAATCCCCAACCTGGACTTTCAAATTCTGCCTGGAACGTTGCCGAGCCAGTTCTTTCTCAAAATTAGCATAACTGCCAATTATTGGTACCAATCACACACATAAGCACTACCGTTCTGTAAACTAGGCACACTATTGGCACCCAGATGTAGGCTACATCGCTCTAGAAACTTCACTAAATAGTATAACATTAGGAAATGTTTTATGGTGCTCAGAAATGACAAGCTTAGCCAACAAGTGGACGAGCTATCACTCGCCAATCATTGCACCTTTTGCGCCTCAATGTAATGGTTCTCAAGCTTATATTTTAAAACAGTTCATAATCTCTCAAACATTGTTAATAAATATGCCAATCGCTGTATACTCAGCTTGATGATGGTCACGATAATTCTTCCAAAACTGTAGACTCCTTTCCAGCGCAACAGGGGTAAATAAAGTCCGCTTGTGAGTGCAGACCCCAAAACTAAGTGTGGCCCCACTAAACCTGAACTGAGATTTTGACCTGTGAGAGATTCTGAAGTATGAACTTTGACCGAAGCAAGGACAGTTTTTGAACAAGTTGGATTCTGAGAAGTGGAAAATGCCACAATATCACAATATAGTTTGAACTTTGCAATTCATTTGTTTACATGAGACTCATTCTTTTCATGTCCCTCCGGTTATGTTTTGATGTCCCTCTGCAGGTATATTTTTTTGGATGCCATGAATGTCCATATATTAACTATTGATGCCTATTTTTATACTTATATGATATATTTCTACTTTGATTGTGCCCATTAAGCTATATTGCATCTTTTTAAGTATTTTTGATTTTTTTGGCTCCTGAGAATTACGATATATTCGTATATGGCTGGGTCATTTTGGTTAAATTATAGTCTTTTATTTAAATGTGTTCATTTTCTAGACTCCTAAGGCAGGCTGGATAGGACAAAATACGGCTCTTGTCAAGTCTTGGATGTTGATCAATGAATTTGTAGACTTTTGGAACACTGGCCTGGATTAGCCGCTGTCGTGGACAGGATGCTGGGCTCGATGGACCCTTGGTCTTTTCCCAGTGTGGCATTACTTATGTACTTATGTCCTCTACTTGGCTCACTTTTATTACATAGAGCAGTGATTTAACCTATTGTGATGTCATAGTGGCTCATTCCACCAATAAGAGCCAACCTCATTAGTGATGTCACAATGGCTTGATTGTATAGAATGTTTGTACGTTTGGGAAGCTCACCAGGTGCCCTTGGCCTGGATTGGCCGCTGTCGTGGACAGGATGCTGGGCTCGATGGACCCTTGGTATTTTCCCAGAGTGGCATTACTTATGTACTGGCTGAAATTTAGATGCCAGGATCAGGATGATGTACACTGACTGCAAATTCTATAACAGCAGTTCCGTGTGTTCAGAGTTTCACGCCTTACCTTAGGCATGAGCACTTATGCCATGTCAAAGGCTGTTGCCAATTAGGCACGCAACCTCTAGCAATCTATAACCTACATGAGTAACTCATAGCTCTTCCCCTGACCTGCCCATGCCCAGCTCAAGGCCACACCCTCTAGAAGATGTGCATGGTAGAAATTGTTCGTGCAGGTTCTTAGACTAGCAACTAAGGTCAGTTGTACACGCAACTGCCAATTGGTGCTCATTAATACAAGGCGGTGGCCGTAGCGAGAAGGTTGCTAGGCTGTATAGAGAGAGGTGTGACCAGCAGAAGAAAGGAGGTTTTAATGCCCCTGTATAAGACGTTGGTGAGGCCCCACCTGGAGTATTGTGTTCAGTTTTGGAGGCCGTACCTTGCGAAGGATGTTAAAAAAATGGAAGCGGTGCAAAGAAAAGCTACGAGGATGGTATGGGAGTTGCGTTCCAAGACCTATGAAGAGAGACTTGCTGACCTGAACATGTATACTCTGGAGGAAAGGAGGAACAGGGGTGATATGATACAGACGTTCAAATATTTGAAAGGTATTAATCCGCAAACGAATCTTTTCCGGAGATGGGAAGGCAGTAGAACGAGAGGACATGAAATGAGATTGAAGGGGGGCAGACTCAGGAAAGATGTCAGGAAGTATTTCTTCACAGAGAGGGTGGTGAACGCTTGGAATGCCCTCCCGCGGGAGGTGGTGGAGATGAAAACGGTAACGGAATTCAAACATGCGTTGTACAGGCATAAAGGAATCCTGTGCAGAAGGAATGGATCTACAGAAGCTTAGCTGAAATTGGGTGGCGGGGGGAAGAGGGGTTGGTGGTTGAGAGGCTAGGATGGGGGAGGGCAGACTTATACGGGGTCTGTTGTCAGCCCTTGACCCTCAGAAAGTGAGCCCCTGTGCCGAACGGAGTTAGGCAGCCGGACAATCCTGATCTTACCTGGAGAGTGAGGCAACAACTCCTCAGGAAGTCAGAGGAGTGTAGACACAGGTGAGACTACCAGGGCAGATGAGAAGCAGGAACAAAGTCCAAGACCAGGCAAGCCTCAGAGCAGGGGACGAACAAGAGCACAGTCCAGGTCCAGGCAAACACAAGGCAGGTGGCAACAGAAGCAAAGTCCAGGTCCAGGCAAGTCTCAGGGCAGGCTGCAAACAAAAGCAAAGTCCAGGTCCAGGCAAGTTTCAAGGCAGGCTGCAAACAAAAGCAAAGTCCAGGTCCAGGCAAGTTTCAGGGCAGGCTGCGAACAAAAGCAAAGTCCAGGTCCAGGCAAGTTTCAAGGCAGGCTGCAAACAAAAGCAAAGTCCAGGTCCAGGCAAGTCTCAAGGCAGGCTGCAAACAAAAGCAAAGTCCAGGTCCAGGCAAGTTTCAAGGCAGGCTGCAAACAAAAGCAAAGTCCAGGTCCAGGCAAGTTTCAGGGCAGGCTGCAGACAAAAGCAAAGTCCAGGTCCAGGCAAGTTTCAAAGCAAGAGCAATCCAGGAAGAATCCAACGCCACAGAATCCACCAAAGCAGAAGCCGAAGCAATGAGAGTTCTGCCTTGCTGCTCCTAAATAGCCCTCCCCATTAGGAGGACCGGTAACAGCTGAAAGGAGGCGGAGCTACCCACAACCGTGACTCAACAGCCCCGGATTGGCCGGCCAGAAGCAGGGGGCGGAGTCAGCCGCGATCGGCCAATCCGGACGTTGTGGGGAGTGACATCGTTCCTCTGAGGCTCCGCGCCTGCAAGGGATCCCTTTCTCGGGGAACGCCGGCCCTGTCCACCTGGCCGGCGTCTCCCCGCCGCCACCGAAGCGGACCGGAGGGCCGGAGCAGCCCAGACTGCAGACAGGATCCCAGCGGTGCGACGCAGGGGCTTGGTGCCCGACCACCTCTCCTGGCCAACACTCCCTGCGACACCCTGACAGCGTGGCATGCCCGACGGAGAAGCGGCACAGGTGAGGGACGCGACATCTGTGCCGGAGCCGGTGATGGGAGGCGGGACTAGTGGTTGGGAGGCGGGAAATACTGCTGGACAGACTTATATGGTCTGTGCCCTGAAAAAGACAGGTACAAATCAAGGTAAGGTATACACATATGAGTTTATCGTGGGCAGAACTAGATGGACCGTGCAGGTCTTTTTCTGCCGTCATCTACTATGTTACTATGTAACACCAATTTAAGGACTCCTTTTACTTATTTATTTATTAGGATTTATTTACCGCC